>NC_142516.1:168275000-169627500 GCF_057876585.1 Rhinolophus sinicus
ACCAGAACACTTTAGAGTGAAAGAAAGGACTTTTAATAATTCAGCTGGGACAATAGGCATAAAGTAGACCTCTTCTGAGCCAACAGGGACATATGACTACTACCCATAAGCCCTAACAGGAGTTTTGCCCATAATAGATGCTCAGCAAATATTATTTCTTGACTGAGTCTATTGTGTTGTGTCAGTTTCCTGATGTTCAGTTAATGCCACGGTGTATTTGAAAGTTCAATTTTTTGGTTTTTTGTTTTCTTTTGTTGTGTAACTCCAGTTACATGCAGCAAGATATAATAGTAGGTTCTTCTGATCAACCTTAAACTGCCCCCATCAAAACTTTTTCTAAAAAGATATCACCTTCTGTTAAACATATCACATTCTGTGATATTAAACTACAAGTATATATCAAACACTTACACTGAGAGCTCCATCAAAGGAAGAAGGATACACCATGAGCATGATAGACACATGGTCAATCACTGCCCTCCCAGAACTTGCAGTGTAGGTCAACTTTAGGGAACATACAAGTAAGCAGGTGATTGCAGTAGAGTGTGGGTAGTGCTTTGATGGGTAGTGTGCAATGGGATATCCGCAAACACTTCCTCCCAACTCCCACACATACACCTACCACCCTGAGCCAAAAACGTTGTCATTATCCATTACTCCTCACTCTTTCTTACCCTCTTCTTATCACAGACTCTAATAAATTACTTCGTTAATTCACTTCTACTTCCTAAATATCTCTCAAGTCTCTTGAGGTATCTTCTTACCACTGTCTTTTTTTCCTAGAAAAGCAATTTAAAGCTGAAGCATTTTTAAGCATTCCCAAACTTCAGGAAATCTGATAGTAGAAAATTATTACAGTAATCTGTGCCTGAGAAGATGGTAGTCAGAGTAGGGAAGTAATAGTGACGATGAAGAGAAATGAACAGTTTTGTAGAATTTTTAGGAAGGTGAATTGAAAGACCTTAATTATTGATTGGAAGGGATGGTGGGAGTAGAAATAGAGAGTAAAGAAGTGAGGATGACCCCCAGATTACTGGTTTGAACTCCTTGGTGGATGGTGGGGAATGCAAAAGAAAGGATATGCTTCTAGGAAAATATAGTGAGTTTGGTGACTCGATCTTTTGAGTATCTTGTTTATTTGAGTGCCTTTGGCCATCCGAGTGGAGAAAACAATTGGAAACACTGGTCTGGGGTTCAAGAAAAATATATCATTTGTAACTAGATGATATTGAAGACATGGAAATAGATGCCCAGGGAGTAGATTAAGTAGAAGGAAAAAGGGCATTAGAAAGAACCCTGAAGAAAACAAACGTTAAAGAGAAATTACAAAGATGACTGAGAAGTGAGCAGAGTTAGGTAGAAAACCTGCAGAATACACTGTCATGGAAGCCAAAGGAATAGTTTCCAGGAGAAACTGGTCAACAGGTTTAATGCTACCAAGAGGTCAAATAGTACAAGAGCTGAGATGCGAACACTGGATTTAGCAATGTTCATCACCTGAGATTAGTTTTTCAAAATCAAATGCCTACTAGAGATAGTAGAGATTTCCAGATCTAAGTTGCTGGTTTCCAGGCTCTGACCATCTAGCTTACAAACAAAAATGCAAAGGCAGAGGACATAGTCCCTCCCTCTTCCATTGCCCCCCCCAAAAAAAGCTATAAATACATAAAGAGACAAATAAATGATACAACTATACCAAGTTCTCTGGAATGAATATTATGGATCAGGAAAATTGTGTTTTTCCTTGAAACTACATTTTAATATTATTAACACCCTGGAGCACTTACAGATAAAATAGCCGAGATGGGAATGATTCAGAAACCATTTTAATATAAGAAATAACTGAAGAATCGGTGTTGTATTTGGTCAGTAAAGATAGCTACGAGAGTGTTCATCAAATATTTGAGGGGCTTTGATTTAGAAGGAAAACAATTATTTTGTATTGCTATTGCTCCTGAGGACAGAACAAAGACAAGTAAGGTACGGAGAGGCAGAAATTAGAGAGAGAGAGAGATTTTTAAAGAAAAAGAAAGCAAGAAATTCTTATCAATAATAGCTTTCAAAAAATGCAGTGAGCTGCTATTATGTTCCCCATTTTGGACATGTTCAAACAAAGCACAGAAGGTGTGTTGAGGGTAGAAAGATGGACTTCAGACTCTGCAAGATGCCTTCAGACTCTAAGATTCTGTGACTCCATTTCTAAGATGGTCATTTCCTTCTAAGAGGGTCAGAAAAGTCTCCCTGGAAGAATTGGAATGCTACGTTGAGCCATAGGAGATGGTTGGGTTTTTGATGGATAAGCAAGAGGAGGAAGGGCATTTCACGTAAGAGGACAATTGGCCCAAATTGCTGGAGCTAAGTTCACATGAGGCTGGGAAGTCATCAGAACCAAATTGACAAAAGCTTTCAATGCCACGATGAGAAATTTGAGCAAGATCATTTTGGCAGCAAGGAACCATTGAAGATGTTTGTGCACGGAAATACAATTAAATTAAGCAGAGCTTCAAGGAAGGTTGTTCTGGCATTTACTTAGGACAAAATAGAAATGGGTGAGACTTTAAAAAGCAGGGGAGTATGAGGAGGTATAAGGAAATAAGAACCCAAACTCAAGGAATGGGAATAAAATAAAAGGTTAGAATAAGGGAAACACTGGGGAAAGAAGTTTCCACAGGAACTTGGTGACTGGTTGGGAAAGAGGCAAAAGAAAAAAAATGAATGAATGAATGAAAAGGTTTGAGTTTGAGGGGGAATGGCGAGAGAAGCAGTACCTTTAAAACAACAGAGACAGGGAGTGTAATCTGAGAGGCAAGTCACAATCCCAACATGAGAAGCCAGTCTAAGGAGAACTCCAGTCAAGACGACCTCTCCAAGTCGGGTAATGTCTCACTAGCATCCAGTGGAATATTACCAGCCACTGTCTCAGAGGAAACTGGGTTCCTTGATTTTCCAAATGAGCCAAGCTATTACGCTGGCAGCCAACACACATGACAAGCGCTTACCCAAGCATAAAGCAACAGGCTTAAAACATGTGAGTGTGTAGATAAACCATCGCCAGCCTTTAGCAACTAGCTAAGGGGAAGTCGCATAAACAAATGAAAAAGAAATCTCCTGAACTCCAGAGCCATCTATTCTTTATTCTGCTGTGTTACATAAAAACATGTAAATCTATTGTGAAAGTTACTTTCCTCCTTACCGGGAAATAAGGCAGAGAGGGATACTTTAAAGAAAAGGCATTTTTTGAGGTAGTACTTAAGATAATATTAGGGGGGAAAAAACTCTTCAACATAACTTAGGCTCAGTCTATGTAGAAAAAGTAAATACAGATCTAGAGCTGGTGAATTTGAACAATGTAGAGAACCAGACTGGATGGGTCAGGCTCCTAAAGCTGCCTTTTTCTCAACAATGGTTGGTTTTATTTTGTTTCGTTTTGTTTTGCTTGGATTATCTGGACAATTACCTCAACTCTCCATTTCACTCTGGTTCTATAGACATAGTCCTCTAAGTGTTCTATTTTTATCATGTTCGAATAAGGACTGAATACAATGGAGCTCATTGAAATGAGCCTCACTGAAAGGATTAAGCCAGTTGAAAAGATATGTTTCCTGCACATCTTACATTTTCCATGATGCAAAAAAAATGAGCAATTCTCTGTCCTTGGTCTTCCCATCTCCATTAACAAAACTTTCCTCCTCAGAAGCAAGGGTAAAGTGAAATGCAACATTTGGGCTGGAAGGGGGTGGTGTGGCAATTGGTTGTGGGGAGGAGAGGAGAGGGAAGCCTTCTATAGACTCGTTCATTGCGCTGATGTAAAATTTAAAAAAAAAAGAAGAAGAAGAATGCAACATTTGGGCAAACAATCACGTTGATAAGGGCAAAATGAAGCACAACCATCTGGAAAGTACACCTTATTGACCCAGTCTTGCAGTCCCCAGTTCATAGCTCTGGAAGTTCCCTGGAAGGCTGAACAGGGTTTCCCCTGTACTGTGGCCTCCCTAAGCAAAGTTGAAGTTCAATGACTCCCTTCAGTTCCGGGTCCAACTCAAAGACTGCAGCCAGGGGCTCTGAGCTGGAGTCACCTTCACCATAAGCTCTGGGTAACAACAGGGTCCAGTGGCTGGTAATGGCTGGGAGCTACAACAGCAGTTTTCTTTCTTAGCTCTCTTTTGGTCTGGTGACCCTGGCCTTTTGTTTCCCTCTCCATGTAAAAACCATTCTTCCTTTTAAGTGAGCTTGAGACAAACAGCAATACTTTTTGAAATATTTTGCAGAAAGGCGGCATTTTTCTGTTTGGTTTCTCTCTCCATGTAAAAATCATTCTTCCCTTTAAGTGAGCTTGAGACAAACAGCAATGCTTTTTGAAATATTTTGCAGAAAGGCAGCATGTTTCTATTTACAGGAAGAGAAACGGTGGTGAACAGGGACTGAACAGCTTCCGACTTGCTGTTGAAAAAAGGAGGCAAGGTACAGACTGGGCCCTTCTCTCTGCAGGCTCTAGAGCCGAGGCCCGGACCTCTCCTTAGCCAGCTCCATGGAGCTGAAAAACTCAACTCAAACAGCTGCTCTGCCCCTGTCTTACTGTCAGAGTGTGAACTGAAACTGAGACTAAACACACACACCTTACTTTCGGATCTTGGAATCCCTGTTATCCAGAGGAATGGGGACACTGAGGCACTCTAGGTTTACTGGCCTCCCCGCAAAAGGACTTTGCATCATAAGTCATATATGTAGTGACCACGTCAGGTTGACTTATGGCTGGCAATGTGGCTGGGAGGGCAGGCACAGGACTTGTATTTATGCTGTTTTCATAGCAATCACCTTAGGTTTGTTTATGTTGAATTTTAAAATCCATTAAGCTTGCAAAGGTATAAAGATGCTTTTATGTAAAATCTATATAAGGTCGAGGATTCATCAATAGTCCGTACTAATAATCGTTATGATTGTGTTATTGTCAGGATTACGATGTTAGGTTTGTAGAGCTGACTGAGGTCCCGGTTACAGCCTTCCTGAGCCACAGGTTTTATCCTGAAAGAGAACTTCAAGCAAAATCCTTATTAAATGGTGCCCAGATTCCATTTAAAGATGTATGAACTCCACAGAAACGGCTGGTCCAGGAAGAAATCAGCCTGTTTATGATGGCGACATGCTTTATGAAAGCTCTCAGAGGGGGCTGACAGGGCAAGCAAAGAAAGAACTTTCTTAAGTAAATATCAAATCAATTAAAGGAACAGATCCATGGAAATAAATCATTTACAGAAACAGGTCCTACCTGTGGTTTCTAATAGAAAATACACTAAATGTTACACCTCAAGTAACTAAATAAAAATGGATTCCAAAGTGATTCAATCTCCACACACTGTAAGAGGCAACCTGCTAAAGCAAACCCTGCAAAACAAAGGTTTTCAAGATATAAAAATTCATAAACCTCTCTTATCAGAAAAGAGGTGAATGAATATTATGGTATTCTTATAGCATGTTTGCTTTAGCATTTGTCATGTAGTTACTCTGTGCTAAGGTAAGGTCTGGTATGCGGTGTAATTATTTTCCCACCTACTTCTGTCACAAGGTCTACTTAAAGGGCAATTTCTTTCTTTAGTTCTTTAAATGCTTCCAAAAAGATATCTTAAGGTCAAGAAACTCCAACAGTGTGCAAATATCTTTCTGGAGTAGTCGATTTCCCCCTAGTACCATTAGAGGAAATTTTATTGTAGTCAGTCTGAAACAAGTTAATGGAGGGTCATGTTTCTATTTACTCTGGGACAGTATTAGTGAGCAGAACCAGGAGGAAGCAAGGCCTCGCGGCACTGGGGCTCCGCACTCCCCGCATCAGGCTGCCTCCATTCTCTAGTCTGGGTTCCTGAGGCTGTTAAATGGCATTTCACATAATTTACCAGAAACATATACATGTGTATGTACGTATGTGGTGTCCATTGAGGCTTCCTCTCAAGATATGTAAACTTCTCAGGATGGCAAAGGTTTGATGATAACATTTGGATTAATTAGTAATGCAGCATTTCTATGAGATGTGGTAGCCAACGGTTTTTTTGTCTTCTTTGCAAATCAGTTATTATACGATGGAATTTGATGACATTTTTCTCTTCAAATGTCCTCTTAGGAATTGACATCCAGTAAACAGATTAATACTTCTTTACCCAAACAAATTAGTGCGGCAAATTCCTCCAGTAATTTGGTATATTCAACAAATATTTATTGAGTGCTGGTCATGGATCTGACACCATTTAGGGCACTGGTGGGGACAAAAGTGAACAAAACAGACTGGTCCTCATAAAGGGATGGCAAGAAGAAGTTTCTGGTAATGCAACAGCTCTGTATCCTGACTGTGGTGGTCACATGAAATTATCATGAGATAAAATGTCATATGACTACACATGTGTACACATACACACACACACACAGACACACACACAAATGCGTGTAAACTGCTGAAACCCCAATGAAGTCTGTAAGTCTTACAGTAGTACTGATGCAATGTCAGTTTCCTGGTTTTGATAATGTAGTATAGTTATAAATAAGTGTTATTCTTTGTGGAAGCTAGATGATAAAGAGTACACAGAACATTTTACTATCTTTTCAACTTCTTGTGTCCCTAAAATTATTCCAAAATAGAATGTTTAATTAAAAGTAAAAGACTAGGGGGCTGGCCCGGTGGCTCAGGTGGTTGGAGCTCCGTGCTCCTAACACCAAAGGCTGCAGATTTGATTCCCACATGGGCCAGTGGGCTCTCAACCACAAGGTTGCTGGTTCAACTACTCGACTCCCACAAAGGATGGTGCACTCCGCCCCCTGCAAATAAGATTGAACACAGCACCTTGAGCTGAGCTGCCACTGAGCTCCCAGATGGCTCAGTTAGTTGGAACGCATCCTCTCAACCACAAGGTTGCTGGTTCGACTCCTGCAAGGGATGGTGGGTTGTGCCCCCGGCAACTAACAACGGCAACTAGATCTGGAGCTGAGCTGCGCCCTCCACAACTAAGATTGAAAGGACAACAATTTGACTTGGAAAAAGACCTAGAAATACACACTGTTCCCCAATAAAGTCCTGTTCCCCTTCCCCAATAAAATCTTAAAAAAAAAAAAAGACTAGCTTTCATCAAGGAGCTTGCACTCTGGTGAGAGAGACAGACAACTAACAAGGAGACTAATAAGTCATCACAGATTTTTCTATGTGGTGTGAAAAACATTTTTTTAATACGTGCTGTGATGTGAAGTAATAAAGGAGTCCCCTGTTAGAAAGGGCAATCAGAGGGGAACTCTGAGGATGGGACATTCAAACTAAAGAGTGAGCCAGCCAGGCTCAGAGATGACTAGCAAATATATTAAAAGAAGCGGGCTAGTTTAAGTCATCAGCATGACCTTTAAAATTGTGAGTTTATTAAGGCAAAGCCTCGAAGGGTAGCCAGATTTCAATGAAATTACCTTATATGATGGGAGTGCTGCTTAAACGTTTAAGTAGAATAAGATTTAGAAGCTAAACTTAAACGCTTATGAAAGAACCCAGTGCTTGTAATTCATAATTTAAATGTATAGTTGGTAAATATAATTTTGATATATTGATTACTAATTTTTATATATTTAAAGCAAATGTGAATAATCATTTCTCTGCATAAAAACCACCCCCCTAAAAAAAGAAAAAAAAAACACTCTCATATTTATAACTTGACTACCAAACAACTGAAAATATTTCCATGGGGTGGCCACTCCTAGGAGCCCTGGAAAAAAATTGTGACATATGGATACAGTGGAATAAACCAACATTTGCCTATGTATATTAAAGGAAGTGGTTTGTCCTGAGAACATCTATGGAGCTACAATGCCAAACTTGAGATGTTATCTTAAAAACAAACAAACAAACAAAAACTCCCGTTACAAGGATCACCTCAAGGTCATTACAATTTCTCCTAGGCACATGCATTGGCTTCTTTCTCTGGATTCCTAATGCTGTATACATATGTTTTCCTATATCACCTCTTACATTGACGTATAAGTTATTACATATCTATTTTCCTACTAAACCATGAGTTCTACAGGTTAGGGATCGTTTCCTACTTACCTTTGCATCCCAATGACTATGATACTCTGAGCATCTTAAACTGGATGAAAAGCTGTCATGGATGCCTCTTGTGGACCTGGGATTAACTCTAAGATTTTCTTCCCACCAACCTGTTCAAAAACTCAGACACCAACCTACTCGGCTTCATGCCTTAGCTTCCTACATTCATCCAGCCCTATTTGGATCTCTGACCTGGTTTCAAATTGTTTACACTGGCCCTGACCTGGCATTAACTGCCTTAGGACACAGCTTCTGGCATTTTCCCACTGACTATACCCACCCTAACCACAGGTCATGTGTGTCAAGGAAGAACATCAGACACTCAGAGCTTGGAAACACATGTGGGAATAACAGCAACCTAGTAAGTCTTTAAACACTAAAGTCATTTAATAATCATTTAACATTTCCCGAATACCAACAGTGTTCAAGTTACTCTCCTTAGAACAGAGATTTTAAAAACCAGTAAGATGTGGTCCCTACAGTCAAGAAGATAGTGAACAACAGAAGTGCTCTTATAGAGTTATATACAAAGTGCCAGAAGATTACATATGACAAGAACACATTCCAAATTAGACAGACAAGGTAATACAGGAAAGATTTTTCATAGCCTGTGGCCCTGTTAAATTTTGTTAGCTAGATCAACATGGCTTTGTGACTGCTTCAATGTCAGGAAGTAAAAGAGGTCTACAGTGACTTAGAGAATAGTGCTTGATGAAGGCTTTCATTCACTGAGATGATTGGAAATATCGGACATGCTGGTCTTTGGGTTATGTTGATTAATTCAGTTTGGGACACACTGAGTTTGAGGCACATATGAGATAATCAAGTTGAGAAGTCCAATACACAAATGGATGAAAGAGTCTACCATTTAGAAAAACTCCATGGACTGGAGTTGTAGATTTGGGAGTCATCATATAATCTGGAGAGTTAATGCATTGTCCCAGAGATAAATGAACAGTGAGAAGAGAAGAAAGCAAAAGAGGTACTCTGGGGCCGATTCACATTGAAGGGATGGGCAGAGGAAGAGGAAACCGTTAGGGAAACAAGAAGAGCAACCCGAGACTTCAAAAGAAAAAAAGAAAGAAGGAAAGAAAGGAAAAGAAAAAAGCCAAGAGACAGTAGTCGTGGTGGACATTGTTGGTTTCCTAACAAGTATAAATTTCCTGCTCCCTTCTTCACATAATCCCTCCCCCCATGAAGTTCATGGGCCTCTAGAAAAGCTGAATGTCTCTAGTTCCAGGGTTGACCTAACTAGTCTAAAAATAATCCCGCCCCCTTTGCTGGGGTCTATATGGGGCAAGTAACCCAATGAGATTCAAGAAAAGTTTGATGAACTGAGTGAAGGTGTCAAAAGGCACAAACTTCCAATTATAAGATAAATAAGTCCTGGGGATGTAATAATGTACAGCATGGTGACTATAGTTAACAATATTGTATTGTATATTTGAAAGTTGCTAAGAGTAGATCTTACAAGTTCTCATCACGAGAAAAAAAATGTGTAACTATGTGATGGATGTTAACTAAACTTATTGTGGTTATCATTTTGCAATATATACATTTATTAAATCATTATGTCATACACATTAAATTTGTACATTATTATATATTAATTATATTTTAATAAAACCAGAAAAAATACAAAAAGGAAGAAGAATTTGATGGAACCCCAGACAAATTCTTCATTATTCTCTTAGAAGAACTTCTAGATGTGACAACTTATGAGTAGGTGGACCTGGAAGGTATTATGCTAAGTGAAATAAGTCAAACAGAAAAAGACAAGTGCCATATGACATCACTTATAAGTGGAATCTAAAGAACAAAATAAATGAACAAACAAAACAGAAACAGACTCACAGACACAGTGAAAATGGTTCACACATGGGAGGGGTCCTGGGGATTGGGTGAAAGAGTATTAAGAAGTAAAAATAGGTAGTTACAAAATAGTTATGGGGATGTAAAGTAAAGCATTGGAAATATAGTCAATAATATGGTAATAAGTATGTTTAGTGTCAGATGGATACTAGACTAGTCAGGGGGATCAATTCAAAAAGTATGTGAATGTCTAACCACTATGCTATACACCTGAAACTAATATAAGAAAATATTGAATGTCAATTGTAATCGAAACATTAAAAAGGGTGAAGGGGAATAAGAGGTTCAAATCTCCAGGTATAAAACAAATAAGTCATGGGGACATAATATACAGCATAGGTAATACAGTAAATAATATTGTGATAGCATGTTACGTTGTCAGATGGTCGCTGGACTTATCATGGTGATCACTTCTTTAGGTATATAAATGTTTAATCACTATAGTGTACATCTGAAACTAATATAATATTGTACGTTAGCTATATTTTAATAAAAATCTTTTTTAGAAATTTTTAAAGAAAGAAAAAATTTAATGGGATCCCCAGTATTGATTAATGCCATGAAGGTTTGCCAATTGGTGTATTTCAGCAGATATTAAATTAATTTAGAACCAGTGTTATGGAGGCACAAAAGCTGAGCAGTGCACTTTTTATCTTTTTGTTGTTAAATTCTTTTAGTAAATTTTGGGTTACCAGTTATGCCTAATTTTGTGTGTGTAGAGGGGGGAGCTTCTATGAGTGGAGCTGCCCCTTCCTCAGATGTCATCCTAAGTAACTGTGAGTCCAGACCCTCTCTCGCTGCCAATCTGAGAAAGAAGCCCTCTAAAGGAAGAAAACCAAGCCAGGAGAATCCCAGAGATATGGAACTAGAGCCAACCCTAATACCTGCTCTATCTCTAAACTTTCAGTTGTGTAACCTATGAAGTTTTTTATTGCTGAAACCAATTTGGCTTGAGTTTGCTGTTCCTTTTCTGAAGCAGAAATGATACAGTTGTGTCACAGAAACCAAAAGAGGTGAAAACTTCTACAGGAAGTGATCAAGAGTGTTGAGTGATGCCTAGAGGCCAGGTGATAAAAGGCCTGAAACGCATCCAAAGAATTTGTTAAGCTGAGGTGGTAGCTTGGTGGGACAGAGCCCAGATTGCATTAAATGGTAACTGAGCAAGTAGAGATTCCTCTTCAGTGAAGTCTGACCACAATTTGAAGAGAAAACTGCAATGAGAAGCCATAACTATAATGGAATGTTGAGCTGAAGAAGGTTTTTGTTTGTTTATTTTGAAGATGAGAACTAATTAGCGGATGAGTCAACAGGTGAATCTCCAATTTTCTTGCCATCACAGTGTTCTCACCTTCCCCAAATGCATGGGGAATCTCAGCAGAGAGGGTAATTCAACAGTTCAATAACTATAATAGCTCCTCATCCTGGCTTCAACTGTAAAACATCAGAAAAGTCAAAAGTAGTACTTTAGCATTTCACATTCCAATCTTTATATTAGATATACAAGACCAAAACAATGCAGAATGAGTCTGCTAAACCAATTCATCACCAAAAAAAATGGAAGCACTTGAGAAAACATAAAGAAGAAAGTTCATTGCAACATTTTTGTAACTGAAATACTGTGGGGAAAACAAAAATGATTTAATAGAGAACTGTAAAACAAAACAAAAAAAGGGCATTAAACAGTATTGTAGGGCCGGCCCGGTGGCTCAGGCGGTTAGAACTCCATGCTCCTAACTCCGAAGGCTGCCGGTTCGATTCCTACATGGGCCAGTGGGCTCTCAACCACAAGGTTGCCAGTTCAACTCCTCGAGTCCCGCAAGGGATGGTGGGCTCTGCCCCCTGCAAGTAAGGTTGAACACGGCACCTTGAGCTGAGCTGCCGCTGAGCTCCCAGATGGCTCAGTTGGTTGGAGCGCATCCTCTCAACCACAAGGTTGCTGGTTCGACCCCCGCAAGGGATGGTGGGCTGTGCCCCCTACAACTAGCAACGGCAACTGGACCTGGATCTGAGCTGTGCCCTCCACAACTAAGACTGAAAGACCAACAACATTAAGCTGAACAGCACCCTCCACAACTGAGATTGAAAGGACAACAACTTGACTTGGAAAAAAAAAACAACAGTATTGTATTTATTACTTTGCAGGATTTAAAAAGAATGAGTTGAATCTCTGTGTAGTGATATTGAAAAAGCCAAGCGAAAACATTAAGTCATGGAACAATATGTGTGCTACGACCTCACATATGAAATTCAAAACGGATACTTATGCAGAGAAGAAAGGTCAAGAAGAATACATAACAAAATCTTATCAGTGGTTATTTCTGGGATGGAAGTGGGATGTGGGGTTCCGGGCAGGAGGAGCCTCTTAGGAAAGGGCAATTTCACATATATTGTAAACTTTTATGTAAGTTGAATTCTTACAAAGATAATATTTTATTTACTTTGTTGCATGATAAATGAAAAAATAAGTACTTAAAGAAAAGTAAAACCTTTGAAAAGCAAGAACTAAATTTGAAGCAACTAGCATATTACATTCTCCCTTAAACAGAAAAAAAGAAAGACCACAGACTGATCATTTTTAATGTCCTTTTTTTTTTTTTTTTTTTTTTTTGAGGAATGTTGGGGAACAGTGTCTTTCTCCAGGGCCCATCTGCTCCACGTAGTTGACCTTCAATCTAGTTGTGGAGGGTGCAGCTCACTGGCCCATTTGGGAATCGAAACGGCAACTCTGTTGTTCAGATCTCGTGCTCTAACCAACTGAGCCATCCGGCCACCCCAATGTCTTTTTTTATTAGATTCAGATGTATAAAACAATATAATGATTAGACATTTATACACCTCACAGGGTGATAACCCCAATAAGTCTACTACCCGTTTGACACTGTGCATAGCTATTACAATACCGCTGACTATATTCCCTATGTTATACTTTACATCCCATGACTATATATGTGTATATATATATATTAATTATAGTTGACATTCAATATTATTTTATATTAGTTTCAGGTGTACAGCACAGTGGTTAGACATTTGTATAATTTATAAAGTGATCCCCCGATAAGTCCAGTACCCATCTGACACCACACATAGTTTTTACATCATTATTTACTATATTCCCCATACTGTATTTCACATCCCCCTGATTATTTTGTAACTGCCAATTTGTACTTTATAATCCCTTCACCTTTCTCACCCAGCCCTCAACCCCCCTCCCATCTAGCAATCATCAGTTTGTTCTCTGTACCTATGACTATATTTCTTTTTTGTTTGTTCATTTATTCTGTTCTTTAGATTCCACATACAAGTGAGATCATATGGTATTTGTCTTTCTCAGTCTGACTTGTTTCACTTAGTATAATACCTTCCAGATCCATTCATTTTGTTGCAAATGGTAAGATTTCATTCTTTTTTGTGGCCGAGTAATACTCCATTGTATAAATGTACTACAATTTTTTTTCCAGTTGTCTATTGATAGGCATTTCAGTTGTTTCCATATCTTGGTTATTGTGAATAGCACTGCAATAAACATAGGGGTCACATATCTTTTCAAATTAGTGTTTTGGATTTCTTTTCATAAATACCCAGGCATGGAATTGCTGGGTCATAAGATAGTTGTATTTTTAATTTTTTGAGGAACCTCCATACTGTTTTCCATAGCGGCTGCACCAATTTGCAATCCCATCATTTTTAATGTGTTTATCTCACATTAATGCCAAATGGATATGGTTTTGTGCACTTTTTTTTTTTTAGCATTTTAAGATTAATTAGTTGTTGGGTATATGTAAAACCATTGGCATCTAGTCAAGTTTATCTATAAGTAACTCAATACGCACCATCTGGTTAAATTTGGCATTATTTATTTTCAAATTTTAAGGCTGCTCAAATGAAACTGGCTGCTGCTTCATGAAGATTCCTTATATGAGTGGATTTGTATGTGTGAAATATACATTGTGAGACTGACTAGGGAGCCCAAAAGTCTCAACTCAGTCCTAAAACAAATCTCATCAGGGCCAAGCAATTATGCTGAATTCTCTGATAACTTGGTCACTTATCTAGGAAATAAGAGAAGAGTAAGCCATGCAAATGGGCGTACTATCCCCTGTGATTTCTTAGTCAAAGTCATCTGAATAGATGGTTTTAATAAGCAGAAAACCATCAGACACCTAGAGAAATGCGACAGAGAATCAAATGACCAGAGACAAAATTTGCATTCTACATAAACATACAACCATTTTATAACTATATTGTTAAAAACTTTCTATTTCTATGTAACTATAGTTTTTATTTCAAGTCCAACACATCTTTGTTAGGCTATCAATGGTTTACCAAATAATTAACCCTTGCACAGTGATTAGTTATCAGTTCCTAATTACAAAGACCAAATGTTACTATATTCTTTCCACGTAGTTAATGTAACAAGATGCCAGATGTCACCTTCTCAGGCTCAGAGAGTAAACTTCTCTAATGCCTGAGGCAGACAATTCAAGAAGTCCCTAAATGTGAATATATGTCTAATTCATTTTGAGTCTGGAGCAGAGTAACAGATGCATCTGATCTGGCTCTAAATTTGGAAAAAATGTTTCGCTTTTTAAAAAATTGAACTCAATTTAATGTTATATTAGTTTCAGGTTATACAACAGAATGATTCAATATTCATGTATATTGCAAAATGATCACTACAATGGAAATATTTTTTAATCACTAAAAAAAGGTGGGGGGAGTTGGAAATGGCCAAGAGAGTGAAAAACTAAGTAAGTTTAGTTTATTTATGGTCATGTCAGAACTGTGAAAACTGTCTTACTCAAAATAAGGCATAAAGCTTAGAAGATGTGAATCAAATAATTTTGGTATATAATTATCTATAATCATTATACCAAAGACTATAAAGAAAGATATTTAGGAGAAAACTATATAGCTAATCAATAGACAAACATGCAATGAGCATACACCATATATAAAACTGGTCACATAGCAGTAAACAAAACAGGTCAGATCTCTGTCCTTTAGGAGCTTCCAAACTTTGAAAATCAACACAAATATTATTAAAGAAAAATCAAATCTCCTCTCTTGGTACCAAATAGCTTTGATTTTCAATTTTTATGGTTACTTCTACAAATTTTTGAGCACTGGATTCTCTAAATCAAATTTTGTTTTATTTTTATTAGACAATACACAGAAGAGTATTTTTTTTTAATTTTAAACATTTCCCCCAGTAAATTATTTCTACACACACAGAGTTTAGTAAGACATAAGCAAACAACTCTCTGATAGTACTACAGCATCATATTTAAAAGAAAATATAGAATAAACTTGTTCCACAAGATCAGATTAAACCAAACTCAATTTTTTAAAAATAAAATTCACACAATAATCCTATTCCATCTATGAAAGTTCTTTATAAAGTGGTTCTGTGATTTTTGCCCTGCTGCTATTACCAACTGGATGGCATAAATTTCTTTACTACTTTGGAAATATGTTTCTTATATTTATTCATTTATTGAAATTTAAATTCTTCTCTATTTTTAATACCAGAGAATTATCTTCTTTCTCACAGCAGTTATTATAGTACAGAACTCCATCATTGATCATAAACGCTCTAAACATTAGCTCCATAAAACCAGATTTTGTTGAAGGACTACAGGGAGAAAGGCGAGGTCATATATTCTCTCCAGAAGCTCTGTATTTGGTGAATTTCACTTTAAAATATTCTATTAATGCTGAATATTAACTATAGGTTGTAATTTGATATGCACAACTTTGTAACAATTGGCATAATACTCAGAAACTGTCTCCAAAGAAACCAACCAATGGTCCAAGAACAGGAACAAAAAAACATGGGCTGAAATTAATGCTAAGATACTTTCTTTGTAATACTTCCAAAGATTAGCATGAGGAGGTGACCCAAGAAGAGACAGATGGACAGGAATTCACTCCTTATTTAAGGATTGGAAAATCTGAGGGCTACCGAGGCAAAGCAATCTCCTCACCAGAGATACAGAACTTGGTGGGTACATCAATGGGACAAGAGCTCAATTCTCCATAGTCCCAGCACCTGCCAAAGATGTAGAGAAAGGGTAAAAAATAAAGGCTCAATCACCACACACACACACACACACACACACACACACACACCCTCCAATCTTCCATGATTCTTCTCTTGCATTATCCAGAATGCATGCTTTTACCACTACTCCAATCTGAAGTGACTATTTTTCATTTATTATCTTTTCAACATGTGTCTATGAGTTTAGCCAGAGTACATTTATCTCAATCTCTATTTGATACTTGTTTGTATTTTAAATATGAACCTACGAACTGCTTTTAAATGTAGAAGTAAAAAGTAACAAAAATCCTTAAACGTAGCCCAGTGATTTAAGGTTGATCGATTGTTTGTACTCCATTAAGTTCCATGTTAAAAAAAAAAAGTAAAACTAAGCAATACTATTAAAACAATAAAATGACTTTAGATAAAGCAGGGACTCCACTCATAATAAATTTTCAATGTTTTCTGAGCATTTTCCAATGCAATATTTAACTAATTTCTTTTCAGCATTTTTTTCCATTTGTTATAATTCAGTAATGGGTTGGGTTCTAAGAAAAACAGAAAAAGAAACGTGGTTCATATAAAGTAGAATCACAATTTAAATTTTAAACACTAAAACAGAATGTCCTGTGAGTATGATTTTTGCCCCCTCAAAGGAGGGCTCCTTTTGATGTCATGGGAGAGTTCGGTGAGTGGGGATGTAGGAGTGAGGAAGAAAAGGAGAAAGGATGGACAGTGACTGGGAAATGGCATCAAATTTCAAAACTGGGATGCTGACTTGTTCTTACAGCCCTAAAATTATATTCTGAAATGTAAGAGCCTGCTGATTCTGAGCCCACTTGAAAGCAAAAGGCCAGGTCCCCAGACTCCTGAGGTCTTTCATTGATAATCAGGAGAAATGTTTTAAGATGATCAAACCAAGTAATCTTGAAATGTTGAATCATGCGATTTTTTTTTTTTTTTTTTAGAATATAAGAAAGTAGTTTCTGCACAAACAACACTCCAGCAAAACAATGAAACTAGGAAGATAGAACACTGTGATGATCCAATTTTTGAAAAAAACGAAAAGTGGTTTTGTCAAAATAAAACCTTTGGTGCTTCAAAAGTAATTTCATTTTTAGCTGTGAATAGTAAATAACACTAAAGGCTAGTGTTTTCTCCTCTGCCAATCAAAGATATAAAGTAGAAACATATTGTTGGCCTTTTTTTCCTAATTTTTAAGCTTTTAGGAAATCACACAATTTGTTTCAGGCTGATCCAAAACCTAAATGCTATGGGCTAAATTTGACATAGCAGGCCAAGGATCAAAGACAGGCCCTGTCTCGGGCCAGCAAATCTTTCCTTTCTATAGGTCCTCCTGTTGCCAGGAGAGAGCCTGGTGAGGCAAAGGGAAATTTTACTCTTGAATCAGGCTCTCAAAGGGCCCTTGGCTGTTGTAAGGATTGCTTCATCTTCTTTGCATGTCTTTCTCTGCCTAGATGACTGGATCTGCTGAAGCTAAAGGGTCATACAACCCAAGACTTATGGTGGAAATATCACTTGCAAATTGGAGTCAGGCTAGACCACTGAGGGAGTGTGGCCTGAAGGAAATGTGTGAAAAGAATGCGGGCTGTGGATTGTGGATTCAATCCACAGGCAGTTGGACACAAAGCCAAGAGTTTCCAAAAAACGTTTAGAATTCAAAAGCATTCATTGGTGTCCTATATTGATAAGAAGCCATGAGAGTGACTTCGTCGTATTAAGCTACTGAGCGAGAAAGAGAGAGAACGAGTGATTAAATCACACTAAACCATTTGAGACTATCTTAAATGACAGGTTAGTAACAGGTATTTCTAGGTCTTAGCCACACAGTGCAGTTATATAGGGAAGTTACAGCAAACTAGGACAGCAGAGTATCTCTGTCTTGTCTAATTAAGCAATTTCAGCCTTCCATCTTATCCCTTGGGGGAAAAAGGAAAGAGGGAACAGAGGGATTGGAAGGAGAAACAAAGTAATAGAATGATAACAAATCACTCTTCTATCTTGAAGAAGAAGGGGTAAAGCCAGTTTGTATATTTATATCCATTCCAACACATGTTCAATGTTCTATCATGTATTATTTCATAAAAATAAATACATCAGACAACTGAATACTAAAGGTAACCTGAGGAGCTACAGCATAACCCTACACCCTTCAGAGCTGGTCTGGCATGGGCAATAAGATTTTTTAATTCAAAAAACCCCTAATTCTACGTCTTTATCTTAATGAGTTTCACAGAGCCAAAGTAGCTAGAAATTTTTTTTCAAACAATTTGATTTTCTTTCTTTCTTTCTTTTTTAAGGATCAGGGAATTCTGAAAAAAAGATTGAATTTGGGGGGATATTTTTTAAACTTCGTATAATAAATTAACTTCTCAAGGGCTGCCAAAGATATTGTAGGTGAGACTCAAAGGTCTTCTGCTTTCTAATACAAATAAATAGAAAATTCTTGAACTCTTGGAACTGCAGATGACGTGGGATTCTGTGTTTTGAAAGAGGAAAAATAAAGGCATCGGGAACCCCAAAATAACCAAACACTAAGTACATCCTAATGGCCAGTCACTATCCTAGGGACTTTTCATACATTATGATATTTAATCTTTACAATAATGTGGAGGGCAGGCATTAATTTTCCTACTGTCCAGGTGAGGAAATAGGAGCTTATAAAAATTAACTATCTTGGACAAGTCAATCCCATTAGTAAGTAGAATAAACTCAAATCTATGTAACTCTGAATGCTACGCGTATGTTCTTAGCTACTATTCTCCACTTCCTCATACCACCAGGTTTGGTGAAAGAAAAACACACTCACTTGAGGATGCACCATCAGACATGCAGGTTCTCAAAGAATCATGGACTCTCAGAGTGAGCACCCTGCTTTTATCCCATATTTTAATTCCCTCAACATCCCAGATATTATTTCTATTAAATATCTAGGCTCTGTTAAACTTCCTTTTAGGGAGTTTAGTGGTGGAGAAAAAGAAGAAAAGAAAAAAAGAGGTCTAGATTACCACAGGTCATCTGTTTGTGATATTCCCTTTATCTGTACACTTACCTGGAAGGAGTGGGGGAAACAAGTATAACTAAGTCAGAGTGCCTTATTGTAATATAAAACTACGTCTCCAGCTACAAATAAATCAGTTCTAAGGCAAGCAGGAGCCTCATATTAAGTGAATTATGCCCTTAGAGTTGCTCCAAGACATGGAGAAAAATAATGGTGCTTATGAGTCCCAGACCAGCAGAAATATTGGAAATTAGTCAATAAAATAGTGATGTTTGTCTCATCTGCATACAGAGATAGTAAGGCTATACTTGAGAATTTGTGAGCCAGGATTACTCAATCTTGGAAAGGCAAGCAAGTCAACTTCAATTGAGTGGGGAAGTCCCATAAATTATATATTGTAAACTCTATTTTCAAGAACTCCAAGGACAACAGTCAGAAGCATAAAGCAAAAAATGAATTAGGGAGGGTTTATAGTCAAAAGTGGCGGACTAAACACATACATTTATCTTCTCTCTCTCCTGAAACTCCCTAAAACTACAATAGATTCTGTTAAGAGCATTGCTCCCAAGGGCAAAGAGAATGGGAGAACAGACAAAAGAGAAAACAAATTTTTTTTTTTTTTTAACTTTAAAAGTAGAGGTTGGAAAGTAGGACAAATGCTAGTAAAATAAAGTAAGGCATCCAAGATAGCTTAATCTTAAAGTCAGAAGCTAAAAGAATCTAGCTGCAACCCAACTGGCTTTACATACAGCATTTATTTTAATTCTCAAAAATTGGCAGAACCATGTACCTCTGGAAGCAGTAGTGAAGATAAGAGCAAAACAGAATTGGGTGAAACGTCTGTCTAAAAGAAATCAGACACCACCACCATCACCAACAAAAACCCTCTCCTCTTTTCCCCTTGACCAAGCACATGCTTCTCTCACTCTCCCCCATCCTAGGCAGAATAGTAGCAGTTTCTCCCCTGAATTGAAGCCCAGGGTCTGTATCTGGGAGCACCACACGCACTGAAGCACGGGGCACCATACTAAAAGCAGGGGATTAAGTGAGTCTCTGTGCAAAGGAGGCAAACAAACATCCCTTACGGAATGTTGAGACCTCCCAGTCCTTTCCTCCAACATAACTCCAAGAACTGGCAGCTGGGATTGTAGTCCTTCCTCTCTTGTTATTAAAGATATGGTCCATGGATAGCAGCAACAGCTATAGATGGAGTCTCAGCCCCACCCCAGACCAACTAAATGAGAATCTGCTTTTCACCAAAAACTCAGGTAACTGGTATATAGTACATGTTCAAGTTTGAGCAGCTTTGCTCTGACAGGAGATTAAACTCTTCACTGTGGAAACAAACCCTCAAGAAAAAAACCTAAAGGTGTAGACATCTCTTCTAAATTATAAACTCTTTGATGCGAAAATCAATGTCTTACACATCCTTGAAACACCAATATCTTCAATCTCTTGGATCCAAGCCTATTATAAAAATCAGCTACCACCAGCAAAGGACTACATACCATCATCTTCAAGAAACTCCACAAAGTCTAAGGAATTGCTTATGTGTTGGGAAAAAACAGCATAGTATACTCTGTGTGAATATAACATTAAGCATATTTATTATTTCTGTGCAATAAAAACTGTAAAACTTTCTTCAAGCTATTAAATAAATAAGGCCCTAGAGAGAAAATTGGAAAGGGGGATGGTATAGTGGCTTATGGAGAAGCCTGAAAACCTTATAAATACAATAACCACACTTAATGAATTAAATATTGATTTTACAAGTGTGAGAGTGAAACTGGACTCTCTTGAAATATTTGAGATATATAGTTTCCTAATTCTCTAAAATCTTAATGGGAAATTAGAGAGAGAGAGATATTATACCCATGAAGAAGAAAAACTAGTAGTTGTGCTTGGAAAACCTTCAGGAAGTTCAAAAGAAAATTGGAATTTGAAGAGAGGAGTTTAAAATCATTTTTTATTAAAAATATTTACTGTAGAAAATTTGGAAAATATAAAAAAGTATAAAGAAAAGAAACTTTCTGTAATCACCAAAAATAAAATAAAATAAAGACTAAAAATATGAGCTTCACCTCTATACTCGAGGGGGTGGGGAATCATTAATCAACTTAGTCAACACTTTAAGAAAACTCGGTACTGAATAATAATCAGAATGGTTCCTAATAACTACTCCTGTCCAGATCATCTAGCTTCCACATCAGAGTGACAGTGTTGGAAGAATAAGAGAAAGATGGACTTTTACAAGGCCCTCATTAATATCTTGGAAAGTATAGGTACATGTAACTACATGCTAATTGTTAAGGTAGGCTAGGAAGGCATGGAAGAAGTGGTCTCTCCGTAGGTCTCTCTCGGGCCTGCACTCTGGGCCTTATTTTCAGTAACAGAAACTGTGCTGGCTTAGTTTACCCCTTTAGGATCATAACAAAGACAAATGGAAACACGTCCCACTGGATACTGCCACAGTCCAAGGCACGAATACAGACAACTCCCACTGAAGATGAGTTCTATCTCAAAAATTACAACAAAAAGGGAAGCCAACCACCATGAAAGGGGTACATCAAATCCAAATAAAGACAGAATTTACTGTGCAGGAACTAGGAGTAATAGAAGAATCTGAGAGAGACTTTAAAATAAGTTTGTTTAAAATGTGTAGAGCTAAAGAAAGAAAACAATCCATAAGGGAAGGACAGGACATTATTATTATTTGTTTTGAAGTATATCCATATTTGAAAGTGAAATGCTAGAATGAAAATATAGTCACTGAGATAAATTCAGGTAATTGCAGACTACCTACCTGAGCACCTTTTTTGTGAGTAGAGCCCCATGCTGGGGTCTGGTACAAAGCACCATTGGTAGAAAGCAGCTGTGTTCTCCTTTAAACGCTTTTAGAGTCTTCCAACTTGAACACTTCACTAGAGCTCCTTTTCATACAGTCATTTAAACAATGGTTGAATGCTACTATGTGGCAAGCACTGAGCGAGGGGTGGGGTGGAAGGGCATAGTAAAAATGAAGAATGGTCTCTGCTCTTGAGGAATTTACTGTCTGGTAAGAGAGGGATTTCTGTGTTAAGACATGCAAACATAGAACACAGCCTGCTTAGAAAAGCTGTAGATATAACAGCTACCATGTGCCCAGCTCTCTACAAAAATGGCCACCTAATTACATTCTCTAATCCTCACAAGAACTCTATAAGACTGGTATTACCATGCTCACTTTACCAAGGAGAAAACAGATCCTTAGAATATTATAATAACTTTCCCTGTTTCCCAAATGGGTGGTAGATTTTAGAATTAGGTTTTCCACCCAAGTCCTCTGACTGCAGCAGCCACCTTCTTTTCGCTATACTTGGCTGCGTTTGTGCAGAATGGTTTTGGAGAGCAGAAGGAGGAATGGTCTGGCCTCGTAAAAGTGTCTATCTTCCCCTTAATTTGATCTCTTTTTTTCCCCCTATTTCATAAGAAGAAAATTACCACTCAAAGTTCATGATTTAGCTAAGAAGTCAATGAATTGAAAGACATGGTTCCAATTTGCAAGGAGCTTCTATTTTAAGAGAGAGACAATGGTGGAAAAAGACTAAATAATATATAAATATTATACAATATGTAGATAATGTATAATATATAAAAAATTATAGCTATAAAGAAGAACACTGAGGCCTCAAATAGTTAAAGAAAGAACAGAGGAAAGGGAAGTAGGTTGAGGACAAGTAGGCCTTGAAGAAAAACAAAGGAATCAAAGAAAAAGAAGGTTGTTGCAGAAGAGCTGACTCAAAATTCAATCCATGAGTTCCCATTAAGAATTGCAGTTTTATCAATATATGGTGATGGAAGAACTGACTCTGGGGTGGTGAACACACAACGGGATTTATAGATGATGTATTACAGAATTGTACACCTGAAATCTATGTAACTTCACTAACAACTGTCACCCCAATACAATGTAATTTAAAAAATGTTTTCAGTTTTTTGCCCTAGATGGTGGCCACCATGAAGAAGGCGGCTGCCGATGTTAGTGTTACTTTTGAAAATCAACAAAAGATAAACAAATTTGCATAGAATACAAGTAGAATCACAGAGCTGAAGGAAGAAAGAGACATAAAGAAGAAACAACTCAAAAATTTAGAAGATGCTTGTAAGGACATCACACCTGTAGATGATGACTGCTTAATGATACCTTGCCAATTTGGTGATGTTTTCATTAGCTAGTCTCAAAAAGAAATACAAGAAATGTTAGAAGAAGAAAAGAACATTTTGCAAGAAGAAATTGATGCCTTACAATCCAGAGTGGAATCAGTTCAGCGGGTATCAGCAAATTTGCAAGTTCAGTTGTATGCAAAATTGAGGAGCAACATAAACTTTGAAGCTGATAAAAAGTTAAACATTTTATAATACTTTTTAAAATTTGTTTAATCAACTTGAATATTGTTTAAATGATAATTTCCCTTTTTCAAATGATACGGAAAGTAAAACAGTTCTTTAAAAAATTTCTTTTATTTAATGGAAACTTGCCTATTTTCACATGTCTTGCTTATTATGTATTTTATATTTTTTAAAAGAAGACAGTATCCATCTATGTATTTTGTATAATGATTATATCAAGTGTAGGGGTTTTATGTCATGTTATTAAATCAATTAAGCGATATAGAAATAAAAATGGCAGTTTTTCAATCCTGGCTCTTCATTTTACCAAGTATTTGAAAGGTATTATTAAGCTCTGAACTTCAAGTGTCAATTTATTTATCTTTCCAATGGGGATAAAAATGCCTGCTTCACAGGATTTTGTCCGAAGTAAATGAGACGTACTCAGTACCTTGCACATCTCAAAGAGTCAACAAATGTCAGACTTACACATGTATATTATTCCATCTAAAGCTGAGAAAATTAAGGGAAAGCTAATTATAACCTTCTAGGATATGAGGATTTTGAAAGAAAAGATGATAACTGTTTTCCATGTTCACAGAGGAGATAAGCAAAAGAAGGTGGGGGGGAGGGCGAGGGGGGTTTAAACTGTTATGTGATCGTATGTGATGATAACTGTATTGGAGGTTGGAATACGTTATACATTTTAGAGAGTTGGACCCCAGTATGTGTTAGTGGGGGGAGAGGGCATGAAAAGAGAAGAGATTGTTATCTCTTTGGACACATTTTAGCAAAAACCTTCATGAGGCTAGACTCCTTGTACTAAGATGATAGGATTCTGTGAATATATAAGCTGCTTTTTGCCAATAAAAACTTCCTCCTGTGTGGCCCTTTTTATCCAATAATGATTTCCTGCTCCACTTTGTCTGCCAAATGTATCCAAAATGTATTCAGTAAGTGGATTCATAAGTCAAATTGCAAGCTTTGGAAATAAATGGCTAATGCTCTGATCATTTATAGGAGAATTTTAAAACCAGCCAATGTTTAAGGTTTCTTGGGGGTTTAGACTTAGCTGTAGTTTTGTTTTAACCTTTTCCCCTTTCAACGCCTCAGAAATGAGCAACAAAAACCCTCTTCGCCAAGAACCTTCTTTTCTCATTAGAAGTGTATTCCCAGTTTCGTCGTAAGTTAAAGTCAAATTTTATAGTCCTGGGCTTCCAGGATATCAACCAAATCCACTCTTGCCTGCAACCTAACTCTCACATCTTTTCCCACCAGAAAAACCTACTTACCTCTCTTCAACCCCACATCAAGAGCATCAGCTACTGCCCAGCCTTAGCACTTTCAGAAACTGCGGAACGTGATAGACAGGATGGACGAGCAGAGTCCAACCAGGTGAGGCGAGAGACGATCCAGCGTCAGGTACGAGGGGCATTGAACCTCGGTTGCTAACTCGCCTGTGATCCAAACCTTCCCACGTTGCATTCCCAGGTCCTGAACCTAGTCTGACATCCTGAGAGCAGCCTCCCAGGTGTGCCTGTCTTCTTCCTCTCTGTTCTTAACCCTGTTCCTAACTCACAGCGGTTCTCTATTAGTGGTTGGAACGCCCCCACTCCCAGCCTTAAAGGCTCCCTAGCATTCCCGATCATGGAGGTTATCGTGGCAATAAAGGAAGTTTCCTTGCGAGCATTTTCCAAGTGTTTTCTGCACAAGGCCAATGTGGGGACATGTACCTCAGGCTACATTCTCCTGCAGAGTCACAATGTGCCATAAGTGGCCCAGTGGAGGCTCTTAAGTCATCCTACAGGAGTAAAAGCGGGTAAATGACCTGTTTTAACTTTGTTTAACAGAGCATTTTCCTATCTAGACTGGACAGCTATTCTCTCATCAAAATGTCTACCCCTCCCGTGTTGATCTCTTAAATCTAAATAGCGGTTTAGGATTCACACTTCTATTCTAACACATCTCTGTGACTTTGGGCAAGTTAGTACTGTGTAACCCTTGTCAGCCACGGTTTCCACATCAGGAAATCAGTGCTAATCAGAGTTAACATTAGTGTCACCTTGGGGTTGTTGTAAGAATAAGATGCATCCTGGTACATGGTAAACTCTCATTAAAAGCTCTATTTTTAATTAATTCTTTCCATATCCACCACTTCTAGATAATGTTCCACCTCTCTGAATTACCATATCTGGCTCCAGCTGGCCTCCCAACTTTAGGTCTCTTTCCTGTTCTGGTGATCCCTGCATACTGTTGCCCAAGAATCATTTCAAAATGCTGCTTATATCAGGTCCCTGGGCTCTGACGTCTTTTAAAAAAAAAGAAAAAAAGTCAATTAAATTAAGTCCAAACTCCTCTGCGGCGCATTGAAGTTCCCCATGTACCCTGGGAGCTTCCTCCTCCCTGCTTGGCCCCAGAGCCCCTGGTTACCTGGGGAGCAGCTCCCCAATCTGCCCTGTCTCCCAGCACAGGCACACACTGTCCATACACACACTGCCGACGTTGCTGATGTGATATTCGTCCTGTGGAAAACACGCTCTTTTAAATTCACCTCTTCAGTAAAGCTTTCCTGAACTACACTGGTCATACTGAGGGCTCACTTCTCTCTACTTCCTGTGGTCTGTTCCACACAATTTAGCCTTTAATTACATTGCTATCTTCCATGGTCCACTTATTGTTTCCTGTATCTTAGTTTCATCTTCTCAAATAGGTTGTAAACAACTTGAGGGCAGGGACCACATCGTAGGCTTTTTTTCTTAATAACCTCAGACCTGCACATGAGTTAGGCACTTAATTTATCTTGGTCAATTAACTGAAAGTCTGCCTAACCAGACTGCCAAGAAGAGACCACAGGACTCATGCATAACTGGCGGATACAACCTGAAAGACCTTCAGGTAACTCACACTTGTTATATTTTTGTTGAACCTAATTTACCTGCTGTCTAAATATTCCCATGCTTTCCCAAATTCTCCATGTATACATTTGGGAGTTCCAAATATTGATTTTCCAAGTCACCTATGACTTGTTTATAAACAGTGATGAGGTGTCCGACTCAGCTCTCTTTTGGGAGCAGCTCTTCTGTCTTGGGAAGTTTATACAAATGATGCAGAGAGTTGGTGGGAGACTTAATTACTCTCTCGTGAAAACCCAGACTTCTTGTTACCATCTGTTTCTTCAAGGAGAGCCAGCTACCACACAGTAACCCTCTGTAAAGTTACAATCCCAGTGGTAAAGTACTTTGGGATTCTTGGATGAAAGAAAGCCCACAGGTTCGACACACTATTATTATTGTCATAAATAATGATGCTTTGTATGTTATCAAAGGAGCTCAGCGTGGTTTGCAAACATGGACTAATTAATCTTAAAAAAAAAAAAACCTGTGAAGTAGGTAGAAAACAGATATTATTATCCCCATTATGTGGCTAAGGAGACTGAGACACATATGAATTCATTGACTTAGCCAAAGTCACATGTCAGAGTCGGGCATAGAACCCAAGTCTCCTGATGCCCAGTTTGAGTAGACCACACTACTTCTTGTGATGTGTAAAAAAACAGTATAATTTATGATATAAAAATAAACCTTGGGAAAGTAAACAGCATCTAGCCTTTCAATAACTGTCATGTAATGAAACAGCAGACGTGGGAAAAACAACATCTTGAAGGAAAGATGTGTGGGTAAGAACAATTTAATAAATACAATGCTTTAATCAAAACGTTCCAAAAGGAACTAGTGACTCTTTAAGGAATCTGATATTTAATCATTGCTGCTGTAATGGTTTAAAACAAAGAGGTATAATCCACCAAGTTTTAAACAGAAACTAGTCTAACAAGTTCTATGTTTTTGAACTCTATTTCCTTATTTTTCAGTGTTCTCAAGAACATTTTAAACGTGTATCCATGTGATACAAATGTCACTTGTTAGATATAAATAATACTCCTCAGATACTTCACATTCTTCCTTATTCAAAGTCATAGTTTAATATTAATGTAATTCAGAAAATTGACAAGGAACTGGGTTTCCAAGGAAACAAGTGGAGGAAGATATGAACATGTGGCTTGTTTAATAATTAGACACCCTGCCATTTTGTCAGCTTCCACATCATCCATGAACATGCCAATAGATAAAGTGTACTTTATCTGCACTCTGTCCACACTGGAGTCCTCCTCACCCCCCATCAAAGAGTCGGCAAATCCTGACCAGTTGACACTAGGCCAGTTTCAATTTCAGGAACTTCACGTCATCAATCTTCATGTTCTTTTGGTTTTTTATTTCAAAATTGCCCTACATATAATTGTATATAATATTGTACTTCTGGGTATCTGCCTTCACAACATTGGTATAAAATAATTCTATATAGAGTCACCATCAGGAATTGGGGTCATCTGAAAAGCCCTAACAAGGTATCAGACCCTTTTTGAAGTTGTGGCATGACACAACAGAATTTTCCAGCAACATCATTCAGCTTCCATTCAAGAAAAAATTTTCAGTCATTTGTTCTGACTTACCCATTATGTCCATATTTAGGCTTTTCTCTGGTGCTAGTCACCACAGCACCTGTGTCTTCAGGAAGAGATAAGACAAAAGGACAGCCAATCTGATTGGGAAGCTCTGCTGGGCCTGTACACTAAAGACTAAAGATGATGACCTATGAACTTTAACCCTGTCACTTACCTATTAGATAACCATGGGCAATTTACCTTACTCTATTGTGCTTATGTTTCCATTAAAAAAAAAAAAAAAATCAACAATTGTCACCCCAATAAATTTAAAAAATAAATTAAAAAAAAAAAAAATCAAAGCAATGTTTTTACCAATGGGGGAAAAAAAAATGTTAGGCATTGTGGGCCTAACTTATTTTAAGTGCCTGAAAACCCTTACAAAATGGAGGCCCGGTGCAACAACTAAAAAAAAATAAACAAATAACTTTTTTAAAAAGGGAAAAAAAATCTAGATGATTAGTACCAACTATACTTCATCACCTCCAACTGCTTGACAATATTCCTTGTAGCATACCCTCTCTAGCCAACATTAGAAAAGTATTTTATTTCATAACATTTTCAACCTACCAAAATTTTATGCATTTAAATCTATAAAAGGAAACTGACAGCATCTACTACTTAAAAGAATCAAATTTAAAGAAATGACAACATTCCACTTTGAAAATAAAATTGTTGTTACAATGAGCTTATCTGTGCTAATTCCTACTCTTTGCTGATAAAAAAAAAAAAAAAAAGTAACCTATCAGGATTTAAGCATTTCTTCAAACCCAGCAACCTGTTGAACAACTTCTTAATGTGCCTATCAATCATCTGGCGATAAGAAGAGTTTGCATTCATAATAGCTAGTTGCTAAAACAAATATGAGTACTATAACTAATTCAATCAACAATGGGACCTCAGAGGTCAGCAAAGAAATAATCAAACAATAAGTCTGAATAGGTTGTAATTTTTCTGATTAACAAATGTTCTCCTTGTCATATGATGTTAAGAGCTGCTTAAAGCGCTCAGGTAAATTTAGAATGTATGTATTTACATTGGAAGGGTCTGTGTGCACTCTCCCAATCAGAAACCCATGAGACTATAAGTTTTGCAAACATCAAGTTTTGCTTTCAGAAAACATTTCTCTATATGGCATTTACTTTTAACAGGCTCAACTACCACAATTCATATAATCCAAGAGAGACCAAATAAAATCCCAACCCCCCTTTCTAAATACATTCATACTTAGACCACTCAATATTATCTTATATACTTGTTAATGTATTAAAACTTCAAATTTTCATCTTCTTTTTTTCATTAGAATTATGTTCTTTTTTATGGAGGGAAAGAGACAGATTTGGATCCTGAGCCAGACATTCGTCGTGCAACCTCCCTCGCTAACACCAAATAACCACATGTCGATCGATTGGAGAGCTAACGGATAAGAATGAAAAGCTGATCATTCATTGCTCTTTTGCACATTTACGAGTACAATCTGACCAAAATGTAAGTCTAGGCTTCTATTGCTTCGGATTCCGCCTCTCCACTCCTACCTTCTCAGCCATTTCCTGTGTCCCCGAGAGGGTGGCAGCAGTAGCAAATAAGAGCCCAGGTACAAAGCAGAACAGTTAGGCTAAAACTTTTGGGAGGATGCAGTGGCTTTTTAACGAAAGCTAAAAATCAGGGAGGCAAACAGGAATGCAAACTAAAAGTATCAGTGATGAATTGGGTGAGAATAAGTTCTTTAGTTTAGACATATAACTCCATTGCTATCCTAAATTCCAAAGTTTTTAAACAGCTGGTCTGTTTAGCCTTTATTTTGGCCATAATAATTTACCCATGATTTTGAGAACTGAATAAAAGAAGGAATGAGTGGAATGAATGGATTGAAAGAGTAATCGACTGACTTCATGTATTGGTGCTTAAGGCATCATTCTAGGTTCCAGTGGAGAAATTCAGAGGGACAGAAAACCTCATCTCTTGGAGCCATTAGCTCATTTCAAGCATCTTAGAATGGTGGGGATTAGGGTCTCAGAAAGAGACAGAACTGAAAAATTTATCATGTGGCATATATAAAAGAAGCCACTGACACAAAACGACTGTTAAATGCCAAGCTATGAAAGTATAAATGTCATTAGACAGTCAGGTTCTTCCCTGGAAACTAAATTTTAATAGGTTTTTGATTGTCACTTCTCTTCTTGTTTCTGCATTACTCACACATTAGAAGGATTCACTTTCAAAAGGATTGGCTTAAACTTCCCCCTCAAAATCCAATTTGCAAAAACACCTGCAATTGAATTTTCAATATGTGCAGTCACAGGTGCTATTCTTTGCATGCAAAGAGCCCAAGCTTAGAAGTCTGCCATGGCAACCAGACCACATGTCAGTGTCCAGGTGACTGATTCCTGCAGCAGGGGAAGGAGTGAAGTAATTGAGGCCATTATTCAGCTCCTTGGACTGAAAGTCCACTTGGAGTGAATTCTGAATTATACACAATACCCTCCTATAATCTAACTGTTGGGCCTGAAGTCTCAATAAGGAGGCTGATTTTGGATCTCAATTTTATTATTGGGGGGGAAAATCTGTCCAGAAGTACAAATATTGTCTGATACTTAGGAAAAAAATGTTGAGTCTAAATGATTATGGATTATGAAATCTATATTTTGTTTACTCTTTCCTATAATAGTTCAAAATGATGAACTCTGAGTGTGTGTATATCTAGTCAAGGTTTTGATCATTCAGCAAACATTTTTTGAATGTCTAGTGTGTGCCTGTCTTGTATCAGGAGTAGAAAGAAATAAAAAAGGAAACACTGATCGAGTAGAGAGGGCTGAATTATAAAATATCTATTAATAACTAAATCCATGTAGCAGAGAGTCAACCTAGTTGTTAGAAATGAAAAGCTAAACAAAATGAATTAGGATTCCATTGCAATAAGAACCTTACTAATCTTTGGGGCGGAGAAACAGGACCATCTTTTAAATTTTATTTGAAGCTATTTGTTATTTGTTATCTTTGAAGTTGGCCTTAATTCACTAAATTATAGTAATACAGTACAGTAATTTTAAGCATTGGATATCATTCAGACTAACTTTGGTACTAACTGTACCAATTTAACTATTAATTTTCAATTAATCTAACAATTATAACAATAAAATATCTTCCCTGGTATCCTTGAAATTTCTGGCAGCACTTCTAATTCATGCAGTTCTTTATTTCAGGGTGAAGGTATATTTTCCCCTTCCCTAGTCGGTAAAAAACACACTTAGAATTCTTGTCTTCCACTGTACAGGTCTAAATTATACTGCTTACTATTTCCTAATTGCAGCCATTTCCATGTTTGGAATACTTTTTGTTTCTTTCTCATTCTCCAATTTATTCCTTCTTTGGTTCCCTGCATTTTCTGCCCTGATATCAGCCTGGGAGCACCTTCAATCTGTTTCTTCATTTTTTTTGTTCTATCCCGTATATCCCCAAAACATCTTAAAATTTACTTTCACAATTGCCATTTTATATCATAGCAATGAAATGCCTTTGGTCCACGGTGCCCAGCAATAGCTTGGGAATTGTAGGAGACGTTAGAAGAGGGGAATGAGGGCAAAGTGTAGCCATTTGTCACAGCACCCCATAGAGAGAACTTTAAAGAAACAAAAAAGAAAGTTGGCATTCAAAAAGATTGGGAAAGAGACTTTGGGGCTGTTGTGTCTTCTATATTCTTAGTTACTCCTAGTATCTGCCTCTATTGTTGGACTTATCACTTTCTATTGTAAGGTGGATTTCTTTATCTACTAGATTGAGAGCTCTTTGAGGGCAGGATCTGCCATTGGTGTCAGGTCAGGCTCCAAGCAGATGACTAATAAATGTTTGGTGAGAAAGTAAATGAATTCCTTCATGTTTGATTACACTGAAAGACTGCTGCCAGCCATACTCCAGTTCCACTCCCTCTCCTCTCTATACACAATCCTATCTCCCTTCATTTTCCAGTGTGCAACTGTCCAGATCTTTCTCCCTTCCACCTTTACGCTTTGACTGCCTGATCTCCCAGCCATCAATGCTGGGGGCAGGAAGCCTCAGGTAAAGCTTGACCTGAGCTGCTCTCCACAATCACATGCTTGATGTCATTGTCCTTTAGATATCTAAAGTAGTCTTAAAATTTTGCATGTCCCCCTAAATGACCTTTAAGATTCCTAACAATTCTAGGATTGTAAGATAAAAGAATTCTGGTCTGTTAGTTTTTATGGAAATTCCTGGTTTTAATACAAATGTGGTAGCAAGTTCCAGGGCCTCCAGATTCTGCCTATGTGTTAACCATGAAAAACATTAAAGAGAAATGTAGAATATACATAAAAAAGTAAAAATGCATAGATAGCCCTGCAGGGCAGACTCAGGCCCAGCAAAGCCTCTGAGTTTGTCGTCCTCCCCTCCCCTCAATCTCCACCAGTTTGAACATCTCCTTTCTCCACCTTTTGCTTAGCCTGGAAGAGATTTATAGCAAGTGTTTCGGCTACACGTTTGGTTGTCAAAATCACTTGGACAATTAATAAAATTCAAATTCCTGGGCCTCCTGCTGGCCTCTATCTACCCCAAATTCTGGGTGAGGGAGCCTGGAATGGCATCAGGAATGTAGATGTTTAACTAGTTCCTCTAATGACACTTAGCCAGATACAGGAGTCAGGGCCCCAGGGCGAGATTCCCTAAAAAAAAAAAAAAAAAAAATCAAGATTCTTCCTCCCCCGGGGACCCACAACCTGCCCCTAAGTGGGTTTTGAGTGCCTGATCTAACTCTTGGCTACTAAATCAAAGCGGTTTCCAGTGGGACACATATGAAAGCTCTAAAATTTAGATATTCATCATGTTGGTGGAGAGAGATTGAAGAATGTCGTGCAGGAAGCAACACGATCAGATTTAGGAAGTGCAGCTACTTCTCAGTTCACAATAGACAATATTTGGGGGACCAAGTCCTCAGAAGAATGAAACTGAGGGCAAGTTAGAGGGAAACAAAGAGGCAATGGTTCAAGCGAGAGCCCGATGAGGATTTCCCTCATAATTCTAGTCAAACCAAACTCCCTCTTGTTCCTCATTTAAAAACCACAGTTTCCTGTTGCATGGTTTTGTTCTTGTAGCCAGAAATGTTTCCACCCACCCCAACCCTGCCAATTCTACACGTGCAAATTCAGCCCAATTTATATCTTTCCTAAGGGTTTTCCCTAAAACACCAAAGGGAAAATCTCTTCCTACTCTAATCCCTGTAACAATTTATCAATATCTTTCCTAAGGCACATAACATGTTTTTTCTTTGGTATACACGTGTGGCATCTCTTCCACTTCCATAAACTCACAGAGAAGGCAGAAGAGCTGAGGTATTGCATGGGTCTGGTATACATCTCACATGTATAACTAAAATGCTGATTTACGGTATTTTACTTACCCCCAGGGAGTTTCGGTTTCCTTATCTATAAAATAGGACAAGAAGACCTCTTTCACAAGTTCTTTTTGAAGAATAAACAACATAATAAATATAAGGCACTTAGCATAGAGGCTGACCCACAGGAGGTGCTGAATAAATGGTAGCTATTAGTACTATTGATATATTAATCATTTCTTTGATACTATATCCATGATTCATCTGCCTTTGACTCTGACACATCACCTTGTACTGTGCTTAGTAAGGAGCCAGAATTCAGTATATATTTGATGAATAAATAACAATAGCTAACATTTTTGAGCCCTTACAAAGTGCTAGGCACTATTCTAAGCTTATTCATTATCTCCTTGAATCTTCACAATAACCTTATTAGGCAAGTACTATTATTATCTCCATTTTTCAGCCAGTAAGTTATTGCTTAACTTCTTCACTGCTCAACCGCTCACAAAATGGGAGAATGACTCACAAATCACACAGAGGCTTTCTCTGGGAAGGCTCACCTATTGGTGAGGTAGACTATGGCCAATGTCATGCAATTTGAACCACTAAAGAGAAGAATCCATGTTCCACAAGTGATATGTCATCACACTACTTCCCTTAAAGAAATTCCCTTAAAGAATCTTCCATTGAGTTACCAAAGTCTCACCACCAACCACAGATGAGGGGACAGGCAGGACAGCTGTTTTTACTGAAGAGGGAACATATAGAATCTGTGTCAAGGCCAGAGACCACAACCCCAACTCTCATCACCTATCTCATATTGCTTAGTATTAACCTTGGGAGATAAGTTAAGAGAATGTAGAGAATGTACATGCTTAAAGCAGTAGTTTAGAAATTAAAAATGCCTGAAAATACTCTTTGCATTTGGTTTACATAACTGAGGACGATCATAAAATAAGCCACTGTCTTGGTTTGCTAGGGCTGCCATATAACAAAGTACCACAAACAACAGAAATTTATTTTTTCTGACAATTATGGAGGCTACAAGTCCAAGAATGAGGTGTCAGCGGTGTTGATGCCTCACTTCTTGGCTTGTTGATGGCCATCTTGACATGGTCTTCCCTTTGTGTATGTTTGTATCCTTATCTCTTCTTATAAAGACACTAGTAATATTGGGATAGAGGTCACTCTAATGACCTCATTTAACCTTAATTACTTCTTTAGGGACTGTATCTTCAAATATAGTCACATTCTTAGGTATTGGGAGGTGGGATTTCAATATACGAATTATGGAGGAACACAACTTAGCCCATAACAGCCACCTAAATGAAGGCCAAACACTTATTCAGAAGGACTGCATTTCTAATCTATTCAACACTGATATAGAACGAAAATGAGTAGGCTTCCTGAAGGACCCCAAGACATGCAATCTAGGTGGCATTAAGTTATAACTATTTGCAAACAAATGTACACACATAATGTAGATGAACAGTCTCCCAGTAACTGGTTCTGACCGTGTCCATTTAAAGCAGTAGAGCTGTGTATAAGCCTGTGCATGCCCACACTCTACCTAGGCAACTGCAACAGTAGAGTATATGAGCTTCTTTCTGGAACTAACTGGCCACCTTTATCTCCATCAGGGTTTCTCTACCTTAGCACTACTGACATTTTAAGGAGGACAATCTTAGTTGTAGCGGGCTGTCCTGTGCACTGTAGTATATTTAGCTGCATCCCTGGCCTCTCTGTTCACTAGATGCTGGCATCACCTCCCCACTTATGACAACCAAAAATGTCACCAGACATTGCCAAATATCTCCTGGGGGAAAAATTGCCCCCAACTGAGAACTCCTGGTCTGGATAATATTTTTCTAGATTCCAAAAATAGGAAACTCAGTAATTCCATGTACAATATAGAAAGAAAGGGAAAAAAAAAAAAAAGATGATAATCTGTGTGACTGAAGCAGAAGTGTATAGTCTGGGGGCAATGTGGAACCGTTTGCAAAGTTTTTCCTATACCTTCAAACCCAGCAACACTGGACACTCAGTGCTCTCACTGCTTACTAGACCCTACTTTTCTCCAAGTCTTGGCTGTATAAATATAACTAGTCATGCTTTCTGTCCAAGATATTCTTTGCAGTGTCCCCTCTCTCTCGGGACCTCTTCCCTCTCTTGGGACCTGTCTCTCTGGATCAGTTGCCTAAATCCACTATCAAAAACTGGAAAGAATTACGGATGCTAAAGTGTTAAAAGCTAATAAGTATTACTGGGTTAAATTTGCAAGGGGTGTTTGCCTTTTAAAAAGGACTTGTATGGGGCGTCTAGTTAGCTCAGTGCTCTTAACAACAAAATTGTCAGTTTGATCCCCACGTGGGCCACTATGAGCTGCGCCCTCCACAACTAGATTGAAACAACTACTTGATTTGGAGCTGAGGGGTCCTGGAAAAACGCACTTAAAATAAATAAAAGATAAAAAAATAAAAAAAAAATAGAAAGGACTTGTAGCCTCCATAATTGAAAAAATAAAGCCTCAGAAAAAATAGATTTCTGTTGTTTGTGGTACTTTGTTATATGGCAGCCCTAGCAAACCAATACAGTGGCTTATTTTATGATCGTCCTCAATTATATACACCAAACGCAAAGAGTGTTTTCAGGCATTTTTAATTTCTAAACTACTGCTTTAAGCACGTACATTCTCTACATTCTCCTAACTCACCTCCCAAGATTAATACTAAGCAATATGAGATAGCTGATGAGAGTTGGGGTTGTGGTCTCTGGCCTTCACACAGATTCTGTATGTTCCCTCTTCAGTAAAAAACAGCTGCCCTGCCTGTCCCCTCATCTGTGGTTGGTGGTGAGACTTCACAACACCAGGAACTTCCTGAATTATTTTGTTCTTATTTTTTCATTCTGGAACTGGGCTTCTCTTCAGTGGTGGTTAGCCGTCTAGGACCAGTTATGACTTTCAAAATTCATCATCAAAATTAAAAACTTCTATTCTTTGAAAGACATGTCAGAAGAATGAAAAGAAAAAGGACTGATTGGGACAAAAAATTGCACAGCATATATCTGTTAAAGGACTTACATCTAAACTATATTTAGAACTCAACACAATAATAAAACAAACAACCCAATTTTTTTAATGGGCAAAAGATTTCAAGAAACACTTCACCAAAGAAGATATACTGATGGCAAATAAACACATGAAGAGATGCTCACCATCATTAATCATTCAGGAAATGCAAATTAAAACTACAATGAAATACCACAGAATGGCTAAAATTAAAAAGACTGACCAAACAAGTGTTGGCAAAAATATGGAATACCTGAGATTCACATTAGCAGTTTCTTAAAAAGTTTAAGATGCATCTGCCATATGATCCAGCCATTTCCCACCTAGGTTTTTAGCCAGAAGAAAAGAAAGCTTATGTCAAATGCAAAGACTTGTACTCAAATGTTCATAGTAGCTTTATTTGTAATCGACAAAAACTGGAATCAACCAAATATCTAATAACAGGCACCTGGATAAACAAACCGTGGTGTATCCGCACAATGAGATACTACCCAACAATAAAAGGAATGAAATGTTGATACATGCAACATGAATGAATCTCAAAATAATTATATATATACATACATATACATATATACTCAAAATAATTAAAATAAGCTAGACACAATGAGTACATACAATATGGTTTCATTTACACAAAACTCTTAAAAACCTAAGAGTTTGTAAATTTAAAAACTGACAGAAAGCAGATCTCTGGTTGCCTGGCAGAGGGGAGGAGGCAAGAGGGGCAGAAGAAAGAACGTTAAAAGGGTATGAGATTTTTGGGGGGATGGATTTGTTCACTGTCTTGATTGTGGAGGTGATTTCACAGGTTTATACTTACATTGAATTGTATGGACAATATATACATATTATTAAATTGTATGCTTTAAATATGTGCAGTTGATTGTATATCAGTTATACTTCAATAAAGCTGTTTAAACGAATCAGTCATAGTAAAAGCAAGTTGTACGTGGGACCTCATTTTTGGTTGACTCATCCAAAGAACAGTCTGGAATCATTCTAGAAGGAACGTGTAGTAGAGGAGGGATAGGAATATGGTTTTCAGACACACACTGTTCCATAAATTTGGTAAGGGAAGCCCTCGAAATGCAACCCGTGACTCATGACGACCCACTAAGACTCATCCCAAGCTCATTTGGGCCTCCTTGTGTATGGAAACTGAGGAAGGGTCAAATGTTGGCTCTTCTCTCAAATTGTTATATGGCAGCCCTAGCAAACCAATACAGTGACTCATTTGACGATATCCTCAAATTAAAATTATTATTTAACCTTTTCACTCTTGACTGTCTATGAAGAGAAATATTTATTTAATGTTTTTGATAAGATCTAAAGCTGTATTAGCAAAGTGTTGCCCATAGAACTGTCCCTGGCCTGTGATAATATCAATACAAATATGAAAAATAAACACCCAGAAATTTGTATAACAATTTCACAGAGTAATTTTATATCTATCACATCGAATAATAAAAACTTTGGTCTGGTCCTTGGTATACCTATATTTCATTTTTTCCTATTAAATGTTTCATATTTCCTTGAAATTCGTTTTTTGTTAGTATTCCATTTCTCTCATTTTTGTCATAAATTTTTAGAAATATCAGTCCATAATAGATCAGATATTTTAAAAACTGGTCCTTCATCACAGATAAATTGAGAAGCATTGTTCTCAAGTCAGTTTCGTTTTGCCCGCTTCTGGATATACTCACACCCAAAATGTATGCTTGTGGAGAAAATTAAAAATGCTTTTGTGGAACTATTTTAATAGATCGTGGAAAATGCTTAATGACATGGAAAAGTTATCATGACATACGTAGGAAACAAAGCAGATTACAGAAGAGAATGTACAGTATAACCCTTGAATTTGCAAAATGGATTTTTGAAGGGCAGAATATGGACAGTTTAGCTGAGTAGTGCCTAGCAAACTGCACCAGGCTAATATCTGAAGAATAAATGGTGGGCTATAGGAATATTTATTTTCTTCTTTCATCTTAACTATATTTTCTACAATGAACATGTAATATTTTGTAATTTAAAACTTTAATGAATAGTAGAACTTTTCTCATTTTTTGGAAGGTTATAGGCTCATTGTAAGGAAGAATTAAGACCTTGTTTTGTTTTATTCTTTGCTGCATTGTTCCATTCAGTTTAGATTGTAAGATAATAATTAACTTTTCTATAAAGGAAAGGAATAATACCTGCTTTAAAATCAAATTTAAATTATTTTAATCAACAGATTATTTTCATGTGTTTTATAAATAAAATAGCTGAAAATTTTTCAACTAAACCTCCACTTCTGGATCATAGATGGTATTCACTATACACAGGCAAATTCTAAATAATTAAATAGTATTGAATTATGAAAACCATAGAGAGTCTATACTTATGAGTGACAATGCTATCAGTCAAATTTCCATAATAACTAACATTTTACTGTGGGCTGTGTGCAAATGATTTGAACATAACATTTATGTCTGAAATAAAACTCTTCGATTGTTTTTTTCTGCAAAAAAAAAAAAAAGGCTGGGGAAAGAAAAGAAAACATCTAATTTTAATGTAACACTAAATCCAAAGGCAGTACAGCTGTTTGGTTGTGGTTGTTTAGCTCAGCTGTTTTATTCTGAGAAAAGCACAGCTGCCTTTTGATGTTGTCTGTTATTCAAGACTGTTCTTTAGGGGAGTTAAATGGATGAGAGCTCATAGGCCACTGGTGGGTTCAGCTTCCGCTCTTGCTACAGTCCCATTTCTTGGTGTCGTTCTTTATGTTGCAACATTGGCTAATGCAAGTTCCTTCCCTTGTACCTTGCCTTTCCCTCCAGAATTCTGCCCCCAAGAGCAGTACTGATGGTAGACGTGTAAATTAGTTCTTTTCTTTTTAAAGAACAATTTTTGAGAAGCCATTCAGATTTAAAATAATATATCTGGATGATATTAAAAGACTATTAATTTTGGTGTTGTGGTTATTTTTTTAAAATAATCTTTAAGTGATACATACTGCAGTGGTTACAAATGAAATGATAGGATGTCTCAGATTTGCTTTAAAATAATGAAGGGGATTAGTCCCTCAAGGGGGTGGGGGGGAGTGGGAGTATAGGTAAGTTAAGGTTGGCTTTGAGTTGACAATTGTGAGAACTAGATAAAGGGTGAGTGGTCATGATACTGTTTTCTCTACTTCTATATTTGTTGGCAAATTTTTATAATAACAGGGTTTTTAATTCGATAAATTAAAACAACATAAATGTAAACATTATATTAAATGACCCCTCAGTTTCACATCTAGAGCTCTATCCTACAAAAAAAAAAAAAGAAAGAAAAAAGAAAAAAAAACAATCGTTCACATGCACACATTTATGTGGAAAGATGTTTCCTTTGACATTGTTTGGAATAACAAATAATTGGAAACTGCAGTCATGTTCAACAATGGGGAATGGTTAAAATTAACTGTAATCCATTCAACTGTCTATTTTTATGACCTCTTCCCCCAATGCAGAGTTAGTTAATACAGGGTAATGTTAATGAAAGTTAGAAGATACTGCTTATAAGACCCTGGACGACATTTCACAGAGGAAATCCTGAACTGAATGGAAGCCTGGCAGGTCACTGAGTGAGAGCCGCTCAGCAAAATGCCAAAGCGCCTGAAAGGGGAGTCAATTATCTACTTGGAAACTATGGACAACTACGCCAACAATCCTGATGACTCAGAACAAGAGAGTGCTGACACACACCCTGTGATGTCAGCATTTCCTGCCTCAGGAAGTCTCTTAGAGGAAAAGGGGAGGACTGCTGCAGGTAGACAAGATCAAAGGCCTGGGAACATCCCCCACTTTCCCGTTATTCTTACCTCCCCTTAGATATAATCTCAAGGAATGTACTTGTCATTCTGTTCCTACAGTGACTTGTATTATTTGGCTTGGGTAAGGTTTTTTTCAAACCAGTGGACAAAGCACTCCCTTGAGGCCCATCCAAGCTCTGGGGTCTGTTTGTTCCTACATACATGCAGCAGCTCTGATCCTCCACTGTTCCTCCAACACACAGTCAGGATGTGTGCTTCTCTCTAAGCAGATGAACCCACTTACCAACATCTTATCTGGGCTCACCTGCTACTCAGCAGGCGGAGGCAGGCTGCACCCTGGAACGGACCCCTGCCCCACAGGGAAACTTGGGAAGGCCTCTAGAAGAGCTGAAAGTTCCCTCCTGTCCAGTTTCCCCAATTCCTTGACTCTGATAGGCTCCCCTACGCTTAGAGTGAGACTCCTAACTCTTGAAACAAGTATGCTATTGTGTAAAGAGTCAAGAAGTTGAAATCAGAACATTCAGTCCTGTCTCTTACTAGCTACAATTCTATGAGGAAAAACAAATCAATTAACCTTTCGGAGCATTATTTTCCTCATCTACAAAATTGGTATTATAATAAGCACGTTATAGGATTATAGTAAGGTAGGTAATATGTGTTAAAAGACAGGATAGGGAGGCCCGTCGCCTCAGTTGATTAGAGCACAGTGCTCATAACACCAAGGTTGCTGGTTCGATCCCCACATGGGCCACTGTGAGCTGCGCCCTCCACAACTAGATTGCAACAACTACTTGACTTGGAGCTGATGGGTCCTGGAAAAACACACTTAAAATAAAAGTTTAAAAATAATTATACTGCTAAGCGAAATAAGTCAGACAGAAAAAGTAGAGAACCATTTGATTTCACTGATATGTGGTGTACAAACCAAAAACAACAAAAGAACAAGATAAGCAAATGAGAAACAAAAACTCATAGACACAGACAATACTTTAGTGGTTACCAGAGGGTAAGTGGGGAGAGGGGTGGTAGATGAGGGTAAAGGGAATCAAATATATGGTGATGGAAGGAGAACTGACTCTGGGTGGTAAACACACAATGTGATTTATAGAGGATATAATACAGAATTGTATACCTGAAATTTATGTAACTTTACTAACAACTATCACCCCTATAAACTTTAATTAAAAAAATAAAATAAAATAAACATTCAATTAAATTAAATTTTAAAAAGAAAAAGAAAAAAGAAACACCACAAAGCACGAACCACATAGGATAATATTCACTTTTCAAAATGGAAAAAGATGGAAGTCATCTCAAAGTCCATCATCAAAGAAATAATAAGCTAAATTATGTCATATTTAGGGAAAACACATGCTATGTAGTCTTTAAATGTGATGTTACTGAAGTCTATGTGACAGTATTGTAAAATGCATGTGATATGTTACTTTTTTTTAAATGATAAAAGTTGTAGGTTCACTTTAATTTGAGCTTTTAAAACTCAATGCAATCATAGGGGACAGACTGGTAGTAAAAACAGTATACCAAAATTGTAACAGTAGTTATAAATAATGAAAATATATACATGTCTTTCATTTGTAAAAATAAATTCTTATGTGGTTACACTGTTTTCATAATGTATGTTAAGTATATTAAAAATATGTATGTACACACACGAAAATAATTATTATTATAAAAAAAAACACTATATCCAAAATTTACCTCAAGAATATACAAAATTTAGCTCCTTGCTTTACATCTGTGTTACTAAAGGAGCCATCCAGATGTGGGCTATCAAAAGTAAGGAACAACCAGCTCCTGAAATGAACTTAGGCCTTTAACTCTTAAAAAAAAAAAGTCTGCGTATCACTTGTTAGTCCATTAATATTTGATGTGGTAGTTTGATATGGTAAGATGTAGGTCCACCATTTTCCCATTTCTTTTTTGTTTGTCCCCATTGTTTTTGTGTTGTTGTTTTTTTTGCTCCTCTATTCCTATTGTCTTGCCTTCTTTTTAATTATTTGAAAGGAAATATTAGAATTCTATTTTCATTTATATAATGGTCTTTTAGCTATATCTCTTTGCATTTTCTTACCAGTTACTCTAGGAATTACAGTCTATATCTTTAATTTGTCACAGTATAGAGTTAATATTGTATTTCTTCATGTAAAACGCACAAATCTGCAACCATGTAAGTCCATTTACCACCTCCCTGCTTTTTGCTATAGTTCTCAAATGTATTACACGTATGCTATAAGCCCCACATGATAATGTGAACGTTTTTGCTTTAAATACCTAATATTTAAAGAAATTAGCAGGGGAAAAAATTACACTGGTAGCATATCTGTAATTTTCTTAAAGGAAAATCTTAGTAAATTGCCTGCAAGTTCTAAGCACTTTATATCTAACATGTCATAATATTCACTTCCTTATGACCCCAAGTAACCGGCTCTATTTTTAATTTTTTAGACATAGCTTATCTGAAGTCATTCCAGGATTGTCAGTGGTTTCAAAAAAAAAAAAAATCTCTAAATTTGTTTTACTTTTGGCCAAAACATTAGCATCGCCACTAATTTCATAAAAATCACCATTGTCGAGGCAAGAAGTGTAACACATCTTTCAAGAAATAAATACCTCACATTGTGAGAGGTAAGGAGGACAATCTTCGAAGTTGTATTGGTCCTTTCAATTTTATAATAATCTGTTCATTTGGTGGATATTATTACATTGACTAAGACTGCATTCAAGACATGCAGACTGTAACCAAGGACACTACAATCATAAAGCAGACAATGAAAACTTCAATTTCTGTAAAATTTATGAAATATTGTGGGGGCTCAGGCGGGGGAGCAGGTGGTCTCCCCAAGCCCCTCTTAAAATGATGACAAGTGTAATTTGGTTCTGCAACCTTCAAAACTCTCTGGTTTGCCACCACCTCCTACACGCTTTGTGAAAGACAAACCAAGAAAGGTTGCTGAGGCACTCCTGGCTCATTCACCTCTCGTAGTGGAAGTACAAGTGAATTAGGGATCCAGAAGCAAATTCAAAGAAGCATTGCTAACGTTTTCAACAAAACTTATATTTGCAAAGCCTTTGTGTTTGACAGCAAATTGTTGTGGTTGTTTTCGATTTTGTAGTTTGTTTTGTGTCATTTTTAAGAGCGATAGGAGGGAAAACTTTATCTGAAGACATAAAGCAATGATCATCTTCTGGCAAAGAAATGCATGTGCATCTTAGCCATCGTCATCTTCAAAGTATTCTAAGGTTAGGACTAGATGGCCCTGCCTTCACTCCCTACAAGCCTTAGAAAATAAAACAAAGACAGATAAAATATATCTTCCTCTCTCATCCCCCAGGAATTGACAACATTCATTATCACGGTTTTCTTTTTGTGAAAGTCATTTCTTTACTTTAAGCCGTATGGTTCAAACAGTGTTTGTTAATAAGAAAGTAAATATTTTTTTGTTGTTGCAGTACAACTGAGCATGCTTTTCTTTAAAAAGTGACGTTCCGTACTTCTTCAGCCACATAGAAAATTAGCAATAGTCATCATCATGTTTTCATTTAGGTGTCTCCACAAGTATTAATAGATATAAGATACTCATCTAATTCACAGTGGTACAGTGACGATGAATTATTGATTATTTTCAAAGAGTTGTGACTTCTTAGATAAAATTTCCTATGTAAACACAAAGTGTATTATTTTCTCTGCTCATTTTAGGGTCAAAAAGAAATACATATCATTTCGTAATTTTTTAAATCTTTCTTTCAAGTACATAAGAAATGAATGTAGTTTGCTAAGTAAGTTCATTTAAGTCCAAAAGATTTCAAAGGTGGCCTTGAAGCCTATGATGTAGATCCCAGTATACCCATTTCTCAGCACAGCAATTTTGTCAAATATTACAATTTATAACATAGCAATTGTCAATAATGTCAAATATTGCCATTTATAATATTCAGATTTAAAATGCTCTTATACTGATTTCAAGACATTTCCTACTGTAACAGAGAACAACAGTTTTTAATTAATTTCTGGTGAGAATTCATGATCAGTGTTTTTATTTTTTTACTCAGAGTCAAATCATCCTAACTTCCTTAGTCTAACATACCTAAGATTTCTTCTACTTTTATGAGATATTTTTACAGATTTCTTTATTTAGTCAACACATATTTATTGAGCATTTACTATGTGCCAAGCTCAAAATTCAAAAACATAGAGAAAAATAATTCTTCATCTGTTTCTTTTTTTTAAGATAACATCTTGTTGTACATTTCTATACTTTACAAACCATAGACTCCAGTACAGCATGTTCTCAAAGTCGTTTTGTTCAATGCTATTGCATTATAACATTGATGGGAGAAGAAAATGATTCCCTGCAGGGTCCACTGTCTGTGTGGAGTCTGCATGCTCTCCCCATGTCTGTGTGGGTTTTCTCCAGGTCCTCCGGTTTCCTACCACATCCCAAAGATGTGCACGTGAGTTGAATTTGTGTGTCTCAATTGTCCCAGTCTGAATGAGTGTGGGTGGGTTTGAGTGCGCCCTGCAGTGGAAGGGTGTCCTGTCCAGGGTGGGTCCCATCTTGCACCCTGAGCTGCGGGGAGAGGTTCTAGCCACCCAATCCTAAACTGGAATAAGCAAGTTAGAAAATAAGGATCTTACTTGTTTTTATTAATCTTTCTTCAATGTCTAGCTAACTCACATTGATTTCAATGTTTCATATTAGAAGCGTTTTGGGTTTTTATTTAGAAGTTTGGTGATATTTTTTGTGACCAGAAATATGCCGTAAGAATGTTGCACTTGTTTATATCCATTAGCCCAGGGAAAAATTGGTTTTGTTATATCTCATTTCATTTAAAGTTGTAGTTTCCAAAAACCTGTCCATGTCACTGATGACTTACTGTTTTAGTGCTCAGTGCAGGTTGCTTTCAACCAATTTGTATAAATAAAGCACCTCCTAATATTATTATACCTAATTCTTTCTAACCGTACACTTCTTCAGTTTTCTTTTGTACTGTATGTTGACTTTCTTGTTAGAAACTAAGCCTGCTCTCATACAAGTTACCAAAAGTGGACATGCTGCTAGGGGAGGTACAGAGTGGACCATTAAAAATTATCCAACAATTTCCAAAGGGGCTATGGGGCATGCTTTTTAACTCTTTCTTATGAGCTTATTGTCCTCCTTCCTCTCCTCTTCCTCATCCTGCTCCTGTTTATTTTCATCAAAATTATGTGTGCACATGGTTTAAAAAGGTAAATACTTCTACAAGGCTTTTGAATGTAAAACAATAATCCTACCTTCTTTCCATATCTACCATTACTTCCCTAGAGACATCCATATTCAACCATTTTAGTCATTCTTTAGTGTTTACCTCCATGTTTCAAATACCATGTTTGCATTCCATCTTTCAATGGTGCAACTTTTTGTTTTACGTGGAATTAATAACATGTGTATGTGTGTGTGTGTGTAATTTTTTGTTCAGTTGGTTTTCTATACATGAATCTCTATTAAACCCCCCAAATCTTCACCAGTTGTCAAAATCATGGGTCAGACACTTTTTCTATAAAAGAGATAGCTTGTTAATATTTTAGGTTTTGTGGGTCACATATAGTTTCTGATGTATATTTTTGCCCAACCCTTTAAAAGTATAAAAACCCCTCATAGCTTACAGGCAGGAAGATTTCAGGCCTTATGTTAGTTCTGGACTTCTGGCCATAGTTTATCAATACCTGTCTAAATCTTCTTGAAACACATTCAAAGGTATCAGATATTCTATTAATCTCATAATCTTACAGAAGATTCTTCTAGAGATTTTTAACTTGTTCTAACCTGAACTGGTTGCCCTCTATGTCTAGTGTGTATAGCTGTCTTCCTTTGCTCTCCTCTGAACATTATCCTGAGGATTCCCTTCATCTTTCATCTGTGCAGGATCCCGTTTCCATTATCCCATGTCTTTCTCTTTCTTGATTTATTCCCTCATTTTGGTGAAGTGCAGACTTCAATAGCTTTCCAAGAGGTATAAAAAGTAGAATTTTTGAGACCTTGCATTTAAAAAAAAGTCATATTCTTTCCTCTCACTTGAATGATACTATGACTGGGTATAAAATTGCAAATTAAACATCATCTTTCTTCAGAATTGTAAAGGCATTTCTCTACTGTTTTCTAGATTTCAATGTCACTGATGAAAAATCTGAAGCATTTCAACTTACTTTATATGTGACTTTTTTTCTCTCTGGGAATTTTAGGAACTTCTTTTTGGTCCCAGGGTTTGAAATTTCATACTGATGTGGATCTATTTGCATCCCAAAAGCCTTTTACTCTGGAAATTCGTGGCCTTTGGTTTGAAGGAATTCTCTTGAATTATTTTCTCAGTTTCTCTTTCTACTTTTATTTTTTTTTCTATTCTCTTTTTCTCTATCTTCTGTTTAGATAATGGACCTCTGATTGGAACAGTACTCTTGCAACTCTCTGCCTACTCTACATTTGATTCTTTCTGCTCTCATGTTTTCAATTTTAATTTTTTTTTTCTGTATGTTATGTAGAACATCTTGTTTGTTCCATAGTTATATCTTTCTTATATCTTTGAAGCTATTAATACTACCTTTTTTAACAAAATATTTTACCCGCCTTACAGAGTCTTTTTTGCTCATTTCTGTTTTATCTCTATCTTTCATGTTAGATGGTTTCCTCTGATATCTAGTCATTCTTGGTTGTCTGTTAATATTTAGTAGTGAGGGATCAAAGATTGGAAGCTCAGACTATATGTGTGGGGCTAATCATTTGTGGGTTTCTCTGTGAGTGCTCTGGCTGGCCATATTATTGGAGAATTTAGGATTTTCAGTTTATTTAGATTTGTCCTCTTGGACTGATCTGTTCTGAAGACTTTTCCAACCTTTGCCTGCAGGATAAAGGCTTGACTATAGCATTCTGGGAACTCATTGGGGGAAGATTAGAGAAATGGGTTCCAGCAAATAACATGCATAGTCATCCAATCCTATTTTCTGTTTGGTACTCCTGCTTTCAACTAAACCTGTTATGTACTAATTTAAAGACCCTCTCCAAAGAATAAGCATATAAACTTTTATTCTTCTGCCAGGGTGGAGACTAGCTGATTATTCCCTATTCACAGTGTATAAACGCTGGAATTGGTTGGGGTGGGGGGAAATAGGGAATTAAAAACTTCTTAGACAAACTGTTAACAACCATATTTTAGCTCTCCTTCTAGAAGTACTTGATACTACAAATTCCTGAGATCTTTTAGCATATTTACGGGGGTTAGAATTAGGTTAGTTCCTGGTTTTCTCCACTACTACTCTAGGATTTAGATTTTCCAGTTCTGCTCAGCCTGTTACTTTTGCTATCTAGCTTTTACCAGCTCCCACAAATTTGTTGGTGTTTCTATCTTTCTGCTTTCCTCACAAGGTTTATGCGTTGGAGGAAAAAGCTCCCTCCTTTTAGTGGGATTTTAGGAGGCTGCAAAATTAAATGCATGTATGTATTTTACCATTTTTACGTAGAAGTTTATATGAGCTTCTTACATTTCTATTCAATTCTTTACATATACATTTTCATTCAACCATCTTCAGCGGCCAAGTAGCATTAAGCTTTTACTTTTATATTCAAGAATATTAACATTTCTATAACCCCAAATGTTTTCATGGAGTGATAAGCACTGAAGGGAATAGATAAAATAAAGATTGCTGGCTTACAAAGAAAAAGTTCTGAGTTTTCATGTAACAAACTCTTCCAATCATACATAGTTCTCATGTGATTTATTATGCTTTTATTTATATTCTTAATATTCATTGAAAATAACTATTAAATAATTGTCAGGTTTTGTCACCTATAACTCTGGTATGAGAAAAAAAAAAAGTTCTCTTATTGATTAGTTTAACACTGCAATGAAGAATCTAACTAAAGATGGAATTTGGTTAACTTCAAAGTGGAGACCAGATTTAGTAATGGAGGATAAAGCCCTTCTTTGTTATGTTACGGCCCACAAGTTAATCCAAAGAGCTCTGGTGGGCTTAGTTGCAGATAGGAAAAGGAATCTAACTAGATTTTGAAGAACATTTTTATGTAGGCAGGCCAGGTCATGCTTATCTAAGGATTCTCTAATTGAATGCCATGAAGTGATGCACTTAACACAAGCTGCAAGGCAAGAATTAAAATGACAAAATGAAGCAAAACAAAAGACAAGATAACTTGGGGGTGGGGAGAATAAAACCTAAGTGAACATAGTTAAAATTCAGCATTAGTTACCAAATCACATAATTGCATTCTTGCCAGTTGGAACCTGGTACATTGTCAATTTGTCTAGTTGGAATAGCTTGTTTACCATGAGACTGGTCAGAATGTGTTTGAAACCAAATATTCATTTAAGCAACATGTTAATGATCAGTAATTACACTATTTGCAGCTTTGAAGAGTATTAGTTATAGTTGTGAAAAATAATTTTCCCTCAAAAATGCCCTAATAATGTTTAAAAATCCACAAGGCATTACCTGTTTGCTCACCTTATAATCACAGTTTCACACATCTTATCAAAAATCCAACACCAGGCAGCCGGATGGCTCAGTTGGTTACAGCACAAGCTCTTAACAACAGGGTTGACGGTTCGATTCCCACATGGGCCAGTGAGCTGCACCCTCCACAACTAGATTGAAGACAACAAGCTACTGGTGGGCAGCTGAATGGTTAAAGTGAGAACTCTTAACAAGGTTGCCACTTCAATTCCCCCATGGAATGGTGGGCTGCGCCCCCTGCAACTAGATTGAAAATGGCAACTGGACTTGGAGCTGAGCTGCGCCCTCCACAACTAGATTGAAGGACAATGACTTGACTTGGAGCTGATGGGCCCTGGAAAAAATACAGTTACCCAATTTAAAAAATAAAAATCCAACACCAGTGTTGTACCAACAATGCAACATGAAGAGGAGATTTGGCAAACATTAGATTGATTCAATTCCTGCAGGGCTTAAGCCAATTCACACCATAAAGTTATTTTTTGACATCTGCTTTAACAATCAATAAGAGCAGGAATACAAAGGCAATCTACGAAGTCACGAAGTCACGTTTCTTCCAAAGAGTTGACAATCTGAGGAAGAAAAACAGATATGATAGAAGTCAGAAAATAATTCAAATGCTAAATTGTCATGTCTCCAAATACAAAAGAAGTTCTAATGTGTGTGGCTAATAAAAACTGAGGGTCTGAAGTGAGTTTTGGCAGACAAGGCTTTGAACAGGTAGCTGACAAGAGAGGAGAGAGGGCAGCCTACAAAAGGGAAAAAAAATTAAGAGGGAAAGAGAACTGGAAACAGCTCTGTAACCTGGGGTAAAATGGGGTTTAAGTGTTAGGAAGCTGAAAACAATTAAGTGCTGGGAAACAAATTAAGAGTGGAGGTTTCTACTCACATGACAATTTCTTAATTCATACAATGATCAGTTACTACTTAATACTGATACACCTCTGATTTGTTACTGTACATATAGGAGTTATCCTTGGTTCAAAAAAACCTACATCCTCTCTATTTCTAGAAATAAATTTAAGCCAAAGAAATTATAAAGTTTTTCCCCCAGTGAGAAACTCTGCCTAGGGAATGAATTGTACCGTATTCTTGAGCTAGATACAATTTGAATCACAGGAAAGAGTGAGGAGTGAAATGAGAGGCTGAGCGAACTTATGATGCCATGTTATATAACTGACATTTTCTCTTCAGCTCTGACATCAGGGATTTTCCCATTTATTGAAAACATGTAATAGTGATACCAATTCTTTACTTTTATAAAAATAAATTTTATTCTAGTTTTATAGAAATACTGCAAAGAGTAGAGTTCCTGTATACCCCACCCCGTTTTCTCCATTATATCTTACATTATTAGTATGATACATTTAATAAACCAATATTGAAACATTAACCAAATTTCGTACTTCGAGATTTCCTGTTTTTCCCTGTCCTTCTTCTGTTCCAGAATCCCACTGAGCTTACTTTTAGTTGTCATGTTTCCTTAGGCTTCTCTTGGCTGTGACAGCTTCAGATTTTCCTTGTTTTCCATGACTTTGGCAGTTTTGAGTACTGGGTAGGTATTTTGTAGAATACCCCTCAATTGGGATCTGTCTGATGTGTTCATTAGACTGAGGTTATGCGTTTTTAGGAGGAAGACCACAAAGTTCCATTTTCATGCATCAAATCAAGGGAAATGACTTATCAGTGCTGATGCGGGCCTTGATCACCTGAGGGTGTTGGGCAGGTCTCTGCACTGTGGTTGCTCACCCTCTCCTCCTCGCCACATTGCACTCTTTGGAATAAAGTCACCTTGTGCAACCCACACTTAAGGAATGGAAGTTATGTTCTACCTCTGGGGATGAGCTAGTGTTTCAAGTTCTTTGCAGATGTCCTTCTCCTGTTTAAGCCATCATTTATAGCAATACAGACTCACGGACATTTTATGCTTTGGGTTGTAATCCAATCCTACTTTATGTTATTGCTGACACACCCCCATCATTGTGGGATTTTAAAATTCAGCTCACGTTCTGAAAATATAAGATGCTCCCCTTATTTTACGCATTTCCTACCCCAGTCCTAGAAACAGCCATTTCTCTGAGTCTGTTCTTTTTATTGCAGAATATTAGAAACAAAGATCTGAGCCCTAGGTGTGCTTGTTGTTAGTGGATCAAGTCAACTTTTAGCATTTCTTTCAAAAAATAGTTAAAAACCCAATTCTTGTTTTGCCTCTGATAGAATAAAACTAGCATATGAGTTGTCTCCACAGTATTCAACTAATGATGTAGAAAACGTCCGTGTACTGATCAGAAAAACCAGCATTCATGAATTATGCCCCTTTATAGCTCTAATATTTAAAAAACAAGTCCTTCTTTTGTGTTAAACAAACAAAGGTAGGTATGGTTCAATGTGGAAATTGGTTTTTTATTAACTGCCCTGATAAAAGATCCTTATAAATAGTTGAGAATGGAATTTGCTAAATGTTTTGCTATCGTAGGTGAAGGAAGGTACAACACGAATCTTTTAGGCACTTTTTATTTTCCAAAAAAAAATTGTCGTTAATATATAAACATCTCATTCTCTCAAAAAAATTCTACAACTATACAGCTGTTTGCTCCATTATTTGCATAGGAAATGACCACAATACAAAAATAAGAGGGAAAAAGAAGCAAAACAGCAACTGATTTATGCTTTTTATGTAGGTATGTTTCCACGTATAAACATTTTGAAGCCTTACAAAATATTTACACCGTTTGTCATCTATTTACATGTTTTAAGAGCAACTTTTCTAACAAACAAAACTATAATTTATCAAGTTATGAAAATTTTCTAAAAAAACTTACTATATTACCACAAAATAAATAAAGATAAACAATATTTTAAAAACAAAATTAAAATTTCATTTCAATTAAGACCCCTTTTGGCATTTTGCTTATTTATTCTGCCCTTTGGTTAACAGCATCAGCATCACATTACTATTTTATATTGCATATATGTAGCACTTGCTTAAGTTTTCAACATGTCATTTATAATTCAAGGCAGACACTGAGTCAGTATTAACAATAGATTAACTAACCTGCACTGTAATTTAGGTAAAATTACTGTGTCACTGTATATTACATGCAAAATCCACATAAATTGGCATTTAACCAACAGTACTGCACGAGCAAACATCTCGGTATACAAAAACTGCGTCATAATTTCAACATTTCCATATATGAAAACTGAATAATAACTTCAACAATGCCATGTGAAAACTACGGTTAAGTCCTTCCTTTTAAAAATGATACTGAGTTTAGCTTATTGTGAGAGGTTTAACTTTTGTATATTGTAACTATCTTTAATCTCTTTAGTTCACAATTCGTATAAAATGTCTTCCATATTTAAAATAAACAATCCTATTTTAATCAGTGCATGAAATCTGCTCTTTAAGTTCATTTGAATTTCTTTCTTTCGCCTAAAGAAATTTATTTGGAAGGTTTTAAGAGGTATCTTACCACAAATTCTAACTGTAAATGTTTTCATGGTTATTTTTAAAAGAATTACTGATGATTTCTCCCCAAAAGAATCTTAGAAAACTTGTAATAAACCTATAAAGCTGATTTGCGTATTTACAAAATTTTGAATAGCAAATATAGGCAACTCATATAAAAAAACAAAACAAACACATTTGTTCAATGGCTATTTGTGAATTGCCAGGTTCATTGCGCACCTCTAAGGAATTACCTAATATTGAAAAACTACTTGATGTCAAGTAAAATCTTGACATACAATCAAGGCTTCTTCCTGTGCCTGCCAACTGACTTATTTACTAAACACTGTCACATTAAATGATGGTGCTTAGGTAAAAACACTGCAAACACACCCTGCACCCCCACCCCCCAACACAAGCTGAGATGTGGCTACCTGTCATGAGATGAAATCTGCTTGAGTAAAGCCATATACATTACAGCAAGCATTCCAGATTCTTAAAAGGACCAAACACTTTGGTATTAATACAATGTATTCCCTGTTTTCTCAAATACACAAAATATACATTTCCAGTTTTCTTTTTTTAATATATATATATATATATATAGTTGTTTGTAGTTTAAAATTTTGCCAAGTGGACTGCAGAACGTCAGTGTGAATTGCATAGGCACAGCAGGCCGGTGGTGGTGGCTCAGTTCTGGTGCCTCTTCATGTGCAGGGCCAGGTGGTCCGAGCGGGAGAAGCTGCGGTTGCACACCCCGCACTGGAACGGCTTGGCCCCGGTGTGCTTCCGGTAGTGGCGTGTCAGCTCGTCAGAGCGCGCGAACCTCCAGTCACAGCCTTCCCAGGTGCATTTGTACGGCTTCTCACCTGTGGGAAGGAACGAAGAGGAGAGGTGAGGCGGCCTGCTTGCAAAAATAACATCATCGATACTGCCTTAGAATTTATTTTTTTTAAGTCACGGTCCAAGAAAAGGAACATTCATGAATTCTGATCATCTAGTGGAGAGTCCCTGTCTCATAGGCTACTTTACGTAATTATACAAAGAGAAAAGCATTCCGTGTACCACTGAAGAAACGGGAAAATGGCAATTTTAAGTGTGCACGATATAGGTCTTGTTGTGCACTGCTCCAGCGCATGTAAACCCGAGATGACTAGAGCGCTGGGACGGCTTCACCATTACTGTGCAAATATACAATGTCGACACCAACAAATCCAAATGAAATGTGTAGGACTAATCGCTATAAAATAGCCAAGAGAGGAAAAAATTTGGGAGCTACTTAAGAGGGAGCTGCTCAAATAACCAACACAATGAATTTAATGTCGTACAATTGCAATCCTTTTATTAAAACTGTTCTAAATTAGCCAGACTGCAAACTTCCAGCACACTTGAACACACGGCCTCCAAAATGGACTACTAGGGCCTTTGCTCTTTGAAATTCACATTAGCACATACACATTCACACCTTCCCATTTTTCAGATGGAAGCAGAAGACAATCTTTAAACTGAATGGTGTTAAAGCTTTATGCATTTGGTATTTAATAATTTTCCTCAACCAGACCAGGAAGTCTAGTCCTGGTAACTTCACTGTGGTAAAGAGTCATGAAACTACCGTAATTATAACATTTGCTGATTTATGCATTGTTTTTCCTTTCTAATGTATTGCATCCAGAAATTTATCAAAATTCATTCTATAAATGATGTGCCATGTGTAATATACACTTGACACTGCCCTGAATACTTGGAATACAACAAATAGTCAGCAGAACAAAAATGCCTGGCCTCATGGAGCTTATATGTGTAATACATACTTTAAAAGTCTCTAATCATTTAATCTACCCATTCTTTCACAGCTCTCTTCACTCCAATAGTGAATTGGTAACTGAGCTGCTGCCCCACTGCAATCTGTATTATTTTCAATGTTGTCTAAAGTTTGCTCATCTTTCAAAACTACATTATAAATGTAGTCTTAGCTCCCACTTTTACAATTAATCCTATTTAATTGAGATCAAGTAATCTTCCTAAATAAATCTCAAAACATAAGAATCTCTCATTGAGCATTAACTATATTAACTAGCAGTTCCTATATTTATGCTTTACTGTTATAATTTTCTATGAATCTGTTAGTTTAAGATAACAGTTTGTGAGATAATTTGCATGTTAAAGTACAGTTGGCTTACTGCTGAGTTTTATATAGGTACCTTTTAAAACTCTGAATAGTCAAATTTCTCAATTCCTTTAAAAATGTTTTCTCCTGAAAGAGAAGAACCTCCGAGTTGCCTTGAGCACACCTTAGTACCACCATGAAACGCAACTACCTTTCTGCCTGATTTAGCAGGATCATGTTCAGGAAGTTGTAAGATTACTGATGTGAGCCCAAATTTTAAAAGATATTGTCCACGTCAACCAAGATTTCTACAGCTTGTGGTTAATATATTTTTGCAGTTCTGATAACCTTTCTGACTCAAAATTCCGTAAGGACAAAGAAAAAAAGGCCAAAATGGCTCTGTGAAATTTGTACCAATTATTTCCCATGAGATATCTTTCAATTCCTCGTAACGCATCCCTGAGCCAGCCACCTTGCTGCTCTCCTTTCCCTCTGGCTCTGAACCAGGACACAATTTTTCTTTCTTTTTTTTTTTTTGTAATTCCCTTTTTGGTTCCTATCACTCCATTTGCAAAATGGACATCAATTCCTGAAGTGTTTTTTTTCTCATAGTAAATTCTAAGATTTTAAGTTAATACACTCAACTTTTAAGTAACATGAGAAATAAACCACTTTTCTTCACTTATATTCACATTTAATCTGTTTAATACATAGATGTTTTAATACTAGCAGCAAATACAGCTATCACTCTTATAGATGTAAATCGAACAGAAAAAATTAATTTTCTGCACACAAGTGTTTGTTTTTGTTCCTCGTGAATAATAAATTCACAAAAACAAACATGTTGGTTAAATACTTTACTGTCATTTAATGGAAAGAGAAAGTTATTTCTGATGTCTGAGGCAAGGAAAAAAATTCCTAAAGTGCCCCAATTTTAAAAGAAATCATTCTAGTCTTTTGAATTTAATAATTAAATAGAAAGAAAACTGAATTTTCAGAGTTTACTTAAGAAACAAGGGACACTAGACTCTTTTTGTTCACTATTTTTATTGGCTATGAAGCAATAAACTGTACCAATATTTTTTAAAGTTTACTTTTCTGATTGGTTGAAAAACGGTAGCCATTAAAGTTCCTAAAACATTTGGGGTTTTGCTCTCAACTTATGCACATCTATAGATTATTCAGCCAAGAATACTACCAGTGTCTGGGATGTTAGTTATGGGTCCAAGTGTGTACTATAAAAGCAAGGACAACTATTCCCCACTTGGGGCAGTTTCTATGGGATTTGTTCAAGTGTCAACACCGCTCAAATAAAACATTGTAGAGGAAGCTGGTACCCAATTTCTGGCCAAATAGCAGATTCGGGCCTTTCTTCCTCAGCCAGAAACACTATGCACAGTACTTCTGGGAAACCAAACTGACTTCCTTTAAGTTATTTCAACAGGATAGAGCTTTCAAAAGTTTAATTGGATTTTTACAGAATCTCTTTCCAATACCACCAATTTAAAATATTTAGTTAAGCTCTTTCAACATCAACTGTATTTTTAAGTTCTCATGCTGTTAATGTGAAACTTTCCAAAGGCAAAAAGAAAAAAGTGACAAGTTTGTACAGCATGGAAAACAAGCTTCAACAACTTCATCTCAAATAAAGTATGCATTTTCTTAACCTATTTTTAAATGACTAGAACTATTTTGCTAGGAATCCCTCATCTTTTTAAAAAATGTCCAAGTTAAACATACATACTATTTATACTGATAAAGTCAATCAATGTGTTTTATAGAAATGTTAAGTAAAAACATTACCCGTGAAAAGAAGGAGCAGGCAAACATCCGCTGAGCACATACTTCAGTCAGGTACTTCTCACTATTTCACTTAATCCTCCCAGTAACTCCATGAGTTAGAAGCTACATGATGAGCTCCACATTAAGAATCCCAGCCTGCCACTTTTCCTTAATGTCCTACTTAAATCCTCCATTAGCAAACACTAATACACTCTATATGAATGATTTAAGGAACACATTGCAGACATTGTTCAAATTTATTTAAAGATTCTAAAGCCACTTATGAAGGTCAGTTAAGGAACAGCTTCATTGACTGAGAGCAGACCCTACCCCCAGACTGTGAAGGCACACCCCAGCTGAGCCACTCCTCACAGGACACCCACCTTTCAGAACCTGTAGGGTCCTGAAAACTCATCTACACTGGTACTGACAGCCCCCAAATATCATAGAATAATGGTTCTCTCTCTAACCCAGGCTAAGTGAATTTCAGTGGATTAGCAAAACATGTTTGTAAAGTATTCGAAAAATCTTTATTGATGAACTAAAAATTTATTTCTTATGTTTTTTCCTCGGATGAACAGATAAAAAAATAACTTTGGAACCTACCACCATAAAATGTTGAGGTTTCTCTGAACATATCCAATAGACTCATACCATGGCATTTCCCTAGAATGTGCTACATAGATTCTTCTAACAAAAGAATATTTTTCTTAGAATAGTTATTTTAGGTAACTTTTATAAAGCTATTACAGCAAATTTACACATATGGTTTCCTTTCTGAAAGCTAAAAGATAGATAATTCAATCAATTATATCTAACAAAGTCTAAAACCCATCAGAATTAAAGTCTATTTAGTAAATGGGAGTGTAACCTGTACTAAACAACTTGCAAAACACAACAAATAAGACTTGGTCTTTGGCTTCAAAGAATTTAAAACCCGTATCCTATTCTGAGACGGAAAACAATGTAAACTGTTAAACTAGAATAAATCATTTCAATAATTAGTACTTAATTCTTAAAATATAAGTCTTGAAAGCTCAAAATGAGCTCTTACTTCAGGAAGAACATATTTTTATGCAATTCAATAATTAGACTTTTTCCCATTCTTAGAGACTTATGGAACGTAAGAGTCTGAAACAGTATACATTTTAATAAACAGTAAAGAAATAGGAAACATTAATCCCAAGATTAAATAAATTCATGATGAAATATTAGATGTCTAAAAAAAAAAAAGATAAAGTGGGATGATTTGGGCTCATTAACTTCTATTTTTATATATCTATGCCAGTAACTTTCCATTACAAAAAATCTTTTTATTAAAGCTCATTGTAGTACATCTCCTACACTTGGAACAGAATGGCAGGCAGTTCATTTCAAAGAATGACTGGTATAATCAGTATTTACAAAATACATGTAATATTTACTAGATATAGTATCCTTGTTAATAATGCACCCCATTTAAGAAAACTGATTACTTAAAAGGATATATCAAGTAAGGAAACCCCTTCTTACTTCCTGTTGGTCAATTTGTGTTTATCTCTTTCTTTAAAATCTGATTCACCTTTCCCCTCCCAGAAAGCCTCTGAATAGTCCAGGAGATATCATTCCTCTTCTCTGGATCCCCATCATCACTTAAATTCCTTTTGGATGACTGATTTGCACTTGTATATATATTGCTGTATGAAAGCTTCAAAGAGCTGTATTTTGCCTTCTTAACCGGCTCAAAGGCAGGGACTGTCCTATATTCTGTAACGCCACACTTCTCCTAATTCTTCTTTAGAACACTTACATATTGGGCCTACATCTGACCACCTTGGTTATTTTCATTAATATAAAGGAGGGAAGGAAGGCACCAGACAGGAAAGCCTCTAGTGTGAGTCTATCGGATTCTCTTTTTTCCTATGGGCCCATCTGCATGCAGCAGGACCTTGCCTGGTTCCCGTCTGCCTAAGACCACCGAGGATAATCTGACTAACTGGGCATTTAGGTGAGAATCATGCTAGTAACCTCTTCAGGAGGCTATGTTCAGAATCAGTTATTATCTGTCCTGAAGTTGTACAGGGATAAATAAACTCTACGTAAACAAGTTTTCTTTTACAGTATTGGACTGGATTTGATGAAAACCAGGAAGATCTGGAGTGGAGGTCCTACTGCTGGTGAAAGGTAGCAAGGGGACTTCTCCTGGGGACACAGAATAGTGATCTTCCAAATCTAAAAGGGAATCAGTGGTGACATTCTGTGTAGGTTTACAGTCCTATCAATGAATCTCTAGGCTCCTAAGCTACTTCTAAGGGTTTTCAACAAAAACAATGGAAAACATCCTCTATCACTAATAAAATGAAATGAAATACCAGTTGTTGAGTCCCCTGACAGAAAGACAACACTCAGATTCACTTTCTTGTAATAAGAGCCCAAACTGAATTTAAAAAAAAAGTATCAGTGAAATATTTTGCCTTTTCTTTTATAACCAAAATAGAAAAATTCTGTATTTTCATTTTTCTAGCACTGAATGAGTAGTAAATATCCTTTCCTTTCAGGTGCCTGTCATGTGCTGACCCTGACCAGGCGACTCCTCCCAACTCTTGGTTTTGCTTTTGTCAAGTTAGTAAAAAAGAAATTTATTCTTCTGCCTACATGTTTGTTTGTTTTTAATGAAAGTTACCTACAGTTCACTTCTAAACAGTAAGCTACCCTTAATTAGAATTGGTGGAGATCCCTGAATATAAATAATACAGGCTGACAGATTAAGAATGACTGCTACAGAGATACTTTTACTAAAGTAGGACATTACTTTGTTTCTAATCTTTCACCAGAAAAGATGTAGGTCATCAAGTAAATAGCTACTATATCCTATAGAACTAAAAATATCTGCCAAAGTAAAAATCTTAAGTAATTAAATTATTGCTTTAAAACATTACATTCTCTCTACCTATACAGTTGCTTGTTTCTATTTCAACGTCAGCAATTCTATTTAATCTACTTTTGAACTATCTTCTCTCGATAGTTTATAAGACAGAAATGGAAGAAGACATTCTCTTTGGATTCTCCACAAGATCAGTCAAAAATGTTTGCTTAATCAAATTAAACTTCTTAACCTTTGATAAGGTTTATAATCTCTAAACGTTTAATCAATTTCCTATGTAAATGTTTTTCAGATGAAAGAACAAGTCCTAGAAGCAAAGTTTAATCTTCCCAGTGAGTCATTAAAAAGAAATTGTTTCTAAGCTTTCAAGCTCATAAATACCTCTCTAGCAAGTCTCTTAAACTGCTTTTTTTTTTTTTTTTTTTACATAAACCTGAAATTGTCGATATAGAAAATAAAGCTGCAAATGAAAATAATTTAGGAATGTTTAACTAGTAACATCTAATACTACAAGCTAAATGGGATACTTTTTCCTGTAGTTTTCAAATAAGGCCTCAAAAAACATTGGACACTAAATACTTTCATCCTGCAAAACTTTTTAACCTCTACCAATAACACAGGTTTCACATTTAACCAATATTGATCTCTAGATCCAAAGTGTATCATTCATCTCCATTAAGTCTATGTATGATTTATGGATATGTTATATAATACAAATATAAATTATGCTGATTTCAGCTCTAAATAATTTTCCAAGGAAGTGAAATCCTTCCAGTATATTTTTAAAAGCCTTTCACTCCTTTCCAGTTACACACACAAACACACAGAATAACTAATTTTTCAGAACATTTTCAGTATTTCTTTCAGTGGAGAATGAAAATATCTTTATTGTCAACACTGTCAATATTTTTAAATAGAACTATACCTAATATAGTCAATAGATCATAATGAAGAGCAAAGAACTATACAGAAATTTATACCTAAGGATATTTTTCCTATCCAAACTTAAACCAAAATCAATACCTAGCAACAAATCCCCAGCAGAGATTATGTATTTTAAAGCATATATAGTAACATCTTAATATAAATGTCATTAGGAAATAGTGTCGTACATAAGCAAGTAAGGCAGAACATGGGAAGTGACTAGGCTTGGGCTAAAAATCTTCCTAAGGCTTACTGTGGGGTTCTTTCTTATACAAGGGATCCCAACACAACTCCCTGTAAAATGCAGTACTAACAGTATAGTGCTTCACTCAAAGAGTCCATTTTGTGTTCCTACGCTATTTGTAGGTCTCCATTTTCTTTTGTGGCGTTGTTTCCAACTGTCCCTTACTTGTTGACCCTTAGCAAGCCGTTCTGGGGTCATTTAGTGCGCCCATAACAGCCCGTGCGTGGAGTTTGGGCCTAAGGTATATCTGAGTCAAGCGTGTGTGCCGCTCAGACTTTCTCCGTGTAACTGCTCATTTTCTGCCCTGTTCCAGATAGCTGAGGCTGATAAAATGATCTAAAAATGTTACTATCCCTTAATTTCCCAATTGCTTTAGCATATTCTCTAGGGTTAAGTGCACATCCACACGTGACTAAAACCAGTAAGATTTCAAACATCTGTACTGAGTTCACGTTTGCTTTTTCAGAACCTTGTCTTTGGAAAAGTACTTTTTACTAACAAGTTTTTTAAACAAATTTCCACACTCAGTGTAAAAACAATTATTTTAACTTATGGTACTTGAAGGCATACCAAGGAACCAGTACTAGAGATAAGAAAAACTTAAGAAAATTTTTCAATTTTTCTTTGTATATATAGTCTTAATATTTTTTCCTATTACATTTTACTTTTTTTTTTTTGGCTTCAAGCCTGTGCTTATAGTTTATTTTAAATCTTCACTGTGAAATTAAAGATAGTAAGGTGTTTGAATAGAAACAATTATACTGCTGGTTGGATTCATGAGTCAGTGTAACAGTCACATTGATTTTTAAGGGCGAAGTAGTGTGAACCTTTTGTCAGAAGCTGCTTGGGAACAACTTTTAAATGATTGCAATCATATAGCCCCCTTTGTTTGCATCATGAGATATACACAAATTTCAGGAGAATGCTCACATTTAAATGATGTTGAAAGTACAAATATTTTTAATTGGAAATATACCACTTCTTGACACTGTTGCCTAGAAGCAGCCATAATTATTTCTCACCAGAGGTATGACATGCATATACACACATTACAAGTAACAAACACCTACACACCCCTACAAGATGTACTTCTGTAGGCCTATCAGTATGCTATCAGATGTATAGAAAGACATAACATGTTTCTGGTGAAATACAATTATTTCCTAGAATAGTCAAAGTACATTTCAGGTATTTTGTCAAACCATACAAAGATAGAATTTTGTATTATTTGCATATTCTTTCTGAATAAAAATATCAAAGTGTATGAACTGAGAAAAACTTGAATGTCATGAGACTTCTGGTTCAAGAAACGGGTATCTTTTACTCTTTCACAGCAAGTATTTTTTTAAAAGGGCTTGTTTTGCAAAGACTGTTTCAGATGGAGATTGTTTTAATTGCTTAAATCATTTTTAAAACATAAGGTAACTTGACATTTTAAAGCATTTGTTATTATATTCCAAAGAAATGCTAGGATACTTCACATTCTGCCTGCAAAATGGTAATCATTTAAAAAATATTTTTTACACCAAATACAAGATCAACATTCCCATATGGATGGTTTTTAAAATCCCCTAATAAATTGGGTATGGGGGAACAGAAAGAAAACAAAAAAAACAAGTGAGAGAAGTACTTTAGAAACGCCTGGGCCTTAAAAGGAAGAAACAAAAACAACACAAGCCTTTGCTGGCTTCAGATACATTCATTAAAAAACAACAGGCAGGGTGGGGAGGATGCAACAAGAGAGGAAATTTTAAAAGGCATTGTCTAGAACTAAAAATGAGGAGAAAACAACCTCAATGCTCTATGATTACCCAAGAACGGGTTTAGCCAGATGAACAAGTCTGCTACAAACCCTCCCCAGGGCATTTGAGACTATCAAACAAAACTTTATTAAACTGGATTAAATGGTCTCACTCATTTGATGTCGAAGGCCACATGTTTATGATCAGGTGAAAGTCGATGCATAGGACCCAAACTAGGCCTAGGTCCTCTTTTTGGTCTCTTTTTATTACTACAAGCATTGTTAAGAGAACCCACTATTAAATTTTTTGCCAGCAGGTCAAGTTCCAGAATTGCAGGTATAACACTCAGAGCATTAAACCCTGACTTGCAGGGGTTGCAAGGCCATTTAGATATGCTCTGACCACATCCCTGCAATAGCACTTGATTACACTGCTATATGCAATTGCACCCCTCTTTTATGAGGAGACTTTAACCTCATGAAAAACACGTTCCCTTCTCCCTATCTTCAGTTTCAAGGACTTTCAAAGAAGAAAAAAAACAACAGTCCGAATGTTTCAAAGTTACTTCCGCTTCCCCTTAATCAAAATTCAGGTAAAAACCCATTGTCAGTGTTCCCTCCCTTAATATAACATATATTCTACAAAAGGATATTTTAATATTTCTATACGGAATATTTACTTGGCCTGTCGTTTGTATTTTGAAAACTTTAGATTGAGTTTATTGTATGCTTAAAGGGTGTTGCCCTCTAACTTCTACTTTGGGCTGCGTATGTGGCATCTTTCCCTTTATATAATCAATGTGTCTATCAGGCCAAAACAACCCATTTGTTTCATTGATAAATACAGGAGATGTCTTTTCTTTAAAAGCAATTTCTCAGAAAGCCTTGGAATCTACCACATCGTTGCCAACTCTATTTAGAATTTAATAAGCAGTGTTGATCACTGGGATGTCAAGCAATACCTAGCAGGCAGACAAAATGTCCGCAGCCACAGGCCTCTCAGCACCCGACCTTCGTTCAAAGGCTTTTACTTTTTAATGCAGCAGTTAGAGATAACTACTTCATTTATCAAAAACTCAATTTCCATAGTAACATCTAGCCTGGGGAGATTCAAGTCCTCGCATTAATCCAACAATCCATTCAAACGAACTGTTGAATACTTTGGTTTCCATGGCAATGATGGAATAAAACATTTTGCTAGGTCATTGCTTTTATTAGCAAACTTATTCTCTGAACTTTAGGTAAGGCTGCATTTAATAAGAGAAAAATAAAATACAATCACTGTATAAGTTCTTTCCTAATTTAGGGCTGTCCTTTTAAGAAAATTACAAACAGTAACCATCTATATGTTTGAAAATATTTTGGGTATCTGGAGAATTTGAAAGCATGCCACTTAGTTTCATCCTAAAACAGGTTCTAATAAAAAGTTTTAACATTAAAAAGCACTTAAAAGTGACTGTACACATCTGACAAAATAAATATTTATAAAGTTAAAGGGGCTAAACCTAAAAGCATATTTTGAACAGGAATGAAATATAAGCTAGAATTAAGTCTCTCAAACGCATCAAATGTAGGCTGAGGTACAGCGTAGAAGAACTTTTAAACCACAATCCCACCTTTGCCTGATTTTTATAATCTGTAAATTCGGCCCTTCCCAATTTCAGCCCTTCCTTTCATCAAGCTCAGAAAAGCTGCTGAACACTGATAATTTAGGCTAAAAGTAAATCTAAAGATAATGTATTAAGCAGTTATGCTTTACATGCCAAATGGAAAAGTTTTCAGTGTTTAATATAGCTTCATAGAAGCCAACTGATTTGTTAACGGAGGGAGTGAGTTACATTTTTTCCTTCATGGGAAGGAATAGCAACGCCATTACAACTTTTAAAATCCATTCGTAAACATTGTTGTTTACATTTTTGGGTAATTAATTCTATGTGAGGTGACAGGGCAAGGCCTTAGTGAGGGAACATCAGCCTTCCTGGAACCAGTCTTTTTCATTGAACTGAATTTTGAGCCAAGCCAGTGCTGAAAAGGTAGGCCATTAAAAAATAAAAGTTGACAGAAGAAAGAAGAGATCAAACAAGTGTTGGCTTTTAAAAGGATGAATACCACTTACACTATTTACACAACTCACAGAATTAACAAGAAAATTACATACCAGTATGAGTCCTCAGGTGAGCTTTTAAATGAGAAGACTTCGTATAAACTTTTGTGCAGCCTAAAATAAAGCAGGAGAGGAAGAACAGCTTGTCATTTTGGAGGTCCTTTGAAATCTTTACATTTGGTGATTCAGTGTTTAAAATCTGGTTTTAAAGAAGCAATCTCTCATGCTAGATGTGATATCTGAAGCTTCAGTTTTTAAAGAAGTTTTAAAAAGTGCCCCCCTACTACCTTAGAAAAGGTATTCAGAGTGATTTGCTTCATGTATGTATCACGTTAGCAGAAAGCACAGATAATCAGGCCAAGCTACAAATGAGAAATGTGTTTATATTCTAGCAGGTGCTTTATACTAATAACACATACTTCAATGATTTAAAATTTTTTAATGGCTCAAGAGCTGACAATGGTAAACCATAATCCAAGATGACGGAAATTTTCTGTACTCCTCCATTTGTTTTTTCACGTAGTATGTCATGCCATATCATGTACCATAGTCAATAAATTATACCCTGTATTAATCACAAACTAGCTTATGCCAGCAACTTGTACCTATATTCATTATCGTCATCAATTTATATTTTGGGCCACGTATCTCATTCATGAGTGAGTATATTCTCATATGCTATCAGAATTATCTTTAAATCTATTCTGTAGACAGTCTTGTCTTGTAGCAGCCTATTCAATCCCCACACTTCATTACCAGACTCTATTTTCCCCTACCTTACTTAGGTAATCTCTTTTCAAGGTAAATTTGGAATTAAAAACTCCAATTTATGATTGGAGAATGTTGTGTTAGATAAAATAACTGGCTAAATCAAAATTCAAATTTTTGTTTAATACTAAAGAGAAAAAAGTCTAACATAATTTTTTCCAGAATATTAGTCTTTTCTTTTTACATCACATAAGCAGTAGACTAGACGGTTACATACCAGGGTATGACACCGAGACTGGGATATGCAAAGAATAAAGTGAGTGACTTTTATTGTCAAGCACTACTTGCCTCTGTAAATTTAAAACCTGAGGTTGGAAAAGAGCTCACAGAGAAACACTAAATACATGTATTGATGCTTCAAAGAGGTAAGATCACATACCAGGGTAATCGCAGTAGTGGATGCGTCGTTTCTCCAAATCGGGGTTACTCCTTCTATTGTATCTGACAGGTTGGATGTTTTGCGAATTAACTGGCAGGGTGGCAGGTAAATTTGGATTGTGAATTGCCAGTTTAGAAGCAATTGTAGCAGCATAGGATGGAGGTGGGGTTAAATTCTGGAGCATCTCTGCTTGTCTATCTGGACTTCCAGGCTCTGAGCTTGGTGGTGACGGGGGAAAGTAAGTGGCCTGTTGTGGAAGAAACTGACTTGGCATTGTGTATGTGCAAGGGGGCATGCCCTGGAATTGTTTCATCGCAGTCTGCGGAACAGCAGAGGTGTGTGTGTTAAGGCCTGCCATGGCGGCTGACATAGAAACGTTAAGAGTGTCCATTACTGCTGTCTGGTTTGTAGAACTGGGCATATCTAAATCCGGTGTATTCAGTAGCTGGTACAGGTGGCCCTGCTGGGGGACAGAAAGATGAAGATCTGGTGTAGGAAGTTCTTGTTTGATGAAAATATTGTTCACCTCTGGAGCTGCGGTCTGGTGTGAGCTGAATATACTGGTGAACTCAGGGAGGGCCTGGGTCGGGGCCGGAGGAGGGGCAGTCGTTTCACTCTGGTGGCTGAAAATGGTAACAGGTTCTGTCTTGATGTGTGTTACGCAGGGTCTCTGGGACTTGTAGAGGCCAGTTCTCAGGTGAGTGATGTCAGGGAGGAAGACGTTCATGTTGATACTGTAAGGTAACCCTTCACTGTCAGTGAAGAACTGGTCTACGACTGAGGCACTGTCTCGTCTATACTTTTTATGCTCTGGAATTATAGAAACTGGAGGAAGCTGAGGTGTCAGATACTTCTCCATTTCACATCTTGTCTAAAAAAGAAGAGAGACAAACATGCATAATCCACCCAATTCATCATCTCACGAAGGACAAATAAACGGTGCTTACTAAAAATTCCCCAACAATTCCTGCTGAAAGTACTTGGGCATACTCCTTCTAGTGCTGCTCATAAACATTATCAGGTTTATTTGTCAATTGTGTAATAATTGGTTCGCCAAAACCTTACGAAAGGCTGCATAACATGTATTTGGTAAAATAGTTCCCACAATCAACTCGACAAAAAGTGAATGAGGCAAATAAAAAAAAAAAAAAAAAAAGAAGCAAACAGAAAACATATTCCTTTGTGATGCAATAATAGAATATATTTTATTATCACTCAGGTACAAACAGGATTCCCTGCCCCATTACACAGTTAAGTTTGCAACTGAAGTAGTCTTGTAATATTGCCAAACAACCTCTATTCCGCTCATGTAATATAAGTAACTAATGTGTTTTTTAACTAAGCAAACCTTAAAAATATTACTACAAAGGGTTGGTTTTGCTTAGATAAATATTGCTGAAATATCTAATATAAAACATTCCTTCCCTATTTCAGTGCCTTTTCTGATTTATAGCTCAATAGAAACCTAAATACGTTTTCAGCAAAACAGTATCCACTGAAAGAACAAAACAAGTTCACATTCAACTGATCTAAATGTTGATTTTAATCAGCAGATTCTGTAATTGGTTAATATGATAATGAAATGTTCCTATTCATATCCCTATCTAAAACAGATCTTTAATTACCTAGGGGAAAATCACTCCCTTGGTAGAGTGGTGCTAAGGGGCCCGTGGGTGGGGAGAGGCTGCTGTATTGCTAGCACAGTCATCAGCAAAACATTTATCATGTCCTCCTCAGTGGCCCAATGCTACATTCCCCCTTAATCTGTAAAAAGCTCAGTCATACCTTACACTCTTGGTGTCCCCTAAGTAGAAAACTGACAAACTGCAGTAACAAAATCATGTTTAAATGATTTTTTGGACATAATCCAGCTTGTAACTAATCTGTCTTTTTACAGTTATCTTCTCTCCCAGTATAACATAAAACTTAACACTGAAAAGGAAATTTAAAAACATACACCCCAACTAGATGGCTCATGGTACTGTTACCGTGGCATCTTACGCGGTGAGTTAAGTCATTTCTTTTGCTACTATTTAATTTCAAAAGGGTTTCATATCGACCTCGTATCATTCGGTGTACATGTACACGGGGTTTCCCGGACAGACACGATTTAAAAATAAAAATTAACGCTCTAATCATGTGAGTCACTTCTCTGACAAATGTCACTGTCCTTTCACAGCGCGGCGACACTCGCAGACCCCCCGGAGTAGGAGCCGAGTAGCAAATACACAATCTACCAAGGAGCTATTAAATGAAGCGTCTTGAAATAAACCGAACTAAACCCTTTCGTGCACTCCGCTCTCGTGGTGGTTAGTGGTTTCTGATTTTAGCTCTTCCAGCTGTTTGCGTGTGGGTATGTTTCCAATTTTTTTCTTCCTTGGGACAGGCTAAAAGTCCCGGGAAGTTTTTTCTGGGCTATATGACTCCCTGCGTGGGCGAAAGAAACAGGCGGCTGCTCTAATTCGGCTGCCCGGCAAGTGTAAAAGCCAACTGCCAGCTTTCAACGCGGCTCCGGGAAGAAATTTACGCGCACATGAAAAAAACAACACCCCAGCTTTCTTTTTAAGGAAAAATAAGCGCTCCAATACAACCTTTGCTTTTCTAACTCCGGCTTCCCAAAGGCGGCCCCACGATCGCGTCTAAAACAGGTTGAGCCAAGAGATAAGAAAACACCCCGAGAGGCCCCTCCCCAGCACCCCGATTTGCGTGTCCCCTTAACCCGAGACGACGCGGGACGGGGGAGCTCCAAGGCCATGCCACTGGAGGCAGGGGGTTTAAGGCGAAAGGCAGAATTTAAGTCAAGCTGGCGTGAGGTACGAGGTTTGATCCTCCAGATGAAATAAAAAACAAAGGTGCGCGGAAGCACCCAGTTCCCTCTTGAACCTTTCACGGACGGACCCGCCAGGGCAGATTCATCTACGAAACCCCTCTTTCCAGGGCGCCCGACTTTCTCCCTGCGAAACGCGAGCGTCCAGGCTGGGAGGGCAGGGCGGGGCTGCCCACTCCAGCTCCGGCTCCCCGTGCGCCCCGACGCACGCCCAGCCTGGAGCGGCCCCTGTCGCCCGCGCGTCGCAGCGGCGGGACACGCCCGACCGCCGGGAGGGAGGGGAGCGGATCTTCCTACCTGGACCAGCTCCTCCGGGGGCAGGCGCGGGCCCGCGGCTGGCGGTGGCGCCGTCTGCGGGGGATGTGGGGGCGCCGGCTGCGCCTGCGGGTGGTGGTGCGGGTGTTTCAGCTCCTCGCCAGAGAAGAGCGCAGCGTCGCGGGCTGGGTTCGCAGCGCCCAGCACCGGCTTGAGCTGCGCGAACACGGGCTCGTCCTGCGGGGCCGGCGGCTGAGGCACGGGTCCCAGGCGGGCGTTCATGGTCAGCACCCGCGTAGCCATGGACACTCGGGGGGCGGCTCCGGGCGCGGGGCGCGTGTCGAGCGCGCTTCCCACCTCGCCCACGCTAGCTCAGGCCGGCGAACTCCGCGCGGGACCGCGGGCGGAGGAGGGGAGGCTCCTGGCGGACCCCTCAGCCGACAGTAGGCGCGGTTTTCGAAGGCGCGCACGAAAAGCAAAACTCTTCCGCTCCGCCACGCGTAAACGCCAACGTCCTCCGGGCGGCCACTTTCTCCCGCCCCGCCCCACCGCGCTCCCTCACACGCCGCAGCCGGCTCTCGCCACCGCTGGTCTCCGCGAACGAGCTGCGAACGCGCGTACCTGGCCCGCGACTACTGACACTTGACGCCCGCGTCTATTTTACCCAACTCTGAGTGGGCGGGGCTCCCGTGCCAGACTGGCAGCGCTGCGGCGAATCGCGAGGCCCCGGGACCAGCCGGGCCAGAGCGTCTAGCCTATGAGAAGGAAGAAATTCGCCCAGGGCTCCGCCTCCTCCGCGCTGACCGCACCCCTTTCGGGCCACGAGCTTCGCGCGCAGGGCGGCCGCGCAGTTTGTACACAAGTTCTCTGACAGATTGAGCTGGCGGAGCCGGGGGCGGAGGGAAGGAGAGAAGCGGGTGGAATCTAGGAAGAGAGGGAGTTAGGGTGGAGACGTGGAGGGAGATCTCCACTGACTGTTCTCTGCTAGAATTAGAGAGAAAGAAGAGTTTTGCACGTCTGAGGTGTTGTGCAAGGACCTGAAACTCAAAAGCTGAAACCCAGAAGGCAGCTAGATTGGGGCGCTAAGGTTTTGAAAAACTTGTTTAATGAGTGTGTATTTTTAAATATACAAAATGTACTTTTCTTTAGCGGAAAACTAGGGGCGGTGTGATAAACAAATTTAAAAACAGATCTTGTCTCAGTGTATCTTTAGCAGTGAATATATCCATTTAGCAAAGCATATTCAGAATGTCTTGAATAAAAGGTTTGATGGGAAGTAGTTTTTTAAAGTCCTTGCATAAAAGCTTGTTTTTTTCCCACACTATTTGAATATTAGAAGTTTTCACACACATTTCTACCTCATATCCGTGTGTGGAGAGGAGGGAGGTGGGCCATATCAATTTTGAAGTTTTTAGTATTTATAGTGTTGATTTGAGCCGAAGCTTGGAATCTAATTTAAGCACTAACGACTACAGCAAATGTATTTAAATAGACATTACATCTTTGACTTATTTTTGCTAGCACTGTATGTTCAAAAGTGGAGTTTAATATTTACGAAACAGAAACGTAGCACATTTACCCAACACCGGGGCACCTTTTCCTACGAAAAGACAACAAAAGAAGCCACAAACATTAGACACACAGCAGTTCTGAAAACTGGGAATCCAAATTTGTTGGAAAGTAACAGCCAAATATATTACCGTCCATTTGCTTACTATGTTATAATAGCAAGGTGAATTTTTGCCATCAGTCACCCAAGGAAACCACGTCCCTTAATCCTTAATGTTCTTCTACATGATTTTATCTGGCTTATTTGGAAGCCAGAACAATAAACTGCAATACAAATGCCTGAATACTACTACAGATGTATATATGTTGACAGCACACTGTACCATTAGACAATTTTACATATACAGCAGCCTACTAATCACAGTAAAACGTTAAAAAAACAAGTTCTAGAAAACGTTCACTTCAAAAAGTAAATCTATCAAAGTTACGGATCTCATTTCAGTGTGTAGAATTTTAAAATAAATACACACATTAAGTATTAGAGGTATTTATTTGTTATTAGGAAACAAAATTCTGCTTTGAAAAATTTGTCTCCTTTTCATTCCCTTTTGTTAATAAGTGATTCATTTTTTATAGTTGTGATCACTGCTTTTTTTGAATGGTTGAAGACTTACTTTCATGTTACCAAAGTATTATTTCATAAGTGTTTTTGCAAAGTTTTTTCTAAGCAAACAGTCCCGTACTATAAACAGTCCCGTACTATCCGTCTTCACCTGTAAAAAGTTATCCTGACTTTCTCTAATATTGAATCTAATTATGTAATTAAATAACTTAGACTATAGAATTGGTATGGGATTTCATATAACTTTTTAAAAATTGAACTTTGATGTTAGTTAATTCATGCTGATAATATGATCAAACCCAAGTGTGATATAGATAACTCTCCACAGAACTTTTGTATTATTTCTAACTTTAAATCTAACTTAGAATTAATACACTTTGGTATCTATATTTTAATTTGCTTTTAAGGCTATCTAGACCTTTCCTTTTGTCTTTCTTTTTACCAGAGTATCGGTGGCCTGTTATTTCAACCTAAATTTTCACTGCAGTAATATCCAGTTACTTTACTGGAAACATTTCTATATTTCTTTATTTCACACCATTTTAAAACATGCTTTCATTTACAAAACTTCCCCAGTCCACACAAAAACAAAGAACCAGCTATCTGATAAATTTTAATAAGATATTTTGACAATCCTGTTAATTTTTTTCACATTTCCACTTTTCTTAATGAATATAGATATGAATCTAACTATGGATGGGCTTGCAACACACTTACAATAGAAATGCTAAATACAATCTTTTTTGTTCAAATACAGTGGCATTTATTTAAATTTCATTTCTGACATAAGGATTGATGAAATACGGCAGCCACTTTTAAGTAATGGTTTCTCTGAAATGCCCAGCTCTGCAATCTCACAGAAAATAACTAGCTTAGCACTGTACAATCGTACGGAAATTGGAAAGTAATCCTTTTTTGAGACATTTGCCATGCGATTCTGAACATATAAAGAACATGTTCAACCAAGCTTACTTGCTGTTGCTGTTCACACAAATGCTACAGCTGCAAATCCACTTCATCGACATAGCAAAAAGGGTTAAAACTTGATAAATATTTTTCAAATGTTCCAGGTTCTACACTGGCATAATGCCAGACAGTGTGAATGGACAGATCCTCAATTACTTTGAACTTTCTAGTTCTTTGCATTCCTTCCTGCTTAGTAGTGCTGTACCATTAGGGAAGATAGGGGAAAACAAAAAACAAATGTCAGGTTTCAAAAATCAATTAGTGGCCTGGCAGTGGTGTGTTAACTGAACTGTGCCAAAACAGAATTCTGAGAGAAAGAAAGAAAAAAGTTGAGTAGTCAAGTTAGGTAGGAGGGTAAGTGTAGAAGCAGTGTGCATGCTTAAGTCCTTAGTCACTGGGCAACACAGATTTAGTCTTAGAATAAACCATAAGTGTCACTATCTTTACCGGAATAAATACGCCTGAATGTGTGGGGGCTGAATAGGCATTCGACGATGGGGGAAGGGGAGGCTTGAAGGAGGAGGCAGTGGAAAAAAGTGGATAAATAGCTTCTGAATGATGAGATGAGAGAAATATGGAGCTATCACTAGGGTAGTGTTCACAGGAAGACACAGCAAAAGAAATATCTGTATTCAGTTGTTTGGCCAAAATGGATAGGGAGAGATTGAAACTAAGGAATCGAAGGTGTTTCAGATAACAACATTGTATTCACTTTGATTGGAAAATATTCATGGAATATTCCATTTCTTTAAAATCAAATTACTGAGTGATATTGGGCCACAGGAAAAGCACAAGTATGAGTAAAAAAATGTTTATAAGGAAGTACACTATTTTCTAGGGTGACATTATTCACTCTTTTGATATTTAGTGCTTTTCCACCGACTGTTAGAATCTGTATCAATAAAAGCATAAAATATAATTATTGTCCTTTAAAACATTTCATGTTTTCAATCCTTTAATTTTTTCAATAATAGCAACTGCTTTAAGACACATGTCCAAAAACAAAGTCATTGAGAAAAGAACATAATAAATAAAAGCTTCAATGAGATTAGTCAAAAGTCAAATCATTTTGACTCAAGATTCAGACATGAGAAAAAATGCTCTGTTCATTCCTTTTTTGATGAGAAAATATGTAATTTAAATAGGATTATATACTTTTTATATACATTAAAATGTCTTAAAAAACTTAATATTCTATTTTTGTAATATCTCCCACCTCAGTTCTTAAGAAATTAAATTTTACATTAAAGTTTGTATTTAAATGTTTTCATGAAATATCTCATAAAACTCCCAATGTGCACTTATTCCTACATGTACTGTAATTTATCTAACCTATTTTAAAAATTCTAGTAATATACAAAAAAAGTAGAATTTTACCTTTTGGGGAGACTGCAATTGCTTTTTTCCACCTGGTTAGTATAATAAGCAAACAAAAGTGACATAAATATATATGCCTCAAACCAAGTTATAGGCCAGGCATATTGTACAGTATTTGAATTCAGACTCTAAACATGATAGGAAAGGTGAAGAGAAAAATCCTGAACTGAAGCGTTTACACCAAACAATCTTTTAGAACATTAAGGAGGCCACATCACTGGCATCACAATGAGCAGTGTTTTGAGCCAATTGCTGTGCCCCTGATGACACCAGCACTAATGGTACTAGGTGAACTGCACGTGGGTCCCAACGGAATGTCCTTTTGGAGACTGATTTATAAATGAAATGTGTACAAATAGTGCTAAGACCAATGCTGGCGTTTTGTACCTTAACTTCCATCCACTGGTTATGGTTGTGTAAAATGTATAATATTTGAAAACAATTGACATTAAGTATCAAGAAGGCTGAACATGTAAATAACCTTTAAAGCAATAGATAATTGCCCCTCTAGGAGATGATAGATAGATAGATAGATAGATAGATAGATAGATAGATAGATAGATAGATAGATAGATAGAAATTGGAAATAACCCTGGTGTCCAACAATAGAAAAGCAACTAAATAATACATTTGGTGGCTACTGTTCCGTCACCAAAAATCATAGTAGTAAGACTATTTAGTCACACAGGAAAATACTCATAGTATGTTAAGAAAGAGAAGGTTGAGGTTTTTATAAACACAAATAAAAACGAGAGAAAATACAAAATATGTATTTTGGTGGCTATCATTGGATGGTCAAATGATGGGTAATTTTTCATTGCTTTATACTTTTCAATATTTTCTCAATTTCCTACAAGTGCCCTTTGCAATCAGAATACAGTCGTCCCTCAGTATCAGAGGGGCATTGGTTCCAGTACCCCTGTGGATACCAAAATCCGAGGATGCTAAAGTCCCTTATATAAAATGGTGTAGTATTTGCATATAACCTATATTTGCATAGAGGCTGCAGCCAGGAGTGTCTACACATTACCTGATTCTTGTGGAGTCAGTGTAGTGCTCTGCATGTGGCAAATTTAAGTTTCGCTTTTTGGAGCTTTCTGGGATTTTATTCCCCCAAAATATTTTTGATCCACCGTTGGTTCAATAGGGAAGTGTGAAACCCATGGATACCAAGGGCCAACTGTTAGTGTTTTTCATAAAAACATAAATAAATGTTACCTTTCCACAGTTAATGGTTCATTGGAACTGTAGGTGATATGCAAATAATTTTTTCCATTTGAAACCAGCAAGTACAGCCACAACTGGCCTGCCCTCAGTGCTGGGTAAGTACATCAACTTTCTTAATCAAGCCACTACATTTTCAGGCTTTACTGTAAAATAAACAAGCTGAAGAGAGATTGCAAAGTGTGCAGTTGGAAATGGACAACCTATGTGATGTTTTCAATAGAAATATGCTTTAATTCATTTCCTAAGAGATCAGCAAGACTTCTTCTACAATGATTTTTTTTTTTTTTTTTGAAGTTATTTTGGGTATCTCAGTTTACTATGTTACTTTATTTTCCTCTATTAAGTGTATTCGGTTATTATAGTGTTTTGACAAAATACATAGACTCTTAAAGCTAAAGTTCATTTGCATCTTTAAAGAGCTGTTTGTATTGTTTGGTTTTTTAAATTCTAAAATATTCATAGAGAAGATATAGAATGAAATAGTTTCTATTGGGATGTCCACACTGTCTTCTCCCTAAGAGCTTTATTCTCCTTCCTGAAATGCAAAGTTGTTCAAAAATAATTCCCAAACTTGCTTTCTGGAGACTGAAAATTGAAGTGGGGGGATGGTTGTGGTGGTGGTCTAGGAATTTGATACTTAAAACATTTTCTATAAACAATCCAATGAGAGCTGCTTTCTGAGTTAAGGGCTCCCTTCCTCCTTACCACCCCCCACCCATCATGACCTCAACCCACAGGTTAAACACACACACATACACACACCACACACACACACACACACCAGTCCCTCTTCTAAATCATCTGGTACAATGGTACCTGTAAATGTTTATCCAACACCTGTGTGCTACATGTGCTGAGCACTGTTGCAGGTCTCGGAAATACAAAGATGAATAAGATCTAGTCCCTGCCCTAAGCATCATCTGGTAGGTAACCCCACTCCTTAAGTATGTTTCATTGCATCTCTCAGAGAGAAGTTTGGAGTCCACAGTCTTCAGCCTGGAACTTTGTGTGACCCCAGCCCATCTTTCCAACCTGGAGTCTCACTATGCCTCCTGCTGCTTCCCCCAGGAACATTAGGTTCTATCCATAGGGCTTATTTGTCATTTCCCAAATGCCCCCACTGTTCCCTCCAAATATAATGCCTGTCTTTGACCACAGGCATTTACTGCATATCAAAAGCCCAAGTAAAACCCTACTTCTCTCCCAAGTTCACTCCATAAGAATGATCATCTCTCGGTTTCTTCTCCTTCCCATTAGCTTTGGATCCCCAGGACAGCCCTTCTTACCATCTGCTTTACATCTGTCTCGCCACACAGACCCTATGTCCCTGCAAGGCACAAAGGGTCTTGTCTTTATGTTCTTTACAGTGTCTTTTGGCACTGTGTCCTACACAAAACAGACAATCGATGTTTGGTGAACTCAGTTTTATTCATTATAGACATAAAAGATAAAATTAAGAATAAAAGTTTGATAGAATGCTACCTGAAAGTATAGAAAAATAAGATAGAAAAGTCACCATTTTATAACCATCACAGTATTAATTGATTCAGGCAAGAATCAATGAATGCTAAAGTGATTAGGTGACATTCTGATGGGGAATAGGATATTTACATAGTCTCAAAATATTTCCCCACAGATGAGGTATTAATTACAATGAGAAAAATGTTATTAGGTTGGTGCAAACGGAATTGGGATTTAAAAGGTTAAATACAATTGCAAAAACTTCCATTACTTTTGCACCAACCTAATAACTTACCAATAGAAAAACTTGGCAGACACTACCGTATGCAAATGATCGAAATTAACATCATCATAAATGGGACAAACTGGCAAGTGTCCTTTATGATGCGATGAACTTGGAAGGATGCAACATTATTTATCTTGTATTTCTACCAAAAATGCATAACCTAAATGCAACCATGAACAAAAGATCAGACAAACTCAAATTGAGGAACTTTCTACAAACCACTGGCCTATACTCTTCAAAAATGTAAATGTCATGAAAGAGCCATGAAAAACAAAGAATGGCTCAGCAATTGTTTCCTTTCAAGGGAACAGAGAATCCTGGCTTGATCTAGATGGGGGGTGGGAAGGATTGCTATAAAGAAGTTATTGGGCTAATTAGCAAAATTTGAATATGGATTATAAACAAAATTTTCACACACTTTGAAATTCCACTTTTAGGAATTCATTCTTTAAAATCACTTAAATGTGCACAAAGATAGACTTACCAGAATGTGTGCTGCAGCATTGTTTGTAATGAGCATCATGGGGTAATTAGCAAAATTTGAGTATGAACAATGCTACATTTCCGAACTTAATAATGTAGCTGTGGTTATATAAAAGAGAATATCCTTGTTCCTAGGAAATTACACCCTAAATAATATTTATGGATAAAGGGTCATGATGTTTGCAACTAACTCTAGAATTAATCAAGACAAATAAAAGTATGTGTGTTGGAGAGAGAGACAGAAACAGACAGATACAGAGAGAGAGCAGACAAGGCAAAATGTTAGTGATTTGTGAATCTGAGTGAAAAGTATATGAGAATTCTTTGTGTATTCTCACAATTTTTTGTATAAGTTTGAAATTCTTTTGAAATACAAAGGAAAAGTGATAAAATAAAAAATTGGGAATTATTCGATTTATTTCAAAAGATGAGATCCTGCTTTCTATGATTGGCTTTCACAGGTTTGGATTTGTAGAAGACTTAGAGTTAAATTGAGGAGAACCCACCACAAAGCCACAAAAGCAATTCCGTCTCAGCTAAAATACATCCTTTTCCTCGGCCTTTCTGAACCTATCATTTCTCTGTCACAATGGCCCTGAAGATAAGGATACCATGACCATCACTGCACTTATCAAATTTATTTTTATTATATTCCATGTTGCATTCATCTTTGTTGCTCCAGCTTGGTCTCTGCTATGTAGAGTACTAAATGAAAATGTATGTCTAAATGAAGGGCACACACACACACCCTGGGCTTCCAGACTCCAGAGCTTAGAATTAAAATCTCAGAAAGGACATTAGTGTCTTTCCAAGGTATTAGGCTTAATTAAGTCCAGAAAGATGTAAGATTTTAAGATCTGCATCAAAATTACCCAAGAGGGTGAGTATTGAGTGAAGGTATGAATGAAACCAGATTGTCCATGTGTGAATAATGGGTGAAGCTGGGTGATGAGTACACAAGGGTTCATTCTGACTATTTTTGTATCTTTTTGGAATGTTCTATAATTTAAAAAAAAATTTGAGCAAAGTGAAGTGGAAACAGTAGTAATAATAAGCACAATTTGAATAATCAATGAAATTCTATTTTATTTTCATATAATTCAGATTAGGTTTTGACTTTTAATTTTGAAAAACAAACAAATAAATAAATAAAATTCTGTACAGCGACGATCTCTGTTTAGTGGGTCCATGCTACATGACACACTAACCACTGTGATCGTGTTTGAGAAGACAGAGCTCAGGTGGCATGAAATAAAGAACCCACATCAGGGAGCAAGTTGGAATTCGAGATGTGTCTTTCAAATTTGAAGAATACTAGATTCTTCTTTGTGCCACCAGAGAATTTTGGGAAATCAGATCCTGTTCACAACTTTATATTTGAGTTTTAGAACCCCACACAACATTAGCAGATGTGGCCTAATGACAAATGGCAACAAAAGACAAATTACATTAAAAAGATGATCGAAGAAACGCATAGACAAACTGCCCATAGTGTGTATGTACAGGGTGAGGGAGAAAATTAAAACAACCAACAAATACAACCAGCAAATACATACTAGATTCCAACTATGTGTAAAACACTGGGAAGTATGGCAAAAGCAGTGGGATAGCTTCCCAACTGGCTGAAGTTACAATATGTGCACACATAACATACAAAATAACTTTATCATGTACAAAGGAATGAGAATGTGGAAGAGGGACATCACTGTGGACTTTGATTCTTCTATTGACCCTGAAGGAAACACAAGAGTCTGCAAAACAGTAGATAGGAAGAAAAAGGAAGGAATTCCAGGCGAGAACTGGCATGGTGTTTAGGGTGAGTCACAAACTGGGTAAGTTGGTGAGAGTAGTTGGCCCATGGATTAATCAAATCCGATCTCTACATGCTGTATAAAGAATTTATGTAATACAGTCTAGGAGAGTGTCTCACACAATGGAAAGTTTCATAAATCAGTGTGACCATAAACTTAAAACACAAGTGACCCCTCTACTGTGGACTCAGCAAAATGGTAAGTGACTATCTGGGAGAAATATTTGCCAAAGGATTAATATCTGCAATCATAAAATCACAATCTTAAAAGAGATCTTTAAAAAAATCCCTAAGATGGGGTCAAATATATGGCGATGGAAGGAGCACTGACTCTGGGTGATGTACACACAATGCAATATATAGATAATGTAATACAGAATTGTACACTTGAAACCTATGTCGTTTTGTTGACCACTGTCACCCCAGTAAATTTTAATAAAAATAAAACCCCATAGACAAAGAGAACCCAACAGAAAATTAGGCAGTGCTGGTAAGTAGACAATGCACAAAAGAAGATATACAGATGGCTGATAATTACGTACAAAGATGCTCAGCCTCACTACTACCACATCAGGGAATTGCAAATCAAAACAGCAGTGGGATACCATGTTTGCTCAACTAATGTGCAAAAACAAAAAATATTCAGTGAGGCTGAAACTGGAAGTCTCATAACATCAGTAAAAATGTAACTTTGTGTAGACCTTGTAAAATGTTTTATAGACTTACAGTCAAGCCTCTGACTGCATGGATCAAAAAGCTATGGGATGCTCTGAAAGAAATGGGCGTGCCTCAGCACCTGCCGGTCCTGCTGTGTGAGCTGTGCTGTGGACAGGAAGTGTCTGGACACAGTATGAAAATGCAGAATGGTTTCCTATAAGCAACGGTGTCAGACAAGGTTGCATTTTATCTCCCTTCTTGTTTAGTCTGTAAACAGAACATATCGTACAAAAAAACTGGGCTAGATTCAGAGGAAAGAGGAGTGAAAACTGGTGGAAGAAATATCAATAACTTAAGATATGAAGATAACACCATCTCATTGGCAGAAAGTAGCAATGATTTAAAATGAGTTTGGATGAAAGTGCCAAAGCAAGACTGTATTTGAACATCAAGAAGACAAAAATCATGACTACAGAAGAAATGTACAATTTTAACAGACAGTGGAGACACTGAAATTGTTAACAATTTCGTTTACTTGGTTCAGTCATCAATTCAAGTGGCGACTGCAGCCAAGAAATCAAGAGACGGCTGAGACTCAGAAGGGCAGCAATGGAAGAATTAGGAAAGTTCAAGAGCCAAGAGGTGTTATTAGAGATCAAGATTAACACCATCTAAACCCTCATATTCCCAATTACTATTTATAGATGGGCAAGCTGAACAGTGAAGAAGGCTGATAGGAAAAGAAATTGATTCATTTGAAATATGATGTTGGAGGAGAGCTCTCCTGATTCCCTGGACCACCAGAAAGATGAACAAGTGGGTCCTCGAGCAAATTAAGTCTGGGACGTCACTAGAGGCAAACATGACAAAACTGAAGCTGTCCTACTTCTGGTCCATCATGAGAAGGCAGGCTTCTTTGGAAAAGACAATACTGCTGGGAAAACTAGACGGCAGCAGGAAAAGAGGAAGGGCAAATACCAGATATATTGACTCCATAGAAGAAACCATAGGTATGAGTCTACAGGAGCCGAGCAGGGCTGTTGAGGACAGGACATTGTGGACATCGCACATTCACAGGGTCAGGAGTGGAGCCGACTCAAGGACACGTAAAACACACGTTTAAGTGCTGGCAAATTCTACTCACAAAGTAGGCTACTTTCATAATGTCTCCTACTAGGGGGATAAGCTGGCATTCATGGAATTTGTTGGTCTGAAAAGAACCAAAGGATCCATCTATTCTAACAGATTCCTTTCAATTGTAGAAGAAATGGACACCCACCATTCAAAGAGCTTTTCCTGAGAGTCTACAAAGTGATATGAACCATGCGAACGATCACTGGGGCTTCAAAGGGGACTGACTGTGTTATTAAAGATTAAGCATAAAATATTATGAAAACCCAGAAGATACAACGTTATCTGTGCCAGCTGGTCAAGGAAGGCTTCCCGGAAGAAAGAGATCTCTGGGAAGGGCCCTGAAGAATTTGAACTCAGTGTTTTGACCACATGACCCTCAGGCTTCTATAACAGAAACATAAAAAGTAAGAGGTAATTAAAGATAATCTCATATTTCTGGAGGGAAGTCATTCATAGAAAGAGAAGTCTTGTGTTACCCATTTAAGAAAATAGTAGAAGTTTGCAATGACTGAATTCAGTTTCTCAGTATAACGCAAGATATAATGCTCCTGGCAGTAGCTCCTGGAAATAAACCCACAGAATCATCAGTAGGGTGCTTGCTCTAGCCTTTTGCTAAGTCCATTTAGGGGATCTGATGCTCTCCATTTCCCTGCCCAATTAGTTTAGGTTGATTATACCCCTGGAAAATCTCTATTCCTCTCATTACAGATACTTGATATGCATAATCACTTTCTTTTTTTTCTCATAAAGCGTTCTATTTTTACACTTTTCCTTGTTTATCAGGTGAATTGACTTAAACTATTTAATTTCATGCCCCATAGTAATACGTCATCCTTGAAGGTATAATGTGTTAACGTTTAAGGAATTTACAAAAACTACAGAGGGAATAATTAATGCCAGTGCCACCTCAACCCTGTGATGTTCAATATACAAACACACTGGCCATCCTGACAGGTAGCAGCACACATGTGGCACTATTGTGGGATTTTAAGCCCAAATCCAGTATGTTTAAGGAGACAAGTCACTTCTTAGGAGTTCATGTTTTGCAAAGATACAGCCATTTTTATGATAGCTTGGTAAAGCTCTTAAAGAAAAGGGAGAGGTTTATGACAGAAATGGTGATAAAACTTTAACTACATACATGTGGTTAATTCTGTTTCAGCCATTCAAGTTAACTTCTACCTATATTTATGGGCTAGATTGCATAATATATGAAGTTTGCAGGAAGTACCCGAAAGATAAGGTTACACAGACAAGTTATTTAAGTTTGAAAGTAAACTACAGCTCATACTGAGAAAGTAGTTTAAAGCCAATTTTGTAACACAAGTGACTACGTCATTTGATTTCTTTTAATTTTTTCTTATCTCATAGCTAACATTAGGCAATTAATCATAGTTTGAATGTGCAGCACAGTAAGTAAGTTAAAAGAATGCAGCTTCGGGGATTGATTAGCTGAAAAGCCAGTAAATCTCATTATAAAAGTGAAGATAAACATTTGAGATGTTCAAACCGCCCTAAGCAAATGGATGGTTTGCACATATTCGGATGTCTCACTAGACAATGGTTTCCTTCACGAGCTTCATTCAGTAATGAGACTCATTTCTACTGACAGATATTTGATCAATAGACCTTGCATTTGCCACAAGAAATGACCTTTCATGGTTAATGTATAACTGATTATTGTTCTTCCTCCATAGTAGCCTACATTTTACAGTAGAGAAATACACTGTGTGCGCTAAGCGCCCTAAAGCACTAAAACATGTCGAATGCTGGTAGTATACCTTCATAGTATTATTAAGTTTGCTGTTGTACACTGGTTATGACACATTTGCATTATGCTCACTCACTGTGTCAGTTCCTGCTGAATGCAATAAAAATTTGTCACCATATTTAGATACTTAGAAAAATCAAGGATATTCTTCTTACACATTAAGAACAAAAGAAAAAAAAAACCCTCTAATGGCGACAACAGAATTGTTGAACGATATGTATGTAGAAGAGAAACTACCCCATTCTCATTAAGGCAAGTTACCCTAAAATCTTTGTTGTGGAAAATTAAAACTAATGACACAGTCATGTTGTAAAGTGAGGTCGCCTGTAAGTTAATTTCCCAGTGTGGGATGCAGTTTCTTTTCAACTATAAATAACTTGTCCATTTAATAATTGGCTTTTCCCCATTACTGCAAAAGAGCCATTTACAACAGCCATCTTTCTATTCCATTAATTGTCAAGAACAATCTAAAGCAGTTCTATTATTTTCCTTGTGATAATTTAACAGATTATACGATAAAAAAAGTATCCTTATATCTGAGGCTCTACCTTTGAAATAAATGTCAATTAAATGTGCCACCTTTTAAGTTGGAAATGGCCTGTTACCTATTTTTCCTTGACCTTGCAGAGGTTTGCAGTGACAAGTGAATTAAACCAGGTGAGGGAGGCTCTTTGAGGGGGTCCAGTCACACTCCATTGTGTGGGAAGGCACCAGCAAAGTATCTGGATTAGGCTGTAGAAGGAACAAAGCTAGGTATACTCTCTCCAGTTCAGGGTAAACAAGATTACTGTTCTCCATCCCTGCTGCTTGGAATGAATGCAATGCTGCAAAGCTAATTGATGCCGTAATTAGGGAAAAAAAAAACCCACAAAAAACAACAACCCACGAAATGACTCGGAATGTGCTAATTCAGTAGGGTTTAAATCTCTGAGATATTTCCCCTCCTATACAGGTGTGATGGACTCTATTCAGACCTTTTAAATGATAAGTTTAAATGTTAACATAACATTGAAAAACATCCTCCCAAGTTGAAAGGTAGCAGCTAGCGCCTGATATAAATGCTTAATGGTCGTCAGCATTCTGGCCAGGGGAGGAGAAAATCCCATTTTGAGATTTAATTCAATGTAAAATAACAAATGCAATCAATTGAAAGGTTCCCCTTCTTAGAGCAGGCCTTTTTTGACATACAAGCTTTGCCCCACACCATTTCATAAAATATGCAACTTTCAAACCAACTCCACAAGGAGATTTCACTCTGCTGTTGAGAAATTCTTCCTCATATCTAACTAAACGACCCAATCTGCAGTTTGGCAAGCTCATTTCCTCATGTCTTCAGTAATATCTAACATTCCATATTAACATATATTTTCTTACAACCAAAGCTTAATATCACAAAATTAAAATAGGAGGACTTAAAAAAAAGTATTTCCTTTACATACTGTACTCATATACTCTAATTGGATTATTCAGTTGGTTTCAAATATAAAAACAAGCTTTAGGATTCAACCATTGTTTAAGTTGTGGATTCCCAGGTGCTTCTAAACGTTAAGTGTGGGGAAAACAGATTTCTGAGCTGCCGGCAGAATTATGGTTAACAGACTAGCAAGTACAGCTCAGTTAAGGCTTTCCCTTTTGCCCCATGCTTTAGAGGAAAAATATGACATTTTTAAGATTTAAATCTTATTCTTCAATAAGATAATTATTTGGACCTATGTGAACATTAATGAAAACACTTGTAATTATAGCTTTTTGTTGCTTGGCCTAAAGTAATCTTTCTACTATAATTAGATTTGAAGAGGAACTAGAAAAGACCTTCAATAAAATGCTGTCACGAATTCCCTCCAAAACTGCTTGCCTGTAATTAAGGTGCATTTACAGATCTGATATTCCTTAAAAGAAGCATTAACATTACAAAGACCAATTATTCATGGTCAAACAAAGGAGATTCAGATTCTCTGATCAAAGCAGTAATCTCTTTTACAATTGTTATTTTTGAAGTATCTTCAAACAGAACAAACACACATTGACTATGTAAACAGGTATAGCTGTGGGCTAATTTGCTGTTTCCAGGATCCCATCATTTTCCCACAGGGCTCAAACTCAGTATGATAGACCTGGTTTTCCATTCCAAACCCCAACCTGCTGATGCTAAAGAATTATCATTTTTAAATGGGGAAAATTACAAATATCACCTTTAGTATTAAAACTGTTACATTTTTAAAATATAACCTGTTCATTTATCAAAGTTGCTTCCTTTTGAAAAATCTCAACAAACGTTTTCAATTATCAAAGGCAGAAAAACAAAGGCATTAGTTAAGTGAGAGGACTGAATTGGGTTTGAGAAGATCTGAATTTGAGTTTGTTTGGCTCTTCCTTCCCTCGCCGTAAGGCCTAGAGCAAATTCACCAAACATTCTAGACCTTTCTCTGCAAATGTAAAATAAGGATGACAGCATATCCCTAAACTAGGTGGTTGTGAAGGCCAAAGGTGACTTCAGGACCGGAGAGAGCAATCACAAGGTATGTTCATTTAAATAAGAATGTCTTTAAACCTCATTGGATCTCTTCATAACATCTCGGGAGTCCCAAGGAGTGAAAAAAAAAGAGAAAGAAACCCTCCTATTTTAACACCTATAACAGCTTATGCCAGATGTGCTGCATGAAACTAGTTCTGCGGCTCGAGAAAGTTAAGTGAGTTTCTTTTCTAAAAGTCTCCTCAGAACCCTTTGAATCTCCAAGAGAAGCACAGTAGTATGAAACATATGTCAAACATTTGACAGTAGAACTGCCTTATCCGGAGGCTGTTGGGGCACTAGTGTTCCTTTGAAAACATTTTCAAAATTGCCTTCTGATGTGTTAATGATTTGGTTGGGGAGAGAGCATTTAGACACTCAAGCAGATCTACTTTTTAGTCTATACCCCCTTTGGTACAATGAACAATGAATGGCGGCAGTGTCCTAAAATAAATTACAGCATAAGAAGTTTGCAAAAATTTGCCCCTTTGAGACAACTTGTATATCTAGCACCTCCGCCGCTTATATAGCCTGAGTTACATTAAATAAGTTTTTCAATCTCTCCAAGTCTCAGTATTCTCATCTGTAAAACAGAGGTAATATTTACTGCATAGGTCATGGCCCAAATCAAATAAATGTAGTTAGTACAGTGAGCTTAATAAATGGTAGATTCAACTTTTTCACTTTCTTTTTTGAAATGTCTAGGTTAAAAGAGTGACCTTCTCTAGGTCATATAGCAACTCCATGACATTGTTAGAAAGGGACCAGAATTTTGGAAACTACTATTGTTTGAATTTACCTCTATCAAAATTCTAGAATAGATTATTAAAGAGAGGGTTTGTAAGAAGAAAAGGAATAATTACTACAGATCAGTATTATTTCAATACAAACAATTTGTGCTAAACTAAATAAAACATACATTTTCCCCCCCAGTGGTGCTATTAGATTTGTAGCCAGGGGAGCTGCCAGATGCATGAAAAAAAAAAAGATATCTTTAGTTGTTCTTATGGATAAGACGGTTCTAGGTGAATTAGCCCACAATCCAGCAAGATTTATTTATAGCTATTTGAAAACAACTGTACATAGTGATTGCTTCAACCTAGAAGGAAATGTTTATTAGCATTTTGTTCTGTCTTGAACAACATTTTAATCAATGACTTGGAGGAAGAATGGAAATCATAAAAAATCCAAGTTGGGAGGAAACACTAACGCATTATATGGTAAAATCAGGAACCCAACAGGCTACAATGATGAGCAGAAATTTAAAATGATACTTAATAGAGAAAAAAGATGTTTACTTATGTTTTGAAAAATCAACTTGGAACTCAATTCCAGCTCTCTCGCTTATATAAGTTCTGTGATTTAACTGCTTTGAATCTCATCTCAAAATGCAAACACTATCTACCTCATCAAGTTGGGAGAGTTACATAATATAAAGGGACCATCCAAGGCTTCGCTCAGTGCAGAGCATGACACATCCAGTTGGTCAGGTCAATAAGTACTGGTACTGTATGTAGTAAAGGGTATTACTACCACCAATAAAAATGGTTATGCAGAAAACACTTTAGGGGTTTCAATGGACCACAGGTTCAATAGGAGTGAATGGTCTGATGAAGCTGGCAATTACTTAGGTGAGATGTAAATAGTTCCAGAATCCCAGTTTTAGAGACACATGGGCAAACTAGAATGCATTTATGGAAAGTGTGGCCAGATGGTGAAGAGTGGAGAAACCAAATCACGGGAAAAGCAAATGACTGTGACATGCATTGGGTAAATGCTTTTTTTCCCCTAAACACAAAAACAAAAACAAATCCCACTTCGACAAGGTATGACTGACATAAAAAAAGCTGTGTATATTTAACATACACAATTTGACAAGTTTGGAGGGTAAATTCCTTTTAAATATATCACTTCCTTTAATCCTTTCTATAACTCCTTTGGTAGGTATAATTATCCTGGTTTTAAAGATGAGGAACCAAGGCTCAAAGAGGTTAAGCAGTCCCACATCTAGTGAGAAAGGGTGCTGGGATATGAACATAGAACGAAAATGGATTACTTTGACTCATTGTTGCTCCAAGGGACAAATTAAAATGACGATGGAATAAAGGAACATTTAATTGAAGTCTACAAAATAACTGATACATACTCTTCAAAAATGTCAGTGTCATAAAAGACAAAGATTGAGGAACTACTCTAGATTAAAGGAAATTTAAGAGATATGGCAACTGAATGGACTGAATAATCAGAGATCTTCTAGGCATAAAGACAATTGGTGAAATCTGAATAAGGTCTTTAGATTAGATAATAGTATCGTATCAATGTTAATTTCTGGATTTTGATCATTGTACTGTGCTTACATAAGAGAATGTCCTTGCTCTTAGAAATGCTTATTAAATATTTGGCAGTAAAGGGAAATCATATCTTCAAGGTACTCTCAAAAGGGTCAGAACAACAACAAAAAAAGTGAGACAGGGTAAAGGATAACGCATATGTGATAAAACATGAACATTTGGATAATCTGGGTGAAGGATAAATGAGAATTATTTGCATTATTCTTGCAACTTCTCTGTAAGCCCACAATTGTGTCAAAATAAAAAGTTTCAAATAATTTAAAAATATTAATATACAGGTCAATAAAAAAATAAAATTTAAGAAGAAATAGTCTGTAGATAATTGGTAACATAGGACTGGAAGCAGAAAAGACTCCAAGGATTACAAGGGCTACAGAGGAAGATTTGAAAGACCCATGTGAACACAGATGAGAGTTATTCATTCATTCCTTCCTTTCATTCATTCGTTCAGAAAAATACTTTTCATCATTTAGAACTTTAAAAAAAACCCACAGTTGGATTACCTATTAGAGCTTACTGACACCTTCTTTTCCAACGCTATGAGGACGTTTTTGTTAAATAAAGTAGTCTTTACTCTTTTGGGAGGAACAAGTTCTGTACGTTTGAACAGAGTTCAGAAGGTAGGTCGAGAAGACAAAGGGTAAAGAAGGCGTTTCATACTCTATCAAGGTAAGAGTATACAGACATCTTTTTTTTTTAGAAAAAGATTCTTACTGTTGTGGAGACGTGAAGGGCTCAATAAATGGCATCTTTCTTCCTGGGCAGGGTCTGAACAAATAGATTAGGAAGGCACAAGTGGTGGATAGAGGTTTAAAATACTGTCTTTCCTATTAATAAATGCTATATTGGAAAACAGTTTAATGTAAAGGCCAGTCGGTCTTAATCCTGCCCCTCTCCCCCCCCCCCCCACTGTGTCTCAGACTTACCTCTCAGTCACCAGGTGACGACTATGACTTAGAATAAAATAGGCTGATTCCGCTGTAGATAAAAAAAAAAAAAAGGAAAGGAAGAGGAAAAACTATACAAGCACAGTTCCTTAAACAAAACGTACCAATCAGATAGTCAGGAGTGAAAAGAGGCAGGAATATTAGGGAACATTCATCCTTGTGGAAAATATGGGGGGTAGGGTGGGAGGGAGGTGAGGGGGATACACTTATTTCCCTCTACTACTTTCTATGCTCAAAGAAGAACAGAGAAAAAGAAAACAAAACAGGGGGCTTATGATTGAACACTGAGGAATGACTTTATCAAACGGGCTAGCGGGAGAAGAGCACGTGGACAGGAAGTAGTAAAAGACAAAGGCTTAAATGTTCAATAATAGGAGGTGTGGCAAGTGCCCTTTGGGAGAGGAGTTTTAATCTGGTGGTTTCAGGGAGGAACCACATTACAAGGCGTGGTTCTTCTAATTTTCTTTTTCCATTGTCCTTTCCTCAAATGTTGGTATTTGTCGGGATTCTGTCTTTGACCCTCTGCATTTCTCACTTACTGTTCCTGGATTGTTGCACGCCCACTCATGGGTCTCAATATAAGGTCAAGAGTACAAGTATAATGGGGTTCATCTTGGAAGGAAGAACCACCTCTTCTTTAGAGATCAGGGGGAAAATTACGTTAAAATACAGAGATGGAAAATGACCTTGTTTTTCTGGGTAACATGGGAGAAAAGGGTACCTGTTATTGTTATTAAAGTTTTGTATTTTATAGACTGTTTCCCCCGAAATTCATATGCTGAAACCTAATTCACAGTGTGCTGGTATTTGGAGGTGGGGGTCTTTGGGTGGTGACTAGATTATGAGGGTGGAACCTTCATGACTGGGATTCGTGACTATAAAAGAGACCCCAGCACGTCCCCAACCCCTCTGCTACACGAGGACATAGCAACAAGACACAGTCGTCCATGAACCAGGAAGCGGGTCCTCAGCAGACATTGAACCTGCTGGGGCCTTGATCTTGGATTTCTGGCCTCCAGAAGTGAGAAATAAATTTCTGGTGTTTGTAAGCCACCCAGTTTATGGAGTTTTGTTACAGCAGCCCAAAGGGACTAAGGTATTTTCCAACAAAAATTCAATATGAAAAAAAATCAGAAAGCAAATGTCATTGTTCTTCCTTTCTTCCTACCGTTTAACAAAATTTCAGGGGCAATTTTTCTGTGCCAGGCACTATGCTAGGTGCTAGGAATACAGCAAGCAGTGTTAGATAAAATTGTGTGCTTCCACGGAATGTATATTCTATTTAGGAGGAGCAGACAGCAATCAAATAAAACATTAAATAAGAATTTCAGACATTGCTAAAGAAAGTAGAACAGACATGGAATATAGAGGGGTAGGGGTGTGTGTGTGTGTGTGAAGAGGAAGGGGCTGAACCCTAAGCCTCAAAGTAGGAATTTAAGGAATTAATGTATTTACATGCTGAATAAGTTATAAAATCCAGGTATTTAAAAAAACATTCAAAAGTATATATGAATTCAAAGAAAATCATACCAACATCTGTATAACTTATTATTGAAAAATAGGGTTTATCAGCTAATTAAAATGACTTACATTTCAACTGTATTTAAATGACTTTGGTAAGATAGAAGGCACAATCTCCTTTTTTAAAGAGTGATATCAAAACATTAGAAGTCTGTAACATTACAACCAATGTTGGAAACAAATGAAATATAATTTGTGTAGCTGGTAGGAGGGCCCCGGGGCATGTAAGAATAAAGTAGTCCTCTGCCAGTGAAACTATAAAATCACCGTTTACTGGATTAGAGAAGAGATATGCAACGTCACCTGGAAGGCAGGCAGGTTCACAGGCGTCCAGAACAGACTAGATAGGATACGATGCCACAGAAGAAACGACATGGGCAGAGACAGTGTGGCAATATGGCAAGGCTGGGGTCAGGACCGTCAATGTAAGACCTCTAACGGGAGAGTCGGATGGCGATGCCCATTCTAGCATTTAGGGCAGTGCTTTCGTTACCGGACGGCGGGCCCTTCTCGGTGAGAAGTCGGGGCTTGGCTCCCACACCCGGGGTGGAGCCTCGGGGAGGAGCACTGGGAAGCTTAGCCGCTACGTTACCGGAGGATGGGCCCACCTTGACGCGGGGTCCAGGTTCTTGGCGTCTCGAGTAAGGAATTGAACAAGATACGGACGTAAAGTAGTGAAAAAGCAGTGTATTAGAAGAAAAAGTCCACTTCGAAGAAGTAGAAGTGGGCCCGGGCAGAAATCAGTAGCTCAAGGGCCAGTATTAAAAGGGACAGTACACTCCAGAGAGTTTGGGGCTGGCCCCAAGGAAAGGAAAGGCAAAAAGGGGGCAAAGGCTCAGAGGCCCAAAGGTGGCATTATTAGGAGAAAAAGTACACTCCACAGGGTTTGGAGCAGGCTCCCAAGCAAAAACAAGGCTCAAGAGAGGGGCAAAGGCCCAAAGGCCCAAAGGTGGCTTTATCACACTCCACAGGGTTTGGAGCAGGCTCCTGAGCAAAAGCAAGGCTCAAAAAGGCAAAGGCCCAAAGGAGCCTGGGGGTTTTATCTGGGATGGGCTATTCCTCTCCAGGTGTGGGACCACTTGAGTGACACCTGTGATTGACAAGAGGCTATTATCTCATCTCTTCAGAATACACATGTTCTCTGCAGTTTGAAATTGTTAACTACAAGCTGATTGGCCCTTCTCCGTACCTGGGCAGTTAATCTTGGTGGGCTCTGCAGCTTGAATGGCTTTGTTACAAGCGAAATAGCCCTTCCCACCCTACACCTGAGCCGATTATTCTGGCTGGTCCTGCAACTTGTCTTTGTTAGGTTTCGGCCTTAACTCCTTTCACCGTGGCCATGTCCTGACTCACTAGGATTTTTCTGTCTCAGTTTTACAAGCTTTAAGAGCTACGTTTTCTAGCACAACCCAAGTTCTCTCATGTGGTGTACGTATAGCAAGAGCCTGAAATCTAAGGATGGAGAGGAGGATGCAGGACTCTAGGGAGAGGAAGCAGCACTTGGTGAAGGTCCTGAGAGAGGCGCTGAGAAACTTTAAGGAACTGAACAAAGGCCATGGAGTCACGTAGATAAGTAGCTCAAAAGGAGTCTGGAGAGCAGGCAGGGTCACAGCTGTGGTGTCTGGGTGCGCCTTCCCCTCTAGAGCCCACTGTGCTCACTTTGCCCAGAGCCACTGTGCTGGTTTGATGCTGGTCATTTATTTCAGTAGGGGTTCTTCAGTGATGATTTGTTTTCTTTCTTCTTTTTAAACATTTTTATTGAGGTGCAATGGACATACAATAAACTGCACATTTAAAATATGTACCATTTGATAAACACGAATGTATATATGCACCCATGAAACCATCACAGTCAAGATAGTGAATCTAGGGGCTGGCCCAGTGGCTCAGGCGGTTGGAGCTCCGTGCTCCCAACTCCGAAGGCTGCCGGTTCGATTCCTACATGGGCCAGTGAGCTTTCAACCACAAGGTTGCCAGTTCAATTTCTCAACTCCAGCAAGGGATGGTGGGCAGTGCCCACCATAAAATTGAACATCGCACCTTGAGCTGAGCTGCCGCTGAGCTCCTGGATGGGTCAGTTGGTTGGAGCGTGTCTTCTCAACCACAAGGTTGCCGGTTCGACTCCCGCAAGGGATGGTGGGCTGCACCCCCTGCAACTGGCAATGGCAACTGGACCTGGAGCTGAGCTGCGCCCTCCACAACTAAGACTGAAAGGACAACTTGAAGCTGAATGGCACCCTCCACAACTAAGATTGAAAGGACAACAATTTGACTTGGAAAAAAAGTCCGGGAAGTACACACTGTTCCCCAATAAAGTCCTGTTCCCCTTCCCCAATAAAATCTTAAAAAAAAAAAAAAAAAAGATAGTGACTCTATCACCCCAAGACATTCTGTCCTTTTATGCATTTGCAAATTTTCATAACAAAAGTTAAAAAAGGGTGTGTGTGAATATCCATGAGGCAGATCAATAGGGCTTGGTAACTGAATGCTTGGAGTTACTGAGACAAGGGTCTGGGATGACTCCTAGGTTTGTGACGTGAGCCACTGAGCAGGTGGACTACTGTTTATTGGAACTGGGGACACAGGAGAAGAAACTTGGTGAGTTCACTTTTGTACATTTTGAGTTCACAATGGGACATCCAAGTATGGATTCAAGTAGGCAGGTGTTAAAAGGGATAGTTTGGTGTAGATATAAACTTGGGAACACTGGCATGTAGTAACCGAAGCCAGGAAGTAGAAGTTATCAAGAGAATAAGTACAGAACAGAAAATGGATTTAAGGGGAAAAAGAAACTGAAAAATTCAATTGTTTTATGATTAGGAGGGAGGAGGAAAATGATGAGTGTGCACTATTGCAGAAGCCAAAGGAAAGTAGGGAGAGAATATCCCATTTGTGCTGATCCCAGTAAGCCATATTCTGTATAATAGTTTTACTTTTCACTCAAAATTTATAATTATGATTTATTTACCAGTAATTGTGGGCATACTCTTGAAAGATGTCTTCTTCAGTGCATTAACAAAATTAAGTTTCTGAGCCTATAAAGCTGAGGACGGGACTCTAAATCAACTAAAGTAAACGATACTTAGTGAGGACTCTTAAGATAACTGGCCAGCTTTGTCTGGTGACTTCTGTGTCTTTCTTTGAAGCATTTACAGTACTTACACTTTAAGGTGAGTCATATTAAAATAAAAAAATTCCTTTTTTTGCGTATCATCAACCTCTGGGGATCTTAGAATGAAAGAAGAAATCTGGATCATGAACAACTTCAACCTCCGCGAAATGTGGGAACTTTACCTTAAACTTCTCGATGATTCCCAAGCACTGCCTGCACAACACAGTGAACTGAGGACTGAGGATCACTATTGCGTTTCCCCGAAAATAAGACCTAGCCAGACCATCAGCTCTAATGCGCCTTTTGGAGCAAAAATTAATATAAGACCGGGTCTTATAGAATATAATACATAGGATCAAGATTCCTGTCCAATTCTTTCTATCCCACTGGGGTGGGAGGTGGGTAGAGAGAGCAAAGTATGAGAAGCAGTGCAGTGTGCTGCAAAGAGCATGGCCATTGAAATCAGACGGGCATAGTTCAAGTCCATTTCTACCATTTATTATGTGTCTGATCTTGGGCCATTAAGTTACTCTTTCTGAGTTTGTTTCTTCATTTTAAAAATGAAGATAATGCTTCACTGGCAAAGTTAATGTGAAGCTTAAGCAGTAGAAAGAATGTAACACAGCAAATGGATGACAGAATTAGCTTGATAATGGTAGCTATTACTCTTACATTTGGGCAACTTTTCATAAGACATTCAGCAAGAAAAAAGGATTCTGTTAATTTTGTTATTTATTTTTAAGTAAGAAGGGCCAGGAAAGGATGAAGAGTTAAGAAGATTCACAAGAGCCAAGAGGTGAAAGCAACCCAAATGCCCATCAAGAGATAAATGAATAAACAAAATATGGTCTATACATACAATGGAATATTAGTTAGCTTTAAAAAGGAAGGACATTCTGACACACTTACAATTACAACGTGGATGAACCTTGAGGACATTATGCTAAGTGAAATAAGCCAGTCACAAAAAGACAAATACTGTATGATTCCATTTATAGGACGTATCAAAAATAGTCAAAGTCATAGAAGGAGAAAGAGAATGGTGGGTTGCCAGGGACACGGGAAGGGGAAAAGGGTACAGAGTTTCCTATTGGAAAGATGAAAAAGTTCTGGAGACATGTTGTACAACACTTAAAAATGGGTAAGGTGGTAAATATTATGTTGTTTTTTTAACACACAAAAAAAGTAAGAAGTAAGGAGAAAGGAAAAGTCAGAAAAGGAAGGTCTGAAAACTTGGAGGACAGGCAAGGGTTATAATAATATTAAGACATGAGCTAGAATAGATTCTATGATACTAAAAAAACCATCTCTAATTTTTAAGACATAAAAAAAGTTACAGAATTGTATCTCATCTCAAATTCATCAAATTTACATTTACTGTTTAAGTTCAAGGCACAGTGCTAAAAAACAAAAAGAAAAAAGGAATAGGAAAAAAATCTTACCTTCAAGGAAATGGACATGTTAACTGTTATTATAAAATATAATAAACAGAATTAAAGAGACAGTACAGAGTACATAATACGGATTATTATGGTGGAACAGAGATGATTTTTCTGGAAGGAGTGGCATCTGAATTGAAAACTCACGATGTCTTCCAAAAACCTTTCATCTTACAATCTAACCGAGATTCATTAATAGTTATTATGATCAGAAATGATAAACTGTTTTTTTTTTTTTTAAAGAGTAATTCATATCTAGAAATAAAAGGAAAGAGGGAAAAACACTGATTTGGAGAAAGGAAGACTTCTTCAATTTCTTCATCACTATACTTTCTATTTCTTAAATTAGCTCCAAATTTTCCTATTTCTGAACTTTTGCCCACACTGTTACTTTAATATGGATAATCAATCAGTATTCCTTTATATTAATATGCATATATATATTTATGTACATATAAAACAAATGGGGTTGACCGAATTAAATTATAAAATGCTCCCTAAAATTAAAAAAACCCCACAAAAACCCTAAAATAAAAAGAAAATGTATAAAATGCTTTTAGATTAGTAACTAGAGTTGAAAATAAAAGACTTTCTTCTAGCATTTTAGAAGAAACAAATTATGTCTACAAGTTAATTTAGTATTAATGAATTACAAGGATATCTTGGATTTAAGATGCATCCTGGAGAAAGGCCATTTTCACAAACCTTTGCTGCAGAAAGTCATATATTAGAAAATGCATCCAAATGAAACAAAAAGCGGGCATGAGATTTGGGTTTTCAGGCCAAGAACAACTTTACAAGTATATATTATCAAAGGCTTCTTTTTTTCACTCACACTCAACTAATAGCCTATGCTATTGTGACTTTAAGAGAATACACTGACCAGCTAGTATTCTTTTTTCATATCTACAAAGATAATCACTGATATCACGTGTATCAGTGGTTCCTCAATAGGAGGTGGGGGGCGTTTTGCTACCGCAGGGGACAAAAGACATTTTTGGTTATCACAACTGGGGAGGGGGGGTGCTACTGTCATCTAGTGGTGGAGGCCAGAGATGCTGCTAAACATCCCACTATGCAGGACTGTCCCCACTCCCACCCCAACAAAGAGTTATCCAGCCACTATTTCAACAGTAGTTGAGTAAACTTGATATATATAAATACATTTTTCTTTTCTTCCTCTTTCTCCCCAACTCTTCTTTTAAATTGTATCTCTTGAATGAAAAATGGAGCATATTTTATGACAAGAAAAAGAAAATCCTACTAAATTTTTCTCATTGACTAGAAATTTGGTCCTTACTGTATCTGAATCAGCACTGTTTTGACTGTGCCAAGAGACTTTCCCATCAAAGTTTTACTTGACCAATGAAATAACTTTAGATTTTATTGGTTATTAATAATATGAAATACAAGAAAACAGAGCCCCCCAAAGGAATAAGCAATTCATATCCACTTACATGGTATCTGACCACCATTATTGGGCATCTGAAGTAACTTCTAGTAGATTTCATAAATGATTCCTAATTTTTAAAAATGTAAGGTGTGTTTGTATTGGTGTCATGACATACAAACTCAGAATTCATATAGTTAGAAAATTTACTCACCAATATAACTACTAAACAAAATATTTATAAGCTACGCACTTTAAAATGCCTTAAGAATATTGAAAGCTCCAAAAATTTAAGTCATAGAGTATATGATATTTATTTTGTAACAAAATAGATAAAAGCAAATATAAAGTAAACTACTGTTTGTACTTTGTACATTTTGATTATGCTGAAATCTGTTAATTTAACATTCAGTTAAAATAAATTTTAAATTAGTTATTTAAAAAATGACAAACACATGATTTAGATAAACTTTTTGTTCATCAGAAAAAGAACTTCAGAGTAAATGATACAGCAAATCCATCCAAAACACTAGGTCTTCATCTTCTGCTTCTTAGACCACTCAGGTGCTTCTTTTTTGGTCTGTTATAAGAAAAAAAAGAAAGAAAAAAATCAAGTGAAATGCTTACTAGGAAGACATGAGGCAATTCAGAGAACTAAGTACCAATATACACTGGGACTTTTTATGAAAGATTACAGTAAATAACTGCTTTTCTTAATTTAGAAGAATACTTAAGGGTAAAGGTTTTCTCTTTTGTCAGAAATAATCTCCCACCTGGTATGTGTGGAGAAAAAATACACATCTGTGTTTTCTGACTCAAAGCCTATATTTAATGCATTCTACAGAGGTGAGTATTGTATAAATTGTTTCTATTTTCAAAGAGAATTATAAAAAAATCAAGATCACAGCTTCTTTTTTGTCAGTCTTATCTATCTCTATCTGGATATTCATACACTCAATAGATACTTATTGAAGAATTACTAAATCCAAATAATTGTGCTTTGGATCTTTTGAATTGCTAAGTATTTATCAGAGTACTTGGGATTTTTAAAACTTTTTTTAAAAAAACTTTTATTGGGGAATATTGGGGAACAGTGTATTTTTCCAGGACCCAACAGCTCCAAGTCAAGTTGTTGTTTTCAATCTAGTTGTGGAGGGCGCAGCTCACAGTGGCCCATGTGGGAATCGAACCAACAACCTTGGCGTCATCAGCACTGGGCTCCAACCAACTGAGCTATCAGGCCGCCCACTTCTTGGGTTTACTGTTCAATCATTTCAGTCTAAAAAGAGCTCGGCTGTATAGAGTGGTGACAAAAAAGCAAGGGAGGTAGACTTACTGAATAAAGCACTCAGAACTCCTTATGTAAGGCACTGATTTTTGTCAAGCGTCCTATTTTATATATTATAATAAAACATGGAGTTTATTGCTTTCCCACGTATATCTGCTTAAAGCTATGAAGGACCACATTCCTAAATATATATACATATATGTATGTAGGCATATAGGTAAGTATGACAGCTTATAATTTTATCTTTTTTATAGTTTTATATGCCATAGATACACAAAATGTTTGGTTAGCTCCTCGACCTTATCCACGCCCTTGCCAGCTTCAATTACCACCAAATAAACCAGTGGACCCCCTACCTTTCTCCTCCACCCCCATCTAGAGCTCTAATTTGAGCTACATGTACTTTCACACAGTCCCCACAGGCAACTACAGTTCAGCATGTCAAAATGTACACCTCTAATTGTCCATATTCTTTGCTCAGTCATCAACAGGAAATGTTTGATTTCTCTTCATCTTAGCTTTCTCCTTCGTTTCACTTGCTACAGCCATTTTAAACAGTCCTTACCTTTCACTGATTTTTTTTTTTTTTAAACTCATTCTGCTCCTATCTTGACCCCACTGGCTTACCTTGGGCTCTTATCATTTCTGGCTTGATTCCTGCAAGAGCTTCCTAACTCTGATTTGGCTGTCCTATTCTGTTCAATTCATAGTCCACAATCCTTCCAAGCTTATCTTTCTAAAATGCAAATCTGTATTAAAACACTCCAGCAGTCCTCACGTTGAAAGAAAGTCCAAAGTCCTTAGTCTTAAAGATGAAAGAAGCTTCCATCTTAGAAAAGCCAAGAGAATTCAAAGGTGGCTGAGGCGAGCTAACCCAAATCAAAAGAAAGCAAAGTACAAATTGAATGCTAGTTTATTAACTGGTGATGAGAAATGTAATTGTCATTTGGCCAGGAATGCCTGTTAATTTTGCCAGTCTTTCATTTTCTTTTTTTTTTTTTTAACAGTCACAGACCATAAGGAAGAGTCAGAGTAACCCCAGGTAATTGCTGGTTCTCTTAGAATCAGATTGAGAGGTTTGGTGACTGGAAAAGGTGAGTCACCTGAAAGTCTCAGGCTCGCAATCACAATCACAAAAGAACATCTACGCCAGTGTTTTTGAAACTGTAGGTCTCTTCAATTTTATCTCAATAAAGCTGGAAGAACAAACTGTAGGTCTCAAGCTATGGGTAAAGAATAAATGTAATGGGTAAAGACCAGATTTGAGAAAAAAATCAAACTGCCTGGAACAGAAATTAGCAGAGTACCACGCCATAGTGGGGCTAAGTTCTGTTTTGAGAAACTGTCATTATCACTAGGTCACAGTGTGAAATGGTTTCCTTAACTGTGACTCCTGGACAAAAAAAAGGCTCTAAATGCAGCTTCTATAGACCAAGCTACAGATCTTCAAGCTTATCGCAAAGGGTACAGAATTTGTACACCTGCATTTTCTCCATCAACTGACACCAAACATTTTATTACAACTATGTGTGTTTGGGAAGAAGGTAAATAAAACTTTTGATATTAAAGAGGAACCTTAAGACTCAAAAAAAGGCAGTATAAGAATTTCAATGGCAGACAGTTCTTCCTAATTCCTTTTATCTGTGTTTGGTCCATTGCAGGCCACCCTCCCCATCAATACATTCTTTCTTCAGATGTGTTAATGAAGTGGATTTGCCACAGTCAAGTGTACCTCTGCCTTGGGGATTAACTGCTTTTCACACTTCCTAAACTGACTTTTCGGATCTTTGATCATAACCCTTTTAAATTAATTTTCCAGCTTGCACCCATATGACTAATGTATGTTCCTTGTTCCGAGGTTACTGTGGGGGCACTTCACTTTCTTGGTCATGTTCTAACTACTTTAACTTAGAAGACAGAGCCCCTTAGGATCTGGCCCATCCTTACCTCTTTAATCCTAACTCTTGACACTCTCCTACATAAACTATTTGTAGTTGAGAATAGTTTAACAGCACTTGATTGAACACCTACTATGTGCTAGGCGCTTGTATTAGGTTATGGGGATATAAAAATGAATTACGACCCTGTGACAGAGGTGGCCAGCTGCTTAGCTTATACTTACTTCCCCCTTCTTAATAAGAGAACTGATTTTATTATGAGAGTAATGAGCTCATCCAGGTAAAAACTACATTAATCAGCCTCTCTTGCTACTAGGATTGGTCATGTGACTAAGTTCTGACCAATGGGATTTAAGTAGATATTGGGCGGAACTTGTGGGCAAACTCCAAACTTTAGGAAGGGACGTGGTATTTTCCCTATTTCTGCTTGCTTCCTGCTTAGAATGGAGATGTAGAAGGCTGAGGCTATAGCAACCATATTGTGATTCTGAGGACAGAAGCCACATACCAAGGATGGTTGAAGAAAAAGGCAGAGGTAACTTAGGTCTCTGATGACCACAAAGGACCACATACAGCCCTGAAATGCTAATCTTCAGGTCTTTACCTGAGACTGAACACTTTGCTCTAGCTGCTGAACTAGTAGTGGAATGCGATTCCTAGACGCTGACACTCATCCTTAAATAAGTGTTTATTTTGTTTCATGTTGTATCTTTAACACACAGGCAAGTGTCTGGCCCACAGGAGGTACTCAATGCCACGATTCCTTTGATTTTTGTGGCAGGAGCATATTATAGCACATTGGTTTAAGAACAGATTCTAGAATGAAACAAGCTCCAACCATTCATTTGTAAACTTGGGCAAGTTGATGACTTGTCAGTTCTCTCTTAATATGGAGAGAATAAGAAATGACTGCACTGGATATTCTGGGCACCTGCAGATCTCCTCTATCCTTTTCCGCCCTGCTGTGTGCCCCAGGAAGCTGCTAGCGGTGTCTTCTGGTTTCTGATTAGGTTTAGTTATTGGGATGCACAGCAGGCTTGTAGGTGGGAGAAATAAATTGGGCTATTTATTCCCCAGCTCCTTTGCCTGGCCACGGTTTGGTAATGGTAAAATTCTTTTACAGAAGATCCAAGTTTCTATAAGAAAGCTCTACTCCCCCTCCTTGCCTCTCGAGACAAAGGAGTGGTTATAGTTTCTCATAGTTACTAGTCCTGAAATGTTCCTCACTTGGTTTCCATATGCTTGTAAACGGTCCCTTCAGAATGTGACACTTGTTTGGTGGAAGGACCTTGACTGACACAGCAACCTACACCAGAGAACATTGAGAGAATAAAATGAGATAATGCATGTAAAAGCCCTTAGCCCTTAAATTAATAAATAAATGCTAACTATGAATAGTATTTCCCACCTGATGTTCTCTCTCCCTGAAGAGCTCACTCCTATTTTTTCAGGACTCAGCTCAAAAGTCACCTCCTCTAAGAAGCCTGCTCTCATACCTCAAGGCCTCTTTAGTGTTCCTATCAAGAACTTAAAGCCTTCAATACTTATTAAAAAATTATTACAGTTGTTTACTTGAATCTGCCACTCAATAAAAGGTACAGTCCTTGCAGTCATCAAACAATGTTCAATACATGTTGTTAAATGAATAAAATCATTTCTATTGTCATTTTTAAATCTAAATGCTTTCTATTATTAATGAGACTATTTAGTGGCTGACACTTATTATCATCCACAATTTCGACATTGGATACAATTAAATATTAGATTTTTAAAAATCTAATCTAAACTTCAGTTTTTAAATATAAGACAGATACCTTAAATTTTTTTTTTATTATATGATTCAAAATAAACTTCAATGACTGTATTTTAAAATATTTTTCTGTGGTATTGTTTAGATTTCATCATAACTAATATTTGGAAGCACCTAATTTTCAAATCTCATCCTATGTAATCTTTTTTTTTTTCATGTCTCCACGAGGCAAATATGCCTAACAATTAAGAAGTGTGTTTATAAAGTAAGCTATGACTGCTTTTCCAGTTCCTTTACATGCCTCTTCCATTTCACTTTCAATTGGTTAGCAAGTATTACTTTGTCTTCCTTTTCTCCTATAGGGCTGTTTCTTATCCCTTCTAATTTATCCCTATACTTGCCACTTACTTTTTCTCCACCACCCCCTTTACCACCTTTTAAATTTGTCTGAATTAATATGAAAGCTTGTTGCCACTGTCTTCCATTATTCTAATTCAGCTTTCTCTGCTGCTGTCCAGGTCTGAGAATATAAACGTGACTCTCACACTACCCTGTTACATGCCTCCTATTAGGTATTTATCACACTGTATTATATGATATAGTTTCCATTGGATGCTGGGGCACTAAGGGCAGGGGCCCAGTGCTTGGAATAAGGCTTCAATAAATGAATACCTTCAAAGAATGTGTCCTAGACTCAAAAGACAATTTCATAAGAGGAATTCCAAAATGTTTTGAGATACAACATGAAATAACCTTGAGGACATTATACTATGTGAAACAAGCTAGTCACAAAATGACAGCTACTGTGTGTGTCCACCTATATGAGGTATATTTATAGTAGTCAAACTCATAGAAATGGAAAGTAGAATGGTGGGTTGCCAGGGGCTGGGTTGGGGGGAGGAAGGAGAGTTGTTGCTTAATGGGTATAGAGTTCCAGTTTTGCAAGATGAAAAAGTTCTGAAGGTCTGTCTCACAAGAACATGAACATATGTAACACTATTAACCCGTACATTTAAAAGTGTGTAAGATGGTGCGATGACATGGATGGACCTAGAGGGTATTATGCTAAGGGATATAAGTCAGACTGAAAAAGACAAGTACCACACATCTCACTTATCTGTGGAACCTAAAGAACAGAATAAGTGAACAAGCAAAACAGAAACAGACCCACAGAACAAGCAAAACAGAAACAGACCCACAGAGAACAAACTGATTGTTATTAGATGGGAGGGGGTCTGGGGGTCTGGGTGAGAAAGGTGAAGGGTTGAAGAAGTACAAATTGATAGTTACAGGACAGTCACAGGAATGTAACGTACAGTATGGGGAATAGTCAACAGTATTGTAAAAATTATGTATAGTGTCAGATGCGTAGCAGACTCATTGGGAGGATCAATTCATAAATTATATAAATGTCTAGCCACTGTGGTATATACCTGAAACTAATATAAAATAATATTGAATGTCAACTATAATAAAAAAATAATCACAGGGTTGTATAGTGCAGCATGGGGAATATAGTCAGTAATGTTCTAATAACTATGGACAATGTTGGATGGGTAGTCGACTTGTTGGGGTTATCACTTTGTGAGTTAAGTAAATGTCTCGTCACTATGTTGTTCTGTACACCTGAAACTAATAAAAAAAGAAAAAAATGGGTGAGATGGTAAATTTTATGGTATTTTTTATCACAATAAAAAACAAACTGAGAGCATCTAAAAAAATGTTTTTAGAAACAGTAGCAATACTGAAAAAGTGTATTATTGTTTCCAACATTAACTACTTGGATTTTGCTGTTAAAAAGTTGTATTATTTTATTATACATTTTACATTCTATCTTAAATATGAAAAATAAAAAATAAGACATAAGTTTGTATTTAACAGTAAAGCAAGTTTCCATCAGAATCTATTTTTACCTGGGTATACTGACATTTAAAATTTCCTTAATATTAAGGTAATGAGGACGTCTAGTAACAGGCAGCTGCTCAAAAATCTTGAGCATGTGCTCTCACTTCCTTCAGGTCTTACACTTAAGTGTCATCTTCTTAGGGAGGTCATTCCTCCCTAATCCTCACCCCCACTCCCTGTTTTATCTTTCTCCATATCATTTGTCATGTTTTCACTTCCTACACAATTTTTTAGTTTGTTTGTTGATATATAGTCTATATCTATCCAAGAATGTAAACTTCCTGGAGGGAGGAATTTATAACCTTACTTTCTAGAACAGTGCTTGGCATAGGTGCTCAATAACATTTTTTAAAAACATTTTAAAAATTGTATTTTAAGTGTGTTTTTCCAGGACCCATCAGATCCAAGTCAAGTAGTTGTTTCAATCTAGCTGTGGAGGGCCCAGCTCACAGTGGCCCACGTGGGGATCCAACCGGCAACCTTATTGTTACGAGCACCACCTTCTAACCAACTGAGCTAACAGACTGGCCCTCAATAACATTTTTTGAATGAAGGAATGAATGAATGTTGATTTGGTCCGCTGTGACAGAAGCCTCTCAGTTCTATTTAAGTCTGTACATAAAGTCTCATGACAGTCTATATTCAGGAGTTTCCCCTATGTAATATTGTTAGGAAGAAGTTAGAAAATGAAGACGGAGAAGGGGTGAGAGGGGGTCCAGGGTGCCTACAGGAAAAGCTCATAAATAGCTTTGATTAACTGCCTCCAGCACCCTTATCTGTTTCTGCAACAGATGACAGGAGGGGGTCCGGAGAAAGATAAGGATCTGCCTCAATAGACTTCCACCCATCTTGGGAGGCCACACCCTCCCATGGAAGAGCATACACCACCCCACATCCCCAATCAATATGTAAGCCCCTCACCCCACCCAGCAAACTGTAAGTCCTCGGGACAAGGGACCTAGGTCTCTGTCCCTCTGCCCGCCCCCCTCTCTATCCCCACACCCCTCTCTCCCTCTCTCACCTGGCCTAGGCCTCTCTCTCACCTCGCCTAGGTCTCTCTCTGCCCCCCTCTCTCACCTCGGCTAGGCTGGTTCTCTTCCCTGAGCACGTATCACTAATAAGCCCTGCTTGCATACTAATCAGCTTTGCTGACCTTTGATTTTTCACTGCGTTGGCAAGAACCAAGACTCCCCCTAACAATATGAAAGAAAATGCCATTACAGTTATATGGCTCCACCTAATCAGGCCACATCACCCTTTATAAACATAGTGGGCAGTATTTATGATTCTAAGTAACGTCACAATTATTGAGTGTGACAATAACCAGTAAGACATGGAAATAGTGTATTTTGTTGTATGAATTCAAATTCACTGATATGTTTACTCTTTCTATGATCTCTTAATGTTAGGATAGAATATGTCATAGTGATTTCTCATCTACATCACTATCTATGTCTAATCACAACCAAAATTCAAACAAATTCCAATGTAGGTAATGATTCTGGAAAGTTGATGTCTGATTCCCATGAGATGTATTGTACATTCTTTATTTCTAGATATTTTATCAGTAAGGTACTATTAGTGATAGCCCTAAATTCCAGACACTGGAAGTTTCTAAGCCTTTATCACTCCTGATTAGTTCTGAGCAATGAGCATAAGCTAGATCACAAATTAGCAAATTAAGGTCCCTGGTCTGGAATATGCAGTAGATATTGTATGTGGCTCAGAATTCTAAAATATTTACTGTCTTGCCCTTTAAAGAAAAATTTGCCGACTCCTGATAGATGACTTAAATAAAGTGGGCACAATAAAACAATTCAGGTACACAATTAACTGCTTTTTATTTTGGTTTTATTAAAAATTATTATTACCTGAAACTAATAAAAAAAAATTAAAAAGCCAGAAGAGGGCATCTTGGCAAGATAGAAAAAGCCCTAGATGAGGAGGTAGAAACTTGGATCTTTTCCCAGTTTTGTCTCAAACTCACTTTGTGGCTTTGAGTCATCTCTGAGTCTAAAGTTACTCATAGTGAAAAGGAGACTGAAGTTTGCCTAACATAATAATGTACGAGGTCTGACAATTAATTTCGCGAACTCATCCTAGAAAAAGTGCTGCATACCTCATTGCTGAATATCACTACGGTTACCTTTGAAGTACTCCCCTTGGGAAGCTATGCACTGACACCAATGCCTAGTCCACCCTTCAAAGCAATTTTGGAACTTTTTCTGATGGAATGGCCATCAGAACTGTCATCGTATTACCTTTGAGGTCCTGAATGTCATCAAAATGTCTTCCTTTCAATATTTTCTTTATCTTCGTATAAAGAAAGAAGTCACTGGGGGCCAGATCAGGTGAGTAGGGAGGGTGTTCCAATGCAATTATTTGTTTACTGACTAAAAACTCCCTCACAGACAGTGCCGTGGGAGCTGGTGCATTGTCGTGATGCAAGAACCATGAATTGTTGGCAAAAAGTTCAGGTGGTTTTCGTCTTTTTCATGCAGCCTTTTCAGCACTTCCAAATAGTAAACTTGGTTAACTCTCCAGTTGGTACAAATTCATAATGTATAAGCCCCTTGATATCGAAAAAGGTTCGCAACATCATTGCAACAAGTTTGGGAACTTGATTATCAGACCTTGTATGTTACAGCTAGGGCTGCTGTAACCAAGTATCACAAACTGGTGGCTTAAATGACAGAAATTTCTTTTCGCACAACTCTGGAGGCCAGAAGACCCAGGTTAAGGTGTTGGCAGGGTTTGCTCTTTCTGAGGGTCATGAGGGAAGGATTTGTTTCAGGCCTCTTTCCTTGGCTTATCAATGGCTGTCCTCTCCCAATGTCTCTTCACAGAGCCTTCCCTCTGTAATGTGTCTCTGTGCCCATATTTCCGATTTTTATAGACACCAGTCATGCTGGATGAGGGCCCACCCTAACAACTTCACATTAACTTGATTATTTCTCTAAATACCCTGTCTCCAAACAAGGTCACATTCTGAGGTACTGGGGGGGGGGTTAGGACTTCAACATATAAAGTTTGAGGGTTGGGGACACAATCCAACTGAGAATACTTAACATTATCGAGGTGCTGTGATAATCAGATGAAATAACTATGAAAGCCCTTTGCAGAAGGTTCTGTGCAAACTCAAATTTTAAAATATCATTAAGACCATTATAAGAAAATGGCATTCAAGCAGCAAATTGGTGGGAAAACACTGACTGAAGAGCCAGAAGTTCCAGGACTCAGCTTGAGTTACAAAGTGAACTCTGGTCAAGTCCTGTAGCTGGTTCCCCTGTTTCCACTGTTTGGATCATGAGATTAGGCTCATGGTTTCTACTACGACTTTAGTTCTAATATTCTGTTGGTTCTAGTTTCATTGTTTTAAAATAACTTTCTGATTATAAGAAGTGAACATTCATTACAGAATAATTGGAACATACCTAAAGGCATAAGGAAAAAAAATAAGGCGTAGTGTTGTAACTCAGTAAGAACTTCAGTGTTAATATTTTGGTATTTTTCCTTCTAACTTTTCTTCTAATTAAGTATGTAGAGAGGGATGTTATATGTAATGATATGTATGTCATATAGCACATATATATATATATTACTCATTATGCACATATTCTTTTTATACATTGGAGCTCATAATCTCTATACAATTCTGTATCTGGCTTTTTTCACCTGACATTATGAGATTATTCCTACATTATTAAAATTCTTCAAATATACAAAAAAATTATTAAAAATTACAAAACCTCTTTTGCCTATTTAAATAGTAGTTTTTTATATTACGATTTTAATAAAATTATTTACCTTTCATACCCATAAAATGGTATTTTATATAACAAATTTTGTTATGCCTCTTCTGTTACTAACAGAGTTAACCTTTTAACTGAGGAGGGCCCTTATTTCCTATTTCACATTTTTAAAAAAGACTCTTATATGCTCCGTTATATGAACCCGGTATATGAACATTATGAGACATAAATTATTTAAAAGTGACCTTTTATATTGGAAAATTTGCTTAAATTTTTATGTGCTGATTCAGGTTAATTATGTTTGTAATTTTATAAAGAAACGGTACAAATTAAATGAAAACCTTGGTTTATTAGTGGAGTGTTAACAGGCCCTAAGGTAAAGTACTTAGGAAAGAGCTCAGGCTGTGGTAGAAACAAATGACAGGACTGCCAGGAAACCTACCAGAAGTAATTTGCTATGTTACAATATTATTTTAGAGATAAATAAGTGATAAGATAGGTACCTTTGTGCCATCCAGAAACAGCCAGCTAAAACATTAATATGTAACTTGGGATTATAACATATTGAGAAAGTACGTAAAAAAGAGAAAGAATGATGACTGATAAATGCAGACCTAATAAGCCTGGTGGATTCTTCCTGGAATCTGGAAAAAGAGCTAGAAATTAAGAATCTATTAGTGCTCAACTTCTGCCACTTTTTTAAAGAAAGACTATGTTTAGCAGATATAATTACTTAGTTTTGCAAAAAAGATATAAGCTGGGAATCAAAGAAATAAATATTTATGACTCCTCGGAGGCAGGGCCCAACTTCAGTGAGTCCAGGATAACTGACCCGGCTTTCCTACCAACTAAATGAGAGCGCAGGTCATCCAACCCTCACAGCCTTACTTCAATGCTCACTAAGAAACTCCTATTTCTAATTCAGCCTATCAGCTAAATCAGATCAGGAAGAGGTTGCAATTGTATTCCTGACACTAGAAGTTGAAAAATTAATTTTTAAAATGTAAATGTACATAGGTAGGTGTCTTGAAGTCTGAGCCTAGGATGGTGACACAAATGTAGATTTAACATTAAAAGTGAGACCACAGCTTCCAAACAAACGTGACCAGAAAGTATTATAGGTATGATGAACTACTGATTCCAACCCCAAGAGAAGGCTGGAGCCTCTCCAATCTACCAGCAAAGTTCATTTGCCTTGGTGTGCCACACAAATATTATAGTTTTCTAGGTTTGCTATGATGTAAAAAGTGTTGGAGAGCACAGAGTTAGGACACGATCCTATGTGAATGCTACCCCAGTGTGGCATCCTGTGTCACCTGTCTTAATACATCCAATTGTAGTCATTATATTACTCTATTACAAATAACTGCTAAATTCCATTTTTGATGAAATTATAAGCTTTTCTTCATGAATAATGAGCAAAACTGTCTTTATAACCCATCTACTTAAAATTTTAAAAAATTAAGGCAATATACACATAAAATTTAACCATCTTAGCCATTTTAAAATGTACAGTTCAGTAGCATTAGTACTTGTATACTGTACTATAATTACCACCATCCATCCATAGAACTCTTTTCATCTTGCATGACTGAAACTCTGTACCCATTAAATAGTAACTCGCTGTTCCCCCGGTCCCTGGCAACCATCATTCTACTTTCTGCCTCGGTGAATCTGACTACTCTAGGTATATACTATCTACTTTTATTTTTCGTTTGTCCTAAGGGAAAGTGTTACTGAGTGGTGAAACGACTAAATTAGGCAAAAGAATGTAGTAAGAAAGGAAAAACGTCTACAGAACATATGTATTATATATCTTATTGTTGAATAATGAAAAGGAGCACAGAGTAGAAAATAAATTGTGAATATTATACTTTCTCTGTCCTTGGAATTTCTCACTCTCTAACCCTCATTGTCACCTGTCCAAATCCTAGAGAGTCTTCAAGGTCAACCTCAAATACTTTCTTGTTCTGGTTGCCGATCAATGTCACAGCATCTATCGTAGCAGTTTGTATTTCCTTTAAAGCAGTCTACCAATTTCATCTTCCACTACTGTTGTTTACTTATCCTTGATCCAGAGGGGAAGCATCTTTAAAGCTGACTTAATGATTAGATATTCTATAATGTTTAACTCAGGTTCTTGCATATAGTCAGTACGCACTTGTTGAATTGGATTTTTCAGCCTCCATTAGCAAATATTTATTGAGTATCTGCTGTGTTCATGTGCTGGGCAGGGCAACGGGAACACAGCTCCTTTCCTTCAAGCATTAACATTCTATGGTTCCATCAAGTCTTTGTTGGCATGTTAAATGCCTGCAAAACAACCCTGCCACATGTGTGATTTCAATGGCCAGAGCTTTGACATAAAATGCACCTTTCGGGGTTATGTTCGTGTATAAATATCCCATGAGCACTGTAAAACATTCATGTGAATATAAAAGCACGTAAAGAAAAATGTCTCAAGCTCTTATTCCTCCTTCTCCTCTATATCACAGCTCTATCTCCACTCCACTGCCCAGTTAACAGTAGTTTTGTACTTTCCTCATATTTTTGATGTATATATAAACACACATCCATCCCTCCACCCATTATTAAATTTAATATCAGAGAAAAATACCAATAGCAAATAATTTCAGCCAAAGGATCTAGAAATAAATTAGAAATGTTTCCATTTTAGTATAAAACCATGAGAGTGTAAAATGATTAGATCTTATTTTCAAATATTTGCATCATAAATTACTTATTAATAGGATCAGAGAAGATGTAAAAATATTGTTATGGAAAATTGAAAATATTCAAAATAATAACTGTAAAAATTATGATGCCTTAAGAGAATCATAGCATGTTAGTATAAAAGAAGTCCAGACCTAATTTCATATAATTTTTCTTCTAATTATACAGATTAAGAACTAGCTCAAGCATTTAAATTACTTGCCCCAGCTGACCCAGTCAGTTCACATTTTCTGCATTATTAGTACATAGTTTTGACTTGACTGGCTTACAGTATTACCTCTCAGTTTTCATTAGAACATGGGTGAACTCATACTCTGAAAAATTTTCTCTTATTGTAAAAAAGTAGTTTATAACAGGAAAAACCCCCAAAATATAGATATACATAAAGATGTGTTATAAAAACCACCCAATGAATATATTTTGAATCTTCTTAATTTTATCATCACTGCACAACCTTATCTTGAAGTACTGGAGAGATCTCGCTATTACTTATGTACTGGTTAGAGTCAGGATTTCAGGATATCAGAATCAGATTACCAAGCTAAAGTCAGAAATGCAGCATGACAGGGCCAGGAGGAATAGTTAGTTCATTGCTTGGGACAGAGAAGGGTCAGAAAAGCAGATCACAGAGCATGATAAGCTTTAAGTCTTTGGTTGCATCTTGTGGTTTTTATCTGACCTTATGTTTCCCATTATCACCAACGTATTTTGTGTGCTCTCTTCCTGTAGATTATAATATAATAGACATATTATAGTGTTTGCCATAATCTCAGCTCACTTTCCTACGAAAACCTGCCTAGCCATGGTCCTTCTCAATAAATAGCCCTAGGCAGCCTTATTTGGTACCATGTGACCCCGGCTCACTACAATAAGGACAACCATTCAGTAGGTTGGCCAATAACCTGAATAAGTCTTGCCACAAAGGGGTATCACCCAAGAAAGATGAGTTGCGCCAATTAGATTCGCACTCCTGGAAAATACAGGGACAACTAGGTCATAAGAGAATAGATGTGGGAAGGATGCACTGAAAAAGGTCTGAAGACAAGGAGCCTTGAGCAAGTTAATGAGGAAGTGGAAACTGAGTAAGCAGAAGGCAGGAGAGAAACAAACAGAAGCTGATGCACCACTAGAGGAAAAGATGCACTGACTCAGCGGCAGAAATCCACGTAGCCTTAGATCCAGGCTGGTCAATCTAGGCTTCCTATTTTCTCCATTCTGTCAGCTCAGTCTCCATCACTGCCACATAGATCCGTGAAATAATCCCTTATTTCATCTAGGGTGTAACTCTCTGTCACTTCTTTTTTTAAAGGTTGAACTGTGTAATCTCCTCATTGATCTTGAGTAGCATTACCTGAATGTATAATGAAATAGCTTAGATCAGAAGTTCCCATACTTGACCAATTATTATAATCATCTAGGGAGTTGAAAAAAAATTAAGGTTCTGGGACTCACTGAATCAGAATATCAGAGAGAAAATCTTTCTGGTTTTGAGTATCTTATGTTCAGATGGTAAAAATCAGGTTTCTTGTGAGAAATTCAAAGCATGTATGGGAAACTGCGTTGAGGTACAGAGAAATAGTTAATACTATCACTCCTACTTTGATTCTGTTTCCTTTTTATTGTTATTCTTACTATTTGTTAAAACATTTTCAAATTCTTCTAATTTCTTGTTCTTTGACTAATGTCTGTGCATATAGTATATTTCTACCTAAGAAGCATTTCATTTAATTTAGTCTGATTGATTTTATACTTTATGAGGAAACTCTTAGAACAAAATGTACTATTTTACAAATGTAAGAGGGCAAGTGATGTTTTGCATCCTTTTTATTCTTATATGAATTAAAGAATTCTACAGAATGTCCATCTGATTCCTCTTTAACTAGTCCCTGGAGACTGGAGAAGGTAAATGCTAGATTAAGACTAATTTTTAGGCAAGTCCAATATCTTAACTAGAAATATAAAACCCAACTCTCAGCTGTGAAGATAGGTTACATACACATATATATTTATATTCAGAAAAGGGATTAATACAGCTATTTCCAGGCCCTTCCACTAAACTATTAAAATTAGTTTAAAACCAGTATGAATGAGAGGAAAGAAATTTAAGTAAAATGTATTTACTGAAAATCAGAGAAATTAAAGTTCTAAATATTTTTTTGTACTTACAAAGAGTGTTGGTTTGGGTATAAATATATTGTCTTCATGTTCTCTGGGCACATTCAAAGTCTTTGATTTCTGATTTTCTGCTCCATTTTTGGGTTCCGTTTTAGAAAGAAGTAACCTGTCCTCAGAATGCTTATTGCGCATATTAGTGACAATTTGTTTCATCGCTGCCAATTCCTGTTGATGTATGAAAATAAAAGAAAACGGCATGTATAATTTTAGCAAGTAGATAATGATTGATGTTAAAACGTTTATTTTTGTTCTTGAAGTAGAAGAGACATTTGAAGCAATTATACTATATAAATGAGGAAAGTTGTGAAAAAACATTAATGAACAATGACATATATGACACTCGTAGTCATTAAGTTTTAGTACGATAAATAATACACATGTCAATCCACAGTCTAATGGTTCCCAAAGTTTTCTGCACATTGGCATCACTTGTGGAGCTTCAAAAACTATTGATGCCCCCTTCCCCAATCGCCCCCCGAGATTGGGGGATAATTGGGCTGGGGTGTGGCCTTGACTTTGGGAATTTTAGAAGATCTCCAAGTGATTCTAAGGGACAAATGTGGGAACCATTGTCATAGTTACTTTCCACTATAATTTTTCTACATGTTTGTCGAGTAGATTATTTAGGCATTTAACCTTTTATTTTCTACCTCGTAAACTACCCTATCTTCTTTTGAAGTCTTAGGTTTTGATGGTAGGGAATAAAAAGGTCCAAAAATTTTTTTATTACTTACTAATCAGCAGTTCAAACAGTAAGTTTAATATAGCTTCAGGATTTCTTTAACCATGTTATTCCCTATTCTTTCACAAATGAAAACCACAGTTGGCTTTATCCAGTTGCTGTTTGAACTAAGAATTATTATGCCAAACGTCTTGAAGGATTCAGATAAAAATTTTCACTCATTCCCTCTTCGAAGTCTATTTTGTCTTTTATTTTTTCTCCATAGTCAAACTTTTAGCACCTAACGCTACTTAGTAAATATTTATGATTAATCACTAAATTGATTCAACCAAACACAAACATGTGCAGAGGACAGACAAATGTCTCCTTTAGTTTATTTTCTGTAGAACAGTGGTAGGCTGTGTTGGACGTATTTTTTTCCTATTATTTTATTTCATCTTCATGCCAAGACACACAGTTACGGCTATAGAAAGATGTTCTGCTTCCTTCTACTAATCTGTTTATAGACATCAGCTCTATGTCAGAGCAAGTTCCTACAGGCCTTTTTTTTTTTCTGGCTGTCATTAGTTCTATTTAGAATCATCTAGCTTGAGTGGGTATTTTAAAACAGCTATTGAGTTTAAGCCACAGAGCTTAATAAATCTTATGGCCAAGAGTGGAGTAAAGGGTATCAGAATGCTCTTTTTCCCTCCTGCAGTACTGGGGTTGGCTAGACCAATGCAGAGGAGAATGGCTAGACCTCAGACGCTGCCAATCTCATATACTATTCTTTGAGCTTTTTGAAGGCTCTTTTTGCTTTCAAGATTGTTATTTCATGTATACATTCCCCTACAGTGAAGTATACAGTCACTGATTTAATGTTAAACATGTTTGGTGTTATGTATGGAAGCTCTCAGCAATTCTTCTACTCACCACAATAGGTAGAAGGGAAGTCTATCAAGAGAAAACTTTCTACTTGGAAGAACCTCTTTTTACTAGCCATAACTTTTGTATCTTGGTATAAGGATTAAAAAAATATGAAAAAAAATATTCACTGATAGTATTAAACAATGTTAGCATGGTTTCTGAAATCCAGGTAAGAACATTTTAAAGGCAACAAAATTCTGTACAATTCCCATTCGGATAATACAGCTACAATGCATACGAAAATAAGATGTAGAACAATTTTGTTCAGTTTTATTGTTCGATCATATAGACGATCCCTTTTATGTCAATGGTAAAGTGGAGCAAAGAAAATTACACTTTAACATCAAATAGTATCTAAAATACCATCACATACTAAACGCACAGAAAACAAGCACATGTAGTTGGAAATATTTTAGTATTAGAAGTCAAAGACACATCTAGTCTTGACTCTACTGTATTTCCTGAAAATAAGACCAGGTTTTGTATTAATTTTTGCTCCAAAAGACGCATTAGGGCTTATTTTCAGGGGATGTCTCATTTTGTCATGTACAACAATCTAAATTTATTCAAATACAGTCATGTCATCTTCTTCTGGAACATTGTCATAACTCTCCAAACACCGAATTCTAGTTTGAATTTCTTGCGACTCCATTTCTTGTAGAACCATTGGCCCCAATCTCTCATGTCCAGCAATAGAGCTCTCCTTAAATGAGCACTTCTTGTCCATGTAGCCTGCTCGTAGTGCATTGACAACACAGGTGTCAGTGATTTTATCCCATGAATTCTTCATCCAAATCACGACCTCTTGTAGGCTAGGCTTCACAAAGTTTCCACGCTGATTTCTCTCCATTCTATTTTCTATGTAGTCATTGATTTCCAGGTGCAAATCGTCCTTGAATGGCTTGTTTATTGCAACATCAAGAGTCTGGAGATAGGCAGTCATTCCTGCGGGAATCATTATTTGATCTAGTCTTCTCTCGGCAAGGAAGTTCTTCACGTCGTTAGTGCGGTGAGTGCTGGCTGAATCCCAGACTACCAAACCTCTTTGGCCACCTCGCAAAACAAGTGGCAGCATTAAATTGATCCACTTCCTTATAACTGCTTGTGTGCACCAGGCCTTTTCGGTTTCAAGAACATAAATGCTTGAAACACATTCAACCTTATCTTTCTTGACTTTAGTGATGATTAGAGGTGGGGCTTTCTCTCCATTCAGACGAATTTCCAAAATACAGGAAACATGTATGCTTTCCTAACCAGTAGAGGGAATGCAGACTGACGAGGCACCCCTCTGACCAATTGTTGTTTGAGATCCTTGGCCCATAAACGCTGCAGTTTCATCCATAGCAGTCATGTTGGAGAGTTGGTATTTAGAAAAGTCGATGCCATCAACAAAGGACTTGAATGCAAGTGCACATTTAATAACTTCAGTATCTTCCAGCTTGAACAGTGTTGTCAATCTTAGAGACAGTTCATATCGCTAAAGGAAGCCATCCAGCCAGTGTTGTGATGCTTTGAATTCTTTGGGGGATATTTCTAACTGTGGTGCCATTGCAAGGGTAAATGCTTGAATATCAGCCCTGAGCACAACCAAAGCCTTTGCTCTCCTGTCAGCAATCTATTCACAGATGATGTCTTCCAGCTCAGGAAATAATGGTTGCCGACCTGATCCACACTTGCGCTTCTCAGCATTTCCCTCGTACACCTGTTGACTGAGGTTACCATACTCTGCTTGCCATTTTCGGACCATTCGGAGATCCAACTTCTCTTTGCAGAAAGCGGTAAGATTCTTGCCCTGGGGGTCCTCCATGATTCCTTTCTTGTACTCGACAGAATAGCTCTTTCTTTCTGCACTCATCTTGTCTGGGGGTCAAAATATTATTCCCTTTTAATCTACCATTAAATCAAGTGTTAGTTGAAGATTTATGAACAGGAGTGGCAACAAAAATGATGACAGTTAAGAATGATGGTCCGCACAAAAGCGATGAAAAATTGCAGGCAACAAAATTCAGAAAACATTTCTTTATTTCACACTAGTGTATTTAGTACATCCGTTACAACACATGACGTACTGAATTATTAAGATTCATATTAGATACAACCACGTACGTCTGTTATCAAGTGCACACATTATTCGTGCGTTGTGTCTGTACTCCTATTGGTCATTCGGCATTAAGTCTCAAGTTCATCTGTTTACCTCTCCTCCAAAGGCACCTGATTGGTTATTTACAAATACTTAATTTATAATAATTTATTTTAAGTATTAATGTCAATAATATTATTTATTTATATTTAATTATATATTATTATTATTTTATAATTCAATACGTCCATCGTGTGTTGCAACAGACATATTAAATGCATCTGCCTGTCTGACGATCTTAAATGGGGCTTATATTTGGGGTAGAGCTTATGTTATGAGCATCCTGAAAAATCATGCTAGGGCTTATTTTCTGGTTAGGTCTTATTTTCAGGGAAATATGGTATTATTAACTGTGTAAACTTAGGCCTAATCTACTCTGGTTCAATGAGCTTCAGTTACCTAATTGATAAAATGCATACTTGTGTTACTTTTTTGGATTTTGCCAGTCGGGTAAGTGTTTGGGTATATTTATTTTGCATTTCTTCCATTGTGAGGTTGAGCAACTTTTCATATATATATATATATATATATATATATATATATATGTATTTACTTTTCTGTTGATATCCTTGACCCATTTTTTCTGCTAGGTGATTGGTCATTTTCTTATATATTTCAAGGAGCTCTTTGTATGTTAGAGATATTAGCTCGTTGTAATATGAGTGGCAGTTTTTTCCCATTAATTTTTATTTGACATTTTTAAACTTTTTTTTTTCTATGCACTTCCTGATTCTGATGTAACTGATTATGTCAATCTTTAATTTTATGGCCTTCTCCATGGTTTCTTCTTCCGCTTTCCTTGTTACTTTTATGATTTCTTTTTCTCTTCTTTTTCAAACATTTAGATCTTTGATTTGCTTGAAGTTTATCCTGGCTTATGGTGATAGGTGTGATTCAACATCTTTTCCTCCAAGGCTGTTCTGTAATAACATTATGTACTACAGAGATAACTTCTTCCTCAACCAATCTGAGATGCTAACTTTATCATATGCTAAACTTCCATAAGTGTATGATTTATTTCTGGATTAAACTCTATTCTAATGGTCTGTTTATTCATGTACCCATGTCATACTGTTTCAGTGTTTAATGAGGGAGGTATTTTTCGGCTATATTCTTAGCAATAGGGGTGGGGTGGGATTATGCTGTGTGTGTATACATATAAAACTTAGGAAGAATTTACTCACAGTGTTGGGTATTCCTAACTGAAAATATTTTAATATAGTTCTCACCTATATTTTTGGCATAAATTGTGCTGCCCTAATTGCCCTAATGAAATAGTTGTGAGTCACAAGATCCTAATTCACAAACTGACAAAACAAAGAAAAATAAATAAACCAATATAACATAAGAATTAGAAAACGTATTTGTCACTACAAAATGGAATCTTTTGGTAAGATGAAGTCTTCTTGAAATTTGGTTTGTTCCTAACCTGGTTCAGTTCTTACTATGTTCTTGTTCGGCTCCTGACCGCTGGTTCCATCTCCTACTTTAAATTCTGCTCCTATTGTTTGGACTTGATTTTTTTTTTTTTTTTTTGTATTTATTTATTTATTGTATTAAATTTATTGGGGTGACATTGGTTAGTAAAATTATATAGGTTTCAACTGTACAATTCTATAATACATTATCTATTGCATTGTGTATTCACAATACAGGGTCAGTTCTCCTTCCATTCCCATATATTTGACCCCCTTTATCTTCTTTTACCATTCCTTCTCCCCTTACCCTCTGGTAACCACTAAGCTTTTGTATAACAGAGTTTGTGTTTGTCTTGCTTGTTTCTTGCTTTCAGTTTTGTATCTCACATATGAGTGAAATCATATGGTTCTCAACTTTTTCTGACTTATTTCGCTTAGTATAATAACCTCAAGACCCATCTGTGTTGTCGAAAAGGGCAGTATTTCATCTTCTTATGGCAGAGTAGTATTCCATTGTGCATATATATACCACATCTTCTTTATCCAATCATCTATTGAAGGACACTTGGGTTGTATCCATGTATTAGCCACTGTGAATAATGCTGCAATGAACATAGGGGTACATATATCTTTATGTATAAATGTTTTCAGATTTTTTTGGTAGATACTCAGAAGAGGGACTGCTGGGTCACATGGTAATTCTATTCTCAATTTTTTGAGGAAGCTCCATACTGTTTCTCATAGTGGTTATACCAACTTATATCCCCACCGACAGTGTTTGAGGGTTCCTTTATTACCACAGCCTCTTCAACGCTTGTCATTACTTGTCTTGTTGATAATAGTCATTCTAACAGGTGTGAGGTGGTAGCTCATTGTGGTTTTGATTTGCATTTCCCTAATGGCTAGTGAAGTTGAGCATTTTTCATATATCTGTTGGCCGTTTGTATGTCTGTCACTATATACCAAAATTAACTCAAAATGAATCAAAGACCTGAACATAAGACCTGAAACAATAAACTGCATAGAAGAAAGCATAGGTACTAAACTTATGGACCTGGAGTTCAGAGAGAATTTTATGAATTTGACCTCAAAGGCATGGGAAGTAAAAGCAAAAATAAATGAATGGGTCTATATCAAACTAAAAAGCTTCTGCACAGCAAAAGAAATCATCAACAAAAAAAAGGGGCAAACAACTGATGGAAGAAGATATTTGCAAACAAAACCTCTGATAAGGCACTAATATCCAAAATATATAAGGAACTCATACAACAACAAAAAAACCCAAACAATCCAATTAAAAAATGGGCAGAGGACCCGAAGAGACATTTCTCCCAAGTGGACTTGACTTTTGCAATTTCATTTTCCTAGCTTTTCATTCTATTTTCTTCTCTTGTGCAACTGTCCTTTTTCTGATTCATTAATAGGCTTATTTGTGGTATTGTCTAATGATTTATAAATACTTTTCATTGCAGAGCCGAGAATGTGATTAGATTCACAGAAAAGGAACCTCTGATGTTCAAAGGAGAATGTTTCAAGTACCAGGTTCAACTGGATTCTTTTTCTTACATAGCATCTATTGTTCGAAACCATGCCATTTACTCTGGTTCCTATTTCAACCCTGTGTTTTCTATAGAGTTATTTCCTTTTCTTCAAGTCCTGCCTTTTTTTCCTTCATTGATGGAAACAATATATGACTTTAAAAAAATATTACCTAAGATTATCTAGTTTTTTAATAATGTTTGCTGGAATCAATTTTGGACTGTTTTTAAGAATGATGCACAGTTGTTACTCTGAAATTTCTTTTTATAGTACATCTTGGCCAGGATGGCTCAATTGGTTAGAGTGCAAGCTCTGGGCAATGGTGCTGCCGGCTCAATTCTCACATGGACCAGCAAGCTGCGCCCTCCACAACTAGAATGAAGTCAACGAGCTGCTGCTCATCTCCTGGGTGGCCAGATGGCTTAGTTGGTTGGAGCGCGGGCTCTCAACCACAAGATTGTCAGTTCGACTCTTTGACTCCTGCAAGGGATGGTGGGCTGCGCCCCCAGCAAGTAAGATTGAAAGGACAACAAATTGACTTGGAAAAGTCCCAGAAGTACACACTCTTCCCCAATAAAGTCCTGTTCCCTTTCCCCACTACAATCTTAAAAAAAAAAATAAAAAAATCACAAACTTTTTTTGTTCACTGTTTATTTTATGAAAATACTACTTTCTCAAATCTTTCTGAAGAAACTAGTTACAATACTCTAAGTTTTTTTCTGCTCCAGAATTTTGTTGTTTGTTTACTCTGGGGAGGGGGTTCAGTTCTGTTTATTGAGATTCTCTTTTGTTCCATTAATTTTCTTCCATTTTCTGATGGTCTATGGTTGTGTGTTCCAACTTATGAATGAAAGAGAGTAAATGTTTTCTTTCTGCTGTTATGGGCCATTCATTTAAATGAGAGAGTTGAGTACAATATCTGTACATGTGGACAAGAAAATTTGTCTAGCAGACTTCACTCTAGAGTCCTCAGGTAGAAAGTAGGCTCTCTTCTCCAAAATGACAAAATGTGGAGTGTCCTAATCTGGAGACTATTCATTTTGACAGTTCCAGCCTACTCCTAGCAAATCTTCCATTAATTTATTCAAAATATATATTTAAATTCTGTTTTTTTTTTTTTTTTAATTATAGAAGCATTACTTGTTCACTGTAAAATTCAAATACTGGAAAAGCACCATGCTTCAGTCCTCTTTTTCCTTTTACCATTTTGAGACCCTTAAATTCTATTCCATAACACAGTCTGATTTAAAATATATATTAATTCTAACATGCATTTATACTCATTTTCAAAAAGCTAATAGTATGTATGTTGCAATTCTAGTATATCCAATACATAAGAAAATTACAGTCAAGAATGAATGAACCATTCATTAAAATTAATAAATGCAGTATTACATCTGATCATATAATTGAAACTTAGCATAAAACTGAAACAAAACAATAACAACCACATTGCAGTACAATAATTACTCTTGGAAATGGAAGAGTTAGAGGCAAGAACATTCTTATGAAATTTCCAGATGATGATGATGATAATGATTGTTACTGTACAAATAATCTTTATGAAAGTGAGATACTGCTTTCTTGAATCCAAAAGCGCATATCTTGGCCATTTAATATAAACTATTTGCATGGAGTGGTGGCATATTAAAACAGCTCAACTGCAGAGCAGCTGCTTAACAGTATTGCATAGTTCATGCCAATAAATTGCTGAAAGTTGTAAACTCTGCAAAGATGTTGGCAAGGGGACACATAGATGGCATTTCTTGATGAAAATAGCTCTGACAAGTATAATGCAAACTATGTTCTCCATTGGAGGTTAAATGTAAGTGCTTTTATATAGGAATAACGAAGTATCATAACTAACAGGTCAGATAATTCTGTGCATCATTTCTACTTGAGGTAAATCCAAGGTAAAAACTACCTTCGTTTAAAACCATACCTACAATATTTAAACTTTATCTAAAAAGGTATTTAAAAAACACTTTATTACAGCAATTTTCAAAGATACAAAGAGAAGAGAGCTTAGCACATCGAGCCTTCAGTTTCTATTGCCCACCTTGATCAATTATCAACATTTTTTACAATGTTGTTTTTAAAAAGTTTGATTGAGATATAATTAACACATTACACAGTCACCCATTTAAAGAGTATAAATAAATGGTCTTTAGTATATTCACGGACACATGCAACCATTACTGTAGTCAACTTTTAAGCTTTTTTATCACCTCCAAAAGAAATCCTGACTCCTCTAGTTATCACTCCTCTATCCCACCTTGCCCCCGACTTCCAAGTCCTAAGCAATCTCTAATCAACTTTCTGTCTCTGTAGATTTCCCTGCTGTAGACATTTCATATGAATGGAAGCATTTAATATGTGGTCTTTTGTGATTGGCTCCTTTCACTTTGTATAATTTTTTTCAAGGTTCATCCATGTTATAGCATTTATTAGTACTTCATTCCTTTTTATGGCTGAATAATATTCTATTGTATGGCTGTACCACATTTTGTTTATCCATTCATCAGCTGATGGACAGTTGGGTTGTTTCCATCTTTTGGCTACTGTGAATAGTGCTGCTATAAACATTCACGCACAAGTTTTTGCTGTGGACATGTTTTAATTTCTCTTGGCTATACACCTCAGAATGGAATTGCTGGGTCATAGTAACTATGTTTAATTGTTTGAGGAACTGCCAGATTGTTTTGTCAACACTGTTTTATCTATTTCCTTGCCAGTTTTGGGGAAAATATTTTGAAGCAGATTTCAGACCTCAGGTCATTTCACTTGTAAAGACTTCAGTAGAGATTTTTAACAGATGAAGATTAAAAAAAAACACACACCAAAATATTAATATCATTATCACATCTAACACAATTAATAGTTTAAAAGAAAATGCAAATTTCAATCATAGTTATCCATTCTATACTGAGTGCTCAGTAAGAATTTTAAATTATCAAATCGAATTTTAGGACCGTTTAATGTATGATTTTTGACGACGTTAAAATACATCTTCAGTGTCAATGCACTAAACTCTAAATACTAGACAAAACAGATGTGTATGGCAAAATTGTTGAAGAACAGCATATGTATCTACAACCGTAAACTGCTGTTTTCCACCATCCTGCAGTCTTCCATCTAAATACTTGCTCCCATTTGTAAGCTAACCTCATCTTAGGATTGTCTTTTAACATCAAGAGGAGAATATAAAGTTTTTAGGTGTGGACAGAGGAAGAGAAAGAACAAGAATTCACATTACTGAATATCTACTATGTACCAGGCTTTGTGTTAAGTATTTTACATAAAAATTCAATCCTCTCATAAATATCAGGAGGTAGATATTACTTCAATTGTGAAGATGAAGAAAGTGAGGTTTAGGAGGTTTTAAGAAATTTAGCCAAGGTCATTAGCTATTAAGAAGTAAAAGTAGGATTTAAATGCAGGTCTTTTAGGGTTCAGAGCCGTCATTAATTACACAATAACACATATGCCTTCTATTAAGGCCTTTGAAACAAAAAATTTCATATTTGGAAGGGATCTTCAAGTTATTTAACCCAGCCTCTGTATAAAACAAAGCAAAACAACAACAATAACAAAACTACAAAACGTGTCTCCTTATAACGTCTATCCTTAGATTTTAATTCCAACCCTTGGAGACATGGATTCATCATCTTGCTTGTTTTCCTCAGATTATCTGCTAGTATGAAAAGTTTGGGGCCTAGAACAGAACACAGAAAGAAGTCCTGGCCAGAGCAGAGCACAACAGAGCAGAGCAGAATAAAGCCTATCTACTCCTTAGTCTAAAGCATTTCAGGTGACATAAACATTTTTGGAGCCACACGGTATCTATGACTGAAAGCTTAGTGAGAGCTCAAGTGTTTACATGAATGAGAGATAACTGTGCTGTCATAGCCTAGGGGACACAACTAATCACCTGAAACATTCTTTCCTGATCTTGGATGTTATCTTAAGGTCATTCTCAGCAGTGATCCAGGTAGAGGAAGCTAGTATTAACATGCTCAAGTAGGCCCCTGAGTTGAAGTCTACTGCCAATGTTGACTTAAAACAGAAGTGTGGGCACCTGATTCTGTTCTATTTGTATGGACCCTTCAGCTCACCTGACTACTGAACAGCAGCGTGGACTTCTGGCTGCTGTGTCCTCTGGTACGCATGTCCTCCTGGTGCCTGGCTTTCCCTGCTGTGGTGCTCAGCTAGCTGCTGTCTGGTTTCTGGCCTTTAATGTTTCCGTGTAATCTGACAGTTTTTGATGCATATTCTTGCTGATGTGCATCGTCAGTTTCAGACTCTAAACTCCACTCTCTGTTTTGAGCACCAATTTCCAGAGTGTGACCCACTCCCAGTGCCAATACTTTCTCCATGTTGTGTTTCCAGCCTCCGCTCAGCGTTGGCTCTTTGATATGTGATCAGTGACTTGGTACCTAAGAGAATTATAACCATAATTATCTCTTATCATTGTCAATGTTCTCTCTTGGCCAGTACACGTTTCCAGAGACTTATTTTATAGCTTGGCAATTTGTTCTGTGTGTCTCCTTATGTCCTACAATTGTTTGGTTTGTTATACTAATCAAACTGGTACTATACTAAGAGAGTCATAAAAACACAGGGATAGAAATGATAGCAAGAGGTCATTTACTTACTTGTTCTTTACTGATAAAAAAAAGTCAGAGAAGTGTACTACTTTGTAAAAGAAAAAATACCAAACTTCTAAAATGTAGTGGAAAAATAAACACTTCATTAAAAATAAAAGAAGGAAAGAAAATGACAGGGGCAGCCGGTTAGCTCATTTGTTTAGGGCGCAGTGCTCTTAACAACAAGGTTGCCGGTTCTATCCCTGCATGGGCCACTGGAAAAACACACTTAAATAAAAGTTAAAAAAAAAAAAAATAGAAAAAAGAAAATGACATGTCTATACAATACAAAATAGATGTGAAAATGTGATGTGGAAAAAGTTGAAAGGGCATATATACACAGGTAAAATATTTTTATGATGAGATAGTATATTGCTTCACACAAGACAGTTTTACTTGCAGGATACAACAAAGGTATTTGTAATTTTAAAGAAGATGATGATAAGATTAAAGAAGAAGCAAAGATACTTATGAAAATAAAAATAATTTGACCGACTTCTACTAAGTTCTGTACAAGTCTACATAAATATAGAGATCCACAGAATACAATCTAAAAGAAATTCAAGTATCTTATATGCAACTCAAAACTGAGGAGAGTTTACTGGCCACAGAATGGGCAACTGAGATTTAGTTACTGCTGCTGTGAAATGGGTATAAGACCATCATGGGTCTCTTGTGAGGCTTAAGTGGAATATATGAAAATAAAAAGAACTATAAAGTAATATACAAATATTAAACATTATTATTATGAACTGAAAAATACTTATTTTGGGGAAAAGCTTAATGCCCTTTTAAATTCTACAAAGCATAAGCAAGAAGCCATTTCTCTCATTCTGGAGGGATAATTTAAAACTTTTCTGTTCTGTGATTGCTTATTCCCAGGTATACTTGGTTAAAAGCAAACTATAACTGATCCTTATGTATGGTAGTATAACATAATTGATCTAAAAGTGTTTTAAATGTTTTGGAAGAAAAAAGTTATAAAAACTCATCAGGATATTATTATTACTGTTATACAATAGGTTTGGTTCTGTATATTTAAAGTATATGTAAAGTCAACATTTACAATGAATATTTTTTGCAATATTTTTCTCCCTGAATTTCCTCAGAGTTGAAAGCACATACCCTTACATGAAAAAAATAAGCATTCTAAAACTTTATAGGGAAAGTACGACTTATCCTGTATGTGTGCTTTGGGTTTCACCATAGCAATCTTTCTTTAAAATACTCACTTACATTCAATCAAAAACAAATTTTAACTTGAAGAGTACCACTATGATGAGAAATGTATGAATCTGAGAAATAATTACGTCTTCACTGAAAGAAAAATTAACTTACCCACTCAGTGTTTTTTTCCCCAGTCATCCTGACTGTAAAACTTAACTACATAGATGTTTAAGAAAAACATGTAAAAAGGTATTCTTAAAAAAATTTCAAAACAGTTAAGTATGAACCAAAAAGAATGACACACATATAGAAAAATGTAATTTGTTTGCACTCTTTATGAAGTAGATTGCCTAAGGGGCACTTGTGATGCTGAAATGTTCCTGAAACTTTCCGAGAAATCACAAAGAACATAGGAGTTAGAATCCTGGAACATAAACATACCATGAAAAAATGATAATTATACTGTGACTTCACTTTTAAGAAAACTGGCTAACTGCAGGGTTTGTTTTCTTTTTGTTAAGTGACAGGCTCTGCAGTTAAGAGGCAAGTTACCTGGGACAGTGAGAGTTAGTCCGCCAGTCAGACAAGTGTGGGGCCTGGCACATCCTAGGTACTTAGTGAAGAGTGCTGGCTATGCCTGTGGGCCCTGGCAGAGAAGACTGGCAGGAGAACTGAGGGCAAGGGTAGAAGAATCCTGGGTCTTAGGCAGATCTGATATTGATCGTATAGCCCACAAATATATATTACTACTTAGAGGCTTCATACCATAGAGGTTGCTGTGGGTACAGCTACCATGTCCAGGCAGGGTTTTAGGAGTAGCTTTATTCTAGGCAAAGTTTTCAGAGATGACTTCCTATTGGCTACTTGCAGATAGTTCTCTACAATTTTTTTTTTTTTTTTAAAGATTTTATTGGGGAAGGGGAACAGGACTTTATTGGGGAACAGGGTGTACTTCCAGGACTTTTTTCCAAGTCAAGTTGTTGTCCTTTCAATCTTAGTTGTGGAGGGTTCTGTTCAGCTTCAAGCTGTTGTTCTTTTAGTCTTACTTGTGGAGGGCGCAGCTCAGCTCCAGGTCCAGTTGCCATTGCTAGTTGCAGGGGGCACAGCCCACCATCCCTTGCGGGACTCGAGGAATTGAACTGGCAACTTTGTGGTTGAGAGCCCACGCTCCAACCAACAACTGAGCCATCTGGGAGGCAGCTCAGCTCAAGGTGCCATGTTCAATCTTAGTTGCAGGGGGCAGAGCCCACCATCCCTTGCGGGACTCGAGGAATTGAACTGGCAACCTTGTGGTTGAGAGCCCACTGGCCCATGTGGGAATCGAACGGGCAGCCTTCAGAGTTAGGAGCACGGAGCTCTAACCACCTGAGCCACCGGGCCGGCCCTCTACAATTGTCTTGGGTGTAGGAGAACTTCTGTCCTTTTTTAGTTGAAATATCAGTTATCAGAATGAATTTTACTTTTTGAGGCGGCGGTAATAAGGGTATGTTAAAGGCTAGTTTCTAAAGCTTCCTATTTGCCTTTTCTATTTGACAGCTTCTAGTGCAATTATTATTGAAGACTGGAAAGGACCATAATTAGTTTAAAAAACATTCATGGAGAATTTTCCTCAAAACTCTGACCCTGTATCTTTTTGCCATTAGGTGGAAACTCCCTACATTCTTACCACCGTATCACATACTTACTTGTACCTCAACATAATCTTCATCTCTACTTTTCAAAATGGAAAAGGTGCCCCTCCTATCTAAAGTTAAATCCCATCACTTTGCTCTGGATCTCCTTCTTTTGTACTTTTGCTCAACTGACTATTATTTCTCTTTTGTACTTTTTACGTCTCTCTCTGGCTCCGTCCTATCATCATTCAAATTGGATACTCTCCAACTCTGGGAAGAAGTCCTTGGTCTCAGGCTCCCTCTCTGATCATCCTATATTTTGCTATTCATATATCTTAAGGGCTATTTTTCCTATGATTACTTTTCAATTTCTACTCATTTATCATTTCACAGTAATCTGTTTTAGCTCTACTGCAAGTCCTTCATTATCTTGTTAAATCCAAATCACACTTCCTTTTTTATCTTTCTTTTACCTGGCCCTTTGATAGCCTATTCACTGCTGACAAGTCCCTTCCTTCTGAATGGTTTTCTTGGCTTCACTGACTCGACTCTACTGATGTTCCTGCCATCTCTCTGGTCATTGCTCGTTCTTTGTGTAAGTGCTTTTTCCTCTGCCCAGCCCTTAAATGGTGTTGCTCTCCAATATTATGCTCAGTACTCTATTAGACATTTGGCTGATTAAAGGTAGTTTTCCTGCTCTTGGAAAGTTTACATTCTACAGACACATGATGAAATATATAGAAAAGAAAATCAGAATTAGAGTTTCCAAAGGTAAATATGAGTGGATAAAAATGGATGAAAAATGAAAGCCATTGACGATTCCCGAGAGGTATAGTCAACAAGAAAGAATCCATTCGTGGGAATCACATTTCTTGTACTCAAAACTGAATGTTTAATTTGAAGCCCTGCTACTATTATCTAAGAGTGAGATCCTATTACTTGATCTTTTCCTTTACCTCTTTTTAACCCAATTATTTAAGGTTTATATTTTAGATTTTTACACCTATTAGTGAAGACATTTAAGAGTAAAGAAGATTATAACTCACTTGAACAAAACAAAAAAGTTATTCTGAGGCATCGAAAGTGAAAGAGGGAGGGAAAAAAAGAGATCATAACACCTGGATAAGATATTCAGCTCTGGGTTTTCTGGCTAGTAAGACAAAAAGGAAATACATTAAATTACATAGTTTTCATTTTCTGACGAAAAAGAAAGACAACTTCATCTACAGAGGCAAAAATTTTCCTGGAACTAGAGCAAGTAATAATTCATCACGAAAGTTTTTTTTGTAAAGGGGACTAAGGAGGAAGATCATAAGCTTTTATTTCAGATAAAAAAAAAAAAGTATTTACTTCTAGTTTTGACAGTAAGTATGTAATCATAGTTGAGTTACTTAATTCTTACCGGCATCAGTTTCATCTGTAAAAGTGGGGACATCGATATTTATCTCAGTGGACTTGTAGTAAAGACTAAATTATGTAATATAAATAGAAGTACTTAGTAGACTGCCTTAAATAGTTTCACAAAACAAAGAGAGATGACACCAGATCTTGTTTTGATCTTCCATAAAGGCAGAGGCCATGACATTAAAATGTATCTTAATGGAAGGAATTTAGTGAGGAAAGATTTTGCCTCCTCCCATCACTGTGCTTTATGAAGGTTTCACTGAATACAGGGATAGAACTTGGAAAATTTAAAATGGAGAGATGTAAACATGAGATTGCAATTCACGTAGGTATGAGACTGTAATTCAATTCATGATCACAGTTTTTATTATTTGTTGTACAGATCCTTTAACCTAATATATTTACCCATCTGTGCTGAGCTTTCTAGTCTGAAAAGGCAAACTAAAAGTGCTATTTTTCTCCATACCCAACCTCTCTTCACATTTTAATAATTTTTTATTATTAATACATTTGCTCTAATGAAAAGTTGAGAAACAAAATCACCTAATACACCATTCGCAATTCCAAATACACACAACTGTTTTTTGCATATATAAAATGCTAAGAATTTATAGACTAGGAGGCCAATAAGAATTTTATCACTGCTAGAAATGTTTGTATCACAATTGAATTCCTAACAGGAGAGGAGTTACTTCTAAACTAACAATTCTTAGCTAACACTAATAAAGAAAATAAAAACCCTGTGTGGCCATGATCCAAATGTCCTAGAATTGTCAACCTAGAATTATCCCACCTGTTTCCTTTCTTCATTTACTACATACTTGATAACTATGTAAATGAGCTGGTGATCTCACTTCATAGTACGTGACCATATACATGTCTTATCAGAACGAAGTGACACTGCTTAAAAGGTTACGAGCTGTCCAGCACAAAAAAGAAAATGAAAAAACTTTAAAATGTTCATTTGGTCTCTTTATGAATCAGTCATATAAACTGAGAAAATTTAGCAGATTCAAACAATGACTCATATTAGGTCCCTTTCCCAGGGCCCTGACTGGGTGAGGGAAAATCTCAGGTGCCCACCCTGCTTGGTGCACACCTTTGAGAGTGGACACCTACATTTGTGCCCTAGGTGCCTTGCTTGCTTCACATTAGCTCAGCCTGATTTTTACTTTCAAAAAATTATATTTATCAGAGCCATTCTTATCCAACTGTATCTATTGGCTATACTGAGCCTTTGACCCCAAGAGCTATAAAATGAGTAAATCAATCCTGCAGACTCTGTTTCATCAAGTAAACATTCAAGTGCGGGCCCCAGACCTTCCCTGAATCACTGGCTTCTCTGTTTCCATAAAAGTTTGCACTTGCTTTTGCATCTGCACGTACTATGCAATTGGTATTAAATTGTTTCTCAGAAAAGATTAAAAACTTGTATCAGACTTTTTGTTTTTAAACTTTGCTTTGTAAAGAACAAAAGGTTACTTTAGATGTTGGCATTAAAAAAAAGTTACAATGTTGGATTATTAAAATATAATTGCCAAAATGAAGAAGTATTAACAAATGCATGAATATTAACTGACAATTATTTAATCAGATGTGCATCCATGTGAAATTCACTGATGCCACGCTAATAGTAGGCAATTTATATGAGTAATTTCATCCTGCTTGTATTTAATTTTCATGTTTAAATATTTTGTTCTAAACCTATTCAATTTTCAGACCAGTGAATAAAACTTTTAATTTTTATTGGGACTCATGAATAATGTGATTCCAAGCATGATGTACAAAATATATAAATTAAAGTTGCTCATGTATTTTTCAGAGTCTAGCATAATCTTCTAAAATCAAGAAAATTGCCATTCTGAAAATACTTGTTATGCAGCTTTACAGAAATAAAAGTTGGTATGACCGAATGGACATCTGTAGTTACTGTCTCTTAAATATTCAATTTAAACACAATTGTGAAAAATCCACACAGTGAATGAATCAGGATTCCACAGTGAAGAAACAATTATTTGAAGGCAGAATCCTAGGACATAAGAGACAGTAGATAAGGCTTGGAATGCTGGAAATCAGAAAAACGAATAAATACCTTCAGAGAACCTTTTCCTAGTCTGTAACCTGTTGTTAGATCTACTTATCTACCTAAAAGTCATCTCTAAAATCTAGTCCAGCGATACCTTCTATCTCTTTCACCCATCATATAAAATACACCTTTAAGAGAACTTACTCCAAAGGTCATTTCTAAGAGACAATCCCCCAATCTCCCTGAAACCATTTCTAGGATATGCACCTTTGAACTGCTTCCAGTAATAGTTCCTAGTTGATCTCGCTAAATCATATCCTTCCAATAATTTCTTACCAAATACCTAGTATATCTTTCCCAGATTGGAAAAATGTCTTCAGGATACTCGTAAACCAATGATCTGTTATCCTAACAGAGAAACCATTTGTTTCTCTGTTAGGATAACAAAATGGTAAAAACATGGCTAAGACAAGACACTGATAGTTCAGTGGAAAAAAATGTATTAGATTGAAAAGCTAGGTTTAACGATATCAACTGCTGGTGAGCACGCTGAGCAATTGGAACTCTCATTCATTCTGGTGGGAATGCAAAAGGTACAGTCACTTTGGAAAATAGTTTGACAGTTTCTTTTAAAATTAAACATACACTTTCCATATGACCCAGCAATCCTGCCCCTGGGTATTTACCAAGAGAAATAAAACCTTGTATTTACACAAAAACACATACAAAATTGTTTACAGCAGCTTTATTTATAAAGATGACCTCAAATGGAAACAACTCAAATGTCCATCAAGTGGTGAATGGATTAAAAAACTGTGGTACATTCATACAATGGAATATTACTCAGTAATAAAAAGGAACACATGACTAATATTTGCAACAACACGGATGAATCTTTTTTATGGTACACGTGAAAATTCAGACTGAAAAGACTACTACTGATAATTACATTCATATGACATTCTGGAAAAGCATAGTGCAGGAAAAGGCAAAACTATAGGGATAGAAAGCAGACAAGTGGTTGCTAGGACTGCAGCTAGGGAAAAGGGTCACTACAAAGGGGGCATGAAGGAACTTTCTGGGGTGATGGAACTATTTTACATATTGACTGTGGTGATAGTTACACAACTGTGTAAGCAAAAATCATAGAACTGTATGCTAAAAGGGGTGAATTTTACTGTATGCGTATTATACCTCAATAAATCTGACTTAAACAACCGGGGTTCTCTTAGTTACTAACTGGCTTTGGGCAAGCCACCTAAAACTCATTTCTCCTTTTATAAAATGTGGATTATATTAACTATAAAAGATTTTTGGTGAGGAACAAATGAAAAAAAATCTTTATGAACTTTAAAGTTCAACACAAATATTGTACACTAGGCATAATGGGCATAGAATGATGAATAAGACAGAAATGCAGTAAAAAATTTTATAGTCTAGTGGGAGAAAGAGATAATGTAGAAATTCAATGACAGCGATATGAACAAGGCAACAAGGGTCTACAAGAAGTGGCATTCCAGGAACAAAAATTAACTATAAAATATAAACTATAAATTAATTCATAAGGAATAAAGTACCACAAGTTGAATATAAATAGGAGACGTTATTAACGAACATGGAAAACTAGGATCCAATAATCTTAACATAAGACTTAAAAAAAGCTTAAAGTGGTAAAAATTAAGACAAAATGGAAAAAGTACCTCACGATGATTTAGAAGTTGTTCTAAATCTAATGCCATTTGATTCTTCATCTGTAGTAAAGCTGACTTTTCTTTATTTAAATTGCTGGGGGAAAAAAACACCAAGTTTTAAAAAGTCATCATATTGTTTTAAATTTAATGAATAAATAGTAAATAGCAAAAGACTAAAGACAAACCTAACGTTTTGAATTAAAGATAAATTAAATTTATAGTGCATAAAGATATCAGACCAGCTACCGTAATGTTTGATTTAATCAATGGCCTAGTTTTTTCGTACCCAGGCTTTTAATAATCATTTGACAGTGCAACTGAGGTGCTTTCTTAGAATACTTTCCTGCCTAGTAGGCGATAAAATTAGTGTTAAATATGACTGTTTACTTCTGAAATATAAAAAAATGAGGTGGGACTTATACAAAAGGTAAAAAGAAAGTATGTATTGTCATTGAGAAATAAAAACATATATTTTTTATACATATATACTTATACATAAAACTCTATGGACATTGGAAGGCAAATTAAAACATTTACCCTTAAAATTGAAGTAGTACATAGTTTGTAATTTACCACACACTAAATTACCATGTATATAATTGAGTTAGATAAATGAATCAGATATTTGGTCTGTGGTAAACTTGAAAACACAATTTTCATCTCCAAATTCTTAGTTTAAGCTTCAATTTCTAAGTCTGCATTGTGAATTTCCCTTTAATGTGACCTATTTTCTGATAGGAAAGGGTAAGGCGCTTAATTGTTAAGGACATTATATTTTAAAAGATAAATACTTGAGGCTTATATTGTCTGGAGTTTTATTATTCAACATATAAAAATCAGAACCATTAAATGACATATTCTTTGACTGAATCTACTCAGCCAGCACTACAACAACAAATAAGAAAAGCAAAAATGAATTTAAGCAAACATAATTCCTTCAATGTCAACACAAAATCTGTGAAGGTAAAATTAATGAGAATTGTTCTGCTGAATAGGTAAGACGTTTTAAGTTGTAACTAAGAAAATGGAAAGCCACCAATTTTTAAAATATCAGGCAGGAAGCTTTTTAAAATTCAAGGTACAGTAGTAGGTATTCTGGAAGAACCGGTAATTCTTAAGGACTTAAGAGGAAAAAGCTCACATTCTCCTCCTTCCTAGTAATAGAGAATTTTCCCAAGGAAGCATCATAGTTAGTCCTCTGCGAAGAAAGACTACGTGCAATTCTGACTTGTTTCCAACTGTGCCACTGACTCAGCTGTGTGGTTTAAAGCACACTCCCTCCCCCACTGAACCTCAGTTTTCACATCTGTAAAAGTGGAAAATAATACTTGTGTATGTCAAAGGGATATGTGAATTATCTAATGAATAATTATGTAAAACATGAAACACATAAAACTCTATATAAATGCTATATAGTATTACTAGTTTAGATGAAAAACATGCATCTGCGGAAAACAGTAATTAAATGCCAATAAAGGTAAGCAGCTGGGCAGAAAAACAGATTGACTTTTGGAGTGAGGCGTCAGAGATCCTACTGAGTCGCAGAACTGAAAACAGCTAAATGATATAAAGGAAACTGAGTGCCATGTTCTGCCATCTTTTTCAGAATTAAAATAAATATTCAGTAAATAGAAATAGGAATTTTCAAAGAACAGGTATGTGTTAATGTTCATATACATGTACACATACACACAGTACATGTGTACATACACTCACATACAGTACATAAACTCTCCATACACATACTGTCAAATACCAACAGGTCCAGTAAATAAAACGTAGTGTAATTAAAACATTTTGACCGGATAATTCATTAAAAATGCTTTATATATAAAGTTTATTTCCCCCCAGAATAAAGCAAATATTCCATATTTAAATAGCTAAAATAACCATATAACATGGAACAAAATGTTGGTGGATAAACGGTTACAGAGCAACTCAGTTCTAGCTGCAGGATGTTGGTTTTATCACAAACAGTAAGGACTCCACAGACAAAACCTGGGTATGTATTTCCCCAGTCTGCCTTCTCACTCCTAAACCACAATGGAGACCACCTTCAACATGTAGGTCTCTAAAACTGACTATGATGATTATTATATTCTGTTTTCTCCCAGTATGTATGTAATTACTTAATAGAAGTTCAGTCTCCATAAAACACATTTCATAACAGTGGAAACTAACTTTTAAAAATACAAAGCTTCTATGCATGACTCATAAAGGAACTACAAAACAAATCTCCTTATAAGCACATCTATCGTGAATGGTATATAACACCCATAATTGTTCAATTTGCTGTTAATTATTACCCAGGAATTCATGTTTATGGCTCTACTTCACTGGCTATATGAAAACATATTCCTGATATCTTGTTCCTTCACTTCCTGGATCAATATACCCTGGCTTAGCCTTACAAAAGAACTTGACAATGTAGTCTTTTCTTCTTAAACTACTAGTTAAGAATAAACAAAAACTGACAACAGGGAAAGACAATGTTTCCCTGCTTCCTTCAGCTCTGAACTACAGATTGAACTATAGAACGCAGGCTGTCTCTTGTGGCTTTGTGGAGGAGAAATAACAGTACCTCCTTTAGAATGTATTATTACTTTAATGATAAGGAAATGTAAAGTAGTTAATAGTGATATCTCAAATGTTAGTATTTATGTTGGTAACAAGTTCATTTTATTGCATATTTACTCTAAAGTTTCTAGACATTGAATATATCATATAAATAGCTAAATTTGCAAGTTGTGGGTGTGGTATAGTGGTATTACTTTATTTTCTAAGATAATGATACAATTATTCAATTCTTTAAAGAGACTTTATCATATAAGCTAGAGAAACATTTAAAAAGATGATCAATTAATGTAAATATTCTTTGCTATTAAAATCAACACCTAGCAAAGAGGAATGGGGATTTTCAAGGAACATAATCACTTAGTAATCTTTTTGGATGGGTCATCCAGTGTTTAAATTTTGAAATAATGAAGGACAAAAGGAAGGGAAGTAACATTTTCTGAGTTTCTCCCATGTGCCAGAAGCTTTATATATGCCACTTCATTACTTTTTCACAACTATCCCTTGATGTTCACATTAATATCTGTATTTTCCAAACACATTTACCCGGAGAAAGAAAACCAGGTTGGTGTGCAGTGAAAGCCCAGGAGGATAATTCCACTACATGTGGAATGTCATCAGCTCAGAGGAGGGGTGATGGTAGATAGAACTATGATCTCTCTTGCTGTATCTGGCTTGTTGACTGGGCTGAGTTTTTTATGGTATCACATCATTTCACTCATGTCATCAGGGTACATCTACAGCATCTCAAAGGCCATAATTGAACTACTGAAAGCACCTTCATTTTTCATATTAGAAAGTAGTTACTTTAATTAAGAGCAAGCTTTCATATCCTGTGAAATAGTAGTTCAGAATGTACTAAAATATTATACAATAAATTTATGAAACACAGATAGCGTTAAAGGACTCAGATGTTTAGCACAAAAATTTTTTTGTAGGTAATTCCATAATTGGCATAGTTTTTATGATTACTGTTGCTGTTATTAGGGGAGTCTTAATTTTTGTCCAAATTCAACATATTTTGAGAAATGTTATCTCACTTTTAAGATAGTTTCAACACAAACATTTGTTAAATGTAAGAAAAATACTAATAGCAAACATTTATAGAGCATTTATAATGTGTAGGCACAGTGGCATACATATTACAAAGATCTTGTCGTTTAATCTTCAGCATAACCACTTAAATCAGGTGCTGTTAGTACCAATATCATTTCACAGATGAGAAAACTAGCTGTAGTGTCCAATATCATAGCTATTAGCCACAAGAAGCAATTAAAATTAATTTAATTTAAATAAAATAAAAAATTTACAACTCAAATACTCAACAGCAACATGTGGCTAGTGGCTATCACATGGGACAGCGCATATATGGAATACTGTTATCGTTGCACAAAGTTCTATTGAACAACGGAGGTTGAGAGAGTTCAACTGATTTGCTCCAATCCAAAACGAAGTACTGACCTGGACTGGAGCCCATGCAATTGATCTATAGAGCATGTATGTACTTCCTTTTAAAATTTGTTGTTTTTTTACAATATTATGGAATACTTTGAAAGAAGAGAGAAAATATAACCCCCATGTATCCATCACCCAGCCATAACAATTAACAACTCATGAATGCCCTACTTTTAAACCATTATTCTACACTATTAATATATATATATTTTGCTTCTCTTCCTTAATTATAGCATTTAATGAAAAAGTATCCCTCATTCAGAAAAGGACATAGGGAGGCAGTATAACATAATGTAAGAGTATAGACTTAGAAAGCAGACAGATCTGGGTTCAAATTTTGGCCCCACCAACAAAGCTGCATGTTCTCAGATGAAAGTTGCTTAATTTCTCTAAGGCTCAATTTGCTCATCTTTATAATTTTCTCCTATCGTTAGCTATTATTTTTCTCTATTTCAACATTTTCAGCTTTTCTTAATTCTTAGTAAGATAAAAACTCAAATTTATTTGAAGAAAACTGTGAAAGGGGTAATTTTTTCAACAGGCCTTTTACATACCCCCTCCAAGATCACAAAGGTTAAATGACTCTATACAAAATTTCAATTGTAGCAGAATTATATAATACAGGAAGAAAAAGTTTTATTTGGGGTTCTTTCCTCAATTTCCCTAAGATAACCAGGTACCTAATGAATGATAAAACAGAATCTACTCCCAAAAGCTATTTATAGAATATTTGTTTAATTAATTCATTGAATTAACTTATTAATGCTGGTTACATATATTCTAAATAAATTTTTAACTTTAAATGTAATCTAGAAATAAATTGTTATTTATGTTGACATTTAAAGCATAAACATGATTTTAAATTATTTTATCAAATCATCAAAAACTTAATACCAGGAGTAAAGTTCTGGACCAATTATTTTGGTTGGGATAGAAATGAGAGAAGATAATTATTCTGATTCAACAAAAAGAACATTAATAGTTTGGAGTTAATAACCAACAGTTTTATGTTTTTGGTTATATACCGTAGGAAACCTGGATTTAATAACTATCTTCTTATTATTTTCCAATTTCTTAATTTTACAATTTAATTTCCCATCTAAATTCTTTGCTTCCATATTTATGAAATGGTAATTATCTAAGATTTATTCTAATAATCTTAAAATCTAATAAAAAGTAAGCCAAGTAACCAACCAATCACAAGTTAAAACTTCTTTCTTTATGTACAGCATCACTCTTTTACTGCAATTTAAAAAGACTAAAATGATCATATAGATGAATATGTAAAGAATTTGGATAATTATTAAATGGAGCAAGTCTTTTGGATAAGGTGTCATGTAAGAAAACAACTTCAAGGAAGTGAAAGAAATTTGTTTACATTTAGGTAATTCAGGGGTTACTTAAAGGTTTAGGGGAAGAAAAGCCTAAAAATTCCTTGGCAGAGTCAACACGAATCTAAATAAACACATACATTTTATGTTTGAAAAGTAATTTTGACTCCACAAATGGCATCTGGTTATAGTCGTCCTCTCCCTTTGGTTAGCTCACATCCCACTAAATATTTCTAGGGGAACAAAGACAGAATAACTGTCATGTGTTTTGTTAAAAGTATAGCGTTATGTCCAGGCTAACACTTCTGATAATAAGATGGAATGTGAACACCTAATGTGATGTGACTTAGTTTCTCTAGTAGATATTCAGCACTACATTTAAGACCACCTTCATTATGTAATTTTTTTCTTAACAATTTACAACCCAAATTAATCCACAGCAGTATTACATTTACTTCTTTATTATTCAAATAAAATATTTGTAGATGGTTTACCTGACATCTTTCTCAAGTTGAGTAATCCACTCCTTTAGTGAATCAATCTTAGAATCTCTCTGACGCACTGATTCAATAAGATATCTGTAAGGTTGTTGAGTTTGATTTAACAGAGAATTGGCCCTGTCAAGCTAAAGAAAAACAGATTGCATTAAAATCTAGAAATTTTTACAAGAAGCCAAAATTATTCAAAATGCTCTAACATAGATACAGTACACCAACTCTCCCTTACATGAATTACTCTGAAAAGTTTTTCCTGTGTAAACTGAAAGTTTTAAAAAAATAGTCAACATAGCTATTGTTAGTAACAATAATGATAATAATAAATCCAATGTATACAGGAAAATTTTTTTTTAAATAAAATATTGTTACCAATTTTGGGGGAGGGGTACCTAAATTTTCTTAAGTTTTGTTGGTCTGAGGAGCTATGTGACATAAAATTTATCGTCTTTCAATGAATATCCATTATTAGCTAAAAATGAACTTCTTTTATTTGAGCTTTATTTCTATTCAAAATAATTAATCGCAGAATTTAGCAATTTTTTTCATGTCTTCATATTTCCTTCCACCTCTATTTGCAAAATAGATAATTTATGTACCTAAATCACTATGTATAATTAAAATTTAAAAAATTGTGGTTAAAATAAAAATAACATTAAATGTATCATTTTAACTATTATACAATTCAGGGGTGCTAAGTGCATTTACAATATTGTGTAACCACTGCTGGTATCTATTTATAGAACATTTCATCAGCCCCAAGAGAAACTCTGTACTTATTAAGCTAAAACATTTCCCCCACACCTCAGCTCCAGGAAACATCTATTCTACTTTCTGTCTCTATGAATTTGCCTATTCTAGGTACTTCCCTATAAGTGAAGTCATAATTTACATTTGTCATTTTATGTCTCTTTACTTCACTTAACGTAATGTTTTCAGGGTTCATCTACCTTGTCCCGTGTATCAGAACTTCATTCCTTCTTATGGCCAAATAATATTCCATTGTATGTTTATAGCCCATTTTGTTTTTTCATTCATCGTTGATGGGCATTTAGGTTGTTTCCACTTTTTGGCTATTGTGATTAATGCTATGAACACTGATGTATAAATATCTGTTTGAGTCCCTATTTTCAATTCCTTTGCATATCTACCTAGGAGTGGAGTGGGATTGCTGGGTCAAGTGGTAATTCTGTATTTAACTTTTTGAGGAATTGCCAATTGTTTTCCACAGCAGATGCATTATTGTAGATTCCTACCAGCAATACACTTGGTTCCAATTTCTCGACATCCTTGCCAGAAGTGTTATTTCATATACTTATTAGCCATTTGTATATCCTTTTTGGAGAAATGTCTAGTTAATATTTTTACCCTTTAAAAAATTTTGTTGTTGTTGTAGTTAAGGGTAGGAGTTCCTTATATATTCTAGATATTAAACCCTTATTAGATATGACTTACAAATATTCTCCCTTTCTGTGGTGTGTCTTTTCACTCTCTTGATAATATCTTTTGATCACAAAAGTTTTTAATATCGATAGAGTTCAACGTATTTTTTCTTTTGTTGCCTGTACTTTTGGTGTCAATTTTAAGAAACCACTGTCAAATCCAAGGTCATGAAGATTCTCTCCTATGTTTTCTTCTATAAATTTTATATCTTTAGCTCTGAAATTTAGGTCTTTGGTCCATTTTGAGTTAGTTTTTGTATACAGTGTCAAGTGCTGTTCCAATTTCATTCTTTCACATGTAGACATGCAGTTTACCAGTACCACTGAATGAAAAGACTGTCTTTTCTCTATTGAATGGTCTTGGCAACCTTGTTGAGAAACCATTGACCACCTGTGAGGGTTTATTTCTGGGCTCTCCATTCCATTTCACTAGTCTGTATGTTTGTCCTATGCCAGCACAACACTGTTTTGATCACTGCAGCTTTGTGGCAAGTTTTACAATCTGGGCGTGTGAGTCCTCCAAATTTGTTTTTCCTTTTCAAGATTGTTTTAGTCGCTTAGGGACCCTAGAAATTCCATATGAATTTAGGATGGGGTTTTCAATTTCTGCAAAAAATGTCATTGGGATTTTGATAGGGATTGCACTGAATCTGTAAATCATTTTGGGTAGTATTGTCCATATCAATATTAAGTCTTCCATGAATATGGGATGTCTGTCCATTTATCAGGTCTTTTTGTTTTAATGTTTGTAGTTTTTGTACAAGTTTTCTCCTGTTTGATTAAATATTCCTAAGTATTTTTATTCTTTTTGATGCTAATGTAAATGGAATTGTTTTCTTAATTTCCTTTTGGAATTGTTCATTGCTAGTACACTATGTACAATTCTATATTATGTGTTTTCACTTTACCTTATATCATAATAATTTTTCCAGGTTGATGGAGTACCTTAATTTATATTTTTAATGGTTATAAAACTGTCCAGTAAGCTAATGCGCCATAATTTAATTTCATTGTTTATATAACAAGCGTTTAGGATGTTATTAATTTTTGACTAGTATACATAATGCTACAACAAACTTTTTTGTATTGTAGATGTGTTTTTCCTTAAATTAATACTTTCTTTGTTAAATTTTCTTTCAGAATAGATATACTAGGTTAACAGATAGTACTATTTGATGCTCTTGACCTATAGCCCAAAGTTCCAAAAGATTTTTATCAAATTATATACCCAATTGTTTATGCATTTGCTCTTTTTTCCTAACCATAGGCAAAAAGTATGTTAAGCATATGTATAATGTATGTCACTATAGGACTAAACACACCACTGTCAGTATTAGCAGGTCCCTACTTTGCAATATAATGAGTTCTCAAAAAAGCTATTCTAATGTTGGATATGCAAATACTGAACAACCACAACAAAACTGGTAGATATCCATTATAAAGATTAGGTGGTAAGGAAGGGAGTATTTTACTACACAGAAAAAAATATAAAATTCCTTAACTACTGTATGACTTTAAAATGTTCTTTGACAATAAAATTCTAGCCTTTTATATTTATATAACCATTTCCCTCCCCTTTCCTTCATAAACCCTAACAAGCTCAATTGAGGCTAACGACTTGCTTCTTTTCTGGGACAAGAAACAATTTATACTTTTTTTCTCAACTGAACTACATATACAAGTTCAACATTAAAAAGCTTAAGATCTAAATACATTAGTTAGTTTAGCACTGCAATTTTTTTATTTTATGCTCACATTAAAAAAAAGAGTGACTAGCAGCCTAGGAGCTGAAGCTCTTAGGATAGGTAAAGAGGAAGGCACAATAGATGCCAGAAAGAATTGGGGGAGGGGGGACAGAAATAGTAATTTTAAAAATGATCAGCCATGAGGTCCACGTGGATAAGGAGAAAAATGAAGCCAAGAGGTGGCTGACCAACTGTTGGAGAATATGTGCTTGCAGTTTGAGAACTACTTTGTAAAAGTTATTTAAATTATTCATCTGAATTATACTAGAACATTTTCTTTTGGTTATATTAAATATAGTCCAGGAAAAAGAAATTCCTCAAAAAGGAAATGAATAGTGAAAGAAGACTTTTTTTTTTTTTTTTTTTTTTTTGGACACAATTCATTATCGTGAAAGCAGAGCCATAAAGAAAAAAATACCATGAATATTTTCTATAGTTTGGGTTTTAGTGTCTTTTTTCCGTGCCCTGATAATCATTCTTTAAAATCTATTACAATGTCACTGGAATCTTATTACTCTACTAAGTTACTTTATGAACATTCAAATATGCAGCTGGACAAAAATAAAACTAAGTCCCACTTACCTGTATAACCAGTTTCACTAGTCAATTAAGTCAAACAATTGCCTTGACTTTGTTTTCACAGAACTGACCCTAACTGAATAAACTGAACTGACAAGTTGCTTTGTATTTCAAAGTGCAGAACAGTCAGAGAGAGAGAGAGAGAGAGAGAGAGAGAGAGAGAGAGAGAGAGAGAGAGAGAGAGAGAGAGAATATGAGTGTGTGTGTATGGGGGGCGGGGGATCTTGAGGGGGCATGGGGGGGGACGGGACACAGGGAGGAGGTCCCAGATAGGGAAGGACTAGGGCATTTACAAATTGCAGTTAGCTGTGGTTTAGAATGAGTTCTGCTTAAAACTTATCAAATCTAATTTCAATTGCATAAAAAATACAACAGTAGTCATTAGTCTTAATTATTTTAGTTCAATTTTTTTCATTACATGAATTACATATATTAGGTTTTAATATTATAAACAAAATTAAGGGCCAAAAGTCGTACTTACAAAAGGTATCTTTAATATACAACCTATAAACTCCTCCCTCTCTGGATAATAAAAACTACTAAAGTGCCATCAGTTTTTAAGAATATGTTTCTTTATAAACTTGTTTGTAGGCTTCTAAATCTGCAAAATCTATTTTAATTCCTCAGGAAGAAAGTACATGTCTTTCAATGAAAAATGATAATTTCTATTTTTGAAATAAATATAATTTAACAGAATTTAATTTTTCCAGAGTTTTAAAAAAGTCTTTCTGTAACTATAATTGGTATTCAAAAATTTTCACAATCACTCACTTTGCCTATTAGTAATCTTTTCCTTATAGGAAAAGCTTTAGTAATTAGTGACTCAGGAATCATAAATGTAGTAAATGACTCAGGACTAAACCCATCACACAACATTTTATAGAATTATTAATCCCTTCTTTCTATCAACTGTACATATGATTCAGAGAAAAGCACTATCTGATTAAAACCTAATTACACATTTTGATTCAACTACTACTAACTAATTTAACTTATTCTTGGATAATAATCTAAAACATATTTCTCTTAAAATTTAAAAAACATATAAAGGTGACTACATTTTATTGTTTTCCCTAAATGTAAATTTCTTTTCTTGTGGAGTTTATTTTAAAAGAAACTTTTAGAAATGAAACTCTTGCCAGGGACAAAATGCATTCTGTTGAATGGAATTTAACATTGAGTTGCTTTCTGCGTACGGAATATATGTAAGCAAGATGCTAGTAGTGTTGGTAGTTTGTGCTGAAAAACCCACCTCTCCTTGCCTAAACTTTTTGATTGTGCTGTGAAATGTAAAATGCCTATCGGATGTCCAATGTGGGGCAACATTCTGTTCCTACACTCTGTTCTCAATCTAATGCAGCAGTCCTCAAACCCAGCTAATCATTGGGGAAATCACTGGGGAAAGTTAAAAAACAGTAATTTCTGGGCCCCACCACCACCTTACTGAGTCAAAATTTCTTAAGGTTGAGACGTAGATTCTGATGATCAGTCAAATTTGGAAAGCAGAGCTTTTGCGATCTTGGACTTGCTGCAGGCCGTTCCAACTATTTCAGTAGGTTTAACAGTACTGCCCATAAACCGTCTTATATCCTGAATTTACCACCCTCCCAATTAAAACTGGCTTCTTCTTAGTGTCCCCATATGGTTAACAACATTATCATCTTTAACAGGGGTAATATTTAACTGATATAATTCAGCCAACTAGGGTGCCAGTGTTTGCACTGGAGCAGGATCCTGAGAAACTCTGTGGTGCCAGGTATTACTTCTTCGTAATGTGGAGAGGTCCGGGGGTCTCAGCACAGGGACCAGGACAGATAGGGTTGTGGGAGTAGAATGACCATCAGGGGTTTATGGCAGCGGCTACTTACCAATGTTTTTACAAATATTTTATTATTTTAATAATCAAAAGCAAGTTTATTCCCAGCCCTGCTCTGGTCCTCAGATTCTCAAACTATGTCCGGATAATAAGGAGATATTCATAAGTAGGATGATAAGATAGTTGAAAGTAATCAGCATGGAAGTGATGGCTGAAGTCACTGAAGTAGATAGATTTGTAGAGAATTTTTTTTTTTTCCAAAGTGTGGCCCCGGATCACTTTTATTAGAGTCACAAGAAGTCTGGCTTGTTAAAAATGCAGGTTCCTGGGGTTTATTCTAAACCTATCTTAATCACAACTACTGTGGGCAGAAACCTACATTTTAAACAAGAATCTTAGGTAATTCCCATACTCACTAACGTTTGAGAATCACTACTGAGGTGGAAAAACAGGGTAAAAGGCAGACGCTAGAGAGACACCTATATTTCAGGGTTAGACGATGAAGACAGCTAAGAAGACTAAAGAACCATCTGGTATTATAAAGCAAAGAGAGGACAGAATTTCTAGAATATCTATAATGTCATGCAATAGACTGATCAGGGAACTAAGAAGAGAAGACTGGCAATTGGATAAAAGGGATTTAAGGAAAATAAATTTAGGTGACCTAATTGTAATAAGGAAAAGATATAGACGATGGATTGCTGGTTTTGGGCAGTGGAAGTGCTCTGCAATGAATAAAAACACTGGGTAACAGGAATGAGGGCCTGGTTGATGTGCAATGACTTGAATTCGTAATGCTTCCAAGCAGCAGAAATAGCAGATTTCCATTAAGAATTTTTTAGCACATTACCACAAAACCCAAGATTTTTCTCTCCCCCTCTCCTTCCTTCCGTTCAATATTTATAAAGTAACTACCAGGTTGTAAGCTACTATGCTAAAGGTAGGGATTGTCAAGGAAAGCCTGATGGATGACTCTGGCAACAAAGGAATCTGGTGCGCTAGTGAATGTGGTACTCAGATGGATGATAAGGTCCGAGACTGGGTAGGAAGAAAAGTGGAGCCAAGAGGGGCTTCACAGGTAAGAAAAACACGGAGTTTATGAGTCTGGGACTTGTAATGAGCCCAATAAAGCACAGATTTAGTGGGAATAAAAGAACTGGGAGAGCTGGAAGGACAGGAGATTAGACTCAAAGGATGGAATTTTTGGGTTCAAATGTTTTAAATTTCTTTCCCTCTCCAAGTTACACTTGAGAAATTCATTTTAATGTGATTCAATTGTATAACAATACTGATGGGTGGGGGGTGGGATTTGCAGTGGGATTTATAATAGCTCTTAAAATGAAAAATTTATAGACCTTGATGAGTTATTAGGCATAACCAGTTAGGTAAAAAGTTTAAACAATGATCTTATTTGTCTGATGTGTAAACAGGATATCACTTATAAATAAGTCATTGTTTTTCTCTACTTCATTGGTGGTTGGCATTTGGTTCTCTCTCTCTCTCTCTCTCTCTCTCTCTCTCTCTCTCTCTCTCTCTCTCTCTCTCTCTCATATGACCTGGTATTTGAATGTATAAAAGCATGGCTTAAAGAACAAATTCCAGTATATTGTCCTAGATCCATATTATTGAATTTTTTGAAGAATGAACCGTAACAAAGACTTCCTAGTCTAAGCACTTGGCAATGTTAGACACAGAGCGGTTACTACAATGAAAGTGAATGTTTTGTCCATGTAACAAATCAGCCATTCATATGGTAGATAAATACATGTTCATCATAATAAAAATAAAAATGTTAATTTCTACATAATTCTTATATCAGAACTTCAAAAAATAAGAGAATAACAACACTTAATAAGTTATACATGTTAAAGGCAATTTCTGGTAGTGTTTTGATCATGTTACATCTTACCTGTGAATATCGTTTGTTCCAACAGCTTCTTTAAGTCTTCTTATTATGCATCCCAATTTAATTATTCATCAACACATTACATACGTGCATCCACAAGATATATGAGAACGTTAATTTCACAAAGGGTGAAACACCAAATGAAATACACACCGAGAAAACTAAAGCTCTCCCAAAACTAAAGCTCTTTTGTAATGTTAAAGATAACATTACAAAAAAGTAAGTTGTTACCTATGTCAAGAAGTTAATTTTTCTCTAGACAAAGTTCCTTGCTGGGGATATTTTCCTGCTACTGATAAAACCGGCTACAAGGACTGGCAAACTGCACAAGTGACAAAAGGTGGCCATAATTACACGAACAAAAACTGAGTCACTGACATTTTCCTCCCTCCCCTTCCTTTCCTTTTCTCCTATCTCTTTTCTGTGGTTCTCCGATTGCATTCCCTTTCTCGTCTTTATTGTTTTTTGAAGACTTTTTTATTAGTGCTGTTTTAGGTTCACAGTAAAATTGAGTGGAAGTACAGAGTTCCTCTATACGGCCTGCTCCCCCAACCCCACAACCTCCCCCAGCACCACCGTTTGCTACCACTGATGAACCTACATGGACACACGATTATCACCACGTCCGTCGTTTACAGTAGGCTTTACTCGTGGTGTACATTCTGTGGATTTTGACAAATATATAATGCCATGTATCTACTGTTAAAGTATACAGAATAGTTTCACTGCCCTAAAAATCCCCTGTGCTGTCTATTCATCCCTCCCTCCCTCCTAACCCCTGGCAACCACTGATCTTTTGTTAACGTCTCCATAGTTTTGCCTTTTCCAGAATGTCATGTATTTGGAATCATATAGTATTTAGCCTTCTCAGATAGTCTTTGTTTTTTAAAGCTATTTTTTCCCCTTATGCCTTGCTGTTCTGTGTTTCCCCTGTTAAATGTTACAACACATAATGTGTTTTAAAAACAAAAAGTAATGTACTTATTTGATCAGGAAATATTCCAATGAAACTTAATTTATTTGGAATTTAGTATTTTACAAATGAGGACGAGAGGGGTTAAACACAGAGGGATGAAGTAATTTATCTAAGTTTATACAGCTAGTAATTGCCAAAAATGAGATTTTTACGCAGTGAGTCTGGCTCCAGAATCATGTGCTTTGTCAATATTTGTTATTGCCTCTCAGTAACAGAAAAGTAAGTAATATAAGACAAGCACAAAATGTGAAAAGATAAGAACCCCTGCCCTTTTCTATCCCAAAATAATGTGGACTAAAAGCATGCATGTGCATGCACACAAACAAACAGTAAAGAAATAGGACCAATTATCAACACAGGATAAAATAGGCTTCACAGCCATTTTTTTGCACCACAGATCGCTAACTGCTTCTAATGTCTGGGCGCCTACGTTCCTGTGGGAGGGACTCAGAGACTCCCAAGCCCTTTTCCTGTGGCTTTGGTCACTTTCAGAAGATATGTAAGAACCATGGCACTCACTTCATGCCGTGTGCACGCCCATGTGGCCGGGGAACACAGGCAGAAATAATTAGTTGCCGTACTCTTCCCTGGTTTATTTTCCTTCACACAACTTTTCAAGTTCTAACTGAGTATGTATTTTTACCTGAAAAATATATTTTCCCCCAAATAGAATATTTGCTGAAAAACTGGATTTCATATCAGTACCACCTAACACTTAACAAAAGTCATTTACTTAAGTACTTTATTTCTTATGCTGAGTTAAATGACATTGGAATGGACTAAAATATTTTACAATAAAATTACCTTTAAAAATTATTCTTATGTAAGTTCTTTCTGTGTTAAAGAGCCATAAGGAAATAAATTTATTTGGGAGAAAAGTAACATGGTTTGTACAATGGGAAATCTTGCTATTTATTGTATTTCTTCAAGAATTTGTCCATGTAACTTAATAATAAAAATGTTAGAACATGAATACGAGGCCTTTAAAAAAATTCAATAAAGTCCAAAACAAGATTTATTTTTAAAAAGGAATCACTGTGTGTGACAACATGGGTGAATCTAGGGGATATTAAGTGAAATAAGTCAGACAGAGAAAGACAAATACCTTATGATCTCACTTATACGACTATGTGGAATCTAAACAACAGAATAAACCAACAAACAAAATAAAAAGGAATCACCATGGAATCAGAGGGATGCCTTTTTGTGAAGATGAAGCCTAAACATTTCTATTGATAAAGAAGGAAAACAGTGGGGTTCTCTGAGTCTTAGTCATATATATGTATTATAAATAATTTGGAGGATCAAAGTTACAGACTACAATTATTCAAATTTGTAAATGGTACTAATTCCAACCAATGGGAGAAACCCAGTGAACTTGTTCAAGATTGTTCAAGGGGGCAGAAAAGACGCAGGACAAATATATAGGAAAACAGACGATTGCTTCAGCAGCACACAGTATTAATTCAAAAGGATAGAGACTGGATTAGCATTGCCCCTGGAGATGGTGGACATATACACTGCATTACAGATTTTCATTCTGCAGTCACACCAGATGACTACATATTTCTCTAACGTGCTTTACTCATTCTTACTTTTTCACCTTTTCTCTCTCCTCAACCCCAAGCTAATTTCTCAGGAAAGCTTCCATAAGGAGAAGAAAATGTATTACATATCTGTCCAGACGAGTGTTTGCACATTATGGGTTACAAGCAGTATGAAAAAGAAAAAAAGAAACAACTTAATAGCAACTAATAGAATGTGCTACACGTGGTAAATATTCACTGTGTTGTGAAAATCATCAGACATACACACACACACACACACATGCAAATACATGCACGTATTCTGTGTACTGGGTTGCTATGTAGGATGCACTTCTTACTACACAGGTCTTGGTCAAAAAAAGATGAAAGCTATTTGTCCAGGTGGTAGCTATCTTTTTAATTATAAAGGACCAAATTTATATTCAAATCAGTCCAAATCCAAATCAGTCTCAGGTCAATTTTGTAGGTAGTTTTCCGAGGGCCTGATCACTTGGAGAAAATTTTAGATTTGAAGAGCGAAGGTACCATATATTATGGGACTCAATGTGTTTAACTCTGCCAACAGCATCTCCATCAGGAACCTAAGAGTACGTAAACTGAGCAGACGTTGCATCTGAGTCATTTGTCTAATTCTTTGATTCTTCTCTGATAACTTGCCCATCTAACAGAAACCCACTCTGTCAGAGGAGCTTCTCCCAGGCCTCAGGAAGCCTGGTGAGATAGTAAACCCAGGATCCCCCACTTTGGAGTTTCCAGTTAGCCCAAGCGACACCCCTATGGTTTCAGATAGTAGCATGACTGGTATTAAGTAAACACTCAAAATTGCTAGCCATTATTATTACTCATTTGTATATATATTCATATAATTTTGATTTTAATAACATATTTACTCAAAATTTATAATAGACTATGTTTTCATTGCTGTTAAATAATGTTATCTCCATTATCTTATTATATATTATTATTGCTTAACATTTTCCTATATACTGATTCAACAAATAGTAGAATTTTATCAGTAGCTCTTGTTCTCTAACTTAAACATAACAATTCTGGTTAATTTGCAGTTTTTATTAGTTTTGAAATATGCAGTTTTTTACACTTCTCCTAAAAGGCAATTATAAGTATGCTTTTGTATTTGAGAAGAGCAATTACTCATCAGAATTGCAGTTTTAAGTACTGTGTACCTTGTCACAGAAAATACTTAAATTATCATTAAACAAAAAATCTTACCGTGGTGTGTTTAAATTCATTTAGATTGTTTATTCTATTTCCATATAGGCAAAATAAGGATCACTTACCCCAATTCTGGAGCTACTATTTCTTTAAAAAAATGCAAACTTTATTAATAGTTATTTTATAACTACTATGGCCAGCAGTAGAAAAATAAATAAAAAGTAGGACAAGAAAAACTGAATTTACTGAATGATTACTATATACCAGTTGGTGTGTTAAGTGCTTATCTCAGATTGGGTAATCTCGAATTCCTGGGTCAAATATGTGTATTGTATTATTACTCCCACATCACAGGTTGAAAAACAGAGATGTACAGAGGATAAATAACTTGTCTGAAGTCATACAAGCCAGTCTGCCTAGTTTGGAAGCCCACGGTTTTCATATCCCAGTGGTAAAGTGAAAATAGTGCTATAGACCTGTAAGATACTTTTACCTTTATTATCCCTTTTGTTACTCATTTTAGTTCTTGGTTTCCCCCCTTTCACCCTAAAACAAAAGAAAACAAAACAAACACTACAAAGTATTTTCAATAAAAGTTAATGGGTCTATTGATCCCATGCAATTAGTTGTTTTTTCAGGGTGGAGGTGGGTAGAGCTGATAGATGTACTCTGTGCTGGTTCCACATGTGACAAAAAGCATGTGCTTGAGTCTGTGATACTATAAGGTTTTCTTTCCTTCCCTAATTAGCACCTCTGATTTCTGTGTCATCCTTTGGCCCTCTTGGTTCTTAGAACCTCTACTCTGCTTCAGATTCATTCTAGTATACACAATTCTCTAATACACTTTGACCCACCAAAACCAGAAATTAATCCTTCAACAAGTGTCTGTTTAAACAGGCACTGTGCTAAGTGGTAAGGATACACAGACCAAGAAAAACAGAGTTCCTCCCTCTAAGAAGCTTATAGACAGACTTGTCAATAATTATGTTTATATATATCTTGGTATATATATGGTAGTCATTTTTACCCGGGGTTCAGAAAAGCTTTAACATGACACTTGAAATTGATTTTAAAAGATGTGTATCTGTGATGTAGACAAGGGTATACTGGGCAAAGAGACCAGAGTGTACGAAAGCATGGAGACATAAAATGGCATAGAGCACTTGGAGAATTGCTAGTAAAACACAAGAACTTGTGTATGTAGGGAGAAGCACAAATAGTTAGGTATGGTGGGAGCATGGCAGTGTGTGTGTGTGAATGTGGTAAAATGTAAAATGAAACTGGATAGGTAGGCAGAGGTGGGATAATGGAAGGTCTCATATATCATTATTCTTAGAAACAGAGATAACTCTGTGAAAAAAAGAAAAACCAAAACAGATTTGTATTTAGAAACAGTACTCTGACAACAAGGTGGAGGACATAACAAAATTAGATGGTTACTCAAATAATTCAGATGAGAGATGATAAGAGGTTGCCAAGTCAGTACCACTAAAACAGGAGACTGACTAGAGATATTCAGAAGAGGGTATGACGAGAGAGTAGGGAGGACTTGATATTTGCTGAATACTCTTATACTTTTGAATTATGATTATATGTACTTACTACATACATATCTGATTTACTAAAAATAGGCTACAACAAAAAGATACATTGCATGTGGTAGGTGAAGCCATGAAACAAGATGGAGTGAGATGCTGTAAGAAAACGGTCCCAAGGTAGAACTCTGGGCCATATCAGCATTTATAGAACAGAGAAAAATAAGTAAACCAAGAAGACTAAGAAGTAGGAGGGTAACAAAGTGGTGCAGCAGAAGTAAAAGAAACATTACTTGGTGTGGAAGGGAGCAGCAAGTAAGGACTTGGGAGAGGGGAGATAACAGATGAGAATACGTTAGGATCAAACTGGCGTAGGCCATTCTACAGAATCTGGACATTATCTGGGAGGCAATGGACATTTTAAAATAGGAAATCATGATCAACATCATGGAGGACAGTTTTGGTTGGAAGGAAGACTTCTGACAGACTAACGAATTAAACTTCATTTGCTCAATTTAAAAAATTATTGGCAATTTGGTACCTCATCTAAGTGTTTATTTTTTAAGCTTTTTATTCTACTGGTGAAATAAAAGCACTGTTGTTAATTATAGGAATTATAAGTATCAACAAGCTTTCAATGCAACACTATGGGAGTTAAAAGGACCCTATAAATCACAATGTTTTTCATCTTTTCTATGAAAACGGAATACATCTTAGAATCGCTGTTGGCCAGGCTTGCACACGAACAATTTGGTCTTGGCTGTTTATATTGTGATTTCAATTGAGTTCTGAGTATGGCTAATCCTTCACAGTCTGAGTTTAATTGCCATTTAAAATGTCTTCCAAAGGATTACAATGTGATTCAGTACTAAAACAAAATGTGTGTTAAAAGAAAAGCAAAGAAACAGGTAGTATGTGATAAAAGTCAACTGCCTGAAGTCTAAAAGAATGTATGTTAAGCACTGTATCATAGTTTAACGGATTAATCTTACTCTTTAGTGGTACATAAAACAGTGGAGTTTTTTATTTAAAAATTTTTTTTTCACATCAATGGAGCTTCAGAAACATGGTAGGAAGCCTGATCTTGAAATTTAATTTTTTTTTTTTAGGACTATGGCAACTGAGTTTCCCCTTTAAAATGCTGAGGTGGGGTTGTAGCCTTAAGATAAACTCTTTTCGCTTATAAAAGCTTAAAAGCAAGACTTGAAAGGACAAACTTTTCCCAAGAAACTTAACCATGTTTGAGAACAAAGCTGATACAGACTTACAAGAATCCATACTTATGGATTATCTTAAACTCTAAGTTAAAATTCACAATGTCTAGTACCCAGTAAAAAATTAGTAGGCATGTAAAAGAGGGCAATATGATGCATAATGAGATAAATCAATTTAATTGAAACCAATCAAGAAATGATACAATAACAGAATTAGTAGACAAAGATATCAAAGCAGTTATTGAAACTGTATTTCATATATTCAGAAAATAAAGTTTGAAAAGTTGAGACCTGGAAGATACAAAAAAGACTTAAAGTGAACTTCTAGAAATGAAAATTACAATATCTGAGATGAAAAACACACTAGGTTGAATTAACAGATTATACATTGGAGAAGAAAAGGTTAGTGGACTTGAAGACTTAGTAAAAAGAAATTATACAAAAGGAAAGGCAAAAAAAAAAAAAAAAAAAAGACTGAAAAGACCAAAAACGTGAGGAAATAATAGCTGAAAAACTTCCAAATTCAGTATCTCACACATAAGAAGTTTGACAAAACCCAAGCACAAGAAATAAGAAAAAAACTACATCAAACCTCATCATAATCAAACTGCTTAAACCTAGTGAAAAAAAAAATCTTAAAGCAGCTACAGAACTAAGACACATTACCTAAAGAGGAACAAATATAAAGATGACAGCATATTTCTCGGCAAAAACAATGCAAACTAGAAGAGAGTGGAGTACCATCTTTCAAGTACTAAAAAAGAGGACAAGAAAAGTCAACCTCAAATTCTTTATCCAGGGAAAATATCTTTCAAAAATAAAGTTGAAATGAGCAATTCCAGTCTTTGGTGTATACTCAAAAGCATTGAAATAAAAAACAAAAACAAACAAACAAAGCATTGAAATAGGTAGTCAAACATATACTTATACATGAATGTTCATAGCAGCACTATTCACAATAGCCAAAAGGTGGAAAAAAACCCAACTGTCCATCAATGAATGAATGAATGAACAAAATGGGATACACCTGGAAATTTGCTAAGCTAGTAGATTTCAGGTGCTCTCACCACACATACACAAAAGGTAAGTATGTGAGGAGGCAGATATGTTGATTAGCTTGACTACAGTAGTCATTTCATCGTGTGTGTATATTTGTGTATATATATGTATATATATGGTGCCAAAAAATGTATACACATTTTAAGAAAGGAAAACTGTATTAAAATTGTAATACTCAATGTATACTGATAACAAAAGATGAATACAAGTCATGTTTGACTTCTGTAATTACAAGAGGTGCTCAAAGTGGTTACCATCAGTGTCCAGACACTTCTGATTACGGCAAACTACGGCTTGAGCAACACTGACCAAAGTGTCCACTTGTACATATTTTTTTGGCACCCCTGGTATACACACATATATATCAAATATAAATCATGTTATCACCTTAAATACATACAATTTTTACTTAAAAAAATCAATGGCATATCATATATCTGATAAGGGTTTAGTATGCTGTATATATAAAGAAATTTTACAATTCAAAAACAAAAAGACAACCCAATTGAAAAATGGGTGGGCCACCCTGGTGGCTCTGGTGGTCGGAGCACCATGCTCCTAACGCCGCTGAGGTTGCCGGTTCCATTCCCACATGGGCCAGTGAGCTGCGCCCTCTACAGCTAAGATTGTGAACAATGGCTCTCCCTGGAGCTGGGCTGCCGTGAGCAGCTGGAGGCTGCAGTGTGCTGCTGCGGGGCTGCTGTGCTGCTGTGTGCTGCCAGGAGCGGTCAGTGGCCAGCGTGAGTGACTGACAGCCATTGTGAGCAGCAGGCAGCTGGCAAGAGCTGCTGTGAGGGGCTGACCAGCGACCGACTGCCTCAGCTGGGGGGAGCACAAGACTCAATACCAGCATGGGCCAGGGAGCTGTGTCCTACACAACTAGACTGAGAAACAACGGCTTGAACTGGGGTGGGGAGGGAAGGTGGAAGAAGGGGGCAAAATGGGGAAAGAATGTAAATAGACATTTCTCTAAAGAAGACACACAAATGGCCAATAAACACACAAAACAATACTCAACATCATTAGTTATAAGGATGATGCAAATCAAAATCACAATGAGATACTACTTCCACCCATTAGGATGGCTAGAATAAAAAAAAAAAAGCATTGGAGAGGATGTGAGAAATCGGAATTCTTGACATTACTGGTGGGAATGTAAAATGATGCAGTTGTTGTGGAAAAGAGTTTCATATTTCCTCAAAAAGTTGAACACAGAATTACTATGTGAGCCAGCAATTTCATTCTTTAGGTATATATCCATTAGAAAACAGGCATTAAGACAAAAAACTTGTACATCACTGCTCATAGCATCACTATTTACAACAGCCAAATCATAGACATGATCGAAATGTCCATCATCTGATGAATTGGTAACACAATGTGATATATCTGAACAATGGAATATTATTCAGTTATAAAAAGGATTTAAATACTGACAGATGGTACAACATGAATAAATCTTGAAAACATTACACTGTTTGTGTGAACAGCATGCCAATGAAAGAAGCCAGACACAAAAGGTCACATATTGCATGATTCCATTTATATGAAATATGTAGAACAGGCAAATTCATAGAGACAGAAAGCACATTAGTGGGTGCCAGGGGCTCGAGGGATAGCAGAATGAGAAGTGACTACGTAATGGGTACAGAGTTTCTTTCTGAGGGATGAAAATGTTCTGTAACTTGATAGTGGTGACGATTGTACATTATAAACATACTAGAAGCCACTGAATTGTACAACGTAAAATGGTAAAAATGGTGAATTTTACGTTATGCAAATTTTATTGCAGTAAAAAAAGAGTGAACCCTTAAATGTGCACTTCTAGTTTATCTGGCCTTAGTAACATAACTGAGAAATATATTTTAATCTTGACTTTTGTTAAGAATAAATGTAAACAAAAAAGAAACAATAAAAAAGATAAATAACTTTTTGTAACATACAGAAACAGAAAGAATTCGTCACCAGTAGACTTACTATATAAGTATTGTTAAAAGAAATGCATCAACCAGAAGAAATATGATGCCAGATGGAAATCTGGATGTACACAAGGGAATAAGGAATACCCCGCATGGTAACTATTTGGTTAAATACCTTTTCCTCATATTATTATATCCCTTTAAAAGATTATTAACTGTTTAAAGTAAAAATAATAGTAATGTAGTGTGAGGATTACACATGTAAGGAAAATCTATAACAACTGGAGCACAAAGGCTGGGAAGGGACAAATGGAAGGATAGTATTATAAAGTTTTATGCTATATGTGAAGTGGTAAAATATCACATGAAACTAGACAATGATATGTTACGGACACACATGGTCTGACAATTAAGTTCGTGAACTTGTTGCAACAATGTTGCTAACCTTTTTTGATATCAGAAGGATTATTCATTATGAATCTGTACCAACTGGACAAACAGTTTAACCAAGTTTACTATTTGGAAGTGCTGAAAAGGCTGCGTAAAAAAGTTAGACAACCTGAACTTTTCGCCAACAATTCATGGCTCTTGCATCATGACAATGCACCAGCTCACACGACACTGTCTGTGAGGAGTTTTTAACCAGTAAACAAATAACTGTTATTGGCACACCCTCCCTAGTCACCTAATCTGGTCCCCAACAACTTCTTTCTTTACCCGAAGATAAAGGAAATACTGAAAGGAAGACATTTTGATGACATTCAGGACATCAAGGGTAATCTGATGACAGCTCTGATGGCCATTCCAGAAAAACAGTTTCAAAATAGCTTTGAAAGGTAGAATAGGTGCTGGCATTGATGCATAGCTTCCTAAGGGGAGCACTTCGAAGGTGACCATAGTGGTATTAGGTATTGTGCTATGTAGCACTTTTTCTAGGATGAGTTCATGAACTTAATTGCCAGACCTCATATTTCTTAAATAATAAGACTTGAGAGTCAAAATTCCTCTTTGATCCATGGGTGCAGAATGGATGTTGTGTTCACAGGAATGAAAACAACATGGATCTAATTGTATACCTTCATCTGAGCTCTTGGTTGATGAAGTGCATTGTTAATGAGCAATGATATTTTGAAAGGAATCTTTTTTTCTGAGCACTAGGTCTCAACAATGGACTGAAAATATTCAGGAAATCATATTGTAAACTGATGGGCTGTCATCCAGGCTTTGTTCTTCATTTACAGAACACCTACAGAGGAGATTTAGTATAATTCTTAAGGGTCTTAGAATTTTCAGAATGGTAAAGGAACATTGGCTTCAACTTAAAGTCAACAGCTTCATTAGCCCCTAAGTAGAGAGTCAGCCTGTCGTTTCAAGCTTTGAAGCCAGGCACTGACTCCTCCTCTCTAGCTCTGAAAGTCCTAGATGGCATCTTCTTCCAATATAAAGCGATTTCACCTACACTGAAAACGTGTTGTTGAGTGTAGCCACTTTCATTAATGATCTTAGCTAGGTCTGGATAACTGGATAACTGGCTGCAGCTTCTCCATCAGCACTTGCTGCTTCAGCTTGTACTTTTAAGATATGGAGACACGTTTCTTTCCTTAAACCTAAGGAACCAACTCTGCTAACTTCAAACTTGTCCTGGCAACTTCCTCACCTCTCTCAGCCTTCATAGAAAGATTTAGGGCCTGCTCTGGATTAGGCTTTGGCGTAAGGAAATGTGTGGCTGGTTTGATCTTCTATTCAGACCACTAAAACTTTCTCCACATCAGCAATAAGGCTGTTTTGCTTTCTTAACATTTGTGTTCATGAAAGTGGCACTTTTAATTTCCTTCAGGAACTTTGCCTTTGCATTCACAACTTGGCTAACTGTTTGGTGCAAGAGACCTAGCTTTTGGCCCACCTTTCTCTGCTTATGACATGCCTTCCTAAGTTTACCATTCCTAGTTTTTGACTTAACGTGAGAGATATGCGACTCTTCCTTTGACTTGAACACTTAGAGCCCACTGTAGGGTTATTATCTGGCTTAATCTCAATTTTGTTGTGTTTCAAGGAACAGGGAGGTCCAAGGAGAGGGAGAGATTGGGGAATGGCTGGTCAGTGCCGCAGTCTGAACACACACACCATTTATCAATTAAGTTCACTGTCTTAAATGGGCATAGTTTATGGAGCTCCAAAACAATTACAATAGTAACATCAAAGATCACTGATCACAGGTCACCATAACAAATATAATAGTAAAGTTTGAAATATTGCAAGAATTATCAAAATGTGACATAGAGACAGAAAATGAACAAATGCTGTTGGAAAAATGACACCAACTGATTTGCTTAATACAAGGTTGCCACACACCTTCAGTTTGTAAAAAAATGCAGTATCTGTGAAATGCAATAAAACAAGCTGTGCTAGTAACACCATCTTTCAGAGTACAGTAGTACCTTGGTTTTCGAACATCTCTGTTGCCGAACATTTTGGTTTACGAACGCAGTAAATTTTATGGATCTATGGTATCATTAGATAGTAAAATTCATGCTAAATTTGCAGTTTTAGGGGTTGATTTTAAAGGTCTGGAATGGATTAATCCATTTTGCATTACTTTCTATGAGGAAACTGTGCCTCAGTTTTCGAATGTTTCAGAACTCAAACAGTCTTCCAGAACTGATTACATTAGAAAACCGAGGTACCACTGTAATTAGTTTATGCAATTATTTTCAATTTAAGCAGTGTAATTTTTTTGTGAGGTAGGAAAAAGTAAAATCTACGGAATATTTCAAATTATGATACTTTATTTTCAATGTTAAGGGAAAGGTTATATACTTAGCAGAAACCTTTTTAATATAGGGTTACCAATTCTTTCTCCATGTCTTATGAAAAAATTTCAAACATACAGAAAAGTACAGAACTGAATAATGAACTATATGCACACTTCACCCAGCTTCAAATATTATCAACATTTGAGATTCTTGTTTTATATACTGAGCCCTTCCCCCACCTTCTGTACAGAATATTTTAAAGCGAATTCCACGTCATCATACCATTTCATATTACAAATATTTCAGTATTTAAGTCATTTTCTCAATATTAGACAACAGCTTTTTAAAAACTGCTTCATACACGTTAATTATACTTCATTACAAGAGCATTTAATTTCTTATATTTCCCCCTACAATTAGTATAAGAATGTGTACCCATTTATAAATTCCTAGTTTGAAAAACTGAAGTGCTCCAGAAGGTGGTTTTTAAAAAAAGTAATATAAAGACATACATACATACAAATTTATATGAGTTTTAATATTTCATTTTTTAAGAAATAGTTTTGATAGGTTATTTTGAAATTAAGACAAATATGAAAAAACTATAGTATATTAGCATACAGAGGTTCATTTGTTTTTTTTGTCATTCATATATATATCCTTCCATGGCTTCACCCTGTGGTGTGCTGAAGGTGGCCTGTAGGAGTTTTTGACAGCTGACTGGTAAATTTCTAAGAATTTTGTGGTTGTTCACTTCCACTATTTAATAAATTACTTAGATTTAAAATAAAATAAATTTTATTTAAAAAAGTAACAAATACTAAAAAACTCATCAATTTTTCATTATTTTACTATAGTTAACTATCATCTCTGCTCTCGTGCTTACATACAAGTATGTCTATGACGCTTGTATGCTGGAAGCATAATTTAATGGTGTGCCACTGAGCATCTTTTCTCTACTCTGTGTTCAGTAACATTAAGTTGGCAGCTCAAAGTTAGACATTGTGGGAATATTTATCCTACAGATAGAGGTAAATGCTACAAATCAGAGCCATCCTTGACACCCCTGCCTGGAGAGCCACTTGTTAACATTTGCTAGCAAAACACTGGTTCCACCCTCACCGTCAACTATGTGTCAGGCACTGCAGTAATAGGAAAGATTTGTGATATTTTAAAATTTGAGCATGAAGATCCTTCTAATGTTACAGTATTAATAGCACTTTAATAGAGGGCACTATGAAGACAAATGTGAACAGGTCCTTAAGAAAACAAATGAAGAATACGTGATATGTATTAACAGTTTTTAATATATGTCTTTAAAAAGAACAACAGTGAGGTGGCATCTTTGGTTTTAATTGTTTTATTACCTGAATTTCAGAAGTACAGAAAATGTAATTAGATGTAGGCTTAAATAATAAGAGGATTGAAAATACTATGTAGACCGTATATACAATTGAATTTTTTTTTTTTTTAAGATTTTATTGGGGAAGGGGAACAGGACTTTATTGGGGAACAGTATGTACTTCCAGGACTTTTTTCCAAGTCAAGTTGTCCCTTCAGTCTTAGTTGTGGAGGGTGCCATTCAGCTTAAAGTTCTCCTTTCAGTTTTAGTTGTGGAGGGCGCAGCTTAGCTCCAGGTCCAGTTACCGTTGCTAGTTGCAGGGGCACAGCCCACCATCCCTTGTGGGAGTCCAACTGGCAACCTTGTGGTTGAGAGGACGCGCTCCAACCAACTGAGCCATCTGGCAGCTCAGTGGCAGCTCAGCTTAAGGTGCCTGTTCAATCGTGGTTGCAGGGGGAGCTGCCCACCATCCCTTTTGGGACTCGAGGAGTTGAACCGGCAACCTTGTGGTTGAGAGCCCACTGGCCCATGTGGGAATTGAACCGGCAGCCTTCGGAGTTAGGAGTACGGAGCTCCAACTGCCTGAGCCACCAGGCCGGCCCTACAATTGACTCTTGAATGCGGGTTTAATGTGTAGATCCACTTATATGCGGATTTTTTTCGTTTTTTTCATGAATGATTATAGGAGTACTCAAGCTTTCTATTTCTTTTATTTTTAAATTAAATTTACTGAAGTGACATTGGTTAGTAAAATTGTATACCTTTCAAGTGTACACTTCTATAACACATCATCTATATATATTGCATTGTGTGCTCACCACCCAGAGTCAGTTCTTCTACCGCGTTTCCCTGAAAATAAGACCTGGCTGGACAATCGGCTCTAAGGAGTCTCTTGGAGCAAAAATTAGTAAGACCCGGTCTTATATTAATTTTTGCTCCAAAAGATGCCTTAGAGCTGACTGTCCGGGTAGGTCTTATTTTCGGGGAAACACGGTATCACTATATATTTGATCCCCTTTTTCCTCTTCTACCATCCCCATCCCCCTTACTCTCTGGTAATCATTAAACTGTTGCCTGTGTCTATGAATTTTGTTTGTTTGTCTTGTCCTTTGTTGCTTTTAGTTTTATATCCCACATATGAATGAAATCATATGGTTCTCGACTTTTTCTGTCTGACTTATTTCAGCTGGCATGACAATCTCAAGATCCATCCATGTTGTTGAAAATGGCAGTATGTCGTCTTTTCTGATGGCTGAGTAATATTTCATTGTGTATATATGTACCACATCTTCTTTATCCAATCATCTATCAAAGGAAACCTTGGTTGTTTCCATGTCTTGGCCACTGTGAATAATGGTACAGTGGACATCGGGGTATATCTATCTTTATGGATAAAAATTTTCGTATTTTCAGGAGAGGAATTGCTGGGTCACATGGCAATTCTATTCTTAATCTTTTGAGGAACCTCCATACTGTTTTCCATAGTGGCTGTAACAATTTATATTCCCACCAACAGTGTATGAGGGTTCCTTTTTCTCCACAGCCTCTCCAACATGTATTATTTGATCTGTTAATGACAGCCATTTTAACAGGTGTGAGGTGGTATCTCCTTGTGATTTTGATTTCTATTTCCCTAATAGCTAGTGAAGCTGAGCATTTTTTCATGAGCAATTTTCTATTGGCCAATTGTATGCCTTCTTGGGAGAAATGTCTGTTCAGGTCCTCTGCTCATTTTTTAATTGGGTTATTTTTTTGTTGTTGAGTTGCACGAGTTCTTTATATGGAAAGCCCTAAAGACTTCACCAAAATTATCAGAAACAATAAACAAATACAGTAAATTTTCTGGCTACAAAATCAATGTACAAAAATCCATTGCATTCATATATACTAACAATGACATTTCAGAAAAAGAAATGGAAAAAAAAAATTCCTTTTGCAATTGCAACAAAAAGAACAAAATACCTAGGAATAAACGTAACAAAGGATGTGAAGGACCTATGCACTGAAAACTGTAAGACATTCTTAAAAGAAATTGAAGAAGACACAAAGAAACATTAAGACATTCTGTATTCCTGGACTGGAAGAATCAACATAGTTCAAATGACCATATTACCCAAAGCAATATACAGATTTAATGCAATCCCCATCAAAATCCCAGTACCATTTTTATAAAGAAATAGAACAAAAAAATCATCAGATTTGTATGGAATCACAAAAGACCCTGAATAGCCAAAGCAATCCAAAGAAAAAAGAACAAGGCTGGAAGTATCACACTCCCTGACTTCAATCTATATTACAAGGCAACAATAATCAAAATAGCATGGTACTGGCAGAAAAACAGACACGCAGACCAATGGAATAGAATTAAAAACCCAGAAATAAACCCACATATATATGGGCAGATAATTTTTGACAAAGGAGCCAAAAACAATAATGGATTAATGGAGAAAAGAAAGCCTCTTCAATAAATGGTGCTGGGAAAATTGGAAAGCCACATACAAATGTATGAAACTAGGCTGCTATCTGTCACCATGTACCAAAATTAACTCAAAATGGATCAAGACCTAAACATAAGACCTGAAACAATAAACTGCATAGAAGAAAGTATAGGTACTGAACTTATGGACCCTGGGTTCAAAGCGGATTTTATAAATTTGACCTCAAAGGCAAGGGAAGTAAAAGCAAAAATAAATGAATGGGACTATATCAAACTAAAAAGCTTCCGCACAGCAAAAGAAACCATCAACAAAACAAAGAGGCAACCAATCAAATGGGAGAAGATATTTGCAAAAAACACCTCTGGTGAGGGCCTAATATACAAGACATATACATATTGTTTTTCAATAAAGACATAGTTGTCCCTCTGTATCTCTGGGTTTTGCATCGGCAGCTGGGAATCTGGGGATGCAGACGGCCGACTATATGCATTGTCCTATGCCATTTCATACAAGGGACTTGAGCATTCCAGATTTGGGTATCTGTCAGGGGTCCTTTATACCCAAACCTGGAATGCTCAAGAAACAATCCTTGGCAGATGATGCAGTAAAGTTTTTAGGGAGTCAAAACTTACAGAATGATTTTTCAACTGCACAGGGGTCCGCGCCCCTAACTCCTGTGTTGTTCAAGCTTCACCTATATATTCTGTTAACAACACAATATAAGGCTAAGGAAAATAAAAAATATGAATCTGATTTTAAAAATACATAATTTGGGAACTATCATATCCCAAAGAATGTGACAGCTTCAAGTATGTTTAATAGATAAGTTGTTTTTCATTAAAGAAGTCAAAAAGCAAATCTATTTTAAAAAATGAGACTTTAGTTAAAAACTTAAAATGCCACTAAAATTTGCCAAACTTGTTTTGCCAGTTGATATTCCCAGAAATCACAGCTTTGCCTGTCTAGTCTGCATTTATATTTAGTCTGGGCATTTAATCTCTCTTTTGATCTTAGTTTTGCCATACACTGTTAAGTTGTTTTATAAGGCTTTAACATAAGTTAGTTTCATAAATTGTAAAACCATTTTGTACTAGCAAACAGCTTACTTTCAAACGACTCAGAAAATACACAAAGGAGTAACAAAGAATTAAATGAACACTGTGATTCTTTATATGTGTTTCTTTTGTTTAAGTTATTTACCTCTTGTGAAAGCTGTGTTACTTGTTCCTTTTGATGTTCCAGGTCTTTTAAAACCAATGAGTTTTGTTTTTCTAACTGAAGCACTCTTCTTGCCAAGTGGACACTAGGTGAATGAAAAAAAAAAAAAATGCTCACAAAAGGGCAATGCCATCTAAAATATTCAAAATGTGTTTGTGTGCTTACAAATTGACTTACCATTTTCTAATAATACTTAAATATTAACAGAAAAACATGGAGTCAAATATTTTCAGGTGTCAACACTGGAAGACCAATATTCAAGAACTCATAATTTTGAAAGTAACATTAAATCTTCATAATAACATAACTGTGATATACTGATTACTACAGTAATAATTTTTGGCCCTTGCAAAAGTGCAGTTACATTATGATACTTGTTTGAAAAGACCATAAGATAGCAATTTACAGCTTTTCTCCATTTTTATAAAAACTTCCCATTTACAAACAAATCTGGCAATTAGTTGAAACAATAAGCTTGCTCTTTGAAAAGCATCAGTGTTTACCTCAGACAACATAATGTGTTTTATAATACAAAACACAACTGAATAGATTTTCTGTTGAAAGTAGAGATGGAAAAGATGTATGAAAAGTGGAAAATGTCCACGTAAAGGCAAATTTTCTGGACTAAAAGAAATCATTGAAAGACCACACTGTGATCATCAACTTATTGTACTGAGTGTAACCTTTAAATTTAGGTTACCTTTAGAATTTAAAATTACATTGAATGTGAAATGTCCCAATTCCACTTTGAAGACACAATTGAAAAAAAAGCTTCAGCTACAACAATCATTTTCTTCTAACTACTGGGGGAAGAAAAGTGGCATAATGTTTTTAAGAACTGCTAATTATGTTGAGAATACTTGTCCTCCAAAGACCCTCTCTATAATTCCAAAAACTTAAAAATTCTTATTTATCACATTTCCATCTGTATGAGTTGACTTATTAATATTTCAATTGTGAAATCCCTGGATTCCAAGAAGACAGGAAGTTTTACGATGACAAGAAGTAAAATACTGTCTTTCTAAATAAAACTATAGGACAAAAACAATTCCATTGTGTTTTTAAATATTTTCTAATATCAGATAAAGAAATGCAGACAAAACTATGAAAATAATGTTATATGTCCTACACATCTATTTCTAAGAATTTGTTTTTGTTTTTCCAAATACAATTGAGTTCTGGTAAAAGTTTATATAGTGAATTGGGTAGCTTGTTTACAAAACAACTTTATTGATATGAAATTTATTGATATGTAATTTACATACCATGAAGTCCACACATTTAAAGTGTACAATTCAATTATTTTTTGTATATTTAGAGTTGTTCAACTATCACTAGCATCTAATTTAGGACAGTTTTTTGTGTTCCAGTAAAATTTTATTTATTTATTTATTTATTTATTTATTTATTTATTTATTTAAAATTTGTTGGGGTGACATTGGCTAGTAAAATTATATAGGTTTCAAGTGTATAATTCTATAATGCTTTATCTGTATATTGCATTGCATGTTCACTATCCAGTCAGTTCTCCTTCCATCACCATATATTAGACCCCCTTTTCCCTCTTTTACCCCCTTCCCCCATTTTAGAACACTTTTATTACCCCCAAAAGCAAATGTGTACACTTTAGCACCACTCCCCATCCTCCCTGCCCAAGACCTGGGAATCTACTTTCTTCCTTGATCGATTTTTAAGGTGTCTACAGTGTTTGGCTATCCTGTTTTCCATTCCTCCACGTAAAATATACCATGTTCTTTCAAATTTGACCCTAAAAAAAGAACTCTACAAATAAAATAATCTTAACGCTAATTTTATATGATGTTTACATTTTAAATTTGTTGATTATATGTGTGCAAACATCAGTATTTTATATCATTAGTTCTGTTTTTTATCACACTAAGTTAAACCTTGGTGTTTTTTTTCTTCACTCATACTTTCATTTTCTTTCATCTTTCATATATGTTAGGAATAAATCCCTTCATCTTTGTCTCCCACAAAACTCAACATTAGGGTCTTTCTGTATATAGTAATTTCTCAATAAATGCATGTTGAAGGTACAGATCATATTTGTGTAATGCTCAGTATAGAACAATGAACGCAATCAAATGCTGTTACAGAATCCGATACTATTACACAGACTCAGAGTTACAGATGAGATGAAATGGAAGAAATAGGGATGCGAAAAAATAATGAGATGAAAAAGTCACCCATTACCAACATTTTGAAGATAATGACTTGAAGATATCAAGTATAACAATATTAAGTAGTTCATTTGATTTGGGTGCTTTTTGGTTTGTTTGAGAATTGCATGATTCTCTTATGCAAACATGGTGTGATACCACTTATCAATATAAAATATCACGTGACATAAAACACTACATTTAAGAAATTCTTGATAGGCTGCTGCGTAAGTCCTAACATCAGGGCTACCTCCTTTTTTACTAAGAATTTCCTTGACTATGGTTGGAGGATTCTGAGTGAGAAAAATCAACTTTAAATAGCAGAAAGATATCTTATAATTTCTTGAAATTGCTTATAAATGTATTCTACAGTGTTCTGATCACTAGCTTACAGTACTAGTAAAAACTTTCTAGGAACTGTTGCTGACGGGAATGACCGTGACGATTATTATGAATGTTGATGGCATTTATGATGCATAATGGTGATAATGTGGAAGACGTTGTGCTACAATTAGTCTCCAACTGATCCACTGATCACGTTTTAAAAATTCACTTCTAAGTCTCAGCTGTAAGGTAGAAGAACACATCTCACAGACATATCGGAAACGGTGCAATGGTATTAAGCTTCTGAGGTTGTCCTAAAGATGACCTATTTAGCCCGTGATGTTATGGGGGGAAAAGGAAAGCAAGAAAAGAAAACAAGAACAAGAATAAAAAATAATACTGTGAAATCTTTTTCTTTTAAAAACTGTATATTTAAGCCCATAGAACACACAGGGAAAACAAGAAGTATAATTTTTCATCATTATAATACTTGCAATTAAACAGAAATGATAAAAAGAAAATTAGCAATTTTTTTTGACCATGAATATCGATGACTGCAAAAAAGCCAGCTGAATTAGAGGAAATATATTACTTAATTCAATAAGATACTCACGAACACTTTCTTTTAGCAAACATATTTAAAAGCTTATGATCTACACATCTACACTGGTACTGGGAATACATAATTTCTACCTGGAGGAGCTGCCAGTCTACTGAGGAAGATAGGCAAATGAAAAAAATTATCGTAGTGTGCTAAATATTATGAGAAGGAATGAAAACTAATTCTGACCAATCTGGGGCAGAGGCAGAGAAACAGCATTCTGGGTAGAGGAAACAGTGTAAGTAAAGGATGATCTGCTGGAGAAAACTGTAAGCAGTGTGGTATTGATGGATGAAACATACGGCACGTGGTGAGGGTGGAAGCTAGAGAGATTTAGGCAGGGATATATGATGAAAGGCCTTGTATGACAAGCTGAGTTTAAATTTTATCCTTTAGTTGGCTAGGCATGACATGATCAGATCTGTACTTGAGACAGTCCTCGGTCAACACTGTGGAGGATTACTTGAGAAGGAAGATTTGAGCCACTCAAAAGGTTAAGGTCATAGTTTAGACCAGGCATCTCCGAAAGTAGTTACGTGTACAGTAATCCATTGAAGTGTGGGAAATATTACTTACATTTATTTTAATATCATATATTTTTAAGTTTTCATTTTCTGTGTAGGTTTGATATTATAATGTACATAACATTTACATGATAGTACATACATAGGATAGTACCTGCATATAACTTATAAATAAATATAAACACATATACATATATTGGTGGGTGCATATTTAATTGTTTTCCCAATAGGGATCCATATCAACAAGTTTGGAGCCCACCGGTCAAGGCGAGTTTTCTAATAGAAATATAATGTAAGCCACACATGTAATTTAAAATTTTCTAGTAGTAGCTACATTAAAAATAGTACAAAGCCCTTATCTCATATGATATGGAGAATCAACTCAAAGTAGATCAAAGACCTATATGTAAGAGCTAAAAACGTAAATTCTTAGGGAAAAAAAAAACAGGAGTAACTCATCATTAACTTGGATTTGGCAAAGGACTCTCAGATATAGCTCCAAAAACACAAGCAACAACAAAAAAATAGTACAAAGCACTAATTTTAATGCATCAAAATTAAAAAGTTTTGTGCTTCAAAAGACACTATCAAGAAAGGGAAAAGACAGCCCAGGGAATGGGAGAAAAAAATTCAAAATATATATCTGATAATGGGTTTGTATCCAGAAAATACAAAGAACTCTTACAGCTCAACAGTAAAAATACAACTCAATTAGAGCATTCACAATAGTACCTTGGCTATGGAAAGTTCTAAATAATTATCTTTGCACTCCTTGTACTGTGATTTATTAGAAAGTGTAATGACTGGGTCAAAACACATGTGCATTATAAATTTTCAGGCATTCCTCTTGAAAGGTTGTACAAATTTAAGTTCTCAGGAACTAGAATAAAAGTTCTCCAAGGACAGGAATTTTTATTTATTTTGTTCTCTAATATATTATTCTAAGTGTCTGGAATAATACCTGGTACAGTAATTACCTGTTCAGTAATAAAGGTCTTAAAGAATAAACTTTCTATAAGACCTCCTTTTTCTTCATACCTAGCCCACACTGGGCATCATCAATCTTTAAAATTTTCTTAACCTTATAGACAGACAATAGAATCTTATTTTAAATTAAATTTATTTGTGCGATTACACATCTTCTATGTAGTTTGTTAGATGTTTGTATTTCTTATTTAACGAATTGATGTTTATGTCCTTTCCCCACCCACTCCAAATCTTACCTACAGGGTTAATTCTCCTCTACATCTACACTATTTAAAAATATCAAGGCCACCTATAATCTCAACTGAGCCAACCTTATTTTCTATTAATGTCCACTCTTCTTAATGTCCCACAAACATGTTTTGTACATGCCTTCCACTATACCTCCACTGGTCCGCTAGCCTGAAGCAGATAGGTTATTCCACTGCTTGAAAGTCCAATGTTTTTCTTAAGTTTCCCTTCAAGTTCCACTTCCTCCATTTCTCACCATGCCAGCTTTCACTGATCGCTGGTCCTCTGATACAGTGTATTTTTGGGTGTGTCTTGCTATTCCTTCAGGCATGTTTATCTTTCTCCCCCAACAGGTGCAACTTATATGAAGACATGGGTCTTATCCCCTGTAGTGCGTGATGAACACAGTGGGCACTTAATGAATTCTTCCTGATTGATTTTGTTTAAGCGAATTTTGTCCAAATGAATACATTTCCAGAAACCATATTCCAAGGCTGCAGAGTCTCAATATTAAAGTACAACTAACGCTTAGCATCTAAGCTTTGAACTAGTAATAAACAAGTACATTAAGTTAATAAGGGAAGAAGGCAAATGTCACAGATACCAATTCACCTCTTGTATATTTCAACCTCCTAAATCTTTAGTTTTTTATTATTTTTTTTAACAACCTGCTACATTTTAAAATGTGGGATATTGTTGTGGTGAGTGATTTGGTTTTGTAGGTGGATTCTGTTTAGAAATCTGGGATATTAGAAATTGGAAGAGAGGAGGGGAGTTTTAGTTTAAATGAAATTCATATCAAGACAGATGAAGAGTTGCTCACTTATAGCTGTTTGTGTCTCCTTAACTACAATGCACGTACAATGAAAACAAATCCTTTCCAATTCTTTATAATGAGTAACTATGGACACCCAGGGAAAATGACTCCGGCTAAAGGTTATTTATTTACTTATTTTTTTTGTATAGAATGTACTAAACTCCTCAAGTAAGCACTGCATTTTTTTTTAAAGCTTTTATTTATTTAAGTGTGTTTTTCCAGGACCAAGTAGTTGTTTCAATATAGTTGTGGAGGGCACAGTTCACAGCGGCCCATGTGGGAATTGAACCGGCAACCTTGTTGTTAAGGGCACAGCGCTCTAACCAACTGAGCTAACTGGCGGCCCCCAGCACTGCTTTTATAGGCTATCTGTTGAGACACTAAAATAGGTATAACATGGGGCAGCCGGATGGCTCAGTTGTTTAGAGTGCGAGCTCTGAACAACAGGCTTGCTGGTTCGATTCCCACATGGGTCAGTGATCTGCGCCCTCCACAACTAGATTGAAGACAATGAGCTGCTGCTGAGCTTCCGGAGGGGCGGCCGGATGGCTCAGTTGGTTAGAGTGCAAGCTCTGAACAACAAGGTTGCTTGTTCAATTCCTGCAAGGGATGGGGGGCTGTGCCCCCTGCAACTAAGATTGAAAACAGCAACTGGACTTGGAGCTGAGCGGCACCCTCCACAACTAGATTTGGAGCTGATAGGCCTTGGAGAAACACACTGTTCTTCAATATTCCCCAATAAAAAAATTTTAAAAAGTTATAAAAAAATATAACACAATTCTTTGTAATTACATTAATTGCCATTTGATTTTTTACCTATACCAAAATTAAGATTTATATCAACTGAAACTAATAGTACAGAGTATGGTTTTGTGTTTAAACATTAAACAAAAATTTAAGCTGTCAACTGGCAAAATTCTTCCACCAAGGGTTATCTCTTAGCTCTCTCATTACTTGACTCCAAATAGACGTTATTCTCTTGGATCTGCCAATGGCAGTACATCTGATTATTGCATACAATTGCATAATAATTGCCAATGTGAACATGGAAGACCTCTATTTACATCTGAGATGCCAAAGCACAATGGAGGATTGACGCTGTCTCCCGTTCTTCAGTAGTTTTCTTAGTATCATCAACGCTCCAAATAAGTAAGTTTGTTATTTACATACTTACTAACTAGTTACTTGGTATGAAATAACAGTGGGCTTTCTCATCTTTTTCAATTGTAGCAGATCAGAATTCTGTCTCTATTAGCACAACATAAAAAATGGTTCAAAAAAAGGACACATGTGCCAGAGTGATGATAGCTTCAGAACACTTCAGGTTGGTCCCTGTACTGCCTGCTCTGTTGGCAGTTACTAAGGACTTAATAATGGTTTCATGCTGATTATCTATAGTTAAATAAGACTTTCTCTATTTTCGTCAATAGGTTTGAACTTTCAAGTTGATCATGAACAGACTACAATTAAGTTTTAAAGGACTATGCCTAAAACCAACTCAAATGAAATAAGCACAACTTTTCCTAAGGACAAAAATGATAACTCATACTATGAGAATACAGGAGGAAAAAAAAACACAAATTTTTGTTATGCACAAAAGTTTGCTAGAGGAAATAAAAGTTTCCTCTGCTTTATTTTTTCCTTTATTATGAAGCTCAATCTACTGTGAAAGATTCCACTTAAAGCTCTAGACAGAAACCCAAACAAAAGGTCTATAGTATGCAGTAAATCTTGCAATTTGAAAGGTTTTAAAACCTTCAGAGGAGTCTCCACATTCAGAAATGCCAAAACAAACAGAGAAGCACACACTAAGACCACGTTAGTGACTGGGTGTTACCCATTTCGTGTTGCAGGTTTAAAGAGCATTACCAAAACATGTAACCAGAAAATCTTGTTTGCTATTTTCAAAACAATCATGACCGAAACAAAAACATTGCTTCAGATTTTCAAGTTTAGTCAAGTCAAGAAGAGCTCATTTTATTTTAATATACTTTAATTGTATAAGCCCTTTTAACTTTCCACAACTTTGTCCCAGAAAGAGTTTAAGATAATATTTAGTTATTATTCATATGTCTACTGAAAGTTCAAAAGATGAGTAACCTTATTTACTAATGTGTTTAAGAGACATTTTAGGGAGTTATTTTTTAAACTAATTGTGAAAAATTAATTTTGCTACTTCTGTACAGGAAATTGGCTTTATAGTATATATCTTAAGAAACTGATTGATATCAAAGAAAGTGAATTTCAAAACTAGTTTCATGTCCAGGAGGTGTCTCTAGTAATTATTTCAAGACGTCTCATTAAAATTTTAAAACAAAATTGTTTTAAATAAAAAGTCAAATTGTGTCTAAAGTTTTTGGAAAACTGGCTATTGCTCTTAAAATCAACTGCAATTTACGTTAAGAAACATAAATTGGCATTACAAACTACAATTACTTATGCCAGGCATTCTGCGGTAAACTTTGTATCTATCTTCTCATTTTGATTTTATAATATACCTTGGGTAGCAACAGGCAACTAATGAAAATTTTCAGTGGCTGTCAAACTCAACAGCAATATGGCACTCAAAAACAGCAGGACTAAAAATTAAAGTTTTGGATAAACAATAAAAATTATCTTCTTGAAGACTATTCAATGATGTAAGAAAATGTTCAGGGTAGATTCATAAGATAAAAAAATTAAGTTTCGAAATTACATACAATACCCTAAATATGTAAGAAAAAAATATATGCCTGTATAAATTTTTGAATTGTTTCTTTGGACAAGATTACCAGCAATTTTCCTAATTTTCTAAAATAAACATGTATTACTTTTATAATCAGAAATCCCCTCCAATGAAGTGTTACCCTAAAATACCTAAATCTGGTTGTTGAATATATGAGATTTTAAATCAAATTTAGTATGAGTAGAATATATTGTGTAGTAGTTGGGAAATAAATTCCTTTGAGATTTTAACATATTTTGGTACAGGGTGATGTTTAATGAAAACGTTATTATGTAAATATTTCATTTGCTGTTCTGAGTTGTTTTGTAATTCACCTTAAGGTTTCAATTGCTTTAATTTCAAAAGTGAAAAATTAAGTATAGATTCTCTCAAAGACTAAATTGCTTTCATCTTAAGTAAATTAAACTTAGAGCACAAAGCCAGTGACTTCTTTACAAACATCCATTAAGAAATCCAATATGGACTTTGCAAACTTCAGAAATGCATCAGACCATAAATAGGGATCTTCTGAGCCACTGGTCAATTTGGGGGATACAGTAGGCACTCAATAAAAGTTGTTGAATGAGTGGGCAAGAGAATGCATAAATGTCCTCTTTGGATAGCTAGACTTACTTTACCTATACTCAGTTGAGATGACCTGAGAAGCACTTCCTCAAAATAACCCTGTGGTTCACCATGAGAAGAATGCCTGGCACCAGCTGGTAGGAGATATTAATAGCATGCCCATTAGGCACTTGTTCAAGGCACACAGATAGCTCAGTGATAAAATCTTTAGAAATATTTGGACAGTTAAGATTATTTAGAATATGAATCAGTTGTGGTTACTTAAATCTTCACTCTAAATTTTAAGAAATCAACATCTGTTTTGGAAATTCTTAAAAAAATAAGCTTGCTTCAATTTTGGAGGAATTCGGTATTTGGGCTAAAGAAAGAAAGTTTACAATAGCAATCATCTTTTTCTTGTGACAAGATTCTTCTGAAGGATGCAGATGCTAAAATAGAGAAGAGAATAGAAAATTTCAATTGCTTAGTATTTTAGTGATCATTTACCACTGATAAAGAAGTCGTTTGTCCACAAAACTATGTTTCTACTCCTCCCTAGGCAACATAATGTTAAAAAACAGAGATATGCTGAAAATTACAATAAAACTAAGTCACCTTCAGTGACTTTTGGAGGGACTTGGGGAAGAATGAGAATGGGATGGGACAATAACTGATTTTTCAAGTGATACGTACGTAATTTAGGAGTACTTGCATCTTTACTAGAATTAACCATTCCAGCTAAAAATTGACACTTGCTAGTAATCTACCCTTGATTTAAAATTTTCCAGATATTTAGTTTTACGAGTATGAGACACAACTTGCAAGTATCCTTTGAACTTCTCATGTAATGGTCTATATCTTACATCACTTTGGCTAGCCATGAGGGCATTTCATTCTCTGAGCCATCACTTCAAAGTTTCTACAAAAGCAATTACGTTAAGATGGATTGTTTTTCTTATTTAGTGTGTAATGCCTCTAAGTGTTTAAATCAATTCATATAAAAATAAAAGATAAACAAGCAGCTCTGAGTTCTCAAATACTCAGGTGAAGAGACAATTCTACTAGGCATCTACTAGGTGGAGACAGTGGAAAATAAACAATAAGAGGTAGTTGCTGACCTTGAGGAACGTTTTTTCATCTACCTGAAGAAATAATATGGAAAAGGACAGCTAATAAGCAAAATGCTTTATTGTATGAAGAAAACACATGTTTATAGGCAGCGACATATTCTACCCTTATTTTCCGTAAAGAGGCAAGTAAGGCTGGAGAGCTGGGCGCACATAAGGAGCTTACAAGTCTGATGGAAACATTTAGACTTGATGTGTTCGCAAATGGGGCAGTGAGATATTTTTGCAAAGCAGGCTGAATATAGGCGGGATATCGGAGTCAGGAGTCAGGTCAGCTAGAACACCTATTAATATAGGTACAATGTTCTCTCAGTGTACTTTCAACAGTATCTCACAAGATAACCAGTGGATCTTTCAAAACATTTTCTTGGTTTTCACAGTCTTTTATACTTTCAGTCACAATACATGTACTATCGCCATCTCTCTTGCTCTCTCACGTATAAGTCAAGGAATGTAGGCAGGTGAATAAAAAACAAGAGGAAAAACAGGAAGCATAATTAATGAATAATTAACCTAAAATTATTGGTACAAAAGTATTTGTAACTCACTTGAAAAATTAATGTGAAAATAAAATTAAAATAGTGTCATTATCACTGAATCTAATTACAGGAAATTTCTAATGTATGCTTCCATTCTACTGACAATTAAATTCACTTAAAAATGCATGAAATACACGATTATTAATGTGTTTTATTTTGTGAGCAATTTAATATTTATGCATACTAAGAATAAAGTAACTTTACTTTGTCATGCAACTTAGCACACTATCAAAAAGCATAACATAATAATTACATTTAGATCAAACAGATAAGTAAAACAAATATAGATTCATTTTACCTTTGCTTTAGTCGTCTTTTGGCTGTTGTGGGAACATTAGCACCATAACCATAGGAAAAAAGAACCCTTTCAGCTTCATCTTCATTTTCAACTGAAAAATAGTAAAATGTGTGATGTAAAATAACTTTTCTTTAAGAATCATGGCAGAAGTGAAAATAAAAGAGGCCATAATAATGAACAAGGAGCATAAGAACATTAAAAAGGGCTAATGTGTAATCTCAAACAGGCTATTTGCAAGTAGAAACATATTTCTTAAAGTATATGCTTGCTTGGATTTGTTCCATTTATTTTTAAAAGGTGTAAGGGATTGCATCATACGACACATTAAGTTTTCTTGTTATAAAACACAATAATACAGATGTTTTATTCTAAATGATTCAAAGGTTTTTTGCATTAAATGCATGTTATGTAATTGTGAAAAAGTAATGACATCAATTTCATTACGTCTCTCTTGATAAAGAAATGACTTTTTAATTAGGAAAGATGTTCATTATTTTATCATAAGAACAACTTTATCTTAACTTGTAATAATAAAATTAAACATTTAAGTAGGCTCCTCTGTGAAGAAAATGTGCAGTATGAAGAATGTATTGATGGCTTTTTTTAAATTACCAAAAAAAAAAAAAAAATTCAGCAAAACCAGTAGTTCTAAATTTTGCTATTGTTACACCACTTCCCCAAAGGAATTTTAACTAACAGGTTAATATTTTATGAGTGAAAAGTTTGAATACAATGACAATTTTAATATATGTTGGGATTAAAAAATATTTAATCAAAGGCCATAAAAATGAAAGATTTACTAGCTCAAATAAAAGCAGTCGATGCATAATTTTGTAATGTTATTCATCAACATTATTTTAAAGTCAACAAGAGAAACCTACTTTTAGAAGTGTTTCAGATTTAAAACAAAGCCACATTTTATATTAGTAAGTGCAGTCCTATCACTGCAATACGCACTTATTTGTTGATTAATCCTTTTGTAGCACAGTAAAAATTTTAGGAATATTCCTAAGTGTTTTCCTTCAATTTTGTCCTTGTTTTTCATGGTGAACCAAGACTACCTTTCAGAGGTAGAATATTAGTTGTGAGGGACATGTGGAAGCAAGAGATGATCTATATACCATTGGTAATAGTGTTATCAGATGTCGTGGCTTCAGATCCAAGTTGGGTTCTCCAATTTAGCTCTATCAGAACTAGAGCTGGCCGTTAGATACCTATCTGACTCTCGTCTCTCTTAAATAGTTATACATTCAGCAGGGAAAGGTGTAAACTGAGTTAACACCTTAGACAAACCCATCAGTTAGATATTGATGGATATCTTAAATTTGAGTTTAATACTTACTGGATTAATATCTCATGCGTTAACTGTTCTAGTGGTTATTTAATTACAGAAACAATGTACTATACAACATGGTAAATGTACTAAAGAGATAAGACTGTGTCTTAGAAGTAGAGAGCACAGAACAACTGTTAGCGAGTGCCACTATTTTTCCTGTGCTACAGGCATTAGGAAGGTGTGGGGAGACTGGCATTTACCTTCCAGACAAAGTGCTGAGAAAGTGCAGGAGGGAACTGCATATGTAAAGACACAGAGCTGTGAAGTTTGAGTAATTGTAGGAAAAGTGGCTGGAGTTAATCCGGAGTACAATGGTAGTAGAAAGGTAGGTTTAGTTCTAACTGTGAATGGCACTTGTTTGCTAGGCGAAAGAGCTTGATCTTATTCTACAGTCAACAAGAAATTAATACAGGACATGACCAACAGATTTTTGTTGTTGATGCTGATATTATAGAAAAAAATTCCAATAATGGGGAAAGCATGGCCTAGATTTGTAGTACAGAGAACTCTTCACAAATTATAGTAATGACCAGTTGAGATATGGTTCATAATAGCAACAGAGGATGCAGAAAAGAACTTGGATTCTAGACAACTGAACACATGTGGAGGTGAGATGAGGCACTAGATAGAATAAGGGAGGAATCAATTCTGATAAAATCTAGTTGGGTATTTAGACAGACTTAAACCTTATAAACAGATTAAGAATACAAGAACATTAGTAAATTTCAGGGAGAAGAGAAAATGTAAATAATGTTAGATATTCAATGACTGCGGGAACTCCAAACAAATCTCTAGCCTATAGATAGTAATTGAAATTGTAGAAATGATAAGATTAACCAGAAAGTACGTAAGTAAGAATTGAGAACCATTAGAGTTAGAAGAAAAGAAAACAAAAGTGATGTAGAAGACACAATCAGAGGCAGGTGATTCAAGAAGGCAGATTAAGAGTTTTGAGAACCGTGATAGATGCCCAATAAAGGTTACAAATAGGGTGAAAATGGACAGAGTGTCCTGGAATTTGACAACAAGAAATCTGATTTTCACTTTATATTTGAATTTATTTAGTTTCTAGGCAGTACTTGTACTTTTAACAACTTGATGAGTATTTGAAAACTAAACTCCTCAAATATCCAAATAACACACTTACGATTACAAAAAGCAATTCAAGTATAAACAAGAGACTGTGATTTGCTATGGTTACACCTTAAAAAATGAAGTGCAACTATCCTTATGTCAGTTGAAATTATATGATAATCCCTTGAATATTGTACACCGTAGTACTAAAAGAATGTTCTGTGCTTACATCTTTGAAATTTCAGTTAATCAATGTAAACGGATAGAGAAAAAAAGTAGTTTCTTGATCTTCCAAGAACAAATATATTTTATTCTAAGATGGCTTATATAATAGTAAAAAATTAATTTCTGTACTTTTTCTAAAGATTTTGTTAAGACAATATTTACACATACAGAAAAGTTGAACAAGATGTACAGTGTACACCCATATGCCCAATATCTGGATTCTAAATTAAACACTGTACTGTACTGATTTATCACACATCTTTCCATCTCCATATCCATCCTATAAATCTATCTTATTTTTTGGGTGCATTTAAAAGTACGTTGTAGACATTTGCCCTTCAATCCTCAACAGTTCAACATAAAAATCATCAACTATAATCCAATATTTATTTAGTTTTTAAAAATAAAATTTACATCTAGTAAAAGGTACAAATCTTAAGTATTCCTGTTAAATTTACTTATCAGTGTTAAGTGATTGCTTTTTAATTTGAAAATACATTCTTACTCTTCCTTTTTGATCTTTATACCTGTTTTTTCTTTCTATTCTTATTTTATTAGCTAGGACCTCAAATACAACGTGTAATATAAGTTATGAAAACAGAAATCCTTGCCTTGTTCTTTCTTAAAGGAAATGCATTTAATATTTTATCATTGGGTATGACATTAGCTATAGGTTTTTTGATAGATACCCTTTATCAGATTGAGGAAGTTCCCTCTAATTTGTTTCGACAGAAGGACATACACAAAGGTATAGACATAAGAAAGAGTATGAAACTTTTAAAATAATATATGATATGAAATGGTAAGGCATGAAAAGTAGAAAGATATATGAGTCTAATCACAAAAAAGTTATACTAAGGAATTCAACTTTCGGCTTTCTTAAGAGGATAGACATTAAATCAGGTGTTTGGTATAATCAAACCTGTATTTTATAAAGATTACTCTGACTTCAGTGTACAAACTGAAGGTAAATTTGGAAACTAGGAAACTATTGAAATTATCATTGATCTTGAAAATGGAAAAAATGATAGGAATAAAAGTTTTTCTTAAATTTGCCTATAAATATAATACAGTCTTTGAAAGAAAATGTTCCCAAAATAGATTCAAATTTAACTTCAACTGAAGTTTAAACTCACTTTTATAAGAATGCCACTGCTACTTATGACTTTTGAACAAAAATAATGTACTGAAGCAAACATCATAGTCAACAGTGAGATGTTATTTAAAATATTCTCATCGAGTCAGGGACAACACAGGAAGATAGCATAATAAGAGGGGAAAAAAGAAGAAATTCAAGGTCAAAGATTATAACATAGTAGTTTCAAAGAATTTCTATCCGTCCTTCAAGACTTATTCAAATGTCATCTCCCCTCTTAGGTATTCCTCACCTCCAAGGCTGAATTAACTCAGGTTCTCATCTGTACTTTTACAAAGAACTGTCTATCTCTTGCTCATTGCACTTAGTTTACTACTTTAATTATCTGTTACTGTGTTCGTCTCTCCGAGTAGACTAGACTAGGAACCCCTATAAGCAAGCATCATTGCATGAACTCCATATCCCCAGATCCTGGCATATGTAAACACTTAATAATTGTTGAATGAGTGAACTAAACAAATGAAAAAGATAAAATCTACCACAGGTAACTTACTTTTTATTTTCATCCCAACTATTGGAATTAAGACTAATTTTTAAAATATAAAATATTCTTTTAAAAGAAATCAAGAATTATATTTGAAAGAAATCTACCAAAGCAGTTTTAGAAACAATACCAGGTTCCTTATGCTGCCAGAAATAAAAAGCTGTGTGTATGGGAGGGTGGTGGGAGGCTTACTTTCTGCAGTTTGCATTATTATTTCATCAAGCTCTTTTTCCAATTTCTCATAAATGTCTAGCCTCGCCTGATGCTCAGAGTTCTGTGCTTGAAGTTCAGTAATGCGTTTTTCAGAAGAGGCTTGGAGACTATAAAATTCTTTAGTTAAAACCTAATAGTGAAAGAAAACAAAATTGCAAAGGCAGAATTAAATACATTAACAGTTAAGACAAAAACGTGATACAAAAATATTTTGGTTTCTTCTCTTTTTAATGATTTATGTATGAAGGCAAAGTAGCTCAACTGAGATGACTGAGGAAGTAAAATACATTTATTTCTAAGAAAAACAATTCAGTTGTTTTTAAGTGAAGATTACAAAGCACTTTATTAATATTGAATAAAAAACAAATTTAAAACTTAAAAATAGTTATAGGAGTAAGATTAGCATTTATTTGTTAGAATTCAAAAAATGCACTAATGCTATACTTACTTGCAGCTCATTTATCTGGTGATTGCAGCTATCAGAGGAAGGCTTATAAAGCTATGTGTAAAATGATATACTCATAATGAGTCCTTTAGTTTTCCATCAGAGCTCATTTCATCTAACCTTACCATGTTTTTAATAAAATTTCTGATTTTCTGAATAATCATAAGTTCAAAGCAGCAATCAAAATGTAAATGTGAAGTGCTACTTGGGGCAGTATCAGGAAATATCTCTGCATAGAAAAAAAGGCAAAACAAAAAAAACACTATAGAAAGTGATACAAAAGTGATACTATAAAAAGAAGGCATGGAAATTGGAGTTATTTTGGGTAAGGACAAAAAAATCCTGTGTTGTTCAATGGTTACTCATTGAAGGAATCGCTAAGTAATAATAATGAATTTACTAAAAAAGGAGACATTTCCAGTGACAAATGTTTTAATGCTTAAATTCCAATTATCTAGAAAGTTTACTTACTAGTACAGACTAAATAATGGAGTGGTATTACACTTGCTTCCTAACACAGCATAAGAAAGATGTAGTGTTTCCTGAGAAGCAATAGAATATTATGGTCAAAAATATGGTTTGGAGCCAGAAAGACTTGGATTTCAATCCCAGTTTTGGTATTAATTCATTGTGATCTTAGGCAATTACTTAAGTCTTTCTAGGTCTACCTCAAATACTGTTGGAGTATTAAATGAGATGATACATTCACAGTGCTTGGCAGAGTGCACAAAACACAGTAAGTGTTGAAAAATACTATTACTACTGTAAGAAATACAATTATGAAAACTTTGTATTAAATGGCTCATAGAAATAGATTTGTACAGATTTAATTATTCTCAATTCTCCATAATGAAACACTTTTGAAGAAAACTTATTTTCTTTAATGACGTAAAGCTCACCTTAAATATATGTGACTGTATGCTTTCTGTGAGGGGGGGGAAAAGAAGAAGTGGAATATTTATTTAGTTTTTAACAAGGAGAAAGTACGATTTAATTTTTCTTATCTACTCCATTTCCTTAAATTATTTCCATTAAAACTTCCCCCCAAAGTAAACTAAACATTATCCCCCCACCCTCCAAATATATTCCTTTGGAGGATGGAGAAATAATAACATGGGAATAATATTTGTAGGATGATTTCTAGTGTCCCTGATTGGGTCAGAAAAAAGAAAATTCATGGTTTAGCACCATTTCTTCTTGCCAGCTGGGAATGTGTTTTCTAGAGACTTATTAATTCATTATAACAAAATCACTGCAAAGTGGGATAATCTGGGACTTTCTTAGAATTCATTATATTGGGGTGTAATTTATTAAGAATCTGGTTGCTGATGACACTTACTGATTCCACTCTCAAAAGAGAGTATCAGAAGAGATAGTGTTAAGTGACTATTCCCACAGAAAAGCTGATACTTTTCACCTGTATCCCAGTTCCCCCAACAAAAACACCAAATAAACGAAAACTGCAGAAATGGGTATCTAACGATTCAAAATGTTGAAGATGGGGTATTTCATAGAATATTATTTTAAGAAGAGATTTAAAAAAGTAGTATGAATTGGAGAGATATAATTTAAAATTCTCTCTTCATAACACAGAGGAGAGACTCCCAGAAATTTCTGATTGGGGGTCTCTTCCCACACCTCTGTCCCCCATGGTTAATTCCCTTTGACTATGGATTTATCTGAGTGGTTGCTATACATAAATATACTACTGTTTCTGAAAAGCCGCAGAAGAACTTGATGATTAGATCAATGGAAGGCTATTATAGTCAAGATTCTTTTGGAAAAACCAATATATAACATTTGAGTTTAAACATGAATGTATACAATAGGTCAACTGCTTTTAGCAATCCATTAAATATCAAGCTCTCAGTGGATAGTTCCTTCCTTTAAATAATATAATGATAACACAAAATTACATAAAATTACACATGTAACACAAAACTACAGGTCAATAATTGCTTTAAAAACCAAAAATATGAAAAAGCCAGTGTTTTCAGGGCCTTTGCCAATTGATAATTAAGAAAAAATAAAGTAAATTGTTCCCAAGTTATAAATCAATGTGAATATTGGGTAAAAGCCACAGAAAAGTACATAGTGATTACAATAATCATTAACCTGCACAAAATTCTTTTTCTTTAAATTCATTTTAAATAAGAATTGCCTTAAATAGCTATGTATGGTGTCAGATGGACAGTAGACTTATTGGGGTTATCACTTTATGAGGGGTGTAAATGTCTCATCACTATGTTGTTCTGTACACCTGAAACTAATAAGAAAGTTATTATAAAGAAAAAAAAGAATTGTCTTAGAAACACCTTCCAGTACTTCAGAAAAATGGCTTCAAATAAAAGTACGATATTAACATTCACCAACCATTCATTTACTCCTTAAATTATTGCTGAGCACCCACCATGATCAAAGCACTGTGTTAGGCACTGCCGGCACAGTGATACACGTCCTACCAAGGCTCCTACTTTAACAGAGGAGAAAATGTACAGAAATTCCCCTAAAGTCTCCGTTTTATCAACCAGAGTTTTAGAATCACAATTACTTTTCACAAAGGTGTTTCCCCATATAAGGCATTTACACAAAGGAATACAATCATCGCTAGTCATGGGCATCCACAGACCAAGCGGATAGGTCTATGGGAGAGTGGTTTTCATACTGCAAGTTACAACTTTTACAAGGTCATGAAATCAATCTGGATTGCAACCAGCTAAAAATAACAGTATAGAATGGTTTAGAAAACATCAGCACAGTATGTTGTAAAGTATTGTTTAATGAAATGTTTGTTTCAGAAGTATAGAGAGAAAGGAAGTGCTTCTCTATTTCTGTATATGTAACACCCCTCACTCCTCTGTTCCAAGACACTTTCTTAAGTCATCGGGAATTATCCAATTTAAATCATGGAAAACATTACTTGCAAAAGACAAATTCCACATCAATTCGTCTAATACAATCTATTTGAAAATGTGTGGGAGAGTATGTCGGAGTAGATATGACTGCATCAGTTTCCCGAAAGGTACCTGAAAAAGTTTTAAACGCTGAACACTGGTTTGTTTTACAAGTGGACACCATCTATAACTTTTACTTATGTTTCTTTAAATAGATATGTATTTAATATCATTTTTATGTTTTTCCCTAAGGCTCTATTTTCTGTGAGACCCTTTATCCTGTTAATCTTAGTTTTACTTATCAAAGTACTTTTCAGAAATGTAATCTCTAAGATATTATAATGAATACTTACATCATCAGCTAATTAATTAATCATGCTAATGAGATTACTGAATCTTTCATTCAATGTTTTTAATGAGCATTTCCTCCAAATCTAAAATATTCAAGAACATGATTGCATGTAATCATACAATGCATGAATACAACAATATACAACTTATACTTTTTAAAATTGCTTTTGCTGTTCTGTACACCATTAATATAAACCTTTATAAGCATCTCTTATTATTTCTTTAGGGAAAATTCCTTTATCTGAAATTACTGGATCAATTTTTCAAGGATGTTAACACAGATTACCAAACTGTTCTCCAGAAGGGATGTTCCACTTCCTAACTGCATGTGATTTCCCATTTAAGGGTACTCTTGCCAGCACTTTAAAAACAACAAACACACTTATATAAAGGTAAAAAAAAGTTTAAACGTACATTTCTTTAATTATTAGCGAGAACACATTTTCACTTTTTTTTTAAATTAATTTTTTCTATTTAAAAAAATTTTAATTTTGAAATTACAGTTGACATACAATACTATATTAGTTGCAGGTGTACAAACACAGTGATTAGACATTTATATAACTTATGAAGTGAGCACCCCAATAAATCCAGTACCTGTCTGACACCATTATTTTCATTTATTTCTTAGCAATTTGCATTTCTTGTCTTGGAAACAGTCCATTTCTTCCTTCTACCTATTTATCTAGAAGAGGAAGGTATGTCCTCTTGAAAAGAGGTCTTTTAAAGTTAAGGACATTGGCTCTTTCTCATACATAACCCAAATATTATTTATAAAGCTCAACAGGATACAGACTTTGTACTTATGGAGCTCACGTGCTATGCTAATTTTAAAAGAAAAGTTTGTACATGTACCTCCAATTTTTTCTGATATTTTTCACATTCCAACTGACACTGTGTGAGATTTCTTGCAGTTTCCTCTTGTATAAGTTGAACACGCTCACTTTCAAAAGATTTTAATTTACTTTGATGGAGAAATTCTGTTATTCGGCTTTCTGTACTAAGTTGAAGTTCTCTGTACCTGAAAGAAGTTTTGAGACTTTAAAGAAATCTCAATGATTTATATAAACATTACTTCTACCTTCCACATTCAACTTATATATTCAGCAAAGCTTTTGTATATAATTTAGATAGGCATATAAATGGAACTATGCTGAGTCCAGAGAACAAAACATACCAATGAAAATTCCGCTATTGCTCCCTTATTTTCATTTCTTCCATACAAAATAATTGCCTGTTATTATTATTTTGTAAGTCTTTTAAAATAAAATATGGTAAGAGCAAGTTTCAGTTATGTTGCTTAAAATGATTTAATTTCTATATACTTCACAAGCCTTCTTAAATCTACAGCATTGCTTCCAAGCTCGCTGTTTCATTCAAAGTCTAATCTCAGATGAAGAACAATGGCATGAAATATGTACATTAAACTGCAAATTCTTGAGACACTTGTAAAATAAATTTTTAAGTCAGTAAATATATATATTCGGATATTACAAGAAAACATACTGTACAAATTACAAAGATAAATATATAACTACAAGTAGTCTGTTATAACACAGATAAGGAACATTCTCTTCATTCCATAGGCATAACTACTAATAAAAACAGTTCCACTGAACAGATAAATCACCACACAGGATGCTTCAGGTTGACTATATTCTAACAGAAAGCGAAACAGACATGTTATACCTTTTCAGGGAGCTATTATGAAGCCAGTATAATGCTAGATATGTTAGTAAAACTCATTTATTCAAATATTTATTGAGCTAGTCAATATGCTGGGTAAATGTGCACCTCCCCTGCCCCTGGCCAATTCCGCCCCCCCCCCCCCCATCCGCCAAAAAACTTAGTTTTCTAGAGGAAGACAGACAAATAAACATGAAGTGTATTAACAGAGTAGGCTAAAGGTTTCCTTAGGGTAATCCCTGGGTTCAACAGGAACATACAGGAAGAGACTTAACTTGGTTTGTGGGGGGGTGGGGGGCAGGGGGGAGAGGAGGAGGTGGTATGGGGTGAGAAGTGTTCCAGGAAGAAGAAACAACAGTATGTGGAGGGCAGGGAAACAGAGAACACAGTCTGTTTTATTTATGGCATGTCATTAAATCCTTACAACAATCCTATTAGTTATTTTGCAGATGAGGAACCTGAAGCTCAGCAATATCACATAATTTCTTTTACAGGAAGAAGCTCTTAGTATATTTTAGGCTCAGTCTCAAATCCAGCTATATTTGACTCTACAGCAATAATCTTTCCACTATTACATGATATTCTTAACTGACATTTCTGAGGTCAGGTAAACTTTCAAATGTTTTTTAAAGGTCCTTTTACTCTTGTGACAATAACAATACCATTCAGAGTGTAAGCAGAGAAGAGAGGCAGTAGATATTTGCTATAGGCTATTTAGCTCTCGGCACTCTTTATCTTTGGTAAAAGCATCTCACATTCAGATTGGTGGATGTTCCATTCATTTCCATACACGTTACTTAATACATAGCAGGGCTTGAAGGTGAATGTCAGCTGTGTGTTTACCTTGTTGCAAAGCCCTGGCACTAATTATACATGTGTCTTCTTACAATTTTATTTTAAAAATACCTTTTTATATGGATAAGCAAACACTGATAAATTTTTTTTTTTTAAAGATTTTATTGAGGAAGGGGAACAGGACTTTACTGAGGAACAGTGTGTACTTCTAGGACTTTTTTCCAAGTCAAGTTGTTGTCCTTTCAATCTTAGTTGTGGAGGGAGTCGTTCAGCTTCAAGTTGTTGTCCTTTCAGTCTTAGTTGTGGAGGGCGCAGCTCAGCTCCAGGTCCATTTGCAGGGGGCACAGCCCACCATTCCTTGCTGGAGTCGAATTGGCAACCTTGTGGTTGAGAGGAATCATTCCAACCAACTGAGCCATCCGGGAGGCAGCTCAGCTCAAGGTGCCATGTTCAGTCTTAGTTGCAGGGGGCAGAGCCCACCATCCCTTGCGGGACTCGAGGAATTGAACTGGCAACCTTGTGGTTGAGAGCCCACTGGCCCATGTGGGAATCGAACCGGCAGCCTTGGAGTTAGGAGCATGGAGCTCCAACCATCTGAGCCACCCGGACTGCCCCTGATAAATTTTTTAATGACGTAATACACATACCATAAATTCATCCATTTAAACTGTACAATTCACTTTTTTAGTATATTCACAAGGTTGTGCATTACCACTAATTACAAAACATTTCCATCACCCCAAAAAGAAATCCCATGCCAATTCAGCAGGCATTCCTCACCCTCTTCTACCCTCCCAGGCCCTGGCAAACACGGATCTACTTTCTGTCTCTATGGATTTGTTTACTCTGGATATTTCATAACAGAATCACAGAATACGTGGCCTTTTGATGTTTTTAAGGTTCATCTATGTTGTAGCGAGAATCACTACATTTTATGGCCAAATAACATCCCATTGTATGGCTATACCACATTTTGTTTATCCATTCATCAGTTGATGGACATGTTTCCGCTTTTTGGCAACTATGAAGAATGCTGCTACAAAGATTTATGTAGAACTTTCTGTGTAAACATGTTTTCATTTCTCTTGGTTATATACCTTGGAAAAGAACTGGTAAATCATATGGTCACTTTTGTTTTTTTAAACCTTTTTGGGAACTGCCAAACTGCTTTCCAATGTGGTTGTACTATTTTGCATTCCCACAAGCAATTATGGGGTGGGGGGCAGTTTCTCCACAACTTTATCAAAACTTATCATTGTCTCTTTCTGATTATAGCCATCCATAAGTTTGAAGTAAAAAATTATTTCACTCAAAAATTTATTAATTCAACATTTTACGGACATGAAAATATCCCTGTATTCCCTGGGGTAAGTTGTTTTATAAATATACATGTACAAATATGTGAAATCAATAACTATTTTATATGCTAAGCTATAGAACACACTAGACCTCATTACTAAAATAAATTCTCGATAAGTCATTTACAATGTGATATTGATCTTTAAAATAATTTGTTTTGAAAAGACTAAACTGTGAAGTTTGCCTTCTTATGGATTCAGGACATTGTGGGTAATTCACAAATCAATACAAACTGTAAATAAGAAATTAAAGGCTTAGCTTTTAGATTCCACATGCTCTTTTTATTCATTATATGGCACTTAAAAGTTACTTTTAGCACTATTATTCTTTCCTTATGTCGAAAAGTAAAATAACAATAGTTATCTCCTGAAAATTTGGGAATACTAAGTTTAATAAAGTGACAAACCAAATGATAATTCTACAGACCAAATGGTAATTCTAAAGGACTAATCTATTTCCATGTTGTTTATACTATGAAAGAATCTGTCTCAAATCATTATATCTTTGTAATAATTATTGTCATTTTAATTTGTTAACTTGAACCATGAAAATACTGAAGAAACATTAGAGCCGCAAAAGCCATTCCAGTAGCAAGGAATGGATGACAGGAACATAGCCTGATAATTTCAAGGTAACTCCCTCTTACTTGATTTGATAAACCTGTCACAATTTACTGTGTTGACTCATCTTCTCATCTTATCCTCTTAATATGAGTATCTTATTTGAACTAAGCCAATATTATTTACATGTTCACAACTTTATGTTTGGCATTCTAATTCAGTATAGTAAGAGGTCAAATTTCCTATAAAGTAAAAGTCTAATCAGAATCTCCAACTATCCTCACAACCACCTCAACCCAGGCCCCAGATTTGGCTAGTTCAGTCTTGATGCTACATTTGTAACTGGGTTTTGTTCTTTTTTTTTTTTTTTCCTTCAGTTTTTCATAAGAATCATCCATATATCATACCTATATATTACTGTAAAAATAATAATATAAAGTCCTACAATGAAATGCTTGCTCTTAAGAGTCCCAGCAACAGATTTTTGGGCTGGACATATAAAGGAGAGGATATGTTAAAACGGAAAACTCAGCTATTATACGGGGAGCTAACCCATGAGAAAGGCTCTCAGGCTGTGGGGAATTAAACTCCAAATAGCATGGCATGTTCTTCAATGCTAAGAAATAACCACAGGACAGACATCAACATGGCACTGGATTCTCAGAAGTGACAGAACACATTTGAGCAGAAGCACTAGACAGAACACTAACAAGTGGTTGTCATAACAATAGGAAAACAGTCTTTACATATACTGGGAGTGCCAAAAAATGTACACATTTTAAGAGATGTTATCTATTTATTACTTTTCGAAGCTGAATTGAATTATGGTAGCATTGTGCAGTAGGACGTTCGCTCAAAAGATGGAGTTAATCAAATGAACGCTACCGTCCTTTATTGCATTACAATTTTAATAGTTTTTTCCTTTCTTAAAATGTGTATTTTTTGGCACCCTCTGTATACTACCGTGAAAGTTTTGCTCATTCCACTCTGATGTGTTAAGTCAAGCAATGTACATGGTTTGTTCCCAACTCTATTGACAAGGTTGCCATTGAATAAGGTGAAAGACCCATGTAATTATTAGACTTTTGTTTAGTCTTAGTTTCTTATTCCGATGAGAAACAACAGCTGACCTTTCCATTTTGTCCACAAAATATTCATGGCTTCCCCAATATTAAAACTGGGTATTTATTCTGAACCCAGGTATGTAATCTCATTTGGTACACAGGCATTCCAAGGCAAAATACTCGAGAAGTATTGTATCCAGTGGTGAGATTCCTGCAATCACCAGGACGAGGAACTGGTCCTTCCATTAAGAAATTTTAAGAGCTGCCAGGTTTGGAAGTAAGGAAGTGCAGCAGTTGAGGGAAGGCATTTGTCCGCGTACAGGAGGACGGCGGTGTGTAGATAAAGAGTACAGGAAGTAAGCCTGCACAAGGAAGACTGGCCAAAGAGGCTAAGCAAAGTGACAGAATTTCCAGTTACTGGTAAGGGTTCAGGAAAGGATTTTTTCAGTAGTCAGGCATTAGGAAGATCAACTGGGCAGAAAGTATTGAACAGTACTCTGGGCCAATACTGTGGTTTGGAAGAATACCTAGGAGCAGACAGTCAGGGCTGGACCACTAAATCCTTTGTGTGAAGGAGGATAAATCTAAATTCTACAGACAAATGGGGCAGAAGCTGCTGATAAACTCCCTCCGTGTAAGAGTGCCTTGAAGTAGAGATGGGCCTGAATCTGCAGACGGGGAAGCCTTGGGTGGGTGGTCGATTTTGCTGTGGGAAATGGGAGGTGACAAGGGCAGAAGCTGCCATCTCTAATCAACTGAGAATCCATCTTGCTTACATGGGGGAATATGAATCCCACTTTACTTTGGTGTTTCAGACTCCACTTTCACCTTATTCTATTAATGAGGCCTCCGTGAGTTGGTGTTCAATTCCCTTAAATTATTCATTTTGGTTGAGCTAATAACTAATCTGCACCTTAGCTACTCTGCACCTGCTATTTCTAATTTCGAGGGGATAAAACTCATTTTCATTCTTTTTACAGAGAATTTGTGTTGTATTTCTAGACCTGTACCACATATTCAAAATGCCTCTGGATGAGTCACTTAACGATAGTTAATCAAACCCTAAGATTCACTTACTCTAAGAACTGAGGAAAAAAACTGTTCATGTGGATTTTCTGCTTTGGCTGAGGAAAGCTAATTATCTTAAGCTAAAATACTAAACCACTTAGTTTTCCATTACCTCTAAAATTTTTTTTCTTGCTCGCAGTTAGTATATCTGTATCTAATTATTATATAACCAGTATCCACCAACTACATAATTAAAGCATAATGAATATAAGGCACAAGACACAACACCTTTTACAAAAGTACACATTTTTATTTCTTCTTCAAAAACTGCTATTTTATACAGGGTTAACTTTCCATTAACCAAAATATTTTATTCCTTAACATCTATTTCATTTAAAAATACTTCCTGTGCACCTAAATGTGTGGGGTACTGTCAGGTATCAGTGAACCACAAATAGCATCACTATTCTTCAACCTCACATTCTAATGGTGGGAGACAGACAAACAAACGGAAGGTGATAATGCTAAGTTCACATAAATTAATAATAGTAAAGCAGAGTGAGGAAACATAATGATAAAGGTATTAGTGGTCGTGCTCTTTTAAGGAGGTTGGGCAGGGAAGGCATCTCTCTGTTAAGGTGACATCTGAGCAAAGACATGTATACCAGGATTTACTAAAACCTGTATTTTAGAACTTAACCAAGTGATTAATCAGACAATATTTACTGGCCATGTATCATATCCAAGATTTATATAATATAGGCTTTTTCAGTTTAAAGAAGAGATATAATATCAAACGTATGAAGGAAATCCTTTACACTGATTTGAAACTTGGTATCTTAAACCAGTAGCTAAAATTATGTACCAAAACTGTACTAATGGATTTATTAGACAGTCCAATCCATATGAACTGTAACTAAAATAAAGAAGGCTGAATTTTTATCAAACGCATTGGTAATACGTATCAGGATGAGTGCTATTTTTCACAGTACCGGGAAATAGTTATTTGAACAAGCAATTCTGTCATTGTTGAAAAACAATTTGAATTCACTTTTATTCAGGTAATTAATAAAGCATATAAGAAATGTTCTTTCACCATTTAGTTGATGTCTTTCAAAAAATGTCTTTTTAATTTTTGTGATTATACAACCAATGAATGTTTATTATGAATTTTAGAAAATAGAGAAAATAAACATCGATAAGCTCATAAAAATAGTTGCTGTTTATATTTTCATATATTTCCTTCTGTTCTGTGCACAAGTAAATAGTTTCAATTCTATAAGTAATTTATCAAATCCATTCTCAGGGTAAAAGCATCACATATCAACAAAAAAAGATTAAAGACCTCTTTATCACCTCTCTCAACTTCACTTCTCTCAGAGATAACCACTATTATCAGTTTTCTGCGTATCTTCCTAGAGGTTTGTTTTTTAAACAATGCATGTGTGTTATACACAGAAGGATGTATCAGTCTTCTTTAATGGCAGCATGTCATATATATATATATATATATTTTTTTCACTTAGGAATATGTTTGGGGATCTTTTCATGTCTGTACCTCATTCCTTTCATTTGTTTCACTTTTGTTCTACAATGTGACCACAATGTAGACACAACCATTTAATTAATTCCAATTCACTTATTTAATTCTAAAGTGATGAACATTTAGATTGTTTCCAATTTTTAAAATTATACACAATACTTCAAAGAATATCCTAAGTAAAATGTCTCCTTGTGAACAAATGAATGTTTCTCTAAGAAAGATATCATAAAGTCGAATTGTTGAGTCAAAGGATTTTAAATTTTAATAGATAATGCCCAATTCTCCTCCCACTGGAAAGATCACTTTAAAATTCTAACAGACATGCATAAAATATGGTTTTTCCACATCATCGCCAATATTTGATATTATTATACATAAAAATGTCTGCTATGCACATTATATGTGAATTATACATTTCATATAGAATTTTCTATACTTTTTCATTGATGTTATAATTTTAAAAATTTCCTATGTTATTAAATCCCTTTCATAAGTATTATTTTTATTGGTTCTGTAATTTTCCATTCTTAATTATTCCTCTATTGTCAGACATTTAGCTTCTCCCCAATTTCTCACCTCATTTTCCACAAGAAATAGAGTACCCAGTTACTCTCCCAATGCAATGGGTTTTACTCTGAACAAAGTTTGAATTTCCAAAAATGAAATATATCTTTGAAGGGAGAAGGCCGTTATAATTAAGGGCTGCTCTAAGGACGGTGCTATAAAGTAACCACAGTGAGTGCTGCAGGGATGTGTGTGGAAAAGTACAGGAGCCTCAATTGTGTCTACTTTGCTGGGTGATAGTCTCATTTGAATCCATATACTTTGATGTTTCTTTAAAAATAATACAAATTTTACTCATTACTTATATACATATTTAGACAGATATCATGGGTACATCAAAATCATATAAGGACATTTACAGTTATATAAAAAGAAAAGGTATACATCCGGAAGAAATGACATCACTAGGTAAAAATATCTGGGAGAAGGGAGGTTGGAAAAGAAAGTTGTTTTTACATTACATGGCTTGACTTAAAAGTAATTTTACTAAAGGCAACTGAAAATTTTTTGATATGGACAATTTAAAAACTGAAAAGCACTTTCCATTTGAGTAATTATAGCTGAAATATAGTTTACTTCTTGCCACAGTGTTATTAGCCCAGTAAGGGATGAAGTACTTACCATGACATCATCAATGTCTAGTAAATTAAAAGTCTATGGTTCGTTAGTTTTTTAGTATCTTGTAAACATTTAAACGATCTCTGACTCAGAAATAAGCACCCCTGCTCTACCCAACTGAATCTACAATTTCTAATCTGTCACTAAAAAAGCAAAAAAAAATTTTATGTAGTTTTATATGTTTCAGAGATATCAAAATTAATGTACATTCATATATACAAATTAACATTTATATAAATTAATACAACTCACAACTTAATTTTGAAAGGCAGATTTGTAAAAATATATAGAAAATTTTTTATTTGTGAAAAAAAATATAGAAAATTTTTTACTTGTAAAAAAATAAAAAATATATTTCTTTAAAATAACTTTTCATATCATTATATCTTTCATATTTAAATATGATGGTTATATTCTTCAATTATATCAATTTATACATCAATCAATTGGAAACGCGGGTAGATAAGAATCTCTTGTTACCCAGATAACACATCAACTTTGTATATTATAATATACCCTCTTACCGGTTGTAGGATGTGTTTGTTTTATAATAGAGAATCACTGTATGTAATGAGAGAATTTTACTGATAGTAATATGTTGAACATGTGAAAGTTCTGAAAGTAGGAAACATGTTTAGGACAATTAATATATAGTAGAGAAGACATCTGAAATTGCTTTCCTTTCACTGAAATAAAATAAAATTCTAGTAACTGGTCTTTCCTTTTCAATTGTGAAATTTTCTAAACTGAAAAGAATGTAAGTAGAGAAACTTAGATTGGTGCAAAAGTAATTGTGGTTTAAAATGTTAAAAATTGCAAAAACTGCAATTATTTTGCACCAACCTAATAAAACCACCATCAATGATGCAACAATGATTACTACAGGACAGGAAAAAGGAATTTAAAAGGCGTTTGGTCCAAATGTTTCTGCCATTTAGATGATTTCTTCAACCAGTTCACTTCTCAGCTGTAATACTACATCTGTCATTTTTGGCTTACAGGCTAATTCTTAAATGAATGTGAGATCTTTTTTAGCAGAGTTAAAAACGCTGAGTATGTTTAACAACTGTACCATGGATTTATAAGAATTTCAAGCATGTATTTAGAGTAATTCAATGCATCTATCATATCATGATCAAATAAAATATGTAATGTCATTAATAAAATAAATAATATGTAGTAATATTTGGCCACCCTATAAAGGCAAAAAATAGGTACCGCAGGTATGTGAAGATAAAAGTACTTAAGTGAAACAAATATAATGAAAGGAATGTTGCCTTAAAATAAATCAAAGCATGCATGAGATAAAATTAGAGTAAAATATTTTATGACAGTGTTTGTATGAGGAGCTGTTTTCCCTTTTGTGGCAACATGACAACAAACACTTAAAATTCTGCTTGAATCATCCTTTGAACCAAGAATATTTATTGTATCAGTGCTTCATAGCACTCAAAACTATTTCATGCTGCTTTCACTGTATACCTCAGAGTGTTGGGCTACATTAAAGAAGAAAATCAGAATACATAAAACTGAATCTAAAAAGTCCTAAGACCTGTTTTTCTTTCAGTTTTGCTGTGAAGCTAAAACTGCTGTAAGGTCTTCTAAAAAAATCGTAAGAAAAAGCACTTTTTGGGGATGCTTTTATGAATAATGTCAAGTATGAAGAGTAGCAGAACGGAGGCTAATCGTGGTTTTGTCCTATTTTTCCTTAATATACAGCTCAAAGAAAGGAAATCCATTTACTGCGGTTAACACTCAAAGTGCTATTGTATTAGGCAAAGAGGGATATAATAGTCATTTATTTAGACCAACTTCCTATTAACAGGCAAACTCTGTGTCTTAACTTACTATACAAATCAGTGTTCTGAAAATGAGTCAAGAAATTCTATGACTCTAGGAATCTTCTGAATAGTGAATAATCTAGAAACCCGAGTTCTGGGTTCAAATCCAGATGAGGAGCTGTCTTTTCCAAAAAATGAAAAAAGTCAGTGAATTAAGATTATTATTTCCAGGTTTAGTTGTCACTTTAAGATGAAAACAAATTACATCAAGTGAAGAAAAAAGAAACCAAAATGATTATAGCATAGGTATGACAGAACTACAAGAAAAACTAAAGTTCCTAAGAATGTATAGTTTGGCTAATGACTAAGGTGATAGAAGGAGACACGACAACATTTTAAAAACATTTTAAAAACAGAAAAGGGAGCAAAGTTAGTATAATATGACAGTTTGATATATATCTAAGTTATGTAATGAGTTAAACTTGTTGCAAAATGTACACACAATTTTAGGAATATAAGTGCAACTCACTAGCCTACCCACAAGAATGTAATGAAGTCTATTACGAGGCCATGTAAAATTGAAATGAAGAAGAAAAACAACAATGAGAAGAAGTAAATCACTTTGTTAGGTCTGTTTTCCATCTCTAAATTTCTCTCATTAGACTGAATAGACTGAATAACTACTTATTAGGTTTTTTGTAAAATACTCTCTTAGGATTTTTAAACAAGTAGATATAAAATACAATATTATGCCAGTTAGCACAGTTAGTTAACACATATATTATGATCGTATTTTTATTTCTACAGCTGTTTATCAAATGAGAAAGCTTATAAAATTCCAAAAGATATCTACATACTGAGCTATCTATTTAACCATCTATTTATGGCTATAAACATGACAGGATAAAAATGAAATAATAAAGTACCTAATATAATTAAACATAATAAATAGTTACTGAATGAAAAAAATTGAAACACTGCTAACATTCTATGTTATTATTTTGAAGAAATGCCTTCTCTTCTTAAATATTTTCTTGGGTCTCACTCTTCTTCCTACACTTTTCTCATGCCCTCTCTTCTCCCAGAAAAGGCCGCCCCTCCTCTCTAGGCTGGTGGAAAGTTGGCACTTTTATTACTGCCCGGCCTCCTCCTCCTTTTCTCACTTGTTATTGTAAGACCCAATCCAGTGGGTTGTGAGTGGCTTGTGATCAAAGGTCAGAGATGAATTGTAAAGGCATTTTCTAAGAGAAAACTTAACTGGCACAACTCCTTGTCAACATATGTAGAGACCAATACAAAGGAAAGGAGCCTAACATTTCAGCACTTTATATTTGCTTTCCACGTGCTGTGGGCATGTGCATTTTCCATTTAATCAACTCCAAAACTCTAAGACAGAATTTAAGGTTATTCTCTTTTTAGAGAGACAGAAACTGAAATTCAAAAAAGTTAATAACTTGCCCAAGTAGAAAAGCTGGAATTTGCATCTATGACTGCCTCAAATTTCTAGGCTCTTACACTGTCATATCTTGTACCCAAGAGAGAAAAAAACATTGAAACAAAAAATAAAGCATGCACCAAAAACACATATACAATCTCCAGCAACACGCTACTGGCAGGTAAGAGTGCACAGACACAACTAAACGAAGCAGGTAGTCATGACTGAAAGGCTAAGTCATGACTGCAAGGTGAAGACGGAAACAGGTGAGGGCTCTCCACAAAAAGAATAAAACATAAAGGCTCTCCCAGGGCAGAGGAAAACCTGTGTTTCGGGCCAGAGGTTTAAGGAGGTTCAGGTCATTTGAGGGTGTTACGATGTCCTAGAAGGCAGCTACAGAGAAATGTTACTTTGCTTTGGACCAAGCTGGCTCTGTGCCCTGCCAATACTGGGTGTGAATATACGAGAAGGTCTTTCCTTCAAAACTTATTCTTAAGAAAAAAGAGTGTCCCTTTTTATTTGAGTGCTTATAAAATCTCTCCCACTGAGTATTCTCTCAATTACTTTATTTCGAAATGTAAAATACTGTTTAGGGAAGACACACTGGCTTGCAAAGACCATAATCCATGCAAATTTTGAATGTAAATATTGTTCACTTGAAGGAATCAAACATGAAAGCAAAGACATTTAACACAGATATAATACTTATTTCTAGAATGCAGGCTCACAGCTACACTGAAAACAGATTTTAAAGATTACTTAATAGAAATATAATTAACCTCATTTGAAGATCAAAAACACAGAAGAACAAATGGAAAAAAATGTATTTTAATGGATACTTGTGGCTAAAGATGAAAATACAATTAACAGTGTCACCTAGGGAATTATTTGTTGAAAATAATACAAACATCAGTGACAGGAATATATTTTGGAAAACTGTTAGATGATTCACAAAGTGCCTCAAATGACCTGAAGGTTTATGTGATGAGACTAAAGTATTCTTTTATATAATGTAATTTCAAATATTTACTTATCACTAAATTAAGCAAGGATTCTGAAGCCAAAGTGTGTGGGTTCAAATTTCACACCTGTCCCTTGCTACCTGTGGCTTGATTTCCATATCTATAAAATGGGAATAGTAACAATCTAATCATGCTATGAGGATTAAATAGTTAATATTAGTAAAATGCTTAAAACTGTGCTGGTACAGTAAGCGCTAGGAGTTTGCAGAATAAAATACTCAAGATTTTTTTAAAAGCTTATCATGGGAAAAATGACAGGTGACCTTACATGCTTTACTGGCCAACCCAAGATGTCTCATCATGTTTCCTATGAACCATGAGATGTTCTAATTATGTAAAATATAGGAATTTCAGAAGCACAGAGTCTGATTTTTCTTTCATCCAGCGGAATGTAACATTCCTTACCAAGAAACAAAATATGTCTTCAAAGTCCAACAATTTTTTATTTACTCAGCTAAAGAGATGCATCGGAATGAACAGTGCCGAGATCCAGGGAGGAGCCTACAAATGGCGACCCACCTACCTACTCAGACCTGTGAATGGTCCTGGGGAGAAGGATAATGACCACCGCTTAATGACTACTTAACTGAAGCTGCTGAACGGCTGGCATAAATGCTCTATTCTCTAGGGCTTTGTCCTGGAAAGGGCCAGAGTTAAACTTTTAGGCTTTGAGGGCCATAAAGTCTCTGTTGCAACAACTCAACCATGAAGTGTTAGCACACACAACATATAAACAAATGAGTGTGGCTGTATTTCAATAAAACTTTATTGATGGACATTAACATATGAATTTCATATAATTTTTATGTGTCATGCTATATTATTCTTCTGATTTTTTTCTAATAATAAAAAATAAAAAAACCCACATTCTTAGCTTGTAGGCTGTACTAAAACAGATGGCGAGCTGGATTTGGTCTGCCTCTGATCTGAATTGTCAACCTCTGATTCGAATGACGGAAGCTGTGGAATATTAATAACAACATGCTTACCAAGTCCATGACCTGGCTATCACTTGCTGCTTGGAATAAAGTTATTCAAATCTACAGTGGTCGTGCCCAAAACTGCTGTCTTTTACTAAGACTCAGGTCATTCAGAACCCTCTTCACTCTTATTTGATGACTTCCTCTTTATTAAGATCAGTATCTATGCAGCAAAGGCTTCTTCCGATTTCCCCCTCTGCTTTAAAACCTCTTTATAATTTTCGTTCTTTTCCTACCCTCCTGCCTCTGAGAACGGTCCTTCTCTGGTTTGAAGGATCATAGTTCTCTACTCGACCTGGATACCAAAATACTTTAACTTCCTCATTATCACTTCTTGATTCCATTTTCAAACTTTCCCTTTCAAAGCGCCTGTACTCAGCTAACTGCTTAGCTCTCCCCGTTCCCAAAGAAAAAAATCCTTCAGCATTCTCATTTGTTTATAGTTACTGCCTCTGTACCTTCACAATTTAACCTCTTACATACCAGTTCTCATTCACACTGTCATCTGAAAACAGGAGATCTTAAACTTTCAATGATTTTTCTGTCTGGCTTTTCCAACCCTGCCATGAAAATACAGAAATAGATGTGACTATTGGCACAAACACCCACTGGCATACCTTAAAAAAAACACACACAAAAAAACACCACCACCAAAAAACCAGCTTTAATGAGATATACTTTACATATGTAAAATTAACCCATTTTAAGTGTACAAGTCTGTGGGTTCTGACAAATGTTTACAGTCATGTAACCATGACAACAATAATGATACAGAACATTTCCATCCTCCCCCCCAAATTCTCTGTGCTGCTCTGAAGTCAATTCCTTCATCCTACCTCTGGCTCCTGGCAACCACTGATCTGATTTGTGTCATTAGTTTTGCCTGTTCTAGAATATTACATGAATGAAATTAAACAGTTCAACATAATGGTTTTTAAAAGATTGATCCATGTTGCTGCATGTAAAAGTAGTGTGTTTCTTTTTTATTGCTGTGTATTATTCCCTGGTACACTTATACTAAAATTTATTTATACATTCACTAGCTGATGCATATTTGGGCTGTTTTCAGTTTTGGGCTATTATGAATAAAGCTGCTATAAACATTTACATACAAGTCCTGTGTAAACATACATGCGTATACTTTTATTTCTCTTGGGTAAATAACGAGAAGTAGGACTGCTGGATCATATGGTAAGTGCATATTTAACTTTATAAGAAACTGCCAAACTGTTTTCCACAGTGACTTTACAATTCTGCATTCATACCAACAATGTATGAATAGTCCAGTTGATCTACAATTTTGCTAACATCTGGAAATACCAGTATTTTAAAATCTAGCCTTCTAGTGGTCATAGTGGTATCTAATTGTGGTTTTAGTTCTCATTTTTCTGATGAGTAATAATGTTGAGCATCTTTTGTCGGTCTTTTATGAAATGTCTATTCAAATCCTTTGGCCATTCCTTTTTTTTTTAAATTGGGAAGTTTGTCTTCTATTTAAGTTGTAAGAGTTCTGGATACAAGTCCTTTATTAGACTTGTATATGTGAGAAAATATATGTGTTCATATATTTTCTCCAAGTCTGTGACTTGCCTTTTCCTTTCTTATCAGAAGAGCAAAAATTTCTTATTTTGATAAGAAATAACAATTTTTTTCTTTATGGTTTGTGATCTTTGCCTAATTTATGTAATTTTTATGTAATTTTTAATTAACCAAAGTTTAGTAAGATTTTCTTTTTTTTTTCCCCTTAGCTTTAGTTCTTACATTTAGTTCTATGAATGATTATGAATTAATTTTTATATTTTGTGCAAGGTAAGGGGTGAGGTTCAGTTATTTTGCATATAGATATCAAAATGTTCAAGCCTGTTGGCGAACGACTCTAAGTTACTTATGAATTGCCCTGGCATTTTCATCTTTCTTAAAAATTGTTCTGGATATTCTGGGTCCAATGAATTTGTCAATTTTAGATTAGATTATCAATTTCTATTAAAAAAAAAAAAAAACCTGCTGCGTTTTTCTTCAGAATTGCACTGAATCTGTTCATCAGTTTGGGGATTAACAGAACTCCCCAAATTCTGGAGTTCTTACTATAAGTTTCAGCAGTGTTAACACGTCCCAAATCTTTAACTCTAGGCCTGATCTTTTCACCAGGCTCGAGATCCTTATTCCCATTTATCTACCATATTTTACACATGACTGATGCTTTAATATTATTTATTTAGAATTAATTATTTTCCAATTACAGTAAACATACAATATTATGTTAGTTTCAGGGGTACAACACAGTGGTTAGAATTTTATATACCTTATGAAGTGACATGATTGGTGCTTTAGAACTTCAAGTCCTAAATCAAAATCATAATCTTTATTCACCCTTGAATTCGTTCTATTTCTGAAAGTCCTATCTCTGATAAGAAATTCATTGTCATCTCAACTATCCAGAAAATTTTGTAGAAATCACTGATAACTCTTCAAGATACTTTCAAATAGTCAGTCACCAAATACTGTAATAACCACAATAAGTAATATTTAATGTGACAAACACTATGTCAAACACTCATTTAACTCTCAAAAAAATTCTAATTCTGAGTTAAGTTACTGTTGTTTTTATTTTATAGATGAGGAAACTGAGACATAGATGTTATATAACTTTCCCATGCATGTATGTACTAGTAACAACAGTATCACAACCTATGCAATCTACCTCCAGAAATGGTACTCTTAAACATAAATTATATTGTCTTTCATGTGTGCGACTGTGGCATCCACTTCCTTGTGGAGATAGCGGGATTGGGTTCTATTATATGATATTTGGAGAAATCCAAGAAATGTGTAGTGCTCTATTTTTACCATGGTATTCTTGAAAGAAAGGTGCAAAGGGAACGGTAGCAAATAGTAAATAAAATTATGATTATGTTATTAGCTGAGTTTATAGTGAAATCTTCAATTCAGAGGTCGCTGGTAGGGATGGGGAATGTGAGAGGTTTAAAGTTTAAGAGCAGTCAGTCACCAATCTCATGAACACTGGCTGGCTCCCGGAGGCTCAACACGTTAGGGTGTAAATATGCATATCGCAGAAGACTGAAACGAGGTGTATGTGAGCTCTAACCCTGTTTTCTCAGTCACAGGAAGAGGAAGTGGAAGACCAAGCTGTTCTCATGACTGACCTTTTAGCTAGAGGCCATCCAATGAGAAGCCCAAACTATGTCTTGGAATATGATGCCAACATGTTAGCAATCTCTTTTCTCTGAGAAGGGGCAGGGGAGTCAAGAGCAGGGTGGAAAAATCTCCACCAATCACCATCCCCAGTTGTTTCTAAAAATGAATTTTCCCATCTGTTCCCCATGCAATTATACCAAATTAGGCCATCGTTACCTCTCACCTAGACTGCAGGCACTCCAGGGTATCTTGAATTACCTTGAATAAATACACATATATTACAGCCAAGTTAATTCTCTATAATGTGGTTTTCGTCATGTTACCCTGCACTGCTCACTGAAGCAAATAATGCTCTTTATTCTGACATTCTAGGCCCACCAAAATATGAAACTATCTATCTCTGACCCTCTTGTGCACTGAATTATCTATTTTTCCTGACAACCCTTTAATTTTTTTTTCCCTCCTATAGTTAGAAAGGTTTATCAAGTTTTTGGAATGTCTTTTTCTCAGATTTGCATATCAAAATCTACACTTCAATTGCATGCTTGCTTCATATACCACCTCTTCTAAAAGATCATTCTCAACACTCCATTAAAATATAGGGACATCCATAGACCACTCTAGATTCCTTTAAGATGTGTAATATTTTGCTTTAAACTATGAATATATACACCTTTATTCTTTTAGCTCTTTGGAAACAGAAATAGTGTCTTAAAATTTTAAAATTCTTCTACAATATCATGCACAAAGGTTCAATGAATATTGAGTTGAATAATTTGTAGCCCACCATAGGAAAAATTTAGAGAGATATTTTAGCTCTTTATTGGTCCACACTCTACCAAAGAGAAATCTGAGTACAAGATACATGTTTTCCTCCACATTCTCCTCTGAAACCATGGGGAGAGAGATGTTTTTCTTTTGCCTTTTGATGTACACAGTAAAGTGCAGAGTTCATAATGTTGGATCTCATTTAAAGGGAATGAGGCAAGCAATGTTAAACATTCGGAATTGACAGGAAGAAAACCCTAGGGTCATCCACATTTTAAAGAATGAAGGGAAGCAGACAACCGTTCACAGAATTGGCCTATGAAGACTCAGTTGTCACGGGAAGAGGTGGTCATGGTGATTAAGTTCCATGAGGTTCTATTATAACATGGCAAAGGAAAATGAGTTTTGCTATATGGAATTTTACTTTATGTACAGTTATATAGGTAGAAATTTGTAACACTTATCAGACTGTATCCACAATTAAAAATTCACAAAACTACTTACAAAATTAAATCATAATTTTAATAAATTTCCTAAGAAGAGAAGTTAGATGCTTTTTCCACAGCTCTAGCCGAATGAACCCCAGGAATTACTATGGCTAATGTTTCTATTGAAAGTTCATGAGACATTTGAGCCATATAATTCAATACTGCTCTAGTACTCTCTTCCATCAAAGATGTAAGTATGGTTTAAGGAGACATAAACTTTAGCTATGCCTCATGCTATGTATAACTTATTTGTAAATGTAGCATTGCCTAAAATTTGTGGGATGAAACTGGTACATAAGCCTGCAGAAAGGCAATTAGAGCTTATAAATTTCTTAAAAATGGAATGCTTAATATTTAAGGAGGCTATTGAATGTGATGGGGAAGGTATAGTTTTGTAATAAAAAGAAGCATTACTGGCTATATTGGATACCAAGTGGAAGCATACAGCAGTTAGCACATGAAAAACAGGCTAACAAATTGTTTTATTTTAGAAGCATTCAGTTCACAGTTTTCATTTTCAAAAATTAGAGATTAGCACTTTAGTTAAAGAATCCAACTTCGGATTTATAAGTGCTATTACTTTGGGCTAAAAAAAATCTGTTTACTATATACAAATGATTGAATTTCATAACACACATTTCTCATTTAAACATCTGTTGACCTATTTCTGGACCAAATGCAGAGTCTAACCAATGGCAAAGATGACAAATGAGTAAGAATAGACATGTTTTGTGGCACCAACATACAGAACATTCCATTCTCATAAACGACAGGCTATTAGCCATACCTTGACTTTCCTGTAAACTATTTCAAAGCTAACATCTCATTGTCACTTACAGGTACATGAGTTCCTTTACAAGTTTATGTATGGACAGCCTATCTGACTAGAATGATCTAGTGCACTCTTGCCAGCAGGCAGGGCGATGTATTCTTTTGGGCATTTTCCATGTCTGATTTTGGACAAAAGAATTTTAGAAATGATAGGCATCATTACACTTAGAGTATCTATGAATAATCTAGCTAATAAAAATTCACATTTGGGGTCCCAGTGATTTAAAGAAAACATCTGAATTCTAATAATAGATACGTGGATGTCACTTAAGTCCTGCTGTTTGAAGATATTTCCTAGTTTTCAGAAACATATAGACTTTTACATATAATTTGTAAAACAAAAACAAACTGCCTTTTAAGTTTTAAAAGAACACATGTATATATATTTTTAAACTTACAAAAATATACGGGAAATCCCAAATCCCAACAATGTGAATTGCGCACCTTTAAAATATATACTAATAAGTTTAGGAAAGGAACCTCCTTCTTTAGAGAGCTTTGTAACAGTGAAGGGTATCAACTGCGTGAAACAGTTTTACCAGATCTGGTCAGAGACTGCTCCTAACCACTTATCTTTATGGTACTGGAAAGAGACCATAGCTACATCTAACTTTAAAAATCAACTAACTGGATGATGATAATAAGTAACAGTTAACATTTATTGAGTACTCAAAATTGTATAATAGATCTCATTTAATTCTATGAAGCACAGAATTATATATATATTGGCATGTTCCTTCTTTCATTTACAATAACACACTTGAATGGCTAAAAGGAATTGAGCATATCTTCACATCTAGTAACAGTGATCTTTAGAACTTTCTCACATCTAGTAATGACTTCTACAAAAGGAGAAACTACATGAACACATATGTGGCATATACCATAGAAATATACAGGTAACATGTAAACAAACATTGATTAAAACCAGGAAAGGCTAAAAGCTTGTTCAATGAAAAGAAAAAGTAGAACAGAAGGATACACAAAATCGCCATTTTATTATTAAAACATTTGAGATCTTATTTAATGAATCCCAGTTACAGTAAAACAAAATTCAACTGCTATGTAGAATGAACTAATTAAATGGTCTAAATGAAGTTAATATAGCTTACTTTAAAACTAGATTTTTACAGTGTCTTTAAAATGTCCAACTGTTTCTTTCACCCTTAATGTCACTACTATGATGTTATTACTAAAAATCATGTAGGATGACTTTTAATTCATAATAAGTCATATATCATATGGTAGAGTCTAGAATCTCTAAGGTGCCATCTATTCAAGACAGTAATTTGATAAATGTCACATTAGTAGGTTGAAAAAAATAACCCAACTTTATAGAATTTTAATCACTCCTAAAATAGTGGACACTTGATAAGATTCTGGTTGGAAAATTTAAAAATAAAATGTTACTCTTATAGAAGGACCTGAGTAAATACTAATTCAAGTGACTTAAAAGGCATATGTAATGGGTTGAATGGTGGCTCTTCCCCAAAATGGTATGTCCACATTCTCATCCCTAGAACCTGCGAATGTGACCTTGTTTGGGCAAAGGGTCTTTTGCAGATGTGATTAAGTGACACACCTTGAGAGGAAGAGCCTGTTCTGGATTATCTGGGTGGCTCTAAGTGCACTCACATGTATCCTTAGAGAAGGATACATGCAGAGAAGGCCATGTGAAGACAGAGGCAGAAACTGTTGTGATGTGGCCACAGCCAAGGAAGCCAAGAAATGCCTAGAGCCCCCTGAAGATGGAAGAAACACGGACCAGATGGGTCCTAGAACTTTTCAGGGTGTATGGCCCTGCAGACACCTTGGTTTCAGAGGTTTGGCCTCTGGAACTGTGAGATAATAGATTTCTGTTGTTTTAAGTCACCAAAGTTTGTGGTAATTTATTACGGCAACCACAGGACATTAATACAGTATCATTCTGAATTTTGTGGTTGTTTTAAATCTGTATATTGGAGAGCAGAAATGTACATATTGATGTTGTTTCACATCACACATACTGTTTACTAATAGTATGACATAATTGGTCGCAGAAGGAACAACTGCGATGGGAACGAAGAGAACAGATGTCTACTTCTAGCTCTGCTCCTAATAACAGAATAACGGAGGGCAAATCATGCAGCTTCTTTAGATTTGTTTCCTCATTCACAGAATGAGTGGGATGTTTTCAGTGATCTCTAAGTTTTTCCTAACTCTAAATTTTTGAGAACTTTTAAAGAGTTAAAAATAATAAAGTACAGTGGAAAAATCATAATATAAAGAATGTTAAAATAGTAACAATGGACAGGTTGGTCAACTGAAATCTGCCAGAAGATTCAAGAATTGACACTACTACGTAAAACTCTCCATAAAGGCATTAGCTTTTAAAAAAACTGATGGAGCTCTAGTTATATGTCCACAAATGAGCCAGGCTCCATGATTTATAACAGAAACAAAGCCTGAATAATTTATAGAAAATAAACTACTACCTATTATGTAGGTATTAAAAAAAGTTAATACATATAAAACACTTGAAGATTGCTCGGCATAGTAAGAAATCAATAAATATTAACTTTATTATCTGGGGTAAATTATCTTTTCTTCTTTTAAGTGTCTTCTATCAATAAAAAAGATCTCATTACTACAACTTTTAAAAATAATATTAAGAGGGTTTATGTAGTAACAAAATTTTTAAAAGCTTCACTATCTGATTTTCATTCAGTGGTAACCATTTTTTTGCTCCCCTAAAACATACACTTCAAATCAATCCTGTTTCCTTTTTACTGAAAGAACTTTTCATGATGACTGTAATACTGAAGTATAATTTAGAAGCAGTCTCTAAAACTGGAAGTAATGTTCATCTAAATATGCCTGCCAAGTTTAAAAATGTATTAGGAGTTAAATTGAAACATGTTGAAAATGACTCATTGTGGACCAGAATATACACTGTAGGAAATAAGAGCTCATTTACAAGTGGGAGAAATACACTGACACTTCATCTGTGGTAATTCTCTGGACTTTCCTTCCAGTAAACATCGTATTTTAAAATAATCGTGGAAAATATCTTACTTTTAACTGAAATTTTTATAAGTTGACTTAGTCAGCTGGCATTCCAATTTTTAATACATATCTTTTTCTGGATGTGGATATATTTACCAAATGTAAATCTATGAAAATTTCCCCCAAAGCAACAGAGCAGCAGCCTATAAAGAAACCTGTGTAAACTCCCTTCCTCTCTCTCTCTGTCTCGGTCTCCCTTGTTCAGTTCACATGCACAGCGGCCAATTATGACTCTAGATTTCTACGAAAGCACCCTAAAGAGGGTAGACATAATAATAATGTGCTTTCCTTCATTTACAAATGTGATGTTATTGATAAGTCACAAGGAGGCCACATACTTGAGCACTTTTTCTAGTAGTAAATATGTAAATATGGATACTGATTCTATCTACCCTCTCCCCTTGTGACCCAAAATTACACATTTGCGAGGCAGCTGGCTGGACTGAGAAAAGACCATGGAACTCACTAGTCCTTTCCCCACCGTCCCCAACCGCCCTAAAAGGTCTATAAGAGGAATGGGCCTGAAACTTTGGTCTTACTACCAATATTCTAAGCTAATTAATGAGACACACACTTAACTTTAATGTGGCCTTAAACTGGACTCAATCAAAGGGTGCTTATGAATTCTAGTGTTTACATTTTGAGTTTAGTTTTCCTACTTCATCAATTATTTGTTATCAGGAACTGGAGTAAACAATTCATTGTAGTATCTGTTCAGCACCCCTTTATCTAGGACTTTTATCTGGAAGCTATCCTTAGCCCCAAACAGTGTTTTATAAATGTGACCATCACCTCGGGCAACAATTGAGCAGTGGGGCGTAACTCACGAGTAGGACAATAGCACTTTCCCTCTCGAAAATTTGCTACGTAAGGGCTCCTGTGCAACTCTTTTAAAAAAAGTGTGTGTGTGTGTGTATCACTTTTATCGGGGTAACAATGGTTAATAACATTATATAAATTTCAGATGTACAACTTTATGATACAACATCTGTATAATCCATTGGGCGCTTACCACCTGAAGTCTAGTCTTTTTCCGTCACCATATACTTGACCCCCTTCACCCTCTTTGTCCCCATCCCGAGTAGCGTATCTTCATAGTGTACATATTGTCATTACAGAGGGATTCTCAAGGTCCCGAATTAGTATTTTAAAAGTTTTTGAAACTACTGTAGAATAGTTTTAAATTCTGTTATTTTAACCTTTTTATCTTTTTCATCTTAAAACATCCTGAGTCATTTATTAACATGAAAAGAATATAGTTTTAGTTTTGTCCCAGTTGCTTTTTCCTATACACACACACACACACACACACACACACACACACACACACAAATATACATAGGGAGTTCATCATTTACAAGTGTTGTCAGAAAAGATACTTTCAGTCTTCTGCCATCTTAATAATTTACATTCCTTCTGTATTTTCGCTTCTTTGCTGTTTGTTTTATTATCCACCTTTTGTTATAAGGTCTGTGCTTCCTTTCTCCCCCCTTCCTCGGATAGTAAGTATACCACCTGTTGTATATTATAGCATATCATGTTTAATTGAAGGTTTCATTCATGACTTTAAGTGATATACTTAAATATGTATTTCTTTTTTTTTTTTTTAAGCCAAGTAAGCAGTAGATTTATTAGGAAAGGATGGTACACTCTCAAGATAGTGTGAGCAGACAGGCTCGAAGAAAAAGCAGCTACTGCCTTAAATATATATTTCTTGATAAAACTATTAATTCTTAGGAAGTTTAAGGAAACTATTACTATACAATATTTTAAACATATATACTATTTCTTCTTACCATCAGTTCTCTAATTTTAATTTTATGTTGCTGTTATTTTTGATTGTTTGTTAAATTATTTTTATTTTGTAATTTTCCCTTCACAATTATGTTATGTTATAACTTTGTAACTAGAATAGCAAGAGTTAAGATTTAATTTTACATAAATATTCACTGCCAGTTTTTTTCCACTTTGCTATATCAATTCATGAGTTCTTTGGGGAGGTTATAATTTCACGTAGGCTTTTCAGGAAGGGCCGCACGGTAACAGGCTTCCCCAGTCCTCACATGACTAGTCCCCTCTCATCACTCAGGATGCAAAAAATGTCCTCTTAGATAATCTCATTTCCTTGAATCACATTCTGTTTTATATCTTTCAAATAACTGTTACTGTCTAAAATTATCTTCATTTTGTTATTTGTATGTTTTATGATTAATGCCTTAGGAATCCAAGTTCCATTGAGACAAGAGACCCTTTTGTTTTGTTAAACCCTCAATCTCAGTACCAAGAAAGTGCCTGGCACAAAGCAGATGGCTAATAAATATTGCTGAATATATAAATAAATCTATAGTTGTGGAGGAGAAACGTGACTCAACACAATTCATTGTTTCCTTAGTAAGTGACATACTTATTCAACCAAGATGCTAATACTAAGACTAGTTCGTTAGGAACTGTCTAATACTGTTCCTTTAATGTTCATACTCAGTAACTTCACTTGGATTCACACATTGCTGCTTTCCATCCTCTTTCCACCACCCAGAATATGATGAGTTCTGCTAAACTGCAGATTCCTTATTTCAGAAAGAGTTTTCTTCCATTTTTATCTCTAAACATTTCCCCCTTCCATTTTGTTTTTTTCCCTTGGCACACTAATTTTCTGAATGTGAATACGTATGTTACATGTTTTCAATGTCTAATACCTTTTTTCTAATTCTTTTCACCACTTTGTCCTTCTGTTTGTTTGGTTCTGCTGTATAACCCCCCACCACAAGTGAACAATTCAGTTTTCTGGACCTCCCCTCCCCGCTTTTTAAGTTTTGAACATCATTTATCTAGGCAATTTCTCTCCTTAATTTTGCCAGTTTCCTTTCATTTCATTCTATTGCTATACATTTAGCTTCAGAGAGTCTGCTTTCTTAAATTTTTAAGTTGTGAATAAGTTATAATCTAAAATCTTTTTAGATGCCTAGAATAAATTTTTTCAAAATGTTGTCTTTGTCTTTCGCAGCTTTTATATTCATTACTCTGGGATCTTCCTCCATCTAAAAACAAACAAACATGTTTACCTATGTCCCATACTTGTCTTCTCTAACCCTTAATCACTTATTAATATCTAAATGAAGGTAGTTCTAGCCAGGCCTGCATTTTGCCCCTTCCTGTTTAACAAGATATTATTTGGATGACCCCTTATGCAATGAATTGGAAGACTAGGACTCAGCAATTTCTTTGCTTACGGGAGGAAAGCTGGGATTTTTTTAAGAAGGTACTCTGGAAGCTTATCTTTGGGTTTTCTCTACATTTTTATGCCCAGGGTCTAGTTTATGGGAATATATAGGTGCTGCCTCTCATATTTGGTATTTCTTTTCCTCTTTCTGGGGGAGTTAGTCATATGGGCGAAAACTCAGCTCAGACTAAAATTTTCATCCCAACCCCTCAGGTTTTAAATAACTTCCATTCATCTCATGGGACAGCAAGTCTTTTTTTCTGCCCATTTATCTGTTTTGCAGCTACTCAGTTTGTTTTTTTCTCATACCCTGTCACTCTTGGTTGAGAATCTCAATCACATGAAAGAAAAAGGCTCTCTTCAAGCCTGGCATGCCTGCAGATACGTGATGGAGGAAGAGCTTGAAATCTCCAGCCTTTATTCCTTCACGTTAGGACTAAGCTGTCTAATAAAACAACCTCTAGCCACAATTAGCTATTTAAATTTAATTACAGTAAAATTTAAAAAATTTAGTTTCTCACTGATACTAGCTAAATTTCAAGTGCCCAATGTGGCTGGTGGCTTTTATGTTGTTGGACAGGGCAGATACAGAATCTCTCCATCACTGCAGAAAGTTCTAAGGGAGAGTGCTACCTTCAGGGATGGGATTCTGGTGGAGCACTTCACAACTTCCCCTACATACTACGTACCCGACTGCACTCAATCAGCTGAATTACAGAGCACTCCTGCCACACTTTCTTACATGTTGATACCGGTTACGCTGTATCAAATCAATAGTCTTTGAAATTGATGATACCATATTGAGGTCTTCCTTAGTATCCAATGGAGATGGGAGTTTCTTCACTATTTTATTTTTATTTATATAGTATGTGCACAGAGAATGTCATAAAAATGCTCTTACAGGGCCGGCCCAGTGGCTCAGGCGGTTAGAGCTCCATGCTCCTAACTCGGAAGGCGTGGTTCGATTCCCACATGGGTCAGTGAGCTCTCAACCACAAGGTTACCGGTTCAACTCTTCGAGTCCCGCAAGGGATGGTGGGCTCTGCCCCCTGCAACTAAGATTGAACATGGCACCTTGAGCTGAGCTGCCTCATGGATGGCTCAGTTGGTTGGAGCGTGGGCTCTCAACCACAAAGTTGCCAGTTCAATTCCTCGAGTCCTGCAAGGGATGGTTGGCAGCGCCCCCTGCAACTAAGATTGAAGACAGTACCTTGAGCTTTGAGCTGAGCTTCCGCTGAGCTCCCGGATGGCTCAGTTGGTTGGAGCACGTCCTCTCAACCACAACGTTGCCGGTTTGACTCCCGCAAGGGATGGTGGGCTGTGCCCCCTGCAACTAGAAAATGGCAACTGGACCTGGAGCTGAGCTGCGCCCTCCACAACTAAGACTGAAAGGACAACAACTTGAAGCTGAATGGCACCCTCCACAACTAAGATTGAAAGGACAACAACTTGACTTGGAAAAAAGGCCTGGAAGTACACACTGTTCCCCAATAAAGTCCTGTTCCCCTTCCCCAATAAAAATCTTAAAAAAGAAAAAAATGCTCTTACAAAATCTACATCTTTACATGTCCTCCGTCAACTTAACATTTCAGAGTTCACTTTAAAGACAAATTCATCTTTAAACCATAAGTCAGTTTCCCATCCTATGATTTTATTTGAAACTAGCTAACTTACAGTTACCCTTGTTAATGGCTAGGAATGGCAGGAGAGATATCAAAATGGAGTAGTGACAGGTACAAGGTGCTCAGTTTATTCATGTTATTAACTGAAGAAAAGTGTGTTTCAAGTGTGAACTTACAAAAGAATTACCCATTGGGCTCACTGTCATATTTAGGTCTAACCAATCTGATTTAACTAATGATTGGTTAAAATTAAGCAAAAGCCTGAAAACACTTAATCAGTAATGTCCGTCTAGGTTCGTTCACTAACGAACACTTTGAAAGTGATATTTCAATTGCTTCCAATACATCAATTAGTTATTAATTTCACATTTATCCATGTGTCGATAAGGATATTTTTAATCCTGATAAAATGCTTTCTTGTAATTGGAATACCCTGTGTCACTGGCATTCTCTAGCATTTCTAGTAAATATCCTCCAAAAGATAAGTAAAAGTACTTTGTCAAGACTTAATAGTTAACTAATGGTGGTCTGGTTTTCACCATTTCCTTTTCTAAATCCTCACTATCTGTTTAATAATATGTTTTAGTTCATGTTGGGCTGCATTCAAGTTCACTGGTGTATTGTTTCTGGCATCTTTCCTCTTGAACCTTTTAGAGTATACAGACATTTGCTTATTTCCAGATTTCTGGAACTTTGTCTGATAACAACGTTTGAACAAAACAACCAACACTTCAAGTTCTTTCAAACCTCAGGGTACGAAGGTTTAGAGAAGAGGCTTACACCTTCTTTGAGACTCCTGGTTAAGGCACCTAGGAGGGCAGAGTGATAGACAGTAACAACTAGCATTTCTTTAGTACTTATTGTTTACAAAGTGTCTTCAAAGGCTGTTGTAGTGTTCTCCAAACACATATTTAGGGGGAAAAATATATCAGGATCATTTGGGGAGCTTTGTAGGAAGTACAAATTCCTGGGCTCCCTCTACAGAGATCCTTATTTACTAGGAGTAGAGGAAGGCAAAGGAATGTCTTTAAACAAACAAACAAACTTTCCAGGTGACTAAAATTCATCTAGATTTGGGAACCACTGATGTAGTGAAATGAGGAAGAGTCCTGAGCACTCTTTTCAACATTCAAACTGCCTCCACAATAGAAAATTATAAAGTTAAAATTAATATGGAAAACTCTAATTAACTAACATTGATAAATATTTATTGAGAATCACTTACAGTAAAGACACTGAATAGAGGCCTTACTAGAAAAGCATAGATGGGAAAGAGAAAGTCTCTGACTTCAAAAAACCAATACTTCAGAGAGAGAGAGAGACTTGTAAATAATCACATCATTACAATAAAATGCTAGAAAACAGAGCCTTCAGTATTTCTGAAGGGACTTTAGGTTTCAAGAAGTTGTAACTGTTGAGTTCAGTCTTACCACATGAATGGACATCTACCTAGTAGATAAATGGTGAGATCCACGAGCAAGGGGAGGCGCAAGGTCATTCTTTGCAAAGAACACTATTAAGGGTTGAGAGAAAGCACCACACGCTTAAGAAAACTGCCAGTGATCATTCTGTCTGGAGTATATGGGTCAGAGTCAAAAGAAAGATCTCAGTCTGGAAAGACAGGCAAGGAGTCTACGAATGACCTTCAATGCTAAGCTGTGCAGTCTGAATGCCACTCTGTTGAATGACATGATCCGAGTTCTCAGTTTCTGAACAATTACTTTGGAGGAGTGAGTGATGAAAAGAGAGGACTGAACAGAAGACAGAGAGTTCAGAGACTATGATACATAGTACAGGCAAGAGAAAATAAAGGCTTGACTAAAGCAGTGGCACCTGGGATTAAAATGAGGGAAATGATGAGATATATTTAGAAATTAGAATCAACATGTCATGGCTTAGCTTTAGTGCCAGAGAGGCCGTTCTTGACTATCACGGTACATCTTACCCAAGCCATTATTCTTCCTTACACAACCTAGTTAAGAGCCATCACCAAAACATATAATTATGATATAATTATACACCAAACTGTTTGTGTGTTTATATATTTTCTGTCTCTCTCAACTAACTCTCAGCAGAGTCACTTTCCAGTGTATTTACTAATGTGTCTCACAGCAACTGGCACACGGTAGGTTACCAGCAATTATTTATTGGTTGAATAAATGGGCAGGGGGGTGAGGAGGAAAAGGCAGTTGTGAATTACCAACATTCTTGTTCAAGTGCCTGGGCAAGTGGTGATGTTAGTCAGAATGCAGAACTACAGGAGGATGAACAGGTCTGGGCAAGAGGATTAACTGAGTGGGGAGAGACAGAGAGACCAATTAAGAGGCACTGTACCCAGTTACAACACGACACCAGTCAAGTCATGAGAGGCTGATCCAGGAGATGGCAACAGGGGGGAAGGGTCTTTTAGAAATACTACTGCGGCAGAATGCATACAAATTGACAAGTGATTAGACACAGGAGCAATGGGAAAGGGCTGTTATTCTGAAGATTCAAACAGAAATAGCTTAAAAACAGTGGTACGGTTGATGGACATGAAGTCAGCTGAAGTAACTTTTTGTTTTGGTAGGGGTGAATGTGGGAGGAAACAAAGTTTGTTTCACAAAGACAGCCATACAAAAATATCAATAGAGTAGCTGGAAATCTCAGTTTCTAAGACCCAAGGAGTTTAAGAACATTACTGGTCATTTTCTAAAGTAACAGTTGAAGATGAGTAGAAGACGTGTGCCTAAGAAGAATATATATATCTATCACACACATACATACACACAGGACCAAATGTCATGGAAACAAAATAGAAAACATTGAAGAACTGTTCAAGAGTGAAGGAGACTAAAAAGGCATGATAACTAAAAATAATGTGTGATTCTGGTCTGGATCTTGTGCTAGAATAAAAATTGTTATAAAAAGACATTATTGGGGGGCCGGCCCGGTGGCTCAGGTGGTTAGAGCTCCATGCTCCTAACTCCGAAGGCTGCCGGTTTGATTCCCACATGGGCCAGTGGGCTCTCAACCACAAGGTTGCCAGTTCAATCCCTCGAGTCCCACAAGGGATGGTGGGCTCCGCCCCCTGCAACTAAGATTGAACAGGGCACCTTGAGCTGAGCTGCTGCTGAGCCCCTGGATGGCTCAGTTGGTTGGAGTGCGTCCTCTCAACCACAAGGTTGCAGGTTTGACTCCCGCAAGGGAGGTGGGCTGTGCCCCCTGCAACTAGAAAACGGCAACTGGACCTGGAGCTGAGCTGCGCCCTCCACAACTAAGATTGAAAGGACAACAACTTGACTTGGAAAAAAAGGCCTGGAAGTACACACTCTTCCCCAATAAAGTCCTGTTCCCCTTCCCCAATAAAATCTTTTAAAAAAAGGACATTATTGGGACAAATGACAAAAGTGGGTAAAAGTACTGCTATCGGTGTTGTCCTTTATTTGAAAATGTACTGTGGTTATGTAAGAGAATATTCTTTTTCCTAAGAAATAAACTGTGAAGAGGTAAAAGTAAATGGTTCATTCACTAAACTATTGAGAAAAAAATAGTGTGTGTGTGTGTGTAGGGAGGAAGGGAAGAAAGGAGAGAGGGAGACAGAATAAGAATAAAACAAATATACCAAATGTTAAAAAGGGTGAACGTGAGTAAAAGATGTATGTACAGAACTTCTTTGTATCATTCTTGTAGCTCTTGTGCACATACGAAATTATTTGAAATAAGAAGTTAAAAAAGAATATGGACCAAGATAGAATGCTGGAACACAGCCTTGATTTTATAAGGTAAGAAGTGAACTGATCCTTTGAGAGTGACAGCCATTCAGAGTTACTCAGGACTGAGGAGAGAAGAGGTTCACGTCAGTATGTATGGAAAGAGCATTTCTCTACGACAAACTGTTCTATTTATACTACAAAATATGCACAACATATGCTGATAATTCTAGTGCATTTCTGTATAAAGATATTCTCCCCCACAGAATTTCAGGTTAACAACATTAGCATCCATCATTAAGTCTCCTGATACAGAATAAATATGCTTTCTGACCACAGAAGCCCCAGTACTTCTTTAAGGAAAAGCACTCATGAAACAATATCCAATTGCTCTCTCTTTCTCTCTGTGTATTATTACTTGCTGCACAAAAGACATTCAAGATACATGTTATTTTGAGATGGAGGAGAACAGGTGTATCACTTTAGAACCAGTACCATTCTTGCCCAATCATAAGCAATAAAGTATCCATGAATGGGTAAAGGACTCCCGGGGCCATTGTTTCTGGTGGGACAAGGAATTTCAAACCAGACCAATATCTAATAAAGAGAAAGGAAGATAGAAGAGAGGTGGCATAAAATAACATCTATACACTGTGACCCAAATATGGGAGTTTACCAGTTCGTTTCAGAGCCTGACTGATGTCTATACTGAAAAGAAACAGCTACTTTTCATCTCAGCAATAAATTTCTTAATGCTTTCACATATACTGTATTATTATTAATTCCAAAGCCTTTAATGAGGAAAGGAGTAGAATCACTTGTGGTAACTTAGAAAGTAATGAGTACAGCTTGACATAACAATCCTATAAAAGTGAGCAAATAAATATATATCAGATGGAGCAGCAGCAGCAGCTTAAAAACCAAGAGAAAATTTTAGAGCAACATGGGCCTAGACTACTCAACATAAACAAAGCAAACCTATGGAAAAATTGAACATTATAAAGAATGAGAGAAATCAAATAACATAGAAAAGATAATTTTATAAACTCTATAAAATCATTACAGTGGCCCATTGAGAATATTTTGCAAACTATGAAAAACAATTCAGATATTACAAATTTCATCTAAAACGTACAAATTTATTGTATATTCTTTCATAAAGAAGTATGACAAAAGAATAACTTAACATAGGATTGCGAATTAGGAATTTCTGCATTCAAATAACAATTATGATGTGAATTCCTGTATGTAAGCATGAAATCTAAGAAAAATATGAAAAAAGTTATCACAGAGTTAAATAAAAACGTTTGAGTACCATACTATAGCTTTTATTTTAAATCTCAACATCCTTTATTCCATTAAGTTTATTCTGCAAATGATACTGACTTGCCTGCTGAAGCCAGGAGCAGATTAAAAGACAGATAAAGCAAAAACAATACAAAACTATGAGAAAAGGAAGACTAAAGTCATGTTAGAACTGTTCTATTCTTGGGGATAAAGCACTGAATTGAAATTTAGGACAGCTGGCTTCTATTAAAGATTTAAACTAGCCCAGTATGACTTAAAAATTACTTATCTATTCACCTTTTACTGTTGTCCTCTACAATTAAAAAATGAGAACAAAATCCTATTATTATAATCAGAAGTTGCAGGGATTGAAAACAGTTTCAAGCAATAATGATATAAAAATACTTATAGACTGAAAACTATTTGAAATATATTTCAAAATAGGAAATACATATTTTAAAACAGTTAAAATAATCATAAATGAAAAAAATACTATTAAAATTAATTTCAGATTGCAAGCTTGAGATTCATATATAGGCCTCTCACGTAGGCTCCCACAGATCTAACAGTATATTCGACTTATTTTACTATTCACACCGATTGAGTTTAAAAATTTTCCCCTTTTGGGTTGGCCCGGTGGCTCAGGCGGTTGGAGCTCTGTGCTTCTAACTCCGAAGGCTGTTGGTTAGATTCTCACATGGGCCAGAGAGCTCTCAATGATTGTCATTGTTCAATTCTTTGAGTCCCGCAAGGGATGGTGGGCTGCACCCCCTGCAACTAAGATTGAACAGGCACCTTGAGGGGAGCTGCTTCCTGGATGGCTCAGTTGGTTGGAGTGCGTCCGTTCAACCCCCGCAAGGGATGGTGGGCTGTGCCCCCTGCAACTAGCAACGGCAACCGGACCTGGAGCTGAGCTGCGCCCTCCACAACTAAGACTGAAAGGACAACAACTTGACTTGGAAAAAAAAAAGTCCTGGAAGTACACCCTGTTCCCCAATAAAGTCCTGTTCCTCTTCCCCAATAAAATCTTAAAAAAAAAAAAAAAATTTTCCCCTTTTCACAGAAAGAATCCTCACAGTGCATGCAGAGATTCCAAGCAACAGAACATGACGTAGTGACTGTTCATGTTCATTAAAGCTGGGTACTTGTTACATATTAAATAAATTACTGAACTTGAATGGGGAGATGCCTGAGAAAAGTCCATTCCTTTGTAGAAAATTAAAGTCCTTGAGTAAAAAGCACTTTTCATTCATGTTTGAAGGTGGCACACTACATACTTACATTTCTCTTTATAATAACACAGGTTGTTTATAATCATTACATGAGGCATTTGATAAAGACAAACGTTTAACATAAATGAAAAAGATGAGACTAATTATACCTGATTAGGAAATTGTCTATAGGCATATCTGAGGCTTTATTTAAGCACAATCTACGTAAAGATTCAAACATATTTGTTTATTCCGATCATGATACCAAGGAAGCAGAATCACATATTTGAGTATTAAAAACTTAACCTCTGAATAATAAAAATATTTGTCTTTGGGTTTCACTACATTCAAAACTACACATGATATTCCCAAAACATGTGAGTTCACATACTCCTAGACAATTTATACGCAAAAGAATTTTAGTGGATATTAAAAAGTATATAGTGTCCTTTTCCAATAGTCCTTAGCAGGTTTTTATTTTGAAAAAAACAAAGATTACAGAGATTTAAAAAATAATACTCTCAAAAATAGGATGGGTTCACCATTCCTTCTCCATGGTACCTTAGCCAGCGTATTAACTCTTTTGAGCTGTTGTCACAGATAATGTCAGAATCAACAGGGACTTCAACCTCACCGAGCTACCCACGGATGCTTCAATTCTCAGAAACACATTCCTACTGAATGCTTGGCCTAAATACTTCTACTGATGGAGAATAATGTACTATTAGGTTGGTGCAAAAGTAATTGCGATTTAAAAGGTTAAAAATTTTTTTTACAAAAACTGCAATTACTTTTGCACCAACCTAACACATGCCAAGGCATTTTGGAAAGCCCCGTTAGAAAGTTTATCCTTACTCTTTCTTGTAATGTTTACCCAGTGATCCCAATTCTACTACTTTAAGTCTTACCAAGTGAGAAAACCAGCTTGTTCACGTAAGAACCTTCCAAATATTTGTAGACAGTTATAATCTAGCATTATTAGGACATTTTTGAATCTTTCTAGTTTAGTTCATTTTCCTTTTAAGACCTTGGGTTTAAAGTTTGGGTTTAGATCCCAGTATGATTCTATAGATAAGGTAATCACTGACAACATTCTAGATATAACTTCCATTACTGTAGGATAATATCTCCATATTGAAATCTTCCAAGTTCTTTTCCCATTTCAATTCTAAGCACTTATTTTCACATTTGAATTCAATTTCAATTCAATTATACTAACAACACAGGTTTTCTGGACCTGAGTGTATGATCTTATATTTATTCATTAAATTTCATTCAGCTCATTAATTCTGCCCGAAAATATCTATGTGGTCTTCATTCTGTAATTCAATTTCTTTGTTATTCTTCTCTTATATAAAATTTGTAATGTAAGCTTTTTCATTTTTACCCAAATCACTGACAAAAATGTAGAAATATAGTACTAAATGTAGTAATATAATACTACAAAGTATTATCACGGCCATTATAAACCTACCTCTTCATTATTAATGATTCTCTAAAAACATTTGGGGAAAGCCCTTCAACAGCTACCAAAATCCATTTACCTAACCTTGAAATATGCTCATATATTCCCCATCATCCCCCAAAATGAACTTTGGATAGATGCAAGTTATAATGTGAAAATGTAATTATAAAAATTCATATGGAAGAGTAAAGGTACAAGAATAGCCACAGCGATTCTGAAAAAGAATTTTAGATTCAGTTTAAGTTTCAATAAAAAGTCTTTTAAATTTTTGACATGAATTGTATTGAATTTATAGATCAATTAAAGAAGAATTAAATTGTGGGACTATCTAGAATCCAGTTTTTTTGTCATTTAGCAACATTATAGCCTTAAGGGGGAGGATTTTCCCCTTTATTTGTCTATATTAAAGCTAAAAAGATAGATAAGTACCTTTAACTGTTTCAAGCAATTTGTTAAAACCCACACTTGAGTTTTAGATTCCCAGATGTTATTCTCATTCATTCATTCATTCATTCATTCATTCATTCAATAAATGCTGAGTCCTGTAACTGCTTTTAAAGGTGTGAGCATTAGCTCTATTTGTTGCTCATAGGTTACTTCTAGTGTGTCTAGAAACACTTTCTTTTTCTCCTTCTTTGTCTTGATTTTAAAACTATCACAAGTATTTAGGGTTGACTGAAATTCAGGCTCTGAATAAGCAAGGTTTTACTCTCACCTCAAGGGATTAAGAATAAAGTTCTCATCTGGCAGTTTAAGAATGAGCTGTTCCAGTTTTGATATTCTAGTGGAATATTCAATATTCTAGTGGAAATTATTTGGAACAATATCAATTTTTGAACAGCAAAAATTCAGTTAGTAAAGCTTAATAACAAAAATAATTGAGCAAATTATTTTATAGTACTAGCAAACATTTGTACAATCTTAGTAAACACTGATATAGTACTACTTATGTGCCAAATACTGTTCTATGTCCTTTAGAAACATTAAATGACTGAATTCTCAGTAATTCATAAGATAGTTTTAAATACTAACATATCCCATGGCGTTTAGGATAAATACCAGTCTCTCGACAAGTAGATAAAAAGAATTTTAGGTGTCAAGAGTTTAGAACATTACAGAGCTTAGTATAAATATAAAGTAGCCAATTTTAAGGTTACGTTTACTATTCTCTTCTCTTCAAATTCACACACACAAAAAACAATGCTAGCAAGTTATGAAATTCTGCCTGGTTTTCTAGCAAAAATTTTATGCTTTCTTTCAAAGCTTGTTAATTTGTTCATAAATATTATTTAATAGTGACTAACTGTATCACGTTGAAAAAAACATCAACAAAAAGCCAAGTAAATCTTTAGGGGAAATCATATAGATTTATAAATAGAAAGGTTATACATATTACTTGTAAAAGATAATTTAAAGATAGGTTGTAACAGCAGTGCAATAAAAACAGTTGATTTATAAATTTTATCTTATATTAAGATCTTTGAAATTAGACATACACTATAGGAAACAATTCTTCAGTATTACATTTAGTAAAATTCCTCCTTGGGTTAAGTTTGTAAAGTTGATATGCATTGAGAAGTATAACAATTTGAGCCATTTTAAAAGATTTTGACATTCTAAAGGATTAACAATAGGTTAGTTATGTGAAGAGTTGTCTTTGTTTTTGTTTCACATATTGCTTAAATCACAAATTAATGTGCAAGTGTTCATTTAACAGTTGAAAGAGCCACTGGACTTATTTTCAAAGTTTATCAGTATACTACCACAGAAACTTTTCTGTCTGAAATTATTTCAAAATAAAAAGTTAACAAAAAGGATAACCACGGTTTAGTCTTAATGTAGTCTAACCACTGAAAATTCAGTGTTCAATGAGGTAATATTTACCTTACTATTCATCATCTCTTTAACTAGGCTATTAAATATCCTTTTCTATTGTCATTCTCTCTCTTCCCCTCCCTCCTACACACAGGAAGCAGAACATATATATATTTACAAAAATGAACTAGGGTGTGTACAATGGTACAACCACTTTGGAATTAAGTTTGGCAGGTTCTTTTAGAGTAAAACATTCATCTACCCTATGATTAGCAATTCCATTCCTAGGTATTTATCCAAAAGAAATAAAAACACATGCCCACAAAAAGACATGTATAAAAAATGTTCATAACAACTTTATTCATGATACCTCCAAACTGGAAACAACTTAAATGTCTATCAACAGGTGAATGAATTAACAAACTGTGATACATTCATAGCAATAGTAAACAATGTACTACTGATACAAAAACAAAATAGATGAAACACGCAACGTTGAGTAAAAGAAGCTAGACATGAAAGAGTACATGTACATACTGTACAATTCCATTCATTTTCAGTCCAGGAAGAGCAAAACTAAACTATGGTGACAGAAATCAGAAAGTGTTTGCCTCCTGACTGAGCTTGACAAACACCGTATTAGGAAACACTCTAGGATGATTAATTGTTCTATATCATGTTTCAAGATATGAAATAATTACGCATTACAAAAATAATGCATGTATACTATACGGCAATTGAAAATTGTATTTTATTAAAAATATATTTTCTGAAGGAAAAAGTAACAAGAACAAAAACTGAAGAGTTTTAACATTTCTATTTTCAGGATGCTTACCTGTCTAAGAGCTGATTATGCTTTTCCAAAGCATCCTTTTCAGCCATCACTGCTCGGTCCCTTTCAGCCACAGCATTATCCTTTGCTTCTCGGAGATGTCTAATATTTAAACATACATACATTCAGTTATTCCAAGTACGTAAGTATCCATCTTTTAAAGATTCATAAATGAGCTTGCTTGGAGTTGGATTATCTGTTATTAAAGATCTCCTAGAAGATGACAATTCAAATTGGACATGCATTTGCCTGGCTTGCGGAGTTTGTCTTAGCAGCACGCAGCAGTGTGGGTGCGAACATGGTCTACCTCTAAAGGTCATGTCACCTTTCTACATGTGGGTTGAAGGTAGGCTAAACAGTAACTTATTTAGTACCATAATCGAATGAGGCAGGTATAATTACTCACATATTACCCAAAGGAAAACTGAGGCTTTGAGATGTTAATCAATGTTCTATAAAACACTTTAAGTGAAGGATATAATAGAGAGATCACAAGTATCAAAATGGAAATGAAGTTTGGGATATGAGTGCGAAAACAACTGAAGTGGTGGACGGGGGATCTCATTTGTGGAGAAAGGAAAGGGAAGGAAACACAGAAGGACTGCCAGATTAGGAGAAAGTAGAAGGGACAAAGTACATGAAGTCCTGATGAGATGACAAACACATTATGTGGAAGTTGTACAACCAAGATGGAAGACTATAGATTTCTGTTGGAGAATGGTGATTTGGAGGTAGAATAGTACTTTCAGTGATAGAATTTTAGCTGATACTAAGATCTAGCATGTGACCACTGGATAGCTTAATGAAGTACAGCTGATATGAAGGTCAATATTCATGTAGGGCTCAGGAAGTATGAGGCTAGAGTATTAGATAAATCACTCACAGTGCTGATAGCAGGAATTAAAATCGACAGAAAGATACAGATAGTGACAGTTAAGAGGAATGTCCAAAGGGTAAAAGGTAACACCAGTGAGGAATTAGATGATACAGCCAGACAGAGCCTTCAAAGATCAAATCTTGTTTGCTTTTTAATCAAAGTGGAAGTTTGGATCAAGAAAAATACCAACCGTAAGCTTCTATCAGGGTCAATTTTTTCAAAAATTCTATTCCGTAAGAGTTACAACATAAATAAAGACAGAGTGTAACAAATGATTTTGCTCACTTAATCCCTAGACATCTCTCATGTTGTATTTTCTAACCTATTTTATGGCTGAGTAAACTGACGTTTAGCGAGCTTAAGTACCTAGCCCCAAGTCTCATGGCCTGACTGTTAAAGCCATACTTTGAGCCCAGCTATGTCCTACTTCAAAGAGAGTTTTTTTTTTAAAACCATATCACCCTATCTCCCATTAAGAACTGGATGGGATATTGGAATGTGGTTTTTACCATTCATGGAGAATGTCAGCAGGAAGTCATGAAAATCCACATAGTTGGAATAAGTCTACCTAGTAACTATTAGTAGAAAAGTTTAGTGGCCATACTTGCTGTGCCAGTGCTCCATGCCATCTTTTGCACAGTGCAAAAAGATGCAACAAACTTAAAATTGAAAACATGTCAACCAATAGAGATTCATCAGTGAAATTGATTATGAGCCAGAAATAAAATAATTTCAAAGGAACTAGAGTACAGATAATTCTTATTAAAAAGAAAATAACTTCTGTATACTATTATCAAAGTGGAAGTACATATCATAAAATATCACAAATAGCATGTCATTTTCTGATATCATCCTGATTGCAATGACCTTCAAAAAATATTCTATTATTGAACTAACTGAAAAATGAAAACTCACTTTTATAGATAGAATAAAATTCTGAAGTATATTATACATTTACATATTCTTCCTTCCTAAATGACCTCTATGTTTCAGTCAGTAAATCACCACAAATTGATTGCAATTTTCATTTCTCAAATATAGCCTCATCATTCTGTAAGTTATTTCAGTAGCAAAATTCCAGGTAGATCACATTTACAATACTGATTAATCATGAATGCTTAGATGGTAGATGGAGAAGCTTCAGTCTCTAACAATATTTTCTTTGCTGCACTAATAGGCATTAGAAATAAAAACAAGTTGCAAATGAATTAAATAAAACCCAGATTAAACTAACACTAGAGCTTACGAGATAAGGTATAATAAGAGGGTACTACCCCATCTGACACCGTCCATAGCTATTACAATACCACTGACTATATTCTTTATGTTGTATTTTACATCTTATAACTACACATATTTTTAATACATTTTAGTTGACATTCAATATTATATTATTTCAGGTGTACAGTGTAGAGGTTAGGCATTTATATAATTTATGAAGTGATCCCTCTGGAAAGTCTAGCACCCATCTGACACTATAGTTTTAACAACAGTATTGATTATATTCCCCATACTGTATTTCACATGCCTGCCGATGACTACCGATTTTTTTGTGTAATTACCAATTTGTACTTCCTAATCCCTTCACCTTTCTCATCCATCCCCCACCCCCTTCCATCTGGCAACCATCCGTTTGTTCTCTGTATCTATGAGTCTATTTCTATTTTGTTTGTTTATTCTGTTCTTTAGATCCCACATATAAGTGAGATCGTATAGTATTTGTCTTTCTCAGTCTATTTTGCTTAGCATAATACTCCCTAGGTCCACCCATATTGTTGCAAACGGTAAGATTTCATTCTTTTTTGTGGCTGAGAAATACTCCATTGTATGAATGTATCACAATTTTTTTATCCAATCGTCTATTGATGAGCATTTCACTTGTTCCCATATCTTGGCTATTGTGAATAGTGCTGCAGTGAACACGCGTGCATATATCTTTTCAAATTAGTGTTTGGATTTTTTGGATAAACACCCAGGAGTGGAATTGATGGGTCATAGGGTAGCTCTATTTTTAATATTTTGAGGAACCTCCAAACCATTTTCCATAGTGGCTGCACCAATTTGGAATCCCACCAGTAGTGCACAAGGGTTCCCTTTTCTCCACATCCTCGCCAGCACTTGCTGTTTGTGCTGATTATTTATAATTGGAGGAAGAGAGATGAGTGAATGAAGAAAAGACATGAAAGTTGGACCTAGGACAAATAAGTAGAGGCAATTTCAAGAGAAAACTGCAATGAATGGGAGAAAGTGCTAAAAACCCAGGCCTCTATCAAGAGGTCCTCTCATAGGTGTTTGCTGGTAAGATGATGTGTAATTATCAGGTACCACACCTTCCACGGCCCCACCCACAACCTGCATATTTCAGTAAGCAGCAGCATACTTCCTTTAATATTATCAATTGTCTTTTAATGTTTCAAATTAAGTCTGAGAAAGAAACTGAGAACTATTTTTCCACTGACAATAGTAATAATAGCAAACAGAGTGCTGACCACATGTTAGGAACCATTCTAGGCCCTTGATGTATAACAACTCTTTTATTATTTATAACAATATTAAACATTAAAATAATATATAATAACTTAATCTTCACAGCAACCCCACAAAGTGTAGGTTGTATCATTACCTCCATTTTACAAAGGAAAAGACTGAAACAGAGAAATTCAGTATTTGCCTAAGGTCACATAACAAGTGAGTGATGGAGCCCCAATGTGACCCCAAACCGCCTGGTTCTAGAATCATGCTCTTCAGCACATTATGCTGCCTCTCTTAAGATTTCCTTTGTTTCACAGAAGTTTTCTCCTTGGGAAATTCTGTCATTATGAGATTTATATTATACGATGATCTCAGAGTACAAATAGATGTTAAATCAAAAATAATCCTTAAAAGAACTGTATATATATTATACACTTGTTTTTATGGACCATGCTCTTTCAAACAGACTGGTTTGATAAAACACCAGAAGTACTGTATTCCAGCCACAGATAAAACCATAACTGCCATATAACTAATAAATTATCCATTTTTAAATATTAAGTGCAGTAGAAAAAGTTAACAAAATACAATTAAATAGTAGGAATTCAAATGTTCTTCAAAAGACAAACATGAAAAACTGACAGACACTGTAGCATGTGCAAGCTAAAGAAGCTAGTTTTGAAAGTCCAAACTGAATATATATAATACATATAATAAAATGTAATTAAATATATGACTATATCTATATATAATCTAATAACAGAAACTGTTATTGGGAACTGGCCATCTGGACATTATAACAAGTATTTTACAAATACAAAAATTCAAACATTTCATCCTTAAAAATGCTTTTAGGTAGCTGGCATTTGATTCCAAAACTGTTTTTCATGATTCTTTTATATTGTTTCCTACAAACTCTATTCCCCCATATACACATGCTTATCTTTCCCATCCATCCTATAATTGCGTGTGGGAGGTGAACGGAGAGGAAAGATGCCAGAAAACAGAAAAGAAATCTTATCAATCTTATATAAAATGCAAAAGGAAAGCGAGTATGCTAGTATTATAACTAGTGTCCAAATAATGTATTTTTCAACTTGAGGCACTTTTTTACAGTGGGAGAGGGTGCTCTTAATAATCATGCCAGAGAAACAGGCACAAACCAGAACTTTCATGAACAAACAATGGGGAAATATCGTCACTTAAATTATAACATTCAAACAAGAAACTTACAGAGTTAAGTTCTTAATTATTTCTCTATGAAAAGGACTTTAATATTACAATAAAATTGATGTATTTCATGCGCAATCTAGTGTATCTGTGCAGAGATGACTCCTAAATTTACACTTCAAAAGTAGTAAGAAAAATGTTCAAAGAAGAAGGAACACTTTAGGAACCATTGAAATTCTAACAGGAACAAATCAGAGTTTGGCAATGCCAGGAGCATGTCTTAGCCTGAATAAACATCACTAATTCCTCAGAATTTGAAATTTACCAGGAATAAATAGTGAAAAATACGTAGCTGTCAGAAGAGCTCAACGGGTACAACTAAGCAACCCATTCTCCTTCTGCCTCCACGTAAAATATTTTCGGTTAATAAAAGTGAATATATTTTTCCAGTTGGAACAAAAAGGAATGAAATAGGCTGTTTATATGACAAGCTTATTTACAGGGAAAACATGTGAATTAATCACTTCTACCTTCAGATTTTCTTCCTGGACAAAACAGAAAACTACTCATTTCCATACCAGGTGCTTTTGTTTTTAAGACGGCGCAAAACAGAAGGGCTGCAGTGGATTACCTGCTATTATATAATCAATGACCAATAATCTTTCCTTTAATCAACTTAGATAATTGAAAAGTGAATGAATAGGACATAAAAATAAAGAGCAAAGTGTAAATTTTACTTAGCACAATTTCTTGGGGAAAGTTATGCGTTTTAAGAGTAGAGCTTTTTGAAATTACTATTGACTGAACATGCTATAATTTGTCATCCTTTTATTTTAGTTGTTGCCCAAGCAGATTAGTTTTTTTTTCATTTTACAGATGTGGAAACTTTTGCTAAAAGTAGATAAATATATAATCCAAACCATGGTTTAAAATATTATGAAACATTTAAGCACCAAAATAAAAAACACATGTTTAAAATCCATTAATGTATTGATATTTAAAAAGTAGCTGCTAGAACAAAACGTAATATATTAAAATGAAACGAGATGAACCTGGTGGATGGTTAACGGAGTGACTACGTATTACATCAGTCACCATGCTTGCTCCTCATGAAACCTATCTCATTACAAATCTTTGTGTAGGTTTTCATCTAAACCATTAGCCACCCGATTTCTCAAAAGTAGGACCTATTTATTCTTTCATTTAACAGATTGGGCACTTACTATGGACCAGACATTGGTACATGGAAGCCAGCACTGAACAACAGATGAAAATCCCTATTCACATGGAAATTACACTCTAGTAGAAAAGAATCCACAAGTATTTTAGCAGGTCCTAAGTGTTCCAGAAAAAAATAAGGCAGTGGGCAGCAAGGGTCAGGGGGTGATGGGAGATGTCACAACTTTAAATAGGGTGGTCAGGAAAGACATCAGAGAGCAGGTGACATTGAAGACTTGGAGAAAGTAAGGAACAGGGCTCCAGGGTATCCAAGAGAGCAGGGTAAGCAGTGGGAACTGTAAATACAAAGGACCTGAGGGGGGGAATGTTTACCTCATAGCTAAGGACCAAGAGGCAGTGTGACTAAGCAAGTGACTAGAATGGAGGAGTAAAACGAGGATGGGGTGACTGGGAGCAGATCAGGTAGCATCACCGTCCATTTGAATCATTTGCTGTTTTACTAAGATGGGGAACCTTTTAATTCGAGCAGAGGACACAATTTGACCTACCATTTAACAGCAACCGTGCTGAGAATAGACTGGTGAGGGCATGGAAGGAAACTGGGGGACCACTTAGGAGGCTCTGCAGTAATTCAGGTAAGAGATCATGGTATCTTGGACCAAGGTAGTATCTGTGAGATGGTAAGAGATCATAAATTTTGAAGACACAACCAAAGGGATCTGCTGATAGAATATGGAATGTGAAAGAGAGAGAAGAGGTTGAAGACGGCTTCAGATTTTTGGTCTAAGTGGGTAGATCAGGGATGCCTTTACCTGAGCTGGGTCAGAATGAAGGCAGAGAAGGGCTGGAGGGGCAGAAGTCTGCTTCTGGACACATTAAATTTCAGATACTTAGTAGATAACCAAGCAGCTGCAAAAGATGTCAAGGATATGAGGAGGACTAGCAAAGGGAGTGAGTAGTGCCCAGACTCTCTCTAGTCAGTAGAGGAAAGGGAAAAATCAAAGTGTGGTATCCTGGAAACGAGGGAAAGAATGTGCTTCCACGAGTATGGAATGATCAACTGTATTAAGTATTGCTGATACGTCCAGTAAGATGAGAACTGAGAACCTGACCACTAGACTTTTGGCAGCATGAAGGTCTCTGGGGGCTTATAAGAACAGCTTTGTTGCAGTAGCACAGGGTGGTGGTGGTGGGGGGGGAAGCTTGATAGCAAAATTTTTTAAATGGGGGGTGAAGAATGAGTGTATACAATTCTGTAGGAATTTGGCCACAAAGGGGAATAAAGAAATGGGGCAGTAACTTGAGGGGGAAGTGGAGATAAAAGGCTCTTTAAAGATGGGAGGAATAACATGCACATAGTTGGGAATTATCTGGTAGAAAGGGGAAAACTGCCTGCTGATGGAGGAGACAAAGGGGAGAACTGCCGGAGCTGTGTCCTCGAGCAGGAGACGGGGAGGGGCTCTGGCTACAAGTGGAGAGTCTGGGCCTTAAGAGATCAGTGGCAGAGGGTAGGAAGGTTCTGCCAAAAACTTATACCATTTTATAGAAAAATAAAGGCTTCTCTACTAATTTCCAAAATTACAAATGCTTTTATGTAGTTCTGATGATCTATACTCCGCCCACAAGTGTGGAATAGGGTTTGCAAATTCTTTTACGAGAACTAAAGAATTATAAATAAATTACAGTTTTGATATGATTTGTTTTGTCAATTTTCATAGCTCTCATTAGTAAAATGGGAATCTGCACTGCACTGTAGAGTCAGATGTATCTAGTTTAACCAAGTAAGTCTGCAGTCAGGCAAATCACACCCTCTCAATTTCCTCATTTGTAAAATGAGAATACTATACTACAACCTCAAAAAAATGTCCCATTTAATTCTTTCTAAAATGTATGGTAAGTGTTGAGTACGAACGACACTTGATGCATAATTGGTATTCAAGAAATAGCAAAAAAGTCTAAATGAAAAATATGACAGTATTCTTTTAGAGAATGATAATTAGGGCAACGCTTTACATGATTTCTTATTACATAAAAAGAAAATGATAATATCTGTAAGAGTACCCTGGAGGGACTTCAGCAGCTCAAGGTCCCTTCTAGCACTCTGACGGCTGAGGGAAGTAACTTCTGGGGTACAGTATAATACAGAAACATTTCTAGTGATAAACTATGTGATTTTAGACAAGTACTTTGGGGCTTGGTTGGAGCTTCCATATCTGTAAAAGGTCAGAAATTAATTATCTTCCTTTCTAAATCCTATCTGAAACCCTGAGTTAATGGCCATGCCTGACGGTCTGTATCTCAGAGGCCAGAGAAGGAGAAAAGTCGAAGTCGTTCCTGATGTCCACTTCCTGTTAATCACCAGGTCTTGCCAATTTTACTACCGAAATATTCTTTAATCCACTCCACACTGAAACCGCAATTTAAAAAAATTACATCATGTCACTCTCCTATAAAACTACCAAAATGCTTCCACTGACAACAGGCCTTTTACAATCTGACCCTAGCCTACTTTACCAGCCTCCGTTACCACCCTACGAACTGTACAATACAGGCAAAGCCAAGTCTCTACATAACCTGAACTCACCGGGCTTCTTATCTGGAACACCCTATAAACCTTGCAATACTCAAATACTATTAATTAAGCAGTGAACACATGTGGTAATCACTTACAGACATAAAGAATATAGTAAACAAAAGATAGCTAACAATAAAATTTAATTTTATTGAACAGATATTGAGTTATACTTTCAGAATAATCCAACTGAAAAGACAAAGTAAAATATTCTCAGATTTTTCCATAAAAAACTTATAAAAATTATCCAGATATCTAGTAAGATATGAAAGTTGGTTTGTTTTTTTAAGCACTAATGAGGACATACACGTTTTGAGTGATGAATGGAGCCTCTGTACACTAGTTCCAATTCACCTATTGTAATGCATTACGTATTCACATACTCAACTAACTTTTGTAAATAAACTTACGTTCACAGGTCAAAGGTGTTTTTGTTATCACTCCAGGATTCTACACAAATTTCAAGTTATGTCATTAAACTTTCTTCTTGAGTACTTTTGGAAGATGATAAATTGTGGTCAAGATGGTTTTAATTGAAATGGTGGGAAAATAAAATCCCTAAAGCAATACGAATCGTTACACTTAAAAGCATATTTTCCATCTCCTTTTCCCCACTGCCTTCCCCTTTTTAAATAACTATAAAGCAATTTGAATTTCCATATTTCGTTCAGCATCAAGAGCATAATGAGCACCTCTAACAAATGCATCCTTATCTTTTTTGCAGTATCACTATGAGAGTAGTTCTTTCTGTGTTTACAATAATGAGATTACCCAAGGTAAAGGTAGTTTTACTTCCTGGAAAAACTTAAATAACAAGCTGAATTTATCTCCCCTTACTTTATTATCTCACAGTACTAACTAGGAACAAGTAAGTTAGCTATTTTATGCAGAAATTAAGATCCAAAATGGCATGCAGACGCTTTTGGTCTACATTGTGTCATTTAAGAAAAATGGTTTAAATGGAGATTAATACTTGAGAATAATTACGTATTTTGTAATAGTGCCTTTTAACGATGATAAACAATTTCATAATGTTATCAGTTGACTTTTTTATAATGCTCATTTTACTTAAATTGTCAACACAATGGCTAAAATAATTTTTAAGTATTGCACATACGCAAAAGGTATCAAAATAACTATCATTTCTATATGTATCTTTATAATTTATAATATACCTTTCACATATATTATCTCATTTAAACCTTACAGGTCACCCTGTGAAGTAGTTTTATTAGCTGATTTTGTGTAAGAGAAAATTAAGCTTCAGGGATATTAAGTGATATATTCACACAGCTAATAAATGGTAGAGCCATTTAGGTTTAGTCTTCTGCTCCAAATCTCTTTCATAATATACTCCCAATTTTCCTCCAAATGTGTGACAGGGTCTATACATTTCAGTCATATAATATCTACTAACCAAGAAGTTATTTATAAAACAAATCTCACCACCAGAGTAAGTTACACTCATTATTTCTCACTACTCCAAACTGGCATTTTAAAGTAAATGAAAAAGTACAGAAACAGACAAGAAATCTAAATCACAGACTGAGCCAAAGCATACACACACGTTATAATCTCAACTACAGTAGTCCTTCCTCATGCGTGGTTTCAGTTACTTGCAGTCAACCATCGTCCGAAAATATTACACGGAAAATTCCAGGAATAAACAATTCATAAGTTTTAAATTGCGTGCCTTTCTAAGTAGCATGATGAAATCTCATGCTGTCCCGCCTGCTCCATTCGGCCTGGATATGACTCATCCCTTTGTCCAGGGTCTCGGAGCTGCATACACTCCCTGCCCGTTAGTCACTTAGTAGCCCTCTCAGTTATCAGATCCATTGCCAAGTGTTCCAGGGGCCCTTATTTTACTTAATAATGGCCCCAAAGAGCAAGAGTGGTGATGCTGGTAAAGATACGCCAAAGAGAAGCTGTAAAGTACTTCCTTTAAGTGAAAAGGTGTGTACGTACAGGAAAAACATAGTGTACACAGGGTTTGGTAGGATCCACAGTTTCAGGCATCTACTGAGGGTCATGGCAAGTATCCCATGGATAAGGGGTTCTACTGCACAGTATTTCTGATGTACGCAAATACCCAAGTTCTTTCTTTGCTTATCTCTGCCTTTTCTCAAGACTTTATCTTTTCTACTCTCTTCCTCTTCCCTCTCAACCCCTTAACTTCACAAACTACTGGCATGACTGACTGCAGGGACAGATACTGAGATCAGATGCCACGAGTTTCATCTTTCTTTTCTCCATCTGAGAGAAAATAAAAGGCGCTCTTTCTTAATATCCTCCAATATATAGAAAGCAAACCAAAGGCAAAGCATTTCTCTAATCTTACCTTTTTTCTTCTAAAAATATTTATTGGGGAAGAGGTAAAGAGACTAAATACAAATACTTCATCCATTTAATTCATATTGTAACAGCGAACTTGGATAAAATACAAGTAATTGACACACACTTACACATCGAAGTCCAGAGCAAGTGATTAATTTGTTCAGACATAAACATATCTAAAAGCGTAAATTTGTGTTTTCTGAGTTGTATAGTTTACAACAAGGAATACTAAGATCCTTTCCTTAATTATTTTAAGTTGCAAGATTTCAAAAGAAATAATTTACAATTTATTTTAAACTTGTGAAAGACTAATAGGATATAATTGTTAACTACAGTTAAATTCGGCCAGAATAAGGAAACTGTGATTCAAAAAGATTCAGTCACATAAAATACAGAGTTGGATTTATTGTGAAGTTAATAAAATGATAAAAACGAGCTTATACAACTAGCTGGCCAGGAGTTCCTGTGCAATTCAAAGCCATTCGGCCCAGGCTGCAGTTTGGCACCACCTGGTGGCAACTGTCCATTCTAGCTTCACAATCCATGGGTCATTCCGGGCCCTGTGGCCGCTGGCTGGGGCTTCCAGGACAGCAGCACTAATCCCAGGATCTCCTGATCAGGTGCTATCCATTTTGACGTAGGTATGGAGGTGGAATAACAAAAGGGAAAAGAAACCTGCTTTCAGATTCCCAGCTTCCAGAAATGGTTCTGTTGGCTGTTTCCCAACCTACCTCTACCAACCATCTTAGAGAATCAGGGCTGATTTATCTAAATTTATGTTACCATGGGATGCATTTTAAAGGATTTTTAAAAATTAACAGCAGCAGCAATAATAAAAACTAAAACATCAGGAAATTCTCAAAATACATACCAAAATTTATGTGTCTATGTGGATTGTTTGAAAATAACCATGCATGTTATTACAAAATTTTAAGGTTATTGAGTTGGAGGATAAAAGCCTATAAAATCCATAACAGAACTGAGCCACAGGACTAAAAGTACGTTATTTGTAAAACAGAAATAATATCACCTATGCCGTAGGACTATCTTATGTCCAGATCTTTCTCCTGAGATTTAGAACCTTATATAGTCAACTTTTCTCTTTGCATATCTAAGACACTTCAAATGAAACTAAGTTAAATGTACCATGTATTCTGATTAAAGCCTTGTCTTTTTCTAAGGCATCATCATCCATGTAGCTCCCCAATCAGGAAACCTAGTGATGATGAATAGTAACTAGACTTTTGGGGGGTGATCACTTTGCAGTGCATACAGATGTCCAATTATAATGTTGTACACCTGAAACTTATATAATTATAAGGGAAGGACAGAAAGAGGGAGGAAGGAAGGACCTACTGATATCCTTAACTTCTTATCACTCCTCAATCCAGACTAGTCACTGATTCCTGTTGATTCTACCTCCTGTACATTTTTCCAATCTGGACCATTTCTCTCCATCCCTACTGCTACTAACCCAATTCCATCATCACTTCTCATTTTGATAATGGAAACACCCTCTAAAAGTGGTCTGCCTATAGCCTTATACTCCTCCAATCTATTCTCCACGTGGCAGAGTGATCTTGTTATATAAAATCAGATCATATCACGCATATTCTTAAAAGTTTTCAGTCGTTACCCACTGGTCTTATTTAATAGTCCAAATGCATGATTGGGACTTGTTTCCTCTTCTATTTCATCTCTTACAACTCCCTGTCTCTCAGTCTACACTCTAGCCCAACTGAATTATTTTCACGGTTTGTTAAAAAAAACTTCATTTTTGTCTTGCCTTCAAAGTTTTTATACATGCTGCGTATTCATTCCCCCAATTTCGTTCCCTCTTGTAACTCACAGTCTTACTCTTGTCATCATGTTAGCATGGGTATTTCTCCCTCCATGAAGTCTTCCCTGATTCCTCCCAAAGCTGCATTGGATACACCTTCAGTCTATATGGCCTCATCCTGTGTATCCGGCTATTTTCTCCAATGTCATCATACTTACCAGTTTTCCTTTGTCTTTATCCTCCATTAGACGACCAGCTTTGTGAAGGCAGAGGCCACCACTGTATCTATGGCATCTATCATGTCATGTATCTGGCACATGCTAGGTCCCAATAAATATTTGCTAAATACATGACTTTATTGCTCTGAGAGTTCAAATGTAAACCTCTCTAACATCAACCGTAGCCTGATTTTAAGTCTTGCTTGTTGGCAAAGATTAAAATATCATACACTCAAATTAGTGCTGATAAACTAATTTGACAATTAAGACAATTTACAAATAATTTCCCACTAAAATATAAACTTTCAAAAGCCATATGAACTATAATGATGGTGTGTATTAATAAAAATAACTGTTATTGAAATAAGAAGCATTTACTTTCCCCTACCACTGCCAATCACTAAGGGAACCTAACATATTCTGATCTGAAAGTAACTGCATGAATAAAAGTAATCCTTCTTCAAGATTATCTTACATGATGTCTTCAAGGCCAGCAGCTAAATGAGGCATATGAAATATTTCATATTATTATACTAGTTTTTTAAAATCTCCTGGAGATTTGAGATATGGTTACAGGAAACTACTGGTATCTGTTAGTAGTCTAATTTCCCATCTCTGTCCTCAATCTGAACTGAAGTAAATGTGGAAACACAAGTTATCAGGGTAATAAAGGGATAATGGGAATACCAGAGTAAAAAGGCCTATGGTTCTAAACTCGGTTGTAAGCCAGTTATCAAAGACCTTAGAACTTTAATGTTCCATTATATTTAGATTTATGACAAATTTAATGTATTAAAAAACACATTATGGGGCCGGTCCGGTGGCTCAGGCGGTTAGAGCTCCATGCTCCTAACGCCAAAGGCTGCCGGTCTGATTTCCACATGGGCCAGTGAGCTCTCAATCACAAGGCTGCTGGTTCGACTCTTCGACTCCCGCAAGGGACGGTGGGCTGCACCCCCTGCAACTAACAACGGCAACTGGACCTGGAGCTGAGCTGCACCCTCCACAACTAAGATTGAAAGGACAATAACTTGACTTGGAAAAAATCCTGGAAGTACACACTGTTCCCCAATAAAGTCCTGTTCCCCTTCCCCAATAAAAAACAAACAAACAAAACGAATACATTATATCACAGAAATAAATCTTAGTGTTGATAAAACTATAAACTTCAAATAAAGAGAAATAAAGCATCACACAAATTTCCTACTTTTTACCTGTTTTCCCGTTCATACATTTCCCTAGAGGCACTTCGAAGTTGATCAATTTCTTGATTAGTTTTTAATTTGATTCGTTCCAGTTCATCACATAGTTTATTTTCATATTCTGTTTTATAATGGTCTCTGAAAGGAGTCAAAAGTAATAGCATGAATTTTTTTTTTTTGCGAAAGAAATAGGTTTTTGGCCTTCATGTAAGATTTTAATATCTTATGTCAAACATACTCTAAATGCAATGTTACTTAAAAAACATAGCTATTAGATATAAAGTTTTATGATTCCTAAAAATACTGTTCCAAACTAGTTCCATCTAAGACTCCTTTTTTAAACATATTGTCCTTCAGGCTTGATTACTACATAAAATGTCAGTTAACTCAGGCTGAATAATTATTCATCTTCAAAAATATTTTACCAATAGTTTTTAATGCATGTGGTCAGAGACTTGAAAACTGATGCAAGTAGAATGTCCTTCATTTAGAAATATAATCTGGTTTGGTGCAGGCTGACAGACAAATAATATTTTTTTAAAAAAGACTCATTGACTCTATAAAACCTTTCCTTCTAAGCACAATAACCATAGCCATTCTGATGTCTCAGCAAAGTCACAAAGCACTACGGAAGGTATTAGCAGGAGCATTAACTGATGAAAAATACCACAGGCTAGGGAAAAAGTTGTGAATGTGTGAAGTCTTAAAGGATAAAATTTAGAATTGGCTTTAGTTTTTTGATGTGCTGCTAAAAATAGGTAACTCAAGGATTATAAGGGCTACTAGTATAAAGAAATTCAAATAGTTTATACATCTAGTTGAAGAGAGAAGACAAGATTGAAATGCAGGAGTCTGATTCCAGAGCCTGCATCTTAAAACAATATGCAGTACTGTCTCATTCTTCTTTTATGTTTCACACAGTTAGGGAAAGTGCAGCTTAGTTAAGCTCCGCATGACTAGATTACATTTTCTTGGAAAAGATACTTCTATAGATATACTTACATACTTTCTTTCAGAAATACTTACACAGAAATCTTAGTCATAGGGAACTTAAAGTTACATTGCAAGAAAAAATATACAGTCATACGTATATGTCCTTACCTGAAAGAAATAGGCTTTTGGTTGTTGGAAAAACCACAATGTTCCTTAAGAAAGAAATCAACTAGAATATCTTATATAGAAACAAAATGAACTATTATTTTATCATCTTATACACATTAAAAATAACACTTTTCTTCCCCAAAGCCAAGCCTTCCTTCAAAGAAATTGGTGTGAATCTCTATCTCTTTATATGGAGAATGATGCAAACTTGCCTGGATGTTACGTATTTTTCATACATCTCTTCTCTAGCCCTTTTGGTTTCCTCAAGTTGAGCTTGAAGCCTTTCAAGGCGATCCTCTTCATGGGCACAGCGAACACTAAGCTCCATGTTTTGGCGGTTGAGATATTCTTTATCCTTTTGCAGTAAAGTAACAGTCTGCTCTAAGGTGGTCACCTGCACGTGCAGAAACAGAGAGTATCCAGAGCAATGTTGCCTTACTTTCCAACGTTTACTGTGTTGTTTTCTTGCATGTGTGCTTTTGCTCACCACATACAAAGGGCTAATTTTTACTTTGAAATTTTTTTATCCAAACGCAGCTACTAAAGTACCTTCTTTCTGGCAACTATATCAAAAAGGAAAAAATGTCCCTCCCCCAAGTCTGCCCTGGGCTCGGTCCCACAATCACTGTACAATAAAGTACAAGTGACTCTATAAGCTTACCTCTTTTGATAATTCACTTCTTTCTTTCCCTTGAGTTATGTGAGAGGCTTCAAGTATTTCATGTTTTCTCCTTAACTCAATTAGTTCCTGTTCAAGTGCATCACGTTCACTACAAAATTCAAATACATTTATTTATTTATTTTTACTAAAATAAAATTCAAATACGTATGTAAATTTTATATGCCTTTTCACAACGAACATTTAAAGGGTGTTGACTGTGTTCCAGGAAACTGAAGAGAGATACTAGCAGTAGGGCATTAGTGTCATTCTATAAAGAATAAAGTATCTTCTTTTTAAATTTAAAGCACCTTTTTCAGATACATACATATGAGTTTATCATCTTTAAAAAATAAATAATAAAACTTTCTAAGGTACACTCCGGCATCTTTTCACTAATCATCTTCAATCTTATCTTGAAGCCAAAATTTTCAAAGAATTTATACATGGCTCTAGGCTTTCAGTTCAGTGCCAAAAGGCCTTAACTCATCACTGACTGCTTAGCAGATACACAGGCAGGCTTTCTTGTGACTCTTTCATTCACAAATTGTTTACAATTACCCAGAGATTCTAATTTCCATATTCAGACCAGTTCTTTCTCCCAAAGAGTAAAACAAAGAATTGCACCAAACCTACAACAGGTTTCTTAAAAAAATGAACAGAGAAATAAATTTACTCTTTACTTATCTGCCCCAGTCAGAATTAGTTCCTTTGCATTTTATTTCATCTTCCCACCCGGGATTTTCATGGAGAGGGCTATTAAGAACTGTTTTTATTTTCATTAGATTTTTCAATAACTCAGAAACTGATTTGTTTTCCCCTTCTGGCAAACAAAGCATTATGTTTACTGAAGTGACAAAGCACAAGTTAAAAAAATAACAACCAACCATAAACCTACTAACTAAAGATGACTTTCAGTATTAATGTTTTGGTACATATTACTTTAAATGTTTTGGGCTTTTACATGCAAATGTTTTTATTCTTACAAGGTTATGATCATGTTCCCTTTGCTATGATATTTTAAATGTAAAAAACGATTATACAGCATGATACAGCAAAACATCCATATACGTTCTATCCATAGCTGGCAACAGTTAACATTTGTCTATATTTGCATTAAAGTTATGTTTTTTAAAAAGATACAATACTATGAATAAACTTGAAGTTCCCTATATTTTCCTCACTGTTGCTGTATCAGCCCCCCCGATACAATGAATTTAGTGTTTCTACATTTTTTTTTACATAATTTTATTCAGCAATTAACATTTTGTCATATTTACTTTATATTATTTACAAATATTATTTTGTCACATTCTCTCTCTGTTGTTCATATATGTATATATATGTGCATACACATATACGTGTATACACATCTACACATACACACAAAATGTGCATTCTCCCCCACAAACTATTTAAGAGTTATATGCAGACATTGGGTCCCTTTATCCCTAAATAATTCACTGTGAATTTCCTAAGATTAGAGATACTCCCTTATATAATCAGAGTATAATTACCAAATTCAAGACACTTAGCCTTCATACAATATCTAATATACAATCCAGTTTCAAATTTTTGTCAATTGTCTCAAAAATGTCCTTTATGGAAATTTTTTCCCCAGTCCACGACCCAATGTATTATCATGCATTGCATCTGGATGTCTTATGTCTTTAGTCTCCTTTAACTCTGAACAGTTCCTTAGCTATCCTTGGTCTTTTACGACATTGACTTTTTATAGAGCACAGGCCAACTGTTCTATGGAATGTCGCTCAATTTTCATTTGTCTGATGTTTCCTACGATTAGATCCAGGTTAAGCACTCTGGCCAGGAATATCATGTAAGTGATAATGTGCTCTCAGCACACCACATAAAGAGGCACATGATGTTCCTTTATCCTATGATTGGTGATAGTAACTTTGATGATTTGCTCAAGGTGGTATCTGCCAGTTCTCAACCGTAAAGCACCTTTTTGCAATTAATAAATAATCTGTGGGGACATACTTTAAATTTGTATCATTTGTTCCCTAACATCCTTTTACCCAATGGTTTTAGGTTCCACTGAAGATTCTTCATCACAATTCTATAAGGTTAGCAAACGGTAATTCTGATATGCATATACATTCATTGGTTGGCGGTCTCTAGTGTAGAGATCCTCTTTATCACAAACATGTACTCTGGGATTCTTATTCTACTCAATGCATTAACTCATTTTTGTTAATATTCATTTTGATATTTAAGTTGCACCATGTTTGGCCAGTTGTAGCCCTTCAAACTAGTTACTGTGGTGTTGAACTGGAGTTAAGGGTATCTGTATGATCTTATCCCCAGTTTGTGAAGCCATCTTCCCTCACCATCACCTCTGCCTACTGAAAGGGCCTAGAAACAATGACCAGTGTAGTAATGAGCAGTTAGTTTCTGAATAGTATTTCTGAATCTCCACAAATCTTAATTTCTGAATAGTATTCTCCACTAAAAGGAACCAAGACTCCTAAGACAAAGGGCTGAGACAATGAAATTACAAAGTAAACCTGACATTATGTCAGAAACTAAGAAACTGCTTAAAAAAAAAAGGCACGTACATTTCAGTTTTTAAAATTTAATATTATGTATTTAACTTACCCATATAGATAAGTTCAAGTCTAATTTAATGATTTTAACTGTTAAATAGAATTACATTACAGAAATAACTCACAAGTTATTTTCCATTCTGTGGATAAAAAGCATTTGAATTCTTTCTAGTAATGATGCAATTAACATCCATACTTGTTTCCCTGTGCATATTTGTGAGAACTTACGAAGGATATAAAAGTGATTTTCTCCCCCAGTTTCTCTTATATTTTTGTGACCAGTACATTTTTCTTTAAATCCATTCTATCTATTGAGTGAACCTATTGCTTGTTTTTCTGTTCATTTCTAGCACATGAAGATGTTTAGCAATGTTTTTGGTCAGGGCTATATTTTTCCCTTCCTTGGTTTTTATTGTAGAAAGCACGCGTGTGCACACACATGATATCATGAATCCCCATGCTCTCATCATCTGGATTCAATAATTATCAACTCGTGACTCAACTTGTTTCATTTGTCTTTCATTCATGGCCACTCTGGATTATTTTGATGATTATGCTTTTCAGTTTTCTCTTTTTCTATTTTATCTATTATTGCTCAAGATTTGTAATGGCAGAGAGGATATCAAAACACCAACTCATAATATCATTTTACCATCACAATGTACTTCATTTTGAAAATCATTCTTTTAAAATTTGGCGTTATTCAAGAGTCTACTGAGTACAGCTCTCACGGATTTCAAGAACCGATAATTACCATATTTTGACATAACAACACCTACAAAATACATACGCATGTCAGTCATGCTGGTAGTAGGAGCACCCAAGCTATATCCCCAAATCCTTGCAGAGTTACTTATGGTATTACACAATTTATACAGCATTCATTCGTTTAAAAAATAGTCACTACATGACTAGCATATTTCAAGAATTATTTCAGGAGCAGGCAGATAGAGCAGTGAACAATTAGGGTAATGTCTCTTTCTCTCTAGGCATAATTATAAATACTTGCATAAATAGTCCTTTATTTGATCTTCTTAAGTGTATATAGTGTAGTTGTTTGTATTAGCACCATCTTAGAAATGACAAAAACTTTGGCTTAGAATGGTAAGAGATTTACCTAGGGACATAGCGCTAAGTGGTGGTTCATTAATGTACAAACAACAGAACAGTAAATTCCAGTAAAAGGAAAGTTATCTGTAATAGCTACTACTAAGTAGCAACACACTCGGCAATATATTTTCAGACAGTGTTATTTTTTGGAAGTACATATGCCTTTAGTCACAAAGAATAGTTGAAAAAACTTCAGATAAAAAACCATGAAGTATTTACATTGATTTCATAAAATAAAAATCATCAAGTAAAATTTTAAGAATATTTATATACATGGGATTTTACTGAGTCCTTAACTTCTAAGATTTACATTTTAAAAGACAGCAGCAACTTTTAAATAAAATAAAATACAATTTTAACCCAACAAAGTGCCAAAACTACACACTTTTATGTAATGAGAATAAAGTATGTCAGCAGAATAAAAAGGTAAGCCACTGACTGGAAGAAAATATTTGCGAAAGACATATCTGATAAAGGATTGTTATCCAAAACATATAAAGAACTCCTAAAACTCAACATAAGAAAACAAACAACCCAATTAAAAAAATGAGCCAAAGACCTTAACAGACACCTCACCAGAGAAGAAATACAGATGGCAAATAAGCACATGAAAAGATGCTCCAAATCTTATATCATCAGAGAAATGCAATTTAAAGTAATAATTAGTTACTCCTAAACACCTGTTGGAATGGCTAAACTACAAAACACTGACATCACCAAATACTGGCAAGGATGTGGAGCAACAGGAATTCTTATTCATTCCTGGTGGAAATGCAAAACAGTACAGCCACTTTGGGACAGACAGCTTGGTAGTTTCTTACAAAACTAGACATACTCTTACCATCTGCTCGTGCTTCTCAGTATTTACCCAAAGGAGTTGAAAGCTTATGCCCATACAAAAACTGGCGCATGGATGTTTACAGCAGGATTATTCATAACTGCCAAAACTTGGAAGCAACCAAGATGTCCTATACCAGGTGAATGGATAAACTATGGAACATCTAGGCAGTGGTATACTATCCAGTGCTAAAAAGAAATGAACTGTCAGGCCATGAAAACATATGCAGGAAACTTAAATGTATATCACTAAGTGAAAGAGGTCAATCGGAAAAGGCTCTATACTACGTGATCCCAACTATATGACATTCTGGAAAAATCAAAACTGTGGAGACAGCAAAAAAAATAAGGTATAGTCATATGCCACATAGCGACATTTTGGTCCACGACAGATTGCATATGCGATGGTGATCCGGTGAGATTATAATGGAGCTGGAAAGTTCCTTCTGTCTAGGGGCATCATAGTCGTGCTTCGCAATGCACTGCACTGTGTGTTTGTGGTGATGCTGGTGGAAACAAACCTACTGCACTACCAGTTGTATGCAAGCATTGTACAATTATAGTAACGGGCTACACCATCTTGGTTTGTGTGAGGGCACTCTATGATGTCTGCACAGGGATGAAATTGCTTAAGGACACATTTCTAAGAAGGTGCCCCTGTTGCTAAGCAGTACATGATTGTACAAAGCAGAACAGACAATGTTGATGGTAAAAATTCAGGTGACTTGGATGCATGCCAAACATGAGAAGAACTATGGTAGCATCTTAACTACTTACCTCTTGACTTTGTCATAGTTCTCTTGACGGTAGTCACCTTGTTGAATTAACTGCTTTGTGTCTGCTAATTCTAAGGCCAAACGTTGACATCTAATTTGAAGCTCAGAGTAGTTTCTTCGATCTTCTTCATAACTCTATAAATCAAAACAATAAAACATTTCAAACTAAATACATTTGACTATATTCTGTATTAAAATTCTTCTGTTAAGCTGTGAATGTCCTTGTAATTAAAAAACTCAATTTTTTATTTAGTAATTTTTCTCTACTCAGAGACAGGTAATCTTTAAACTCACAGAGTAGTTTATAAGTTTATTTGTTTAAAACTTGAGCTCTGTTTTTCGTAGAAAAAATACAGTACAACCATGCTCTTGTTACTAGAATAATACATAAAATGACTACCCATGTGAAATGTTTTTCAACATTTACCAAGTTACTATTAGATGCTAAAGACATGGAAATAAATAAAACATAGCCCTGTTCTTGAGAAGTTTCACAATTCAGAGATGAAGAGCCACATGAATATCAAGTATCTTCAATGAAATACAGTTAGTGAAGAGATTAATTATGCACTGCCAGTGGGAGTATTGAGCAAAAAAGGAATGTTGTGGCACTTGGAACATATTTCTACTGAGCTTCCTTCCATTCACCAGAGCAGTAAAAAGGGATTGTAGAGCTATGGGAGAGGTGTAGAAGTGAACACCTTGAAACCACAACCTGGCCTTGCTCACGAGCTTCCTTCCTCACCATTTCTCATGTTCACACTTCACTCTCCAACCCTAATGAAGACCTGAAGTTCTCTAAATGCACCAGGATTCCTCTACCCTGTTCTCACTACCTGAATAGCTGCATAGGATCTGAACATTTGCCTCAATCTCACTGTACCATCAAATCGGTTTTCTGTACACCTCACCAGAGTGTAAGCATCTCAAGGGCAGGGACGCTGTCTTAGTTACCGCTGGATCTCCATCACTTTACACAGTACTTGGTGTACAGTAAGAATGATGAATGCTTCTGAACAAATTAAGAAATGAATATGAAAATGGGGAGGAGTTCCTACTTATTTTTCCCCTTTGAACTTACCAGATCTTGCAAGCAACCATTAACTCCACCCCAGAACCTGTCATGTTGAATACATCCTGTCCCAACGCATTCCTTCTTAAGTAGCTAACCAGCTAAGTGTGGTCACATTCATTCCACAAATACTGAATTATTTCTATGTAACTGGTCCTGTGCTGGGCACTGTAGATACAAAGATGAGTAAGACACTGTTTTTGTCCGTTTAAAACTATTAAACACAACTTTGAAGAAGGGCTGTTTGAGAAATGCAATTATGGAAACACTACATTCGATGTGTTTTGTTTTCGGATAGATAGTATTATGTTCTTCTCCTACACTGATTTTCTCCAAGAGGATGGCATATTATGGAATTTATTATAGGTTCATAGCTGAGGACTCACCATCATCATCTCAAGAAACCACTTTCTTTGCTCATCCATAAGAAGCAACTCATTCAAATTTTATCATGAGATTGCAGCAATTCGGTCACATGTCCAGGCTCCACTTCTAATTCTAGTTCTCTTGCTATTTCTACCAAATTTGCAGTTCCTCACTCAAGTCTTGAAGCCCTCAAAGTTATTGATTAGGGCTGGAATCACCTTCTTCCAAACTCCTGTTAATATTGACATTTTAACCTCTTCACATAAATCACAAATGTTATTCATGGCATCTAGACTGGCGAATCCTTTCCAGGTTTTCAAATTACACTGCCAAGCTCTATCAGAGGAATCACTACCTATGGCAGCTATAGCCTTAAAAAAGGTATTTCTTAAACAATGAGACTTGAAAATTGAAACTCCCCCTGGATCCCTGGGCTGCAGAATGGATGTTGTGTTCACAGGCAAGGAAACAACAGTGACCTCTTTGTGCAGCTCCACCACAGCTCGTGGAAGACCAGCTGCATTAGCAGTGGGCGGTAATAATTTGCAAGAAATCTTTTTTTCTAAGCAGTAGGTCTCAACGATGGACTTATAGTACTCGGTAAATCATGTTGTAAACAGATGTGTTGTCATCTAGGCTTTATTGTCCTACAGAGCACAGGCACAGTGGATCTAGCATAATTCTAAAGGGCCCAGATTTTCTGGAATGGTAAAGGAGCATTGGCTTCAACTTAAAGTCACCAGCTGCATTAGCCCCTAACAAGAGAGTCAGCCTGACCTTGAAGCTTTGAAGCCAGGCACTGACTTTTCCTCTCTAGTAATTCAAGTCCCAGATGGCAACATCTTCCCACATAAAGCTGTTTCATCTACATTGAAAATCTGTTTAGTGTAGCTGCGCTCATTAATTATCTTAGGTTCTACACTAGCACTTGCTGCTTTACCTTGTACTTTTACATTATGGAGACGGTTTCTTTCCTTAAACCTCATGGACCAACCTCTGCTAGCTTCAAACTTTTCTTCTGAAGCTCCCTCACTTCTCTCAGCCTTCAAAGAATTGAAGAGAGTTAGGGCCTGCTCTGGATTAGGCTTTGACTTAAAGGAATGGTGTGGCTGGTTTGATCTTCTATCCAGACCACTAAAACTTTCTCCACATCAGCAATAAGGCTGTTTTGCTTCCTTATTATTTGTGTTCACTGGTATGGCACTTTTAATTTCCTTCAAGAACTCTTCCTTTCTGTTTACAACTCGGCTAACTGTTTGGCACAGAAGCCTAGTTTTCAGCCTAGCTCTCAGCTTATGACATGCCTTCCTGACTAAGTTTAATCACTTCTAGCGTTTGATTTTAAGTGAGAGAGATGTGCGACTCTTCCTTTCACTTGGACATTTAGAAGCCACTGTAGGGTTATTAATTGCCTAATTTCAGTATTGTGTGTCAGTGAATAGGGAGTCCCAAGGAGAGGGCGAGAGAGATGGGGAGCGGGCCAGTTGGTGGAGTAGTCAGAACACACAGGTTTATCAATGCAGTTCACTGCCTTATATGGGAGTGGTTGGTGGCACCCTAAAACAATTACAATAGTTTCGTAACATCAAAGATCACTTATCACGGATCACCATAACAAATATCATAATAATGAAAAAGTTTGAAATACTGAGGAAATTACTAAAATGTGACACAGAGACAGGAAGTGATCAAATGCTGTTGGAAAAATAATGCCAATAGACCTGCTTGAAGCAGGGTTGCCACAAACCTCAATTTATAAAAAATGTAGTATCTGCAAAGCACAAAGCAAACACAATAAAACAAGGTATGCCTGTATTAAAAACTTAAGTTTGAAGTCCTTAGACAGCTTACCAATCCACTACAATCCCAGAACTACTCTTTACCCTACTGCTTCTCATATTTATATACCTGATTTCTAAAAGCATGAGTTTTCCACTCCTCGAAAGCAAACGTCTTCCTACTATAAACAGTAATAACAAACAAACTAAACAGAACGAGTGCAGATGTAAATATGTTTGTAGGTATCATGGTAGGAAACTGTGAGAATTTCATCTGAGGATTTCCATTTTCTCTGTGGAATACCAAGTCATCTGCTGAGAGTGAGAAGGGAAGCTGAAAGCTGGAGATGAGTGTAGAATGGTGAATGTCTAAATACCCTGTGAAAAATGAGAGGACTGAAAAAAGTGAATTTCAGCACAATTGTATGGGCCCATTTGAGGTTGGTAACAATAAACTTACAGTGCTTATTACTGCCTATGTGATTTTCTCCAGCAGTGCTCAGTTGGAAATATCGTGAGATTTTTGTCAGGCAAGGTTTGATAAAAAGACAGCTGGAAAGGAATTAGAGAACACTAGCAAGGGAAAGGTTTAAGACTAATAACATAAGAAAGAAAAAAAATTGAGGAAGATATTGATAAATATATTAAATGAACTGGAAATTCTGTTAAGTTGAAAGTAGATGATTGCGACACACGGACACACAGGAAGTAACATGTTCAGTGAGGCACCTGAATTGGTAACGTCAGAAGTGAATCAGTTCTGGGTGACAAGGAACAGAATGTGGGCCATGAGACTAAGTGCTGGAGTAGATAAGAAGCAATCACTACAGATGAGAAGATTAATAAAATGCAAGGCCAAAATTGTGGATGAATCACAGAAGTAACCAACGCAGGAGGTAAGATGAAAAGGAAGACTAAATCTGGAGCAAGGGTTTCACTTAATAAAGAAGAATGCCCCAGGGGTCTGCAAATGAGGAAGGTTATAGGTGGGGGAACTAGAGGACATGACTGCCCAAAGAAACAGATGGTTTTCTGAGTGTGCAAGTGCTAAGATCTGAAATTGTGAAGATCTAAAACTTCACCAGCACTTGGACTTCCGATCCAGAGAGCTAGTCCTTGGGAGATATGAACACGAACACACATACACACTACATACATGTTTATATATAATACATGTATATACATTTTCTTTAAACACCATATGACCAAGTATAAGCTGAAGTTCAGTACAGGAAGGTATATATTCTACCAACACTTTTCAGATGAAAAATTTCCCATTAAATAAAATTATTACTTTTATATTTTGAAAAAAATCTACTTCACTTACTATTAGCAACTAAAACAGATTAAACATAACATTGGAAAATAGGAAAAATAGCGTCTTCCCTCAAAATGAGCCAAACCAAACGAATGTGTAGAACTTTGAGGTTAAGGCTAAAGAGAGTAGGAAATGTTATTTTATTTATCCCGGTGCATTCTTTCCTGTTTTAAACTCAACCTCGACTTCTGAGGGAAGATTCCAAGTTGCAAATCTGAGCTACGTGTCCTTCTTATATTTTCTCACAGTACCTGGTTATTACTTATGTCAGAAAAACGTACCATATGTGCTGTGAGCAGCCACCACTTGTGTCCCACATCATAAGGAAAATTTTAAGGAAGTTTTCTATAATCTTAGTACCTAGGACTCGGCCTATTATCTGGAAGGTTTGCAATTAACGTCTGTGGAAAGGAGCAAAAGAGACGAAGAAGAAAAAGTAAAAAGCCACCTTGTCTTGCACAGACCCCTCACCTTTCCCCACAGGAACCTAAGACCTGGAACTCCTTAAAGACCTGCCTTATCTCTGTACACCCAGTTACTCTAACACAGTTAGTTGCATTGAAAATGCTTGCAGGATGAACTAATGTTAAAATATCAATGGACTATGTACATTTACGGTAACTGCTCAAGAGGTAGAAAAAGTGACTTTAAAAACTGGTATTTACTATATTATCACTTTTCCAACTGAAATTAAAGAATATTATCGTAAATGTGCAAATAAAACACCTCATCTGAAACTATCACATCTATGCAACATATTTGCAGATTTTTTTCAAAGATTTTCAGAAAGACAGCAAGAAAGGCGATCCATTTCTTGATTTGGGTGGTGGTTAACCAGCCATATTCACTTGGTGAAAATTCAATTAAGGTTTCTCTTCTATATGTTATAGAAATATTTTTAAACAGTAAAACAAGAGGCTTCCACAAGGAAAATGTTAATGGGGAGAGACTCTGCAGGGAAACTTGTATTCGGTGTGGAGAGGGGCAACATGTGAGATTCATATCAAAGTGGGAAGGGAGCAGAAGGGAAAGCGGGGACAGGGGTAGTAAACAGATACCTTTTTACTCAATCTATTTCTCTACTGTGTGACTGACATAAGAAACTGAAAATTATATATTACAGAGTATTTGAATAAAGTTATCAATTACTAGACCTTTCATATTTATAGTAAGATGGCTCTTCCTCCCAAGCCTCGTTTGCAAATATCAGTAGCTAAGTATTTTAGATTCATAGAATTTCAGAGATAAAACACACCCTGGAGATAATCTATTACTATCTTATTTTCTTTCTTTTTTTTCCATTAGTTTCAGGTGTACAAAACAATGTAATAGTTAGACATTTACACCCCTCACAGTGATAACCCCTCTCCCCCAATCTACTACCCTTCTGACACCGTATATAGCTGTTACAATTCCATTGACTCTACTCCCTATGCTGTACTCCATATCCTGTGACTATATATATATATTAAATTACAGTTGACATCCCATACTATTCAACTTCAGCTTCAGGTGTACAGTGCAGTGGTCAGGCATCTACACCGTCCATGAAGTGGTCTCCCTAATAAGTCCGGTGTCCACCTGACACTCTACAAAGTCTTTACAACATTATTGATTATAGTCCCCAAACTGTCTTTCATATCCCCGTGGCAATACTGTGAATACCAATTTGTTCTTATTTTTAAGATAAGAACATGAAGGCTTAGAAGGGTTAAATGATTTGTCCAGGATTCCAACGCCAGCAGAGACAGAGCTACAATCTAGGTTCTTGAGTTCATACATAGTTCATCCTTTTAACTTCAAGTTCCTATTATTTGAGGAATCTATTCTGTGGAAACTATAAAACCATTGACCAGAAGTTAATATTATTATTTACTGCTCAAATCCAGGGTGTTAAAAATTAGTTGCAAATTTTATGGGTTTAAATATGGCACATGCATAAATCTTAATTAATTTTGGACTTCTCTCCTTTAAAACAATTACTACAATTATCCTTAAATACATATTCAAAAAAACATTTGACAAAATAACATCAAATCTAAGTGTTTTCCATAAGAAGTAAAAAATTATTCAAAGACGCAATTAAATAGTCTCCTTTTGAACAGCTGTGTAAACCAAAAGGCATTTACTTTAGATATAATAAATTTCTAAGCATCATTTAAATCTTATGTCTCTCACAACACGTAAACTGCGAAGGGAGTGGTAACCTATGTGTCAAAATATATCTTTAATAACTGAAGTGATCTCCTGCCTGTGGGGAGATAGAGCAGCTAAGAAAATTGGAAATGGGATACAGTGACAATTACTTTAAGGTCAATGGTTCAAATCAGAATTAGTTTCCATTGCTTAGCAGTTTAGTAAAACACGAAGAAATGGTTTAGGAAAGTGAGAATTCACTCATCAGAATTCTCACAAGTGGGGGAGAATCCAAAAGAAACTTCAGAAAACAGTTAATATTCCCTGAAATATAAAAACTTGAATAACAAGTATGAATCATTAATGATATATCTCATTTTCATACGAATAAAACTAACTGTATTACTCACCTATGACTATTTAAGATGAGACTCAAGGTAATCCTGCAGAACTTTTCTCAGTAAATGGAACTGTTTCTAAACCAGGAAGTTATCTTGAACAAAACACTCTTTTTGCTTCCTAGTTACCAAGTTTCTCATAAGAGAAAAATATTTCACCATTTCCTCATGAAACTTAACAGCTTTATTAACTACAGACTCATTAAAGCCTTACATAGTATTGTTAACATTTCCTTCTTTGAAATGAAAGCATGCTGAAATAACTCTACATTAGCAAAACAGCTGCACATAGCTTAGCCACGTGTACTGGACCAAAATTCTGACCTGCACAAAGAGAATTCATAAATAGGAAATGTATGTATAGCACTTACAAAAACACTAAGTAGCATACATAAGCTCATGTACATAATACAGCTCAAAATATTCTATTCTATGTTATTAAACTTACAAACAAACTCTAAAATTGAAGTAAAAGATGAACCCTATTTTCCAGTTTTAGTATCTAGGCATTATTTTCAAATAACTAAAGATGTGGTACAAAACTATGAAAAAGGAACGCAGAAATCCACTAAAATTGGCACTTCAGGAAGAGTGACTTCTTTTTTAAAGGTCAAAAATCACATTTTATTAAATTTCTATAATAGTTTTACCTCATATTGGCCATGAACTAGCAGATTACATGAACAAAAGCAGAATTAACTGTTTACTTGTGGGCTTTTAACATCCTGGATGTTCGTTAGGTATAATTATGAAATCAATGCAATAATTGAGATACCTTTGATCTGAAGACATGTTATGACACAAAAGTTTTGGTTTGTATAATTCTTTCTCCCATTTACAGATCTACTGAATTATATTAGGAAAAAATCGTGTTTGATTGTTTTAAGGCAGCTGATATGAAATAAGGACTCTAAATGAAAATATGGTAACTTAACGTAGTACTTTGGTCTCTAGGTTAAAAATGAAATTTTCTGAGTAGCCCAAAATTGGCTGAATAGATGGATGTATGCTGCCACCATGTGGTAAAAGAAAAAAATTAAGACTATTTTGGGAAAGAAAGTCAATCCAGAAAAGTCAAGGTAAAGTGGAAAGTTTGTTTTCCTAATTGCCAGTATCAAAACTCAGAGATACAACTAATATCTTAGTTCAAGTAAACCACTATGGAGTTGTGATAATGGAGAAAATAAAATGGAATACACATTGCTAAGAAAGTCATTTCACATAGGAGGCTATTAAGGAAGTGGGGCCCATGCAGCCTCTGCACATCTTGTGCCTCAGTCTCCAGAATTGCTGTTAAGTTGCTAAACCTGTTGCTAAACTCAGCTCAAAACATCTTGGAGCCATAAACAACCTGGAACAACTGAGCGGACACATGGACTTTACTTCCTTCCTTGTAGTTTTCAACTCCCTCATTTGCATATTGGAACTAACCAATCCCTGTTAACCTAGCCAGCAATCCTTCATATCCATGAAATAATTATACTTTGAGGGTTTTTTTATTTGTTTGTTTTCTTTGCCTTTATAAACCCTGCCTTTCTTTGTTCTCTCCAGAGAAGTGCAGTTGCTACTGAGCGTGCATCTCTGGGATTGCAATCCTTTGGCTCAAGTAAATTCTTCTGGTATTATTACAGCCTAAACTTTTTTTGTTGTTGGTTACAGTTGTCATTATTGTCATTTTTGAGGCATCTATATTGGCTATTGCTTCCTCTTTTAAGTTTCCACTGATTTACTATTTGTTCTATGAAATAGCAATACCTTCTTATATTTGTCCTGAGTTTATCCTCACTTAATCTGTACTGTGATTTTATGAACTTCAGTCACATTTTTCTCATTGTTGGTGTTCATCTGACACATCCTAATCTTAATATGTCCTTAGATAGTAAACTCAGCTCCTCAGATACCAGATTGTAGTTTCTAAACTCTGAACTCTATGGCTTTATCAGGAATTCAATAGTTACTAATAGGTAGTAAGTGCAAACAGCCAAAGTTACAATGTTCAAAACTACATTTCATTTAACGTCTTGTGTTTTATTTTGCTTCTAATATTTTTCTTCATGCCTAACATGTCATCATCCATGTCAGTACAAAGCTAAGCATGCTGAGAAAAAGATTCTCCAATGAAGCTAAGGTTCTTTTTAGGGAAAACAGGAGAATTTCAAAGTTAAATATTTTGCACATATAGATTAGATTTTCTCTTTCTTCACTTCTGTTGAAAACAAAATTGTAAGGTGGTTCTGCCTCTGGTAGTGGCCATGTAAGTTCCCATCTGACCAATCCTACTGCAGATACAACTATAAATTCTGGACAAAATATAAAACAACTACCTGAAGGCACAGGAAAGTGACCAAAATCAGGCAGATTCTGGAGGGGCGTCCATCTGTGTGAGGAAAAAGGAACAGCACTGGGTGACATTCTTGTTTTTTTTTTTTTTTTTTTAATGGCTTTTAGCCTGAGGGCAGGCCTACACTATGCCAAATTGGAAGGATAAAGGTACACAAGAAAAACCTTCCTCTTCCTAGTTTGAAGAACCAGAAGAAGAATTAGGGGGCAACTCAGCTACTCTAAAGTGAGGAGGTAGGGTAGATCTAGTATAGACGGCAGAGTAGATAAATGCTGTGCTTACCTCCTCCTCTCATGACCACATCAAAATTACAAATAAACTACAGAACAACCATCACTGAGAATCACCTGAAGTCTAGCTGAACTGAACAAAGCCCTACAACTAAGGACATAGAGAGGAAGACACCCTGAGACGGTAGGAAGGGTGGAAAGGGCTGGTCTCACACCCCTGTGTTACCACTAAAAATCAGGAGGGATATCTCGGCTGTGGAGGTTCCTCCTCCCCACCGGAGGAGTAAGGGGTCCCAGCCCCAGAACAGGCTCCCCAGCCCAGAGCTTCACTGCCAGGGAGAGAAGTCCCCATAACTTCTGGCTGTGAAAATAAGAGAAGACTGTGGCTGAGTGGGACAGAAGGCGGCTGTACTCCCAGGTGCCCCTCATAAAGAGCCTGTGCGTGGAATTATTCGCTGATGGACTCACTTGCTCTGAGCTCCAAATCTGGGGCAGCAGCTCGAAAGGTGCCAGCGGCATATGAGGAGGAACTGAATTATCTGGCTTCAATGGGAGGGTTGGAAGGGCAGCTTTCTTCTGGATGGAGGAGCTGGTGGAAGCTACTATTTCTTTGTTGAGCCCTCCCCCGTCCCAAGGTGCAGGCACAGGCAGCCACCATACCTGAGGCCCCATCAACCTGGCTCTGATTCCGTGAGACCCTGCCCCACCCAACTTTCAGGAATACCCAAGCCCTTTCCAGTGGCTGTTACGTATAAATGGCCTGTCTTGGCTCATGCTGCAGACTTTCCTAAAATCTCTCAAAGGTTCAGACAATCCAAACAAGCAGCACTTGGCTTTCAGCGTGTCCCATGCCTCTGGCTACGCATCCCAAAGCCTGGCACTAACGACAGCCAACCTCAGCTCACAGCTTGGCCTCTTAAAGCACTTCCAAGCCCAGAGTGGGTGGTGGCCATCTGTGGGTTGCTTTGTGGCTCATCCCAGGCGGCCCTGCGCAGGCAGGGCACAGGCTGTAGCTGAACTTGGTCTGGGGTGGGGCCCTTCCCAGGAGGCCCTAGGGCTGGCATGTCGGAGCATCACCTGTCCACTTCCAGGGACAACATGCCCAAAGAGCACACTGCGGGGGGGGGGGGGGACACCAGCACCCTGCTAAAGCGGATCCTGCTCCATAGGATCAAGGCTGCACAACAGCTCCTCCACTGTAGTCACAGCCATTTTTCACAACCAATCAGCCCAAGGGTCAATCCTTCCCATAGTCATGCAAACAGCAACCAAGGCTCAACTACAACAAGAGGGCACACACAAGGAACACACCTGGTGCACCTGGCTCAGGTGACCAGAAAGACTACACCAGTGAGCCCCACAGCACACATACTACGTAAGGCCACTCTACTAAGACCAGGAGACATAGCAGCTCTACCTAATACGTAGAAAAAAAACACAGGGAAGCAGCCAAAATGGGAAACAAAGAAACATGTCCCAAATAAAAGAACAAAACAAAGCTCCAAAAAAAAAAAAAAGAAAAAAAGAACTAAACAAAATGGGGACAAGCAATCTACCAGATGCAGAGTTCAAAATACTGGTTAAAGGATGCTCACTGATCTCAGTGGGAACTCCAACAAAGAGATAGGAAACATAAAAATGGAGACAGAAAACATAAAAAAGAACCTGTCAGATATAAAGATATAATAACTGAAATGAATACATTACAGATTAGATTAAGAAGATTGAACTAGCAATTTATAAGATAAGGTAGCAGAAAACACCGAATCAGAACAGCAAAAAGAAAAGAAATCCAAAAAAATAATAATAATTTAAGGGGCCTCTGGGACAACATCTAGCATACCAACATTCACATCATAGGGATACCAGAAGGAGGAGAGAGAGAGTAAGGAATTGAAAACCTATTCGAAGAAATAATGATGGAAAACTTCCCTAACCTGGTGAAGGAAGTAAATATAAAAGCCCAGGAAGCACATAAGAGTCCCAAAGAAGATGAACCCAAAGAGGCCAACACCAAGAAATATCAGAATTAAAACGCCAAAGGTTAAAGACAAAGAAGGAATCTTAAAAACAGCAAGGGAAAAACACCTAGTTACCCACAAGGGAGCTCCCATAAGACTATCAGCTGACTTCTCAACAGAAACATTGCAGACCAGAAGGGATTGGCAGGAAATATGCAAAGTGATGAAAGCAAGGACATAATACCAACATTACTCTACCCAGCAAAGCTATCATTTAGAATTGAAGGACAGATAAAGAACTTCCCAGACAAGAAAAAGCTAAAGGAGTTCATCACCACCAAACCAGAATTACAAGGAATCCTAGAGGGACTTCGTTAAGATGAAAAAAAAAAGAAAAAGAAAAAATATGAATAAAATGGCAAAAACTACATATCTTTCAACAATTACTTTCAATGTAATGGATTAAATGCGCCAATCAAAAGACATAAGGTGGCTGAATGGATAAGAAAACAAGGCCCTTACATACGTTGCCTACAAGAGACTCACTTCAAATTGAAAGACACACACAGACTGAAAGTAAAGGGATGGGAAAAAGATTTTTCATGGGAAAAAAAAAAAAAGAAAGAAAAGACTGGGGTAGCAGTACTTACACCAGACAAAATAGACTTTAAAACAAGGGCTATCACAGAGACAAAGAAAGATCCAGTAATCCCACTTCTCGGTATTTATCTGAAGAAACCCAAAACACTACTTCATGGGGACATGTTCAATCATATGTTCACTGTAGCATTGTTTACAATGGCCATGCTGTGGAGTCAGCTTGGGTGTCCATCGATGGATGAATGGATAAAGAGGAGGTGGTACATATATACAATGGAATATTGCTCGGCCATGGAAGGGAACAGGTTCTTGCCATCTGCAGTGACAAGGATGGACCTGGAGGGTATTGTGCTGAGTAGGGCATGTCAGAGAAAGAAAGACAGATGCGTGTGATTTCACTTTTATGTGGAATCTAAATAACAAAATAAACAAACAAAACTGAAACAAACTCATAGATACAGAGAGCATTTTGATGGTTACCAGATGGGAGGGGGGTTTGGGGTTGGTGAAAAAGGAGAAGGGATTAAGAAGTACAAATTGATGGGATTGCATTAAATCTGTATATTGCTTTGGGTAATATGACCATTTTAACTATGTTAATTCTTCCAATCCATGAACACCGAATGTCTTTCCATTTCTTTGTGTCTTCTTCAATTTCTTTCAAAAATGTCTTGTAGTTTTCAGCATATAGGACTTTCACATCCTTGGTTAAGTTTATTCCTAGGTATTTTATTCTTTTTGTTGCAATTGAAAAAGGAATTTTTTTTTCATTTCTTTTTCTGAGATTTCATTGTTAGTATATAGGAATGCAATGGATTTTTGTACATAGATTTTGTAGCCAGCAACTTTACTGTATTTGTTTATTGTTTCTAATAGCTTTTTGGTGGAGCCTTTAGGGTTTTCTATACATAGCATCATGTCATCTGCAAAAAGTGACAATTTTACTTCATCATTCCCAATTTGGATGCCTTTTATTTCTTCCTTTTGCCTGATTGCGTTGGCTAGGACTTTCAATACTATGTTGAAAAGCAGTGGTGATAGGGGACAGCCCTGTCTTATTCGTGAATGTAGAACAAAGGGCTTCAATTTTTCACAGTTAATTATGATATTAGCTGAGGGTTTCTCATATATGGCCTTTATTATATTAAGGTATTTTCTTTCTATATCCATTTTATTAAGAGTTTTCATCATAAATGGATGTTGTATTTTGACAAATGCCTTTTCTGCATCTATTGATATAATCATATGATTTTTGTCCTTTATTTTTTTTATGTGGTATATCACATTGATTGATTTGTGTATGTTGTGCCCCTCGGTTGAACCCCACTTGGTCACGATGTATGATCTTTCTAATGCATTGTCTTATACGATTTGCTACAATTTTGTTTAGGATACAAAATCCCAATGGCATTTTTTAAAGAAATAGAACAAAAAAAATCATCAGATCTGTATGGAACAACAAAAAAGCCAAAACAACCCGAATAGCCAAAGCAAGCCTAAGAAAAAAGAACAATGCTGGAGGTATCACACTCTGGATTTCAGTTTGTACTACTGGGCAACAATAATCAAAACAGTATGGTATTGGCAGAAACACAGACACACAGACCAATAGAATAGAACTGAAAACCCAGAAACAAATCCACATAAATATGGACAATTTTCAACAAAGAAGCAAAAAACATACAATGGAGAACAGAAAGCATCTTCAGTAAATGGTGCTGAGAGAATGGGAAAGCCACATGCAAAAGAATGAAACTGGACTGCTATCTGTCACCATGTACCAAAATTAACTTAAAATGGATCAAAGACCTAAACATAAGACCTGAAACAAACTGCATAGAAGAAAACATAGGTACCAAACTTACGGACCTTGGGTTCAAAGAAGATTTTATGAATTTGACTGCAAAGGCAAGGGAAGTAAAAGCTAAAATAATTAAATGGGACTATATCAAACTAAAAAGACTCTGCACAGCAAAAGAAACCATCGACAAAATAAAGAGGCAACCAACCGAATGGGAGAAGATAATTGCAAACAATGCCTCCAATAAGGGGCTAACATCCAAAATATACAAGGAACTAATACAACTCAATAACAAAAAAACAAACAATCCAATTGAAAAATGGGCAGACTACCTGAAGACATTTCTCTAAAGAGCACATACAGATGGCCAATAGACATGTGAAAAGATGCTCAACATCACTAATCATTAGAGAAATGCAAATAAAAACCACAATGAGATATCACCTCACCCCAGTTAGAATGGTTATCATCAACAAGACAAATAGTAACAAGTGTTGGAGAGGCTGTGGAGAAAAAGGAACCCTCATACACTGTTGGTGGGAATGCAGATTGGTGCAGCCGCTATGGAAGGCAGTGTGGAGGATCCTCAAAAAATTAAGAATAGAATTAACATATGACCCAGCAATGTCTCTCCTGGGTATCTACCCAAAACATCTGAAAACATTTATCCATAAAGATGTATGTGCCCAATGTTCATTGCAGCTTTATTTACGGTGGCCAAGACATGGAAAGAACCCCAAAGTGTCTTTTGATAGATGACTGGATAAAGATTATGTGGTATATATACACAATGGAATACTATTCTGCCGTGATAAAAGATGAAATAGTGCCATTTGAGACAACATGGATGGATCTTAAGATTATTACGCTAAGTGAAATAAGTCAGACAGAAAAAGTCAAGAACCATATGATTTCATTGATATGTGGGATATAAAACTGAAAGCAAGAAAGGAACAAGACAAACAAATAAAGAAACAAAAACTCAGACACAATAATTTAGTGGTTACCAGAGAGTAAAAGGGGAGGGAAGTGGTAGAAGAGGAAAAAGGGGATCAAATACATGGTGATGGAAGGAGAACTGACTCTGGGTAGTGAACACACAATGTGATATATAGATTATGTATTACAGAATTATACCCTTGCAATCTATGTAACTTTACTAACCACTGTCACCCCAACAAACTTTAATTAAAAAAAAAATAATAGTAGTACAAATTGGTTGTTAAAAAGTAGTTATGGGGATGTAGGGTATAGCATAAGGACTACAATGACTAATATTGTAATAACTACCGTGTTTCCCTGAAAATAAGACCTAGCCAGACAATCAGCTCTAATGCGTCTTTTGGAGCAAAAATTAATATAAGACCCAGTCTTATTTTACTATAATGTAAGACCAGGTCTTATATAACACAACATAACATAACATAACATAACATAACATAACATAACATAACATAACATAACATATAACATAACTCCGGGTCTTATATTAACTTTTGCTCCAAAAGACGCATTAGAGCTGATTGTTTGGCTAGGTCTTATTTTCGGAGAAACACGGTATGTATAGTGTCAGATGAGTACTAGATTTATTGGGGTGATAGATGGAAGGGGGTTGGGGTCAGAGTGAAGAAGCTGAAGGCATTAAGAGTACAAATTGGCAGTTAGAAAATAGTCATGGGGATGTAAAGTAAAGCATAGGGAATGTAGTCAATAATATGGTAATAACTGTGTGCAGTGCCAGGTGAGTCCTAGACTAGCCAGGGGCATGTATAGCATAGGGAATATAGTAAAAAATAGTGTGATAACGTGGTACTGTGTCAGATGGTTGCTGGACTTATGGCGATCACTTCTGTAGAGATATAAATGCTGAATAACTATGGTGTATACCTGAAACTAATATAATATTGTATGTTAGTTATATGTTAATAAAATCTTTTAAAAAATTAGTTGTAGCTAAATATGTTAGCTTATAACAAGACTAACCCACTACCTGTTTTTGTAAATAAAGTGTTATTGGAACACCAAAAGAAAGAAAAGAGAGAGAGAGAGAGAGAGAGAGAGAGAGAGAGAGAGAGAGAGAGAGAGAGAGAGAGAAGGGAATTCCAGAGACAGCAAGAGAAAGAGAACTGAGTTCTGTGAATAACCTCTGCCAAATCTCTGGCTGATCTCTAAACAACACATGTGTATAGGGAAGACCCAATCAGGCCTACTAAGGTGAAAAAAACTTAACTGAAATTTGAGCTGCTGCCCAAAAGGCAGAGTATACATTTTGAGTAGAACTCAACGTATCTAAAACCTGAACTCTCTTTTGACCCTAAATCTGCCTCGCCCATAACCTACCCATTTCAACCAAATGCAAATTCATAATTTCAGTTACTTTAGTCCAACTATCCTGGAGTTAGTTTGACTCCTATCTTTCTTTCACACCCTTAATCTAATTCATCAAAGATCCTACGGTCTCTACTTTTAAAATACATCCAACCAGTCTGCACCACTTGCACTGCTACCACCCCGATCTGAAGCACTAGCAACTCTTGTCCAGATTACTACAATAGCCTCACGAGTCTCTCTGCTTCCACCTTATAGCTCTATAGTCTTTTCAAAACGCAATTATCTGGGACATTAAGAAAGTTCTTTAATATTCTTTGAAGGTCTACTATGTACCAGCCACAATGGTCCTTTTACTAACGTTGGATAATGTCACAGCTCTTTCCAGGATACTGTAATACTTCCTTTCACTTAGGTTTAAACCCAAGTTCTTACAATGTCCTCAACAGGCCCATGACTTCTCTAATTTATCTCCAACTATTCTCCCTTCCACATCCCAGTCACACTGGCTTCCTCATTGTTCCACAAACACGAAGGCATCCTCTTTCCTTTGCATTGGCTGTTCTCTGCCTGGAATCTTACTTGAGAACTTAGTTGTCTCCCTCAGCTCTAAATCTGTATGAACGTCTAACCTCCGTGAGGTTGACCAGGGACCCATGCAGTTGTGAATGTGCTCTCTTCCCTGCTCTCCATGCAGCACTATTGATTATCCTGGTCTAGTTTTTTTTTTTTTTTCCTTTGCAGTTATCACCTTCTATCATACTATGTGATTTATTTATTTATAGTGTTTACTGTTTGTTTCCCGCACTTTTTAAAATATAAACTCCATGAGGCCAGAGATCACTGTTTTGTTCACTGAGGTATTTCCAATCACCTAGACCAATGCTTGCCACATAGATGTACGAGAAATATTTAATGAATGATTTTCATTCTCATAATAATGAGCATGTGAGGCAGGTGTTATATATTATCATCCCTATATCATCCCAGACGGAGAAGTTGTAAGATTTGGGTGTGAGGGGAATAGAGAAGACTAAGTTTTTTATCCAGGACCATCAAGCCATTGTCCAGTTGCAGCAGTGGAACTCCAAACTAATATCTTTGAATTCTCCAAATGTTAGTGCAGAAAATAATTTAACAAACCATTTAAACAATTAAACCTCCTAATTATACAGCTAAGCAAAAAATTTTTTAATATTAAATATTAATATTTATTGTTCACGATATCCTTATAAAAGTCTTCAGTGGTTTGACTTTTAATTTTAAAATATTCAGTGCTGGGCAAGTTGACCTGTATTAGGCCCTTGACAGAGCACAAGAACCAAACTTTAAGGGTGGCTTTAATATAAAAGTAATTCTATTGTATCTAAATCATATTCTCTGAATTTCGAAGACCTTTTATTAAAAAGTAAGTTATTGCTTACTTCTTTTTTCCTAACTATGATTCAATTCTGTTTATATTATTAAATTTAGGAAAAGGTTTAAGACAGAGGATTATATTACCAGCTAAGAGATTATAAACCTTTAAGAAACAAATTCGCACATGCACGGAGTCTGTGATGGTTAATTTTATGTGTTAACTTGGCTGGGCAAAGGTACCCAAACATTTGGTCAAACATTATTGCAGCTGTTTCTGTGAGGTACGCTTGAGATGAGATTAACATTTAAATCACAAGACTGAGTAAAGCAGATTACCCTCCATAATAGGGTGGGCCTATTCCAATCAGCTGAAGGTCTTACTAGAATAAACACTGACCTCCCCTGAGCAAGAAGGAATTGTGTCAGCAGACTGTTTTTGGATTGAAACTGCAACTCTTTTCTGAATTGCCAGCCTGCCCCATCAGATTCTGGATTTGCAAGCCTCCACAATCATGTGAGCTAACTCCCTAAAATCTTTCTCTCTCTCATACATACACACACACACACACAGGGTACCAAAAAATGTATACACATTTTAAGAAAGGATAAATTCTATTAAAATTGTAAAATTCAATATATACTGGTAACAAAAGATGAATACAAGTCATGTGTATACAGTTTTTTGGCACCCCCGGTATATATATCCTGTTGGTTGTTTCTCTGGGGAACCCTGACTAGCACAGGTTCACAAACAAAACTGTTTCTAAGTTCAAGAGTTACTTGTGCATTAGAAACACTAGGGAACTCCATGTGTTAATTACCTTTTTTGTCCTATCAATAAAATTCTAAATGTCAGCGGAGCTGAAACAAACTAACTGAAAGCTGGGACACAAGGCCATCAATGACCCTTCAGAGCAGACACTGGTTTTACCACAGAGAGAAAATGTATCACACACTAACTATATTCTAGTGTTGCAAATTTTTTCCTTTTTCTGGCCCCAGGAATCCTTTGCTCAAGAGAACCCACTCTTAGAATCCCTGAATGTTAAAGGGATTAAAAAAGAGGGGATCTGATATAAACAAGGATAGAACATGCCCAAGCCCTCATAAAAGACAAGTCCTTGAGGGATGCTGCAGTCCCATGAGGTGTTACAGAACAAAGTCTGAAAACTTGTCGAACTGCCTGTCCCCAATAAACTCTGTAGTGCTACTACCACCACCATCCAGGGCATTTTACAGAAACAATAGAGATCAAACGGTTTGCCCAAGGCTGCAAAATTAGCTAGCCAAACTGAGGCCTTTTAACTTTGTCCTTTATTTTGACTATACATGCAAATTTTTAAAAAATTAACAGGTATGTTTCTAAATGTGCAAAACAGTACCTGCACCATGTGCCAGGTTAGCAGAGGAAAAAACCCCACAGTACACAGAACCGTGTGGCAGTGTTCACATCGGCACATCTGCCTCTCTGGAATTGCTCCTGAGGACTTCATCTCTCCTATGAGAGGAAGGCAGCCGAGTCTTTATTTTGCCTGTAAGTGGCTCTATATTAACGATAAAAGGAGATTCTGTTCAGCACTAATAGTGCAGCAAATTATAGCACTGAAATATAAATTAAATTGTAATTATTTATTTCTAAATAATCGATCTTGGGTAAAACCTGCCCTTGACATAGAACACAAAATATTTATACGCAACTTTCCTAAAAATCACATTTTTACCTTGAAACAGAAACATGGACAATTCAATGAAATGAATGAACAAATAGTATTATATTTTCCATGTGAGCAGAAAACATTAAATGACTTGTTCAAGGTCACATAGAAAATGTGAGTGTCAAGATATCATCTCAGGTTCTAACTCTAGGCTAGTAGAATTTGAACTCTAGAAGGGCAGACACTCTCTCTTTTGTGTTCACTCCTGCCAGCACCTAGCACGGCGCCGTGCACACCCCTGGGGCTGATGCCAGGATCAGTGCGCATGCTCGGAACAGGTGTTAGGAGAGCTACCTGTGCTGCTGTAGAGGCAAAGTGACTGAGAAATGGACAGTAGCTCTTTTCGCATCACAAAGCTAATCTGTAGTGAAGAACTGAGAATGAGTCACAGCAAACTGCCCAACCATAGATTACAGGTCAGTCTCACGGATTTGTCAATCTTTAGGATGACTATTTCCAATTTAATCTCCTTCCCACCACTTATGAAGAATCACAGCAGTTAGCATCCCCTACTCCTGCGTTTCTATCATTGACTTTTATATTCCTATTACAGATCCTGAGGAACGCCCTATAGAAAAACTTGGCACCTCTTGCCACCAGTGATCAAAATCATACAAACCTCTGTCAGTTGTTTCAGTTGGCCTTTGTTTTCACTTAATTCTTCTGATAGGTTATTCTTTTTCACTTGTAGTTCAGAGATTTCCTTTCTTAATGGCTCCACTAGTTCATAGAACCGAACCTTAAAAAAAAATTAAATAAGCAGTCTTAAAACCCAAATTACAATTTAAATTTGCTAATTTACAGTACTCTCGATTATTGGTAATAAAAGGAAAGTTTAAGATAATGAAAGTTTTAAGGCGTTTCAGATTGCATGCCTGTACAATAAAGTTTTCTTTCATTTGTACAAAACTAAAACAAGACAATCGTTAATTTACCTGACCACTAATACTTAATAATGTTCAGTTCAGTTCCCTCAAGGCCCGGATTACCTATAACTTCCTACCTGGCAGTCTTTCCTTCCTCTCTTCTGTCAATATTCCATGTACTACTTACTTGTCATGTCCTACCACTGCTCACTCTACACTATGCTTGTTATTTCCTAAACACTTCAAGTGTTCAAGAGTTTTGCTTTTGCTACTTCCTCTGATGGAAAAGCTCTTCCCACATATAAATGCATGGCTCATGCTTTCACTCCCTTCAGGTCTCTGATCAAATGTCACCCTGTCAGTAACGCCGTCCCTGAATCCCCCAACATGATTTAAAATAGCATTCCCACCTGGTGGCAGACCCTATTCTTCACTCTTTTCTCCATAGCATTTATGACAAACATTCTACATATTTTACTTTATTGTTTTTGTTGCTCCACTAGCATGTAAGTAAGCTCCATGAGGGCAAGTATTTGTGTCTGCTTTGTACATTGCTCTATCTCCAAAGCCTAAATATAGGATAAGCCTATATCTGAGGCTCTTGGTGAAGCTCTACAGACTGATACCACTGCACTGTAAGGTACAATCAGGATGAAGCAGGAGGCATCTTTCACATCACTACTTCCATTCGGTTCAGACCGCTCTTCCAAATCCTAATTCTCTTAGGGAACTTTGCCTGCCCTAACCTAGTAAAACTAAGAAGTCACGAGTAAATTAGGAGAGGGCCATTAGGGACTATTTATTGTGTAGTATACCATCTGAAACACCTTAATAAATTGCTGTGTTGCAAAAGTGTTTCTTAGGAGGTAAGTCCTAAGGTTAGTCCTCAACACAATAAATCTGTGTATAAATAGTAGTTTTCACTGCCTGTGAAAACACACAATATGACAAAGAATACTAATAAACCAGAGAGCAAAAATATGCATAACTGACACTAATGGGATACTTTATATCTATTACTGATAAAGCCTCAAGGACAGCACTTAATTTGTTTTGGAAGGTCAATGTTGGGCAGAAAAATTAAATTTAAGCTATTTAAATAAAAAGCTGGACAAAAAAATAACAGTACATTAGTTCTCATTTGGATAAGGTTTCCAGATGAAGTCATCTGGAAACCTTATCCAAATGAGAACCAAGAATAGTAATCACCACTCCAGCAAAAGAGTAGGTAATATTTATTATGTTTAGGACCGAGCTAAGCATTTTACGTACATAATCACAGTTAATCTTCATAATTACCTCAATAGAAAGAAAGGCGCTATTATTATTATTATTAACCCCTTCACAGATGAAAAAATTCAAACCTCTTAAGGAGAAATGACATCTATATATCATAAACCAGCAGTTCTCATTGTGTGGTCTGGGGACGCTTGGCTCCCCACCCCACCACTCTGAGACCTTTTCAGGGAATTCACAAGATCAAAACTCTTTTCCTAGTAGTGTTTTGCCTGTTTTGCTCTCATTTCTCTTACGCCTGTTGCCCGATAGCTACATGACGTGTGATCTCATTGTCGTCAAGGCTAAAGGAAAATGTCCTTAAACATTATTGTGTTCTAAAAACGTCTCAGTTTTCTTTAATTAAAAAAAAGTCTGTTTTAATTTCTAATATGGTAAATATTAACAGATATAGCCCATATAAACAAAAGCTCTTCGGGTCCTCAGTAATTTTGGGAGTATAAAGAGCTGCTGACACCAAAAAATCTGAGATTATTGCCATAGATCAATCTTTCGTGTAGATTTGTGTAACCAACATTGCAGGCAAGATCCTGAACTAGATCCACAAAGCTTTCCCTCATTTGACCCCCTTTATAATCACACCAACATCCCTCTCCTCTACTAACCCTAACCCCCAGCAATCACTTACTTGTTGTTTATCTCTATAATTTTTCATGTTAAGAATGTTATAAACCACCAGTTCATAATAAAGTAATTCATTTCTATAGACTATGCAGCCATTAACTTTACAGCGCTATTTATTGCTTGACTTTGGGGGTCAACGGTCAGGACCCTTTAAAATTTGATGATCTGCACACCATTCACCATCTTCAGATTAGGGCCATAACATAATTGGGAACTTCAGAAGCTATAGCTACAACAAAAATAGCAAATTTTAGTCTGAAAATGCATGTCGTTTTTAAAAAACTGACACAAGACACTTACAGATACATATTCAGGAATAGAAAGCTGATCTTCAGGAAAACCTTTGAGTTTCATATATTGCTCTTCTGTCAACTCAAAGTCATGCAGATTTCGATGAATATCTCCAGCTTTCTCTCTTAGTTGACGATTTGTCTCTTCTAGTTGTTTCTGTCTCAATAAAATAGTTTCCATTTCTTGTTTCATTAGTTCTTGATATTTTCTATGTTAGGAGAGAATTTGCGGCAAGCTTAAAAAAGTTCTCAAGAGTTAATTTTCTCAAAGTCACCTTTTTGTAGTAACATAAAATTAGAAAATTAGAAAAAAAAATTAAAAATGGGAAGCTCAAATAGTATATTTGGCTGTAGCTAAAAATGCTTCTTTACTTAACCAGTTAAACATGAAATGACAATTCTACACTAATTACTAAATATGCAGCCATGTAAATTATTAAATAGAGAATATTTTTAAAGAATAATTTCAAAAATTCAAATTATATAATTACACATTTCTTCTGCCTAAGGTTTCAGGCTTATACATCTGTTTTGGACCCTACTTATTAAAGTAATTATCATTCCTCTTTGTCCAGATACGTCAAGGTGTACCTCTTTAAGATAGCAATATTGAATCACCAGAAGGTGTTCATTCAAACAATGAGGTAATGAAAACAGTAATCTGCACATAATTATCATTCTCAAAGAATACATGTGGTAGACACTGTTATTGTCAGCTGCGTACCCAAAGATTTTGAGTAGGAAGGGACCATCTGATTTTTCCCCTCCCTACTACATCACTCCCAGCAACATCAAACACGATGTTATTTCTCCTATCTTAAATGAACAAACAAAACACACAACTTTTGACTCCATTTCACTTCCCCCAGGGAGCAAAACTTCTCAAAAGTTGTCTACACTCACTATCTCCAATAGTTTTTCTCTTAAACTCATGCCAATCAGGCTTTCACCTCCCCTCCCCTCACTGAAAACTCAAGGTCACCAATGACATCCATATTGCTAATAATAAATTCTCAGCTCTTTTCATCCCTAATAACAATTGACATAACTGATCTCTCCTTAGTTATACACTTTTCTTTGCCTGGCTCCCAAGAAACCATACTGTCTTATTTTTCTCCTATTTTACTGATGGTACTTTCTCAGTCTTCGTTTCTGGTTTGTCTTAATGCTGGAGTACCTGGTCCTCTCCTCTCTATACTCACTCCTGTAGGGAATTAATCCAGCCTCATGACTTAAATACGGTCTATATCCAAATGACTCCCGGATTTCTATCTCTAGACCAGACTTTTCATGTACCTCTACATGGATTTCTAATCAGACAACTCTAACTTAACATGTACAAAATGAACTTCTGCTCTTCACTGCAAACCTGTTCCACTGTGGTTTTTCTCATAGCTGATAGCAACTCCATCCTTTAATTTATTCAGGTCACAAATAGCACAATCCTTGGCTCCTCTTTTTCTCTTAAACCCCACATCTAATCCATTAGGACATACTATCATTTTTACCTTCAATATATTCAGAATCCAACTACTTTTCACCCCCGTCAGCTATGATGAGGATTATCACAATAGACTCCTAACTGGCCTCAGCATCACTCAATGTGATAAATGTCTGAAGAATGAGAACAGCAGCCCTGTTACCGAATGCAGTGGTTCTCAGTGTTGTCCCCAAACCAGCAGTAACACCAACCAGCAGCACCTGGGAACTTGGCACAAATGCAAATTCTCAGGACCCCAACCCAAGTCAGAACCTGGAAGTGGGACCCAAAAATCTTTTCGACCAAGCCTTGCACGTGGTTCTGATGCATGCTGAAGCTTGAGAGGCCACTGATGTACTGTGATAGCGGCTGATAATTTGGTCAGGTAATTTTAATTTCAGCTAAACAGTGAAATCTTATAAAGGGAAAAGATACCTTACTTCACACATTTACCACTTATTAAAATACAGAAACACTCATCTGCCAAATTTTTTACATAAGGTCTAGATTTGTTTAAATATGGAGGTATTTGTGTGTGTGTGTGTGTGTGTGTGTGTGTGTGTGTGTGTAAATCACTGTTCATAATTTCCAAGTTAAATTTCTTTACAACGTCAAAAGACCTTAAAACAGACTTGAGAAGAAATCTTAGGAGAAATCTTATAGATATATTTATTTTTGCCCCCAATCTCTAAGTCTGTCATGCTTACACTTAATTTGATGATTTTTTTAGTCACTCCTTTTCATTGACTCTTTCCAAGGAATTCACTATAATTTTCATAAAAATGACACATCTTTTTCATACTCATCTGTTTATATAATTTTAATTAAGTTCTATAAGTATAATAAGTATATCTGGAATAGGCATATTTGAGAGTAAACACAATGGACTCGTGATAAGCACCACAGCTGAGCTGGAGAAACTACACAGGCAAATAGAAGATACTTTACGCTAGGCGATTTCAACAGGCCATGAAAAATCAATCGGTATGTTTTTCAGAGCAAATAAAAAAAAGGTTAATCCAGACAGTAGGTTAAGTGGTGGTCAGTTTAGAGAGCTCCCATTGTCTTCCACTGGCAATGTTTGTTGAATGAATGTTGAACTTTGACTTTTTATACTTCGTGTACTGTATCAAGTAACCTACTTTTTTTTTTAATGTAAAAACTGTTACCATCTTTGGTTTAAAATTTCTCTACTTTGGCTTATACTCACGTGAGTGAAAAGTAATGATATTACTTTTAACTATTAAATAAGTATTGTTGCTTTTTAAAAACTTACCTGGCATCCTTCTGCTGAAAAGTTAATTGGCTGTCTAATCTCAGTGTCAGCAGCTGCTTCTGGTGAAGTGCATCATTAAGTTTCTCTTCCAATTCTTCAATCTCAATAAAGAGGAAAAGGTAAATTATGCAGTCAATTTTCAAATTTATTATTAAAATGCACTTAAAAGAAACAGGCTAAAAATAGATACAGGTTTTTTTGCAATGGTTTTGTCCACAAACTACAAAGTCTGCTTTAAAATGGTTTTTAAAGTGTGGTTTGAAACTGCTGCCTCGTGAATGTCTTTTCTGCCATGCTGTCACCTAGATTATTTTTTTCCTTTAACCCACACTCAGTGAGAAGCCCACTGACAACTGGGATTTTTTTTTTAATTAGTTTCAGGTGTACAAAACAATGTAATAGTTAGACATTTATCATTTATATCCCTCACAGAGTGATAATCCCTCTCCCCCCTACTATCCCTCTGACATCGCATGAAGCCATTACATTTCTACAGTCTCTATTCCTAATGTTGTACTCCGCTTCTTGTAAATATATATATATGTACATGTATATATATATATATATATATATATATATATATATATATATACACACACATGCACATATATACACACACACACACAAAATTGTAGTTGACATTCATTATTGTTCAGCTTCAGCTTCAGGTGTACAGTGCAGTGATCAGGCATCTACATCATCCCTGAGGTGGTCAACCTAATGAGACAAGTGTCCACCGCATACCCTACAAAATCTTTACAACAGTATTGATTACATTCCCCAAACTGACCTTCGTACTCCCATAGCAATCTTGTAGTTACCGATTGTGCTTTCTAATTCACCCGCCCCTCCCATCTAGCAACACAGTTTTTCCTCTATGTCTCTGAGACTGTTTCTCATTAGTTCATTCATTTATTCTTTTCTTTAGATTCCAGATATAAGTGAGATGATATGGTATGTGTCTTTCTCTGTCTGACTTATTTCACTTAGCATAATGTTCTCTAGGTCCATCCATATTGTTGCAAATGGTAAGATTTCATTCTTCTTTATGGCTGCGTAATACTCCATTGTATAAATGTACCACAGTTCCTTAATCCAGTTGTCTACTGATAGGCATTTCAGTTGTTTCCATGTCTTGGCTATTGTGTATAGTGATGCAATAAACATAGAGGAGCATAATTTTTTTTGAATTAGGTTTTTGGATTTCCCCGGATAGATACCTTGGAGTGGAACTGCTGGGTCATAAGGTAGTTCCATTTTCAGTGTTTTTAGATACCTCCATACTGTTTTCCATAGTGGGTGCACTAATCTGCAAATCCACCAACAGTGCACAAGGGTTCCCTTTTCTCCACATCCTGGCCAGCACTTGTTTGTTGATTTATTGATGATAGCCATTTTGACTGGGGTGAGGTGGTATCTCATTATGGTTTTTATTTGCATTTCTCTAATGATTAGTGAGGTTGAGCATTTTTTCATATGTCTGTCATCTGTATGTTCTCTTTAGAAAAATGTTTCTTCATGTCCTCTGCCCATTTTTCAATTGGGTTGTTTGTTTTTTTGGAGTTGAGTTTTTAATAAATTTTGGATATTAACCCCTTATCAGATATATCATTGGCAAATATCTTCTCCCATTCAGTAGGTCCCTTTTTGTCTTATTGATGGTTTTTCTTTGCTGTGAAAAAGCTTTTTAGTTTGATGTAATCCCACATGTTTCTTTTTTATCTTACTTCCCTTGCCCAAGGGGATATATTAGTAAAAATCTTACTCTGGGTAATGTCTGTAAACTTTCTTCCTATATCTTCTAGGAGTTTTATAGTTTTAGATCTTACATTTAAGTCTTTAATCCATTTTTAATTTATTCTTGTATATGGTGTAAGGAGATGGTCCAGCTTCATTTTTTTGCATGTGTCTGTCCAGGTTTCCCAGCACCATTTATTGAATAGATTGTCTTTACCCCACTGTAAATTCTTGCTTCCATTGTCGTAGATTAAATGATCATATAGGCATGTATTTATTTCTGGGCTCTCTATTCTGTCCCATTGATCTATATGTCTGTTTTTATGCCAGTACCATGTTGTTTTGATTACTGTAGCCTTGTAGTATAATTTGATGTCAGGTATCATTATACCTCTCACTTTGTTCTTATTTCTCAAGATTGCCGAGGCTATCTGGGATCTTTCATGGTTCCATATAAATTTTAGGATTACATGTTCTACTTCTGTGAAAAATGTCTTTGGTAGTTTGATAGGAATTGTGTTGAATTGTATATTGCCTTATGGCAGTATGGACATTTTAACAATATTAATTCTCCCTATCCATGAGCATGGTATGTGTTTCCATCTATTTGTATCTTCTTTAATTTCTCTCTTCAGTGTCTTATCGTTTTCTGAGTACAGATCTTTTACTTCTTTGGTTAAATTTATTCCTAGGTATTTTATAGTCTTTGAAGCAATTGTAAATGGGACTGTTTTCTTAACTTCTCCTTCTGATATTTTATTATTGGTATATAAATTGCAACTGATTTCTGAATATTCATTTTGTATCCTGCTACTTTACTAAATTCATTAATCAGTTCTAATAGTTTTTGGTGGAGTCTTTAGGGTTCTCTCTGTATAGTATCATGTCTTCTGCAATTTTACTTCCTCCTTAACAATTTGGATGACTTTTATTTTTTTTTGTCTGACTGCTGTGGCTACAACTTCCAGCACTATGATGAATAGAAGTGGAGAAAGTGGGCAACCTTGCCTTGTTCCTGATCTTAAGGGGAATGGTTTTAGCTTTTCCCATTGAGTATGATGTTAGCTGTGGGTTTATCATATATGGCCTTTATTATGTTGAGATATGGTCCCTCTAGTCCCACTTTAAGAGTTTTTATCATAAATGGCTGCTGGATTTTGTCAAATGCTTTTTCTGCATCTATTGATATGAGCATATGATTTTTATTTTTCATTTTGTTAATGTGATGTATCACATTAATTCATTTGCGGATGTTGAACTACCCTTGCATATCAGGAATGAATCCCACTTGATCATGGTGTACGATCTTTTTAATGTATTGCTGAATTCTGTTCGTTAATATTTTGTTGAGGGTTTTTGCATCTATGTTCTTTAGGGACATCGGCCTATAGTTTTCTTTTTTTTTGTAATGTGTTTGTCTGATTTTGGGATCAGGGTGATGGTGGTCTTGTAAAAAGGTTTGGGAGACTTCTCTCCTTCTGGATATTTTGGAATAGTTTGAGGAGAATAGGTGATAATTCTTTTTTTAATGTTTTGTAAAATTCACCTGTAAAGCCTTCTGGTCCAGGGCTTTTGTTTGTTGGGAGCTTGTTGATTACTGATTCAGTTTCCCTGGTGGTAATCAGTCTATTCAGGTTTTCCGTTTCTTCTTGAGTTAGCCTTGGAAGGTTGTATGCTTCTAGAAAATTGTCCATTTCTTCTGACAACTGGGATTTTACGTTGGTGTTTCACCCAGGAAATTATTTCTAGGCCAGACTCTGCATTTGTGCTTTAGATCCATATATCTGACTACTACTCATATTACAGTTTAGTACAAATATCAAAAATGAAACTAGTCGTCAACCTTACCTAATCTTATATTTCTTGCATCTCCTTAGTCTTCAAAGAAAAAAACTGAGCCATGTTTGATATATCTAGTTCTGTCTCACTGCTTATTCTGATCAAATACCAATTTTTTTGAGTTTACTTCATAAATAGCTGTCAAAATTGTACCATCCTCTTTAGGATGCACTGGCAAGTCTTCAGTCAGACTCTTATTATAATAACCACCTGGGTTATTATAATGATTTCCTCTATGGTTCCCCTGACTCCAGTTTGTAAAGTTCCAAACCCAGCTTCATTTTACTTTTTAAAAATGCTATTATGCCTGAAACTAATAATACACACATACACACACCCACACGCTAAGAAAAATCTATTTCCCCAGTTCTAAATCCTTCAGTGGATCCTGTCTTCACAATAAATTCCAAACTTCATGGCATAATATACTAGCCATTCTCTATCTGGCCCTTGCCATCCACTTCTCGTTACTAGCTTAAAAGGAAACAGCCAAAATAAGTGCTTGCCATTCCCCAAATATGCCGTACTCTCTCTTAAGCCTCTATGAACTTGCGTTTTGCTCTTAGTCTATTTAAATAATTATTTATTCTCTCCAACCACCCAGGCAATTCTTGTTCACCCTTTAAAATAGATTAATTTAACAGCCAATCCTTTAGTATCTTGCATCACCAAATTTCCTCTCTACTGGATCATTCTTACCATTAACCAAACGTGTTCTATCTCCGACTAAAAAAACAACACTCCCTTGGCTACATCACTCCCTCTGCGGTAGTACCATTTCTCTGCTCACCATCAGAGCAAAACTTCAATATGGTTTTGGTCCCATATTATTCCCGTAAAACTGTTCTTGTCAAAGTTATAAATCACCTCTATGATGTGCCGTCCAATAGTTACCTCTGCATACGCATTACGCGACAGCATAATTTCACAGAGCTGACCGCTCATCTTCTTTTGGCTCCCATGATACTCCTCTTTGGTTTTCCTCCTAACTCAGTGCACATGCTCAAGCTTCTCAGGTTCCTTTGCTGCATTTGGGGCCCTCTGCTCTGCCTAGGTAATGTCATCTAATTTCATGAGTTTAAGTGCCATCTATACGCTGGTGCATGTAAGACACCAGCATGTGCATGAGTACACAGACACAATCTAGTCATGAACTCTCCCCTAAACTCTGACAATTCCATTTGAGAGTCTAACAGAAATCAGAAGCTTAGCATGTTCAGTACACAACTTACATTTTGCCTCCCAGATCAGTTTTCTCCCAGCCTTTGATACATCAATAAACGGCTCCAGTTAATGAAGACAAAACTGTAGGAGTCTTGCATCAGGCAACAGCCTAATAACTGTCTTCTTCTACCTTATCTGCCCTTAGTTTATTACTTCAGTGCTATTTTGAATACAAAAATCAGGAAATGTAACTCCAATTGCCTGAAACCTGCCAACAGTTTCTCTGACGACATAATCTAAAGCAAGGGATAAACAATGGTGATGTCCAAAATCCAGCCCACGTCTTGTTTCTGTACAGCCCACAAGCTAAGAATGTGTTTTAAATTTGTAAAGGGTTTTTTTTTTTTAAAGGAAAAATATATGGTAGACTATATGTGGCCTGCAAGCCATAAAATATTTACTTTTTGGCCCTTTACATAAAAAGTTTGCTGACTCCTTATCTAACGTAGCCATTATTAAGTGATGCTATGTCACATGACCTCAAAGACACCTTGTTATATGTTTTTTGATCAGGTCTCTCACTTGAATGTCATCTCCATAAATAAGAAGATTTTGTGATATTCATTGCTATATTCCCAGCAACATGTCTCAATAAATGTCTTAACTCAACAAATGATAACCACATTCCTCATAATTATTAGTTTGCAAACCAAGAATACTGTTACCCCAAGGACAGAAACTTCTTTTTTCAGGGTTACAACTTTTACAATTTCAACTGACTTCTAAATTAAGTCCCTTAACTCAAAGACAATCAGGCTGGGAAGATGCCCTCTTTCATTTCCCAAGCAATACGGAACCCACAGATCTCTGATGAAGATAAACAAAGAGCTCTAGGCATTTAAAAACTGACGAGTAAGAAGAGTGAAGAGGAAAGGATTAAATAAGTGGAGTAAGGAAGGGGATTTAGACAATAGTAGATGAGTTAAAGTGGAAAGCTAATAATTCTCTAGTGTCAGGAAGTTTGGCCTAAGCAGTTATACATCTAAGTTCTAGCAAGCAGCTGAATGGGAAGTGGCAGTTTTTAACCTTAGTGATATTTTTAAAGTTTCCTTGAACCTATTTGTTCCTGCTTTTAGACATGGAATCAAATCAACATAGGTCAAGACATTCATAGCAATAAACTATAGTAGGGCCGGCCCAGTGGCTTGGGCGGTTGGAGCTCCGTGCTCCTAATGCCGAAGGCTGCTGGTTGGATTACCACCTGGGCCAGTGCCAAATGGCTCAGTTGGTTGGAGCGCGGGCTCTCAACCACAAGGTTGCCATTTCCGACTCCTTGAGTCCCGCAAGGGATGGTGGGCTCTGCCCCCTGCAACTAAGATTGAACACGGCACCTTGAGCTGAGCTGCCACTGAGCTCCCAGATGGCCCAGTAGGTTGGAGCGCATCCTCTCAACCACAAGGTTGCTAGTTCGACTGCCACAAGAGATGGTGGGCTGCGCCCTCTGCAACTAAACAACAGTAACTGCACCTGGAGCTGAGCTGTGCCCTCCACAACTAACATTGAAAGGACAACAACTTGATGTGGAAAAAGTCCCCAATAAAGTCCTGTTCCCTTCAAAAGAAAAAAAAAAAAACTATAGTAAATTGTAACATTAAACATTAGTAATAAATTGCAACACTGAAACATTAGTAATAAACTGCAAAAAAACATAAAACATGGCATTGCTGCCATACTGGAGTAGAAAGACGTTAAAGAGATTCACCTATTTCTTAACTTAAAAAGGTCCCCACCCCATGAGTAGGAAAACACTGTTACTTGTCTGCCCAAACTCAAGTCTTCCCTTCTTTATAACGTAACTCTGATTTTTACTAGTGACAACAATGTGTCCAGCTAAAAACGTAAGTTTCCCAGCTTCCTACCCCTTGCAGTGAAGGGTTGTCATGCTACATACTTCTAGTCATTTGTGATCACTAGCTTGAGCTTCTGAGAAAGTCTTTCTTTCTTTTTTTTTTAAACTTTTATTTTAAGTGTGTTTTTCCAGGACCCATCAGCTCCAAGTCAAGTAGTTGTTTCAATCTAGTTGTGGAGGGTGCAGCTCACAGTGGCCCATGTGGGGATTGAACAAGCAACCTTGTTGTTAAGAGCACGTGCTCTAACCAACTGAGCTAACCAGCTGCCCCCGAGAAAGTCTTTAAAGGGGACTGACTCATTTGGCATATGCCCCACTTTCCAATTACCCTTCTCCTTATTTCTGCCCATAACAGACATACTGGAGGCACATCAGCTATTTGTGATTCTGAGGTGAAAAGCACATGGTAAAAACAGCTGTGCAGAGGGTTAAAACGGAGCCTGGGTTCCTAATGATACTAAGGAGTAACCAACCATACCAGGTCTAAATTACGTATTTTCAGATTCCTGGTATATCAGAGAAACAAAACCTTTATTCTGCTTCGGCTACAGTTTCCACATTTCTGTTACAAGGCAGCCACTATTTTCCAACTCTCTGGTCTAACACTTGAATTTGATCTCTGACACACTGGACAGCAGGTTAATCTTTTTTCATAGCAGAAATACCTATAATATTCATGATACTTGACCGTTCAGAACTACTCGAACAATTCCAAGAACAGGAAGCTCAGTAACTTAAAATTAGGTCATTTAAATGTTAATAGCAAGAACAGTTTTATATACAGGAAAAATCTACCTTTCCTGTGACTTTCCTGGAGGTGTAGTTTAGTAAGGGAAATCTAGTTTTTGTGATGCTAGAATGTGAGATTTTCATCTTTGTATCCCCAATGCTCAATGCACTGGTATGCTCTGGAGAATGAGTGAAGAGCTAAAATACTGTTCTCTCATCAATCCCAGACTCACACCTTCTCACATTTTACATCTCTGTAAGTGGAATGCATTTTATAATCTATAACACGTAACAATTTAACTTGGCAGTTTTTATGGCAAAACACGAAATGGTCCGTCTTACAATCGAGGTGCCTTGGAACCAATGAATTATGGAAGACTAATTCTTCTAACATAATAATATTTCTTCCTATATTTGTCAGAGAACATCTTACCTCCAAGGGGTCTCAAACAAAGCAGTACAACCCTAGTGCTCACACCATAGACAAAAAAACACGAGAACATAGAGTAGGGCAGCTATTCTGGAGAGCAATTTGGCAGTACACTTAGTTAAATTAAGTATATACACCCTATGAGACAGTTTTCCTCCTGAGTATGTATGTTAGAGAAATGTCTGCAGAAGGCCAGTGCTACATGTGTGGCAAGAAGTTGGAGCAATCGTGGAGCCGATCACTGTGGAAATGGATGTATAGATTGGTAGATGCATACGAAGGATTACGTAGAAGTTGGAAGCAAAGCAGTAGATATACACAGGGTAATACGAATGATTTTAAAACCAGCGCTGAGTAGAAAAGGAAAACAACTATAAAAGAGATGAAATCTAGAACAAAACATGCAATCTACATTCATGTAAAGGAAAAAATAAGATACTCACTTCCAAAAATAAGTGTTAAAAAAAGGTTAAAAAATAAAATACCTGCACAGAGAGGAGGACTGGAAATGAGCTATGGGATTAAAAGGAATAAATATACAAAATAAAGTAACCTTGCAAGGACCGACGATGATTATGTGTCATAAACTCGGGAATACGAGTAATTCAGTCTTCTACATTTGCAGTCCAAGTAGAGAACAACAAAAAGAACTGTACTAAGCACCACAAGTACAAAAGTAATAGCATAGTACTGAATTAGGGCAACCACTACTGTTATTTATCACATACCAGGCATCTAAGAGCTCATGTGTGTAATTTAATCCTCCCAACAACTTATTTCTATGAAGTAAATACTATTATTCTTATTTCACAGGAAATGAGGGAATAAAAAAGTTAAGGAATTTGCCCAAGGTAACTAGTAGGGCTGAAATTCAAACCCAAACTGTGTGTATCTAGAACTGTAGCTCTGATCTATTACACCAGAGAGCCTCTTATTTAACATAAAGCTTATACTTTAAAAAGGAGAGAAGCCATTTATGTACAACCCAGCACAATGAAAGCTGGAAACAAATAATAAAAAAGTGGCCAAACATAGCCTGGATGTGGCACTTGATAAAATAGTTTTGACTGACTGGGTGGCTTAATGAATGGGGGACTATCTCAACGTCTTCAATGAGTTTAGCATTAAAGGAGATTCTGTGGCAGAGACGTATAGGCCAGCAGCACTGTGGGGAGTCCATGTGAGGAGTGAAAGAATTACAAGGAAAGGAATAGCGATGGGAAACCACTGGATTTACTCCATAAAATACCAAGGAACCTAGTGTGGGGAGGCGACTGTGTAGAGAGCCTAATGGAAGTGTTAGGAGATTCTCTTGGGTAGAATATGGGCTTTATTTAATTACACTTGATTTGAATCCTACGTGGTTCCATCACTTCCATCTGAATAGTCTCCACATGCTATTAACCACTTGTGGCTCTGTTTCATCACGAGTAAAATGGGGTTCATTCCCTCATTTAAGAAATAGCTGAGCACTTACTATGTGCCAGGAACTGTTCTAAGTACTGGAGATACAACAGTGAATACAGAAAAGTCCCTGGTCTGCATGGACATCACACCTACTAAGAGAGACAAATACCAAAGCAACAGAGTCAGGCAGTCTTATGAACATACGTAAGGCACAGAAAATAAAGGAGGTGAAAAAAAATGAGGAGATCACTTTAGTTGATAACAGCAACAATCACTAACACTGTGTGCTTACTAAATATTGGGCACTACTCTAACTTATTCTTTTGATTCATTTAATATCATTGGTCACGTAAGACCCCCCCCCCCCCCCCCCAAAACACCTGTATCTCAGAGAGTTATGAGGCTTAAATGAGAGAACATGTGGAAAGCTCCTGGAACAGTGACTGGCACAAGATAAGCATTCAATAAGTGTTAGTTATTAATATTAAAATAAAATTGCCTAAACGATTTCTTTACTTCATCAAGACTTTGGGGTTTAGGAGGCTATTTTCCTAGAGACATAGGCAAGATATTGAAGTACATTAGTGTGCACAGTGAAGGACTAAAATTGTATACTGACTTGGCAAGAGAAGGTGTACTGAAACAACAAAATGGGATGACGGGATAGGAAGATGTGGGATGAAGAGCAAAGGTGGAGGTTCTGCTATTGGAAAGAAAAGATTTTCTCAAGTTAGAGATAGTAAGAGTTAAGAAGTATCTCTTTTCTTTCTGAAATCACTATAAATTTCTTGGAGCTAGTGACAACTTTACCAGGTCTTACATAACATACACTGTAATGGTAAATAACCACAAAGCAGAAAAACAAGGAGTAGGAAATCCCTTCTTAGTTGACAAACTTATTAAAGATTATGGTAACAGAATTTATACTTGGTACTATGACACAGTAATATCAAATTGAAAGACAAATATAATCACTATCAAATAGAGATTCCAATGAAACCAAATCTCCAAGGCAGAGGACTATACAGACTCAATAATATAATTAAATTATGATCTTGAGTCTCCCAACCAAACTAGTCACATCAGGGTTAGTTCTCAAAGAAACAGAAAACAACTTGGCTAGGAAAAAACACCTAATATACCTCACGCATGATAGATTTAAAAAATTAAACCTACAGAAGCACCCCTTCTTTCAGTACTTTTTGATACAGAGAAATATTATTCACAGCCCCTTCTAAAAGCGGTCATCTTGAAGTGATGATAAATGTATCACTTCAAGTTCAAATTACATATATAAAAACAAAAGTGCAATTCTTATTTATCTGCATCTTGAAGACAATAAAGCATATAGGTAACAAAATTTGCAACTGCTCTTACCTTTGTAAGGTATTCTACTTTCAAATTGTCAATCATCATATTTTTCTGGGATAGCTCTATTTTCAGTAACTGAATATTATGAAGTAATTCTTTCCGTTCAATTAGCTGCCTGGTGATTTTGATTTTACCATCTCGTTCTTCTGATGAGGAAATGTCATCTGTAGGAACTGTTGTTTCTAAACTAATATCTTCAGATTCTAGAGAGCTAGAGACATTTATTGTTTTTGATGCCGAGGCAATTTTTCGAGACATTATATTATTATGGTTCAGTTTTCTTCTCCAATTCTATTTCAATTTTCTGTAGGTTAAAAAAAAATTAATTTAAATGCACTCAAATATTCTCTGTGGAAAACAAAGTATATTAAAGAGATGCTGAGGATTCCCTAAGTAATTTTTGGGCAATTTGGAGGACCCCAAATCTAGGACAGATTAGAAAATTACTGCTCAGATCAAACATATTAAATCAAACTCATTAAATCCTACTCAATGAACTCAAGCTCTTGGATGAATTAAGAAACCCAGTTCCTGTAGGCAGGAATCTTACCGTGTTTCCCCGAAAATGAGACCTAACCGGAAAATAAGCCCTAGCATGATTTTACAGGATGACATATGTCATGCGGGGTCTCTGGTCCCGTTCCCTGCCTAAGAACGCAGGATATGGTGAGGCCAAAAAGGAACACCCACAGAGCCACAGATAGGGGAATCATACCACCATATTCTTGCTGGCGGCCGAGTTGGAGACACAGGAAGCAGGAGCTGCACAATCCACAACCTACTGACCGCTTCTCTGCCAACCAACCCAACTCCCTAGCTAGCCATGGCAATTATATTAGTGGCTAATGGCTAACTGGTTACAGCTGACGGCCACCCAGCCACAGCGATGGCCATCTACTACCCAAGCCAGCACCTTTCCACGTGAGCCCGAGAGCCTGGAAACTGCTCTCTCTGGGACTCTGTTCCCCTGAACATAAGCCCTAGTGTGTCTTTTGGAGCACAAATTAATACAAGACCCAGTCTTATTTTTAGGGAAACACGGTAGTTGGAGGAAACAAAGTAATGTACGAGATAAAGGATAAAGCTCTAAATCACTGGTACCCAGGAATGCTCCTAATACAAGCTGTACATGTTCAAGATTAGAAAAACTCCTTCTGAGTTGGTCAGGGGAAGGTTATACAGAGATAGAACTTAGAATCTTGAAGGATTTGGAGAGGAATAGTAAAAAGGGAAAGATGTGCAAGTGTTAAGGTTGGTACTGAGGTGGCAAAAGTATAAAACAGCAGCAGAAGACAGTGGTTGTCAGGCTGGGGCCAAGGCTTTGTGTATCAGAGTAGGGACTCCCCTCAACTCCAAACAGACACACATACAACCTTAATAATCAAGACTGGAGGGCCTTGTAAGTCAACACCTGTTCGAAATGTATTCTACAGGCGATGAGGCATCACTGAAGATTTTTTTAAAAAGGTAACCAGTGACATACAAACATGTTTTATAGGTTTGCAGATAGCAGAATGAAACAAGAGTAGAAGAGAAAAAAATCAAGAGTTCTACGTCAAACCACTTCTCCTTTCACAAGAATTCTAGCAACTCCTGTGTTTTAATAGTACACGCTAGAACAATGCTTTGCGGTATTGCATGTATCAGTTTTTCCAAACGAAACGATGCGTGTGGAGGGGAAACGTAAGAACTTTAGTTGGATCGGCTTCCCTCCTTCTTAAAAGAGAAAAGGGAAGGGGAAGGGGAAATCAAAGACACGCAACATCAGCTGGATTACAAAGGGTCTGGGACTGGGGCTGCCTACACACGCGAGGTGAAGAATGAAAACCCACACTTGGCAGCGTGGGAGAATTGCTTGCCCCACGCGGGATAGGAAGGGATAGCGGAAAGCGACCTCGAAAGCTTCAATTACCCCACGTCGAAGGCTGGGCGAGCCGCCACTGCCACCACTTCTGCCACTTGAAGGAGCGGAAGGCGTCTTCAGACAGCAGCTCAGGTTGCAGCCCGTCACAAAAAAAAAATCTCAGGCCGGGGACCGTTAGGACCCGTAACCAGGACAACAATTACTCCCAAAGAAGGACGGTGGAAACAGCAGCGTATAGACGCCCACGGCGCCGGAACTCAGCCCACATCCGACCCGGCGCGGGAAGCAATGCATCTTGGGAGCTGGAGTCCAGAGACGGGCCCCGCTCACTTCTTGGGCGGAAATGACTCCGGGCTCCGCCCATCCGCCCCGAGCTCCTAGCTTTCGCCCAATCCTCGCAGCCCTCAGAGAGCCAACCAATGTCAGTGGCGACATTTTCCCGCGAGAAGTGTTTGCTAAGATCCTGGAGTGAGAAGGGGCGAACGTCGGGGTAAAGTATAGTTGTGCGACGGGGCTCAGCTTGACACTTTTCGCCGGAAGAACGCTGTCGGAGTCGGGATTCCGCACCACGAGGCAAGATGCTGAAGTCCAAGACGTTCTTAAAAAAGACGCGGGCGGGTGGCGTGATGAAGATCGTGCGCGAGCACTACCTGCGGGACGACATCGGCTGCGGTGCGCCCGGGTGCGCGGCGTGCGGCAGTGCGCACGAGGGGCCGGTCCTCGAGTCGCAGCCCCTGGACCGCGGGAGCAGCCTGTGCCCGCAGCCGCACTACTTGCTGCCCGATACCAACGTGCTGCTGCACCAGGTGAGTTGGCGAGGGGCGAACCACGGGCAACGCGCGCCCCCTTGGAAAAGGGGGTGTGACAGATAGGGAAACTGAGGCCCAAGGAGGCGCGTCTTGGGCAACATAATGCACTTAGGGAGAAGCAAACACCAGCTGGTCGGACCCTTGCCCTCTGTCCCCCCAGGCAGAGGTTTTTTTTTCTTTGTACATACTGTTTTTGAGTTCTTGGAGGCTTAAGAATTTTAAATACGTTAATTTTCTAACTCCTGGTGTCTCTTTTGCCTTAGATTGTAAATGTCTGGGGGCCGGGGACCTGGGCTTCTGTGGCCTCCAGCCTACGACCTACAGGCAGTTTGTAAGTGCCTACTAACTAAAACTATGTGGACCAACGTACTTCTTTATTATGGAGTTAATTCCGCGAAGTTTTGGAATTAGTCTGTTTACATGTGCTTTTTTCTGCTAGACCTGAAGGGTTTTCTTAATGTACTGTCAGTGTGTTTTAAACCTACAGGGTTTATGTTTGACAGAAATAGTGAACATAGAAAAAGTTAATGTTTCTTTTCTTTCTTTCTTTCTTTTTTTTAAAGATTGATGTTCTTGAGGACCCTGCCATCAGGAATGTAATTGTGCTACAAACAGTTCTGCAAGAAGTGAGAAATCGAAGTGCTCCGGTGTATAAACGAATCCGAGATGTGACTAATAACCTGGAGAAGCATTTTTATACATTCACTAACGAGCACCATAGGTAGAAGAGAAACCATAGAATTGGCTGCCTTGGGGTGGAGGGGGAGGCTTCTGTCACTGATTTGTGATGTCAGAAGATATCTGATAGGTTTCATACTTAGAGGTGTGTTATTTGGTTCTTACACAGTTATACAGAAGATAATGCTAAGTAGACCTCATTAAGGTGTCACAGACATTGATTCGATCAAACCTAGAACCAAGGTCTCCTGACTCCTATGCTACAGTAGGTACTTTTATTTCCAAAATATTGTCATTTTGAATTGATTTTTGGTATGAGTTGAGCAATAGAATCTTCGCAGATAAGATTTGCCTGGGTTCCTGGAGTATCATATTATATGAATAACCAACATAGATTAATAAAATGTAAGTTTGCAGAGGGGGTTTAAAAATATAAAGCAGATTTATTCTTTATGGGCTTTTATAGGTTAAACTAATATAACTGATCACATTGAGGAAGATAAGGTTAAAGAATAGAATTCTTTGTTACGTTTCAAATTCAAGACGTTTGAACATAATGTGTGGTCTTAGACAATAGATATCATGATTTGTTATGTTACATAAATCTGCTAAATCTTCGTATACTTTGTAGATTAGATCAGGGCTTCTCAACCTTGGCACTGCTGATATTTTGGACTGGATAATTCTTTGTTGTGGGCAGGCTGTCTTATACATCATAGGATGTTTAGTAGCATCCTGGCTTCTACCCACTAGATGACAGCAACCTGTCCCCCATCCACAGAGTTCTAAATACCCAGAGTGTTTCCAGACATTGTCAAATGTTCCCAAGTGGCCAAAATCACTCTCACTGAGAACTGGATTAAATGGTAGATCTGGTCATGAAATCCCTTTGGAATATGCAAATTAAAATTTAATTACTTGATTTTCTCTTCTTTATTCTTGTATCCCAAACTTAAAAATCAAAAACACTTGTTCTTGTAAGGACATGAGTAAAGCACTTGTAGACTTCTTATTTCTAACTCGTTCTTGAAATTTAGAAGTAGAATCATTTGTTTTTCAATGCAGAAAGACCAAGTTTTGTGTATTATGATCATCAGATCACTAATCAGTTTATTTTGTTAGCTTTAGTGCAGTGAATAGAGTTTAGTAATACTGGGTTTGACAGGAAAAATCTTAGATGTTAGGACATTCGGGCAAATCTCATCTAAGATTCTGTTGCTCAAGTCTTGCTAAAACCAATTCAAAAATTTATGACTTTTTGATTGGTAAACTTAAAGCATTACCACTTGCATTTATTGAGTAATAAAATGATTCTAAACACTATTGTAAGTCTAAAATTTTAAAATTGAATCTTATCTTTAAACACTGGAAGTTGTTCTGAGTTTTGTTATTGTTCTTAAACTTGACTTTGATAAAGTTTGTTTTTTTTTTTTTAAAGATTTTATTGGGGAACAGTGTGTACTTGCAGGACTTTTATCCAAATCAAGTTGTTGTCCTTTCGATCTTAGTTGTGGAGGGTGCCGTTCAGCCTCAAGTTATCCTTTCAGTCTTAGTTGTGGAGGGCGCAGCTCAGTTCCAGGTCCATTTGCAGGGGGCACAGCCCACCATTCCTTGCTGGAGTCGAACTGGCAAACTTGTGGTTGAGAGGATGCGCTCCAACCAACTGAACCATCCAGGAGCTCAGCGGCAGCTCAGCTCAAGGTGCCGTGTTCAATCTTAGTTGCAGGGGACACTGCCCACCATTCCTTGGGGGATGCGAGGAATCGAACTGGCAACCTTGTGGTTGAGAGCCTGTGCTCAAAAAAACAGCCATATGGAGGCAGCTCAGCTCCAGGTGCTGTGTTCAATCTTAGTTGCAGGGAGCAGAGCCCACCATCCCTTGTGGGAGTCGAACTGGCAACCTTGTGGTTGAGAGCCCACTGGCCCATGTCAGAATCGAACCGGCAGCCCTTGGACTTAGGAGCATGGAGCTCCAACTGCCTGAGCCACTGGGCCAACCCTGATAAACAGTTTTAAAGAAATGACTATGCTGACATATTTGGGAGTTCAGAGTAGATAGGCTTAGAAGGAGTATGCAGTCACATCTTTATCTGGTCTTTCAGTCTCTAGATAGCCCTTGGCATTTTTTTCATGTTTACCATGGATAATTTACATGCATTATGTATTTAATAATTAGAATCATATGATTATAAATCACCAATTATATTATTTATAGCCTTTAGGAATTACTTTAATCTGCAGTTAGGATGAAATCTCATTATTAGACCTGCAAAGGTTTATCATAGGTTTTCCCCCCACAACAAACCACAACTTATATGCCAATTGCAGTATAAATTTTGATCTTGAATTTGTTTTTTAGTAAAATAAAATTATTTTAGCCTTTTTATTGTCCCATTATTAGCGTGATTTTTTTCCAAGCAAATGTTGTCTTAAAACTATAAGAAAACTATTTATTTCCTCTCTGAGATACAAATCTGAATACAGTCAAGAGAAAAAGATACACCATTGACTTGACCTTTATGTTTAGTGGTTATTAAGCATTTATGTCCTAAGACTTTTTACATATTCTTTCTATTGATTTTCATTTCACTTTTTTTTTTAAATTCTTTTCCTTTGTATGTAGAGAAACTTACGTAGAACAAAAACAGGGAGAAAATTCAAATGACAGGAATGATAGAGCCATTAGAGTAGCAGCAAAATGGTACAATGAACATTTGAAGAAATTGTCAGCGGAGAATCAGCTGCAAGTTATCTTCATAACAAATGACAGGAAAAACAAAGAGAAAGCCATAGAAGAAGGAATACCAGCTTTCACTTGTAAGTCTAAATATAGAAACTCTTTAATTCATGTTTGCAGATGGATGTAAAAATATCATCAGGCCATGGTCAGAAGTTCACTTGACTATATATTTTCATATTCCTATATTACTTCATGTGATATTTTTGCATTTTTAAATTTTTCAGCATTTCTTTCTGTTTTTTTTAAAATGTTTATTTATTTTAAGTGTGTTTTTCCAGGAACCATCAGCTCCAAGTCAAGTGGTTGTTTCAATCTAGTTGTGGAGGGCGCAGCTCACAGTGGCGCATATGGGGATCGAACTGGCAACCTTGCTGTTAAGAGCACCACGCTCTAACCAACTGAGCTAACCGGCCACCCCCTCTCAGCATTTCTAAGCTCAATGTGTTGTGGTGCCCAATGGCTAATTTCCCTATCACCATTTGGAATTGGCTTAACAATTAAAGCTCACAAATATTAATACGAGGTCTGACAGTTATGTTTGCGAACTCATCCTAGAAGAGGATTGCTAAATATCACTACAGTTACCTTCAAAGTACTCCCCTTAGAAAGCTATGCACCGACACCAGTGCGTAGTCCACTCATCAAAGCAATTTGGAACTCTTTTTTCTGGAATGGCCATGAGAGCTGTTGTATTACCCTTGATGTCCTGAATGGCATCAAAATGTCTTCCTGTCAACATTTCCTTTATCTTTGGGTAAAGAAAGAAGTCATTGGGGGTCAGATCAAGTGAGTAGGGAGGGTGTTCCAATGCAGTTATTTGTTTACTGGCTGAAAACTCCCTCACAGACACTGCTTTGTGAGCTGGTGCATTGTCGTGATGCAAAAGCCATGAATTTTTGGCAAAAAGTTCAGGTTGTTTTCTTCTAACTTTTTCACACAGCCTTTTCAGCACTTGCAAATAGTAAACTTCATTAACTGTTTGTCCAGTTGATACAAATTCATAATGAATAATCCCTCTGATATCAAAAAAGTTAGCAATATCATTGCAACAAGTTCGTGAACTTAATTGTCATACCTCATATATTTGATCCCGTCTCTGCTTAGACATGACCACATCAAAAAATATTTTTTTTCCCAAGAGTTGACAGATACACCATCACAAAGAACATTATTGATGTTTCTCCATATCTAAAACAACAACAACAACAAAAACCCAACAGAAAAACACTGGAATTTATCAAGAACAATAAAACTTATTTTTCAGGTGAAGAATATGTTAAGAGTCTAACTGATAACCCTGAACTCATAGATCGTCTTGCTTGTTTGTCTGAAGAAGGGGTACGTTTGAGTTTTATTTTGTTTCTTAAAAATGAAAATATTAAAATAACCACTTTGGGTTATCATATAAAAATTGGAATGTCGGTGGGTAAGCTGGAATTGGAATAAGAGTTGGGTTATAGACAGCAAGAGTGGCTGTAATAGGCTTACCAAAATGCCATTCCTGAAAGACTTGACTTTCTAAAATAGTGCTGTGTGTGGATATATCCTCAGCAGCCTGAATAGGGCCTGGCACTTGGTGGCACTGTTTATTTTATGAGTAAATAAAGGAATCCATGGCTAGTTTGTGAATAGGAGTAGGTATTTGACAAATAAAGAAGTGGCGCACACTACAGCCAGAGCATACAGCTGTAGCATTAATCTTGAAGGAAGAGGAAGGAAGTCATAAGAGGTAGACAAGAAGGGTAGAGGCCAGGTAATGAGAACCTAGAATTTATACAATAGGTCACTAATTTTTAAACTATCTTATGCAGATCTCCCTAAAGGGCTGCTGTGAAGAGATGACAGCAGATAGGATTCTGGGCCCTCTCTACCTTACAATGGAGGGCTAAAAGAAATTAAAGGTGTGTCTGGGAGGGTGTGGAAAAATGATCAGAAATGTTATTTATTGGAAAGAGCACTCTGATAGCGATATGTAGGGTGATGCACTGTATCAAGTGCCAGATCAGAGGCTGTCGGATGAATAAAGGGATCGCTGCAATAGCAGACGTGAGAGGGCATGCTGAGAGGGAATCATTCAACTTCGTGAGCCCTCATTTCCTTACATGTAAAGAGTGGTTAGCAATAACGACTTCATAGTGTTACTTGGATTGGATGAGAATAATAACAGTAGCATCAATAAAATCTAATCTCCGTGCGTGGCACACAGCCTGGGTAAGTGTACTGTTCCAAATGGTAGCTATTGTTATTATAGACATAGGTTTTATGTGATAGGACTGGATCCAGTCTTTACAGTATTTTCTCATCCCTGCTTGCTTTCAGCAAGCTACTTGACAAAACGAAATGGAAATGAGAAAATAAAAGTGGGGCTTGATTTTTGGAATACAGATTTCTGCTTGCCCTGTAATATGTAGCCACTAGTTAGTTGCATGTTTAAATTTAATTCAAGTTAAAAGTTCAGTTTCTCAGTTGCACTATCCACTTTTCAGGTGCTCAATAGCCACTTGTGCTCAGTGGCTACCATACTGGACATCACAAAAGAATAGTCCCTTCATCACAAGGTTGTTTGGAATAGCACTGATCTCGAAAAAGAAACAAGAAGTTCTTTAACATTGGTGGTAGTATTTGATTAAGTACTGTGGTAGGGTAAGTGTAGGATATGGTGAAATGACAATCAGTTTTGTTGTGGTACAACATGTGTGTCCCTCATATTCCCTGTGCCATGCAGTATCATGTGATAAAACCACAGAGCCTGTGGGGAAATGTGATTAGGGGAACACACTCAAAAACTTTATGAAGTGGTGGAAAGACAGTTATCTAAATTTGAACAGAAAGTTGTTATACTAGATGAAGATGGTGTGGCTCATAGCACACGTGGTGATCTGAGATAATTGAGAGATGTTTGAGAGGCTATGTATGTGTTCTGTGGATTCCTATGCCGCTTGCTTCAGCTGGTGCAGTTTTCCAAATTGACCTAGTATTTTCTAATATATCAGTTGCATCGGAACAATTCGTGTTTTCAAAACAAGCATTGTAGCGGAACTGACTATACTTAGCAAGGACACCTAACCGAGATTTGGGATGTCCAGGCTTCGTGATAGACGTAATGTCTGCCGAGATGTGAAGGATGCTAACTAAGCAGGTTTGCTTTGAGACAGGTTCGTTTTAGCTGAATTATGTACAGGAGTTGTATTTCGTGCAGAGCAAATAGGCAGTTCAAAGTCGCTGGTAAGATCAAGGACAGTGAAAGTGTTAGAATAGAGTGAGCAAGGGAGAAAATGTTAGTAATGAAGTTGGAACTGTAGGGAGGGTCCAGATCGTGTAGCCTATAAGTATAGTAATAAATATTGTGAGTCCTGGTAAAATACTAGATTGTAGTGCGCAGTGCTGGACAGCTGTTGAGCGAGGGAATAATATCCATTTGGCTGCTCTCAGAATAGATTAGAAACAAGATGCTCCAGGTAGGAGGGGATTTTAGTACTCTAAGGGAGAGAAGACAGAAAATTGGACCGGTAGGAGCAGTTGAGGTAGTGAGAACTCAGAGATTGGATGTATTTTGTAGATAGATGTTTTAGGAATTGATGATGGGTTGCATGGCACTCTGAGGGACTATGGACGACTCTAGGCATTTTACCTAACCAACTAGGTAGATAGTATCGCTTTATTTATACAAGATGAAGGGGAAAGCAGGATTAGGTGGAAAATCACAAGTATAATTTTAGACATCTTAAGTTTGAAATAGCCATTAGAGCTCTAAGTAGCTTTATGGTGTGAGTAGTTGGGGATACAAATCTGTAGCTCACGAGGGAGGTTAGGACTAGCATAAATTTGGAAGTCATCAACATACAGGGAATATATAAAGCCATAAGACCAAGTGAGATTATTTGGGACAGGAATTAGCAGATTATTTTTAAACAACTTTATTGAGTTGTAATTCATACACCATACAGCCCATCCGTTGAAAATGCACAATTTTTTGTATATTCACAAAATTCCGCAACCATCACCATGATCTAATTTTAGAATGTTTTCTTCCCCTGTCAAAGAAATTCTGTATCTCTCACCACTTGATCCCAGTCTCCCCCCCGAAATGCCCTTTCTCTTGCCCTAACTAACCTACCACTGATTTTTCTGTATATAAATTTACCTATTGTGGACATTTCATATAAATGGAATAGTGCTGTATGCGGTCCTTTGTGGCTGACTTTTTTTCACTTAGCATAATATTTTCACAATTTTCCCTTGTCATAGCATATATCAATACTTCATTTGTTTTTATTGCCAAATAATGTTCTAGTATATGGTATGCCACATTTTATTTATTCATTCACTAGTTGATGGGCATTTTAGTTTCCACTTTTGGGCTATTATGAAAAATGCTGCTATGAACATTTGTGTAGAAGTTTTTGTGTGGATGTATGTTTTCATTTCTCATCAGTATGTATCTAAGTATATACAGATGGATTTGCTGGGTCATATGGTAATTTTATGTTTAACTTTTTGAGGAACTGCCAAACTGTTTTCCAAGGTGGCTGTACCAGTTTACATTCCCATCAGCAATGTATGAGGGTTCCAATTTCTCCATATCATCAGCAATACACATTATTGTTTGCTTTTTTGATTGTAACCATTCGAATGGGTATCAAATGATATATAACTATAGTTTTGATTTGCATTTCCTTAATGACTAATGGTGTTGAGCGTTTTTTCCATGAACTTTTTAGATGCACACACACACACATGCACACATGTGTGTGTGTGTCTCTTTGGAGAAATGTTTATTCAAATCCTTTGCCTACTTTTTAGTTGCAATATTTGTCTTTTTATTGAGTTGCAAGGGTTTTTTATGTGTTCTGGATACAAGTTCCCTATCAGATACATGGATTGGCAACTAATTTTTCCCAGGCAAACATTTTTGTAAAGGATCAGATAGTATACATTTTTTTAGCTTTGCAGGCTATATGGTCTCTGTTGCAAATACTCAGCCTCTGCTGTTGTAGTATGAAAGCAGCCATCAGCAATAGATAAATAATTTGAGTGTGGATGTGTTCCAGTAAAACTTTATTTATCAAATATGGGCAGTGGGTCAGACTTGGTACTTGCAACTTAGCTTGCCCAGCTCTGATCTACGGGAATGAGTATAGATAGAAGAGAGGAAGTCCAAGGGCTGAGCACAGCAGTGTTTGGAAGTCAGAAAGATGAGGGGAACCAGCAAAAGAGATATAAGAGGAAAACCATGTGCATATGAGTTTGTTGGAAGCCAAGTACAAAAAAATGCTTCAAGGACAAGGGGGTGATCATCTTTGTCAAATATTGCTGATAGATAAATGAGGACTCATGATTGATTTTAGCATTATGACAGTATAGTGGACCTATCCAGAGTCGGGAGTGAAGAGTCTGACTAGAATAGGTGGAAAAATGGGAAGAGAGAAATGATAGTATTGTAACACTTTGAATATTGTCATGGATGAAGAGAAATGAGTGGGATTTGCAGAGCAAGTAGGATCAAGAGGGGTTTTTTTTTCCCTTCTTCTTTAAGATGGGAAGAAGCAACAAGGGAATAAATATAAAGAAAGGGAAACGGCCTGTCACTGAGCCTTGGGATACTACTACAAGACTTAGAGATCAGGAACAGGAAAATTGGCAGAGGAAACTAATCAGTGAAGTAGGACAGAAAACAAAGGAATAATGATTTGGATGCTGATGTGTTCCAGGGAAGGAAAGATCATTTCTTAAAATTCTGGTAAGACTGAGAATGGAACATTGAATTTACTACGATAATATATTACTAGTGACCTTGGCAGTGATGGTTTCAGTAATGGTTCCATTCTTGGCTAAGGATGACACTTGACTATAGTGGATTCATGAGAGTGCAGGTGAAAAAGTAGATTCACAGCTATTCTAGAGAATACTTACGTAGCATTTTGGTGTCAGGTGGAACAGAGGATCCAGCCACTGTCTGGAAGCGGACCCAAATTTTATTTATTTGTTTATTCTAAGTAGCTCATATGTTTAATGATGGTGAGAATGTTACAGTAGGGGGGAGAGAGAGAGAGAGAGAAATATGACGATAATTACATGAGAAGTTCTTGAATGGAGAAGATGGTTTGTGGTGCCCAAGTAAACAGAAATATTCTATTCATTATTACAAGAGAGAAAGCTGAGTTTTTGGTGTCGATGCAAGTAGGTAGACAGATTTGGTGGGAAGATGAAATACGAGCAGGTCTCTACTGATTGCTTCTGATTCTCAGTGTGGACATTGAAGTCACCCATCTGAGTGAGGAAGGAAGAGAGGGAAATTAGAGAGTTAAGCAAAAAAGAGGATACAAAGTACTCTCCTTAGAAGGTGGAAAATTGTGGGTCATGGAGAAGGGAATGAAAGGAGCTAAGCAGTCAGGATTTTGGATGTTTAAGTCACAGAATCCTGATAGGTGTTGTGGTAGATCTAAGGCAGTTCCCGACCTACGTGTGTCTTAGATCCTTAGCTATTTAAAATAGCCAAAATAAAAGGAGCATTTCTTGTGCTTTCAGTAGCCACAGTCTTTTCATGGAATTGAAGCTTCAAATTAGCCTTTACATAACTGCCTGCCCACTTAAATACACACCTTCATTTTAGGAGACCTGGGGTGGGGAGCGGAGGTATGCAGAGTTTCTTAGTGACATACATCTGTGGCTCAACACCTGAATGTAAGGAAATTAAAATGTTTGTGTAAGTTGCCCTAAGAATAGAAAGCATTTTTTTTCTCTCTGTGCTGTATTCTCTCATTCATGGAGTTATATATACCGTGATGTGGATAGTTTTTAAAAGACATTATCTGATAGTGATAACAGTTATATATTAAGCACGTATGAAGGACTTACATACCGTACTAACTGCATCTTTTGGTTTGCTTATTTCACAGAATGAAGTAGAAAGTGGAAAAATAATATTTTCAGAGCATCTTCCCTTAAGTAAACTACAACAAGGCATAAAATCTGGTACATACCTTCAAGGAACATTTAGAGCCAGCAGGGAGAATTACTTAGAAGCTACGGTATGGGTTCATGGAGACGCTGAAGAAAATAAAGAGGCAAGTGTGTAAATAAATTCCTTGCACACTGAAATACTTTTTGTTCATTATTTTCTTTGATAAGTGTTTAAAATTTTGTATGAGAATTCAAATTTGATTTATCCTCCCAGTTTATCAGCTTGAAGACTCTTATGTGAGAGTATAGATAGTAAAATTAATCACTTGTTTAGAAAACTGCTTATTGAAGTAAAGAACTTTCTGTTAACCTGCTTTCAAGGAACAAAAGTCTAGTCAGTCAAGTAATACTAAATAGGATGCCTCTATATTATGTATTATGACCAGTTGTGGGAAGTGCTATTTACATAGCATGTAATTGCTCCAGAGGGCTTCACACTCCTTGAATAGCAGTTGTTTGGAGGATGCTCCCTGTTTGCCAGGTGCTCTTCTAACTGTTTGGCACATGCATTTCATTTCATCTTCAACCCAGACTATACAAGAAGGTACTCGTTTTTTGTTTTACCAATCAGGACTCTTGAGATTTAGAGAGGATAAGAAATTTTCCCAAGGTCTCTTTGTACTAACCGTCACAGCAGAGGCTTGAACACAGCCCATATTTTCTGACCATGTTTCTTCTGTTTGATACTGAAAAATTAAGAGAGTGGAGTAAAGAGACAGTGTAAAAGAAGAAAATACATAAAGGAGGAGAAACAAAGACACATAGAGATATTCAGAATATAGCTAACCTGCTGTTAGGGAACCTTGACAATATCATATTTCCATTAAAACTGTCTGGGCACATGCCACTTGCTGTTTTACACAGATAATCATACAAGGACTTAAAAATTTAAACCGAGCTATTCATGAAGATATTGTGGGTGTGGAGCTTCTCCCCAAGAATCAGTGGGTAGCACCATCTTCTGTGGTTTTACATGATGAAGGTCAAAATGAAGATGATGTGGAGAAAGAAGAAGAAAGAGAATGCATTGTATGAAACCAGGTTTTAATTTTTGTCTGTGTAGCTTTGTGTAATTAGTGTGTTAGCTTTGGAGAAAATGAAACAAGTTTCATTGCTTTCAGATTTATTGAACAAAATTACAATTCTGTAGGTTTAATACATGTTGTACACATAGCTGATTTTTTCTCAAAGTATTTAGTCTTTTAAATTAATGTCTTATTTACTCAAATAAATGGGTTTAAATACAAAAAAACTGTTAATTTGAGTATGAAACTTGACCTCTGTGACACTCAGGTACATGATCTGTCTGAATTAATGAGGTTCCAGTAAATACAAATTAAAATTTTCTGAAATGCTTTTATGTAATGTTAAAATTCCCTTAGCATTATAGATATACTTCTGGGCCCTTACATTTGGGTCTGTTTAATAATTCCTTCTCTATTACCGTATTTATTATGAAGATAATGCTTTCAATTATTGTTCATATATGAGCCAAAGTCTACCAGATAAGACCTACTTATTTCACTACTTTAGAATTACAAGAATAATACAAATAGTTGGAATTCATACAACATAAGTAATTCTTTTACCATGAATATATTGACTGCTCTGGAGTCTTACTGTGACATTACCAGCGCAGAGTCTAGGCCATAGGAGAGTGTTAGAAGTGAAATACTGTAAGATCCTTCGGCTATTCTATAAGAAACACTCTTTATTTGGATTTTTATTTTGGATAAAGAAGAAACTTTAAAGATACGGCTCTTTTTAAAAATGAGTTAATAAATGCCACACAGTTAATTAGTGCAAATTAAAATTCCAGTCTGTTAATTCCCAGACGTGTGTGTGTGTGTGTGTGTGTGTGTGTGTGTGTGTGTGTGTGTTGGTCAGTATACCCTCATATTAAAACTGAAAAGAGTTGAATTCTGACATACTTATTCAGTTATAAATATATTTTTTTCAATTATCTGATTTTGCAGTACTTTATTACTATGAAACTATTTCCATGGTTTGGTTTGGCATACTCGTGCTTAGAATTCTGAAGCGACAGTATTCTGTACATTTATGTCATAATTTAGTGCCTGAAAATATTACTGTCCATATTCATATTCTAATTATGAGGGAGAATTGTGTCATTCTACTGAGAGAAAAAATAACTGAAGATTTTTTACTTTTATTTTTAAATCTTAGCTTAAGACTGCTGTAAATGAAAAAATGTTAAAGCCCACAGGTAGAGTTGTAGGAATAATAAAAAGGAATTGGAGACCATATTGCGGCATGCTTTCCAAGTCTGACATTAAGGAGGTGAGTAGAGAGCATTTTGCTATGTAATAAAAATTGATACACATTTAATAGAACTTACAGCCCACCCACTTACCCCCACCCCGATTTTCGTGTGTATGTGAAATCTTTTTTCCTAATTTTCTCTAGTCAAGAAGACATCTCTTTACACCTGCTGATAAGAGAATTCCTCGAATTCGGATAGAAACCAGACAGGCTTCTACATTAGAAGGACAGAGAATTATCGTTGCTATTGATGGATGGCCCAGAAATTCCAGATATCCAAATGTAAGTTTGAATTATTAATCTTATTTTAGACTATTTCATTTAAAATTGGGGATAAAATTGCTTTTTTAATGAAACTAGAATCAAACATGCTTATATATAAAATTCATACTGAAACTTAAGAATATTTCACAACCTGGTAAGTAGTGCATCCAATATGAAAATTAATCTTTTGAAATTCCAGTATAAATCACTTGGTTCATTTTACTCAGAATTCCAAATAAAGTTTTTTGATGGTGACTACAAAAATGGTGTTTGAGACCTAAGTAGATGCTAATAAACAGATTTTGAAGCTACTGTATTTGAAGCACATTTTAAACTTGAAAGACAACAGGAAATAAACAGATACTTTGCTATGTAAGACGAGGCCTTCACAAGTCTCCATCATGAACACTTGAGAAGTCTTGTCATTATCAACTTCAGTGTACCAAGGGGTTGTTTTTAAGTAGTTAATGGATACATTAGAAATGCTAAGGTGATACATAAATGCTCAAGAACTTAATGTGATAATAAAATATCAATCACCAAATAAAAAGCAATAAAATATACCTTTCTGATAATACCTTTTGGTTTTAGGGACACTTTGTGAAAAATTTGGGTCAAGTTGGAGATAAAGAGACTGAAACTGAAGTTTTGTTACTTGAGCATGATGTTCCCCATCAGCCTTTTTCACAAGCTGTTCTTAGCTTTCTACCACAGATGCCCTGGGCCATTACGGACAAGGTGAGCTGTAAAGAATTCTTAGTAACTTTGTAAATGACTACCTCTGAGCAATTTGTTTGCTTTCTATATGTTTTTAAATATGTAGAAACCATAGTCCCCTCCTCCCCACATTTAGTTAGATGCAGAACTTTTAGGTATTACAGAAATTATTTGCTTTACTGAAAGATGATTTTTTTCTAGAAGACCAGCATTAATTTATGTCACATTTTTCAACGGCGAGGAAACCACAAGTTAACAATTCATAATGTCTGGTTATCATTGAGACGAAGTGGTTTTATTTTTTTAAATAGAGATATTGGGATTTTGTAACAGCTGTGTTGGATTTGTACCACCAAAATAGTTTTTTATTAATCATGTGGCATCTTCTAGGACATGAAAAACCGAGAGGACCTGAGACATCTCTGTGTCTGTAGTGTGGACCCCCCCGGATGTACTGACATAGATGATGCGCTGCATTACAGAGAACTGGCAAATGGAAATTTGGAGGTATTTGTATTGTGCTTACATTCTTATCCCAATAGAGTTTCGTTCTTGAGGTCATTATCTCTTGATCCATTGTAGAATTTGTGAGTTATTCATGGCACATATAGTCAGTTGTAAGCTACAGAGACTAATGGGCATGTGTCAAAAATTGAAATGGTAGATGTGATTAAATCCTTTTTCAGTTTATCTAAATTTTTTCTCATGAAAACTCTGTTTACCCAATTGAGCATGTTGACATATTTTTATTTTTATCTTTTTAAGGTTGGTGTTCATATTGCTGATGTTAGCCATTTTATTAGGCCAGGAAATGCTTTGGATCAGGAATCAGCCAGAAGGGGAACAACTGTGTATCTTTGTGAAAAGGTAAATGTGTTACATTTAAAATGGAATATTGATGCATGCTTATAACTTTTTCATCGTCTATTTTATTCTTAATAAAATCATCTTAGGTGTTTCCTGAGGAAGGGGCAGCCTCAGTATTTAGTGAAATTTGATGAATAACTATTGCGTTAATTGTGCATAGTCAGTATGTAAAAATCATGGGCACTTTTATCTTCTTGAAGAGTCACAGTTTGGAATAGTGCATGAATTAGCTGAAAGCCTAATAATACATAGAATAAGGTGGCCTTAAATCAGTGAAATACAGAAGTGTTTTTGTCATTGAGCGTCCCAAATAACAACTAGGTGTAGTTGTTATAAATTGTTGTATAGCTTTTAACTTACTGTTTATGGGTAACTAATTAAAATGTATTTTCGTTTTTTTATAAAATTGAGTCTATTCTGTCAGTTAACTGTTTCTTTTCCTTTAAGTATGGTCCCATAAACTTACAGACAAAAATTATGACAGTAGAGGGGAAAGTTAAGTTTAGTCTGTTAACGAATTCATTATCAAAGTTCTGTGTGGCTTTTTTCCATAAAAATGGCGTATCTTTCTTTTTCAGTATTTTCAAAACACCAAATGGTTTGTGTTAAGCCTTAGAGAAAGGGCCAGTCATAGAGCTAGTAGTAGTCCGTTATCTAGTACACTTACGATCCAGACCAGAGATTTTGGACTTTCAGAGGACAGCTGGGTGGTTGTGTAGAGTACTTCCACTTTGATCCACTGACATGAGGTCCAGTTTTCTTCATTACTTCCCTTTTGTAACTGTTTTTTGCATACGGACTTTTCTAGAAATAGACTTTTTATTTCATGTTTTCTCAGTTCTATTCACAAAGACCAGAATACTCTTTTTCTTTTCTTGTTAAATTAATGCTATTTGAGAATAGAACGTCAAATAAATGTATGGATATAGCTAAGTAATCTGTGGCTCTACTTTTATGTTCCAGAGAATTGACATGGTTCCAGAGTTGCTTAGCTCTAACTTATGTTCCTTAAGATGTAACGTGGACAGGTATTTATGCATGGCATGTTTCTTTGTAAGAACATAGTAGTTACTACTTTAACTGATTCCCATGAACAAACACTGTCTGTTTCCCCCCATAGGCTGGCCTTTTCATGTATTTGGGAAATGAATCACAGTGCTGAAATCTTAAAAACAAGGTTTACCAAAAGTGCCATTAATTCAAAGGTTAGTTTCATGGTTAACATTTAATGTATAAAATTTTTGACACTTTTAACAGTGTTCTGGAATGGTTTGAAAAGGTTAGGCTTATGAAGTTAAGAAATTTTCCCCCAGGGAGGGGAGTGGTAAATGAGGGTAAACAGGATCAAATATATGGTGATGGAAGGAGAACTGACTCTGGGTGGTGAACACACATTGTGATATGTAGATGATGTATTCTAGAATTGTACACCTGAAACCTGTGTAACTTGACTAACCATTATCTCCCCAATAAACCTTAATTTAAAAAAAGAAAAGGAAGTTGGAATACAGGGGGGGAAAAAAAAAGAAATTTTTCCCCAGTATTGCGAAGTTGCAAAGTTCCCCAGTTTTTTGCAGTTATCTGCCTATTCTTGATTTTTTTAAGAAATGAATTTAATGTAGCAGGTCTCCTGTATTCAGAAACTTATAAAACGTATATGCTTGAGAAGACCAAATAGATGACTTTTGTCCTAACTCAGTATTTGAAGTTGTCCCAGCTTGTGACGGTTAGCATCTTAAAAGTTGGTCTGTACATCATCTTCTTGTTTCTCATGTTTATTCATAGAAATGGTGTTATAAATCATAGCTGGAGTCCAGCAGACCTAGCCTGAGATGTGTGTTCAGACAGAATTGGGCCAGGTTGTCTTCCTCATCCTTTTCCTTTTTTTGTACTTCTCCCCAGATTCCCTTGTGATCTCCTTTTGCCCTGAATCTTCCTGTGAGATTTGCCAAACTCCTTTTCTTCCAGTGATACTATTTCCAAATTTACCTTTTCTCGCTCATTAACATCATTCTTTCTGTTCTGATCAACTATTATAGTAGCTGGAAAGAAAGCAGTGTTAAACTGACAGATAGTGATGTGTGAATGATTTAAGCCTTCCTAGATTTGTATTTTTAAATAGGAATGAATTTATAATTCTCTCTGGCTTCAACAGTATAACTAAATTATATGAAAAAAATATTCAGTGAACATATAACAGAAAACATTTTTAGGAGGGTAACTCTTAGCTGCTGGTAGAGAAGTTGACTATCTCAGTAATCTGACCTGGCTTGCATCATGTGACTCTCTTATGCTGTTCCTTATTTTTACTTGTGAAGCTACTTTTTTTGTTTTTTCAATAAGCTGAAAAATGTTTTCCCTGATGAGTAAAATAGGAACAGAAGCAGTCATTTGTATATTTGGATTGAAATTGGAAATTACTTTAAATCTTTTTCTTCTATGATTTGTCCCATTTTTAGATACTTAATTTTGGGTATTGAGTAGAGTTCCTGCAAAGCATGATGACTAGACTACTAAAATTTTCTTAATTATTTGCCACTGAGTAGGAGAATAATAATCTTCTGGAAAGGATTTCACTTCAGAGTCATTATCAGAGAATAATCTAACCTTACTTTTTATTTTAACATTACCTAAGTATTTATACATTAACTGAAATATGAAAGTAATTAAAGTTTAAACAGTTAATTTACTAACAGTGCCACTGTATTACTTCACCATAAATTTGCTTATATTGTATAATGCATCAAGTAAGAGTTGATGAGTCAGAGTCAGTGGAACTGTAACAGCTATATAGGATGTCACGGGGTAGTAGATTTGGGGAGGAGGTTATCACTTTCTGAGGGTTATAAACATCTATTACATTGTTTCGTACACCTGAAACTAACAATTAAAAGAAAAAAAGAAAAAAGTTAATGAACCAGAAATCATAGTTGTGGAGTATATATATCATAGCTTGGAATTTCTCTTCTGTTAATGATTTTTTATGTTTTCCAAAATCATGGATTTTATGCAGTGGAAATACGAGAATGTAGTAAACCAATTTTGTAATTTATAAGAGTTATATTAACATATGGTTTCTTTTTTAGGCTTCTCTTACATATGCTGAAGCTCAGATGAGAATTGATTCAGCAACCATGAATGATGATATTACTAATAGTCTCCGTGGACTAAATAAATTAGCTAAAATTTTGAAAAAAGGAAGAATTGAAAAAGGGTACATTTCAAAAATACCTATTAAGATATTTCTTAATTCATTGATCTTGGTGTTAAAATAACTTGTGAGCTCTTCAAAGTGTTTTGTAATGGACAAGGGTGAATTATTTAGTAGGCTGAATAGACACATTCTGTTTCTTCTAGCTACCTTATCTTAAGTATTAGCAATTTGATTCTGGACTCACGTTTTTTCAGAAGTTTGGTCCTTGTAATTTGTTGTCCAAAAAATTGATATGCTTGAGTTAAAGATCTTAAAGAAATCAAGGAAGGCAAGCACTCCTGAAGACTTTTCTGTGGATCATTTCTAATTTTAATTAGAAATGAGTTTTCAGATTGAACATTGGTTTTCGGTTTAAATAAATATAGAGAAAAAGTTCTTGCACTTTAGAGTTGGAAGAGATTTTAGAGATTATTTAATCCAACACCTTTAGTTTTTGAATGATTAAGAGTTACACAGAAGCAGTCTTCCCAAAGATCTGATAGCTAGTGGCAAATTCATGTCGTTTACCTGTTATATCATGGCGTTTGCCTAACTACAGAAGGTACAAGGAGAGTCCAACAACACAATCTTGTTGAGGTAAAGTAGTTAAAAGAAATTTGGTTCTTGAAAGACGCCGTCAGCTATGAGAATAAAGCAAATACACGACCCTTTTTGATGTTGCTATCTGGGTTCCCATGCCCATCCAGAGAAGGGTCACAAGCAGTTACTAAGTGTTTTGGTTGGGGAATGCAAACTCTAGATCTGCACCGGTTCATAAGATGTGCCTATTATAATAAAAAATTTAGTTCCTGAGTTGCTGCACTAGCCACATTTCAAATGCTCAGTAGCCACACGTGGCCAGTGACTACCATATTAGTGTGGATAGAAAACATTTCCGTTCCTGCAGAAAGTTCCATCGGACAGTGTTGTTCTAGGTAGTTCATCCTGAGCCGCTCTATGTCTACTCACACCTCAGTTTCCTGGGAAATTTTCATATGAGCTTAAGTATGCAACTTGAAACCGTGTAAGGATAATTTGGATGCAGTAAAACCTAGTGAAACTGTTGCTCAAGTTTGTCATTTAGATGTAAACAAGAGGACTGTATTTAGATTTTTTTCATGAAACAAAATGAAACATTGTTCAGCAAATATTTGTTTATTGAAGGTTTACAATCTGCCAGGCATCAGAAGAAAGTTTGTGTAAAGATACTTTACAGAAAGTTTGTTTTAAAAGCAACTGAACAAAATACAAATTGGAATCATAATTCATTTTGGTGGTTTTAAAATAGAATATGTAAACTGGACATTTGTAACATAGCTTTTCATAATTAGGATAGGAAAGAAATTTTTTAACTTCAAAAATGGTCTTTAGTTTTGTAAACAGAAGGTTATCTACTAGTAAAAGCTATCATTGAATCTTCTCAGCCTTGGGGAGAGTTGAGGTAGCAATCAGTAAAAAAAAAAAGAAAAAAAGACATCTTTTGCCTTCTTAAAGGATATGTTCTGTTTTAGCTTAAATTATGTCTATCTTAAAGGGTAAATGTTAAAGGATAAATGGATAGTGTTCTATGAAGTAAAATGATCAAAATGTGATTAGTTTCCTTTGCTTTTTTAGTCAAGATGTATTAATAAACACATTAGATTTGATGTAGAACCTTGTAAATACTGCATAGCAAGAAAGGATTATTTGTTGGGATTTCCTCTCTAGTATTTCTTCTGCAGCTCTTCTAATAAAGGTGAGGAGGTAAAGAAGAAAAGGACTTGGCTCTCGTATGCCTTATATTATTTTCCCCCCTTTCCGTGATTGTACAAGGTTATCCAGCCTCATAGAAATTCTAAGTTTTAGGTTGATTTGTAGCTGGCCTGATGAAAGTAGTGGCAAGGTGTAAAGAAACATTAGCCTTACCTTGCCTTGTGGGAATTTACTTTTTAAAGGAGAGCTTGCCAAGTCATAAATGAACCATGCATGTAAAGCACTTAGCATAGTATGTTATCTGACACATAGCACTCAAGTATTAATAGCCATCAATGTTTGTAACAGACCAGTAGCTGTAGTTTATCAGTCTTCTCTCCGTTGGTTGAGTGTGTGCGGAAGATACTTTTGAACTGTGGATCTTCTAATGTTTCTCATCTACCCTTAGCACTTCCTTTTTGCCTCTCTTCATCATTCCTCACCCCAGTATATGGTTTTCTGTGGTAAATAAAATGCTGCCAGTCACCTTTATTTGTAAAAGTGATTACAAACCCATGTAGCGCAGTAAAAACTCATATTAGGTTGGTGCAAAAGTAATTGCGGTTTAAAAGGTTAAAAATAGTTGCAAAAACCGCAGTTACTTTTGCACCAACCTAATAGCTTGGGTATAGAAGATACTCAAACCTTCAGAAGCACAAGGACTCCTATTTTGTTGTGCTCTCTTGTTAAGTGCATTTTAGATCTGTAAAATATTAAGCTTTTTAGATCTGTAAAATGTCCATGGAAATAGAACATAAAACTTAGCAGATGGTCATAAAGCCTTCAGAAGAATAACTGTTACACATTTGCTATAGTCATTTTTCTGTTTTAAAAGAATAACTTCCAGAATTATGTTTGTTACTGGCTCATTTGAGTAATTCACCTCTTTAATTTTTATTTAGGGCTTTGACTCTTTCTTCTCCGGAAGTTAGATTTCACATGGACAGTGAAACTCATGATCCTATAGATCTACAGACCAAGGAGCTTAGGTATGCAATTTTTTTAATGGGCATTCGATAAGATTTGATTTTAAATGTAATGTTTGTTAGTAAACAAAACATATTTATACCCAGAATATCTATTTCTAGTAGGGTTATGATTTCTATGTTGTTGTTTTTTTTGACTTATAAGCTATATAGAAAAGTAAATATCTCACTTTTAAGTTTTTCTTACATAAAACAGATTCGTATTAAGATAAAAAAATTTCCAATTTGAATTGGTTAGTCTTGATGTATGTGGTATATTAGCATTTGACTACTAATAGTTACAGTAAGCAAAAGAAGATTGCCCTGGCTAATTACTTAAGTATTTAATGTAGAATGTACTGTGGTGGAATAGAATAGTGATCCCAGGGCTTTGAAGCCAGATTGCCCAGGTTTGGACCCTACTTCTGCCGCTACTGGCTGTGTAACTGGGGACAAGTTACTTGATCTCTCTGGCCTCCGTTTATTTGTGACTGATAATGGTACCTGCCTCACAGAGTGTCGTTAAGAGTATTCATATGTTGTACTCAGCTATTGTTGCTATTGTTTTATTGATTTAGTTAAGATTTAGGAAGCAAGGAAATTTGGAGTTAAATCAGAGTGAGGCCTCTTGTCCATGTGTCTTATGTAAGGTAACTCTGAAATTAAATTTGCATTCATACTTTTCTAGTAGATGACCGAAGATTGAAAATGAGAATATACTCAAGTTTGTTATTTAGGACCAGTATGTGCTTTATAGCATTAGAGATAAAATTAGAAAAAAAACAGTATCATAGTGGGGGGGAGCTTAGCTTCTCTGCAGATAAGTCTAACGTTAATCTGAACAATCAGCCCAGCGCTAGGAGATTTTTTGAGGAAAAAGTTGAATCCAGTTTTGCAAAATCACCCATGTCTTCCTACCAATTAGAAGAAAAACAGTTCTAAGAGATTGTCCCCAAGGGTATGATAGGAGGTGTTGCTAGTATTTAAAAAATTAATATACTTTAGAAATCTTGTCAAGAAGTTATGTTATGTAAACTGGAAACATGAATGAAAGATTAATAATGCATATTCAGTGACTTGGGAGAAAGAAAGCACTACGTAAACAGAGTGGATCATTAAATGAAGTTTTAAATGGACATACATTAACTATTTAGAATGAAAAGCAGTATCAGGTTGGTTAAGAGTTTGGAAGTCAGATTATATGGACTTGGATCCTATTATTACCAATAACCTGACCTTGAGCAGAGAATAATGGTAGACGGTTTTCTCATCTGCCAAGCAGGGCAAATGTATATATATATATATGGCATAATAAGTGCGTGCGTGCGTTCGTGCGTGCGTGCGTGTGTATCACTTACAGCGCAAGGCCTGGTCTATAATAATCACCAGAGTATTGTAAATATGATGTCTTCATATTGGTGACTCGTTGGTGAAAGTTTTAATTCTTAAACCAAAATTTGTGTGACCTAATCTTTTATTAGTAAACTTTATGGATTTATAGTTTAAATTCTTTTTATTTGGACTCAGTAAAAAGAGGTAAAAATGTTTATCATTTAGATTTTACATATTACGAGTTAGTAAAGCTTCTTTTTTTTAATGCAATTTGTAGCCTCCTCTAGCACAGGATTTACTCACGCAGTAGATGCATAATAAGAGATTGTTAACATAGTAGCTGAGAAAGAGAGCTCTAAGTTACTCAAAATCTACATGTTCACACACACATACGATGTTTATGTAAGAAGTATTCCCATTACCTTGTAAGTAGAAAAGGTAACCTGTGAATAAATATATATAGAAGTTTCAGATTCTCTTAATGATTTTTTTCTTTGGCAGAGAAACAAATTCCATGGTGGAAGAATTTATGTTACTCGCCAATATCTCTGTTGCAAAAAAAATTCATGAAGAATTTTCTGAACATGCTCTGCTTAGAAAACATCCTGCTCCTCCTCCATCAAATTATGAAATTCTTGTGAAGGCAGCTAAGTCAAAGGCAAGACCCTACAGTTTGAAGTGGTATCTGTATTTGTGTTGTGACCTAGCCATAGCACTGAATAATCAATCTGTATTCACATCTCCGTAAAAGTTTTCTTGTTTCTTGGTGCAAAAATACGCCAGTAGTTCTTCCTTTTTATAACTGAAATATATTTTATATGTGCCATTGGATAAACTTAAGGTGTACAAACATGTTAATTTGCTACATTTATATAGACTTAAGTTATTTGCAGTATCCTAGACATATTAAGCTCTTCCTTATGTCTCTGTCTTTACCTATGTTCTTTATGCCTGAGTTACTTTACGCCTCCTCTGAACTGCCAACTTCAGAGACTTACAAATAACTTTTGTTCTCTTTATCTTCAACTCAGTTAAGTCCTCTGTATATCATGTCCCTAAGAAGCAAGTCGTTGAATTGGATTGTTTTGAAGACATGATGGTCTTGTCTTCTGATTTTAAAATGTTTAATATGGTGCTTTTTCCCTCCTCTTTATTCACAGAATTTGGAAATTAAAACTGATACAGCCAAGTCTTTGGCTGATTCTTTGGATCGGGCTGATTCTCCTACTTTCCCATATCTGAACACTCTGTTAAGAATATTAGCCACTCGCTGCATGATGCAAGCTGTGTATTTCTGCTCTGGAATGGATAATGATTTTCATCATTATGGCTTAGCATCCCCAATATACACACATTTCACTTCACCCATCAGAAGGTACTTTTTTCTTGTGAAATTAAAAGAAATACAAACAGTTAATTTTGAATTTTAAAGACATTCTAGTGCTGACATGGCGTGATTCTTATTTCTTTTTTATATATCTAGATATGCGGACATCATTGTTCATCGGTTGTTGGCTGTGGCTATCGGGGCTGACTGTACTTATCCAGAGCTGACAGACAAGCACAAACTTGCAGATATATGTAAAAATCTCAATTTCCGGCACAAAATGGCTCAATATGCCCAACGGGCATCAGTGGCTTTTCATACACAGGTATTTGCCCTCAGTTGATAATGTTAGGAGAGATGATGTTTCGTTCATTTTTTAATTTCAGATTTTTGTTAATTTCAAAATGTTTAAGATATTTCTTAATAAGGTTGTATGTTATTTTACAGTTGTTTTTCAAAAGCAAAGGGATAGTAAGCGAAGAAGCCTATATCCTGTTTGTAAGAAAAAATGCTATTGTGGTATTAATTCCGAAGTACGGTTTAGAAGGTACAGTCTTTTTTGAAGAAAAGGACAAACCAAAGCCACGGCTTATTTATGATGATGAGGTACAGTATGTCTACAGTTTTCATTTGTTTGTTTTTGGCAGGGGGAGAGGTACTTTTTCTTTGATAGGTTACAAGTAGTACCTATAGAGGGTAAAATTGTTTTTTGTACCCTACAGAATTGAATTATGCCAACTAGGTTTACCATTGTTCAGTTTCTCACCTCAGTATATCTTCACACATACAAATGTTGACGTTGATTTCTTTCTTTTGTACCATGTAAAGTGCTCCCCCCGTCCCCAAGGAGAATTTGAATTACATTTTGCTCTAGGTGGAGAGATGGATTATAATAATGAAATAAATGGCTGCTTAGAGCTCAGGGAAGGGAATTTTCCTGTTTTTAGTGTCTCTCATCTGACACACTTCCTACTTCCCTAACCTTAGTATAGAAGTGTGAAACAGTAAGCTCTGCCTGCAGTACCTTTGTGCTCCTCTACTAGACCAATGAGGTGCGAATCCCGAGATGAATGAATATATACTGGGACCATCTTAACGAAAGGAGGAAGTATACACATAAATAGCTCATATTTATGTGAGGCTCCTAGGTCAGTGGTTTTGTTAAATTGAATCCTTAGATGTGCTTATTAAAGAGTGAAATGATTTTTAAGCTTTTAAATTAATGTGAAAGGTACACGCTAAAGAATTAAAGCCTTGAGTGTACTAATTAAAAATAGTAAAATGTATTTTGTTTAGATGCCTTCACTTAAAGTAGAAGATACTGTGTTCCATGTATTTGATAAAGTTAAAGTGAAAATCATGTTAGACTCGTCTAATCTTCAGCATCAGAAAATCCGTATGTCCCTGGTGGAACCACAGGTAAGTCCAGACTTTCGCTGTCTGTTGTAATGGAGTGTATTTTGGGAAAGATGGATATGGTCGCGTTACCTCTGTTTAATGATAGAGGGAGTCCTGTAAGTCGTGTGGAGGACAAATGCTCGCATAGCGATTCCTACTTTCTCACTGATCGCCCGAGGCCGAGGCCGGGGGGTGAGATCCCTAGGATTCTCCTGAGGTCACTGGTACCAAAAAAAAGCAGAGCTCTTTGAGACCTCCCGCCTAGTCCTTTTTCACTTTGTGATCAATTTTGTAAGCTGCACTTTTGAAAATTAAGATGAAGTGTGTTTCACGTAAGACATTGGTTTGTAACCTAGTTCTGCCCCAGGACAGCTGAGGCCTTAATCCTGACAGTCAGTAGCCGGACTAGGATAACTGGACGTGTTATATATAGTCCAACACACTTCCCAAGTACCCTGCCTCTCACCTGCTGAGGTCACATCCACCTTTTACACTGTAGAACCACTGTTACTTTGTTTGAAATGTATACTTTGTGTGGAGAACTGTTTCTAAACCCATTTTCCTGATCTATTGAACTTGAGAGTGTCAGTGGGGAAGGTGAAGATGAGAATAACATTTATTCCTTATTTTATGCTTTTACTCACCCTTATTTTTCCCCATTTGCATTATTTTAGATACCCGGAATAAACATTCCTACTGATACTTCAAGTATGGCCAATAATGAACCAGAGAGAAAGAAGAAGAAGCTTGAAAAATAGCTATAGTCAACAAAAATCTTCAAGGATCGGTTTCCTTTAAAAAAACAAACAAACCTGAGAGAACACTTCTAAACCTAAGAAGTGTGAGAAAATTTGTTATTTTTAAGTACATTTTAATAATTTTAAAAATTTGCATTTTTGTTGAACTGTTGACTGTGTTTGTCCCATCATACTACTTCATTCCTGGATTGCACAGAACTATTTATGCACAAAAATTCAATTGAATATCCATCACTTAGTTACAGGATAGTAAATTCAGGGATCTCTAAAGATCATTTGAAGGGAGCATTTATCTGCTCATTGAAGAGCAGATTAATTTCACATGAGAAATTTGATTAATATTGATACAAAAATACTTCCCATTTCCTATGGAGAAAAATAGAACATTTTTAGACACAAGGAGCAGTGTATTCTCTCTAAATCTTGAAAGCTGTGTTTGGTGTGGCAGTTTTCAGATTTCAAGACGGTGAAGTCAAGGCCTGTCGGCGAATTCAGTATTTAATCTCCTTTGCCACTTAACTATCTTAGTTGTCAGTGTTCTTCCTGCTAAAAGCGTCTTGCATTTTCTTAGCAATCCCTGAACAGCTGTGACTGTTTGGAAATTGGATCTTGTAGAAAGGCAAGATGTAGGATATTTTGATCTGACTGGAAAAATAGGCGTTTTACACAGTAATAAGTGTGATCATCATCCTTGACCTGTACTTCAAATATCTCCCCCAAAATAGGACATTAGGGTTCAAAGAATAGAGATGGGTGGCACTTTAAATGTCACATCATGTTCCTTATAAAAGCAGTGATTAGTGGATGTTAAACTGCACATGTATCAAATTAGATAGGACAGGGAGGGTTGTATAAGTACATACTAAAGGGAACAGGTTGAAGTCCTACAGTTTGGTGTAACAGAATGACTACCTTTCTTAACCACAAAGATTAGAAATGATTAAATTGGTGTTTTCAAATATTTTGAGAGAGTTACCTTAAACCATTTTACTTTGCATATTCAATTTCTATAGTACCTACAGTGTACCAGGCTTATCAGCAGTCAAGTCATCTCTGCCGTGAAGGAGCTTGTGGTACAATGAGAAGAGTGGCAAGTACGTCAATAGGCAAACTAAGTGGGAATAATTACACTGTGTACTTCCAGGCACTCAATAACTGTTAAATGATTCCAGTTTCCTGTTACGGAGGAAAACATCCATATGTTGAGACAGACATTGTTTTAGTTGAAGGAAGATAGCTTTGAGTCGTCTTGGGTCCACATAACGGCCCAACACATTAAGAGCAGGAGTCAGCGAGCCTCTTCTGTGAAGGGCCAGCCGGTGAGGCTCGGCCAGCCGTAGTCTGTCACAACCTTAGTACTCACTGTCCTGAGGCTGCAGAAGCAGCCGTGGACAGTACGGAAACAAAGGGCATGGAGATGTTCCAGCAAAACCTTTATGGACACGGAAATTTAAGTTTCATCAATTTCATGTGTCATTTTTACTCATCTGATTTACACCACTCCCCACCACAGCCCCCGCCCCAAACCATTAAAAACTTCTTTGCCCCCCACCCTCACCCCGCAATAGTTTACTTGCAGTAGAGGAAAAGGGAGGCTTCTTGGTAGAAGGAGGCGAGGACTGATATTAGGTCTCTATTTCCAAGTTTGTTTTCTTGTGCCTCATTTAAGAGGAAGGCCCAATTCAGGCGTTAGAGGTTCAATATGACCAAAAGCCTTGTTTTCACGCTTTTAAAGCCTCTTCCTTGGTAAATCTAAAATGCTTCTAGTACTCATACTAAGCACCTTACATGGAATATCTCACTTTAAAAGCTCTATTGGGTAGGGTTGTTACCCCCGTTAAACAGATGAGAAGATTGAGGTTTTGTGGCTCAGACCAAGTAGAGGAGTGACAGAAGGTGTATGTGACAGTCCAAGTTCCAGTCACTATGTTGTTTCTTGACTTGTGCTATTCAAGAAAACGTAGCCAGAGAATCACCTACCTCTCGGATTTAGAACTTTGTACAACAATCATCTTAAGTCTATTTGGATTCTAAAGCCTATGTGATTAAGGCCTCAACTTCCTAATGCATTATCTTTAGCAGTGGACCTTGTGGCTGATGGCTTTAATGGTTAGTGTGCTGGGGGGAGAGGATGAGCCAGGTACACAGTAAGAAACTTGGAGATTAGCAATAAGCTTATAAGATGCAAAAAGAAGTAAGGGAAAAAAAATGACACAAAGATGATGTCTTTATTTCCTAGGGCTACATGTAAATTATTACTCCCTTATGAATCAGACAGTTTTTAAAAGGTGATTTGTAAATACGAATATACATTCTCCAAAATTCATATACCCCCCAAATTCATATACCCATTCTACTCCCAACATGAATATAATGCTTTTAAAAATGAGATACATGTCTGCCGAACCACCACTTCACAGGTCTCAAGCCCTACAGGAGCTCCTGTCACCGTCCTCAGTCTGTCCTGGTTCTCCCGAGCTCTTACTCCTCTCCCAGCCAAATCTGAGCTGGAAAAGATGTCTCTCCCTACCTTAGGGATGGGGAGACCTGGGCATCCCACATTTACCCTACTAACACAATGTATGAAGATGCTCTTAGTTCTACCGTTCCAGTATTTACACTTCCTAAAGTAGTAACGGCCCAGTTATCACTGCAACTAAGAATTTCTACCCAGATAGTTCAAGAATGACAATTTCTGGGGACTTGCTTAACTTCCCTTCCTCTTGATTTAAATTTGTTTTATACCTAAATCAGGTTTACTTTAACATAGGTTATAATTTAAATTCATCCATATATTCACATTTTTATATAAAATAAAAGATGGACTCCACAGCAATACGTGTTCTCAGAACTGCTGAATTGTGCAGTTCACTGACCCTGTAGGATGGGACCCAAATCATCGCTCTCAAATTTTTTATTGTTAAACACTTAACACATCACTCAAGGTAAGTACAAAAATATTTATTGATTAAAAAATAAACTTGCACTTCAGCGACTTGTTGAAAGTTTCAGGAGATTTTGTTGGTGGTCCTATGTCACTAAATTAAGCCCTTGATTTTTCACATTAGGAGGGAAAGAAAAAAAGCTAAGCATGTTAGTTGAAGCAGTTTTTTTCCCAATCACGATCGCATATGCGAGGAGCTATTCAGCAAGTCTTTGGTTCTGAAAGGTATGCTGCGGACTGCTGCATTAAGGGAGGATTTGCTGTTTTCATCCAACACCTCTGTGTTGTGTGGTCCTGCTGTGAAAGAGAAGAAAATACCTTATTTTCAGGTTAAATAGGACCACTCAAGGGTGCAACTATGAGACCCATTTTTAAGACCTGAATGCAGGTTCTAAAGGGACAGTGAAACGTTTTTTTACAAATCAATACTTTGTATCACAAGAGTACTTCCTGTATCTTAATGCTCACTTCCTTTTAAATGGACAACTGCAGTCCCATCTCATAACAAAATGGAAGAGAGGGAAAATAAAGTGGCCTCCATGTTTAATCTTAATATTCACTTGGAAAGTTAGGTTTCAATAGCACACTTGATGCTTATTCTGTTTATTAATAAATTGACATAAAAATCAAAGATTCTCCTGATGAGTGCCTAAAGTTAGATTTCTTCAAATATGAGCATACAGTCATATAATCATCCTATCTAGAAGGTTCGGTAAATGTCCTCAACTATGTATTTGTATAAATAGTATACAAAATACCTATGTGTTATTCAGCATCCAAAATCTATAAAGATTTGCATTTTAAGAAAAGAGCCTGTAACTTTGAGTGTTCTTAATTTGCTGTATAGCCTCTCAATTGTACCATTTCCCTCTCTAATCAAAATTCTTTGTTTAGCTGTCAGACAATATTAGAGGCAAAAACCTCTGACTCTCCTCTTTGGCACTCCCGACTCTTCCATAGTTTTAAGGAACTTATTTCAAGCACTAATTCCAAAGCAGGGCTAGCTCTCCCTCCCCAACCTCTCCTCCGACACTCTCAGAGCAGAAGACTTAGGAAAATGAAGTGCTTCCATTTAAAAACCACCTTTTGCTGTTAAGTCACCTGAAGACAGGATGAGGCATAAACAAAAATTTAAGCAAAATGGAGAAAAAAATTGACCAGAAAGTCACATTTATAAACGCTTATAAACTACAACCATATCAAGTTATTTTTCCATACCTGTCTATTAAAAATGTGAGATTTATTCTCAACTTCCAGGCTTTGTGCATCACTCTCTCTGCAGTAACTTTCTGCCCCAACCGTATCCATACAGTTGCTTCCACAGCTCTGTGTATTATAGCCACTATCCATCTGACAGGAACGAGGAGAAAAAAATACTAAGGATAACACTGCAAGCCAATTCACTTAATCCACAATTTATTTTGATGAACTTTTTTGTTTAAGTAAATTTATTTAAAAATATAAAATTTATATATACAAATATGTGACATATAAATTGTAAAATTTTAAAATAAGCGAATATATACTACCCCGTTTACAACTGAATACAATGTAACATTTAATATTATTGAATAAAATTTAAAATATATAAACAAAAGGTAGTTCTACATAGAACTGGTTTTTCAAAGTAGTCACTTTACAATTCCTCCTAATTGTAATTTCCCTCAGAATCAGTGAACAAGCCATGAACATGCTTTCCTGTTATTCTGTGATCACACTCAGATGAAAGCGAGGATTACATTCAACTTCACCTTCCAACTCATTTGCCAAGTTTCTCTTTAAATGGCTTTGGTTACATCTCTAAATAAAATTTACCTAAAAGGCATGCCACCTTTAAGAGTATTCAAAACTATACACATTTTTAAAAAGGTGGGCTAAATATAACACCCAGTGTTGAAATAAAAAGCTTCATAATAATACCAGATATAAATGGCTCTAGGTGTTAGTTCACCTTTCATTTAATTTAAATTGTAGCATTCTATGATACACTGTTACTTCCCAAGAAAACAAGAGGAAAAAGGGATTCTAGCAAACTTCAGTGATAGTACATACAATAAATATTTATTGGGTACCTAAAAATGTGCCAGGCCCTCTATATGGCACTATCTATAATACCATTCTTATTTCCTCCTTACTACCACACTCCTAACGTCACAGATGAGGCAGCTGGGGCTCAGAAAGGTTAACTTGCAGCGTCAGCATGAGGTGATGACGACCTGAGGCTCCAAAGCCCTCCCTGTCCACACACAGCATTTACCTGCATAGTAGGAGCACAAACCCAAAACCCCATAAGGATTCGCCTGTACTTAAGCCTTGTTCTTCAAATTTGGATCCGAGGGAACGGAAAGGTGTACTTTGTCCCCATCACCAGCAGCAGCCCAAAAAGTGCATTTCATCACAAAAAAGTTCCCAGTTTTCAGGGATAGATGCATATTTGTTCACTATGGAGAAAGTCACATTCCATTTGAACAAAACCCTGGTGATGTGTAAAAAGAAATATTACCATCCCAGGGGAAACAGCTTGTTTGGCTAATCATTCAACAGCTATTTGGTCAAAAATGTAATCATCGGATTGCTTTCAGGGAATCTGCCAATTACTCTTCCTTTTATTATTCACCAGTGCCGAACCACTGGCGAACCTCTGGCGTATAGAACTCAAAACTGAAAACAACGACTCTACTAAGGGAAGGGAATAGTACAGTAAGGAGTGAGCAAGGCACCCAGGAGCTCGTCTCCCTCTAGGAAGAGGGGCAATGGGCACCCAGAAGAGGATGCCTGACCCCTCTGGCTCTCACCTAGACCCCAACGAATGTCGACGCCTGGCGTGTGCCACGCAGACCACACAGATGATCATCTCTCTCCCCACAGGCAGAAAGCCATCGGCATCATCTTACAGCTGAGAAGGACGAGATGCTCAAAACTAAAAGGTCATGCTCTGTTCACTCTCACGTGGATCTTGCCTTAAGATCCCTCAGCCCGTAACCAATTCAAACTTAGTTCTGACTGCAGGTTTCCATTCTTCTAGTTGGACTACGCTGACTTTAAAAGCGGTGTTTCTAGAGCCAGTCATCATACACACGGCTACTAAGTTTATTTTTCTCCCACATAAATCAGATGTGGTCTTTTAAAAACCTTCCAGGGTCGCGACTGACAACCACTGTGGCTTACAGTGCACTCCTTGAAAGCTGACCTCCGCACTTGGGCCCTTCCTTCCCTCCTCCTCCTCCTGTCCCTCTTCATTGCCTGTCCCTCTTGCTTACCTTTCACAGAGGACTCGGTCTCCCATCACATAGTGAAAACGGTGTTCGGGCACCGTTACATCAACTCAAATCACAATGATCATACTGTTATCCTATAATCCTATTAGCATCCCCATTTTTTTAAATAAGAGGGAACAAATTCAAGTCACTTTCTGAAATGTGTAAAACTAACAGCTAGGAAAGAAACTGAAATCTCCCATTTGTGTTCCCAAGGCTATGTTCCCCGTGTTCTTTAAAGATGCAATAGCCGCCCCCCCCACCGTGGGGGGGCCCCCCAGCTACAAATATTTGCATTCATGCCCACCCCTGCTCCCTGGCCCGTCTGTGTATAAAAGTGGAAGGGTTGCTCTGCTAATTCTACCAGGGCTCTAGGGTCTATCCCATCTTGAGTGCTGCAGCTCCCTCGTGTATACAATGAATCCGTTTTACACATGACATCTATTATATCTGCTGTAAGGTATCATGAGGTTTAGATTCTGACTGTAAAATACTTGGCCTGGTCTCTGGTACTTGAAAAACACACATAACTGACACCAATTATTAATAATTATCCTGCCAATTCCTAGTTCCCTTTTTTTTTTTACTCTTCTTCCTCTCTTCTTTATTTAAATATGCTACTTTCTCCCTTTTAAAGCAAAAAACAAAGTCAAAAAAGAAACTACAAAAACATCTTGGACTTCAATGTTTTCCCCTAGTTATCATAAATCTTTCCTTTCACATCTAAGGTTTCCAAGAGTTATCGAGTATTAAGATGGTTTCATCTGTCACCAGCAGTACCAAATAGAATCAATGAAACCATGCCTTCAAAGTCTGAAGACAATTATTTCCAAACTCTCAAATGTGAGAGAATAGAGAACACATGATCAGACATGCAGTATCTTGAAAAATGTACTCTTTCTCAGAAAGCTACCAGAAAAATGTGTTCCAAGAAAGTGAGAAGCAAACCAGGAAAGAGAAGAACGGGACACAGAAAACAATACAGAACACAGGAGAATCAGCAGGATGGTGACAGGACGTTCCAGGATGACAGCTGAGCAGAATACATGGAAGGCAACCCATGGATGATAAAGCAAATGAAAAGGTCCTGGGAAAATCGGGCTGCCTGGAATGTTTGAAAGCTACCTCTGTGGTAGGCAAATACGAATGTATGAAAATATTTTTCAACTACAAAATGATCTACAAAAGGTGGGCATTATTATGATATGGTCCGAAGGGTAAAACTGAAACTGATCCAGTTTGTTGTCAAGATTAAACAAATTAACACATGCAAAGTATTCAGAATAATGCCTGGCATATAGTAAGAGCTACATAAGTGTCAGATATTGTAACTATGAAACAGCAGGTAAAAATTGCCTTTCTCAGTATTTTAAAGTTGTTTCAAAATTTTCAGCTCAAAGATTATGGCAATTAATGGAACAAATGTCTTTCTGAAAGTAAGTGCTGGCTATGAAATACGTCTGTCAAATGAATCCTGCTTTGCAAGGATATTGCAAAATTGGAAATGTTTGATTATATGGAAAATGTTGGTTATAAAATCACATTTTTAAAAGTACACACAAAAAAAATACAGAAAGGTGCTCTAAACTCAGTTTTTTTCTCCCTAAGTCATATAAAGAAACAAAATTAGTGTATTTTTAGAATACAAATATCATACCAGAAATTGAATTCCTTTGGTACTAGCTCCACATGAGAGAAAGATGAATCCTAAGAAGTCGTCTGACTCTAGCAGTCAGTAAAACACAGAGAGAGCAGCTGGATTTCTTTTCTGCTCTCTTTTTCCCACTCCAAATAAGTATCAGTTAATGTGAATATTAAATACGCATCACCAGTGCAACTTACAAGAAACTAACCTTCTTGATGTCAACTAGTACCGCACTAGGTTGGTGCAAAAGTAATTGTGGTTTAAAAGGTTAAAAATAAGTGCAAAAACCGCAATTACTTTTGCATCCACCTAATATTTAAAAAACATTCTACTATGCTGTGCCACGCTCCAGGCCTGCCACGTAATGGATTTTCTCTTTCCATAATCTTAGAAAAGGAAGGATAAAGAACACCCAGGGAGCCAGGAGAGGACTACAGAACATGACAGTACTGTACCTGAACGTTACTGCTCTCACCAGGAAGGACGCTGCTTTCTGCAAGCGGCGACATGCACATGTGCGAGCTCTCAATGCTGAGGGCGATCCCACTCACAGAACCAGTCATGGGCAAACTCCCAGGATCCAGCGGCTCCTTAATCCACGTGTTCTCATCTGCTATCTCTACAGGGTCCACCATGTCCACAGTGTCATTCTCCTCAGTTTCAGCGTCCTGCAGCAGCGCTAAGCCTTTTGCAGCAGCACGAGGCTGATTCTGGGTCACAGACATGGCGGTCACTAGGACACGTGCGCCACGTGGAGAAGCGTCACCTCTCAGCTGCCTCGGGTGGACTCCAGCAGCATCCATGACAGGTGATGAGGCAGCCGTGGAACGAGTATTCGCGTTATCTTCTTCATCTTCACTGGGAGCCCCCAGAGCAAACGGTATCCGAATCAGCGAGGTCCGATACTGAGCACCACCCCTGTACATCTCAAGTCTCATAGGAGACCAATTTTTAATTGGTGAGCAGCCATCTATATAAGGACTTCTGATACACTGATTAGTAATTCCATTGGAATTTATTCCAGACGAAGCATCAGGAGAGTGCACAGTAAACCTCCTTTGTTCTAAAAGATTGGGTGGGAAAAATTACATCATAAGAACACAAAAATGGAAAAGCCATTATTAAATGGTAATCATGTTTCATGCCAGAAAAAGAATGGATTTCTATTAATAGTTGTGCTGTTTACTGAAGTAAAATTTGGCGGTTAAAAGCAACAGCACAAATGAATGTGTCTCAATAAGTAAAATGAGGCTCTTCAAAAATAATTCCTCTGGCACTTCCCCTTTTTAAATTAAAATACTCCCTGAGAATTATTTCCTCACAAACATATTGCTACTATAACAATATTCATGTACAAAGAAGATACCAGGCGAATTAGCTGACAGCTACAAATTAATAGCTGTAACTGATCAATGAAATACAGTAGCCACCCTTATCCACAGTTTCATTTTCCGTGTTTTCAGTTACCTGCGGTTAATTATAGTCCAAAAACACCAAATGGGAAATTCCAGAAATAAACACTAAGCTTTAAATTTCTCGCTGTTCTGAGCAGCCTGATGAAATCTCACGCTGTCCCGCTCCGTCACACCTGGGACAAAGATCATCCATCCCATTGCCCAGCATATCCACACTGTATATGCTGCCTACCCATCACTTAGCAGTTGTCTCAGCTACCAGATCAGTTATGAGAGACAGAGAGGGAGAGACTCCATATTTACATAACTTTTATTAATGTATATTTTTATAATTATTCTATTTTATTATGTAATTGTTGTTAATCTCTTACTGGGCCTAATTTATAAATTATACTTTATCACAAGTATGTCTGCATGGGAAAAAAAACCTGGTGTATATAGAGTTCAGTACTATGCAGTTTCAGGCATCCATCCACTGGGGGTCTTGGAATGTATCCCGCAGAAAAGGGGAACTAGTGCATACAAAACTCTATGTGTTTATGAAAAATACTATAAGCAACATTAAAATGGAAACAAAAAACTGTAAAATAATATTTGCAATAAAGAGCTTAACAGTGATAATCAAAGTGATAAAAATGCTTAAAATATAATAGTTTTAATAATTTCATTGGCTTAATAAAAACGAAAGTTTTAAAAAGATGAGTAAAACCAGAAACAATCCTCCCAATGGCAAATAACACATGAAGTGTAAAGTCATACAAATAGTAAAAAATATGGAAGTTCAAGCGGTAAGTGACCATTTCTTTAACAAAAATACTGAAGTCTGAACTAATAACCTCCCACCCCAACATAAATGACCAATAAAAATTCAGAAAGAATTCAACATCATAATAATCAAAGATACAAAAATTAAAACAGTAAGAGACCATTTTGTAATGTACCAAATTAACAAACTTCAAAAAGAATGATGAAATCAATGTTTCTGTATGTGGAGAAACTGACTTTCTTATATACTATTGATGAAAATTTCAATTGGTGTAACCTTTTACGAAGAAAATTTGACAGACTTCATCAAGCCTTAAAAACATTCACCCCTTTTGACCAAATAATTCCACTTCTGAGAATTTAACCAAAGATATAAATACCAGGGGTGCCAAAAAAATGTATACAAGTGGACACTTTGGTCAATGTTACTCGAGTAGTTTGCCGTAATCTGAAGTGTCTGGACACTGATAGTAACCACTTTGAGCACCTCTTGTAATTGCAGAAGTCAAACGTGACTTGTATTCATCTTTTGTTATTGGTATATACTGAGTATTACAATTTTAATAGTTTTTTCCTTTCTTAAAATGTGTACACATTTTTTTGGTACTCTGTATGTATAACACAATGTATATACAAGGGTAATTAGTTACGATTTAAAAAGGTAGAAACAATTTAAATATTTATCAGTGGTTGAAAACAAATGATACATCCATGAAATGGAATAATATATAGTGATTCAAAATCATGGTTTCAGACAATAATAAATGACTTGAATGACCTATGAAAATACTCATAATAAAATGCTTTGTGAAAAAAAGCAGGATACAGAACTGTGTGTATCTGTGTGTACAGAACTGTGGAAAAACTGAAAAATACAGTTTCAGTCTTCCAATTTTATTTACTATGAATAGGTTTTTTTATTGTGAATAATTTTCAAAAGGCGCTTTTTCAGAGAAACTGACATACTACAAAGAGAAATATATAAACTTCCACATGCTCTATTTGCTTTAAAAACCTTACTCAAATGTATCTTTTAGAAAAAAAAAATTTTTTCCCCTCTTCTTCCACCTCCCTCTCCCCACTCCAGTTCAAGCCGTTGTTTTTCAGTCTAGTTGTGTAGAACAGAGCCAGAGCCAGAGCCAGCTCCTGTCACGCTGGCCACCGCCCAGCTCATTGGCCCATGTGTGAATCGAACTGGCAACCTCGGCGTTAGGAGCACGGTGCTCCAACCACCTGAGCCACCGGGCCAATACCCAATTACCAAAGTGTGAACCTACCTACAGGTAAGACGCAAAATCAAAGCATGCCAAAACCAACTTACCTCTAAAATTGACATCTTTCTTTTACTCCCTTTATAAGAATATGACATCAAATTACCTGTATTTAACACTAGAGTAGAACTTTGCCAAAAATCTGTGTTTGAAGGTAAATTGTTCCTTTTGTTAAAAAAAAAACAAAAAAAACCCCAGTTTCTAAATTAATAAAACACACAAAACCCCCGAAGTGGTCATTTAGAGTTCTACAGTTAGAACAAGCTAAAAAGAGGCTCTTTAATATCAAATATTGATGATATAAAAATTTAAAGTAGGTATTTTATTATGAGACATACCTGAGAGTGGTGTCTTTCCTATTTGAAATGCAACTGGTGAGAAAGTGGGTGAAGAAATAGGTGGACTGGTTATACTTCCCAAACTGTATTTTTTTGCACTACCCTGAATAGGGCTGGAAGAAAACTGCCCCTATGATAAAAATAAATAAATAAAACTATACGTTTCCTTTCTTATTATACCATATCCTATTTATCTTCGTATTCAAAACACATTTATAAAATAGATCGTATAAACTCTGGTCATTCCCCCAAAGGAAAGATGCCAAAAGTTAAAGCATCTTATAACAAGGACAACTAAAATTATTATAAAAGTTTTGAAACAGAATATGTTAGTCAAAATAAAATATAAATGCACTAGGTTTAAACAAACCATTATATTTCATACTAAGCAGCTGTTTATGAAAAGCTTTTAAATAATTACGCCATTAATGTCAATCCAGTTGTGTTATAGTGAAAATCTTACATAATTTAGTAAATAACTTATATTGAAATTCCTTGAGACACATGATAAATTTGGTTATCCCATATATCTCTAAATTCAAAACTGGAAAGTCTGACCCAAAACATTCCTGACTAATGACAAAATGTGAACTAATCTAATCTTCATGAAATATAAAACCAAAAAGGCAACTATTTCTTGAGTGTAATATGAGCATCAAGGTTCAAGTATATATACAGCAAACCAACCAGCCACTTTTAACACACTTCTTACCGAACTTGGTGTCTGCACAGGGCTCCTACACTGTACAGGAGATAAATCTATTGAACAGAAAACCTCAAGTGATGCTTGAGCACCACTGCGAGGACTTCTGGGAGAAGACGGCGGTAAGGACTCAGAGATACTTCCACTGGCATCTAAAAATAGCTTTCTTCTGAGGGATGATGAGCTGAGGTTGCCAGGAGACTGATCTGCAAATTCATCAGATCTAAAATAGTCCCCTGTATTTAAGGTTAACAGAATAAAAGGCAAAGCGAGTTATTTTGAAGAACAATTGTACTTCAGTTACCTGATTTTTTAAAAACCATCATGCACTCTGTTGGGATTGTTTTGAAACAGAGGGCAAAGCTTAACAGTGTATGTGATGTTTCAAATATGGAATTATTTCTTCTTTTTCAATGCTTCATTATTAGTATACCAATAAGATGTGTCTATAAGTAGTTTATGTCTAAAGTAAGGTTCATTATGATAAAAAGGCTAATTCAAGCCAGGTTGAAAAAAAAAAAAGTAGAAATTTCAGGATGGTTTCCCTTTTTAAAAAAAAGGCAATTCCACATATTTCCATTTACAAAAAGCCATCAAAACAAAACCTTTTGTTTAAGTTATTAAAGGTTTAAATAAATCCAATACTCACCTAATATATTTTCTAAATTAAAATCCACAGGAAGAGATAGCAATGTCTGACAAGCAGCTAGAAACAAGCAGATAAAAAAATACAAACATGGACAAATCAATGCAAGCACATTACATGTAGCATGCACTTCCCAATCAACCATTGTCCCATGATGTTTCAGCCAAACAAACAGACCTATTTCATTTGTGCATCTATTACATAACATGCCACCTTCCTGTAAGTGGTTTCCCACAATTTCCAGCACTGATGTAAACCTGTCAATGGTTAAAGTGAACTCCTGGTTGTTCTGCTGGCGCCTGAATCAAAAAATAAGCCAGGCTATATTTGGAGACAGATTTCCCAATATTAACACATTTAAAAAAAAAAACGCTTTCCAAAACCAGAAATTAATTCCCATGCTTTGAATAAGAAAACAACACAATATTGCTATTTCTAAAACATGGCTGGATGTATCGATTCTAATGGTTTTTAAAAGTCAGCTCTCATATAATGCCTTCGTAAAAAGTAAACAATTTCAATTCTAGAGTAAAGTGTTACCACATGAACTGAATTTAAACTTAAATGTGGCTTACTGTGGAACATGTTTTCAGATTGCATTCATACTCACCATTGTTTTTCTCAGAATCAATGGTCAGCTTTTTTCCAACAGGAGATTCATTATTTATGTTAATACCTGTAAAAACATCTTAAGTGAAAAATCTTACATTTTATATTGTTCATTTAGTTTAGGGTTACTTTTTCCAGGGTAGGAAGTGAAGAAAGTGGAGGCTTTTATTTTACATTTAAAAAATAAATGTCTGCATACATAATTGTGCAATTGGCATATTTCTATTACATTTATTTAATTTTTATTAATTTCAAGGGAGCACAAAGATAAAACTTGAAGGATTACTGCTGTAAAGCAAATTAGGAGGTACCACGTAATCCTTTTTAAGGAAAGCACAGCTGCTCTACATGCTGTCAACCTTAAAAGGTGGAGATGCATGTTAGCCATACTCAATTCCCTTAACCAGATCCTGTCACTTAATGCTTTTTGCAAAATGGGTTTAGATAAAATTGTCTGAATTAAAATGCCAAATCACCTTGACAAAACCTAAAATTTGATAAAACCACACTCAGTTTTTTTTTAAACAGGAGTCAAAAATATGGCTGCAAATAATTCTTTAAAAAACTGAAAGTTAATGACTAAATATTAAGCTTCATAACTTGAAAATCATTAGACAAAAAAACTAAAACAATAATGAAAATGACTAATATAAGCAAAATAAAAGGAAGGAAAAAGCAAGGAGACCCAAAAACCCAGAAAGCTTAAAATAACAGAATAAAGACCAGTAATCTAATAAAGCTAAATAAGTAAATGTGCGAATGAGTAAGTGTGTGGGGTGGGTGAATGAGTTAAAGTTTCCTATTAAATACTATCAGAATGCATAAAAAAATAAAATTCTAGAATCAAATTCCTTCTGTACTGTAGGCAGGGTGACATACTATGAGGTAAATGTAATCAAGGAAAGCCCTCCCCCCCACCCCCTCCTACCCTCCGCCCGAAAACCCTGTCATGTCCTTGCTCTTTAGGCTGGAGTCCAAACACATTAAATGTGAAATGTGAATAGTGGAACTAGGAATCTAAATTTTTAATTTTAATTAATTTTAAAAGGCACATTTCGCTAGTGGCTACCAGATGTCAAGACCTGTGAAAGGGCTGAGATTTTACCCTACTTGCAAGCTGACAATTTAGCGTGTCAACATTCCATGGATGCTGGTTGAAGACAAGAGGTTTCTGGGTCAAAGACAAAAGACTTCACTATTCCCAGCACAACAGGCAGGAGGTTCATGCTCACACGTTTCCTTTGCCCCTAAGACCCAAGGAGGTGACATTAAACAGCTCAGGTGGATGTGGCACACAGTGGGTTTTCATCACACTTGAGGAACCCTGAGCTTGGGAAATAACACTCTTATAGTAGCCTGCAAGCAAATCTACTCCAGAGGAAAACACAAAACCTACCCTCTGCTCTGGAGGGATACACTATGTCTGTCTTCCAAGGATGCTCACAATACAAACATCCTTGAAAAGATAGTTTGGGAAAAAACCACTCCGTACCACTCCTCGCTTGATGTGCAGAAATTCAAGACCATGGAGAATTGTCTCCCCACGCCATATTGGACAGCACAACCCTGGAGCCCACCCTATTAACTGTTGCACTCTGTCATCCTGGGCTGGATTCGCTTATCAAAGAGGCTGTCATATTTTAGCATTTTCCTGATCCTCTATCACTGTAACCAAAACTGGGTACTTAGTATATGATATTATTTTATAAAAAGGATCACATTAAGAAGCTTAGTTCATTTGTCCAAAAATCAAAAATTAAAGGATTTGGGGGGAAAAACTAGTGTCTATGAAAATGTCACCTCAGATATAGAATTTTAGAGCTGGAAGGGTCATTAATAGACAACCATATAGTTCAACCCCGTTATTTTACAAATAAAAAACTGAAGTCTAAAGAGATTAAATAATTTGATTAAGTCACCCTTTCTGGTTTACAGTAGGTCTATAACCCAGGTCCTCCATCCACTACTGCATGCTACCTTCAGGTTGTAAGAGCTGAAAATACAGAATCTGGACTTAGAATGCCCCGTTTTGAACCCAGGTCCTACCACTTTTATCATCTCTGTAATCCTGAGCAAGCGCTCTAACCTTTCTAAAACTGTATTTTTTCACCTATGAAATGGGGCCAATAATAGCACCTACCTCAAATATGAGCTATTGTAAGGAATTACTGAGAGTACTTTGCAGTCTTCTGGCCATGGTAAGTACTCAATCCATTTTACCTATTGTGTTTTTGATAAAGAATGGAACAAACATTCTCTTTTGCTGCGAGCATAATTAATGTATGCTACATAGAAGAGTGGGTAATGTCACTGAAATGAGGGATGCATATATACAAGTAATATTTGAACACTGCTAATAACCCACAGGACAGTGAGAGCAAATATAAGATAACCAACTTCCTGGAGGTAGAAAAATACTTGAAAAGATTACTGGCTTGCCCTTAATTTCCTTATTAGTTTTGCAGATAATCAGTTGTATTACACTGTCCTAGGTCAAGTGTCCGTCTTTCCTCTACCTTTATAAGAACTCAGCAAATTAGCAAAACGTAAAGCAACTAAAAGATAAAAAAACAAGCAAGAGAAATAAGAAACTAAAAAGCAACAAATGCAAAGCAATTTAAGGATTTCATTTAAAAAGTTAACCTTCAAAATCACTGCAAAACTCACTAACAACTCTATATTGAATCCTATTTCTGCATCTATGGATCCTTTGTAACCATCATGATAAATGATATTCACAATGGCGATGAAGAAAAAGTTAAATTCAGAATAGCATGGGCAAAAAACCAATTCAGTACATTTTAGTCAAATTTTGAATCCTAACCCTTAAATAGTTAACTCCTCTGGTATCTAGAAATTTAATTTATAGTAACTTCCTTACCAAAGCACTTTTATTAACTGACACTTCACTACATGTTGCTTCACATTCACTGATTTTTTTAAAACGTTACAATCTTTGATCCAGTGATTTTCAGTATACTCACATTTATTGGAATGATACTCTGAAAGCTGTTTCCCTTCATGATCAGTCCAAGGAGAGGGTACGATGACATCCTTAGTGAAAAACTAGGAGAACAGAATTAAAGTCACACAATTAGGCATAAATTCCCTTCAAAATATGAAAGAGTACTTGTGTTATTTTTAAATAACCACCGAACATATTATACACTGACTTTCTAGTTATATTTAATCATTCATTATAATGATTAATCATAAAGAAAATGTTTTTAATTTCTCCCCAACTTTTTTTTTGTGGGGGGCGGGGGAATGACAAAAGGGATCATGAAGAAGCAAGGAATAAATGGAGACAATAAGCCGGTACGGTGTGCTGGAACTGGCTTGCACCGGGTCTCAAGATCTAACTATTTTCAAATATTTTGTGCAAAGCCAATACTAAAAATAAAATTATATAAACTTATAATTAAATTATATTAAAAATAAAGGTATGGATACTCAAAATTATCACTTGCGAATTATGTTCCTGAGGTCAATTATCTCTTGTATCTGTGTGGGGGAACGCCTACATATAATGGTGCACCATCACACTTCTTTTCCTATTCAGTGATACCACACTAGGAACTTGAAATTGGCCATAGTTGGAATATTTACATCATGGAGAGCAGCAATCACTAAAACTCATTCTCTTCCCACAACCAGAGGGCCAACTGCTAAAGATTTACCAGCACACCGCTGGCCAGTATACTCAAATGGAGATAGAGCATTTGGTTATATGTCTATCCTCTTTCCTTCTAGATATGAAATTAAGCCTAAAACGGTATTCTTCCTTTCCCTCTCTATGGTTTGGGGGCAATTCATAACATTTCCTTTGTATTTTGCTATACGTATAACAAAGAACTACTTTCCTTGACTAAACTACCTATGAATGCATGAAGAAAAGATGTAAAAGGGAGGCGGTGGGGGTAGAGATTACGATATAGACCAAATCCCAGAAAAAGAGAAATATAAAGGACCCATAAACTTATGAAGCCACGTGTGAATTCACTCAAAATGAAAGATCTACAAATCCAAATAACAAGATAAAAATTTTAAGGTAATAAGAGTGGCACAAATTAAGTTTGTTAATAACCAGTACTGCAGATATGACAGAAAACAGTAAGTATAATAATGTAGCGAGAGGTAAAAATTGGTACAAACTCTTTTTTGGGGGGGTGGGGTGGGCAAGATGGCAAAATTTACCAAAACTGAAAATACAAAGCCTCTGACTTAGCAAGTCCATTTCAATTACACAAAGATATACGTTCAAGTGTGCTCACTGTAGCATTATTTGTGATAGAAAAACATCAAACACCACCTAAACATCTATCAGTAGGGGCTGGGTTAGGTTATGATACATTCAGTATGTGCTGATAATCAAAAAATATCTAAGAAAAATTGTGAAGCAAAAAAAGCAAGATGCAAAACAGTATGAGAATGATGATCCTATTTGGGTAAAATACTTAAAAGGACACAAGGTGTTACCTACATAAAATTAATCTAAAGTATAAATGTTGCAGTAGTTACTTTTAGGAAGTTGGATGGGGGAACAAGAGGCTTCTCCCTTTATTTTTTGTTCAGTTTGAACTTTTTTTCTTTTTACTATGTGCATGCATTTATTCTATTTTCAGATATGTACATATACCGGGGGTGCCCCCAAAAAATGTACACAAGTGGACACTTTGGTCAACGTTGCTCAAGCAGTAGTTCGCTGTAATCAGAAGTATCTGGATGCGGATGGTAACCACTCTTAGCACCTCCTGTAATATTGCAGAAGTCAAACGTGACTTGTATTCATCTTTGTTATTGGTATATATTGAGTATTACAATTGTAATAGTTTTTTCCTTTCTTAAAATGTGCATACTTTTTTTAGAACCTCTATATATATGAAAAAATTTAATTTGTTTCTGGTACATTGACTCTAATCTTCACTCTGACTTCATTTTCTTAAGTTTTCTTCTGAATGTCCATTTAATATTGAGGATTCTGAAGAGAAAGCATATTTTCCAAAATGTTAGGAAATGGGATAGAGTCTGAGAATATTCAACTGGGGGGAATCAAGTAATTGGATCAGAATGAAAATTTGGAATTACTAGGTAGACTAAGTAGATAATGTTTAGTGTAAAGCATATTTTTACGTAAAACTATTTTTGAAGAAACAGGCTATATCTGAAATACAAGGTAACAATACCGACACTAGAAAAATAGGTGCAGAAGGGGCTAGAAGTATCACCTGATCTCTGAACATGACACAGCGCAAGTCTTTTGGGGTGCAGAAGACAAGCATCACTAAGGAATACAGGTGAGTAGAGCAGGCTAGTGAGGGAAAAAGGAAAAATAAGAAATGTTGCCATGACATAAAGACTTTCTGAGGAAATAACTAGATAGATGACCCTTACTTGTGCTCTAAGAATTTAGCAAACAAAGAAGCAAAAGTAAAAAACTTAGTTCCTTATTTTTATTTCTTAAAAAACCCTGTATTTGTGATATACTTTTTTCTATCAGCAAAACATGTTATTACATGAAATACATTGTCTTAAAAATCCAAAGTATTAACATCAAAAAGCCCATTACCAATGCCAATTTAGATATCCAAGTTCTAAAAATCTTCAACTTCCTTTATATAAACTCCAACTTGAAACAGAGTTTCTGCTAATCAATATTCTGAAGGCACAAGGAAGACAAAGTGTGCTAGGCCCTGAAAATGAAAAGATGAAGGAAGCGCAATATTGGCCAAAAAGGAATTCAGTCCAGGGGAGAAAAGCACTAAACAGATCCTTCCAATAGTATATAAGTGCTATGAGAGGCGCTGAACTAGCTGCAAGACTTTGGTCTTCTGGGAGCACACAGCGGGGCTCACGCAGCTGGGGACAGGCGGGCAGGTGAGGAGCCAGGGCAGTACAGGACTGGAAGGACGTCTTCCTAAAAGAGGGGACATGCATACAGAATTGACGCTTAACTGGTTTAATTATCAGCAAGTTTTAAGTTACCTCTTCAATGGCTTTTTGTCTTTTGTCTTCCACATCTTTATCCATTCTATACAAAGATAAAGAAGAAAAATAACCAGGCCATTACTTCAGCTGATTGAACATTGAAAATAACCTTTCAAAGAACTAATTTCTTTCTGTTGAAAACTGGCAAATGTTAAGCTCATTTTAAAAGAAAAATTGGAATCTTATCACAGTTCACGATAATATTTAGATATTCAGCATTGCGCTGTTAGGCTTAACTCCCTCTTTTTCATTTAGTGTGAACAGAGCACTATTTTCTTTTCAAAGACTTTCAGTGATATAATTTAAAAATTACTGTTAACAAGACAAAGAAAGTAATTTGGATAAGCTTTATCCTTTAATCACAACAAATTAAAAGTATTTCATTCCACAGAAATTTAAAAATTGTCCAAATTCATTTTCTTCAATTATAGCAAGTTTATCATAGTTGTAATTTTAGAATCAACTTACTCCAAAAGAAATTATCATCCTTAGACAGCTAAATAAATAAGCAAAATTATTGTGAAATAAAATACCAACAATATAAAATTTGTCCAAATGATTATTTTTTTCACTTTGATACAATATGCAATTACAGTAACACAAATTTGTCAGCTGTGAGATTTAATATAAAATGTTGGGTCTCAAGTACAAGACATATACTTGCCAAGGATTCAGCAGTTAGCCTTGTAAGACCACTTCTTTAATCTGTTCCAGGAAAGAATATATGCTTTCCATTAATAAATTGGTAAGACACTTTTTTGTGTCTTAAAGTTTCTTCATATATATGTATGTATATCTGTTTGTGGCTTAATAAAGCTTATATGATAATGTGCACATTTCAGAAACTAAAATCAAGTGGATTTTCAAATAAGGGAATTGTGAAAAAGACTACAGTAGCAATCCCCATATCTCAGCTTGAACAACAACCATTTTGAGGATAACTCAGTTCTCTTCATCCCATCATGGACATAACCAGGTCAAAATGGCAATGCATGACATTAATAGCATATAGTATTAGTAAGCTCTGATCTAGCATTACCTCATTCAAAATCCTTTTGCTGCTTCATCAGAGGGACTTTAAGAACCTAAGATATTCAAGTAATCGCTAGAAGCCATGAAAATCCGTTTGGCTAAATACTATAGGGCCAGATCGTAGAAGGCTGTAAGAAGTCATATAGGGTACAGTATCCTGACCAGCATATCACACAACACTGGCATGATGCATACAGGTTACAGGTATGCCCTCAATAGATCCTTGGAGGGGAGAGGTGGTTCATGACTGTTCACCTCCTGTATGGACAGACTTATTTGCTTACACCAGTGTGCCTTTTGGTTATGTTTTATGTGTAGCATGGCATAAAAATGGTGGGAAGCACTGAAATAGGGAACTTGAATTAGATAGGAAGAGACATTGAAAGCCATTGCTTGCTGCTAGTAAAGAATCAATCTGTTTTAAAAGTATACTCACTATCCTTGGTAGAAGCCATAACCATTCATTGAATTACATTAGTAAATTAAGTTAAATTTAGGGTTTTTTTCCACTCTCTCCTCCTCGCCTATATTACAAATCTATCTACTGATATACACCAACATTCATAAACCCACCCAGACAATAGATCACTTATTAGTAATTACAGAAATATTGTATCACAACTTTGGTTAATGGTATTGTTGATTCTAGAGGGCAGGAATAATATCCTGTACTTCTTCAGTGTTCCTCACAGTGCCTCAGTCTCAGGAAACACCTGCTGCCTTGATAGGTAACAGTTGTCCATGGGGGAATATACTGAAGAGTAGAGGCAAAATAAAGCATACAGTTTGTGTGAAATAAAAAATTAGTATCATTTGTGACTCATTTGCTTTTAAATAATCTTTCACCTTCTCTTTCAAAGATATTATTTAGATTTATGTTAAAATCCTTTTATGCTCATTCCTCATTCTGTTCCTTTTCTACATTTTGGATGGACGTTAATTATGAATGAATGGCCATCAAGTTACCAAGCCAAGAGAAGACGAAATATAAAAGCCAGACAAATATTTGAAAGAGCACCTCAACAGGTGTACATCTTTGTGTGACTGCATTCTAAAGTTAAAGGGAAAAGGATTACCCTTTATTTTCTACTGACAACACATGTATCTTAGTACCCAAAATGAAAAGCTAGTCATACCAGTACTCAACTTTTTCAAATATAAAGAAAATCAGACTATAAAACTGACATCAACAAAAAAGTCCCTCAAACTATTAATGAAAACTGTTAGCTGTAATTTGTAATTACAGGTCATTGCAATTTTTAATCAAAAGCCAGGTCTGCTCCACCAAAGAAGTGCATGTTCTCATTGCACGAGGCATCATTAGGCAGCACAAGTTGGAGGCACACTAATCCTGGGAAACCCACACAAACACATCGACAAAGAAGTTAAGGCTGCTATGATTACTAGGCTGAATTCAAGACAATGTAATTCCGGTCCCCAAGCATCCGATGTCAAAGTTGGATGAAGTCTATAAAGCTCCCTCTGTTGCTAATGGATACCATTCCATTCAATGTGTCTTAACTTGGTAAGGGGATTTTCAGGTCTCCCTAAATGTATAATACATGGCAATGAAACAGCATTTTACTTTACCCTGCACCACCGAGAAAGAAAACAAAACAAAAATTCAATGGCAGGAGCCATAATCATGTAGAAAGGTACAAATCTCAAAATGCCCTTCCCTCTTCCAAATGCTGAGGAGACAGAGTCGTCCCATAAGTAGCAGGGGGAGGTGGTCATCTCTAAAAGAAAAGGAATCCCACCCAGATTTGGGACTGTTAGCAGAGGAATTTTTCTGCATGTATTTTTTTGACCTCACTTCTCATTTAGGTAAGACAAAACTGTATCACAATTTTTCCTCCCTGGTATTTTTATATATAAAAATATTCAACTTCGGAATTTCCTATTTCTCTTCATGTGAGAGTATGTCATTACAACTTCGGTGCAAAGAAAGGAAAACTTACCGAGAATGACTTAAGTATAAAGCTTGACGATGAATGTCTTCTGGGTCTATTTCTACAGGATTTATTACAGCTAGTTGATCAATAGACCATCTAAATTTCCCTGGAGTCTTAACAAAAGAAAGTGAGCTTATGAGTAAAAGCAAACTAACCAATTTCAACTTAAAAAATAAAGAGAATGATTATTAATACAAACATATCTTACAGCTCATATTTTGAATTTGACTTTACCACTAGATTAAATGGCAAATGGTAATCAAATCACACTAAATCAATTGACTTGACTATTACTTTTAAAATATCCAAATCTTCCTTCTGGGTGATTTTTAAAATCGCAAATAATAGGAAAACCACAGTAAGGGTATTAACAGTACAGAAATTCTACAATTAACACTCATTAGTGATGCAATATGCCCAAATCAAAGTAAAAACCTCTTATTAGTCATCAAACGTCTTTCCTTTCAATAAGAATGAACTGAAATTAAAGTCCTGACTACAGAAGTGCCTGCCAAAGCTCACAAAATAGTTGATCCTTAAAATAATTATGAATGGTAACCAGTGCTGCCTTTCTGTATTCAACTGTTCAACTAAACCAAACTCTTATCCAAATCCTAAACTGTAATTCAGAATATATTTTTGACCAATTCAAGATTAAAACCCCAAGATGCCATCCATTCTGGCTTTGAGGATTAAGTTGCAGTCATTCCATTATTAAGACTAACAGGTAATTAAGATTTAATATGATTCAGTTAAAAATGAGGTCAGGTTAATGACTCAATATAAACTGTATAACTGTAAAACTTTCCTCTCATGCATACCTGCTTCAAGTCGATATGAAAGTACGAGGTGTGATCAAAAAATAAGGTGAATATTTAAATTTTAAAAATTTAAAAAAGTAAAAGACACATTGCCATTAATCCCCCTCAAAATACTCCCTTCACCTCTAACACACTTATCCCATTGTTCTTGCCACTTTCTGACGCCGTTCTGGAAGTCCTCTTTCCTGAGTGTCTTTACTTCATCCTCCATTATGACAGCGCTCCGTATCACACATTGCTTCTGGTACAGCAATTTCCATCAAATAAAAACATTATTGTGTGTCCTCATCCACCTTATTCACCAGATCTGGCACCGTGCAACTTCTGGCTCTTCCCCAAAGTCAAAATGACCATGAAAGAAACGTTTTGGATCGATACAGGACATCGAGGCAGCCACGACAGCACAACTAAAGACACTCACGAAAGAGGACTTCCAGAACTCCTTTCAGAATGACAAGTACGATGGGAAAAGTGTGTTCCAAGCAAAGGGGAGTATTTTGAGGGGGATTAATTGGCAATGTGTCTTACTGTAAATTTTTTTGTATTTAAACCTTCACCGGGGGACAGGGCTGGTAGATGAGGGTAAAGGGGATCAAATAGATGGTGATGGAAGGAGAATTGACTCTGGGTGGTGAACATACAATGTGTTTTATAGATGCTGTAATACAGAATTGTACACCTGTACAATTATGCAACTTTATGTATGTAACTTTACTAACAATTGTTCCCCAATAAACTTTAATTAAAAAAAATAAAAAAATAAACCTTTACCATATTTTGTAATCACATCTCATATAGCATAAACAGCCACCCAGTTGGTAGTTTTCTAGATAATTTATTAAAAGATCAGACTTCAAAAACTCTCCAGTGTAGCCAATAACAGTAAAAATAAGCTAAGTGATGAAGGTTATTTCCCTAATCTCTAAAGAGCACTTTCCCTTGCATATCACCCTTGTTCTTGACTACAGTCATAGCACACATCATCTTCTTTTGTTGTGTCTATCCCATTAGAGTAAAGGTTGATTTCTTTTTGTACAATCTGCAAGCCATGAATGGTTGACAGAAACCTAAAAGAATATAAGCATTTTATGATGTGAAAATGACAAGCAATTCTAGTTTTAGTGCCCATAAATAAAACTCTCTTGGCACACATCCATGTTTACTTGTTTACATATTGCCTGTAGCTGCTTTTGTGATACGAGGCAGAGGTCAGTAGTTGTAACAGCAACCAGATGACCAGCAAAGCCTAACTGGCTCTTGACAGGAAGAGTTTGCTGACCCCTGCATTTGAGTATAAGCTTCTTGAGTTTGTGTCTAATGAGCCTGATTTGTTCACGGTGTAACCTTTATGCCTAGCACTGACAAGCAGCAACATTCGAATGTTTGCTGAATAACAGGGAATAATTAGGTGACATAGCTTCTTCTCTAACATGGTAGTAGTAGATATATCATGAACTATAGTGTCTAGCTACTCCCACAATTGCAGGAAGCTAACATGTTATCCATTAAATTAAAAAAAAAAGAGAAATGCTAACCAGAAATATCTTCTACGAACTTACTTTTAGCCCAACAACTATATTATAATGAACATTACAATTTAAAAAAGCACATTCCAGGTATATATTCTCCATGATAAATTTTCCCCCTTACCTTGTCAAGAAAGATATTTATATTTAAAATTATTTGTAAACACTAGTAAGAATAACTTACTGGTAATTTTGTTGATTTAAAAACAGAAGGACTGGAGAGAGTTTGTTCATGGAGATTAGAATAATCACCAGGACTTTCAAAAGGATTTAAAACAGGGATCCTTCCTGGAGTTTCCGGTGTTATTTGCATTTTTGGTTCTCTGACATCTCCCATAGCACAGAGCAAAAACTAAAAAGAAAGCAGAAGTACATACAATAAAATGACAAAGTTCCATAGACATTCCTTTTGACAAGTAAAATGAATTCAACAGACATTTCACAAAAATTATCTCAAAACCTAACACACTTGGAGTTTTATATAGTTCACAAAAAAGCATCACACACATTTTCTGAAGTGATCCTTGAAACAAACTTGAAAGCTAGAGAGGTAGGGTATTACTGATATCATTTTGCAGAATTAACAAGCTCAGAGAAGTGGCTTATAAGAAGCAATCAACCAAATGTGAATGAGTTCAGGTGCGCTTTCGACGCAACTAAATGTTACAAGAGACTTATACCTGCAGTTTTAAATTCATTATATCAAGTCTCTAAACAATTTGAATATCCTTCGGATATCCCAGCAATTCCCTCTCAAGCTACAGTTACTAAACAACAATTATTTACAGCAAGCAACAAACAAGAGACGAGAAGATCTGTGCACGCGTGCCCTTCTCGCAAATTAGCCCCCGTCAAAGAAGTATGACTGATTAGCGATAGGAAATTAACCGCCGTTGGTTGCCTCTCCTCAAACATGCTCCTTTCGCTAAAACCCGCAGGGTAGAAGGCGATACTGCGTTACTCCAAGTCAAAGGAGGCTACAATTAGAGAAAAAGAAGAACCCACTTCTTGGAAGGCTGAAGTGCAGCTGGCTTCTTTGGGTGAGGAGCAGTGGAGGACATTCACGCTGGTGTCACCCCCACCCTGCGCGACCATTCATTCTTGGTGTCCCTCTCTTCAGGACCTACTCCCAGGCTGCTCCCATTTACCATGAGGCGAACCAGCAGGCGGGTCCGCGACCGGGAAAAGCGAGCTTTCCAATTCGAGGAGAAAAAGCCTGGAACTACAAAGAACGTACCTAGTAGTGTGTAAAAAAAAGGGAAGCCACCCAAAGGCGACTCCAGGGCACTCCGGAGGTACCGGGACAGCAACCACGACAGCCCGACTCTTTAACTCCCCGCTTCCACGCTGATTTAGGCCAACCAGGGCACGGGGCTTGTGGGCAATTGGCCAATCGCGTCGCACCGCTGTCCGCGAACCAGCCAATCGCATGGAGGCGGCCTAGTAAATTCGAATGGAAACTCCACGCTTCACATTCCGCGCTGAGTAACGAAGCTCCAAATTCAAATCAACGCAGCTCCACGCTTGCGACGAGCGCGAGGGGCGGAGCCTGCCCGGCGTGAGCAGGGGACGCGCGGTGTGATTGCCCAGGAGAAAGGAAGGCGCTCCAGTTCCGGGTCAGGCCCTTCTCCCGCCTCCCGCGGCCTCAGCCATGGCGAGTAGTAGCGGTTCAGGGGCGGCGGCGGCGGCGGCAGCGGCGACGAATCTGAATGCGGTGAGAGAGACCATGGACGGTGAGTGCCCGTGTGGCCCCTTTTACCTTGCGTCCTTTTCCCAGAGCCAAGGCTCCCAGACGGAGGTGAGCCCGGGAGGACTTGAGGACCACTTCCTGTCCCGAACGGCATCTTTGGAGATCCTTTCCAGGGCCGCAGGGCTGAGGGCTTCATCCTTGGAGAGTTGTCTCTTCGCTGCTGCGTAGTTTGTCGCGTGCACGGCGTTCTAGCCCCCACGTCAGCCCGACGCGCGCGGCCCACTACCCGCGCGCATCCCACGCTCCCTCCCCGCGCGCCACGCCCCTCTCCCGCCCGGTGTCCTTCCCTCGGTACCAGCCTCGAGCGCCGCGCCCACCCGGCAGAGCCCCTTCTTCCTTCGACCCGGCGCGGTGGTCCAGTGCGGGACGCCCGATCCTCTTAGTCCAGAGCGGGGTGCAAGTCTGTACCACTCTCAAGACTGTAAGCCCCGTGCGGACATTGCTGTGAGCCCTGTTTGGTCATTGTGACTTTTTTGTCCTTGGCACCCCAGTAGGCGCTTTTAAAATATTCGGTAATGAACAAGTTCGCCTCTTCATCAGAATTTCCCGTTTTGACTTGGAGCGGGTATCCCGGGGCTCCTGGTATCTGTTTTCGCCCCCCGAGGCATGCGAGTTAAAGCGTACACATTAGTAGAAGATGAAATAAATGTCTTGGAGTTAACTACCGTCTCTCTCCTCTCTGGTGCGGGTTCTCCCTTTTAGACCTCTGGTGGTGAGCTTGGACAAGCCATTTAAACGTCTTTGAGCCTGCTGCCCTTTTTTTCCCCCCTGTAAAATGAGATTACCTCCTAGGATTATAACGTGAGTAGGATGACCAGGTAAAGGTATATGGAAGGTGATCATTAAAAGATACTGTATTTTTTTGTGAGTAACATAAGATGTCATCGCACTTGCAGACTCCTTTTTTTGGGTCTCCATTTTATTCTTAGCATCCACCTACGAGTATATATGAGTTTGATGGATGTCAAACGCTGGTTTCTGCATTTTCCAGAGGATACCCACACCAATCTCTATCTCTCTGAAAACATTATCCCCTGAAATTCTCACTAAGCAGTGTCAGCCTTCATGCTGCATCTGTCTCCTTCACTAATACATCTCCTTAATGGGACTTCCGACAAGACTTCTGGCCTTTTCTGCACTAGCTGTTGATTTCCTTTTCAAAGAATTGCTTATATTATTAGAGCCTTTGCATCTCATTTTTTTATTTACCAAGTATCTGCCTTTCGTTTTTCTGAAAAATAGAATTTTGTTCTTAACACCAGATTCAGCCTATTTTCCCATCCTTGATGTATCACAGCTATGTTAGCTGTGCTTAGGTTCCTTAATTATATGGCCACAGGATGCCGTTTGAACAGAATACATACATTTTATCTGTGGTTGAACTTCTGATGTAGAAATGAGAACTGATGGTTTGTATTGGTTGCATCAAGATGATTACTAGGAGACCTTTGTGTAAAATGAAGATTATAGAGAGTGTAAGAACATGAAAAAGTGAAGAAAGACCTTTTTTTTTTTTTTTTTTAAATTGGAGGAGTGAAGGTGTGGATTAGAGAACACTGCCCCTCTACATACGGTTTGTCCACAAACCAGAAGGTACAAAGAAAGACCCAGGTTGACAATGGATCAACAGTTGTTGAGTGCGACAGGTACTGTCGTGTCCATTAGCGCTCTAAACTTACATAAAATCCCTGCTATTGTGCCACTCTTGGGTCCAAGATAGTCAGTCATGTCAAATGTGAAGTTGAATTATTGCTGTCAGTGAAAAACATTGAAATGTTTTCTATGTTGTCTATAATGGTTGAGGTGCAAAGGGAAGAAACATTGTCACACTTGCACTGTAAATAATAACCATACACTGAACTGAAAAAGTCCTAAATGCAGTCATTTTATAATCCCACCTTGTACCACCCTCATTCCCAGGAATAAAACTGTAGCATGCCTAAAGAGCTGGGCTCACTACTTAAATATCATTATTATTTGAAATTCTGATAATGTAGAGTTTCCCTTGTATTTAAATCTATCCATGAGAGCCAATCTCTCATGGATAGTTCAGAACTTTTTGCGTCTGACTACCCACCTTCAAAATGTAGTATTTCTCCTCATCCTCTTACTTCCTCCCTCCCATCAGTATTTGTCAGCTATTAGTGATTTAGTTTTTTAATGGATGTTAGTGATTTGCAAGGATTGTAGAACTCTGCTATAAATATTTGTAATTTTCTTGTGAAATGAAAGGATTTTTATTGACACTTCAGATGGAAGGAAGCAGTGGACTATGTTATTTATCTGCACTCATCAGTCTGAAAAGAACCTAATTGATCCTAGCCCTGACTTAGTATGAGGTCTATTGCATAAGACCATCTACTCTCGCTCACTCTTAGATCTTCAACATTCTCTTCCTACATTCCCTCTTTAAAATGTCAGGCTCTTTCAGCGACCTCTCTCTCTCTCCTATGCACTCAGTTGTCTCTTTTGTTTTTCAGTGTTTTGAAATTTTAGATACTCTATCAATAGCTTTGTACTTTAATTCTTATTTTCTTATATTCTAGGATTTTCCTTATGTTTTAATTTTTTACTAATAATTACGTTTTTGATAATTAGGATAATTACCTCTTCCTTACTAGAAGCTTCATTGTAATACTACATCAGGTACTATATCAGGTAACTACTAACTACTATATCAGGTACTTAGCAAGAAAAAGAAATTAAGAGAGTCCAGAGTGTATAAGGCAGTGTCATTGAAACAAACGTATAGTCCATGTTACCACCATCAATCTAGTTGCTTTTGTGAGAAAGAAGCCTGGGAGTCAGTCTTGCTTTCTCTCACCTCCTATTCTTCATTAAGCTCTTTCAGTTCACTGATCTCAGGTTTGACCACTTGTCTTAACCTCTCCTGTCCATGCCATCCACAGTCTTTCAATAACTTAGCTAGACTCTTTATCCACGTGTTGTCTTATCCCTGTGCAAGTTCCACTCCGTGTTATGCAACAAATATCTTTTAAAAATGGAAATCTGATCTTATCACACTCCTATTTTACACCTTCTTCTAATAGCTCCCCAAAGTTCCAAAATCTTGACTAGGCCTTAGTAGATTGTTGTGTCTCCCTCATATATTATACTTATTTATCCCCTTGAATTTACATTGCTTTCACATGAGACTTTCAGATCGTTTTATTTTACCAAATTCGCTGCAGCATGGGAACTTTTGCACAGGCTGTTTTGGGGCACCCACTCTTTGTTCTTTCTCCTGACTCTGCATTAGCCAATTTGATTTCTGTTCACCCTTGAAGTTTAAGCTTCATTGTCAGTTCCTCAGATAAGCCTTTCCTAAACATTGCGTCCTTCACAACTAGGTAAGATGCCCTTGTAATTTGTTTTGGAAGTATGCTATTTTCCTTTATTTTGCTTGCCATATGGAATCAGTTATTTTAATATCTGTTAGTGTCCAGGAAAACTGGAACCATATCTATCTATTTCACAACTACATTTTCAGCACAAAATACATATAGGTACCAGTGACACAGTAGACACTACAGAAATGCTTATGGATTACAGACAGTTTATGAAGTTAGGAAGTAAAGATCAATGTGAACTGTAAAAGAATGCTTAAAGGAACACAAATATTGAAGTGGAATTATATGGAGGAAAGAGAAAAGGGAGAGGAGAAAGCATAAACAAAGGCATGAAGTTAGGAATAAGCATAGCATTTATAGATAATGGTCTACCATAAGAAAAGACTGGAGAGCATTTGTCAGGAACAATTAATGTTGACGATGATGATGTTAGAGAGTTGGAATAGGGTCAGAATATATGTTCTGTTTATAACAAACCACCCCAAACTTGTGGCAGAAAACAACACAAATTATTTGTCTCTCACAGTTCTGGGTGTTGACCAGGCTCATCTGGGTAGTTGCACTGAGGGTATCGCATGCATTGCAATTAGACAGTGCTGAGTCTGGAGTCATCTCAGAGCTTCCTCACTCATGTAACTACTAGTTGATGCAGATTGTTAACTGGCTTTTCATTAGGGACTGTTGGCTGGAACATGTGGGTTTCCTCACTTGGAGCCTGGGTTTCAAGGGCAAGTGTCTCAAGAGAGAGCAAGAAGGAAGCTGTATTCCACTTTTTTAACCTAGCCTCAGAAGTCATGCAGTGTAACTGTTGGGAGGTGTAGTCTTCGTGAGTCCTGAGCGTACCTGTACGTTCTTGCTCTATATGCCAAGAATACAAAACCCTGGCTGCTCTTCTACCTGCTGTCTCAGGGTTGTGTTTACTGTGAGTAGTAGTGAGGGATGAGGTAACATTTACATTTACCTCCAGGTAAAGTGACAGACTTGCCAGCCACTTACTGTAAAAATAGGGATTTCCCAATCTCAGTGTTCTTCAGCTGTGAATATGGTTTGTCAATATAAGATACTACCTCACTAAGTCAAAGAAGAAAAGCTACCTGGTCATTTGAGTGGTTGATGAAAAAGCACTGATAAAATAACATTTTTTCCTGATTTTAAAGTCTTAGCAAAAGAAAACAGTACATTTTTAACGTGCTAAAGGATTGCTACATAAAACCAACATCACCCTTCATGTTAATGTTAAATGTATTCTAAATAAAATTGGAAAGACCTGCTTTCACTGCTTTAAAAAAAATTGATATGAAAACTTTAGCAAATAGAGCAGGATAAGAAAATTAAAAGAAATCAAAGAGGACACAAAACAGTTATTCGTATGTGAAATGATTAACTGACTAGAAAACAAGAGAAACATAGAGTATCAGCACTAATCGGTTGTAATGTGCAAGAGTGAGGTAGAATTCATTTATGAAAACAACCAAAACTAAAAATTAAAGATATTGATGATTCATTATCAAAATTGATGATAACTGAGCACTGGTTGAACTTTTCTGTTCCAAATGTATGAGAATGACAGGAAGTAATAGTAAAATACAATTATCAGCATATCCATGTTTAAAAACAGGAAAGGGAAGTCTCCATTGATTAGAAAGAGAGAGGTCCCCCTGAAAGAAAGGAGCAGATGGGAACCACAGCAGGGGACTGGGTATAGAACCTGACAGAAGCATGCTGCCCTGCCTGAGTGGAGCTGGGGCCAGAAGTGTGCCATCTGCCACAGCGAGAAATTGAGAAACACCATCCATGTGTTTTGTGTGTTTGGAGCCAGGATGCTTCCACAAAACCTGATCAAGAGAGTTGAGACCAGTATGATACTACCCATCCAAGAACACATCACCAATCCAGGATATCCAAGAAAAATCTCCTTTGGAAGATGAGCTTTCAGCCTAAGTCACAAAGTACCTAACTAAGGTAGATGAAAAACGAACAACTAACATGAAAAATAAAAACCAAGTAGACGTAATTGCTAACTCAATTAGCACTACCATATGCCAAACTCCATTCTAACTCTATCCTTTAATCCTCACAACAATCCTGTAAGTACTGTGATTATCCCCATTTTACAGAATGATGAAATAAAGGCACAGAGAGGTTACTTTGCCTACTAAATAATGAAAGTGGAATTTCAGCCTTGGTTGGGCTCTGGAGAACACAATCTTAAACCACTCTGTTTTTGCTGCTTGCTTATACCTGAAGAAGCAGAAATCTCAGAAATGGCTTACAAAAAGAATAGAGCCTCAAATAGATAAGGGCAGAAACAAAATAAGTAGTGGTTATATGTAAGCAATTAACTATGAAACAAGAATAAGTGATTATGGTGGGCAATTAGAAATCTTAAAATAGAGTTATTGGAATAAATTCAGCAGAGAGCATGAATAACAACATCTTGAATGCAACTGAAGAAAAAGTATTAGCATGTTGGAGTATCAGAACTGAAGAAATGAAAATGGAGAGGCCTGTCGCCTTCCAGCCAAGATAGAATAACAGGGACTGGATTAACTCTCCTACCTGGAGCAACCAACAAAATCCAGGCAAAATATGCAGAACAATGGTTTTCAAGACACTACATCAGGCAGCAAAAGACAGTGATCCCTGAAAGACAGGAAACAAATGAAGTGAGCCAGGTAGTCGTCCCAGCTTATTGCCTTCAGAGAGTTTCCAGACCACAGTGCAGTGGGAGGAGAGGAGGAATCCAGACAGAACCCAGTGGATACCGTGAATTGAGCAGAAGGATCTTAGAGTCCAAGGAGACCACAGCAGGTTGTAGGAGAGAGTACCTGAGAAGAAAGCTACACTCAGAGTTCTGAGAGCTGCAGAAGGGTCTCCCTCAAGTATTCAGCAGAGCATTGAATAGCACGTGTGCAAGGAAAGTATCCAAAAAGCTGGGGAAAGAACCATCCAAAAGGATTAGAGGAAACAGTACACCATGCTCACAGAGGACTGAGAATAGTGCCTGTATCTACCAACCAGAATGGAAAACTTCCTAATTCACGAGATACTGAGTAAAGTACTCAAAAGGGTCTTACCTCAGTGATGGGGAATAATTAGCCCTACACTTAAACAGGGTTCTGGTCCTGACTAGTAAATCTTAAAAGACCCAAAGGATCAAACTGTTTCAGATAACTACCCCATTTCAAAGCTCAAGAACTTGTATAGAAATAGAAAATTACCCAGTACCCAACAAAATAAAATTCACAGTGTCTGGCATCCAATCAAAAATTAGTGGGTAGGCAAAGCAGAAACTACGACCCATGATGAGAAAAATTCAGTCAGTTGAAACAGACCCAAAATTGCCACAAGTGTTAGGATTACCTGACAAAGACTGGAACTACCCCATATGTTTGAAAGTTAAGTAGAGGTGTGGAAGATATTTATATTTTTTAAAGACTCAAAAATTGAACTTCTAAGGATGAAAATGTCAGATATGAAAAATTGGAAAGTCCTATCTCATGAACGTCATGAATAATATAAAAGTTTTTGGGAGGGCTTATATTTAAATTAATGGATGACTTAATATTAACTTGTTCATTTGTCCCAAAATAATATGTAGTTTTCACGCAATTTATATCAAAACTCAAATGGAATCTGTTTTTGGAATTGGTCAATATTTTTAAGTTCATAAAATGAAAGAGCTTTTGATAAAAAGTAACAACAGTAAATTTATGCAAAATAAATTTAATTAAAATTTTGTCTCTGACACAGGATAAGCATGCAACAAATCCATAGGTTTATGGCAAGTTATTTTGTGATAAAAGTGGCATCTAAAGGATAGATCATTCAGTAAAAAGTGTTGGGTAACTGACTTACTAATATTTCTGGAAGTTAAAGTTAGAGATTCTATTTTCCACCCAAACTGTAGGTAGTTAAACATTTAAATATTTATGGAGGGAGGGCAATAAACTTTCAAGTGCGGGAAGAGAATGCTGGTGAATAATTACATACTCTACATGTGGAATAACTATAAGCATAATGCCAAGAGAAAATGATGCAGGAAACAGTAGATAACACGTTGACCAATGACTTAGAAAATTCTGAACACACTCTGGGAAATAGCTGCCATAAAACAAAGTTTAATGTAACCAATGTATATATATCCTGTGGTTCTCAATGCTGGTGTTTGCCAAGTGAAAGACAGATACTTTTATAAACTAATAAAATGGAGTACTGTAAAAATGAAGTTAAAAAATATAAGCTTTCATTTTTATTATTAGAATCAACAAACATGGTCACTGTCAAATTACAAGTTTCTACATGTTTTTAAAGCCTTAAACATGTATATTACTGACTGAGCAGTTCCACTTCTAGGAATTTGTCCTAATAAAATTAGATGCTTATCACAGTATTATTTTAATGGGGAAATGTGAGATCCACCAAACTCTTAAAATAGAGGGTTAAGTAATATATGGTGTTTCCATAAAATGGAATATTACGTGACTGACTAAATTATGTTGTAAAAAGATACTGAAAAGTGGGGAAATGTTCAGAATAATCCTGATTATGATACATAAGTTTTAGATAGACCTTAAATGAGTGGCAGGACAAAAACTAAGATGTAGAAAGCAGTTGTGTGGAGAGAGATTGAAAATTTATTTTGAAGTTTCTAGAGTTAAGTAAGGACAAAGCATTACATGCCCCTTTCCAAATGTAATGATGCTGTGATAGTTCTTTGGTATTTGCAGTGTTATGTGAATTAAAACAAAAGTATTATGTGCATATTTTAAAATGGAAGATTTTGTTTTTAAAATTTTCTCTTTTTTCAGTTCTGCTTGAGATTTCAAGGATTTTGAATACTGGCTTAGATATGGAGACTCTATCTATTTGTGTACGGCTTTGTGAACAAGGAATTAACCCAGAAGCTTTATCATCGGTTATTAAGGAGCTTCGCAAGGCCAGTGAAGCACTAAAGGTAAGAGATCTGAGTGTTAGTTCATTCTAAATAAAGATGCTTTTGTTTAGAAAATGATTAATGATGAAGTTACATGAAAGATACTAAACATGATTAAAGCAGCTTCTATCTCCATCAGAAGAAAATCTGAAGACCAGATTTTCAGCATATATTCAGATCGCAAAAATTGATACTCTCATGGGCTATGTTTTTCTCCCAGAAGTCTCCAACTGTGTTTAGGTAAAATTGTATCTGCCCCAAATAACACATGTCAAGTTTGGTACCTGTGAATATGACCTTATTTGGAAAGAGTGTACCTACAGGTGTAATCAAATTAAGACAAGATCATTATGGAATGAATCACGGATGTCCTCATAAGACAAAGGGAATTTAGGCACATTGAGAAACGGACAGTACCCTGTGAAGACACAGACACAGAGGGGAAGAGTGCCATGTGATCGTAGAGGCAGAGGTTGAAGTGATGGCTTCTGTAAGCCAAAGAAGGCCAAGGTGGTTGGCAGTCACCAGAAGCTAGGAAGACGCAAGGAAGGATGCTCTGCCGGAGCCTTCAGAGAGGGGGTGGCCCTGCTGACACCTTGATTTTGGACTTCTGCCCCCAGAACTGGGAGACAATAAATTTCTGTTTTTCAAATCCATCCAGTTTGTGGTACTTGTTACAGCAGTCTTAGAAGTATGCAGATTTTCTGCTGGGAAGTGGAGTGCTGCTGTAAGAAATATCTATAAATGTAGAAGTAGCTTTGGAATTGGGCAATTAATAGAGATTGGGAGGTTTTAGTGCCCTTGATAGAAAAAACCTAGGTGTCTTGTAGAGACTCTTGATAGAACTATGGACGTTAAAGGTGACTAGTGAGGGCTCAGAAAAAGAGGAGACTGCAGAGAAAGTTGCAGTCATCTTGGAGGATGCATATATTATGAACAGCATCTTGCCAGAAAATACGGACATTAAAGATGCTTCTGGAAAAGTCTCAGACGGAAATGAGCATGGACAGTGGACGAAAGGTAGCCTTGCTATAAAGTGACAGAGCACTTGGCTGAATTGTGTTACACTGTTCGGAAGGAAAATAAAACTTGGAAGCAATGAACTTAGATATTTAGCTGAGGCAACTTCTGAAGTGTAGGAAGTACAGCCTGATTTCTCCTTGCTGCTGATAGTAAAATGTAAGGGGATTGAGAAATTGAGGAAGGAACTGGTAGCAAAAAGGAACCAGCACTTGCTTTGGAAAACTCGCAGCCTACCCAGGTAGCACATTGGCGAGTTGGCCAGGCGTGTGGTTGAGGAAGCTTTTCGTGAAGAGATTAGATGTGTGACTTCACAGGTGTAGTCAGCCATCTCAGCAAGAGACACTGCCAGCTTGGGCGCAAAATGAAGGAGGGCTGTCAGATTTCTGGGCGTCCATGGGCAGGAAAGAACTCCCTGGCTGTCGACATGAATTCATCCTTCGGAAAAGGGGAGACTTGGGAACATTTGAGATCTTGCTCCATGGTATACGCTGTCAGTTTAGCTAAGATAAACTCCTGCACAAATTCAAAACAAAACCAAAAAAAAGGGGTGGCGTGTGGAGAATGACTCAGTGGCTCAGAGACCAGGGAACTGCTGAGGGCAATTGGGCTGTGCTGTCAGCATGGGCCCAGAGGACCGCCCTTTGCAAAACTTAGCACCTCTTAATTGCTGAGCCTGGGAAGAGACAAAGTGTTCCCTTTCTTGCTTGCACACAGTCCGATTTAAAATCTCGGGTGATTTTATTTCCATGTTTATGTAGCACTAACTCACCATAAATACTGAAACTTCAAGTCAGTCCTGCTTAAAACTTCTGAGGACAAAGTGGCTTCTCTTAGCCTTTTTTCTTGCCAGAATAGAATGCTATAAAAGTTGTAGCTTAACCATCTCCAATAAGTTCCAGCAATTTGGGTTGCTGGTTTTGTTCTTTTTAAAACTTTTTCATTATTGAAAATAACACAAAAAGGTAAGTAAAACATTTACAGAGCAAAAATTTGTCATAAGGAGAATGTCCATTCAACTCACTGCCAGCACCCTAGAAGTCCCCACATCACTGACTTCTTCCTGCTTCGCCCTCCAGTAACTACTGTCCTGATTTTTACGGTATGCTTTCTTACTAAGCATGGATCCCTAAACACTGCAGTTCAGTTTTGTAAAATTTTTGAACTTGATATAAATGGGATCTTACAGCACAATCTTTGTACTGGGTTGTTTCATTTAACATTATGTTTGTCAGGGTCATTTATGTTGTGTGTACCTATAATACATTCCTTTTCACTGTAATAATTATGTTTCATTGTACAAATATACTATAACTTATTTATCCTTTCTACTGTGAATAGATGTTAGGTTGCTTCCAGGTACGTATATTTGTATGGTAATGCCACTTGAGTGCTATAAAGGAAACAGAGGCAAATAGCCTATCTGAAAAGAGTATGGAAGAGAGACTGACAGATGCGTTTTGGCATAGCATTTTCATAGACAAAACTTAAGCTATTAGGATAGGAGATTCAGAACTACCTAAATAACTTTTTTCAGTTTTTGTTTTGTTTTGTATTTTTAAAGATTTTGTTGGGGAAGGGGAACAGGACTTTATTGGGGAACAGTGTGTACTTCCAGGACTTTTTTTTTTTTTTCCAAGTCAAGTTGTTGTCCTTTCAATTCTAGTTGTGGAGGGTGCCGTTCAGCTTCAAGTTGTTGTCCTTTCCGTCTTAGTTGTGGAGGGCGCAGCTCAGCTCCAGGTCCAGTTGCCATTGCTAGTTGCAGGGGGCGCAGCCCACCATCCCTTGAGGGAGTTGAGGAATCAAACTGGCAACCTTGTGGTTAAGAGGACACACTCCAACCAACTGAGCCATTCGGGAGCTCAGCTGCAGCTCAGCTCAAGGTGCCGTGTTCAATCTTAGTTGCAGGGGGCGCTGCCCACCATCCCGCAGAGGAATCGAACTGGCAACCTTGTGGTTGAGAGCTCACACTCCAACCAACAACTGAGCCATCTGGGAGGCAGCGCAGCTCAAGGTGCTGTGTTCAATCTTAGTTGCAGGGGGCGGAGCCCAGCATCCCTTGCGGGACTCGAGGAATTAAACTGGCAGCCTTGTGGTTAAGAGCCCACTGGACCATGTGGGAATCGAACCAGCAGCCTTTGGAGTTAGGAGCATGGAGCTCTAACCGCCTGAGCCACCGGTCCGGCCCCACTTTTTCAGTTTTGAGTGTACTGGTTATCTCACATCCAGTGAGCCATAGTCTGATGTGAAGGCAAAATCAGTAATTAAGTTGAACAAAAATCAAAGTATTGCCCATCTGAATGGAATGATAAGCCTCATGGATAAAGCCTCTTAAAATGCATTTCTCCCTTAATCTAAAACCAGCTTACAAGTATCTTATTAAAACAAGGTAGGAGGAAATCCTGAAAAGTTTCTAGCAAAAAAGAAATATTGGTTAGAATAATGAGGAGAAGTATAATGGTTTGTGGTATAGGTGAAGCATACTAGCCATGTGTTTGTTATTCTTTGGCCCTTTTTTGTCCAGTTTATAGCATAACAGAGGTATTTTTCCATCTTAATCCCCTTTTCACACTGTAATAAAGCATGAAGAAACAGTCTGATAAAGACTGTGTGGATAAGGGCTTCTGTAGGTTAATTTTTCAAGTAGCAGTATATTTTTACACTATTATTTAAGATCAAATAAGTTTTCTACTGCTAGCCTAACAGTCAGTTCAAAAGGTAGTTTAATGTCCTGCAGAAAGTGAAAACCACTGCATTATCCTGATACAAGTGGTTTGGTACATGGGGCAGCGGGGGAGTTTGTTAATTATTGCGGTATTGACAAATTCATTTCCATAGTGTCTCTTTTTCCATGGTTTTATTATAATGAATCTTATTTTATTGTTCTAGGCTGCTGAAAATATAACAAGCTGACTTTCTGGAGAGATCCTGATGAGATGTCAAGTTTTGCAAGAGGATTTGAAGATCGCATTGTAGTCAAGACCATACAAAGAAATTACTGCATGCAGCAGTGTAGAAACACTTTCCTTTTTAAAAGAATTATAAAACCATAGCTTTATAAATCAATGAAAAGTGGCTTACAGAGAGAACTATCAGATGTGTTTACGTCACATATTTTTTAAACAGTTCTAATGCTTTGTCATTGAAATGTTCATATTTATGTATGCTTTGTTTATAGCTCTGATAGCTTTGATTTTCTAAACAGTCTTATCAGATGTGCACATCTGCTGTGTCTGGTTGAAGTATAGTGGAACCCATCAGTAGTAATGTAGTTCTGACTTGTTGACATTTCCATTATAAAGCTTAATTTTGAATTGTTAATGCAAAATAACTATGGACTTGTAGTGGGCTGCCAGTTGACAGAATTTCAGTCACTATTTCTGAATTTTGATTTAGGTTCATTATATCTATCAGAATCTTGTGTTTCTTAAGGGCACAAAAAGCATTTGTTGTAATTTGCTCTTTAACAAAGAATATTTAGTTTTTAAACATAAAGTTTGTCTGGCAGTTAATAATATGAACCAGATCAATCTTGTATTGATTGAAAATATATAAAATTTTCAGAAACTTAGATTTAAAAAGTAACAGAAGTACTTAGCTTATAGTATTATTTATCATTTGAATCATTTCAATTTAATGAGCATTAATTGAGAATGATTTTCTAGGTTTTATACTATGAAAATGGCGGCCTAAAAATAATGCATAGTGAAACATTTTCAACACACACAATTCTTTTTATTTTTATTACATAAAAATAATTTGAGTGCTTACCTAATATATCTTGAGTGGTTACCTAGAAACACAACTAGTGGTTATCTAATCACTAAATAGGAGCTCTCATTTAACAAATAAGTTACTGTTTTCTGAAGGAATAAAGATTTCCAGGCATTAAACAAAAACTAAATTATGAAATGTTTGTAATGTCTTTCTAAGATCATTTTTTGTGCATCATTTTTACCCTGCAAATTTTAACTAATCACAATTTGATTCAAAATAAATTTTAGAAAGTTTAGGATAGTATTGATTCTATTTCTGTAACAGAATCTCAATGGAGTGTTTTCCCCAAAACTAATACAAATTTAATCTGGTTTTATTTAGACTTTGCTAGCTTTCATTTAAATGATAATACAAGTATTTACTCTTTAGCAGCATTTTTTTTGTTCTTCACACATATGGAAGTGATTTTAGTGAGGCTTCATAACATTTAAATGGCAGCCTTCTGTACTGTTTTAAAAATATAGTCTTTTGACCATTTTAACTTTTTAAATGCATACGTCTTTATCTCCAGGTGCACTAGAAGGCATATTGGGAGAACTGGTTGGGAGACATTAAGAACTTGTGATAGTAAGTCATTTATTGGGTAAATAATGCAAATACTACATGTTATTTATAATATCAAAGATAACACTTGTCAAGCTCCAAAATTGTATATACTTTTAGGCCATAAGAGTTAATAGTTTTATTATGACTTTGTAGATTAAGTTATTTATGTATGAAAGCAGGAAAATATATTGAGACGGAGATATGTTTACAGATGACTTCTTTAATACGTTACATTTCTTAAATGTAAACATATATTTTTAATGCATACTTAAGTAATATTTAAGGAAACCAAACAAAGTAATGATACAATCTCAGTGTTGTGCATGTTGTCAGTGACATAAATAAATCCATTTTGGTGGTTATTGGCATGTATATTCTTTTTTTTAGATTTTTATTAAAATATAGCTAACATACAGTAGGTCTACACAATAGTTATTTAACATTTATATACCTAAAGAAGTGATCACCATGATAAGTCCAGCAACCCTTTAACACTACAATACTATCACAATATTATTGACCATATGCCCCATGCTGTATGTTAAATTCCCACGACCTGTTTTATACCTGGACATTTTGAGCTCCTCCTCGTCTTTTACCCCCTTTGTTAATTTTTCAATTACAGTTGACATTCAATATTATTTTACATTAATTTCAAGTGTACAGCATAGTGGTTAGACATTTGTATAATTTATGAAGTGATCTCCCTGACTGGTGCTCACCTGGCATTATACATAGTTACCATATTATTGACTATATTCCTTATGCTATACTCTACATCCCCATGACTACTTTGTAACAACCAAGTTGTACTTTTTATTCCCTTTCCTTTTTCACCCATTCCCAAGCCCCCTCCCATCTGGCAACCGACAAAATATTCTCTGTATCTATGATTTGTTTCTGTTTTGTTTGTTGATTTTGTTCTTTAGATTCCACATGTAAGTAAAGTCACACTGCATCTGTCTTTCTTTGACATACTCCACTCAGTAAATACCCTCCAGGTCCATCCTTGCCTCTGCAGATGGCAAGAACCCGTTCCCTTCCATGGCCGAGCAATACTCCCTTATATATATATACTGCCTACTCTTTATCCATTCATCCATTTACCCAGGCTTCCTCCACATCTTGACCATTGTAAACAATACTGCAAGGAACATACTGATGCACACGTCCCCTTGAAGTAGCATTTTAGGTTTCTTTGGATAAATACCCTGAAGTGGGATTACTGGGTCCTTCCTTGTTTTAGTCATTGTTTTGTTTGTTTTTTTAAATTAGTTTATTGGGGTGACAATTGTTAGTAAAGTTACATAGATTTCAGGTGTACAATTCTGTATTACATCATCTATAAATCCCATTGTGTGTTCACCACCCAGAGTCAGTTCTCCTTCCATCACCATATATTTGATAGCAATTGTTTTAAAGTCTATTTTGTCTGGTATAAGTATTGCTACCCCAGCTTTTTTTTTTCATTTCCATTTTAATGAAATAGCTTTTTGCATCCCTTTACTTTCTGTCTGTGTGTCTCTTGATCTGAAGTGAGTCTTTTTTTTTTATTTTTAAAGATTTTATTAGGGAAGGGGAACAGGACTTTATTGGGGAACAGTGTGCATTTCCAGGACTTTTTATTGGGGAACAGTATGTTTTTCCCAGGACTCATCAGCTCCATCCAAGTCAAGTTGTTGTTCTTTCAATCTTAGTTGTGGAGGGTGCAGCTCAGCTTCAGATCCAGTCACCATTGTTAGTTGCAGGGGGCGGGTGCAGCCCACCATCCCTTGTGGGAGTTGAACTGGCAACCTTGTGGTTGAGAGCCCGCACTCCAACCAGCTGAGCCATCTGGCCACCCAGGAGCTCAGTGGCAGCTCATTGACTTCATTCTAGTTGCGGAGGGCACAGCTAGCTGGCCCATGTGGGAATCGAACTGGCAGCCCTGTTGCCCAGAGCTCACACTCTAACCAACTGAGCCACCCGTCTGCCCTGAAGTGAGTCTTCTGGGCAGCATATGTATGGGTCTTGTTTTCTTATCCATTCAGTCACCCTGTATCTTTTGATTGGAGCATTTAATCTGTTTACATTTAAAGTAATTGTTGATAGACACGTAGTTACTGCCATTTTATTCATATTTCAATTTAGTTTTTCGTCTTAAGCCCCTCTAAGATCTCTTGTAATACTGGTTTGGTGGTGATGAACTCCTTTAGCTTTTTCTTGTCTGGAAAGCTCTTTATCTGTCCTTCAATTCTAAATGATAGGTCTTGCTGGGTCGTGTAATCTTGGTTGTAGGTCCTGGCTTTTCATCACTTTCAATACTTCCTGCCAATCCCTTCTGGCCTGCAAAGTTTCTGTTGACTAATCAGCTAATAGTCTTAAGGTAGCTCCCTTGTAGGTAACTTAACTGCTTTTCTCTTGCTGCTTTGAAGATCCTTTTTTTTGTCTTTAACCTTTGGCATTTTAATTATGATGTGTCTTGGTGTGGGCCTGTTTGGGTTCATCTTGTTTGGGGCTCTGAGCTTCCTGGACCTGTATGTATGTCTATTTCCTTTGCCAGGTTAGAAAAGTTTTTAGTCATTATTTCTTCAACTAGGTTCACAATCCCTTGCTTTCTTCTGATATCCATATGATGTGAATGTTTTTATATTTGATCTTGTCCCAGAGGTCTCTTAACCTACCCTCATTTTTTTGGATTCTTTTTTCTTTTTGCTCATCCAATTGGGTGTTTTATGCTACTTTATTAAATTGCTGATTCCAACCTCCGCTTCATCTAATCGGTTGATTCCCTCCAATGTAGTCTTCATTTCAGTTATTGTACCCATTTCTGACTGATTCTTTTTTTGTTTTCTATCTCCATTTTTATATTTCCTATCTTTTTGTTGAAGTTCTCTCTGAGATCATTGAGCATCCTTATAACCAGTGTTTGGAACTCTGCATCTGGTAGATTGCTTGTCTCCATTTTGTTTTAGTTTTTTTTCTGGAGCTTTGCTCTGTTGTGAGGGACATGTTTCTTTGTCTCCCTATTTTGGCTGCCTCCCAGTGTTTGTTTCTATATATTAGGAATGTATGTTGTGTCTCCCAGTCTTAGTAAAGTGGCCTTATGTAGTAGGTGTCCTGTGGGGCTCAGTGGTGCAGCCTCTGTGGTCACTAAAGCCAGGTATTCCAGGTGTGTCCCTTGTGTATATTGTGTCTTGTAGTTGAGACTTGGTTGCTGTTTGCATAGCAATGGGAGGGATTAACCTTTGGACTCATTGTGAGGACTGGCCATGACTACAGGGAAGGACCTGTGGGGCAGGGGCTCTACCTTCAGTGCAGGATTCACATTTGCAGGGCTCTGGTGCCTGCCCATGTGCCCTTTGGGTGTGTCGTCCATGGAGGTGGCTGAGTGATGCTTCAGCTCAGTTCAAAGCTGGCCACTGGTATGCCAGGCCTGGGGCCACCTGGGAGGGGACCCACTGCAGGCCACGTTCAGCCACAGCCTGTGACCTATCCAGGACCACCTGTCATGAGCCACAAAGCAATCTGCAGCTGGCCACTGTCCACACTGCTTGAAGGTGTCTTGAAAGACCAAGCTGGGAACCAAGGCCAGCTGCCGCTAGTGCCACACTTAGGACTGCAGCCTGAGGTACAGGACACGCGGAAGCCAGATGCTGCTTGTTTGGGTTTTGTGAACCTTTGAGAAAGTTTAGGACAGTCTAGCATTTGCCAAGGAAGGTGGTTTGTAGGGAAAAGCCACTGAGAGTGGCTTGGGTGTGCCCAGGAGTTGGGTAACGTGGTCTCAATTAACCAGGGTGGAGCCAACGGTGTTAGCTAGGTTGATGGAAACTCAAATATGGCGTCTGCCTGCATCAGCATGCCGGAAAGGGGAGGCTCAACAAAGGAACTGTCTTCCACTAGCTCCTCTGACCCGGAGAAAGCTGCCTCTCGGGCCCTCAGCTTGAAACTAGACAACTCAGTTACTCCCATATGTCCCTGGTGCTTTTGGAGCTGCTGCCCAAGCGCTGGAGCTCAGAGCGGGTGAATCTGTCTGGGTAAGTCCATGCGTGGGCCCTTTAAGAGGAGCATCTGGGACTCCAGCCACCCTCCGTGTCACTCCATCACAATCTCCACTGGTTTTCACAACCAGAAATTATGGGGACTTCTCTCCCCTTCTCTGGAACCCTGAGCTGGGGAGCCTGGTGTGGCACTTGCTTCTCAGGGGGGGACCTCCACAGCTGAGATATCCCTCCCAGTTTTCAATGGTCACACACAGATGTGGGGCCAGCCCATTCCGAATCTCTGCCCCTCCTACCAGTCTCGAGGCCACTTCTGTATATCCATAGTTGTAGGGCTTCGGTTCAGCAAGACTTCAGGCAATTCTGAATCAGGTTGTTCTGGAGTTTAGTTGTAATTTTGATGTGATCGTGAGACAAGGTAAGCACAGCATTTACCTATTCCACCATCTTGACTGGAATCTGACACTGAATTATTGTTGATAAATCTTTTTCTTTAAATAGGCTCACTTAAAAAATCTAAAATTTATTTTCAAAATAAAAATTTGTATGCTACAAAATGGCACTACTAAAATGGAAATCCAGCATCATTTGCCATAGCAAGAAAGCAGCTATAAAAGTTATTAACAATGAAAGAAAAACATAGACATATCTAAGTGTTGTCTTTAATATCTGTGATTCTATTATGTTGGTGGAAAAGTGGTAATTGTGGTTTAAAAGGTTAAAAATAATTGAAAAAACCATGATTACTTTGCACCAACCTAGTAAGACCTGCTCTTTGATGGAAAAGAAGAAATACAAGTACAGAACTTAGTTATCAGAAGGATTAAAAGAATATTGAAAAGAATTTCACTATGGCATTTAGTGCTTTTTAAGTATGTCTTGTGTACCACTCCCTTTGGTACTTATCTTACATTTTGGAAAACCAAAATCCTAAATAATCCCCAAGATTCATTTTGGCTCTAATGTTCATATAGTTTTTTAGAAAGCTCAGGCTTTGGGATCAGACAAGCTTGATGCGTGTGTCCTCTCCAAGTCTCTTTCCTTATTTGTAGGATGAGGATAATAATATATATACCCACAGTGTTATGAAGATTAAGTGGAGATATGTAAAATCCATAGCATACCACCTGGCACATAGTAGGAGCTTCATAAATATTAACCTTCACTTTATCTTTTGTATTAATTGGACTTACCTAGCAGATTAATTTCAGGAGTGGCCCAAGGATTCTGATTAGACTCGTTTGAAGGCACTTTTTTTCTGATCAATGGAATCAGACCTCATGTTTTCATAAACTTATTTTTATATACTCTTGGAAACAGGCATAATCCATATAAATATAAACATATACTGTGTTTGTAAAGGGAGAAAGATCAAGACATCCTACCAATAAACACAAAAGATTAACATGTAGCTAAATTTTAGTATAAAGACTTGCATGGCTAATTAGTGAAAGGAGCCTATGAGGATGAGAATGTGTTGGGGGAAGAAGTAAGGATGATGGATAATTTTCAAGTCTCTATTTTCAACATAAAATAGCTCATTGTTCTCAAATGCTTCTGATAAACTCAATGTGAATATGAGTGATCTTTGTTCCTGCTGAACACTGGGAACCGTCATGTAAAATAGGAGCAAAGAACTGGCTGAACGAAAGTTTCCTTGGAAGTCTACTGATCGAAAACTGGGGGGGAGGGGTAGCCAAGGACCGCTCAGGAAGGCTTCATTGTGGCCCTGGATACACACCATACCTGCTTTCACATGTCTACCTAATAGAAATGGAAAAGACTTTATCAATCAGAGCCAAGTTCAGAGAGACAGAAAAGCATTTTGTGTGTAACAAAGACAAAGTACTTAGATTTCACAAAAAACGGCACTCTATATATGGAGCTGCCCTTACATTGAAATGCAACTGCACAAGGACTTTGGGGGCCTGGCAGACTCAGGAAAAACTGGTGTCGATCTGACCTTTCAAGGCAGCGCCACTAGCATGACTTAGATAGGAAGAGAGTTGTTGTGATGGATTATTATGACTCCCGCTCTGTCACTTCCATCAGTTCGGAAAGGTTTTAGAATCTATGTTGGGATTTAGCAGTAAATCTGGTTAACAAGGGAGCCCCTAGGGAAAACAACGTGTGGAATTGAGAAGATGCTTTCTCACCTGGGATTTCTCGTCTTTTCTTCTTTCACTTTCAACATTTTGTGCCGAGTTTTCTTGTTGCTCTCACAAATGCAGGTCAGAACAAAGGAATCCATACTGAGATGTTACTAATAATGCATCTCTCCTCCCTCGGGGAAAGACAAGTCTTAGAAGTATGATTTAACTTAAAGAAATGCAGCAAGGTAGGTAGTACAGGGCACTGGGGGAAGGGGTGAGATTGGCGGCTGGAGAGTTCTTAAGGTCCTTCTAGTCATTTGACTGCTGCACCCAACATTTCCCTAAGCCATCAGATACAAGAGCAACTCTCAGCATTGGCTAAAGCCCATCTCATGATCCATTAGTAATGAAAACTGAAGATGGGATGCTGCTCCCTTTGGCTTAGATTGCATACCCATGTCCTCATCTCCTCATTTCAAATGCAACTCACTTTTCCTGGTTAGCCCCCATCACACAGTTGTCAAACAGCATGTGCCATTTTTCACAATCTAGCTCATAGGTAGATTCTAGACAACTAAGTGGAATCCAGTCTGCCCTGCTCTGGAAAGGAGGTTGGAACAAATCATTATCATAGTTCTTCCAGGAAAACCAAAAAGGAGACGCCTTTTCATACACTATTCTAGTGCATCAAACAGGCTTAGTATCATGGTTAAATTATCAAGCCCCACCACCGAAAGTAAAGATGGTCTTTATAACTCCTCTCGCAAAAAATTATTTTATTACTATTAAGTAATAATATTTGAGGCATAAATAAGTTCTGTAATATTACAAATAATCGTGTACCCTCTCCACAGACAAAGACATTTGAACAACTTCCTTGTCTCCTATTCAAAGTCTAATTTAGGATTGTCCAATGAATCAACAATATAATTATCTTTAAACTGAATACCTTATTCACAGTATCTTCCAGATTCTTACACTTCTCTTCATTCATATATACGAGTTAGATGAATGTTCACACCAACTTATAAAATATCACTCCCTTGTCACTTGGGAGCCATCTGACCTTCAAGGAAATTCCTGCTCTTGATCCTGGAATTCCAACACCTATCACTATACATAACGTGTAGTGAATGTTCAATAAATATTTAGCAAGTAAATGATTTAACAGTCATACATAGATGCCATTAATGTTCACATGAAAACTTCCTGCAGCAATTATTAGTATCTTTTCTTCTACATGATCCTGAAAAAGCATGTTGTTGACTGGTATATGCCATCATTGAACTTTGACATTTCTCTGCTCTCATTTTAGGTTTATGTTCCTATGTCTCAATAATTCTCAAAGTTTTATGGAATTGCCATAAAACTTTAGAGATGTACCTTCTACAAGTTTACTTGGTGGGAGCAAGACAATTCTACTCCTCTGTTTTCCCCATGAAGCAGACTATAACCTTCAAGAGGGCAGGCGTAATATCTAGCCTCGCGTCTTGAACATAGTAGATGTTCAAAAAAAGGTTTGCAAATGAACTAGTTAAATGCCTCTCTCCCCTTTTCTTCATGTCAGGGCTCTCTACAGAGTCATATCCTGTGTCTTCTGGGAAAAATGGAAAAGAACTAACAGTTTGGTACCAGCTATGTGTCAGTCACCAGCCTGGATGCCATACATACATTACCTCGTGATGTTTACAGCAATCTTGTGAAGTAGGTATTATTCTAAGAAACTGAGGGTTGCGATGAAATAAATACGTGCACGTGAAATTCTTCTTTCTCCTAGAATATCCATTCTCTTCCATCTGCTTGATCCAATCAAACCCAACCTTCAAGAACCAAATTAAAACTGTTGGAAGTACATTCTCCATGAGTCTCGTGTTTCTGTTCATTTCCTGAGGAAGGGCACTGACAGCTTTTGTTCTGGGTTATCTTTGCAGGATGTTTGTATAGCAAACAGCCTTGGAACAGAGATAGCATCTCCCTCTGGGAGAGGACCAATTTGTTTTCTGACCAGGATAATAAGGAGAACGTCACCCTCCAGGACAAAGATTGGACGGGTTTGCTACCAGCGCCTTTAGAGGATTGGGGTCTCCTTAGCTCAGGGTTCTTCAGCTGTGATGTAAATCCACAACGTGCACAGCCTCCCTATGGGCTGCTCTTTAGCACCCCTGTGGGACTTGTAGGACAAGGAGAATCACTGAACACAGACCGCCTGCTGCCTGCTGTGCTGTCAATGATAAGGTCTGGAGCCTCTGACCCAGGAATTTGGTGTCCTCTGCAAGTATCTATGAAAATGCAGCAGACTAACTTTTCAGCTTGCAGATAGGGTAAAAATCTCAGACGTTTTGCAGTTCTTGACAAAGACCTTCTTCCTTTGGGAAGCCTTATCCAACTAACCAGTCTAGCTTACAGTAATAGCTCTAAGACACATTTGGCAGGAAACCCAACCTGCTAAGTCATGAATTTGTGAACAGTTTTTTACCTCACACCTGATATTGCTCTCCTACAGGTAGGACAGACAGCCACTGACACTTCTTGATAAGTGTTTAACGTTTTCCTGCATATAGAAATTGACGCTTATTTTATTAATTATAATTCATTAAAATGCACTCAAGAGCTATTAAGTGTAGGACATTACGGTCAAAATATTTAGGTAATTATTTCCCTAACTGGCACATAAGGTCCTTGAAGATAAATGTAATATCTAGTACTTCTTTTTTTATCCATTATAACTCTTTGTGTCTCCGATTCTCTCATTCAACAAATATTTATTGAGCATCTGCTATGTGTCGGTAGTACGTTAATTGCTGAGTATACAAATGAATAAGAGAGACTCCCAACTTTTGAGGAGCTCCTGGAAACATGCATGCAGTACAAGGAGGATGTCCAGTGACAGAAGTAAGTACAGATCATTATTGGAACTTGGAAAAGGGCCACCCATCTGGACCTTCATTGTATGTGGGTGGAGCTGGCTTTTCCACCTCTTGGTATTTTCAGCAGCATATAGTGCTCAGTAGATACTGAAACAAAGTGTTGATGGGTGAACTGATAATTCAAACTAGAAAGTCTGACCCAATCCCTGTTCTAAATTTATGTAAGACACTCCAAAATAGCCCATCTAAGACTTGGCCGGCCTATGCTAAAAATGATTGCCAGCAAGTTCCAGTTCTACCTATTTAAAAAAATGTATACAACTAGTGTGTTGAAGTAAATGAATGTATATCCAACACTAGAATAGCACTAAGGACTAGAAAGACATGTTCCCTGCCCTCAGGATATTCAATGGAGTGAGATAGCCACAGAGAAACATAATCTAAAACTGCACAGGAAAGCATACGCATTGAAAAGAAACGAGTTACTGTGAACAAGCTTTGGGAGTTTACTCTGTGGGGACGAAGGGAGCTTCTTGCATTGGAGTTGGTGTTTAACGGGTGAAAAGGGTTTCCACAGGCAGAAGGCTCTCTGCAGCCCAGGGAAAAGCGTGAGCAAATGCACGTTCTTTAAAAATACATAAACAAATAAACTAAGTAATTAATAAAAGGACAATTCAGGAAATGGTTAATAGAACAGCATTTAGAATGTAGGACACGTAGAGAACTGAAGGTCAAAAAGGAAGTTTTGTTCACTGCCTTCCACAAATATTTATAAGCACCTGCTGGGGAAACTAAGCAGGGAGGGACTTGAATGTCACCCTTAGGTGCTGGGGCCTCATTCATTAGGCAGAGGTTGCAGGGAATGATGTCATCTGATCTGTGAGGAGGAGGTACGTGTTGGCGTCTTTGTGAAGGATGGTTCAGAGGTGACAGGTGGAGTCAGGGACAGCAGTGGGGAAGCTTCTGTGATCATTCAGGGGAGAAATGGGAAGGGTCCAAACCAGAGGAAGATCAAAAGAGGACAAAGGTACGAGACTCCTTGTGAGGTTAGAATCCACAGAACTTGATGACGGATTCAATGAGCGGTGGTTATGAGATGAGCCCAAGCCTTCTATTCTGGAAAATACACAGGACGATGCTAGTAATTATAGTGAACATTCATCAGATAAAATACCTTGAACTGAGAAGATCTAAAAGGTCTTTGTATTAATTAAGCCATCCTTCACTTATCTTTTTTTGTTGTTTGACATTTTATTTTGTCATAATTTTAGACTGAGCAACCTATATTTTTAAAGCAGGAGAGGTAAACACTTAGGGCTTCTCAGGAAACGCTCTTACCAATGTTTTTCAAATTTCAGGACCATTGGTGGATCATGAAATCAATTTACAATGTTATAAAATAATACCAAAAAAGTGAAATAGAATAAAGCAGAACAGAAATAAAATATCATAGCAATCACTCATATAAAGGTTATTACTTTGTGGAACTTTGTGTTCTGTTTTATGTATACACACTGGGTGGCAATGTCCACTACATGTCTTAGTGTGAGTTGCAGTTTAAAAAGTATGAAAACCACTAATGTAGATAATGTCCCATGAGCCAACTCTCTAGTCTAAACCTTCCCTCCTCCAGGTTACAGAATTAGAGTGTTGATGGGAACAGAAAGGGATGTAGGGGCTTGAGGCATCTTTCATCACTCAACAATAAATGACAATTCAATTATGTAAAACAATGGGTGCTAGTGTCTTGTTTGGAATCCATGGCTTCTGGGATTTTTCTAGAAAGCCCAAAGTACCTTCCGCATTTTTCTGTTTCTAGTCCCTTTGCCAGCGTGGGGAATACTCAGGATTACCCACATCTGGTCCACCTACAGATCATACCAAAAATAGGAGGAGAATACATTATTCTGTTTTCTTGAGGTTTCAAATAAGCTTTCGCTAAATATTTCAAGACAAAAGAATTAAAAATGTAAATTGTAAATTCTCATAGATTTCATTTTTCCACTAGATGGCAGAAAAAGCATTTGTAATGGAAATTACATTGTCATCTATTTAATCAGTTCTGCAGACTTTTTTAATAAAAGGAGACATATTTCATTTCAGTTTGAACAGTGGAATATGACTATAAGACATCTGATTATTTGATAACTAATTTAATCACATTAAGCTTAAAATTAAAGAGAAACTTTAAATTAGTTTGTGTTTATATATGTACATATATGTCCACGCATCTCAATTAAGATGCACATGATGAGATTTCATTGGTCTTAGAATACTGCCATGTTCTCTTTTAATACAAATTTTTTGATGAAAGGTAGTTTTTAAATTAATACAGAAACTTTTTTTTATGTTCACATGGATATAATTAGGTATACAATTAGGATATACGTGTACTTAGTTATGATATATTGTCAATAATAATATAAGAAAAAAATTGATGGTACATCCATAGTTATAAACTCAAAGTATGTTTGTTTGCTTTACAAAGAAAGAAAATAAAAACTCTGTGAGGTAGGTAAGTATAATGTAAAAGTTAAACGTAGTGTATACCCTTTTTTCCATGCTAATAATTCTAATGTGACTTTTTTTTAACCCTACATTTATAAGTCATGTTGCCATTTATTGATAATAATTCTTCAGAGGCATTTGTAATTAGAACAATTTACTAGGCAATTGAGAAGCGTTTTACAGACAGTAGTACCCTTGCTCTGGTTCATTTACCATCAAAGAGAAAATTATTTCATGGACCTACAAAGAGCAAAATGGTTAATAAGTGAGTCATACAAAAGAGAATGTTTTAGGAAACACAGCCACAATTTGATAAGGTAATATCAAACTTCAAATAAAAAACTAGGTCAAAGAAATTAAGTATTTTGTCCCCACTTCAGTCATTGCTCTTGCTACTATTTAGCTTACAACTGGTTTCCAAAAAGTCGAAGCGTGGACCATCAGCAAAAGAGGAGAAAAAAGAAAGGATGGAAAATAAGAGATGATGAAAAGGAGTAAAGTTCAACCATCTGTTGAGTGCTTGTTCTGGGTCAGGCATTGGGGTGGGAATGGAAACGTGGCTTCTTGTCTCAAAATGAGAGCGTAAGAGACAGTGGGGAGATGTTAGGTGAGCAAAGAGGAAGCAGTAAAAGAATTGATGAGGCGTGGCTGATTAGTTCAGTTGGTTAGAGTGAGGAGCTAATAACACCAGGGTTGCTGGTTCGATCCCCACATGGGGCACTGTGAGCTGTGCCCTCCTTAAAAAAAAAAATTATGAGATTACATAATAGTTGCCATGGCATTATTGAGTTACCTCAGGTCTCTCCTCTCCTAGCCATTGCCAGTTGCATCTTCCCCCACAAAATAAAAACAAAAGGAAATCTCTGGAGCTTGCTGGTAATGCCCACAATCCTCAGGAAGATGGAGAGTGTCTTCTAGTGGCTTGAGCGGGGCATTGGGAAGCACATCAGCAACGACCCCCATGCAGCTTGCTGTCTGTATAAAGTAAGCTATACCCAGTTCCAGAGTCACTAGCTTCGAAAACCCTGTGCTGTGCTGTGGATGGCGAAGACGCCTGATCTTGTTTTGAGTCAAGGTGGGTAAATGACTTTTTGGGAATAAGCAACTCACATAGTACAGTAAATTACTTTCCAGGACAATGTTTATCAGCGTAAATGATCTCCCTTGGTATATTGAGAGGAAGACTCTTATTATGTCTGTTTCTTTGTAAAAATGACTGTGGGTTAAAAACACACAAAAATATTTTTAAATAAAATGAACTATGATTTAGGTACTTTTTTAAATACAGAAAATTTATATTAGATTTGCAGGAGCATTCCCTTGCAGAACCAAATGTTGAAAAAGTCCCACTGCCCCTAATCCAGGCACTGTGGGTCCTGCTGCCTGCTAAATGCGGGGCCCTGGTCAGTCACTTTATAACTCTGGGCCCCAGTTTCTTAAATTATGTGCAAGACTGGAGTTAGACTTCCAGCTCTAACATTCTCTGAATGAGAAGAATTAAGACTGTAACAGCTTACTGATTAATGGAAACAAACTGGAAAGAACTATGGTCCTAGGTCCGAATGCCAACTTCCTACTGTTTAGGTCTTCAGTTCCCCTCACGCTCTCCAGTTAAAGAAATAGAAATTTGGGCTTTCTGGATAAATTCTTTGTTGTGTTTTGCCCTTCTGGAGGGTGTCACTGCAAATGTCTTTATAAGTCTACAACCTGAGCCATGAAGTAACGTCTTTAGGGCTGCATGAATGGCTCTCTTTTGCTAACCCAGCTCTGAGGAGACTCTGCCCCCAAACGTTGAGTGGTTTTTGTTTTTCGACTAACATCCAGGAAGAATGTACAGCGGGAGCCCTCAGAGTGTACAACCCTGTAGATCTACACTCAGCACATCTCTAATGGGCTCAGCGCAGTGACAGCTGTGACGAATACCGTGGCAATTTCCCAGATAAGATTGTATCTGAGTAGGGGTTACATTTCCTTCGGAGTTGCAGAGGCCATTATTATTCTTTGGAGAGGAATTCTGAGGAGGAAATAGCTGATTTAAATGCCTGCTGTCAGTTGCCAAAGAAATTGATACAAAATACTGCTATAATGATGTGGAAAACTGCCCATTGTTTTGGATTCCACATTTTTGGGGGGCTCCCTCTCATTCATCATCTGAGATTTCCCTTTTAGCCAACCAGGTGCATGAAGACTGGTGCACTGTAAAAGCCTCGTAACTCGGTCTCAGCTTTGGGTTCCTTGGCATTTCACATTATGGCAGCTCAACCATTTGTTGTGACCTTTTAAACTCTCGTGTGGTCTTCTAAGAAACTGTGTGCAACCCAGAAATACCAATCCACTTTGCATACATATTCAATTTCATTCATTCAACAAGTACTTGCTGAGTTTGCTACACATGAAAAGTCAACATGGGGCAGTGGTTCCAAGCAGAGTTTCTGGAGCCAAACTGGCTTGATTGTAATCCTGGATCTACCAGGATTACTAGTTGTGTGACCTTGGACAAGTTACCTTAGTTTCCACATCTGTATAGGGGGTTTAATAGTAGTACCTACCTCGTAGGGTTGAAATGAGAATTAAATGAGTTACCATTTGTAAGGTGCTAAAAATAATAATGGCTCATAGTAAGAGTTCATTAATATGTTTATTACACCTATAAAGATGATGACATCGTTATCAGTATGAAATTTACAGCCTAAGATCTCAGAGAGGATATGTACAGGAATAATATAAATCAAGATAGAGGGTGCCATGGAATGACAAAAACCTTGAGCCAAAACCAACCAACCAAACACCTTGAAGCCAGAAAAGAAAATATAAAGACTGACGAATTTGACAATATAAAAGTTTCAATCTTTTAGACACACACAAAAAATACCATAAAATGCATAGGCAAAAATAAATAAATAAGTAAACCAGAGGAAAAACTACTTGCCACTGCTTAGGTTGACAAAGGATTAAGGACATTGAATCCATTGACTTGAGGACAATTGGGAGGAGGATGTGTGCGTGGGCCGAGATTGGACAGGAACTCCAGAGCCTCCAAGGAGCCTGTTGATTGCAAAGTAAAGTGTTTGAATTAAATTTCATTAAAAAGAAAGTGTCATCAAGGTTTTCTAGACACAGAATTGTCCCTAAAAAAGATTGATCTGGAAACATCATGTTGGGTTATTTAGAGCATAGATGGGATGGGTTAGGATGCTGACAAGATCAGGTGAAAGGTAGCATCAGCCTCCCCTGGGAGCGTCAACGAGTAGATGGGCATGAACATTCACTTCGGTCAGTAAATACTTGATGATGACTGAGGTTTGCTGAGGTTCTGGAGTCCACATAATTGGGAAAATGGTAGTAAAGTTAAGGGAGACAGGAATAGGACCTGCTGGGTTGTTTCTGAATCTACATAAGTGTCAGGAATCAGCATTAAAATTAGAGAGAGATTAACGATTAATTGGACATAAAAGTGTAGAGCTCTAATGAATATATAAACCAAGAAATATAGAATTAGGTTTCATCATAATAGACATTAAGGCCAGGGACAGAGTATTTCCCCTGAGTGGGCATGGAGGCCTGAGGACCTAGGCAGGAAAGCGCTTGCTGAAAACACAGATTCCTAGACTGCATTCACACATACTTAATCAGAACTTTGGGATAATATTAAGGACTCTAAATTTTTAATGACTTATCAACATTTTTCTTATAAAATTGAGACCCTCTGCCTCAGAGGGTGAAGCGTCTAGAGGCCTCTTGTATTCTGAGGCTTGTGACCTCTTCCTCCATCTTCGAAGGACAACTTCCATCTCTGCTTGTGTCATCACATGGCCTTATCTCTGATTCTGCCTCCTCCTGTGTCCTCCTTATAAGGAACTATGATTATATTGGGCCCACATGGGTAATGCAGGATAAACAACCCCATCTCAAGGTCCTTAACTTGTTTATATCTGCAAAGTTCTTTTAGTCATGTAAGGTAACATATTTACAGTTTCTAGGGCTAAAGACGGGATACCTTTTGAGGCAGCTATTATTCTGTCTACCATCGTGGCTCAGGTAAACCTGAGAATGTAGCTTGTGCTGTGAGGGAGCCTGTCAGTGCTCTGTGACCTCGTCTCCCACTTTTCTTCTCACAGGACACCTTAAATGTCCGTCATGGCACGGGATGTCAAACAGACTGAGAAGGCACAGACTGTCAATCCGTGCCTTCAATACTGGTGAAGACAAATTTTTTTGGATAAAAATAAATATGAGAAGAGGTTCAATTTTTATTTCCCACATGTCATTTGAGTGTTTAGGAATCTCCTGGAATACAGTCATCCCACTTTGGTGATTGATAAGTGTGATGATTAAATGTATGTGTCAACCTGGGTAGGTTATGATACCCAGGTATTCAGTCAAACATCTATCTAGATATTGCTGCACAAGTATTTTTAAGGTGTGATTAACATGTAAACCCATAGATTTTGAGTAAGGCAGAGTACCCTCATTAATGTAAATGGGTCTCACCCAATCATTTCAAGTCCTCAAGAGAAAAGACTGAGGTCCTCCAAAGAGGAAAGAATTCTTCCTCCAGACTGCCTTTGGACTCAAGACTCCAGCATCAACTTCTGCCAGAATTTCCAGCCTGCTAGCCTGCCCTGAGGATTTTAGACTTCCAAGCCCCACTATCGCTTGAGCCAATTCCTTAAAATTCCTCTCTCTCTCTGTCTCTGAGAGAAGTAGATAGATACGGAGAGCGAGAGATAGAAATAGATAGATATACACTCTATTGGTGATGTTTCTCTGGAGAACCCTGATTAATACAATGAGTTAGAGAAGCACTTTCAACCTGTGGAAGGGCATGATTTGAAGCATTATAATAAATTCCAGGTTCAAGGGTAATATTAATAAATTTAGAATCCCAAAGTAGAATAAAATCTAGCCTCACTTATAGTTGCTCTAAAGTGGTTCTCTGCCTTTTGTCAAGTGAACCTGAAATATGGATTCACCAGAAAGTATTGCTAGAAGGGACTCAATTCTGGCAAAAACTACCTAAAATTATTATAGGTACTAAAAATGGAAGAGATCTAGGAGATTTTTATAATTTAACTCTCTTACTGATCTTAAGAAAATATTATAAAATCACTTGATAACAATATTATAAATAACCATATTTCCTTTCATACAATTGCTTTCTAATGATTAGTTAATTAAAACTCTAAAAGCTCTGATATTAAGAAAAGAGAAACCATGGCTCACTAGCTTCTGGAGTTGAATTAAACAGTCACAGTAACATCACATTGTTTCAAGGAAGAAAGCAAGAAGAATGACATTTGAAATCACGGGAGGAGTATGAACAGGTATAGTATAATTGCTTGGCTTGGAATTTTGCCAAAAAACAAGCGCTAATAATTTTTGCCATAAAAAGTAGCAAGGATGCTCTTTAATGAAAACTGCTATTGTGAATTTCTGGGTTTCCATCGCATCAGAAAGTGATATTGCTATAAAAAAGAATCCACTTCTATTTGAGCATTTGTGAAATACTGACTTATAAGTGGTTTTCTGGATCCTTGCAACCAGTGGAAATGTAGGCAAAAGTGTTCTCTAATCCTTTAAAAGTAAAGATGAGAAAAATATGTGTAAAATAGGCACTTTAGAATTTTTCCAGAGCAGTTTGCTTTCTTTGGACCAGCACATATATGTGTCTAGAGGTGTCCAGACGTGAGAGTTGGGGCAGAAGCGTGAAAGAGGAAGTATTGGTATGGGAGCGAGCAGGAGAAGAGGGCTTCAGCCAAATACAAGGATGAACAATTAAGTTTGCGAACTCATCCGAGAAAAAGTGCTACATGCCTCATTACTGAATATCCCTGCGGTCACCTTCGAAGTCCTCCCCTTGGGAAGCTATGCACCGACGCCAGTGCCTAGTCCACCCTTCAAAGCAGTTTCGGAACTCTTTCTGGAATGGCCATCAGAGCTGTCATTGTATTACCCTTGATGACTTGAATGTCATCAAAATGTCCTCCTTTCAATATTTCCTTTATCTTCAGGTAAGGAAAGAAGTCATTGGGGGCCAGATCAAGTGAGTAGGGAGGGTGTTCCAATATAGTTATTTGTTTACTGGCTAAAAACTCCCTCACAGACAGTGCCATGTGAGCTGGTACATTGTTGTGATGTAAGAGCCATGAATTGTTGGTGAAAAGTTCGGGTCATCTACCTTTTTCATGCAGCATTTTCAGCACCCTCATGACCAAATAGTAAACTTGGTTAAGTGTTTGTTCATTTGGTACAAATTCATAATGAATAATCCCTCTGATATCAAAAAAGGTTAGCAACATTGTTGCAACAAGTTCACGAACTTAATTGTCAGACATTATATGTCATCTCCTCCCCTAGGTATTTCTAAGGCCCACAGCTTCTCTATTCATCATCTCGGCTTCCCTTCGCCTTTTTAAAAACCATTTAGCCTATAATCCTCACACTTTGGGGCCATAGTCTTGTGTCCAATTTCCTGTTCTGCCATTTCATAGGCAGGCGGCATTGACCAAGGTGCTTCCTGATTTGGTTCCTAGTGGAAGCTCTTTTTCTGGTTTGTAGATGGACTCCTTCTTACTGTATCCTCACGTGGCAGAGGGAGAGGAAGGGTGAATGGTCATGTTTCTCATGTCTCTTCTTGTAAGGCCACTAATTCCATTCATGAGCGCTTCACCCTCATGACCCAATTACCTCCCAAAGGCCCCCCCTGCCAAATACCATCCTACTGGGGGTTAGATATCAACACATGAAATTGGGGGGAGGACACAAATACGGAGGCTATCGCTACAAAGCACCCCTACTTTCAAACAACAATAACTGACTCTCTTGCTCACAGGTCACAAGTCAGTGGCTTGGCTAGGTTCTAGGCTGCAAGCTCCAGGTTTAATTCAGGCTTACACTACGTGTCTTGATACTCCCAGAATTAATGGCTTCCAACGGCAGAAGTTCTGTCCTGTGTATAGCATTATGTGGCCCAGGCTAAAAGGCAGCATCATCCATCTGGAGCATGTTTTCTCATGGCAGGTGACCAGAACGTAAGAGGCAACCTAAACCCATGAAGGCCATTTAAGACCTCTGTTCACATCATGTGTGTGAACATTCCATGGACCCAGCAAGTTGTGTGGTGAAGTTCAATATAAAAAATGCAGGGACGTCTGCTCTGCACAGGGTGGGAAGGGGAAAGGGTATCTGCTGAATGGTAATCTAAACACCTTACCTGTACTTGAATAAGTAACTTACACTCAATCAGTCCCAGCATTCTTAGGTGTTATGTAGAGATGAAAATAATAGTGGGGTACCTTTAGGGTTATTGGAAAAAAAATATGGTCTATAAAGAAAATGGCACAGTTTTTAGAACATAAAGAACATTCAACAAATATTCTCTCTTATTAATTTCCTTTGTATATGTATAGGGAAGTAACACAATGGAAAAAGCAAGATGATTAGGACTACAGAAGAAATTAAAATATCAAAGGCAGTAAGATTAATTTAAATTCTAAATTCATAAAAAGGACATTGGAGGAGGGAGTTTGTATTTATCTAGATGGTCAATTTACAATGATGGTTACCCATGTTATTATTAGTTGTTGGGCACTTGCTCCTATTATGCAGAGAACTGTATGCAGATCATGCTAAATAAAAAATCTAGACAAAATGTAGCCAAAACCAACATCTTGCTTATTAGGCAATTTGGCAAACATGATAAAACTATACACTTGAAGAAAAATACGTAACATGGGAAAATGTCAGTAATTAAAACAAAAACATGAACCATAATGAATATGTTTAAGTAGCAGCAATTTCTAGAAAGCATCTGTGGTTTGCAGAAAGCCTACATTTTAAACAATTTTTTAATCTTTGAGAGATGATTTGGCTATTTTAACAAAATTGTGTTTCCTTATGAAATTTTAAAGGAAAACCAGAGACTCTCAATTTAAGATTCTAACTAAAGTGCCTGGATTGCTGCAGAGCTGATAGGGTTCTTTCTAACACATCGAGTTAGATCACTCCACAGTTGACAAGGTTGCTCACTGCCCAGCTTCGTCATGGAGGCAACAAAGCATATTGGGTTCACTCCGCTTTGGCTGATGTGATTGCTATATGTAGATATGGCCTTAGTCTTGACATTTAATCTCCCAATTCTCCAAAAGTACTTCCTTCCATCTGATAAAATCGAGTTTAAAAGCTAAGAATTACTTAGTTCTATTGAGCTAGAGTCTTGTCTCTTTGAGTGGCATTTAACTTCTCAGCTCTGATTTCCATAATTGGAATATAGTGTATTTGCTTATCTCTAATTCTGAGACCAACTCCTTCCATTAATATGCCGAGTGACTTAAAGCTAATTTTAGCAGCAAAAACAACAGGAACTTGCATATTTCTATAAGCAGGTCTCACAGATAGCCCACCTCGCAGGAGAGAAGAGGATTTACTCAGAGCACCCAGCTTTCTTTCTGTAATTAGGCTTTCTCTTATTATTCCCAGTTCACATTTACTACCTAGTGTGTCAGTAGAGGATGGATCTGTAGATCCTCTGAGCTTTAATTAAGGTTGGGGTTCTCATTCCTCTATTTGATCGATACCTGTTAATCTGACAAGTTTTTATGCTTGTATTCCTTAAAGACACAGAAGGTGGAGGTTACTGTAACTGAGTGTCAGCTCTTTCTCAGTTAAGGATTTTGCTCAGATCCTTACTGATTTCTTGCTCTGGTCACCCTGCCTAGAGAGCATAGAAATCATAATGCTCTCTTCATTCCTCCTCTTTCCAGCCTGGACAAGAACTGCCTCTTAGCAGCCAGTGTCTTGCATGCTTTTTCTCTGGCTCTCACATTAGCTCTTTTACAGGGAAAAAGGATCTGCGTGCAGTCAGTTCCAAGTCAAAATTAAACAGAGAGAAAAAGAAAGGACTGAAGAATTGTCTTCCCACCTCCCTGAAATCCCTGCTTTTGTTCATTCATTCATTTAACCGGTGTTTATTGAGTACCTCCTACATAAAATTCATGACATGTGGCATTGAAAATACAAATATGAGAAGAACACTTTTTCTATTCTCAGGGAGCTCACAAATTTATAAAGACCAATCAACAAGCCATTTCAATTCAGTGTGAAACTGCCATAATGGAGGTAAACACATACCTAGTTTGAGGGGATCTGGAAAGTTGTTTTCTGGAACCAAGGATTTCTAAACAAGACCTGAAGCCCAAGCTGACCCACTACACAGAGGTTTGGTTGGAAAAAGAGTCCGGGCAGAGGAAACAGCATGTGTAAAAGCCTAGATGCTTTTTTTATTTTCATGCTGCTTCGTTCTCCTGGTCTGCAAGTTTCCTTCCTGAAAAAGGTTGAAGAGAAATGGAGAAGGCAAGATTGCAACCAACAGGTACTGTGCCCAGAACACTTCGACTTGTGATCTAAGGAGGCAGAAGCTTGTCACACTCTTCCTCCTTGTTCTTCCATTCGTGTCACTGTTTCAAGACTTGTTGCAGTCAGAGAACACATGCTCCTCCCACCATTACTCATGCAGATCCACCTTTTAATCAGAATGGAAAATAATTCTGAGTGGGCCTTCTGGTACTTACTTTTCTCATCTTGAAAACTATAATGATGGCACACAGTTTAGTGCGTTACATTAAAACCCAATACATATGCCACTGTACTTGCAACATAGAATCATTCCTTGCAACTGACATCGTTGAAGTCTTGAGACTTGAGCCTCCTTCAAGCATCAGAAGGAAGACTCCTCTCACATTGTCATGCAGGGACTCTGGTCCTGCTCCTCTCACAAGAGCGCAGGATATGGTGAGGCCAAAAAGGAACACCCACGGAGCCATGGATAGGGGGTTCATACCACTATTTCTCGCTGGTGGCTTCGTTGGAGACACAAAAGCAAACATCTGCCAGTACCCCAACATGGAGTCTTCCTGCAGCCCCATCTCGCTGACAGCCGGGTGAGACAGGAAGTGGGATCCACACGATCCGCAATCCGCCATCAGCTTCTCCGCCAACCAGCCAGCCAACCAACCAATCAACCAACCAATGCAGCCATGGCAGTTATATTAGTGGCTAATGGCTAAATGGTAACAGCTGATGGCCAACTAGTCACAGCTGATGGCCATCTACTACCTGCGCCGGCATCTTTCCACGTGAGGCTGAGAGCCTGGAAACTGCTTTCTGGGACTCTGTCCTCACACACATCCTTTGTCGGAGCCATGTTGCCTCTGACAGACCCCACCTACATCTTCTCCATAATACCTTGGTGTTCCCTGATGTAGCTGGTGACACCCACAATTATTACCACACTTTATAAATTTCCCCCCAGGAGAGGGGCTCAGAGAGTGCAGGGGTTAGAAGTACTACTAGTATCATTTCAACCACATAATGGGTGAAAGGGACATTTGTGGGTTTCCCTGGAATCCCATTCTCCACTGGCAGTACTGTTTCTTTGAGGTAAGGCATTCTAATTTGTAAATAATTTTTTGGAAACCTGCTCTACTCACAAATTAAATCTGCTTAACCTTCCTTATAAGTTAGATATAAAGAATAACTATACTGGTAATGTCTGACAACTACTGAGGAACTACTATATGCAAGGTATTATTCTAAGGGTTTTGTGGGTGCTAAATCATTTAATACTTACATAAATCTTATGAGGATATATACTATTTTTATAATCACTCTCATGTTATGAATGAGGAAATTGACACCGTGAGGTAAAATAACTTGCTTAATATAAATGGCTGGACTGGGATTTGAACCCAGGCAATCTGGATCAGAATCTATGCTCTTAAGCACCATACTTAACCACCATTACAGATGAAGAAAAGCCATTACAGATGATTTTGAAGAGTAATATCTTGCTAAAATATGTAATAAAAAGAGAAATCTGCAGTAGACACAGGGAGGATTAGATATTAAATTCTAAATTCCCAGAAAGATGAAAACTTCTGTATGTGTGTTATTACAGCCCTAATAATAATCACTAATAATATTGTAAATTTCTTGCTGTAGTTAAAATGATTAAAAAGTCTCTCCTGAATTGATTTATGCATATATATCACTCATTACTTCGTAGATGTTCATTCATCTCAATTTGCTCTGGAGTAATGGAAAACTGCTCACTAAAAATATTATCAATCTGACTATTTTAGGAATTACACAAGAAATATTTGCATAAGATATATTCCAATTTGTGTAGAATTTTTTAAAAATCTTGTATAAATAATCTTGTATACAAGACTAGTTGTCTATCACTTTAAATATACACTATGGTGTGTATAACTGTGTTTGTTTCTTCATCTGAAAAATGGAGCTAATAGTGACGACTACATTGTGAGGGTTACATGGCAGTGTGAGCATGGAAGTGGTTTATAAACTGTAAAGCATTATAGGATACTGGACTCTGTTACTCAAAGTATTGAAAAATAGTCTGTTTTTGATATTTGAAAATAATCCCCTCCCTCATATTATGAAATGAAAATATATTCATAATTTTCAGTATCTGACAATGTCTAAAACTTTTTCATAAGTTGACTTTCTTTCTCATGTAAGCAACAGAGACATACTTAAGTTATTTGGGTTTTAGGCTTTTGTTGGAAAGATACGTAGAGGAGAAAAAAAGAGTTCCACATATACAGAAATGTTATTCAGGACCCACTAGTGGTTCTAGTCATCCAACAGCCGCCCAGGTGACTCCATAACTCATCTACCTGGTGGTTGTTCCCTGGGCAATGAGTTGATCTTGCTTTTTCCTCTGGGGTTCACCATTTTGGTGAGACAGTGACTCTCTGTCTCAACTTTGTAGCAACTAATTAATCAGCTGACTGGCTCCTTTCTCCATCTCATGGTTTCTTATGCTTAGTGGTTACTGTCTTAGACTTCTGCTTGCTACCTTTTTTCTGTGTTTCTCTGCACTTCCATGTTCTCAAACACGAGGAATGGGCTAAATAGTGAGCTGGTTGGGTAGCTGCCTGGGGCACAGATCTTTAACGGCCATTGCTATCTCTCTTGAATAAATTGTAGGTATCAATTATTTCAGCTTTTCACAAGAGTTTTTATATAACTAGTGAAATGTTTGGTTCAGATCTCTCTGAAGAAGATACTGACACTTGTGTGCAAATTATCCACAACATTCCTCTCCAGTGCTGACCTAGCTCTACTGTGTGTTTATGCAATACAAGTGGCAAGTTGTAAGGTGCAACTACAGGCTGAGCCACCAATCCCGGGGATAGCTAAGTGAGTCATCAGAAGTTGGGATGTCCAGTTCTGATGAATTCAAATGAATCAGTTGAAATTCTGACGTCAAATAAAGCATGGCATAGTGCCACATACCAGGAAGTAGTTTTTTGGTTTTTGTTTTTAATCGTTTATATTTAAAACCTTTTACTGCCTCTAGGAAATTGGTTCAAAACTTTGCAAAGAAAAACCAAAGGAAGAACAAGAACAATGGACAAGCAGAAAGTAATTAGCTGACATGAAACCAGATAAGAATCAACAGACAGGAATTAACTGTCATTCTTACATTAATTCTGCGTTTTAAAAAATGACTACACTTTTGCATTATATAAGTTGGAGGTAGTCGTTGCAAAAAATTTCAAACAATACAGAAATGTAAATATAAAAATGCTGTCTCTGTGGTAGTAGCTTCCAAGCTAGTCCCCAGTGATGCCATCCGGTATTTAGGTCTCTGTGTAATTCCCTCCCTTTGAGTGTGGGCTCTGTTCTAATGAATAGTAGATGGCAGAAGTGCTACTGAGATGAGGTTATAAAAAAACTGTGGTTTCTGTCTTATTTGCGTACTCTTAGCTCTTTCTTGGGTGTGCTCTCTCTTGCTTGGTAGCTGTGTCTCTTAGTGCTTAGGCCCAATGTAAAGTTCTGGCTATGCTGCTGGGAAGCCCACTTGGGGAGAGAGGTCCTGGAAGATGAGGGGCCATGTGAAGAAGAACTGAGGCAGCTCTGGGGATGAGTCATCTTGGAAGCAGCATTTCTGAAGCCAACCAATGTTGGGTCCTCCTTCGGTTGAGTCTTGAGGTGACCCAGCCAATAGCTTGGTTGCATCCTGTGAGAAATTCGGAGTTAGAATCTCCTAGATAAGTTGCTCCCTGATTTGTAATTCACAGAAACTGTGAGATAATAAATGTTTGTTGTTTTCAGCTGCAGCATTTTGGCGTAATTTGTTTACAGTAATAATTAACTAATGTACTCTCCAATTTCACTCCCAGAGGTAATCAATATTAACAACCAGATGCTTATCAGTCTACCCTTTTGCCTATTCATATGCCACAATGAAATATATGTCTGTGTATACATACACATACAGTTGTTTTCTCATAAAAGTAGGGTCACATGGTACATATTTTTGAGTTAGTTACAGTCATGTAATAAACCATGGCCATCTCTCCATGTCAATACATATATATCTAACTCATTATTTCTAAATTGCTATATAATGTTCTATTCACTTTGATGAACATTTAGGTTGATTCCAATTTTTATGTATTTGTCTCCTTGTGTATACTTCTCTTTGTTCTTTCTTCTTCCTCTTGTCAGACATTGCTATTTTCAATATCTAAAATAATTAGTTTCATCAAGGAACCACAAATTTCACCCCTTTATGAAACTGTTACATGATTATGAAAGAAAAAGTAGAAAATAAGCAAAAGCAAGAATGAAACACTATGGAAAATCAATAATCCCATCTTCAAATGTATGACTTTCCTTTGAAAAATCTGCTTTGAAGCTATCTTACAAGTTTGACCCTTGATTCTCTCATTGTAGTTCCTTATTTGAGACAGGATTTATTTAAGGAATGTTTTAGAATTTCCTACTTATTGAATGTTTATTTACATTTTGTTGTTCATTTCTAATTGTATTATATTTTTACCAGATATTATACTTAAATATTAAATTTTGTTTGCTTTTATGATTTTACAGAGACTTACTTCATTGTCTAATTCATGAATAATTTTTGTAAAGTTCAGGGAGAAATGGAAAAGTTATTTTTTGTTTTTAGAATATAAATATATAAATATAAATATTGATGTTTACATAGTAACTCATTATATTATTTACATTTTTTTGTTTGTATTTTTAGATTTAGAAGGCTTTGGATGCATAGGAAATGAAAGGCTACCTTTGATAAACATAAGCATTAACCTTCTGTGTGATAGAAAATGGCAAAAATAACTTCTTTCTAATTATATTTTAATCAAAAATACATACTTTGAAAATATAGTTTGTAAATGAAACTCTGAATCAATGTACAATTATATAGATTTCAGAACTCTGAAATCTATGAATTTAAGAATTTTTATGCTGTCTCCAATGATTTCTAAATGAGAATATTTCTAACCTAATTCAAAAAGTATCCCACGTAACTAAGTCAAAATTCATCTTTTGTTATATCTGTACACAATCCTGATTGTCCTCTGTTAGTTTCCTTATATTTCACTACACTTAGCATGTCCTAGATGCTTAGTGGGTTAAAGAAAGAAGTAAATTTGTAAAGCATATGTATTAATATGGTTATTTCCAGTGGAGTATTCTGAGAGAACACACTGACTTTATTTTTATTTTTTCTATGATTCCTCCCCGCCCCCATCACTTAATATCTCAAGTGGAATTGGATTTAAAGTGTTTTGTACTTTAAAGTGTTAGTGGATGTCACTGAGCAGTGAATCTCTACGAAAGGCTATCGCCTTTAATGATAAATGAAAATGAACAGCTAAATTGTGAACATGCATTATTAAGAATCAGCATTTATTTCAAAACAGGCATTATTTTATAGTTCTGGAAATTGTGTAAATCAAAACTGAAGTAAAAATAGAAACTGATAAATTTACAAGGGTTAATAGGTATCATCCGAATACCTATCTTCTGTAACTACCATGTCACACACAAGTTTCTAAAATGCTTCTAATAGTTGACTTAGGGTCTTAAAGAAAAAGGAAACCACAAATCTAGACACAAATTTAAAACTGGGGCTATGTAGACTTTGTAATGGAAACAGCACTAAAACTCAATTTGCTTTTTCTGGATTTCTTCCCAGTTTTATTTTGTTTGAGAGGAAATAACATTTTTCTTAATACTAACAAAACCATTTTTTTTTTATTAACAAAGATACTTAAAAATAAATGTCAGAACATTTTGTTGATTTAAAAATCTCATTGGATAGGAAACATGTGGATTCCTATAAAGCTTACTTTGTATCTCAGATACATTTAGATCCTTAAAACTTTTTTGCCAATGAACTTCTTCAGAGAGTTCATATATTTTTTATGATTGGAAATATATCATAATATTTCTGCTTATAAAAATAATTTCAGTTTTGTTCTATTGTATTAAACTGTTATTTCAAAAATTTTGATTTGTTTATTGTAGTGGAAAAATAAAAGCCCTTGTGTTTGTCTCTCCAAATAAAAATCGTGCTTGTAAATTATGGAAACATCTTAATCTGCTGGTTTTTTCTTCCTAAAATATCTCATTTGGAAATAATAAGCGAAAAATTAGAAATTAAAACAAACTTTAAAACCCTCCTTGTACAAAGAAACAGAATAAAAATAAAACCCCCACACTACCTCATCCAGTCAACATTCCAAGGTAAATTAAATATGCCGTGTGAAAAAGAATATGGGAAATGTGCCTAGGAAATGAGTGAAATGATACTGAAAAGTTTAAAGACGAAGTAACATGGAAACTGTTCTGTTGATTTGGTTTCTGAATATTGTAAATAAGGAGTTATGTAACTGTTTTTCTAGCCCTTCTCCTTTCCTCTGATCTTTGAAGTGTGTCACTCTTTCATTTTGCCATTCAACAGTCTGACATGCAAAAGCTTTGTTCAGACAGTTTAATTTAATCACTGCCACTGGTTCAACAAGATGATAAAATCCCGTATGCTGTACAACAGCCAGCATCCAGCTCACTGTTATCTGATACTGTTTGAAGGTTCTCTCATGAATGCATGCTGATAACACAAGAACTCCAAACATGTCATAAACAATATATTAATGCCCCAGTTGGAATTCCATTAGAATAAGAAGTATATGAAGTTTAGGCCATTCAAGTGGGCCAATGTAATAAAATGTAATTTGGACTAATCTTCCCAAAGAATGTCCTGTGTTTGAAGCTGACAGTCTCCTATCACAAGCAAAAGTAATTGCTTGTTGACTGCACTGCAGACTTGAATCATGGCCTTTGTACTTCAAGCACCTTCCAGGTGTCTCAGCTAGAAGACAATCTGTCTCTTTGTTTGAATGGAAAGACATCTAAACTATAAATAATAAAACACGCCGTGGGTATTTTAATGAATATTGCTCATCTAGATTGGAATTTGTGGAAATCTGAGACAGGAGGAGTTTAAAGTCAAAACACAACAGAATATTTATTCTCTGAAGTATTAGTTTCAATGATCATGTCTTTAAGTTTTACTAATTTAAAATACAAAAATACCACAAATATTTATATATAAAAGGCTTGCTCAATTAAAAACAGGCAAAACTATTGGAGGAAAGATGAAGTAATAGTTTTGCAATTTAATAAAATATCTAGGAAATGTTTTTCTTTTTTTAGTATTAAAAATATGTGTGAAAGAATTGCTGAGCTGATTAATTTAAATGGTACTTGTTCGAGAAACTATTGAGAAAACAAAAATTTTGCTAGTGGTCACTGCACAATGTTACAATATTAAAATGCATATATGGTGCTTACCATATGTCCATATGCTGTTCTAAGTGTTTTACTTATTCCAACTCTTTAAGCTTTACAGCAACCAATTTTTTTTTGTTTTTTTTGAGGGAGGCTGAGGAATTTGCTCAGGATCCTAGAGTTATTGGTGGAAATGGGATTTAAACCCAGGCACTGTGTTCCAGAATCTGTGCTCTAAATAATTATGCTTCTATTGTACTCAGGAAGGGCCATGTTTATGACAACATCAAAAAAGGATTTAAAAATTTTATTTTGGAGGACATTGAAAGTTGGAGATGCTGAGTCACACTAATGCAAGAGTGATCTAATATGCAAATATAATCATGTTACTTCCACGTGTATATCTTGTCAGTGATTCTGCATGTGTTGGCCCTCTTTAGCAGGGCATGGAAGAACCTTCTACAACCTGAATCTTACCTTCTGCATTTATCCGGTGTGCTCCTAATGCTCCAGTGACACTGATTATTTCTAGTCAATGGAATGCTTTTCCCACCTCACTTCAATGAACCTTTTATTCATTAGAGAAAGAAAGTGGACATGTATTAAGTAATAGGCACTGTATCTAGGGATACATCAATGAAGAGAACAGACAAAGATCTCTACCCAGGTCACATTCTAGTGCAGAAGGACCAACTAGCAATGAACATCATAGATAAGTAAATTATAGTATGTTGGAAGGTGATACGCACTCTGGAGAAAAGGTTAGAACAAGGTAAGGGTGTCGTGCAGGGAGGCCTGCGGGGTCTCTGCTCCCGCTCCCCACATAGGAACGCAGGACATGGTGAGGCCAAAAAGGAACACCCACGGAGCCATAGGTAGGGGAGTCATACCACTATATTCTCTCTGGCGGCACTATACTCTCAATGGAGGCTGGATCCACACTGTCCGCAAACCGCCATCCACACTTGCCAGCCCAGCCGCCATCTTCTTGCTAGGCCCCCATTCTTCTCTCTTCTCCTCCCTGCTAGCATAGCCACAGCAGTTATATTAGTGGCCAATGGCTCACTGGTTACAGCTGACGGCCAACTAGCCACAGCTGATGGCCATGCAATCACAGTTGGCCATTTACTACCTGAGCCAGCACCTGTCTATGTGAGGCTGAGAGCCTGCAAACTACTTTCTGGGGCTCTGCCCCCACAAAGGGGAACTGAGAATGTGAAGTGGTAGTGTGGGGGGAGAGGTGAGATGCCATTTCATAGAAATCATTGGGGTGAACTTTGAGTAAGACTTGAAGAAAGTGAGGGAAGTAGCCACATGGACATCTGGAAGAAGAGTTCCAGTAGAGAGAAGAGCCGGTGCGAATACCACAATACGGAAACCTTCCTGTTCTGTTCTCGGAACAGCAAGGACACCAGTGCCACCGGACAACAATGAGTAGGGTGATGGGGTCAGAGAGATGATGGTGTTGGGGTAGAGAGAGACGCAGATTGACAGGCTAAATTGTCAGCCTTTTCAACCATTGTAAGATTTCAGTTTTTTTCTCTGAGTGAAATGGAAGGCCATTGCAGAAGACTACCAGGATCTGACTTACATTTAAAATGATATTGCTGGATGTATGTTGAGAATGGGCTATAAATGGTGGCAAAATGAGAAGCAGCAAGATTAGGTAGAAGTCTGTTGCAGGTGAGAGATGATGGTAGCTTGGAATAGCAGACGTGGGGAAAAGTTGACAGATTGTGGATATGTTTTGAAGGTAGAGACAGCCGACCTTCCTGTGGGCTGGATAGAGGTTTGCGAAAAAGACCACGAGCCAAGAATGATTCTTAAGTTTTTTGTTCTGAGCAACTCAAAAGAGGGAGTTGCTAATGGCTGACTCAGAGAGAGATGTTGGTGGAACAGATTTGAGGGAGAGAACAGGAGTGCAGTCTAGGGTGTGTTTACTTCGCAGATTCTAAAACGTTCTTTCCAGTTTTTGTTGTCTAGCAAGCTTCTATTTGTCTTTTAAGAATCATCTCAGGCTTTCCTTCATCATCACCTCCTGTCCTGAGTAGAGTAATTTGTTTTCTTCTGGACCCAATGGCATTCTATAGAAACTCTATTAAGGCCCTTTTTACCCTGTTATACTAGATTGCCTTTCCTGTGGACTGTGATGTTTTAACTCTGTATCCAGTACTACTCCTGGCATATAACACAGGGCTTGATTAGTATTTATAGACTAAATGAAAGAATGAAGTCACTCTGTGTCCAAATAGTGATTTTATTTTTGTGGAAATCAGAGAATTGTAAAGAAAACTAGGGCTCTGATTTAAGTGAGGAAAGCTGCATGCGATGTGGTCTTTTCCTAAGAATTCCTAGATAGCTGATTGTTTGCAAGGCCATCCTTACAGTTTTGTGGATCCACAAGAGATTCTACCAATGTTTAAGGTAAGGAATTTGCTCAATGTCGTATGGCAAATCTTACAGCTTTCCCACATTCTTTAGCTCTACTACCTGGTACCTCTTGTTATGTGTTGAACTATGTTATCCCAAATAGAAATGTTGAAGTCCTAACCTCCCAATACTTCAGAAAGTGACCTTATTTGGAAATAGGGTCTTTACAGAGGTAATCAAGTTAAAATGAGGTCATTAGGGCGGGACTTACGCAATCTGACTGGTGTCCTTATACAAAAAGGAAACTTGGACACGCAAAGAGACACTGCATACAATGAAGACAATGTGAAGAGACACTAGAACATGGCTATATGACTGGAGTAATACATCTATGCCGAGGATTGATGGTAAATAGCAGAAAATAGAAGAGGGAAAGAGCCATCAGCGACAATGTAACCCTGTCAACAACTGAATTTTGAACTTCTTGCCTGCAGAACTGTGAGAGAATAAATTTTTGTTGTTTGAAGCTACCCAGTTTTTAACACCGTTATGGCAACCCTGGGAAACTAACATACTTCTTCATTACTTCTTCCCAGTCGCAGATACATTATCGCATGACCATGTATTTTGTTCTACCGTGAAGCAATATAGCAAATGTTTAAGAACATGTACTCTAGTCTCTGACTGTTCGAGTTCAAATCCTGAGCAATTTACTTACCCCCTCTGAAACTCAATTTCCTTTGCTGTAAAATGGGAATAGCAATGACATCTACCTTAAGGCACTATTGTGAGAATTTAGTGGAATAGTGCTTATCAGGCATTTGGAGTGTACTTGGTATATAGTTCACATCCAGTAAAGGTTAGCCTGTTAAAGTTCCTAGCTGCACACACAAAAAAACAACAAAGCAAAACAAACAAACAAAAAAACCTGTAAAAATCACTTGGGGATGTGGAATCAGTAATGGGAGTGCCCCAGACACAAAAAAAGTTTGTAAGTAAGATGTTGAGAACTCAGATTCCATTAACAGAGTAGATTTAATAGTTTATGATGAAAAGATTTTTTCAGCTATTTGTATTTTTCTTTGCCTAGAAGATTCCAGTGAAACAAAAAGCGGTTAGACTTTCATTTTTAAGAAATTACTTGTTTAAGGTATGATTGACATAGATAAAACTACATACATTTAAAGTATATTATTTGAAAAGTTTTGATGCATGAAACAATCACCACAATCAAGATGAACATGCAGTCATGCTCAAACATTTCCTCATCCCCCTTTGTAATCTCTCCTCACACCTATCCTTTCAAACTCCCCAACTGCCCCCCATCCCCCACCCCGGTCCGCAGCAACCACTGGTCGGCCTTCTGTCACTATGATTAGTTTATATTTTCTGCAGTTTTATATAAATGTAATTGTACGGCCTGTACTTGCTTTTGTCTGGCATCTCTTACTTAGCATAATTGTTTTGCGATCCATCCACGTTGTTCCATCTGTCAGTAGTATATCCTTTTCTTGCTGATTAGTATTTCACTGTATGGGCATACTACTGTTTGCTGAGGGACATTGGAGATTTTTGAGTTTGGCTATTACAAATAAAGGTACTATGAACACTCATGGATGAGTTTTTATATGGACATATGGTTTTCATTTCTCTTGGGTAAATATCTAGGAGTGGAATGGCTGGATCATGTGGCAGGTGTCTAATATTTTAAGAAACTGCCAAACTGTTCTCCAAAGTGGCTGTACCATTTTAAATTTCCATCAGCAGTGTATGAAAGTTCCAGTTACTCCACATTCTTGTCAATGCTTGGTATGGTCAATTTGTAAAATTTTAGCCATTCTAATTGGTATGTTATGGTATCTCATTGTAGTTTTAGCTCCCAGTTACCTAATGAATAATAATGTTTAACATCTTTTCATGTGCTTGTTTGCAATCAGTATGTCATCTCTGATGAAGTGTTTGTTTAAAACTTTTACCCATTTAAAAAAAATTGGGTTGTTATTTTATTACTGTTTTAATAGTTCTTTATATATTCTAGATACAAATCCTTTATCAAATATTTGCATATATTTTCTCTAGATCAATGGTTTGTCTTTTTCTTTTCTTGACACTGTCTTTCAAAGAACAAATTTAAATTTTGATGAAGTCCAATTTATCAAATTTTTCTTCTGCAAATCATGCCTTTGGTGTCATATATAAGAAATCTTTGCCTAATCCAAGGTCATAAAGATTTTTTAAATTAAATTTATTAGGGTGACATTGGTTAGTAAAATTACATAGGTTTCAAGTGTACATTTCTATAATACATCATTTATATATCACATTGTGTGCTCACCACCCTGAGTTGGTTCTCCTTCCATCACCATATATTTGACCCCTTTACCCTCATCTACCATCCCCTCTCCCCCCTACCCTCTGGTAACCACTAAAATGTTGTCTGCGTCTATGAGTTTTTATTTCTTTATTTGTTTGTTTTGTCCCTTTATTGCTTTCAGTTTTATATCCCGCATGTCAGTGAAGTTATATGGTTCTGGACTTTTTCTGTCTGACTTATTTTTTCTAAATTTTCTTTTGAAAGTTTTATAGTTTTAGTTGGCACATATAGATCCATGATCAATTTTGAGTAATTTTTTTATGATATGGAAAGTTTACTAATTGGGATAAATAACTTGAATTTTCCCCTTTTGTCTATAAGACCAAATAAAGCAAGAAAGGGTGAGAACTCCTCTTATTTTTAAGTCCCACTGTTACATAGGGAAGCCGATTTTAACAATTTTTTTCAACAACTAACCTTTCACCTAAGTTAGCATTCTGTTTAACATTTCAATCGTGTATACATTGTGACTAAACTCGCTCTGTGGTCAAACTATTTTCTCCAGAGAAAGTACACCTCAGAGAAATTCTCATGGCCCATGGCATTCCTGGGCTGTAAGTTTTTGGGTTTAAATGGCATCTTCACTGTTACTGTAATGTTTCTACACAATCTAAACAGGTTACTAGTACCTTGAAAGAGTTAAAATGACTTTCCAAGAGTTTGATGGCTAGGAAATAACCAGGGAAAATTAGGCTCCGATTTATTTTCTTAAGATACGTTGTTTGTATTTTCTCCTGCAAATTAGTTACTGCAATTTTCATTGGTGTACTGAATAAACCTAGGCCTTTAATTCATTGTGTTCTCATAATGGATGAATGGCAACACTGGATCAGATGGAAAACAATTCTTTTTAAAAATTATTTATTTATTTTTAAAAAAGATTTTTGTTATACTATAGCTAACATACAATATTATATTAGTTTCAGGTATACACCATAGTTATTCAACGTTTACACACCTAAAGAACTGATCACCATGATACATCCAGCAATCGTCTGACCCCGTACTGTGCTATCACAATATTATTAACTATATGCCCCATGCTGTACATTACATCCCCATGACTTACTGGTTTTATACCTGGAAATTTGGACCTATTATTTCTCTTCCCTTTTTTCCCCATTTTTAATTTTTTTCAATTACAGTTGACATTCAATATTTTATATTAATTTCAGGTGTACAGCATAGTGGTTAGAGATTGACATAATTTAAGAAGTGATCCCCCTGACTAGTCTAGTACCCACCTAACACTATGCACAGTTATTACCATGTTATTGACTGTATTCCTTTTGCTTTACTTTACATTTCATGACTATTTTGTAAGTACCAATTGGTACTTTTTAATCCTTTCACCTTTTTGCCCGGCCCCTCACCCTCCTCCCACCTATCACCCCAACAAATCTAGTGCCCATCTGACACCATACATAGTTATTACAATATTATTGACTATATACCTTATGCTAAACCCTACATCCCCTAAACTACTTTGTAACAACCTATTTGTACTTCTTAATCCCTTCCCCTGTGGTCTGAAGGCAATCTCTAAGTATGTTGGTTCTGAGGCCTCTTGGAAGGGGTTCCCATGAAGGCCAACATCAGCCACTACCTCTGACTGGCCAGGGCTACCTGGTAGGAGCTACAAGGTGATCTGCTATTGTTTGCTGCCTGTGCTACACCCGGAGGCACATGGGAGAGGCCAGGTTGCAAACCAAGGACAGCTGCCACCAGTACCAGCCCTGGGGTAACTCTGCAAAAAGCCAGGACACCTAGAGGCCTGCTGCTGCCTGCTAGTTCCCTTAAGGTTCAGCTGCTGATAAAGCCTCATATAGCATGGCGGTTGGGTGAGGCAAGGTCTCAGGGAATTACTAGAGTGGGAAGAATTGTGGTCACCAGGTTAATGTAGACTCTGGTTTGGTGCCAGTGCTAAGCCTGGAGCAACTCGGCAAAGGCCTCAGAACACCTCAAGGCCAGTTCTTGCCCACCTGGGGCCCATGGACTTTGGTAGTTTTCCAAGGAAGAGTGAAATTTGGGCGGGGCTGGCTGCTCGCAGAAAAAGTGCCTCAGGTGGTGAGCAAGTTGGAGGGGGCAGGGTCCCAGCTGAGTCAGCAAGGTGGAGCAGCAGAGCTCACCAGGCCAGATTCAGATTTGGCCTTTCATATAAAAGATAGAGGCTGCCTGCCGGCTGCATGGGAGTAGGACTGCTCACTGGGAAAGGCCGACAGTCCAGTCCTCTCTCCAAAGCCACACACCTCAGTCTGACCTGCATATGACTCTGAGGCCCCCCAAGTCCTCATCCCTCTGCTGGAGCCCTAGGTGAGTGCCTGTAAGCAAGTGAATGTACCTGGGTCATTTAAGAGGACATCTGGGTTTCTTGCAGTCTTCCAGAATGGTAGGTAATCCCACTGTTTTTCACCGCCAGATTTGGGGGTTCATCATCCTGTCACAGTACTCTGGTCTGGGGAGCCTGTTGTGGGGGCCTGGGGTCCCTTGCTCCTTTGGGGGCATCCTCCACAGTCAAGATATTCCTCTTGATTCTCAACCGCCATAGGGAGTTTTGGGGCCTGTTTCGCGTCTCTGCCCCTCCTACCAATTTCGATGTGGCTTCTTTATATTTTTAGTTATAGGACTTCCGTTTGGCCAGACTTCAGATGGTTCTCTAGGTTGATATTTCTATAAGTTAGTTGTAATTTTAATGTGCTCATGGAAGGATGCAGGCACAGTGTTTATCTTCTCCACCATCTTGGATCTCTCTGAAAAACAGTTCTTACATGTTCGGTATTTTTCCTTGAATCTAAGACTTCACTTGGCTATCTCACTGTTTAGTTATTCTTTTCCCCTACTAGTGTTCCTTGAGTATAAGGAAACAGCTGTAGTGTTACTAATTTCTGCCATTTTGAGTAAATATAATTAGTAGTGTTACATGTAAAGTCATAACGGCATTGTTTTGCATATTCTTAGCTTCTTTAGAGTTTATTAGCAACACCTATTTTTTTTTTAGTGAACAAAACAAGCTACCTAATATATGTAGCTTCAGTCTTCTTAAATTCATAACATATTATCAACAGCTATAAAAACACTTTTCAGGAAAGAATTCCAAGAGATTGTTTTACTTTCTGTCTTAGAAAAGTGACAAAAAGAATTAATCACAATTGTTTTATAAATATGCTCATTATGCACCAAGTTTGTGCTTCCTCTTTTAACAAAATTTATCCATCCATTAAGTCATAGACAAGTAAACAAAAATGAATTGTCATTTGTGTTATTTTATTAGTGTCATATGAGATTATGGTATATTATTGACTTCTTCAATAATATTTTACTTGAGGAGGCACAGTTTAACATGCACAAATCAAGATCAATGTTGGATATGCAGTAATTTTTTTCAAAAATGCTGCAAGGCAATTTTTCTCTACAAATCCCTTGTTGATATAAATAGTTCTATAAAAAAAATTATCGTTGTAACCAAATGATAGTTTAGTAAGCTTTAATTATAAAAAATGGATTGTTATTTGTGGCGGGCCAGCCGCCACGAGTCGATCAGTACCTGAATGGGGGAGTGGGAATGAAATAAAAGACACACACAAATGCTAATGCGGCCGGTCTTCAGTCATGCTGAAGCCCTGAGTTTATTATTTCTAACCAATATATACAATTTGAGTACGTGCAGTTAAACGAAGAAGATATGCATTATCTCAGTGAAAGTAAATCTTTCCAGCTTCAACCTTACTTTGACATAGAAGATACAAGGTCACTGAAACTCACAAAAGTAAATATCTCAAGGAGACAGAATCTACTAATTGTCCAGAAAGCCCTTAGTTATTCTGTGTCTGGGAACTGGCCGTTTTCACCACATTCCTCAGCAGCCGTTAGGCGCTTTTCAGATAAGGCAGAGACAATGTTATGGGGGCAGAAACCGAGCCAGTCTGCAAGGTTCAGGGCTGCAAGAAACCATGGCTCCCCACATCTCCCCCTTTTTTATTTTATAAAAGCAAAGTCCATCCAGCCAGGATGGCGAGGTGACGGTGCCTGACTTAGGCATCCCAGGACGCCTGCCTCAACTTACCCGTCATTGGTACTCATATTTTATTAATACAAGCCCTGTCTTAGGTGTTGAAGCGGCTCCCAAGTATTTGCCCGTCGTTGACTAACCCGCCCCTCTAAATGCATGGGGGAGAAAGACTTAAGGCTTCGCCTTGAGCTCAAGCTGATGGATGTCAGCTCGTAAGTCTAACATCCTGCTGATGAAACATCTGATGAGGATGGGGAGTAGGCACAGAACCAAGCAGACACAGATGCCCAATGTAAGAAATATTATAACAGAATGGGTAATATAAGGCATAGAGGGCAAAACACTCCTAAGAACATCAACAAACTCAGAGGCAGCCTGAGCTGCATCAAATTTTAAAGGTTCAGCTTCTCTCATACTTTGAATTTCATCATGAAGCCAGCTTTCTTTTATACACACAGAAACAAGAAGGTTACATAAAGCGGCTGAGGCAGCAAGTACAGATTAGTTACGTTTTCTCAAAGTTTGACCCTGACTGTTCTTTAGACCTTTTAATATTGTCCCGTTCCCAGAACAGCAGGTGTCTGTTTTTTATGCTTATCGGAGTTTCCCTCAGCCATCCTCCCAAACTCTGCTTGAAGTTAAATTTTCTTAACCCTTAATGCTCCAATTCCCTACATATCCCCCTTTTTTATTTTTATTTATTTATTTTTTTTGAGATCGTGTCTGGCTTAGGTGGTCAGTACAGACATTTTTACTTACCCGTCATTGGATATCAATCATCAAAGCGATCGACTCCTGTCTTAGGTTGTAAAAACGCTTACTGATCATTACCCGTCATTGGCTACCGATCTCCTTTGAGGAAAGCCAGAGACAGCAGTGGCTTTTTCCAGATAGGGGGAAGGGGAGGCAAGGCTCCTTTTTGGATCTTTTAAGGCAGCTCATTGGGGGTCCCCACTCGGTTTTGCCTGGCTTAGGTTGTATCTCCCGTGAGATATCTTACCCGTCTTTGGCTGTAAACCATCTTTTGGGGACCAGACAGAGAGACATAAGGTGTAAAATATAGAGATAAGCAAAGTTCCTAAAAAGGCACAGTCTTACAGGCTCTTCTTTCCTTAAGGAAAGACATGGGGGGACAGTCGGCTAGGCTGTTGTGTGACTACATCTCCCCCTTTTTTGTTTTTGAAGTATGAGAAACACAGAACGTGTAGTTGTTTCATTTACAGCCTGTCGGAGGGCTATTTGTCCACATCTGAGGACTATGTAAAATAAACAGAACAATAAACAGAATAGCAATATCTCCAGCAAACCCTCTACCCAAAGTCTTTATCCATTTAACAGGGTTTAAAGTGGAAAGTCCTTTTGCAGCTGTGGAAAGTGAGCTTTTTCACACCCTAGGGGCGTGGATGGGTATTTATAGATGTCTTTTTTTCTGTGGGCTGTTGTTCATGGTATGGTTTAACACCGACCAGGAATTCACAAAGGTTTTTCTTCCGGACCTGGAGAAATACAAGCAAAGCCTCTTCCCCGTGTTATCTCGCGGGGAGAAGTAGGATCAGCTTCCCCACGTAATATTTTAAACAAAGGTTGTAATTCACTGGTTGTCAACCGCAACTGAGGTCTAATCCAATTAATGTCTCCCAGTAGCTTTTGGAAATCATTTAATGTTTTTAAACAATGTCGCCGGATTTGTATTTTTTGAGGCACAATGGCCTGAGGCATTAAACAATATCATTAAACAATATCCCCACAGTTATTTGCACTGCTACTCTGTATCCCAGATGTACTTAGTGATCCCTTAATTTATTTGCTCACCCTTCCCCAAAATAAGTCTGGAGAGTTTTAAGCATTTTTGCTGACTCAGTTTATTTTAATATCATCAATTTTTTGTTTATTAGGGATCCCTACTAATTTAGCAGTTGTTACTTTTTTATTTTCAGTGGATATGTGAGATTCCTCAATACATGCTAAAATCTGGCGAATTGTGTAATATGAACAGTGCTCTTAGTTTTTTCAAATGTTTTGCAGAGTATTGTACTTTAAAATATAGAAATTGAAGCATTCCCAAATTATATTTTGGGTTTAATGAGTCTATGTAACTCAGTGTTCAATTAATTTGTTCCTATGTCACAGATATCAAATGCGCTCATGATTGTAGGTGCTAATGATATTGTTTGTGCTGTTAATGATGAAAATATGAGAACATGTTAACTCAAGCTAATGTAGCGTATACGTCTTTAAAATTCTTTTGTGTGTTTCATATGGCTCAAGTAACCCTTTTCTCCTCTAAAGGGGCCTACTCTCATCTTTATATTGAGTGTACTCTTTCTGCTTGGATGATAGTTTTTAAAGATATTTTTTCTCTTTGATTCAATATCTCTATCAATTTAAAGTTTCTGAATCTTATTTTAAGGCCTCTCATTTTTCTAATTATAAACACACTTAGATAATGAGTTCTCCAAGGGTAGAGACCAACTTTTATTCTAATTACAAAAGAAACCCCACTTTAGTGAGGTATGGTTGACATACAAAAAGCTGTACATTTTTAATGTATACAACTTAAGTATACGTTTGTGAAAACATCACCATTGAAAACATGATCATTGCCGTGTGAAATGATCAATGATGTGTGAAAACATCAATCATTGCCGTAAACATATATATCCCCTCCAAAAGTTTCTTCCTGCCTTCTTTATTTATTCTCGTGGTAAAAACTTAATATAATACCTAAACTCTAAGCAAATGATTTAAGTATACAGTACAATATTGTTAACTATAGACCTATGATGTATAGATTTCTAGGACTTATTCACCTTACACACCTGAAAGTTGTACCCTTTGACCAACACCTCCAAGTACACCCACCCCCACCTATATCTGCCTGCCCCCTCAACCCTTGGTAACCACATTCTACTCTCTACTTCTATGAGTTTGACTTATTCAGGTACCTTATATAAGTGGGATTATGTAGTATTTGTCCTGTGTTTGAGTATTTCACTTAGCATAATGTCCTCTAGATTCATCTGTTATTGCAAATGACAGGATTTCCTTTTTTTCTAAAAGTTGAATAATAGTCCATTACATGTAAATACCATAGTTTCTTTATCCATTGATCTGTCAACAGACATTAGGTTGCTTCCATGTCTTGGCATTGGTATTGTGAATAATGCTGCAATGAATACAGGAATGCTCATATGTCTTCAAGATTATGATTTCAATTCCTTTGGCTATGTACCCAGAAGTGGGATTACTATATAATGTAGTGGTTCTATTTTTAATTTTTTGAGGAACTTCCATACTGTTTTCCTGCACCAATTTATATTTTTACCAAGAGTGTATAAGGGTGCTCTTTTCTCCACATCCTCACCAACGCTTATCTTTTTTTTTTTTTTCAAATAATAGCCAATCTAACAGGTGTGGGGTGATATCTCATTTTGGTTTTAATTTGTATTTTCCTGGTGATTAGTGATATTGAGCACCTTTTCATGTACCTATTTGCTATTTGTATACCTTCTTTGGAGAAATGTTTATTCAGGTCCTTTGCTCATTTTAAAATATAATGTTTTATTTTTCAATTACAGTTGACATACAATACTATTAGTTTCAGGTGTACAAAATAGTGATTAGACATTTATATAACTTATGAAGTGATCACCCTGATAAATCTAGTATCCATCTGACACCATACATAGTTATTACAATATTATTGACTATATTCCTTATGCTGTAATTCCCCATGACTACTGTATAACAACCAATTTGTACTTCTTAATCCCTTCCCCTTTCATCCATTCTCCCAACCCCCTCCTATCTGGCAACCATCACAATGATCTATGAGTTTCTGTTTGTTCTTATATTTTGTTCTTTAGATTCCGCATATAAGTGAAATCATATGACATTTGTCTTTCTCTGTCTGACTTACTTCACTCAGCATGATACCCTCTAGATCCATCCATATTGTTGCAGATGGCGATATTTCATTCGTTTTAATAGCTGAGTAATATTCCATTGTATATATGTACCACATCTTCTTTATCCATTCATCCATTCAGGGTACCCAGGTTATCTTCATATCTTGGCTATTGCAAATAATGCTGCAATGAACATATGGATGCACATGTCCCTTCAAAGTAGTGTTTGGGTTTCTTCAGATAAATACCTAGAAGTGGGATTACTGGGTCCTTCTTTATCTCTTTCTTGTAGCATTTTTTTTAAAGTCTGTTTTGTCTGGTATAAGCATTGATACCCAAGCTGATTTTTTATTTCCATTTTCATAAAATATTTTTTCCCCATCCTTTTACTTTCAGTCTGTGTTTGCCTTTCGATCTGAAGTGAGTCTCTTGTAGGCAGCATATTTAAGGGTCTTGATTTCTTATCCATTCAGCCACTCTATGTTTTCTGATTGGTGCATTTAACCCATTTAGATTTAAAGTAAATGTAAAGTGATAGATATATAGTCATTGTCATTTTGTTATTCATATTTTTTATTTTTATTTCCATCTTAAAGAAGTTCTTTTGACAGTTCTTGTAATACTGGTTAGATGGTGACAAACTCCTTCAGCTTTTTCTTGTCTGGGAAGCTCTTTGTCTCTCCTATTCTAAATGATAACCTTGCTGGGTAGAGTAATGTTGGTTGTAGGTCCTTGCTTTTCATCACTTTAAATAATTCATGCCAATCTCTTATGGCCTGCAAAGTTTCTGACAGTCTTACGGGAACTCTCTTGTAGGTAACTAATTGCTTTTCTCTTGCTGCTTTTAAGATTTTATTTTTGTCTTTAACCTTTGGCATTTTAATTATGATGTGTCCTGGTATGGGCCACTTTGGGTTCATCTTGTTGAAAGCTCTGTGTTTCCTGGGCTTGTATGTCTATTTCCTTCAGGTTAGGGAAATTTTCCATCATTATTTCTTCAAACAGGTTTTCAATTCCTTGTTCTCTCTCTTCTTCTGGTACCCCACTGAAGTGAATGTTGGTACCCCTAATGTTATCCCTGAGGCCCCTTAAATCATCATTTTTTTGCTTTTTTTTTCTTTTTGCTGTTTTATTTGGGTGTTTTCTGCTACCTTATCTTTTAAATTGCTGATTCGATCCTCTGCCTCATCTAATCTACTGTTGATTCCCTCTAATATATTCTTCATCTCAGCTATTATTTTCTTTATTTTTCTCTGGTTCTTTTTTATGTTTTGTATCTCCATTTTTAAGTTTCCTATCTCTTTGTTGAAGTTCTCCCTGAGATCACTGAGCATCCTTACTACCAATGTTTTGAACTCTGCCTCTTGTAGTTTGCTTGTGTCAATTTTGTTTAGTTCCTTATCTGGAGCTTTGTTCTGTTCTTTTATCTAGGACATATTTCTTTGTCTCCCTATTTTGGCTGTCTCCTTGTGTTTTTTCCATGTATTAGGTAAGGCTGCTATACCTCCTAGTCTTAGTAGAGTAACCTTAGGTAGTAGGTGTCCTGTAGAGCCCAGTGGCACAATCTCCCTGGTCACTTGAGCAGGGTGCTCCAGTTGCATCCCTTGTGTGGGTTGTGTGTGCCTTCCTGCTGTAGTTGAGGCTTGGTTGCTGTTTGCCCATCAATGGGAGGGATTGACCTTGAAGCTGATTAGTTGTGAGGACTGGCTGTGAGTGGAGGAGCTGTTGTGCAGGAGTTGACTCCGTGGAGCAGGATTCACTGTAGTGGGGCTTTGGTGCCTGTCCTTTCCTTTGTGTGGTGCTGTCCTTTGTGTCCTTGGAGGTGGTGCTCTTGCTTGAGCCACAGCTGGCCACTAGGCATGCCAGCCCTGGGGCCTCCTGGCACCACCACAGGCCAAGTTTAGCTATAGCCTGTGCCCTACCCAGGGCCACCTGAGCCACAGAGAAATCTGCAGATGGCTGCCACCTATGCTGGGATTGTAGGTGCCTCGAGAGCCCAAGCTGAGAACTGAGGCTGGGTATCGCTAGTGCAGGCTTAGGGCTGCTCAACCAGAGGTATGGGATGCACTGAAGCCAGATGCTGCTTGTTTGGGGTTTGTGAAATGGATAGATTTTAGGAAAGCCTGCAGCATGAGCCAAGGCAGGCCGTTTGTACAGAAAAGCCACTGGAAGCAATTGTGTGGGCCTGAAAGTTGGGTGAAGCGTGGCCTCAGGGAACGAGGGCAGGAGGACAGTATTAATCATATTGATGGAGACTCAGATAGGTGGCCACCTGCGTCTGCTCACCACGATGGGGAGGGTTCAACAAAGGAACAATGGTTTCCACGGGCTGCTTCAGGAGAAAGCTGCCCCTCCAGCCCTTGCTCTGAGCTGGACAATTCAGTTCTTGCCCATATGTTCCTGGGAACTTTTGAGCTGCTGCCCCAGTGCAGAAGCTCAGAGTGAGTGATTCCATCAGTGAGTAAGTCCATGTGTGGACCCTTTAATAGGAGCACATGGGATTCCAGCTGCCCTCGTCTCACTCAGCCACAATCTCTGCTGGTTTTCACAGAAGTTATGGGGACTTATCTCCCTGGCATTGGCACCCTGGGCTGGGGAGCCTGGTCTGGGCTGGAACCCCTTGCTCCTCATGGAGGGGGCCCTCTGAAGCCGAGATACCCCTATTTTTTTCTAATGGTCACATGCAAAGGTGTGGGACCAGCCTGTTCCATGTCTCTGCCCCTCTTACCATTCTCAAGATGGCTTCTTCTCTATATCCTTAGTTGTGGGGCTCCAGTTCAGTTAGACTTCAGGCAATTCTCAATGATGGTTGTTCTGTAATTTAGTTGTAATTTTGAGGTGATTGTAAGGTAAATGCAAACACAGTGTTTACCTACTTAGCTATGTTGACCAGAAATGAGGTCTTAGTCTTTCTGAACCTTCATATATGAGCTTAATCAACTCCATTAATCAGTCAAAGCAATGTTAATATTGAGGCAGAACTAAAAAAGAAACCAACTTAGAAATCTGACATTTTATACTACACTTTGCCTAAAGCATAATAGAGATAGACAATTAGGAACAAATGCAATAAGTGAGAACCTCTTAATACTCTCATAACCTAAATATAGGTTATTTTCATTCTTCTCATTATTAGTTTTTATTTTTTTGGAAGTATAGGCATCAACATGTAAAATATCATCTCCTTTAAAATATTCTACTATAAGACCACTTTGAGTTTGAAAACAATCTTCATGTCTTATTTTCACTAGTTGTATGGCCTTACATAAATTACTTAATCTCAAAGTGCTTCAGTTTCCTCATCTGTGAAATGGGAATAAAATAATATCAACCTCCTAGGATTGATGTGAGTAATACACCAGCTACTTCATGTGAAGCAGGAAAACAGAAATTGTCACTTATAATGAGCTTACTACCTTTTCACTATTATTATTATTAATTATTATTATTATAAATAGTTTCTCAAGTGACTGTTGAACCCTTTAGGAAACTAAAAAAGAAAAAGGAAAGATTGGAAATTTTGCATTTTAAGATTAAGTTTTAAAATTTAAGCTTTGAAAGAAAGCGTTAGGAGAAAATATCACTTAAACTATCATTTTGGAAATTCAGTTTCCTGTTATATATATCTGCTCATACATATATGAGAGAAATAAATAATGAATTAAGAAATATAGTATGAATGGGAATTGCATAACTCAAAAATTGAATCTTTTATTAGAAAGTTATTAAAAAGGGGCAAAATATCCTTCATCCAAAAATAAAGAGTTAATAATTTTGGGACCAACTTTTTAATAATGATAAAATGTGAATAACGAAACCCATATCATTCATTCATTCTTTCAAAAACACTTGTTGAGCACTTAGTATGTGCCAGACTCTTAGGTAGGTGCTGGGGATACAGACTAAGAGTAATGTTGGCTCACAAGCAATTCTTTAGGAATACGAGAAAGGAGGACTGAATTAAGCAAAATGAGGAAGGGTCTTCCAAGATGAAGGAATAACGTGCTAAGAGTGTGTTGCCTAATATAGGCTGGATTATTGGGTGGATCTGGGAAACAGTAAAAGAAGCCAGAGGTTAAGGCAGTGTACAGGATCGTGGAACTTTTAACTTGAGTGGGGATCAAGGAGCATAGTGGTTAAGTGTACAAATATGAATCCAACTGTCCAACTGTAGTAAGTTCTAATGCTGGTTCTATCACCCATTAGCTGTGAAAAAACTTGGGCTGGTCCTACTTAGCCTGAGCTTAGTTTCCTCATTTGTAGAAAGGACATGATAACAGTAGCTGCTTCATAGGCCTTTTGTAAGAATTGAATGGAACAATCGATGTAGAAAGTGCATAAGTGCCTGACAAAAAGGACGTTCTCAATAAATATTTATTATTATTATTGTTATCATTACAGATTGATTTGTAGAGTGTGGGCCAAGGTATGATTCATTCTGCCACATGTGTACCAGGAAGTACTTTATCACAGGAGTTTTCCATAGCAGAGAAGGGAAGGAGAAATGGGCCATCAAGTCAGAGGGAACAAAAAGTCTTAAGCAACGAGGTGTGAAAAGTCTGAGGTGTTTAAGAAAAGGTGAGTTCTCTGTGGTGAGCACAAGGGGAGGTGTTGTAGGAAATGTGATGGAAAGGGAAGCTGTGGAAGGCTTTCAAGCAGGTGAATGGCCTGTCTTGTGTTGTGCTTTAGAAAATAATCCAGTTGGCTTTTGGGAAGATTAATGTGTAGGATAGTGGAGGGCAGAAGCCTGAAGGCAGGGAGACCAATTCAAGGCCATTATAGTCTAAGGTTGAGACAGGGCCTGACTAAGTGGGGACTCTGGGAAATTTTTATTCATCTTTTTGGACACTGCTTAGACATTTTCTGCTCTGGGAAGCCTAACCCAATTCATGGAAAGTATGATGTCTCCTTTTGTACCACTGCTGTACCAACTTCTGTTACTGCATCCAACCTCACTGTATTCAAATAATTTGTCTTTATCTCTTCCTTGTCCACAAAATGAAGCATCATTTAGTTTTGTATCCTTGGTGCTTAGAACAGTATCAGAACGTAGGGGAACAGTAGTAGAACTTAGAAATGTGGTTAGAAGGTGAAATCAATGTGCAGACTGATTTGGTGTGGTGGTGGTGGTGGGGCAATTAAGAATGGCTCAGAGTTGTAAGACAAAGTACTGTCAAAATAGGCTAGACTTTGCTGCAGTAACAAATGAATCCTAAAATATTAGTGGTTAAATCTGACAAGGTTTATTTTTTCCTCATGCAAATTCCAAAGCAGGTCAGGTAATGCTCCAGAGCAGCTCCTCTCTGTGCAGTGACCCAGGGATCCAGGGTTCTTCCATTTTGTGGCTCTCAGTCTCAACTGTGGTTTCCAAAGTCACTGCGGATAGGGAAATGACACATTGGAGATCTCACACCTGCTTCTGTGGCCTCCAAGTGAAAGCAAAATGTCTCATATTCAGCATACTAGTAACACAGCAAGCATGAGACATATAAAAATGTCCTAAAAAAGAAATATACATAATACTCATGGAAAGATTAAACTATGACTTTTAGAAAATATTACCTGTTTGGAAACAGTTTGTTTCTCAAAAAGTTATATTTGCTTTCAATTTCTTAGCTTACTCTTTCTCCTTCCTAAATCAGCACTTGTTGGATGGTTCTAAAAATATCTTTAATATTGACAGAACTTGTAATGGCTTTCTTACCTCCGCCGGCTCACTCAGATTTCTATCCATGTATCTCAGAAGCTTCTCTCCCTTTGGACAGGTATCTTGTGGTTTCTTGAGTGTTAGGTGGGATTTTTGCTTGTTAGCTCTTGGCTTTAGTGGACTAAGTATTCTGAATTTTGTATTCATCTCTAGTGTAATAGAAGGCAAATAATATTCAAAGATCATATAGTAGAGAAATTATTTGGGAATTTAGTAAAAGTTTATTAATTTAGAATACATAAGAGAAAAGTAAATCTGTCTAAATGGATGGTCCTAACTTAGTATATTCTAGCTGAAATACAGTTTTAATATCTAAAAGCCACAGTATATATAATAAACTTAGCTACAAATGGATAATACATAAATCATAGGAGTTAAAGGAAAGTTATAATTTGCAATATGTCTTTAATGTATTATATAGTTATGCATCAAAACATATCTTTCAATAATTTCTGAAGTAGACTAAAATTATTGTAAAATTTGTGAGCCTTTGGTTTAAAACATGTAGTGCTGAGATATATAGAGAAATAAATTATTTCATAATTCTTACTAAATTAGGACCACATGTCTCATATTAGAAACATGGCAGATTACAAAGGAGTAGACATTTTTACTATATTTGATCATTCTTTTGGTTACATCCAGGATATTAAATTATGACTCATTTTGAGAAATCCAATGTCTAGTCCCTTTCATATTAAAATAGTTTTGAAATAAGAGATTCTTTTATTAAAACAAACAGATGAATCATGAGTATCATATATGGCACAGGTATTTTATTTCAGCCTTTTAGAGTATTCCATTGATGATTCCCAATGCATAGTGGAATAGTTATTCAATGCCATACTTTTTTCATTTTCTTCTATGAACTCAAGTATTTTCATAAGTGATTTTCACAGTACAACATCAACAGAAGGAAACTGGAACTTTGATTCCTCTAGGAAATGAACCAGCAAGAGCAGTGTCTACACATACAAAACAATGTGTAATGTTGAGGCTGTACTCAACTTAATATAAGATGAGCGTATCATTCTGAAGACTAATCTGAATTACACAGATTGCTTTATTCTCCTTAATACAAACCACCACTCTGGCTTTTAAAACATTAAAATTAACGTGAACCATGAGAAATTGAAGGTTTCAATGGTTTTAACTTACAGAAATGTCAACTTTATATGGTTAAATCCAAATGCTAGAAATTAACAAAAATAGTGAATTTGTCATCTGTACTGGACTCAGGTCAGCACCCTGACTCCAGATTCCCAAAAGATCGAGCCAAAGTGAATTTCTGTGCATTATTTTAACAGGACAGACAACAACACTGGTTCTGGAGCTCACCAAGACACACTGAAATTATGGCAGTAAATGGTGTACAATATTAAAGAAACAAGGATTAAGGCATAGTCATCCTTCACACTTCATATTTACTAGTCGTAATCTGAGTGTCCTCCCCAACATTAATACTGAGTTTAAGTAGGAGGGAATTTGTCAAGCAGCCTCACTCCTCTTTTCCTTGAAAGCAGGTGAGTATTAATCAGTTGTGGGCGGGGGAAGGTCCCAGAGCGAACTTCTCACGGCCAGTCGGAACTCATCTAGAAAGTGAGCCCAGGCAGTTCCAGCCTGATTCCTTTTAATGTCACAGTTCATTTGCAGAACCATAACTGGAATCAAGAATTAAAAAGCCTTGTATAAAAGTCAGTAACATTAAACCTTTAAGACTCATGTTTCATGTGTCATAAAAAGTCTATGAAAGGATTTTATATTCTGTACAGTGTTTTAGCACTTTCAATCACTTTTTTTCAACGTAACTTTTGTGAACACTTTTATAGCCTCTAAATGAAAAACTAAACTATGTGTCATTCAAAAAAAAAAACATTTTATGGATCACAGAATTTAATAAAAGTTCTGCACCATAACAAGTGCCTGATAAACCTTTATTAAAATTCATTAAAAATATTGAAAAATATTTTAACAGAAATTAGCCCTCGCTTTTTGGTAAACATGATAAACCATTCTTCAAAGAGTCGGCTTGTTTATCACATATACATATTCTTTGGTGGTGAAATAATGAATTTATGGAATAATCTGCTATTCACCATTAGGGAAATATTTCTCTGTGTGTGGTGAGACTAATACTTGTAGTTTCCTGTCTGCAAATATATTTAACAATTATGACATATGTAATAGAGTTTACTATAAAGAAATACAAATTACAAACAATGGAACACATTGTTTTCCTTATAGCCACATCAGAGGCATTGCCATTGTTCTGCTGTACTTCTCAGGGTCCAGAGAGCAGATAAGACTAGGATTCTCAAATATATTAAGGAATTCATACTCTTAGATTCATTTTCTTTATATTATTTTTATATTAATTTTATAATGGCTGCATAATATTTCATACAGTTCTGTAATTGTTGTTTCCATTTTTATCTTGTAAATGATATTGCAATGAAAATATTTATGCCTGTGAGTTTTTCTTATATTTTATTTTCTCCTTAGGACATTTCTATGAATAATTTTACTGGGTGAAATTGTGTGAACTCTTTTCTTTTTTATCTCATGAACTACATTGCCAAATAACCTTTGTTTTGCCAAATGACAATTTAAATATGTTTGATCCTACTGGACAAATATGTTTGACCAGTAGGATCAAACATATTTAAATTGCATCAGTGTATTAGATACTAATTTTAAAATATTTGGATCAAGATTAGAGATTTTCACTTAAATATTTGTTAATTTAGCATGTGAAAAAGAGCACTCTATTTCTTTAAAAATTTTTTGACATATAAAAAGCTGTACATATTTAATGTATGCTCTTGGGAGTTTCGAGATAAGTATACACCATAAAACCACCATCACATTCTATGTGCTGAACTTATCCATCACCTCCAAAAGTTTCCTCCCATCGTCTTATTTATTATTATTGTTACTGTTATTTGTTGTTGTGATCAGATCTATCATTTTATTATTTTGATATGATCATTTGTATATATAAATATTCTGATACATTGGTGAATCAATGTGCATAATTAATTCTATATATCTATATCTCTATACATATAGGTATATAAAATAACTTACTCAAGGATCTAGAAATCATATAGATATGTAGGCATAGATACAGAAACACACACAAAGGAAAACAATGATGTTTTGGGGGAAGGGTTGTTTTGTTGGGGTGTCAGAGTTTTCAGAGTGGTGCGTGTGTGTGTGTGTGTGTGTGTGTGTGTGTGTATGTATTTGAAAACCTCTGAGGGGTAGGTAATTTTACAGCTCACCTCTTTTCGCCCCAGAAATAATGTTGGATTCCCACTGTAACACCTCCAGCAAAGTGGCTAAGAGTCCTCTATTGTACACAGCCCTCTGTTGTGGGTCTCTGTGTATGAAGCCTCTCATTCCAGGCAAAAACATGTCTGGTAAAGAGTCCCAGGACTAAAATTGTACTCAAGCTCCTCTTCTCGAAGTAAGCAGTGTTCTTGAGTGCCTATGTCGAAATTTTGGTCTCTAATTGGAAGTCTTGAAGCACAAGGCAGTGGGGGAATGGCTTTCTGAACCTCAGTATTAGACTAGCTTGAGAGCACAACATACGAGGGAAAGCAGGGCTTCCCCTCGACCTCAGAATATTAAAGAATTGATACAGCTGTGATTTCACTTAGCAGATGGTAGTTGAAACATCATACTTTTTAGATGTTGGATACATTTCCTTGGATTTTGTATATGACTAAAGATTTCTGTTAGGGCCTGTATTTATAACTTCTTTACTTTTTTAAATGACATCTGCTTTACCTAATATCTTGTACAGTGGCCTTTACACTAGTACATTCTTATAACACCTTTTAATATCAGTGTGGCACGCATGTATCAAGAAGAGAAAAGACCTGGAAAAGAGGCAATCTAGGGTGATTCATCTAGTTTCTTTTTTAAAAAAATAATAACTTTTGAGTGGCTTATTTGTAGAGAAAACATTCAAGGTTCACAATGATTTTAGGTAGCATAAACTTAACCTATTTCTGCATTATGTTCTAAGTTTTAGTGTTAATGTCTGTTGTCTTGACAGCAGCCATAATTTATGCTTTTAATTATCCTTTTTTCAGCTGTAAACTCACATTGTTTCTTTACAGTAATGAAGTCACTATGCAGCAATGTCATTGTCATAAAGTGATGGGACTTAATGAGAACATGATTGAAAAAAATCATGGGCAGGGAATGATAACATATTTAAAGATGAATGGGAAAAATTCTGTAGATAAATAAAAACAATATAAGAAGATGTGAGGATAAAATGTGTGTATGATTAAAACTATAAATACCGTATATTATTTCTGTACACTATAGTGCCTGCTTTTTGATTTTCTGTTGAAATCATAGCATCAAAAGGGTAGATTAACTTTTGACCAAGCCCAAGCCTTCAGCTACCAAGCAAAAATGGCTCCATCTCACTTTTAAAGACCTTCAGAAAAGGAGATAGTATGACCTTTCTTGGTAAATCACTTATAAATATATCTGTAAGAAATTTTCTCTTAAGCCTAAAGTCTCTTTCATGCTGCATTTTCTTTTACTTAGTTTAGTTTTTTTCTTTTTCTTCAATTTCTTAACAACTCCTGCCAATTTTACTTCCCAAATATCTTTCCAGTGTGCTACCTCCTTTCAATTATTCTGACTTTTTAAAATTCAACCTCATTTTGTTCTTCACACTGCTATTAGAGAAGTTTCTTTAAAATGTAACGCATACCATTTATTCCTTTGCTTAAAATTCTCTGAAGTTTCACCTGGCCTTTAGATAAAATTTAAACATCTCAATATGTCTTGGAAGTCCTTTATAATCTGGCCCCGACATGCTTACTTACCTAATATTTCTTTTCTGGAAAATTAATTTTATTGTCTTTTCTTTTTCTTCTTATAAATAACATCAGCTGACATTTGCTAACCACTGACTATGTGTCAGGCACTCTTCTAAGCAATTTCAGATTCTCCTGGGCTTCTCTATGGTATTACAAGTCATTATTGATCTCCAAAATAAAAGAAAACTGAGTTGACTTTTTTTCTTCTTAGCAGTATATTTTGTCTGCCTAATCTCTGTCAAGCACCAGGGATAAAATAGCGAACAACAGAAACAAAATTCCTGAGTCGACGGAGCTTACATTCTGCTTTTGTTTCCAGATAAACGAGTTTGGTGATTATGAGTCTGCAAATGAACATGGAGATTTTCTCTGGGAGGGAGAATGCACCATAAGGAAGACGCATTTGCAGTGAGTGGACATGGAGAGCAATGAGTGGAGGGAGATGGAAAGAAGAATCATTGTGGTTCAATGATTCAGTCTGAAAAAGTCTCAGTCTGAAAAGGCCCAGGAATTCAGAGAAGCTGTGATTCCCACTCGACCTTCACTCCCACAAGTATTTCATGCTCAAGTTGTGTGGACTTATGTGCCCCAATTCCTAAGATCTCTTGAACCCCCCTGCCTCTGCATCGCACTGTGCTTACTTGTATGTCTGTCAACACAGGTGTCACAGAATACTGCCACCAAAGTTTTCTCAGCCATTGCATACTACTGGGGTAAGAGTAACATGAGTCTAACCCTAATTTTTAGTAAACCACACCAGTTATTCTGAAGATTCTCCAGGTATGTCTGACATCTGCTTATGGGTGCCAACCTCCCACGCAGCCTCACCCATATCTAACACTCTTTAGACACTTATTTGAGGCCCTGTCATCACCACCACGAGGAGATGCTGAGTATTGTTTCCTAGACCTACTTGAGCTATAAACCCCAAAGGTCTCAAAGTGGTGCAGAGGTCCTTGGAGCCATTGCCACACGGAAGCTGGAACCAGGCTAGCCCACGCCATTCTTTGTCACACTGCCTCTTGTTCACTAAAGCAGCATGGCTGGTGTTCCTGAAGGTCCCAGATGCCTTATGAAGACAAGTCTTTCTACTCTGCCTGCTGCACCAGATTAGGCATAAGACATTAAGCTCCTGGCTGTCCTTTCCAACCCCTCTCCCACCCATAGTCCCCCTTGACCACTCTTCTCCTCCCCTTCAAACTAAACCCTAAAGCCAGTTCCTCAAGCTGCTGGTCCACCTGTTGACAACCCGTGCTCACATGTGTCCCTGTTTAGAGTCAAGGCATGAGGCCGTCTACAACTGGCTTTTCTGGTGACTTAACTGTTTCTCCTGATGGATTGTAAACAACTTGAGGCAAAAAGACTATGTGCTCCTCTCCAGAATCCCCACGTCCTACTGTGGCTGTGTCCCAGTCCTCCCCTCTTTCTTTTCTTTCCCTTCTCCTCATTCAGTTACTCAGATGTGATGGTTAATTTTAGGTGTCAACTTGGCTAGTCTATGGTGCCCAGATATTTAGTATGACACCAGTCTAGATGTTGCTGTGAAGGTGTTTTTTTTTTCTTTTTGATGAGATTGATATTTAAAATAGTAGACTTTGAGTAAACCAGATTACTCTCCATAATTTGGGTGGGCCTCATCCAATCTGTTGAAGACCTTAAGAGAAAAAAAATTAGGCCCTCTCCTCCAGGAAAGAAGGAATTCTGCCTCTAGACTGCCTTCAGACTCAAGCTGCAACATCGGTTCTTTTCTGGGTCTCTAGTGTGCTGTCCTGTGCTGTAGAATTCAGACTGGTCAGTCCCCACATTTGTGTGAGCCAATTCTTTAAAATAAATCTCAATTTCTCTCTCTCTCTCTCTCTCTCTCTCTCTCTCTCTCTCTCTCTCTCGCTCGCTCTCTCTCTCGCTCTCTCGCTCTCTGTCCACACACACACACACACACACACACATTTTGTTTTGTTTTGTTTTCTTCTGGAGAACATTGACTAATACACCAGACCTCTTTCCATCTTTCCATGACTTACTTTTAAAATATAACCTGGACTATAAAAATTCAACTCCCCACATCTATCCCTTCTTTCCTCTTTCTCACCCACCTCTTTCCCCTTCAGCTTCTGCAAACATCTTTGGACTTTGAATATTAACTTGAGAGAACTAAGTTTTACTAAGGACAAACTACATTTTCCTTACACGAAGGTGGTATGAGAATTAAATAGTGACAAGGAGACAGCATAGTATAGGATTTAGAGTCCAAAGCCCGGCTCCAGGCTGCTTGCATTTGATCCTGGGTCTAATGAACAAATGTGTGATCTGGGGTGAATTATGTAACTCCTTTGTCTTTCAGTTTCCTCGTCTGTGAAAAGGGATAGTAATCATTCATGTCTGATAGAATAATTATGAGGATTGAGAATTCATAGCTGCAATGTATGTAAAGCAGTGCCTGAAATGCAGCATGTGAGAGCAACAAATATTTGTGACATAAATAGTAATTTTATAGCCCTCATTATAAGCTATTTAACTGTGGCTGAGGATCACTCTGGATTTGATAATAAGCATTTATCATTTTATGGTATATTCCCAGAACAATGGAAAAGAACAAAATTATTTACAGTCATGCCCTGCCTAATGACGTTTTGGTCAACAATGGACCGCATGTATAACGGTGGTTCCATAAGATTATAACGGAGCTGAAAAATTCCTATGACCTAGTGACTTGTAGCTGTCATGATATGGTAGTGCAATGCATTACTCACATGTTTGTGGTCATGCTGGTGTAAAAAAAACCTACTGTGCCAACAGAGGTATAAATTCTAGCACATACAATTATGTATAGTACATAACACTAGATAGTGATAATGACTACGTTACTGGTTTATGTATTTACTATGCTATACTTTTAATTGTTATTTTCAAGTGTACTCTTTTTACTTATAAAAAAATAGTTTGCTATAGAATAGTATGGTGTTTTGCGCTGGCATCAACCTTATGCATCTTGTTTACTGCATCTTTTGATTACATCATTTTCTCTTGATTAAATCATTTGCTTGATTTAATCTTGTGTTGTCTTGTTCATCATGGCCTCTAAATGTACAAAATCCACTGCTAATGTTGCCATGTCAGTGATTGACCTGAGAACAAAATTAAAAGTGATTAAGGACTATGAAGGTGGAAGATCAGTGATGGTTATTGCTCGCCAGTCTGGTACCTCCCGTTCTGCCATAGCTGCCATCTTAAAGAATAAGAACAAAATGACAGAAGCTGCTAATGGCATTCATTGAAGGCAATGAGACTCACAAAAATTTGGGAAGAGCTTCTATCAGACATGGAGAAACTTCTAATGACCTGGATTGAAGACCAGACACAGAAATTAATCTCTCTCAGCAGGATGACGATCACGGCCAAAGCAAAAAGTTGGATATGTCGAAAGAAAAGGCTGGACCTGACTATGATATTGAATTTACTGCTGGCTCTGGATAGTTTAACAAGTCAAGAATTGTTAGTCATTATACAGTGTGAAAGTGAATAGTGAGTCTGCGAGTGCTGATGTGAAGGCAGTTGAAGAATTTTTGGAAACCCTAGATAAGCTGATTGTGGAAGAAAATTAGTCTTCAGAGCAAATATTCAGTATGGATGAAATCTCCCTATTCTGCAAATAGATGCCTGAAAGGACTTTTATATATAAGGAGGCCAAGTCAATGCCAGGTTTCAAGGCTTTTAAGGACAGGATTAGTCTTACTTGGGGACAATGTTGGAGGCTACAAATTGAAACCCTTTGTGATGTGGCACAGTGCTAACTCAGGTCCTTAAAGCACAGCAGTGAGCCCACACTGCCAGTGTCCTAGAGGAGCAGTAAGAAGTCCTGGATGACCCAGCTCCTCCTCCAGAATTAGTATACCAGTGAAATGGAGAAATACTGTTGGGAGAATAACATACCTTTCAAGATTTTGCTTCTTGTTGGTAATGCTCCTGGGCATCCTCCTTTTCTTGGTGATCTTCATCCCAATATCACAGTGGTGCTTCTCCTTCCAAACATCACCTCTTTGATCCAACCAATGGGTCAAGGATTTATAGCAGCTTTTAAGACCTACTACCTAAGGGGGACCTTTGCCCAGGCTCTGGCTACAACTGAGGAAGATGTTGATCCAATTCTGGAAGGATTAAACATCTGTGACTGCATCAAGATCCTTGTTTGGGCTTGAGGTGATGTCACCAAGAAGTGTATGAATGGATCTGGAAGAAGACACTGAAGAGGTTTGCCCATGACTTCAAAGGCTTTGCCAAGGATGAGGAGTTTGCAAAACACCAGCCAGGCTGTGGCTGAGATGGCAAACAACTTGAACCTAGGTGCAGATGAAGATGACATTCAGGAGCTCCTGGAGGTAGTCGCTGAGGAATCAACTAATGACGAGTTGTTGGAACTGGAACAGGAACACAAAGCTAAAGAAGAGGCAAGTGAAAAGGAAACTGCAGGAGACCAAAAAGAACCCCAAAGAAGTGAAGGGGGTTTAGTAGAAGTTTTTGCAGACCTCAACAAGCACCTTAAAAAATTTGAAAACGTGGATCCAACACTGAAAGGTTTTCATGAATAGAGAAAAGTGTCCAAGCAAATTTATGATGGAAAAAAAGAAACAAACCAAGCAAACCACCATGGACATATTTCTGAAAAGATTGACACCTTCTCAAGAAGAGCCTCAGGCAGGTCTTTTAGGAGGGATTCCAGAAGAAGGTATTGTTATCATAGGAGGTGACAGCTCCATGCATGTTATTGCCTCTGAAAACCTTGTATGGAGATAGAAGAGCATCATATTGAGATCCCAACCCTGTATAGGCCTAGGCTAATGTGTGTGTCTTGGTTTTTAACAAAAAACTTTAGAAAGTGAAAAAGAAAATTTTTAAAGAGAAAATAGTTTATGGAATAAAGATATGAAGAAAAAATATTTTTGATCCCCTTTACTCTGATGGAAGGAGAACTGACTCTGGGTGTTGAATACCTAATGCATATATAGATGATGTATTACAGAATTGCACTCTTGAAACCTATGTAGTTTTGTTGACCATCGTCACCCAAATATTTTTAATTAAAAAAATATAAAAAAAAGAAAATATTTTTGTATGGCTATACAATGTGTGTTTTAAGCCTTTACAAAAAGTCATAAAGTTAAAAAAATTAAAAAGTTTACAGTAAAAAAGATACAGTAAACTAAGGGTAGTTTATTATTGATGAAATAAAAAATATATATATTTAAATTTAGTGTAGCCTAACTGTACAGTATTTATAAAGTCTGCGGTAGTGTACAGTCACGTCCTCACCCATCCCATTCACTGACAACTCATTGATTCATGCAGAGCAACTTCCCGTCCCACAAGCTCCATTCATGGTAAAGTGCCCTATATAGGTGGACCATATTTTATCTTTTATACCATATTTTAACTGTACCTTTTCTATGTTTAGATATACAAATACATACCATTGTGTTACAATTGCCTATGGTAGGCAGTATAGTAACATGCTGTACAGTTTTGTAATCTAGGAGCAATAGGCTATATCATAAAGCTTTGGTGCATAGTAGGCTATGCTATCTAGATTCATATAAGTGCACTCTGATGTCTGCACAATGACAAAATCACCTAATGATGCATTTCTCAGAATGTATCCCCACGTTAAGTGACGCATGACTGCATTTTTTCTGACTATAACCATCATATATTTTTAGCATCTGTAGAGAAGATAAAAAATACAGACACAGGGAGGAAATTAAAACCTTTGTAACTGAACTCTAGTTAAAGGACAAGCAAAGCTTTTCTGCCAAGGGTCAGAAAGTCAATATTTTAGGTTTGTAGGCCATATAATCTCTGTTGGGACACGTCAACTCTGTGGTTGTATTGAAAAAGCCCCTACATGAATGTGCATGGCTGTGTTCCAATAAAATTTTACAAACACAAGCTTTGGGTCAGAGTTGGCTCCTTGGACTATTGTTTTCTGACATCTGCTCTGTAACTATGGCTGACACATTAATGAATTTTTTTTCTGTCTTTTTTCTATGCACACATATATCCATTTTATTGTATACAACTTGCAATTCTGCCTTTTACTGGCTATTTCTATTATAAATAACTGGTGAATAACTTTAAACATATATTTGGTTTTGATTTCTGCTAATTCTGTAGGATAGATGAAGAGTACCAATGTGAGTTCTCTCAGAAAACACTCAGAACCAGGACAGTAAGGGGACAGGCAGGCTGAGTGCTCATGGAAGTGTCACAATGGGTTGGGATCCCTCTGCTCAGAGGCTTACAAGGAACTAGCCCTGCCCTGCTCTCTGCTCCAGTGCCATGGCCCAGTCATCTGTCAGCACTGCGGACAGCTCCCCAAGGCCCGGGGCATCCTGGGTACAGGGTGCCTGAATGACTGGCCAAGATGGGGTTGGGTTCTCTAGTACAGGAATATTCAGGCAGTGAGTCTGCCACATGGTTACCATAGCAGAGAGCATGCTGGGAGGTGAGCTTTCCCTCACAGTCGTGACTGGCAGTAAACCAGCATGGAGCTTGGTATAGGTAGGATTCCGCGCTCAACCATGGCTGGGCTCCCGCCCTTGATATCCCTCACTTCTTTCTGGTCTTTGCTCAAATGCCTCCTTCTCAGTGAAGCTACCTTTGAGCATTCTACTTACAATAGCCACACACCTTGGCTCTCTTCCTTGCAAATTGAAACAATTTCTCCATCGCTCTTACCAACATCTGATGTGCTGACTATGTAGTTATTTGCTTGCTTATTTTCTATCTCCCCCAACCAGAATATCAGCTGCATGAAAGCAGGGATTTTTGTCCGTTTGTACACTGTTAGGCAGACACTAATCACTCAATCAACATTTGTTGAAAGAAGGAATGAATGGGTAAATAAATGAATTATTTACCAGATTCCTACTTTCTGAAATTATTTTCCAGAAAACTGAGGAAACTTACTCTTTCACTGGCAGAATATGAGTATGTTCTTCCTATACCTTCATGAGTGTTACATGTTACGATCTAGACCATTTTTTGGGGGGATGATTTACTTTAAATTGCTTTCCTTAGATTACTACGCATTTCTTTTCTTTAAATTGTTTCTTCGTGTTCTTTATCCAATAAAGAACACATTAATTTAAACACTGAAAGGAGATCATTTTTGATCTCCTTACTCCCTTCAGTTTGCCTAATGAGCTCTGCATTGGATTGGTGAGCAAGAAAACAGGTGTTCAGCTGCTGTGGGGGGGCGGAGTTTATTCTACTCTGTTTAGAAAGTCCGTTTTAGATCTGGCTATAAAGGTTATGAATATTTTGGTTAACTTTATGTACGTGTATTTTAAAAAAGGGTGGGATTTGGGCAATTTTCCAGAATTTTCAAATACTAAAACTATACTGGCTTCAATTTTTTTACTCACAGGGTGCCTTTTAATGATCTGGACAAAATTTCCACTTCACTTTGTAACTATTGACTGATGCCATATGTACGTGCTAATAGAACTATTATAGAATATGTTGGAAAAAGTAAAATTGGTTGTTTAAGTGACCGCAGTCGTTCTCTAAGCATATTCAAGTTTCAAACACGAATACTATTTACGTGGATAAATCCATTTAATTATTTCTCAAATATCGCCTCAATCCCTATTGGAAAATTCATTGCCACGCCCGGGGCTGTATATAAAACAACCACTTACAATGTATATTGTAAGGACACACCTTTAAAAGCATTACAAATAACCTATCAGGGACCTATCTGAATCAACATTAGAAACTCTAAAGGGGAACATTTCTGCCTATGTGTTCATTTCATTGTATCTTAAGTCAACAAAATGCACTCATGGAGAATAAGGACATAGGGTGGGTGGGAATGAGAGCAGGTATTTATGTGGGGTTGCATATTTTTAACCTCCAAAGTCTGCTTTATTTGCAGGCAATTCTGTTTTCCTTTTCTTACTAATAGACATGCTCCTATAATAGAGACTTATAATTGAAGCTTGAAAATAACATTATAAAAGAAATAAATATTTTTATTTTAATAACAACTATCAAATTTCTATAATTCAGATTCCTATACATTTTTATAATAGCTTACTCATCCATACTTAAATTTCCATGCCTGTTGAATTTTTCCTTAAAGAGAATCAAATAAAGCCCTTTGCCCATAAATTATATATTATCGTGTAATTAATTAAAATGATTTTAACACATATCTTAGAATGTTAGTTGTTTTTCTCTCATTCTTTGTACATATCAGGAGATGCTTTTAGTCAAGCACTAATGTGTTTTTCTTTTTGTTTAACCACAAAATATTCATTTGGAAAGCTATTTCTAACCTGAGCATTACTTTTAAAGTGACTTGTACACATGCCAGTTTTTCTGCATGTTTTGACAAATGACACATTTCCTTTGGTGCTTCCTTGTGGGTAACAGTGTGTGAGGATGTGGTGTTGGAAAAATTTATTACAGTTATTTTGTAGTTGATATTAAAAAATGTGATGTATTATACCAGGTGTCTGACCTTTAAAGATCTTAGGACCTAATTCATTACAACATAAAATTTACATATTATTCAACTTTGCTGCAGATCTTTTATGAACAAGTCATGGTGTGTATGTATATCAGGACGGAGAGGAAAAAGTCAAAGCTCATACAAGGACTTGAGGTCTGAACCCCAAATTCGGATCTATTTGTGGTGCTTCTGTGGATTTAAGTGATAGTGAGGTAACCACTTTACTAAATTGAGGAAGAAGAGGCATAGGGTACAAAGTGGAAATGTTATGAATTAGTAAAGCACATTTTTTTATATTCCTAACCTGGTCTGCCCTAATCTGTGGTGCAATGAAAACCATATCTAAGAGAGACTAAAGAAAGACAGCTTAGAAAAGTATCTTTAAGTAGTTAAGTCTGTGATACAGTCAACAAAATAATACAACAATGATTGTTTATATGTGATTTAAAAATGTAAGATGAGATTTTAAAATGAAAAATTATTATGGAATACCTTAGAGAGAAAATAAATGTACTTGCAGTAGTGTATATCTAACAGTTTTTAAAAGAACCAACATTTGTTGCACATTGTAGCAAATTAGGTCTAAATGTTAAAAAATTATGTGTTATTGTAAGTCAGATAATGCTATTTTAATTCTTTTAAGTATAGTCAGTATTTCCTTTTCAATAACTGTTAGAATATCCTTTTCCTTATAATTTACTTTCACCTTATTTGGGTTTTGGATCAGATAAATATCCATTAAGTCAGAAAATCCTACTTTAAAAAATGTGTGTATGTACACGATGGCAGTAGGAATACTCATTTGTAAGGTCCTGGTCCACTATAGTTTTCCTATCACTCAAAGCTCTGATGGAGAATAATATCTTTCCCCGAGGAGATCATGATATTAGACAGAAAAATAAGTCTAAATCCTTTTTATAGAGACTATAAATAATTTGAGTTAATACAGATGGGTTATTAATATCAATATAATCCAAACACTATTTAAGCATTCAGTTTGCTATCAAAGATAATGTTTCCTTATTCTGCAGTTTAATTAGCAAGGAGGAAGCATTTTATCTGAAATACTGGTTTTCTAAATTAGCTTGCTGGAAGGTATAGAAATATGCTTGACGTTTTTTTTGATTTTACTAATTTTTAATGAATGTGTGGCGGCCACTGAAATAGGACCAAATTGAAAAAGCTGTAATTATCCTGAGTGAGTCGCTTCTAGCAAATGCAAACCATTGAGACTAATGGCCCAAGAGGAAGTGCCGTGTATTTGCAGTAGAGGGCGCTGTCTTCCAGGTCTACCGCAAGCTAAAAGAGAAGGTCACTCAGTGTATTGATAAATCACACTGCCGTGATTCCTAACTGACAGCTCAAACTAACATCAAGCTGGATGAGGGAGAACAAAAGGCCATCAAGCAGCCATTTTCTTGACACTTTTATTCAATCACCAGCAGATTGCTTACGACAGCAATAGCAGCTGTTTTGTCTTCATCTTTCCACATTTGATAAAAGGTGTCAACTCAAATTTTTGTAAATAATTCACTTACCCCTACTGCACAGACCAGCACTGTTCAGCATATGTATTTTGTGTGAGCAGATCACTGAGGCAGGTCAGAGCTCAATGACATCAACTGAAGGTCACCTGGGATCTAAAAGGAAGCCTCGATAAAGCTATACAGTTCCTCAAGGTCAGAGATAAGAACTACGTGTAGACATTTGTGATGGGAACAAAAGGTTAAACAACAGGGAGAAAAAGTATGAAAATGCTTCCTTTAGTATACGAGTGCTTTTCTTTGTTTAAGAAACCTCATTCATAGCTCTTTGGTCAATTATCAATGTAGGGTGTTTTAAAACCTGCTGAAGAGATTAAACATCTAAATTGTTCTTTCAAAAGTTTGAAAAAAAATATTATTTGTAGCATGCTATTCATCATGAGTGTGCAGCAGCCAGAGCTGCAATTCGTTTCTATGTTCTTTTTAAAAGAATCATAAAAAGAGTGTCAAAAATTAATACAGTTAGATAGAATTTCATTTATCTCGTTCATTTAAAATTCTACCCTGAAATGCATTTAGGTTTGAGAGCTGAGAAAAAAAATAGAGAAAGAAGGTGTTTTATATCATAAGAGCTTCATTTGCTTTAAGGGCTTAGAGAAACTAATAGAGAAATCCTTGAATTATTGCAATAAGATACTCTATCTGGTGTTGGCAGTTGCTAAAAGTGCTAAGATTAAAAATGATACATCCTTCAATGCTGGGTTGTTTTTTCAGTTGCATTACCCACAAAATAAATCTAAACAGCAAATAGTCACTATTTGGTTTATATTTTCTAATAGGAGAAGTCCACATGCTTTTGAGATCCTGTCTTAGCTCCAATGCAGGGGGATTTATTACCTGTAATTGATGTGCATGGAGATCAAAGAGCAGCTTCCTTACATTTTCTCCTGTTCTTTTTACCTCAGAAATCGGGGGGCAATAACTCTTGCAAGTCCCACTGGAATAGATGTAGAAGAATGAAATGAACCTGGGCAAGATACCGCCACGCTAATACAGAGCATTAAAAACATTTTTAAAATCCAAGCAGGTAATCCAATTTCTGGTTAAAAGTTAATTCCTGCAAGAAGAATGAATATTTTCAAAATTTAAACATTAATAAAGTAAGGGGCAAGCTAAGATTTGGAATAATGTTTTAATCTTCTGAATTTAAAAACATAATGTTACCTTCTCATGTTCTCCCTAAGTTATTATACATTTGCATATTCTGCCACTTAACACATGTCAGTTTATATTGTACCTTGTCTTCTTAGGTACATTTTTTGTTTTCTCCACTGGATTGTGGTATCACAAGGGTAAGAACCATCTCTTAATAATTGTACAACATCGATACTTTTACATTTTCATTAAGCAAATAAAGCACTTGCATATCTAATTTGATCTTCATAATTATCCTGTGAGATGGTCAGATCAGAGATTATTATCTCCATTTTGTAGATGAGGAAACAGGTTCAGAAATGCACAAGAGAACTCTACATATATGTTAGCAGAGGTAGTGCTCGAAGCTAGGTGTTTTGGCGTGTCATCTGGTGCTCTTTCATATAACCTAATATAGGCATACAAACAAAAATGTGTCTAACTTGGGGTCTCAAAATGGAGTACAGCACTGGCACTCAGCAGACAATCAATACATTGGTAAATAAATAAATGATAACCATATGTGTTTAACTCAGAGATGTGTAGAAGACACTTGAAGCTGTTTGATATTTTTATTCTTAGCAATGATTTGGGTAGTAGATCAATTTCAGAGCAAATATGTGTTTTGGGGTAGAAAACTAGGAAAAGTGCAATGTCTTTAGTCTGGAGAAGCTTTCCTTCTAGGCAGGGCCCGAATGTGTTTTCATGATAATGAGTTAGTTTCCTTGATGGTAAAATGTGGATAATCATCACAGCTTTATTATCTCACCATGCTGTTGTTCGAATCAAAAGACACACTGCATGTGAAAGCGTTTGTAAGCTGTGAAGTGGTAGCTATACATTTGAAGTGCCACAGGTACATGAGTGCATGCTGACTGCCAGGTGAGGGCAAGAGTGAGTTCAAAGGTGAGAGAAAGCCAGAGGATTGTGGGAAATTCTGAGAGCACGAGAAAGGCCTTTCAAGAAGACAGGGAAATCTAAGCCCAAAGTCAAAGATAGAAATGAATAAGACTTAAAAGAGAATGAGTAGCTTCATAGGAGTGTTTGTAGAAGAGAGCAGAAGAATTTATGTTTGGAAAGATAGGTTGGGGTGTATTTGGTGGCACTTTGTTTTCTTGGTACCAGGTAAGAGAATCTGATCTCAAATGGAAACATGCGGCTTATTATAAGGTTGGCGATTACTTGCCTTTCAGCTAATTGCATATGAGGAAATCAGAGAAGACTTTAAGGGAGCTAACCAAATTCCTCAGAAAAAAATGACTCCCGTGCACACAAGGGAACATGTAATTATTGTGTAAGAAAAGGCTCTCCCGACATTGTATAATAGTAATAGCATACCTTACTGGGTTCATGCTATATGTCTCACTTTATTCTACGCCAATTATTCATTTAACCTTCATAATCGAAGAAATTGCTACCATTGAACAATGAGATAACTGATACCTAGAAAGGTTAAATAACTTCTCTGAGGTCACATCACTAGGAAAATGCAGAGCTGGATTCAGCCTCAGGCATTGGTGACGGCAGAGCCCGGCTCCAGCACTGTGGTGGTCCTGATGCATTAAGTCCAAAAGTACATCAAAAAGTAGTGATACAAATGTGTTCATTTTGTAAAAATTCATTGATGTATGCATTTTGTGTGTGTCTGTTACACTTTAATAATGAGTTAAAGTGGTGATGTAATAAAGTAAGTATTTAGTGTACCAGTAGAAGAAAAGAGTGGAAAGCTATGTACAAACTGTTAACCTATTGTCTTCGGTTATGAGGAAATGTGAATAATTTGAATTTCCTTCATCTTATCTATCTCTGTTTTCTAAATTTTTGATAATTATCCTGTAAAACTTCTGTGAAAAGAAATATTGTTCTAAGTAAAGAAAATTTCTGGTGAGGAAGAAATGGAACTAACATCGATTTAACAATTACTGTGAGTGGTATCATATTTACTATTGATCTAATTATCAGAAAAACCTGCTGGAAGAGTTTTTGTACTATTTGCTGTGATTTGAGCATAATGTGAATTTCATAATGGTAATTTACTGGCACAAGTCACATATACCACTTAGCACGTAATAAAAAGAGACAGCATTTGAATTCAGGACTGATTTTAAAACCCAGGACAAAATAAAGGAGAGGATTTAGGCATGGAGAAAAGAAATTCTAGGAGGTAAGTTCTAATTTCATGTAGTCAGACAATTAAGAGTCAGAAGAAATCATCTTGAAAAATTGCTAAATAGAAAGTAAAAAATAAGATTTTCTATTATGCAAAAAGCCAGTATAATTTGAAGCTTTATCAGCAGCCTTTGGATTCTTTAAGTGTAGCTTATTTAGAATAGCTTATAGCTCAGTTTTTTGACTCATGACTGGATGTCTTCTCCAAACAAAGCTGAACAAATCATCAGATTTTGTGCATAACCCCGGGAAGTCTGATTGAAAGGTATTGTTTATTTTGCATAAAGTTTTTTGTTTGTTTTGACTTTCATTTTGTTTTGTTTTACCCACTGTCCCCACAACATTGCCTGCTACCTATTTTTTCTAACAGTGATGCTCCATTTTTCTGGATGCCCATTTTAGTAGCTAATGATATTGGACATGAAGCAATTAGTGTAACTGCCAAATTTGGGAGAACTAATATGACCAAAAGCAGTTAAAGATTTTGTTTTCTGCAGAATTGGGCAGAGAAGTTAAGAAAAAGACAACTGATTCTGAAGAGTAGAATAAGAAGGGGAAACCATTAAGTTTTCTAATTTTAAAATAGATAAAAAACAGAAACTCTTGGCATGTGGCCTTGGCTAAATCACTTGAACTTGTTGTTCCTGTGTGAACCCAGTGAAATGGCATGAAAAGACATCCACAGACAACACAGACACTATATCTTACTTCAGGTGGTTTGGATAAATAACTTGCGTCTTTATTAGTTCAAGTTGGGACAAAAAGGTGAATACTGTTCTCTGCAAAAGATGTTTTAAAGGTTCATACTGTTTTTTTCTCCCACAAGTTTTCTCTTCTATTCAGGTGGCCATTTCACAGTTTATTGCTGAGTTCTTAGGAGCTTGTGAAGCTGGCTATAACAACAAGGGGATAGAAGGGAACAATCTGTTTTTTTAATAGTAACTTTCATGGTATTTTTTCATGTTGGAGAACAAGTAGTTCTGCAGATATGGCATTGTGTTTTCTATATATTTTTACATATACTAGTATTTGTTATTTTCTTATTGGTATCTCTGCCATTGCTCGTTCTGGGAAAACACAGGGCAAATTTAGGAAAATGCAACTTATAAGGTTTGATGCTACCTCCTAGAGAATTCCAGAATGCATGATTAAATTAATGGTTGTTGGTGATTCTTAGAAATCAACAGGACTATCTAAGAGTTAGTCATGTAGTTTTAGCAAAACATAAGAGTTTCCAAAGATACTCAGATATTTCCTTCTTACTGAGAAGATTATCTATCACCCCATTTAAGATGGTAGCCTTTCTTAATGTTTTGTATTCTGCATCCCTGCTTCATTTCTCTCCTTAGCATTTACTGTCATCTAATATACTATTTTGTCACTTATTTTGTGCATTCCACTAGAATGTAAGCTCCATGAGGAAAGGTTCCCCATTCCTTTCCCTTACCCTATTCTTTTACCTGCTGTATCCTCAGTACCTAGAACAGTCCATGATACACACTAAAGGCTGAAAGAAGAAATATCTTTATGAAGATAACTGAAATACAGAGTGAATAATAATACTGCTATTTGGATTGAACCGTCAGACCAGGTCCTTGATGATAACCTCAAGGAAGGTCTCAGGTGTACTAAGTACCTTATGGCTCTGAATATTCTCAACAAACGCTGGCTGAAAATATAAAAGGCAGGCTTAGGGAACTTTTTGATGAACCTAAGCTAGGATGAATTTAACTTGATTTTGAGGGGCTAAAGTGCTGGACTTAAGTAATAAAGCTGACAGAATACCAAAAAAATATCTTATTTATTTAATAGAAAAAGCTGTATAGCAGTGAATAATTTCACTTTCCCAGTCCTGAGTTTTTTCTCTTCTGTATTAAATGGACCCAACCAGACTTTAAGTCTCTTGCAGATACTGAGATTACTTGATTCTGAAGCTAAGGGACTGGGCAGTGAATGAGCAGGAAAAGTGGAAGTCAGGGGAGATAAAGAGTAGAGGCAAAAGGGCAGAGATGGCAGTTATGAAAGCTGAGGGAACAGGGACCATATAGGCAGCATTTAGCGGAGTCAAGGGCCAATAGTGATTGAAGGGATGGCTGTGGCTGAGCAAGCTGGGACCGAGCCACTGGCAGAGGAAGTAGAAAAGGAAGTGCGAGAGAGGGCAATGGAGAGGTCTGTGGTCCTACTCTCTGTGTTCTTGAAAAATAGTTCCTCCTCTCTCTTGATCATTTCTGCACTATAGGAACACTTATTATCTATGGGGAATACAACAAAACAAAACAAAAAAAACAAAAAAACAGTATCTGGAGTTAAGGTAGGACGGGCTGCCACTAGCAAATTGAAACATTTGCTGTCAGGAAAAGTTTTGTGCCAATGCTTCAAAAGTTATGTAAGCAAACACATTCACCAAGTGAGCTGGCATTTCTATATATGATAAACAATCACCTCCCAGAGGGAATACACTCAGATTCTATTAAGGTAGCCATTGTATTGCTTGTGAAGACCAGTGGTTCTTAAATTTTAGTGTGCAGTAGAATCACCTGAATGGCTTGTTAACCACAGATTGTTCAGGGTCCCACTTTCAGAGCTACTGATCCAGTAACTCTGGCACAGGACCCAAGAATGTGTGTTTGTAATACATTCTCCATTGATGTTGATACTGCAGGTCTGGGACCACACTTTGAGAACCATTGTGTGGCTGTGTTCTGCACGAGGGTGCCTGGGCATGGAGCTGAGTGGAGGATGAAACCTGTAGGATGTCTTGGCTGGAGGTCACGTAGAGGAGCCCCAGCAGTCTTGCTTTGAGGGTCTACGACTGTTGTGTTTAAGTATGGAAAGTGGTAGTAAATTCATTGTTGGTATACCCCACTAACCTTTATAAAATTCACTTTTGAATTTATTTTATTTTTTATTTATTTTTTAATCTTTATTAAATTTACTGAGGTGACATTGGTTAGTAAAATTATATACAATTTCAAGTGCACAATTCTACAATACATCATCTGTATACATCACCACCCAGAGTTCTCCCTCCGTCACCATATGTTTGACCTTCTTTACCTTCTTCTATCACCCCCATCCCCTTACCCTCTGGTAACCACTAAACTGTTGTCTATGTCTATGAGTTTTTGTTTATTTGTTTTGTTCGTTTGTTGCTTTCAGTTTTTATCCTACATATGAGTGAAGTCATATACTTCTCGACTTCTTCTGTCTGACTTAGGTATTTTGCTTAGCATGATAACCTCAAGATCAATCCACGTTGTTGCAAATGGCAGTATTTCATCTTTTCTTATGGCTGTGTAATATTCCCCCTTTCCAAATGGGTGAAATAGGCACAATGAGGAAAACATGGGGTGAAACAGCTTTGGTGACATTTTTGTTAACTCTGCTATTATTTCTCAGTGAAGGGAAAGGGGAGAGTGTTATTGGCTCTCAAGTCGAGAGACTTAGATTCTGGACTCTGCGTTGACTGTAACCAATTGTATGGTCTTAGACAAGTCACTTAATCTCCTGGATTCTGTCTCATCATCTGTAAAATGAGAATGTCAGGCTAGATGATGTTTAAGATGTCTTCCTGTTGTAAAATTCATTTTGTATGATTCTTAATCAGAGGAGACATTTATATCACAATGGAAAATTGACCAGTTTATCTTTGTGGCAATTGAATTGCTTTGGAGAGTTCTTTATTGGTGAAGAAAGGTTTTAGGGATCCAAATTTTCTCTGAAGTTGAATACAAGGTCTTTTATAGCACCTAGCACACAGTGTTTAATGATATTCTATCCTTTCCCTTCCTTTTCTTTATCCCTAATGTTAATGATTCTTTGCTAAAATTTAAGTAGTTTGTTTTTAGCTCAGGTTAGAAAATCAGTCATTTTTTGGAAACTGTAATACAAATGTAGACCCATTCTTTGGTACTTATAATCCCATCACATGCTCTTGTTGTTTATGTGTTTTGCCACCAGATAGCAGAATTACTCTTGTTATAATCTTTTTATGACTTACATGGGTTTATTTTTCAGAAACTCTGTTAGACAAATGTGGGAGAGGAAGTCCTCCTTCGCTCGTTATCTCAGGATAACTTGTAATAGAGAAAAAAACCTTCTTCAAGTGAATCCACTTAAAAATACTGGCTGAAGTGTGATAAGAAAACCTGGCTTGAGTGGGCTTTATCTTGAAAAATAAAATTAAGAGTCATAAAAATATGTTCAATTGCTTATATAGTTAACCAAATTTAGATTTTATTTTCAACTATGTGCCAAAAACATGAATCAAGTTTTTTTTTTTCTTTTTTCTTTTGGACAGAATCCAACTTGCTTTCTGTTAGTTCAGCTCTGTCTCCTGGGGGAAGAGTTGCTGTCTTGGCTTGTTTGCATAGTAAATCATAAAAGAAATCATTTTTGTAAAATTATTCAAGGACTTTATCAATTTTTGCAAGGGCATCCCTTAATTCTTTGGGGATGTTTCATCAATCTCTTGCAAACACTTATTGCATCATTACCCTTGTTGATGCTGCTTTTCTTCGATTGTTGACTAGTTTAACTCTTTCTGATTGTTTTGGTTATTGGCTTTGCACGTCCTACGAACAGTCTTATGATAGCATTTTCTTTGACTTTATGGAATTCTGGATTTTTGGTAAGATTTGCAATTTCATTTTGTTGTTGTTTACAAAAGCATGTTAACCTGAAAGATAGGGAGAAGTATTGCTTTTCTGGGAGAAGCTTCATTTATGTTGCATTTAAACAAAATCTGTATGTGTGTATGTGTATGTGTCCGTGTGGTCAAAGAAAATATACAGGCTTGCAACATTTCTTTGTTTCGTAGTTTAAAAGTATTTTCAAATTTGGTTTTGTTTCCATTTATCAAAAGGATACAAAATGCCCATATCGGTGAGCTTTTGCTATAAATGTACTGTAAAAGAAGCCATCCACAAATTCTGTGGCTTAACAAAATCATTCATTCTCATGAATTTGCAGGTTGTCTGAGTATTAGCTAGTATAGAGTGAGCTTGACTAAGGTAAGAGGGATTTTCAATGATTAGTTGTATAAGATGTCAGCTCATAAGGAAATTTTTTGTGGTGTATTTTCTTTCCATGAAGCAAACTTCAACACTGGATTCTAATCCTGGTTCTGCTCCATACTAACTGTATTATCTTGGATTATTTACTTGATCTTTCAATGCCTTATTTCTTCATTTGTTAAATAGTTGTAGCAAAACACTCATTTCACTGGTTTTTGTGAGGACTGAATGAGATAACCTAGCATGGAAGGAATGTTTACTAAATGTTAGCTCTTCTCGTTATTAAGAGAAAAAATACCTCTGATTATGATTAAAGGGTGAATGAACTGGGCAGAGAGGATGGGAAAAAGCGTGGAGTTAGAAAAAGAAGTTGGGTTTCAGTTTATCTCTAGTTCTCCAATCAAATAAATCAAGGAATCTGATAGAACCAACATTTTACTTTATTTATCAAATATTTATACTCATACAGTGCCAGACTCTTTCTGAGAACTTAATAGATATTAAATCATTTAATTTTCATATCAACTCTAGGAGAGAAATATTATCATCTTCATTTTATAGATGAGGAAACCCAGACACAGAGAGGTTATGTAACTTTCCCAATGTCACACAGCTAGTAAATGGCACAACTAGGATTCAAAGGCACAGAAGTCTGGCTGCAGAGTTTGTGGTCTTAAGGCTGTGGTGCTTTTCTATTAAAAGGAGCAGCACAAAGAAGGACAGGCTGAGGTGGTACATCGTCCTGAATATAGAAATTTAAGTTATGTGCTATGTTTTGATTTGGCTTTATTCTTTCTTTCTGAGCTTGAAGGGTTACAGCAGTTCTCTCTTCTGTGTCCAGGATGGAAAACAGATTTCATGAGCGTTAACTGCAGGCCACTGGAAAATCACTTCACCAAGTTGTGGAGCCTTCCTGGGCAGGCTGACTTCTTCTCTTTTATATGTCGGGTGTGGGGTGGGGATGATGGGGAGAGCGGGGAGGGGCAGCAGATCGGGATCCCTACATCAGGTTGTTTTTGCTCTTCTGCACTAGGATTTTTATCGCTAACTTCAAGAATATGGGATGAGTGGAAACAAACTAGGTTTTACATCGAACTCTGTCTTGTATAAAGGAAAACACACCATGCTAATAAATCTCCCATACTAAAAATACATTTACACAAGACTGATGGGGAAACTGACCTTAAAATGGTTCCCTGTCACGTGGAACTGAGCTAAAATGGTGGCCCGAGCGGAGAGAAAAGTCCCCAGCCTAAGCCCCAGCCCACTTCCGCATAACCCCTCCAAGCCACACCTTGAGCCAATCACCAGATGACACCTACCCCTTCCCCGACTCAAGGAAGTCCCCAACCCATAAAAACCTGCTCGAAACCTTGCTGGGGGCTCAGTCTTTTGGGAAGGATCCCGCTGAGCCTGCCAGTGTAATAAAGCTGTGTTCTTCCTGATCTCTGTGTGCCGCTTGAGTTTCTTGGTCCTTGCCGTTTTTTCTGCAACATTTGGTACCCTGACCGGGTGTGGGGACAGAGCCCCAGAGAGTAGTTTACAGGCTCTCGGCCTCACGTGGAGGGGTGCTGGCTCGGGTGGTGAATGGCCCTCGGCTGTGGCCAGTTAGCCGATTGGCAGCTGGTATAACTGCTGCGGCTACGAGGATTGCCAAGGAGCCGAGCAGAGCTGAGCAGAGCTGAAGAGAGCGGAAGAGGAGGGCCATGGAGAGCGGAAGAGGAGAGCCGAGAGAGAGAGGAACAGAGTCGAGAGAGTGGAGGAGAGTCGTCGGTCGGTTGGCGGAAAGGCAGACTCGGTTGGCGGAAAGGCGGACGGCAGGTCACGCGTCCGGTGGGCCCAGCCTCCAGTGAGACCATAGTGGTCTCACTCCCCTACCTATGGATCCGTGGGTGTTCCTTTTCGGCCTCACCATATCCTGCGTTCTTGTGTGGGGAGCGGGAGCAGAGACCCCGCAGGCCGCCCCGCCTGAAAGATGGCGCGGCGAGAAGGCCTCTGCGCAAGACAAATGGCGCAGCGAGCAGGGTCTCCTGCACGACAAATGGCGCAGCGAGCAGGGTCTCCCACACGACACCGTGAAACCCAACCGCGCTGGCCCCTTGTGCCACTGGTGTGGGGTGAGAGGCGGGGCGCGGAGCGACTGGGAACCCGAGAAGGGTATAGGCGCACCCCGCTGATTTCGGTGGGTCCCGATCCGGACCTTCCCCGGGTGGCCGTGGCTGTGCCTCCCCAGCTGGACCCGCTGAGAGGTACCCAGGACAACCAGCTGGATCCTCCCGTTGGACCAGGTAAGCCCCTGGGCCACTGTCCAAGTCAGTCCTGTCCCACGTGACAGAAGGGGAGCCTGATCACCTCCTGCTGAGTCCCACTTCGGACTCCAGATAGGGCCATTCCGGGGGACAGCATCTTTCCTCTCTGAATGAATGTGTGTGTGCTTGGTCCCAATCGGGATTCTGTGTGGATCTACGGGCCTGTTGGCTACGGAACCCGAGTGAGCCCCAACCTGTGTTTCCGTGGTAGTGTCATAAGGCATAATGGTGATTCGCACTCTCGGGGTGCGACCTGGCCCGGGGTTTATACGGGCACACCTTAGCCAATATGTACCCTAAGTTCCTGCGAGGGAAATGGCCAGGTGGGTGCCTGATTGAAACCCTTCCCTTGTCCACGCGATACCGAACATCATGGGAGGGAAACACGGGAAGCCCACAGTTCTAGATTGCATGTTAAAGAATTTCAGAAAAGGTTTCGGAGGCGACTGCGGGGTCAAAATGACCCCCAGACATCTCCATGCTTTATGTGAGCTGGAGTGGCTGGGTTTTGATGTGGGATGGCCCCCAGAAGGTACTCTTGACCTCCCCACGATTCGCTGAGTCTACGTAGTTGTCACCAGGACCCCAGGACATCCAGACCAGTTCCTTAAGTTGACTCGTGGTTGGAAATAGCCCGAACCCTTCCTCCTTGGGTACAGTTCTGCTCCAATAGTAAGGGACAGTCCAGGATCTACGTTGCACGGAACCCATGAGATCATGCCCAGAAAGACATGGCTAAGGCCATTTACCAGGGGGACCCCAACGAAGAGCCACCACCATGGCCAACGGCTGGTGTGGCCCCGCTGCTTCTAGACACTCTGCTTCCAGCCTCGGCATCCCCTTAGTCCCAACCCAATCAGCCCGGAGCCAGACTTCATAGGATTAGCGGGAATTGAGTCGGACTAAAGAGGACCGGGCATATTTGAACTCAGCCCTCACGAGCCCATGGTTGACTTAGATGTAGGGGGCCAAACTGACTTTTATGGTAGATACTGGAGTAGAACACTCGGTAGTCACCACACCGGTGACACTGCCCGGGGACTGCAGAGTCACCATAATGGGAGCCACCGGGGATCAAGCTAAGAGCCAACCGTTCTGCTTGCCAGGCTCAGACTTGTAAATTGGGAGGACACACCATGTCGCACGAGTTCCTCTACTTACCAGACTGCCCAATCCCGCTCCTGGGATGCGACCTCCTTACCAAGTTAGGGGCACAGATCTCCTTTGAACCATCAGGTCAGGCCACCATGTCACTGCAGCCCCTGTCAGAGGGATTTATTCTGTCTATCACCACCCCGAGGGAAGAAGAATGGAGGCTTTATGGGACCAGCAGTGTAGAACAGAACCCGGAAGCATACAGGGCCGATTTCCCGGAGGTTTGGGCTGAAGATAACCCGCCTGGGCTAGCGAAACATAAGGCCCCAGTTTTGGTGGAACTGAGACCCGGAGCTCAACCCCAACGGCTACGCCAATACCCCATCTCCAGGGAAGCTTGGGCAGGGATCCAAAAACACCTCATCCATCTCAGAGCAGCAGGGATTCTCATAGAGTGCCCGTCGCCATGGAATACGCCCCTCTTGCCGGTAAGGAAACCTAGTGAAGAATACCAGCCAGTACAAGATTGAAGAGCGGTAAACCAAGCCACAGTCTCCCTACACCCCCTAGTCCCAAATCCGTATACTCTCCTCAGTCAGCTGCCCCTGGAGTCCGGATGGTTCATCTGCCTGGACCTGAAAGATGCATTTTTCTGCATTCGGTTGGGGTCCCAGAGCCGATCACTGCTCGCCTTTGAATGGACTGAACCTGATACTGGCCGGCAGCTCCAGCTGACATGGACTCAGCTCCCACAGGGCTTCAAAAACTCCCCAACCCTCTTTGAGGAAGTGCTAGCCTCAGGTTTAGCCACTTTCCCTCGAGAAGAATACCGCTGCACTCTATTGCAATATGTGGATGATCTGCTCCTAGCCTGTGCCACCAAGACCGAGTGGCAAACTGCATCACGGGCACTCCTGTCCCACTTAGCCGAGATGGGGTATAGAGTCTCCTGGAAGAAAGCCCAGCTCTGCAGAGACACCTTAGGCCAAAGACTCATAGTTAAGGTACCCCACTCAGTCACCACCTTAATGAACAGTCAAGGACCCCGATGGCTGTCAAATGCACGGCTGACTCAGTATCAGGGGCTACTCCTGGAAAACCCTCGGATCTCGTTAGAAACTGTGCACTCCCTGAACCCAGCCACTTTCTTGTCAACCAAGGACAGGGATCCAGAACATGACTGTATAGAAGTTATTAACGAGGTCTACACCACCAGACTTGACCTCTGGGACAGCCCACACCCTAACCCGGACCTTACTCTGTATACTGATGACAGCAGCTTCCTGAGGGATGGAAAACGTAACACAGGGTATGCAATAACCACCACAGACGAGGTACTCGAGGCAGGGGCACTTCCATCGGGATGGTTGGCCCAACGGGCAGAACTATGGGCACTAATAAGAGCCCTTACTCTAGCTGAGGGCCGAAAAGTCAACATCTACACTGATTCTCGGTATGCCTTTGCTACCATCCATATCCATGGGGCTATATACAAAGAAAGAGGCCTTCTGACTGCGGAGGGAAAAACTATTAAAAATAAACAAGAAATCCTTAAGCTCCTACAAGCCATTTGGCTTCCCCGGCAGGTTGCGGTTATCCATTGTCAGGGCCACCAGAGGGGCAATGAGCCCTCAGCAGTCGGGAACAGACTCACCAACACCACGGCCAAAGCAGTGGCAATGGGAAGCCTTAGTGAGCTACTCTTGGTCACTGACACTACCACCACGTCTCTCCCATGGTACACAAAAGAAAAACTCAGATGGACAAAGTCAGAAGGGGCCACCAGATTGCCACAAGGGTGGTGGCAACTGCCTGATGGAAGACTTTTCATCCCAGCCCTACTAGGTCCTCAAGTAACTGCCTCACTTGTGCAAAGAACAATCCAAAGTCCGGCCCTAGCCCCATCCCCGGGATTTAGAGAAGTGGTGCCGCATCTTTTAAGGACCTCAAAGTCGACTTCACCAACATGACAAGCTGCCGCGGCATTAAGTATTCACTGGTCTTGGTCTGTACCTACTCTGGATGGGTCGAAGCTTTCCCCACTCAGACTGAAAAGGCCACGAAGTAGCTAAGGTCCTCCTCAGGGAAATTATCCCGTTACGGGATTCCACTTTCCATACACAGTGACAATGGGCCAGCTTTCATAGCAGAGCTTCTCCAGATGGTAGCCAGAGCTATGGATATCAACTGGAGGCTCCATACAGCTCACAGACCACAAAGCTCAGGGAAAGTTGAACGCATGAACCGTACCCTCAAGGAGACATTGGCTAAACTCCACCAGGAGACCTCCCTAGGGTGGGTGGACCTCCTACTGCTAGCCGTCCTTTGGGCGTGCTGCACCCCTGGCAAATCTGGATTCTCTCCCTTCGAAACTATGTTCAGGAGGCCCCCTCCCCTGCTAACCAGTCTCCCTGGCGACATTTGCCAGCTGGGGTTCTCCAGCCTCCAAAACCAGATGGCTGAGCTAGGCAAGGTGCTCACAGATATACGTGCTTACATTCTGGAAAGGGCCCCCATTTTTCTCGGGGCACCGGTACACCCCATTACCCAGGGAGATCAAGTCTGGGTCAAAGATTGGAAGCGCGAACCCCTCCGACCCCGGTGGACAGGCCCTCACTCTGTCGTACTTGTTACTCTTACCGCTCTTAAAGTTGCGGGCATTGTCCCGTGGATGCATCACACCCGGGTTAAAGGAGCCCAGCCAGACACCGACGCCTGGACCGCCCGGCTTGTCCACTCTGTCTGACCCTCAAGAACAGCCCAGATGAGCCTCACTGTCGTCTGCCCAGCCTCCGTCTTCGCTGTTATTGGACTCCTATTGTTTCTAGCCTTTGCTGGTCTCATTGCATCCTCTCCCCACCGAGCTGGTCACCACAGGAAAAGGGAACTGTTAGGTTCTACTTCCTGTTCTGCGCTGCTTGCTTCCTCTCCCTAACCTATCTTAGGCAGCAACCATGATTTGGCTTTTTCTCATATTATCTCTTCCCGGGGAAGCAGTCACGACCTCCCTTTCCTGTCCCTCAGGCTGCCGGGAAAAATTCGCTGGCCACCCAACCTTCTCGTACTTATGTTTCATAGAGACCTCCGTCACCCGCAGGGCTATAGCCCGGATCCTTGCCCTACGGGGTTATCGTCCTCTTAGCTAATACGATGATCTCTAAGTTGTTACCACTTACGATCATCAACGGGGGGGCATGATGGGGAAACTGACCTTAAAATGGTTCCCTGCCACGTGGAACTGAGCTAAAATGGTGGCCTGAGCGGAGAGAGAAGTCCCCAGCCTAAGCTCCAGCCCACTTCTGCATAACCCCCTCCAAGTCACACCTTGAGCCAATCACCAGATGACACCTACCTCTTCCCCGACTCAAGGAAGTCCCCAACCCATAAAAACCTGCTCAAAACCTTGCTGGGGGCTCAGTTTTTTGGGAAGGATCCCACTGAGCCTCAGGGCGTAATAAAGCTGTGTTCTTCCTGATCTCTGTGTGCCGCTTGAGTTTCTCGGTCCTTGCCATTTTTCTGCAACAAGACAAAGGATGATGTTTGTAAATCTGATTGAATTGAATTTTATTTTCATGCTTTTCAGGGGCATAGTTCAGGCATGAGGAGCAGGCAGTTCTGAAATGCTGTCCTTTGGGTCAGCATTACAGGTAATTGCCCATTTTAGCTCTAAGATTATGACTTATAATAAACTTAGTTGAAGCTCGGAAATGCTCAGCCACATAAAACTGCAATAGTCATGGGCAGGCTGGTCAACAAGTGCAGTGATGCTCAGTAATTGGAATTACATGTTTTTATTTGGTTGTGTTTGTATCTCAGCTGAGCAGCTTTCTTTGATCCAACAACGATAGGGTGGTATTTTATTAAAAATTTAACATGTATCTCATAGCAGTATTTACTTTAATGTGGTAAATCAAGAAATTCCTTTTTTTCTGAATGAGATTTGTTGGTAAGATAAACTCAATGCTATAAGATAAATATTAACTTTATATTGAAAACTACAGAACACCTTGTCTGGTACACTGTATCTGTATTTCTCTAAGGAGATGGAAACTGTCCTTGCGTTTTGCTCTAGCTTGTGTGAGAGGTGATGGTTTAGATTTGAATCCTTAATTATCTATCCTAGCTCCCTTTATAGTGACCTCTCATTCTGTGTATTCTTCAACGTCTAATTTTAAAAATACATAGGTTTGCTCATGCAAAAGAGGAGCTGATTTGAGAGTTCCAAATATACAGCCAGGCACTTTTACATGCGAGAGTCCATGGGGGAAAAGCAAACTTTAGTTGGCTAAATTCATTAGTGAAAAGGAGATTTTGAAACTTGTAAAGTGAAAGACAAATCTTACAGGAACTCTGGTGAACACACCCTAAAATCCAATTAGGAAATGTTTGAGTGGAGTTCAAAGGACACCTGTTTTGTTTTTGATCAATTTACTGCTATAGAAAGAACACAGATATACTACTTCTCGCCACAGTGACTGTCCACGTATGGGTACCTTCATGCAGTGGCACCAGTCATGAATCCTGTAAGTGACCTATTAATAACCACAATACGAATGAAATGTGCTGCCTAGAAAATGAGGTTGCCTGGCTCTAATAAAATATCATTTTCTTTTCATAATTTACGGGATGTGTTGTCCAAGGACATGAAGTATTTCATGTTGGTCAGTTTTGGCTCTGCATAGGCCTAATATTACGTAGACTATTTATAATGGTTGACTGATAAAACATTGTTTCCTGCAACTCAGCCCTCTTTTTGATTACAAACATCAAGGCTACAAACACAGTTTCCTACTTGGCTTATCTCTTTAGTAGTTACAAACACTATCTGGGACCTAAATAAAGCAACATTCTTAGTGTGTGCTACTGAACCTATGAAAAATTCAGAATTAAAGATGTGGTTCTTGCTTTCAAGAGGTTGATAGTCTTGGAAGCAAAAGATGAATTTCTGTAAAAATTATGTTAACCAATTCCATTAGTTTTGTCATACTTAACGTATGTAGAGAATCATGTTCCGAGATAAATAAGTTTTTAATCTTCCTTCCAGGATCATGCATGCTGAGTTGTTAGCAGAAAACATGGGGTGCAGAGAGTGGGAGTGAAATGCTTTGAACATTTAGAGCTCATCCAGGACAATAGAAGAAAGTTCCTGTCTTTTAAAAAATAACTTGTGTATTTTCAAAGCATATGGGTACTTACATTATATCCATTCTTTGAGATTTGCAAGGTGCTTTACAAAACATGAGTCATATCATCAAGTTCGTAAACAACCTGTGTAAAAGAATGTTGCAAAAATCCTATTTGACATCCTGCATGTGCTGGCCTTGGGCTCCTTTGTCACACGCCATGTTCTCTCTGTCCAGGCTACTTGCTTCTCCGTCTATGGCAGGGCAAATATCAGCAAGTCTTTTTATGCTTTTCCATCTGAAGCCTATAAGAATTTTGTCAAGAGTGGTGGGGAGTCTCAGACAGAATAAGATACCAAAGGACACCCTCTATTGTATCTGTGTTGGATTTTCGGTGGGGACAGGAAGTGAAGAGATTTGGGCTTAAGGATAAGGCGACAGATTGATAGCTGGGAATGTTGGGAGGTGCTGGCTGCACTCACGTGGCGATGTGAAGGAGACTGATACTGCAAAGCATCCTGTATTGTGGTTTATATTTCCGTTTCTGCCTTCCTTACCATGCCCTGAGCTCTTCTCAGGAACAACCTCTTTGTCATTTTGTAGGTCAGAAAAATGGTCCAATACCAGCAATTTCAAATGGTTCAAATGGAATATAATGCACAGCTTGAGCTGGAGACAGTGGATTTTTCCCACATCTTTGCCCTCCTCCCCCCAGCGGCATGACCTTGGGCAAGTCTCTTAATCTGAATGAGCCTTACTTTCCACACTTGTAAAATGGAGCAAAACATACACTCCCTCATAGGGCTTCTGGGAATATTAAATTATTCATAAACAATGTATATGTATTTGTGCCTGGCATGTAATAAATACATGGTGTCTATGGTATTTCTTATTCATTGTTTCCATTTCTGAGTCTAGCACCATCCATGCTTATACTAGCCACTCAATAATGATTATTGAATAAAAAACAGCCAAGTCGAAGCCTATGGTTATGATAAATGCCCAACAAAAACTTGCTGCAAGAGCGAGTGGTTCTTGTCCCAGTTCAAATGGCCCAGAGAACCACCTGAGTACTCATCTCAGCGTTAGCCCTGAGAAATCTAGCCTGCGGGAGCTCCACTTCAAACAGGGATTCTCATGAAAAGCAAATCAAAAGTGAATTTGAAGGAGAGGCAAAATACATTGTTTCTTATTAGGCCTGCTGTTTGATTTTCATTAGGCATCCTGCCTGATTCTTATTAGGACTGCCCTGATTTCGTTTAGGTCCTGGTCATTTAGGGTCAGTGCTCATGTGCTATATAATGATGTCATTATTTGACTTTATTACATACACGATGTAGGTAATGATTCAGGGTTTATTCCCGAAAATAATCCTAAGCACCTAATGCTGATTGGTTTAATGATACAAAAACTAATTTGGAAAGAATGGAAGGTTTCCTGGGGCACAGCTGATGATGTGAATGTGAAAAGGCTTCATTTCCCACATTTAAAGAATGGAAACAACATGCAATTACGTGTTCTTCGATGAGGTGTTTTCTTTGAAATGGTAGAACTTGGAAACTTTCCATATGAGAAAGGTGGAAAAATTTAAGTAACTGTGCCGAGATTAGTTTTCCTTTTTTATTTCCTTTATTATTGTTATATTTATTCTTGGCTATAAACATATGCTTTCTCATTTTTTTCTCGTTCTTTTAATATGAAAACCTAATGGGGAGACTGATGAGATTGGCCAAGTCTGTGAAATTAAAATGAAGTTTGTAATTTTGTTTATCAGCTTGGGGTCAATGACATAGAAATTCTGTAAGTTATAAATGTAAATATGAACATGAATTCCATGTGCTGAATTCATTCATGCAGAAGGCGGGCCCATTCCTACTCCCTGCATCACCCACCTCCTACCAGTTAACAATTAGCTAGTTAAGTAAGCCACCTTGGGGTTCTTTGTGTCAGTTTTGTTTGACACCCTGTGGTGCTTTTCCAAGCTCTTTAAGAGAGATTTGTACTTGGATCTGATCCTCTCGATACATTAAGAAAGGTGAGAAACTGGCCATTTCTTTCTTGTAATGCTTTTCCTAAGGATGGGATGGACTAGGAAAGCACAGGAAGTAAGTAACCCCAGTCACTCATCATAGACATTGTTTCAAGTACCAACTTCATTGACTTGAGATTTTAAACTGGCCTTAATTAGGTGAGTAATTTACCCACTATTTCTATCGTTTGATTTTTCTGAATCACCCGTATCTCACATTGCCTGATTTCTACCCACTCATTTATCTACTGCTTGCAGTTACGTCTGTCTTACTGAATGTTGTTTTAGTCTCATCCTTTCTTTGTTCTTACAAATTGTTGAATTTTGTTTTCCTTATAGATATTTTCAAGGTTATTTTTATACCTGGAAGAAGAGATTGCAGACAGTTAAACATAAGGACATGAGTTTAATTTCTTTTACTCTCTTCTTTTCCTCCTCTGAGGAGGTGTTGTCTGTATCTTCTCTCTTTTGCCCTTTACCAGATGCCAAAATGGCTTGTTCCCCAAGCTTTATCAATTCCCTTCTCACTCATTTTGAAGCTTGGCATTTTATCTTTATTTGTGGTTGTCAAAAAGTAGTTTTGCCCAATTTCTGTATGTGTTCTTAAATGCTATGGGCCAGAAAGCCAAAGAGCAAAATCGGTCTAAGGACGAGGAAGGGGAACAGAGTCAGGGGAGCTGAGTTCAAGCCCTGACCTTCTGATTTGCTGGACATCTTTGGGCCAGCCCTGACCACTCATGGCTCATGATCCTCACATGTAAAACGAGGAGGAGCATCCAGGGTCATTTCCACTGGAGATTAGATCATTTCCTCATCTATAAAATGACCACACTAATAGGGCTTGCCTTATAGAATACAGACGTAGAGTTAAATCAGATTTTATGTATGTATTCTGTGTTTTACATGGTGCCTGTCATGGAGTAAGAGCTCACAAAGTCAATCATATTGAAACCCTGCAATAGAGCTAATTGGATAAATGCCTCTGTCCAGCCCCTGCTTTCAACTAAAATTCTTTTCTCCCATGGGAGAGAGTGAGAGAGGGTGCAGTGGGGCTGAGTGGAGGGGGGCAGGGGAAGAGTTCTCAGGAAGGTCCCTGAAATGGTAAGTCCCTTGGTCCCCAGTGTTCTTGTAGCCCAATGGCCTTGGATCAGATCAATAAAACAGTTTCCAACTAAGCAGCAGTCCTTGAATCACTCACTGCCACTTGTCCTGGGAGTTCCAACCAGCCAGAGTACATAGAGAAGAATCAATGTGTAAGGCAGAATGGACAACTCCCAGATAGCAGCCAACGGCAGCTAGAACAATGTTGGATCTGAACTATGCAGCCCAACCCTGAAACAACCCAGCTAGCTGTGCAGGCTCATTCCAGTCACTTGGTTTACCTCACAAAAATACGACCCCACATTTTATAAATTTCAAGTATTTAGGCCTCATTTATCATATTTAGTTTATTTCTGGGTGAAACATATCTATTTATTTTATTTTTATTATTGGGGGAATATTAGGGAACAGTGTGTTTCTCCAGGATGTCATCAAGTAGTTGTTTTTTCAATCTAGTTGTGGGGGAGGGCGCAGCTCACTGACTCATGTGGTACTCGAACGGGCGACTTTGGTGTTGTGAGTGCCGCGTTCCAACCACTGAGCCAAACGGTCGCCCGAAGCATATTTATTTACAGAGAAAGTTGCTCCGGATTTACCAGATCCTAAGCATAGATATCTCTCTTTTTTTGCCTTGTGCCAATGCCTAGTTTCTTAGATTAGAATCACGCAAGACTATTTTGGTTCCAAGTAATAGAAGTCTAACTCAAACTGGTTTAAACCTTAAAGAGGATTTATTAGCTCAAATATTTGAAAGGTCAAACCTCGCTGCCTGCAGGAATTCAAAAAAGGTCAATTAAGGCTTGGTCTTTATCTCATTCTGCACCACACCTCTTGTCCACACTTTTCTCTGTTGACTAAATTCCCCAGACAAGCTCTTGCCTTGTGGTGACCTAGATAAATCTAGTCCTTCACTCTACCAGCTTCAAATCTAGCAGATACAAAACTTTTTTTCCCCATAATTGTGTTTCACCGTATTGAATAGGGTCACATGACTTTCCCAACCCAATCACTTTATCCAAGGAGATGAAATATATTGACTGTTCAGTCCAGTCACTGCCCCACACTCCTGGTTTGGGGTCAGCCCTACCTGAATCAGAGGGGCTAAGTAGGGATAGGCTGGTATTCCAAAGGAAAAGGAGCTTTTTAAACCACAGTTGTTTACAGAAGGGTAAATGAATGCTGGACAGGCAAAAGCGACAGATACCCATCATAGATCTCTCTAATGGAATTTGGAGCTTAAAAAAAGGAACAAAACGCTTTCAATTGTTCAGTTGAATATTCAGAATAAATCCTAGTTTCTGGTTGATGCGATGCAGATGTCGGTATTTAAAGTGATAATTATAAAGATAGAAACATGCTTATGATATACTAATAGGTAAAACAATGTAGAATTCAAATTTTATGTTCACAATGGTTACAGTTACATAAAGTCTGGAAGGAAAGTTTAAAACATGAAAGTACTTATTTCAGTTCAGATTAGAATGTTTATGGATACTTTTCCCTTTAAAAAATATCTTTATCTATACGGCTTTCAAATTTAGAAAAGAGAAAGCTCAGTGAATGAATGAAAGTTGACCTTAATAGATAGGAATGTGTGTGAGCAATTGGTCTTGACATCACGACAACTCCCTTCAACATATTAGTAGTAGCTTCGAGAGAGATTCTTGTGTCCTTCATAGCATAGTGCCTGGGTCAAATGTTCCACTTTCTCTTTTACTGAAGACTGGCCCTGCATCTCACTGATTTTATACATTACCAAGATATTATACTTTGATCCAATCTTACTAGATATTAATCCTTCACATTTTCTAACCTTGATATCCCTCATTCTGATTTCTGTTTTCTCCCACAGCATGGAAGTAAATTATCCAATCTCTTCTCTCTATCCTTGCTTCAAGGTTGCACTACTCAGTTATGAGTCCTGTATTAGGGGCTGTTAGGGACACGCAACTCACGATCAGAATGGCACCCCCGCAATGCTACCAGGTCCCCGGGCTCTCTATATTTTTCTATTCTGCTATCCTAATTTAAGAGTTCTACTTGAAAGTCCGCTTATTATTATTTTTTGATCACTTGGCTCTTTATTTTTATTTAGGGTTTTTGATATTACCCATTTTGTAGAAGAAAGAGTACAAGTCAACTGATTTTATGAGCAAGCTATTTCAATATTTAAAAGTTAAGTCACGGGGATATTTTTCTTTATTTTCAAGTTAATTTTATGATGTACTGTATATGTTTTCCTTTCTGTTCTCTCTTTGCTAGAGGGGAAGAAAGTGTGCTATTATTATTTATGGAAGAGTTCTTAATGTTTGTGGCTCAATCTTTTATAATATGTACAGTCTAATCAGAAAGCCGTAGGTGGGGGCTCCATAAATGGTACTTGTTATAATCATAGTGCTAGGGGTTAAATGAAATGCAAGAAAATAAGAGGTCTACTTTGCAGTTTCAATACACGAAGCCTCTATATAGTTCAATCCAAGTTAAATAGGACAATTTACCCTGGCTCTAGGCCATACTGAGGCAACATTCATTGAGGTAAGTAGCTCTTAGCAAATTAGAGGGAGCAGGATATACTTGTAAAAGAGAGAAGATTCATGCCACCTTGGATGAAAACCTTGAGTGGTAGATGAGAGCCCTTGATGAGATAGTCCTCATTATACCTACAGCTATCCAGTTCTCTAAAACTTTCCTTCCAGCAATGTCAGGGTCAAAGGTATTTTAGGGATCACTGAAATGAATTTATTCTGAAGGAATGACGGGGGGCAGGTGAAACTTTTATGGTTCTTGAATTGCACAGATTCATTAGATTCAATTAACACAAAAGTAGTGAATGAAATACAATTAGTAACTCTGTGTGGTTCAGAGAAAAATTGTGCTTAGATGTTGAGCATCTGCAGACAGAAAAACTGAGACCTCTTCAACTGTCTGCATGTCAACTTCAAGATGGAAGTGAGCTGTCTAGCGTGAGATGAAGGGAAGTATGCCAGGTAAAAAGTAAGGGCAGGACTTGGCAAACAGAGGATGAGGTCCAGGGCAGAGATACAGCCTGGGTGTCTACTGGCTAGTACTTCACTAGCTCCCCAGGAATGAAGGGTTGGTCATTAACATCAAACCCACATTGCAGTGATGCTTGGGTTCGCTTTTAATTACATTACATATGCAGTTAAGATTAACTGTTAGGTAAGCTCTTTATAGGTTTTTGTTCTAAATGACTTTATATGTTTTCTCTTATGATTCTGTTCTGAAAGAAGTGTACTATACAGATAAACTCAAGTCACTTTTGCAGTTCACATCCAGGTATATGATCAGTGTACACTCTTCTATCTCTTCAAAGGAGTTCTGAATTCATTGATGAATGTCAGTGATCAGAGACTAAAATCAAGGGTTAAAACAATGATTGAACGAAACTGTATAAACAATTATTAATAACAAGTTGACAGTCTTAGTTGCAGGGAGTATTGGGACATAGACTTAGGCATGCAGGAGGGAAAGGGATGGATGTTGGACATGAATGAAGAACAGAAGTGATGGAACTAAAAGAATCCATTTTCTTGCCACCTTTCTTTATCCACAAAGCCTTCTCAAGGAAAGACTTTGGAAACGAAAGAAGAGGGACCCAGATAAAAATATCCTTCTCCTCCTCTCCTCCTCTCCTAAACCTTTGATTTGTTTAGTAAAGAACCTTTTTACCAATAGCTCATTTCACCCAAAAACATAGACTGAATGAAAAATCATTAATTTCATCCGACAGATGAAGTAACTAAGCCTCAAGAATATTTAGTGATTTGCCTACGGTAGAGCTTAGACTGTAACTTGGGTCTTCCATCTCCCACTATGTTTCTGTTTTCACTAAGGCATTTTATTCATGTGCATTATTTGACATTGAATTACTCTTTTTTTTTTTTCAACTTTGTGCTAGTAATGTCTATTAAAAGGAAAATTAGAATCTGGGCAGTGGAGCAGTATAGGATTAGAAATCAAACAATATATGTCTAATTAATTCAATGAATACTTGATTAATATTTGGCAGTTGCATTTTCATTACAATATAATTAATTAGAATTTCTAGATAAACAACTGCACGCAGTTGCTGTGAGAATTAGATGTGATAATGTGTGAGAAAGTGTCTACCACAGTGACTGGCAGTTAGAAGGGACTCAATTAGTTGAATATGAATCTTATCAAGACTAATTTTCATGAGGATTTTTTTGAGGTAAAAGTTTACTCTATGGTAGAAAACTATAAATGGAGAAGTACCACTTAATGCCATCATTAGTTAATAACTAACTTCTGAAAAGTGAACCTCAGGGTTTCAGTTTGGAATTTCTATTTTCATACCTCACCATCATCTCAAAATCAGCATCTCCAAAATGTGACTTCTATTCCTCCCACATAATTTTTTTGTCTCATTCCTTCCTTTTGTGAATGGTTTCAGCCAGGCCCAAAGTCGTGACTCTTTTCTTCCTTTCAAATACCAGTCATCAAATTTTTTCAAATTTTCCTTTGACACATCTATTTCGATTATTTCCTTTTCATTTCTACTATCTATCTGCATAGGTTTCCATTAACTCATTGGTGGATTACTATCTCTGAAATGGTAGTAATCTCTCTGATCTTGTCAACATTAGAGACTTTATTTAGACTAGTCTTCCTCAAATCCCACTTTTATTATGTTAATCTTGTGATTAAGAAATTTCCAGGCTTCCCAATACCTCATGCACCACGTCTAACATCCTCCTGATTTTCAATTTTCTTTGTATAGCCTCTCCTCATTTTTCTAAACGCCATCTCCAGTCTTACTTAATCTGGAAGTTTGAAAATCTAGGCCTACATTTAGTTTCCTTTTTCCTTTTTTTAATGTTTAATGTTTACTTAAAACTGTTCTGTATTGTTTATGAATTGTTTCTTTTTTCCTACAGCTTTATTGAGGTATAATTGATGAATAAAAATTATATATAGTTAAGGTATACAACTTGATGTTTTGGTATATGTATTACATTGTGAAATAATCACCACAATCAAGCTAATTAACATTTCCATCACCTCATTTACCATTCCCCCACCCTTTTTTTGTAGTGGTAGCATTTAAGATCTACTCTCTTAGTAAATTTCAAGTGTATAATGCAGTATTGTTAACTATAGTCATATTAACCTCCAGAATTTACTCATCTTGCATAACTGAGAGCTTTTACCTTTTGACCAGCATCTCCTGATTTCCCCCTCTCTCCAGCCCCGGACAACCACCATTCTACTCTCTGCTTCTATGAGTTTGACTATTTTAGATTTCACATATATGTGAGATCATATAGTATGTATCTTTCTGTGTTTGGCTTATTTCACCTAGCCTAATGTCCTCCAAGTTCATCCATATTGTCACAGATGACAGGATTTCCTTCCTTTTTAAACGCTGTATAATATTCTAGTGTGTGTGTGTGTGTGTGTGTGTGTGTGTGTGTGTGTGTGTGTGTGTGAGTGTGTGACATCTTTATCTATTCATCTGTTGATAGACATTTAGGTTGCTTCTATATCTTGGCTATTGTGAATAATGCTTTCTCTTTGAGACACTGACTTCATTTCCTTTGGACATATACCTAGAAGTGGGAGTGCTAGACCATACGGTAGTTCTATTTTTAATTTTTTGAGGACCCTGTATACTATTTTTCATAATGGCTGTACAAATTTACATGGTTAACAAAAATAAAAGGCCAAAGCGAGAGTCAACAAGTGTTTATTTGAGATCCAAAAGAATAGCTATTTGGAAAGTAGCTATTCAGGCAGAAACACAAACAGTATTCCAATCATGAAGTGAAGACAAGGGGAATTTGTGGTAAAGGGAAGGAATGAATAGAAGGAAGGAATCTGTATAGATGCAGATAAACTAGCATGGTGATGCTAATTCTAAAGAATGTCTTTAATTTTCAATCTGGTAGTCATAATAACCAGTTGTTTGGAATACAATGCTGCATGTATAAAGTTTCCTTTTGCACCTGTCTTTTGTCTTTTTGATAATGGCCATAAGAATTGCTCTTTTACTTGTTTGCTTTTCCATCTCAATTGTAAGCATCTTTAATATAGAGTCCTTGTATTGCACTTTTGTGTTCCTGACACAGTCTAAACCAGTCGGAAAAATATAGTAATAGCTCAACAGATATTTACTGAATGGAATTGAACTAGACTTTACTAATGGGGTTTTGTTTTAGAGTGTCTGCTGTAAACTTGCACAAAGCTATCACCAGGTGGTGACAAACATGGAAAAGCTGCCTAATGCCTGACTTGTTCAATTAAAATAAAATGCTTTTTACATAATTTGCATATAATTTTAAATTATGATTTTATACTGCTTCCTTAATGTTTTTTTAACCTCTCCAAGTTTTCTTTTTTTAATTGAAGTACATTCTGATTAATACTAATGCATTAGCAATTGTTTAATTTTTATGGCTAGGGAAGACATTATACAATCTTTTGAGAATTAGAGATACCCCAAGGGCATAATTTAAAATAAATGTATTTTGGGTTTAAAATGGAAAAAGAATGCCAATCTTTGTTGATATTTTAAAAGGGGAAGTGTGCCCCAAATAGTCAAAGTTTTGTTGTAATCTATGTAGAAACCTTACCATGGTGTGATTTTTGGTGAAATTTCTGTCATTGGTCGTTTTCATGAATATTTATTTAAATCCCAATGGAAATCATTGCTCTTCTGAAAGGGAGTTAACAATCCTTAATAGCCTCTTCTGATTTGATTGATGTTTTTGTCACTTTCCTTGAAGTAAATAGGTTCTATTAGCATACCAAATATGCTATCTGTCCTTTTACCTCTACAGGCACTTAACTGACCACTCAGTTAAGATTTAAATATCCCACCCAGGCTTTTGTTGTCAGTTCAGGGTCAATCTTTTCAGGGAGAAAAGAAAAGAGCTTTAACTATTTAGCTGGTGAGTAGTTCCAAAATAGAGGAAAATCAGTTTTCTTCCTAATAAAGTTTATTCCACTTAGATCACTTATTTATTCTGCTTTCAACATGTGTACAATTCTTACATAGTTACGATTATTGAAATCAGTGTATATTAAGCAAAAAGTTAATATATATATAATATATCTATCATCCCAATCACCCCATATATATATATGGGGTGATTGGGAAGTGATTAAAATGTTCAAGAAAGAGACTTGAATCAAAGAGATGAAAATAAAATTTGAAACTAAGGAATGGCATATGGAAATCAGTAAGTCTGAGTAAAAGACCTATTCATACATATTCTTACAGAGTGTAAAAGAATCCCAGAGAGACACATGTGTGGAGTTGTGGTTATTTTTTAGACCACTAGAGTTTACAGTTAATTAAAGGGCATGGAGTGGCCTGGAAGACAGATGTGATGCACATTCTTGAGACAGCTCCAGTTCTTCCAAGACACTTGGTTGCCATCAGATGTGCTCAGGGCCAATAAAACCCAGAAATGTTCCATACCTTCAGTTTAATATACAGTTATCCCTCAGTTTGCTTGGGTAGGATCACCGCCATACCAACATTTGTAAATGTTCAAGTCCCTTAGTAGGCCCTACATATTTTCAGTCTGTGGTTGTTGGGAATCCTTGGATGTGGAACTCATGGGTGGGGAGAGCTGACTGTGCTTCACTTTTTCCCCCCCACAAATTCCATTTTGATCAGATTACATGGAGAATCTGAATATATTTGCTATCATCATATATTTGTGATCTTAATCTATAATACAATGATCAGGAGGGGGCTATGGATGAGTGTGAGGGGAGATCTGGCCAGGAGGTGGAGTGGGGTGGGTGGGGAATATGATGGGCCCAATCTAGCATTGGTAGAATAGATAGGCTTTCCATGGGCCTGATGCTTTTGGGTATGGACAAACATGGCTAAGTTCATTTATTTGAACAATTGTTTACAAAAATGCTTCTTAATGACCCAAGACTCTTAAAATGTCTCAAGGTAATTGATTTGAGTAATTTTTAAATTATAGAGCAGTAGAGTCATCTGTAAAACAAATAACTCTGTACTTCAGGTTAGAAGGCTTTGACTCCCAGTTCTGATGCTTTAATGTAGACATTTTCTGAGTTTGTTTCCTTTTTTAGAGAAAAAAGAATAAAACAAAAGCTGAGAGAACAATTCAGTGAAAAAATGTAGGATGTGAAAAAACTTTATAAATAATAAATTACCAGTCAAAGAAAGATCACCGTTGAAATAAATTTCTAGGCGCAAGTTGGAGACTTTGCTGCCTGGGGTGCCACGTCAGCAAACTGAAACTCAGATGACCTTCATGTCCTTATAAACGCTCTGCCTCACCAGGAACACTGTCTATCTAGTCAGCCAATCCCCAAAGGCCAAGACAACTCTGGCTCTGTACTTATTTCCTTGTTCCTTCTCACCCCAAACAAAGTTGACTTTGTGGCCCCAATCAATCAATATTTTCTATTCTTTTCCTCCTTGTTCTTGACTCTTTATCCTGTAAAAGATTCCCACCTTCCACCCCATTTTGCATTTCTCCGAATGGTGACTGTTTTATTCATGAAGTGTTAAATAAATTTTGCATTACCTGAATTGTCTTCTTTAATCTTAAATAGCCTTTTAAAAAGCTATTTTAAAAAATTCTTTATTTTGAAATAATAATTTCAGATTTACAAAAAACTTGCATGAATCAGTACAAAGAATTCTCATATACCTTTCACATAGACTCCCAAATGTTAACATTTAAACACATTTGCTTAATCATTCTCTCTTCTCTGTCTCTGTCTCTCTCAGTATCTCTGTTTCTCTCTCTTTCTATGGATATCTTTCTCAACCATTTGATAATAAGTTGTAGGTATAATGCCTCTTTCCCCCTAAATGCTTAAGTATGTGTTTCTTAAAAGCAAAAACACTATCTTACATAATCACAGCACATAATAAGGAAATTCTCTAATTTAGTAACACAGTACTATTTTCTAATAGTAACACCGTACTATTTTCTAATTTACAGAGCTTATTCAAATTTCACCAACTGCTTTCTAATGTTGAGATTTACTACTATTGAATAACCAACAATTTTAGAAATGTGCATTGGAATACATCTGATTCCTAGGAGTCAGAGAAATTAAAAGGAAAAATAATAAAGTGTGGTAGTTTATTCTCTGAAAAAAGCCCACTGGTTTTTTGTTGTTTGTTTGTTTGTTTTTAATATTCCTTCTGAAAATAATGTCTCCATCTTTGCCTAGATTGAAAGAGAAATGATTGAGATTTATTCACTAATTCATACTTTATGAATTTAGGGAATGTTTATTGAATAACTACTATATGTTGAATACGCTCTTGTTAGAGAAAGTAAAACATGGTTTTTGCCTGAAAGGCGCTCAGAATCTAATTAGGAAGATACTGTTTTCAATATGGATAAATAATTCAGAGATAATGAAGGGGCAGAAAGAAAAGGCAAAAAAGAATCTCTATATCACATGATTTTAGATGCAAAAGGGAGAATATAATTTCTTGAGTTGTGTTGTCAAGATATGACTGGGACATGGGTGAAGAAGGATCATTTATTTCACGGGCATAGGAAACACATATTTTTAAAGCCTATAAACCTAGAAATAGAGTATTAGCTCACATTCTGTCTCTGTATTTATTATTGGGAATTATATGCTTACCCGAATCAATAGACTAAGAATTTAAAAAAAAAATTTGGATAAATATTATTTTAAAAATCACAATAAACAGCATAATAAACATAGAATTTAAATTTTTGAATAACAGTCCACTTTTATTGTTGTAACTAAGATAGTCATTTCCTCTAATTAAATTCCCTTAGTCCATATATTAATTTAGGTAGAGAGCATAATATTAAAGGAGAAACATAAAATAATTTTGAGAATATATGCATTTCTACTAGGCGATACATACTTTGGAATTAAAATACCCCAATTTATATCAATTTTTACAAAGACCAAACAAGAAACATGATATTAAAATGAAAATTGAACTCAAGAAAACAAAAACAGAGTCAACTAACTCACTTTACTAATGCTAATGTGGATTACTTTAGACTTATTATGATAGTAGATAAGTAATGTATGACAACAGACATCTTTTCTTTATCAAATTTGGGACTCTTATGATTATCTTTCAAGTATGAAGTATATTTGTGCCTGGCCAAATGTCTTTGGGGCTATGGTATATAGCAATCACACACACACACACACACACACACACACACACACACACACACACACACAGCCAGTATGATAAAGAACTAAAAAGAAAATATGTAGATATAATTTAAGCCTAGAATACTGTGTTAGATTTTAGGTAACTCAGAAACAATAATTTAAAGAAAAATTGGAGCTAGGCCAGGAGAAAGCAATTGCAATGATTAAGAAAAGGAAGGGATTAATTTAGAAGAAAAGATTTAAGTAGACAAATACATAGTGAGGCAAGTAATGACTACAGGATATATTATAAGATTCTACAAATATTTGAAAGTTAAAAAGTTGGGAGTAGAATTATTTAAAATGATATAAAAGAGTAAATTACTAGGAGTAATTTAGGTAGAAGAACTCTTTGACATTGAAAAGCACTAGTTTTTAGAAAACTCTTCTAATAGAAAGTTAAAAAAGTACTTATTCTTTTTGAGGATTTGAAACTAGACAGAAAATAATTCTTGATTGTGATTAGTTGTTTTCTGGCAAGTGGAAAAACTGATCCAGTTATTTAACTCTCAACCTTTTCCATGAACAAAAAAGTCAAAGATGTTAAATCTAAGATTGGTTAATATAGTGTCTACCAATTACTCAAGAGCTCATGTTAATTGCTATAGTGACCCAATAACATTTTTAGATTGTACTATGTAATTAAACTCTGTATTATATACTGACTTCAACAGTTTATTATCTTTTATTGGGGGGGGGGTAATAATTGTCTTAAGGCTTTATATTTTCATTCCAAACAGAGCCTAGCCGTGTTGGACACCCATTATATCTTCAACATGTACTTTATTAAATAGAAAGCTTTACTTTGCAAGTAGACTGTTTACATTTGAATTGATTCCATAAAACGTTTGTGATGCTTATTTGTCCCACTTCTGGTTTGGAAGATTTGTTGACAAGTATAAAAAGACATTTCCTTTGCCATGTTCTCTCAAGTGGTTGCCAAATAAAAAGGTCTATCTCAGCCATTCCATCTTTACAATTCATATTTCTGCTATCTTAGTTTAGATCTTTTTCATTTTCCATGAGACTAATACAAGAGCTAACACTCTCTTTCTAACGTTACTCTTTTCTGTTTTCTCTTTCTCCTCTACCTTGCTGCCAGAGACATCTTTCTAACCCAAATCTGGTCACGTCTTTGGTTGGCTCCATGGATCACAACTACCTACAGCATAAAGTTTAAACCTATTCATTCAAGTCCTTCCAGGTTCTAGTCTAAGCTTTCTTTTCAACCCCATCTCCAGCTGCTTCCTGTCCATCCAATCCCACAGAGACTACACAGTCTTTCTATATTCCCTTCTGATTATGCTGTTCTTTTGGCCTAAATTCTTTTCTCATTCCCTGTAGTTCTATTCATTTGTAACTTTCTCTATGAAGCTTCTCTTGAAGCTTTATATAAGATTAATTATTCAACTTTTTGCAGCATTTATGTCACCTATATGGCTCAAATTAGTTTTGTCTCTCATTTTCCTATGACAGTACATTTCTTTGAGGACAAAACCTGGATCTTATTCACCACCCATTCTCCTGAACATATAGCCTTATAAATAGTAGATCCTCAGTAAATTTTTATGGAATGAATGAAATGACAGAATGTTCATCATCTTCATGTGGAGGAAATCCCCCAAACTAACAATATGGCAAAACAGATGTATTTTTTTAGGACTATACTGGATTTTCCTGAACTCTCTAACAAGGCAAAGTATAACAAAATTTTACTTTTTCAGGTTTCCTTAGATACTTTTCAAATTTGACTTAATTCAAGCAGCCAAAAGATGTAATGTTCTACTACATATTTCATCCTCTACTCCTTAGCACTTTGTTCTTTTTTTCAGCCATTGTCACCACCAGACATATTCATATGTGGTGTGATAAAAAAATACGGTGAAGGCTGCTAACGAGTGCCATCCAACAGAAAGGTGGAGCTCTTCAATTGATTATGTGTGTGTGTTTTTTTTATTTTACCTTGATGGAATTGTGCAAGCTGAGTTTGTACCCAGGAATACTATGGTGAACTCTGAATATTATACGGGCTTATTATTAGAGCATTGAAAAAATACTGTGTGTAGAAAATGACCTGAGAAATGGGCAAATGGTTTCATCCTCCATTTTGACAATGCTCCGTATCATACATTGCTTCTGGTACAGCAATATCTATCAAATAAAAACATTATGGTGTGTCCTCTTCCACCTTATTCACCAGATCTTGCACCATGCAACTTCTGTCTCTTCCCCAAAGTCAAAATGTTTCAGGATATTGAGGCAGCCACAACAGTACAACTAAAGACACTCATGAAAGAGGACTTTCAGAACTGTTGTAAAAAGTGGCAAGAACAACGAAATAAGTGTATTCAAAGCAAGGGGGAGTATTTTGAGGAGTATTAATGGCAATGTGTCTTTACCTGTAATATTTTTTTCTAATTTAAACATTCACCGTATTTTTTGATCACACCTCATTTTTAATTAGTTATGAATTATTTTCTATCTTCTCACTAAGAAGTATGAGCAACATGAAAGTAGTGCTTTTGTTTCTGTCTATTGCTTTATCCTCATTGCTCTCAAAAATGCTTGATACGTAGCAAGTGTTCAACAAATATTTGTTGAATAAATAAGCGAACTTATACTGTACCATTTTTTATGTTATTAAAAGAACTACAGTTTTTTTAGTGTCAATTTTGAGACAACTAAATATGGCACTTGACAAAACAAAAACCATTTAATAATAATTCGAGTCATTCAGAATACTTAAATTGATTATGCAGAAATTTTTATTTTTATTTAGAAAACAGCTGACCATTGTCCATGAATGTTAATAGTAGTTATTAATAATAGCAGTCTTGTAGCTCAGAAAAATATTAATATTTATCTATAAGGCCTTATATTTGTTATAGCAAATGGTATAAATATGAAATATAACTTAGCTTCCCAAATAGTTCTTTGGATTTGGGGATAATGATGAATCTTATTTGAATAATTTTTGGCATATTAATGTATATCATTTGTTTTTCATCTTTGTTTTTTTTTCATAGATTGTCACTGAAAAAGCTATGCCAGTAGCTTTTTAACTGGAATATTCTGTCAATCCAGGGTAGAATTTCTAAAAGGCCATACACATTTTTAAGAGCAGAGCATGTTTAACTTAAGGATTAAAACTAAAATGCATACCTGGTCTCAATTGTGTAAGCCAATTATCGAGCCTTTGATCTTTGATTGGTTTGCTGAATATAGTGCAACTTATACCATATACTGTGTTTACCACCCACTAGTATACATAAGGATATTGTTAAAGGACTCTGACAGTGAGTATATTCCATTACCTCTTTTGTTAAAAATTAAGTCAACACTTTTTCTGTATTCTCTTTCACTTTTTAAGACATGAAAGTCTAAGTATATTATTATCAACTAATTTTCCATTGCATTTATAATGAAATGAAATAAAAATGAGGTTAGAAATCCTAATTAATATAGAGCTGTATAGTAACATAATTTTTGAGTTTTAAAATATTTCCCAAGATTTAAGGGTGTTATTGTTTGTCCTTTTATTATCAATAGAAAGAAAATAACTTAATTTCCTTTAAAGACACCACTTGATTTCTTGCAATATTACCACCACGTGTGTGTGTGTGAGTGTGTGTGTGTATGTGTGTGTGTGTGTGTGTGTATGTCTTGTCTTTATTTTCCTTTACCATTTATTGATAATTTGGGGCTTCCATATATTAAAGTTTCCTCAAGTAAAAGGCAACATTGTCTTTAGGGCTAAAACCAGGCATACTAAGTAGTTAATTAAGGAGAGTTTTTATTTTTTTTAAAAATAAGAATAAAGCATTGATTTTTACCATGTTATACATTTATAACATTAAATGTTATACATTTAGTAATTAGAAATTACTAAATTCACATTGCACACTTCTCAGGTAATATTATATTAAATTATAATATGTTTCTAGACATACTAATTTATAGATAAAGTAATGCCAAAAGTTAAGACAAATTTGAGACATATCATTAAGAAGAAATTGGAAAGGATTTTGAATTTAAAAAAAGCACAATTTCTACACCTAGTTTTGCTATGGGGATTTCTATGATCTTGGCAAGTCACTAGCTCCATTTGTCTTAGTGTTCCCGTCTGTAAAATTGTGGTCATTATACTTGACACTTCCTTTCTTAAAAGGGGATGTTATGAGGATGAATAAGGTAATGCATTGGGCTAAAATGCTTTGAGCTCCTTAGAAGAAAGGTGCTACATAAATACAGAGTATTATCTCACATGAAAAATCGCTGCAATACTTTAAGTATAGCTACTAAGAGGCACAATCAACTCTTAATCTATTTTTTTCTCAATGTGGAATATTCCTTACATTAAAAGAAATGATGTTCATATATTGATTGGCAAATACATCATCACCTCTCTCTATTATTGTGTCACTAATACACTTTTAAAACTTAAATAGTTATCAAACACACTATCAATTCTTCCTGTTCCTTACACTGGAAACTTTGGCGACATCTTCAGTTTCTTTCTCTTTTTTGACCCCTAAATCCTTACAGCTCTTTATTGGTAATGTTTGTTAGCTCTCTTTTCTGTTCTTTTTTCTTCTCTTTTCTTTTATCTTTCCTTTTCTTCCTTCCTTCTTTCTTTCCTTCCTTCCTTCCTTCCCCACCTCCTTTCTTTTTTCCCTTCTTTCCCTCTTTTTTTCTTTTTATATCCCCAGGCAACCCCAGCGAGCTATAGAGGTTAAAGAGATCAGATGCAGGAGCCAGAGTGCTCTGGTTCAAATCCCAGTTTCTTTATGTAATATGCAAATTAGGGCATATTATTTAACTACTCTGTGCCTCAATTTCCTCATCTGGAAACTATTTATATAATGATACCTATATAAACAGGCTGTCGAGGGAAATAAGTAAGTTAATACATGTAGAGCTACTTATTATTGTGCCTGGCACATAATAAGCTCTCAAGAAACTTTAGCTATTTTTATTATACTGGCAACCACAAAATCTTGAATTCATTTATTATTCATCAGACATATTCAGGCACTTTCATCTTCTAATAGTCTGCCTTTACAACACAATTTAATTAAAAAAAAGTTACTACTTTTCCCCCCAAGTTATCCCCAAGTCCCCAAATGATTATCTTCTGTTTCCTAATCATGAGCTTGAGTTTACACCTCTACCTTTCCTCGTGAGCCACTTGTATTTATCCAAACTATGTAACCTTATTGTCTGTAGCAAACATGTGGGCATGCTGTTTCAATCAGGTAAATATTCCTGTCATTTTTTTCCTCGATGTATCATCAGCTTCCACTCCTAACTTCTCCATTTCTCTTTAAAAATATACGTCCATTCTTTCCCAGCTTCAAATCTCTGCTTCTCTATGGAGCTGTTTCCAACAATTTCTTTCTTCTGTTTTGCTTAATCACTTCAAGAATAATAACACATCAGCACATTATATATGTCACTAATGTATAACTGAATTTAATTATGTAGTTGGTGTGTTTATATTTTTATGTATAACTTTTGTTGCTTATTGAATCAGGATGAAGCATAATCTGTACCAAAGAGAGGAGTCTAGAGACCTTTTCTCCCTTGCCATGGGCACTGTAAATTAGGCTGAAATGGGTATTGTATGTACAGAGTTCTCTGACAAGCTTCTGAAATTATCCTTTGTTGACTTAGCAGTTCCATAGCAGACGGCTCCTCTGACTTCCTGTTTAGTCTCTTAGGTCCCTACATTTTAAATAAACTGCTTACTACATACTGCAAGTTTTGAGCTGACCTGATATCATATGTAAATACATTGTTTTAGGGAGCCTTAGAGAAAAATTCTATGCAAACTGTAATAACTACCCATAGAATTATGGAAGCTCAGGGATAGAAAGGTCCTACAATGTCATCTATTTTTCAAGATCAAAAAATCACAGTAGCCCCTGTTTCTATTTACTTAATAAGGGATAATTCTAGAGAGTGATCTGATATTTCAATGTCTCCACAAAACACTGATTTTAAATATCACTCATTTTTGCTTTAAATATATTGCATCATATAATTCTAGCAAAGCTTACAATCAGTAAAATTTCTGACTTGTGAATGAGGGTGGGGCATGTGATGCCTAATGTTGAATTTGAACTTAATACTATATTACAGTGTCCACTCTTCTCTGTCTCAACTCTTCTCCTCAAAAGGTTAGTAAAATCTCTTCTGTTTATTAATAGTGTGTGTGTGTGTGTGTGTAGACTGCGATGATAGGGAAGGGAGGTTCAAATCTGTAAAACTGTACAAAAAAGAAATAGTATGTATAAAATAAGATATCTGAGAGGCAGAATTGAACATAAGACTGAGAATTTACTTCCCCAAAATATACAGAAATCTTTAAGAGGGCTTCAGACTTTCATAGGGCCAGATTTTGGGCCATCTCATTTAGATCTCGAGGGACAGGTCGACCCCACCTTATCTGGGTTAAACCTGTAACATTATACGTCAATAAAGATAATTTTCATTGGGTACATTTGAAAGTGTCATTATTTAGAGCCACAGAATATCTTCAATAGAATAGCATGGTTTTTGTTGATATACTAAGTCCCTCTCCAGATTTACCAAAAGAGACCCTGGGGTTGAGTACAGAGATTCTTAAACACATTCAAGTTTAAGAGCCACTGCAGTCCAAGCATACGAATATCTCCTATTTTGTATATATTTCCCCCTTTAGACTATAGGTATCATGAGAGCCACAGTACTTTATATTTTTGCAAAATTTATGGGATTTCTATTTAATTTGTAAGTCCCTTAACAACTATTCCATCACAAATGCTCAATAAATACTGTTAAAATGAAATGGAATTGCAACAAATGTATTTGCCATTTTATACACTTCTGGGAAATCCCACAAGATGTCAGAAAGAATATAACTGTATAAAAACGCCCGCTCTGTTTTGCTCTCCTCTCTTGAAGTTCCTGAGCACCAATACATTGGATGACAGGTAAACTGTGATGTAAACTAACAAAGTCACTATAGTTTAAAGTGACTAGAGTATCCTTCCAAATCTCCAAATTTTAAGCAATTGTAAGCTTTTTGGCCATATCGAATGCCTTTCGCCCTAGGTAGGCATGGTGGGAAAATTGTGAGAAGAGTGAGACGTCACAGATATTTTATGTCCAATAACCTTCATCGTTGCTGGTGGCCCCCGACACTCCATACCCACACATCCATCTGCCTCTCAGTCTCTACTTGATGTCTAACAAGCATCTCAAACTTAACCTTCCTATGTGCTTAGGTCAAAGTCCTAGGGTCATCCTCAACCCCTTTCTCTTTTTTGGACCATGTCTTCTTTGTCAGCAAATATTTTAGTACTACATTCAAAATATGCGTGCAGAATCCAATCATTTTTAATTTCTTCACTCCATCCCTGGTTCAAGTCATCATCATCTTTTGCCCAGACTTTTGCATTAGCTTCCTAACCGGTCTTTCTATGTCTACCTTTGCTTCCTTCATTCCATTCTCAACACAGCAGCCATAGTGAAAAACAGTTACCAGATTATGTCATTACTTGGCTCGAAATTCTCCAAGGCTTCCCATTTCATTCAGAGTAAAAGCCAAAGCCACTACAACAAAAGCCAGTGTTATTTCAGCAACATAACCAATTTTATTTTAGCAACATAGTATAATTGTATTAGGAGATAGCAAGCGCTGAATTTAGACAACCGATACCTGTTAATCCTCTTATAAATTAGCTCTTACCATGTGCATTTAAAAAAGAGAATTACTTCTTACACCCAAGGAAATAATTGCACTTTCATTACACTCTATCCATTAATACTTACTAAGTGAGCATAATATTTATTTATTAGTATTTATTTATCAAGCTTGTGCTCAGTACTGGTCCAAGCACTATAAGTACCCAAGAGGCTGAAGAAGATACAGTTTATTGCAGATGTGTGGAAAACTTGGGTAAAGCTGCGATAACCAATCACTACACTGTCAGAAAGCTTTGTTTCCTTTAGCATATTTACTGTCAGAGATTACAGTCTTTGGTGACTTTTTTTTTAGAAAGAAAATTTTATTACTCTTTTAGTACTCCTTTACATATTTTTTCTTTCCATGATGTTGTAGCTTTCTAACTTGTAATTATAATGGTAGATCATATGTAGAGAAGATTAGCAAAAAAGTTGAAATTTGGACATTGTCTTCATAATTTTTACATCTCATTGAGATTATATTTTCCCATACCACCACACAAAAAGGAGAACCTGAATTCTGAAATTAAAAGAAAACTCACTAATTTCAACATATTGTGTGTTTAAAACCGAATAGAAAAAGTTGTACTTATCTAAAAAAGTTAACTTTTCCATCAGTTGAGACAGTGTTATAAAGTCAAACCAAAATTTCTATCATGAAATTCATAGCCTCCTTGGAAATGGCTAGTGATTATAAATTTGGTATATGTCTGTATTTTAATATACAGAATATAATATGAAATAATATTAAATTATTAACCAAAACACTAGCTTTAACAAATCTTTGCAAAAACATTACCACCTTTTATTTAATGATGAGAAAATTCTCTATTTCCTCAATGAGACAATACATTAAAAAAAAAAAGGGGTGGCCTGTTAGCTCAGTTGGTTAAAGCGTGGTGCTAATAAGACCAAAGTTGCAGGTTCGATCCCCAAATGGGCCACTGTGAGCTGCACCCTCCTTTAAAAGAAGAGGAAGAAGAAGAGGAAGAAGAAGAAGAAGAAGAAGAAGAAGAAGAACAACAACAACAACAACAACAACAACAACAACAAACTCAAAGTTACATACTTTTTAAAAAAAAATCTAAAAACCTCTCTGGGGCCTGATAGTCTATAAAAAATATTTCACTACCTTATGCCTTTTAATGACTAGAAGAAGTACTGCAGCCAGCTAGTCAGCCTCTATTGTATTAGTGCTACAACTGTGCAGTAATAATTTTTAATATGTTATTTTCTTTTCAAAGGGAAAATTAGAAAGTGGTACTTAGACTAAAATATAATCCTATCAATTTTACATAAAATATTGATAAGAAATAAAAATTTAGCATCTCTGGTGTGAATTCACTAGACTGTACAAAATACAAATATATAGATTAAGGAAAGTTAACATAATCCTTTTATGAGAACTAAAATCAATTACATGTCAGCTTTGTAGTATTATAAATGTATTTAGTCAGCATAGAATTTTTCCAGCATGTTTCCTGCAGATTGAAATTGACTAACCAGATGTTAAATATTAAATAGAACTAATCAAAGCATGGTTCAAGAGACTTTAAAAACAATGATCAAAGGGAGCTATTTATTACCTGATTCATGTTACTGCTGAAATATTGGCTCCATGATATTATATTTAAACTTAGTTTTTTTCAAGATCTCATTTTCTAGCTTTCCATGAACAATAATTAATGTTAATAAATTAACCCATAAACTATATAATTGGATCATTGTGCATAATCATGTTTGGAAACTTGACCAAGAGATTTAAAGCTCAATTCATAGAAATAAAACTCTAACAGGATATTTAGAACATACTTTTAGTAATAAGTACAGGAATTGAAAAATATTAGGATTTGTTAGGTCCATTTACACACACACACACACACACACACACACACACACACACTCAAAACCAAAATCAAAACCAAACTAACTAACCAAAAAAATCCCCCAAAGAAGACAGACAATACTAGAATCACTTCTAATGGATGTTGGAACATTCATTTGGTCAGGTCTCTTACTTTCAGAAAGGTAATTATTCAATTAAACAATAAATAACTAAATTATTTGCGGGAAAGATTTCTAGCAAAAGCATTCCAAAACCTCTTACAAGCTCATGCCGTAATTCTACCATAGTCCCAGTATTTTTTTACTTATATTCAACAAGAACCTTTCATAAGATTTGTTTTGAGCCCATTTCCCTTGATATATATTTGGGAAAGCAGAGTTGATAGACTTTTCAGTATCCAATGTTACTCATTTTACTATTATCACAATATTTTGTGTAAAGTCATATAATTTAAGAAACATGTATCAAAGTGTAAAGATTCCAATAGAAAATGAAATTCACAACTATTCAGACACCAATAAATACTTTTTACCAATATATGAAAAGTTTTTTTTTTGTTTTTTTTTTTTTTGGTATTTCATGTTGAAGGGAAATGAGGTCAAACTAGTAAAACAATTCGAAATGTTTTACCTTATTATTAAATTTCTTTGCTTCTACTAAGCTGTTTTTGAGCCAATTTTCAGTGGACTTCTGCTTGTTTTTAATTAATTGCGTTATATTAGTAATCACTTTTAAGCAATCATTATTGACAAATTTTCAAAGAAATAAAGTCTGTTTTCATATAGGTGGTATTGATTCTTACATAGAAATGAAGATTTATTGTATGACATACTAGATTCTGTGCCTTGAACATGATAAGTTCCATGATCATTTTAATATAAAAATTTATTAATTGGAGAGAAGTGTATGAATATATTCATACACTTCAACCATAGATATCTCTATTTAAATTTCACTCATACCCTGTCTAAATAGCCACTTTTAGCTGATTCAGGACCTACCTCTCGAAAAAATTCTCCTCCTAGACTGATTATATCCCACTCCTACAGCTCCCTTGAATTTTTTTTCTTTCAGTCATTTGGGATATATGATTATACATCGGTTTTTGTTCTTCAGTTGGTTGATTTATCTTTGCTTCCAAAGCAGTATAAACATTGCTAAACAACAATTTTCAGAGGCCTCAGGTTCATGATGAATGCTCCTTCATATACATACATAGTGCATGTACATACACCTCATGATGGGGACCTGGTGTACACGAGCTTTCCTTCACACTACTTGGGGTTCTAGGCCCATCAACTACTTGCACTTGCCAGATCATGGTATGTCTTCTTGGAATGCCTTGCTTCATTCATACTATTCTCTTAGAACACCCTTCTCTTGCTTTTTTGCCTGGTTAATACACTCCTGTCTTTTGAAAGATCTCAGCTTTCCTTGGAAGTCACCCTGATTCCTTAGTCTGAGTGAAATCCATCTCCTGGGTGGTCCCAGGCCACTTCTTACATTGCATTGCTCACACACTTGTTTTCTGTATCTGCAGCCCAGGGCTTTTGTAGAAAATAAGAATTCAATACATTTAAGTTACCTTGAACAAGTTCCTTAGCGTCTTTTGTAGGTCAATTTCCTCACCTATAAAACAGAGATGATAATAGATCTAACTTTTCACGAGGATCAAATGAGATAATAGTGTGCTTGACTCAATGCCTGGCATGTGATAAGAATTGTGTAAATGTTAGCTATTTATGGTTTTTGCATGAATGAAATTACCTAAACCCCTCATGAACCTCGTTTGTTTTCATTTTGTACCACCTCTTGGAGTAGGGTTTCATAGTTCAGTGCCTGCTGTGAGGAGAACTTCTATTTTTAGTAAATGTACCTCTCCAAGATTTGAGCTCCCTATTTAGTATTCTAGTCATTTAAAAAATAAATTTGGATAATAATTCCACATATTATATATCTAAAATATTTCAATTTTTAAACAACATCTTAGAATACATTTTCCCTTTCGTTCTTAATGTTCAATCCATTTTTGATGTTTTTTAATCCATCAATCAACCAATCCATCTTTATGTATTGATCACTCTCTTTGGTGTCAAAATACTGTGGTGAATACACAAATATAACAGAGATACTTATGTCTAACTGGGGTGATAATACTTACATATGTACAAAATCAGCAAATAAGCAATACGTATTTTTCTATGTGTTAATTGTGTGGTTTACTATACTATTTTAAATAGGAGAGAAGAGATGTATAAATAAAAATTGAAATAATTATGAATGATTACATGAAGGAAGTGATATGTTAGCTGGATATTAAAAGATTTGACTAGATATAGCAGAGAGTGGAAAATGTAATGTAGACAAGGGGATTAATAAGTAAAATCAAGCGTGCAGCAAGTGTCTTCAATAATGAGAGGATAAAATTATCTTTGGTTTATAGAAGGGCATGAATGATGCTATTTCAAAGTTTGTTTAATATCACAGTCTAAAACTGTGAGAATATCTTTATAAAAAAAGAAATTTGGCTTCCAAGAAAGATTGTTAAAGTGGAAATCATTGCTTAAATAAAGCAATATACAATTTTTACCCTTTAGTATTTGTAAGGTTAGCTTACATCATAGTGGGCACAAAATAGTTAAATAGAAGCGCCCCTCAAACAACTACAGCAGGAGATGAGGGGAGAGTGGGCTGGTGGATGATGTTTTATATTAGAATGTTTCATGCTATCTGTATTTCTCCCATTGTGGGGGTAGCCAGACCTTTTTTTTTTTCAGACAAAGACTAAATAATTAGTGATCTCTGTGATGCATGATCTTACAGAGGATGCTAGGGGGACAAAACCAGCATGGACACAAAGACCTTTAATAGAACTAAAACAACACAAGATGACAAATCCAGGAATAGCTTATTATCCATTTTGGGTTAAGAGATTTTACCAGGTCTCTAGTGAGGAGAAGTAAAATCAGAACCTTTTTTACATCATTTATAGTCTTGTTGTATGTAATTAAGATTTAATTAACTATGATAGTATGTATATATTCTAATTTTTAAATGTTGTTACCATACTTAGTATATCCTTTTGCTATCATTATGAAACTAAGTCTCAGATTGGGAAAAAAAATCATCCGATTCTGCATAAGCTTTATTTTCAAATTTGGACTTTATTTCATGAAGACTGCAAAAAAATACATATATATTTATTGAGAATGGCAATGATACTCAATGAATATTTTCTGGTTGTTGTAATTAAGATTCTCTTGCCCAGAGCAGGAAAAACTGCGTAAATGACACCACTTAGAGAACGTTGCTTTAGAAATGCTCCTTTCTCACTGGGTATGCTACAAATTGCATAAGGAATCTGAATGGCAGTTTTCTATACAGTAGGTTTTGTGTGCTTAACAGATTAACTGCTTTTTTTTTTGTTATTCTTTCTCCCAGGATTCAGGAAAGAATATGACATTATAGATATTTTTCCCCCCCTAGGATCAAGGTAAACCTCCTTAGTCAAACCCAGTTGCTCCTTGGGAGGTAAAGAGCAAACCAATCCATGTTTCTACAAGTTACAAAATCATTTACATTTATTACCCTTGCACAGTGAGGCCCCAAAGCCTCAGAGCTATGATTCTCCAAATCATTTCATTCTAAGCTTGACTGATTGGTTTAAAAGCTTGTGAGAGATTTATAATGATTCACTGTGTAAGCCAATGATTTTATATTTAAGGCAGGAGACTGCTTATAAATGACAGAAAACTTTAGGCTCTCCTTGGACTCAGCAGGTGACCAACTGTTTTCAGAGGTTTAGATAAAAACGGCATTTCCTTTGAATTGTACTCAAAGTTTGTAAAGTTCACACACATTATAATGCACATAAATATTATGATATTAACTCCCCATTTATGGTGCTACCTTTCTATTATTTAGTTGTATTAATATCTGTGTGCATTTCTCACAGGACCTTTAAAAATTCTGTTGCTTTTGAACCTTTTCTGACTTAGTCTCATAAACTTTAATTCTTTCCCAAATTCCAGATTTGTTATTTAAATACCAGATATCACTATACATTAGGTTTGGCAATTAACTATGCTATTGTTATATGTAATTAATATTTAATTAACCTTTTGATATTGAATTTTAATTAACCTAATGATAATACACATATATTCTAATTTTTAAATATTGTTACCATTCTTAGTAAATCTTTTTGCTATCTTTATGAAACTAAGTTTCAAATTGAAAAACGTCATCCAAATTCTGCATAGGATTTATTTTCAAATTTGGACTTTATTTCATGAAGACCGCAAAACAAATTTTTTTTTAAAGAATGGCAATGATACTCAAGTTTACTGTGATGCTTGACAACAACATGTAATTGTAGTATCTTTTACTGTTTAAAAGTTTATAGAAATAGCCGTTATATAATTATGGTATTGGTATAGATATTGGTATAAGGTTAATAGTGTACACATTTTAAAAATGGTAAACTTTATATGATGTTTTTCCTTGTTTGATCAATGAAGAAAATTTGCTCTTTGTGAGGAAGACTGAGTGTTTTAATTAGGAAGTTGTTAAGAGGAATCAAGTTATTAAGAGTAACTAAAGGAGGTTTCAGAATTATCTGTTAGAGCAGCACGGTAAGCGTCTCTGTCAACCAGTGTGTTTACTTCCCACCTGCAATACTGAAATCCTCAACTGCATTGAGCAAACCAGTGCACGAAGGTGCACTTTCTAACATCTTTATTAGAAGAAAATTAGGTCACACCATCATTCTAGTCTGTTTCATTAACCACAACTCAAAGCGTCCTGTTCTCTCCCCATCACCTCAACCAACAAGTCCCGCCAACCTGTCTCCTGTTCCCTTTCTCCTCGCATTCCTTTCATCATCCCTTCTTCTTGATACACCGCTGGCTTTCTATCGCTACCTTCTTCCCTAGGTTCCTCCCTATTCAGATCGGGTCTACCTTCACTGGTCTCTCTACATGGCCTGGTGCTACTCCATCTCATTTTGAAAAAATGCTGAGTATTGTCCCAAGTACAGTATTGAGAGCACAACCCTTAGATTCTGACCCAGCTTCTAATCCCCATTCTTTCACTTGCTGGCTGTTTTACTTTGGCTAGGTTACTTAACCTCTCTTAACCATAGTTTCCTTGTTTGTAAAAGGGGAAAACCATATCTATCTAAAAAGATTTCTGGTGAAGACTAAAACAGCTAATTTATGAGAAACGCTTAGCACCATCCTTGGCATGTAGAATCATTGCTATTATTATGAATCTTATTCTGATAGTGATGGGACTAGTGTCTTAAGCTAATTGAGTAGTCTTTTTCCATACAAAGTCATTTTCCTGGAATCTCTTTATAATAGGGACCAACCTTTCTCTGAAATTTCTGTAGTCCTGTTTCTCGAAGTTCTTATTCTCCACTCATTCTAGTTGATGTATCTCCACTGTGTATATATGGTTATCATGAAAGACTTCATCACAAGCCTTATTAAAATTCAAATATACCATGCCAATGGATTTTGCTGACCTAATAATATATCTTATTCAAGAAGGAAATGAAATGAGCCTTATTCTTGGTGAACTTACAGTGTCTCCTGGGGACTCCCAAACACCCTTTAGTAACTTGCTGTGGATTCTTGCCTAGATTTATTGTCAAGAGTTATGGCCTGGAGTTTGCAGAATTTCTCTCTCTTTCTTTGTAATTATAACTCACCCCCAATCCCCACCCTTATCTCTGTTCTTTGAACATTCTCTTTTACATTCTGTCTGATTATTCAAAGTTCACTGTCAATGGCTGGGAAATCCATTTTGCAAGGTTAGACCAGGAATCTGAACTTGGTAGAGGAGTGAGGTGCTCTTTTCAATTTCTTTCCTAATGTTAGGCTTTTTTTTTTTTTTAGCTATTGTTAATTGGGTAAGCTTGTTACTGCCTCCTCTTCTCCTCTTCTACTTGCTCCCATCTACTTCTTACCCACCTCTGCGACACTTTCACCCATCATCCCTTCCTTCCGTGCTCTGCCACATGTGCAATAGTTTGTGTCACATCTGTCATTGGAAGGGGCTCGTTAACTTTAGGAATGTAGTTTATTTGGTTGCCCTGTGACTCTCTGATGTACCCCCAAAAGTTATGACTTTTCTGTGTATTAGCCCAGATTTTTCTCATTGTTTGGGTGGTGACATGCTCTGAGGTTTTCTACATGCTAAATGGAAGAGAAAACGGCCCTCCTTCTTTCATTTTTTTAATCCCTTGGAATTTGCCTTTTGGCATAACCCACTTAGACAATCTGCTTTCTTGAAGATTTTTATGGGTCTTGTATTGGTGCAATCATCAGCCTTGCTGCAGTAACAAAATAACCACAAAGTATCATTCGCTGAAAATAACTTAATTTTTTTCCTTACATAACATATTGCTAGTCATTCACTGAAAATAACAACTATTTATTTTTTTCTCATTTAATATATTGTTAGTTGTGAGTTCACTGCTGCTCTATGGCTCTCTCTTCTCAGATCTCTTGGGCTCTTCATACTTGTCTCTCTGCTTGTAGAACCCAGGCAAAGCATCAGCCCCAATTGGAATGCAGCAGATGGAAAGGTTAAGAAAACTCATGGAAATTTGGGATGCCTTTTAAAGCATCCACTCAGATGTAACAGAGACTCCATACACTCACATACCATTGTCCACTCACATCCACGGAAGCATATGTACTCCTGTCACAGGAGGCATGGGCAGGTCATGTGCCAAGGAGTAGGACCATATAATCCTCTGTCAGGTAATAGGGGGTGTGAACTAGAATACAGTGTTACCCAGCTGGTGAAAGCCTATTTTCTTTTCTCATATTTGCCTTGCCTGCAATAGTTGAATTCCATTAATTACACAATAGTATTGGTGAGAAAGATTTTGTCTTCAGGAAATGGTTTTAAACAATAAAAAAAAATATACATTTTATATAATAAGAGGTCCAGAAGAGGGTGGGATCTAGACCGAGCATGTCAAAGCTGTGACTTTGCTTGTTTGTGAACTCTTATCTTCTCTGTCCTGCTTCAGTTGGCTTTGTTCTCCTACTGGCTTCACTCATGGTTGTGAGACGGCTGCTAATGCTCACTGTTGTGACATGTTGCTTTGGACATGTTTAGAAACCTCATGCTATTCAGGAATATAAATTCTTCCCTTCAGTATGATTGGGCTAAGATGGGAAATGCTACCCCCTGGGCTATTTTCAGTTCCCAGGGGGAATTCATTAATCTAGGTGTTCTAGACTAATCATCTAGCAGAGAAAGGATGTTTAGTTAGTCATGATGTCCATTGCTATCACTTTGGTGTCCCGTTATTTGTGTATGAATTTAATTTTGTTACCGAATTATATAAGCTTTTGGGAGGCAGAGACATATCCTTTTATCCTTGAAGCTCCCGAAATCTAGTTGAATGGGTTACTCAGAGAGATGATTCGTTACTTTCTCCCTGGGCTCCTATTGTCCTATTGTCCCTTACATATCTGTGTTATAGCTTATCTTACATTATATTATAACTATTTGTACAAACCTATATCTCCTTGAGGTGGTCCCTGAGGTTGAAAAAAGACTGAGCCTTTCTTTTTCTTTTTGTATCCATTCTCTGCCCCCCTCTCCAATTCCCTCTTACCAAGCACCAAGTACTATGCTTGTCATATAGCAGGTGCTTAAGAAATGATAGCTCCCTGAGTACATATATAATAATTGTTCAGAAACAAGCTAATCAATGAATATAGGAATTTTAGAAGACTGTCTACCACTAAAATCATAAGGAATAATACAAATATGGGATGTGAAGAAGAAAAAGTGAAAAAAAAGTATAATCCCACATTTTTACCTAATAGGAAAGATTGAAAAAAAATAAACCAAATGATTTTTGAAAACAAGTAGATAGTAGAGTACATTGGCACACTAAAGCTATAGGGCTGAGATTATAGCTCTTCCCTCCCTCCCTGCCTTCCTGTCTCTTCTACTTCTTCTTCTTTTGATAATAATAAGTGGTGTCTCATTGTGGTTTTGATTTGCATTTCCTTAATGATTACTGGATGAGCATTTTCCCATGTGTTTATTGGCCATTTGTCTATCTCTCTGGATGATCCATTATTATTAAAGCTACTACTAGTGCTGTCCTAGTCAGATGCAATGGTGGCCTTTTAGCTGCTAGCCTTCTTGATAACTGTTGCTATTTATTTGTGCATCAGTATTATTCTTTAAGTCAGCACCATCTCTCAGTGCTTTGACCCTACAGGTTACCATAACCTCCTCAACAATAATTTTTAATCCTGTTTTTTTGCCTTTTTTTTAAAATCCTTTTTTTTTCTTTTTTATCTTTACTAGATTTGAATGACTGAAACTCAGTGTCAGATAGTTCCACTCCTGGTACTTTCTTTCTCACTGTCTGTTTTAAGACAAACTTCTAGAGCTGTTAACCTCTGGTATTATAATACGTTCAGCTGACTCTAATGCGTCTCTCCTTGGGTATCTGACTGCTACTTCCGGCTAAACATAGATGCTACTTAAATTGTCCTCCTGGTCTCACCAATGGTCTCCCAATCTCTGTCACTGTCTCAGCCTTTATCTTTCCTTTCATTTTTATTTTTCTCCATCTTCATTCACCAAATATTCAGCTAGTCATCAGCTCTGGTTTATCCTTTCTTCACGGTTTTTACCTTTTATCCCGAGGAGATGCAAAGTAAGATATTCCCATGACTGGTGGATGTACTTTCCTTTTAATGATCAAGTCTTTTGTGAAAGGATCGATTGAACGGCTTCTATCTGGAGTGTGCCATGCTGTTGTGTTGTTTAGCACAATGCCTTGCCCACAAGAGGCATGCAATAAATATGTGCTGAATGCTTTCAGTTTACTTTGACTATTGAACATTAGTCAGTGTACAAGTCTGATGCGACATTTTAAATTTACTGTTAAATTTCATCCTAACATATATTAGATTCAGCAGGAAAAACGGGTGTGGATTTCAGAAAAAATACAAAGACTGTATTTTTCCTAGGATGTGCCACATACGAATGTCTTTAAAATGTAACTCACATTCTGTGCTTTTCAAATGTTATATTTAAAAGGTTTTTAAAGTTTAAAATGTGTCTGGTAGTGCTTACATTTGGTATCAAATATAAGTGATTAATAATTCCATGTTCCCTGAATTCTTGATTTGTTTCCTGGGTGGGAGATTTGAGACTATTAAGAGGCGATTAGGGAGGATGGCCTTGAAGTCTCCTTCACACCAAGAATCTCCCTTTTTTTTTGGTTCACTTAACTTAATGTGGGAGTTGCCTGTGATATTTTCTACATTTCACCTTCCGAGGTTATGGGCCCCATTCATATGCCATATCTCCCTCTCAGATGAGTAAGTATGACTTTTATGAATTTTTCTTCACTTGTAGAATTTAATTTACATGAATAATTAGGGAAGGACAAAGTGAAATTCCTCTCTCTCCAGGCAAACAATCTTGTTAAAAAAATCAACTGCAAACTTTTCCTTTAATATTTTTTGTTTCTTTGCATCTTGAAATTTATTGCTTGCTACCAAGAAGGAAAATAAAAAGAAATATAGGGTACTGCAACATGCTGCTCTTTTGCATATTGATATCTGAATAATTACTTCGGGGCATATTAAGTTATAATATGAAATACTATTCCCTCAGGACATCATCTTAAAATATTTTGCTTATTTAGCATACAGTTCAATATTTTAGAATTATGTAAAGAGTATAGTTGTGAACCAACATGGAGTGTGCTGACAGAAACAAAAAATTAGAGAGATCTAGTAGGAAAAGGGGATTCTTCTTAGAATGGTACAGTACTTAAATGCTGTTGCAGTATAGCTGGTCAGTTATAGTAGCCAGCATGGTAAAAGAGGAGAAGGCTGTAATTCTATACAGATGGTTAATATGTGCATATGTTCGCTTTAAAATGTACTTCACATAGAATTTTGTTTGATATTCATGCTTATAATCTTGTCTAAATCCCAGTAACACACAGCCAGCAGTCAGGATCCTTTTACAATTCCAGTCCTGAAATAGATACCAGAAGAACAGTGTCTGAAGACAGAACTACAGTGTTCATGTGACTCCATGGCCAGCTTAGGAATTGAACACAACAAAACACAGGTGTGCAATGCAGGCTGCTGTGGACATGACATGCTATACCTGGGGCCCTGGTTCTTAGCACTTGCTCCAAGAAGTCTAGTTGGGATGTGTCTTACTTAGTCTGTTCAGAGTGCTATAACAGGGTACACAGACTGGGTATCTCAGGAATGTCTTTCTCACAGTTCTGGAGGCTGGAAATCCAAGATCAAGGCACCAGTGGGGTCATGTTCTTGGGAAAGCCCTCTCTGGTTCACAGCTGGGGCCTTTTTGTTGTGCTCTCACCTGGTGGAAGGGGCTAGGGATCTCTCTGGAGCACCTTTCATTAGGCACTAATCCCATTGATGAGGGCTCCCCGGTCATGACTTAAGCATCTCCCAAAGGTCCCATCTGCTAATACCATCACATTTGGGCATTAGGATTTCAACATATGAATTTTCGGGGACACACACATTCAGACCAAAACAGGATGTGTGTTCACTAACAGCCCTAGAGCAAAAGGAAACCCCCCCACTGCCGGAAACAATGTGGCAAAGATGGACACGCCGGAGCTTTGATTTTGTCATTTAGCTGTGTGACTGTAACCAAGGTATCTAAATGCTCTAGCTCCCAGTTTCCTCACCTGTAAAATTAACTGCATGAATTAAATGAGTTCATGCAAGGAAAGTGATTGTTTTACTTCTTGATGTTATTATTATTGTTACTGCTGTAATGAGACCAGATCTTTACATTAAAACAAACAAAAAAATTACTACTGGTAGATAATTAATTCCAACTGTTCAATCCATAGACTGCAGCATGGATTCCAGACAAAAGGATAGTATGAAAACAAACCTTTTTTTTTTTTTTTAATATCTGAGGTATGAAATATGTTTGTTTTTAAAACTGTTTTTGGTATACCTTCTTAAATTTTTAGAAGATTAAAAATGATTATACATATTTGTTTATAAAATAATTTTCATTATGAGGCTTTTTGTGATCAAGAATATATTTTATTTACCTTGTTTATCATAAAATTGGTCAATTTCTATGCTTACGTACTGAAATAGTTAGTTTTTCCTCAATTCTGCTATTTGAGGAGGAGCAGCATTATTACCCTACGTTTGCAGATGGCGAAACCCACCCGCAGGTTACACAATGTGATGGATATTACATTCCAACTCTCAGGGTTCCTGATTCTCTTCTCCCTCCAGCCCAGTAGACTTAAAAGAACACTTTTCCTCCTAACACTATCCACTGCAGTTTCCATGACTTCCAACCAAAAGAACACTTTAAAAATATAATATCCATATAATTAACACCAGTATACAGCAATCAGTACTATAATAGAGGCGTATAAAACAAGCTTTGCAAGTCCAGAGGTGGCTACAAATAACTGACTTTGAGATTCCTTTACAGAGGAGATGACAGTTGGGCTTGTATCTATTGCCGTATCTTCTGGATTACTTGGTCTTCCTGACAAAAGAGCCTTTCTCCAACACCCATACTCTGTTTATGTCCCTCCCACTCTCGTGAAAAGGATTAGTTCGTAGTGCACTCTGTCAGACTGCATTTAACTGGCCTGTATCAGCTTGAACTCCATCACGCAACACTCTCTTTTTAAGCAGGACGCTAGGTCACCAGTTCTGTGTTTCAGTTACTTGTCCAAAACCATATAGTCCTTAAGAGATTTTAAACACAAGTATTATGGTTCAAAATACTGTGCTTCTCCCACAGTTCTGGGGTGGTGTAAAGCTCCTGTGAGGAAGTCAGGTGGTTATGAGGACACAGATTGAGAAATTTTGCAGACCCTTGTTGACTATAGGCTCAAGTCCTAACTTGGCATGGCATTCAAAACCCTCCACAGTCTGGTTCCAATCGGTCATTTCTATCTCTCTCCCCACATGACACCATATCAGATTTTAAACCAGCACCAAACACACCACCCATTTTCATGTTTTTCTGACAAGTATGGCCTTCAACCCATTTCTATCGTCTATCAAGCCTTCAGCATCTATGCACAGACAGATTTCATCACCCCCTGCTCTACCTGACTTAGCACTTCAGTCATCCTTTCAAATTAGTCACTAGCCAGAGGTTCTCCTTCCTTATTCGATTGTGTATGTTTGCCAAATTAGCATTTCTACAGAATTACAGTTAGACACATCTACCCAGAAACAGGTAAGAGCAGAGACAGGCTTAGAGAGAAAAAAAGTGGATATGATCTGAGGTGTGGCTAGAGACCTTGCCAGCAGCAAAATATTTTTCCTACCACAGTGCTTGAAATCACACTATCAGAAGCCCATTTCTTTGAATCTAGCATTACTTGATCTGCTATTAGAGTGAAAATGTTTAAGTAACCTCGGTGTAAATTAATTTGGGATACATTTCCTCTGTGACAAGAGAAACTAAGACACCAAAGAAGCAGGTGCATAAGAAATGAGGTATAGAAAAGAGAGGGAAGGTCAGAGGAAGGGGACATCTAGATAGCAGGATATAAACTTGGCAGGCCTTAAGAATCGTGCATTTGATTGATTAGAAAAGGAGCAACTGACATCACTGTCACTGATACCACCAGGATTTCAGTTCATTCTCTCAAAGAATTTGCTGCAACCAACGGTTGAAATGTTATTTCAATTGATTTTTAATACATGACAACTTACATTTCCTTTTGCCATCTTGCTGTTGCAATTGAGAAGGCACTGGCTAAAGCATTCATAGATGAGAAAGTCCAATACACTCATTTTGTAAAAATGATTGGATAATGTAGTAGAAGTCAATTCAGATTTTGGTCAATTGTCACAAGAGATACTCAACACCCATCACTTAGTTCCCATTGGTACAAACTGCTTAATTTTTTTTTTTGTAGCAGCAACATGAAAAGTAGTGAAGACTGTGAGATCAAGGGGAGAAGGCCATACTTGTCAGAAAAACATGAAAATGGGTGGTGTGTTTGGTGCTTGTTTAAAATCTGATATGGTGTCATGTGGGGAGAGAGATAGAAATGACCGATTGGAACCAGACTGTGGAGGGTTTTGAATGCCATGCCAAGTTAGGACTTGAGCCTATAGTCAACAAGGGTCTGCAAAATTTCTCAATCTGTGTCCTCATAACCACCTGACTTCCTCACAGGAGCTTTATACCACCCCAGAACTGTGGGAGAAGCACAGTATTTTGAACCATAATACTTGTGTTTAAAATCTCTTAAGGACTATATGGTTTTGGACAAGTAACTGAAACACAGAACTGGTGACCTAGCGTCCTGCTTAAAAAGAGAGTGTTGCGTGATGGAGTTCAAGCTGATACAGGCCAGTTAAATGCAGTCTGACGGAGTGCACTACGAACTAATCCTTTTCACGAGAGTGGGACATAAGCAGAGTATGGGTGTTGGAGAAAGGCTCTTTTGTCAGGAAGACCAAGTAATCCAGAAGATACGGCAATAGATACAAGCCCAACTGTCATCTTCTCTGTAAAGGAATCTCAAAATCAGTTATTTGCAGCCACCTCTGGACTTGCAAAGCTTGTTCTATATGCCTCTATTATAGTACTGATTGCTGTATACTGGTGTTAATTATATGGATATTATTATATTTTTAAAGTGTTCTTTTGGTTGGAAGTCATGGAAACTGCAGTGGATAGTGTTAGGAGGAAAAGTGTTCTTTTAAGTCTACTGGGCTGGAGGGAGAAGAGAATCAGGAACCCTGAGAGTTGGAAATGCATCCAAGCTCAGACAGGGACTTGAAGTATGGACTAAAAATGTCATCAGAAATCTAAGCATCTTTTTTCTTGTCAGATTAATTGTTCTTCTACAGAGTAGTTTCTCTGCTTCCTTGTCCCTACTGAGATACATGGCAACTCAAGATTTACGTGAGCTGCAATCTAATCACCTATGGAGACTAACTGGCTGTCTCTGAATCTCAGTTTCCTATTCTCTGGAAAACACATCTGGTGGTTTGATCTTATTTCAGTTGTCCACCCCACTCTAATCCACTGTTTCTAGGAGAACAGAGTCACATAGTCCGTATCTGTCTGCACAAACCCACCCTGTGAATGTGAATGGCTCTCAGGGCCTAGATAGATAGGGCCCAGACTGGACAGACACTTCAAAGGCTTTCCACTACATTGATTTTGTGCTCTTTCAAGGCTAGAGACCATGTTTCATTGATATTTTTGCCACTAACACTTTGCACACTGTTTTGCATGTATCTAATAAGCATTGATGTATTTTTGTTGAATAAATATGTCACTCCTGGCTAAGATAAGAATTCCTCCTGACAGTAACAGTTGCAGTTTCATATTTTTAAGATTATTTCACAATCAACTCATTCCATCGTCCCCCAAATTTTGTGCAGGACTAGTCTTATAATCCAGTTTTGAGAGGAAGAAATGGAGACCCCAGATCATAAACTCTTAATTGGCAATGTGGAATAGCTCAGAGCTGAACAAGTCTAGAGCCTGGGAAACCAGTTAGAAGTACCCTAAAATAGGTCAGTTGACCAACTAAGGTAGAGATGACTAACATTAGAAAAATGTGCATGGATTCTAATTCTTTTGGAATCCTCAGTGTGTGCACACACATGGTTGTGTGTTTAGGAACAAGAACAAAACTAATATGTGTTGGGTACTTCATATGTACCAGACCCCATACAATGAATGTACACGCCTTAACTCCTTTTATCTTCACAACACACCTCTGAGGCTGGTACCCTTTTTATTATCATTGTACAGACCAGGAAGCTGGTCTGTACAGACAAAGAAGTTAAGGGACTGAATCAGTGTCACGTAGCTAGTAGCTGGCATGGCTGGAATTCAAACCTAAGTTTATTTGACACCAGAACTCAAACTTTAAACTGTTATTTTAAAGTATATATGCCCACCAATGTGAGGTATATATCCACCACCCCAAATCTGTACTCATGACTGCTGTCATATTATTGTTTTACAACACTACCTAGGAACTCTAGTTCATCCAGATCAAGGTTGGACTAACTGGAGAAGACTCTCTGCACATTGCAAAGCTTTGTATACTGTAAGTAATGATCATAAACATGATAGTGTCTGAGATTTCAGAAATGTTAAATTCTATAAAAACAAGAGTAAATATTGTCATCAAATAAGCAAAATACTCTGATTTTTATTTAAAAGTAGATTGATGTTCTCCTTCTCCTATTCATCTGAACTCAACATCCATGAATTTAGTTTCTTCTGATGACAAATTGGTCATATTTGGACTATCCATTCGTACAAGTAGAAAGTTTACAATGGAGGTGGTTATCTAAGTGATTGCAACTATCTTTGATAAAATTTTTGCTTTATTTTGTTTAGTTTGTTTTCTTCAGAGATGATGCGAACAATGGAATTTTCCGGGTAATTTATCGAACTTTTCATTTTATCTGTGGAAAACCAACTTAAAGTCATAAAATAAGTAAGAAAATATATCTTGTGATTTTTAGACACAATTTTGAAACAAAAGATTTTTAAAATAATGGCCATCAATGCATACTTTCAGTTTGAATAATTATTTACAATCAAGTAGTAAAGCCCTAAAAGTAGGCAAAATGTTGTAGTAAGAGGTGAATACTAATATTATTTAGCAGTTGACTACTGATTATCTTTTGATGAAGAAGATAAGAAGAGATTAAATAGTCATCTGATAATGAAAATTAAACAAAGGTTGCTGAAATCCAGTCTTCAGGGGTTTCTGAGGAGTAAAGATTGTAAAGGTTAAAATAAAATGCAAATATTTAAAAGGTATTGTGACCATTTTCCCCAGGGAATGAGTCAATAACTGTAAAGTAGAGAACATATGAACAATGGTAAAATAATAATTTGTTTGTCCTGATGACTTATTTGCTTTTAGTAATTTTTAAAAGATTTATGAGTCTCTATCTTTGTACTTCAAGTGACAAGCAGATTCATTATGATCATTAGTTTCCTGTGGTGTTATTATATCAGGTATATTTTCATCAGGGCTACTGGTGAAATTATCAACCATAATATTAAAATTAGAGTAAACAAGAGATTCTTTCCTTATACAATCAATTCAAGTTTTCATTTCATTAAAGTGTAAGAAGGCAATGTCACTAAATTGCTATTTAGACTATTACCAGTCTGTTAATAGTCTTAATTCATCAACATTTATTTTAACCTTTTCTACACAGCTTTGTAAATAAAGTTGATCGTTATTAATTTTTAGGTATAAACATCACTAATATTTCGTGCCTGAGTTCTTTTGTCACAGTCTGTTCTTAGCAGAAGTTTGAGTTCTTGAAATCCTTTATGCTCTATGTATGTCTTCTTTATAAGTCCAACCTGCTGTTTCATATATATATATGAAAAAATATATATATGTACTATATATACATATATATGTTGTTTCATATATATAAAACACCTCTTAACACAAACTCTTATAAAGTGTTGTTCAGTATAATGAAGTATAATTCCAGAAGGAGCCAGGGCTTTTGATATAGAAGACCTAGGTCTGAATCCTGGCTCTACCTATTACAAGTCACATAACTTCGGGCGACTTTACCTCTTTTAGCCTCAATTTCATCATCTGTGCAATGGGATAATGACATCTGTCTTATCTGTCTTGTAGGTGCTCAAAAAATGGCAACACTTGTTATGTAACCTACAATTTAAATATAATAACTAAAGGGAACACATGCTATAAAGTTTTTTGGGTTTTTTTTGCTATGTGGTTTTGAGGTCAATTAAACATTTCATTATTCTAAATGTGAGTAATTCTGTACAAAACAAGTTCTGATTTCTTTTTTTTTTTTGCACAGGATTAGCATGCCACTGCCATTCTGACACCCTAGTTCATTAGTCAAAAAGAATAAATTGAAATGTTAAGATTTTGATGATATAATATTAATTATGAATCTCCATTTTAGTTTACACTCAGCTATGAAAAATTGGAAGTAAACTGTCATACAACATTTTCTTTAGTCCACTGTTAGTACGAACTCTATTACCTCAATATACTATCAAATAGTTTATGGAAAAATAAATGAATACAGAAGGGTGTGGGTGGCAGAATCTTAATGTAGGTACTGGATCCATCTGGTGAAATGTTTCATCCAAACCTTCCTTGGAAGCCATTAAGCTCCATGGGGAGAAGGGCTTTCTAGCCAAAATGATTAATTAGTGTCCTGTGAAGTCTAAAGCTGTTTTACTGTTTCTCTGGGCTTTCTCCCACAATTTTATCCGTGTCTTCTGATTGGTCAGTGAGTCTTACTTTATAATAGTTAAGTAATCATGTTCATGAGATATGTGTAACAGACAAGAACACTAACTGTCTGTTCTGGGAAGGTCTCTTCAGCGGCCCTGGGATCCCTGGGCTCCTTTTTGGATGGGATGAGGCTTTAAACTGATTTTTCAAGCCTGGCAGTAGAACATTTATAAGCCAAGAAATCAGGCAGAATAGCAGAGGAAAAAGACAATGTTAATTTCTAAACATATTTCTTCCCCTTCACAACTATTTTAAATATAAATACATGCTGTAGACACTTAAGAGATATTTGAAGGTGTTAATTCATTAAAAAATATTAAATGAGAGTCTACTACATGCCAGATACCAGGCTGGGCCCTGGGAATGACATTGATTTTTTCCCTCAAAAGCTGACTAATTATCGTATACCATAACAAAGCATAGAGCTTTAAATATCACAAGAGAGAAGCAGATAAAGTGCCCTGTGAGTTCTTGGACAAAGTACCACACGCAGTGCCAGGCACATAGTGAGGTTTTCAATCAACTTAGTTCCTTTCCGCTCCTTTTACTTGTGGGAAGAATTACATTGTGTGGATTATGGGGTGTGTGATTGTGTATGCGTGTATACACAAAGGGTTCCAAAAAATGTATAAACATTTTAAGAAAGGAAAACTATTAAAATTGCAATACTCAACATATACCAATAGCAAAAGATGAACACAAGTCACATTTGACTTCTGCAATTACAAGAGGTGCTCAAAGTGGTTACCATCAGGACCCAGACACTTCTGATTACAGCGAACTACTTCTTGAGCAACATTGACCAAAGTGTCCACTTGTATACATTTTTTTGGCATCCCAGGTTGATGTAAAGGAGGAATGAAATACTTTATGAAACAAGTGGTTTACAGGACTTGGATATTAACAGATGGTGGGTAAAAGAAATTCTAGGAAAAGGAAATGCCATAAGATGAGAAATAGAGGCAGGAAGTCCTAAAGAAAAATACATTTTTTATTTTATTTTTTTTATTATTAGTTTCCTGGAGCGCTGGGTTTGTGATGGGGAGTTGTGAGGAATAAGGTTAGAGGGAAGTTTAAGGATTGTGACGGGTTAAGTTCCCCTGGATCACCTTAAAAAGATGTCAATTCTAACAACATTTGTTAATTTGCACGTCTGAAAAAAAAGTAAGCTTTTATATGAGTTAAGTGAGGGCTTAGGTATTTAAAAAAAATACTGGTTTCTAATTTGTGTTTGCCAAAAATCCAGGATACCATATAAATACCATTGGTGATAACCATTGGTGATAAACCAATGAAACATTTAACAAGCTTGATGTGAACATTACATGACAATTCCTTCTGAGACTTGGATTCTGTTCCAGTGTATCAGTCAGGATAAGTTATGTTATGCTGCAATGAAAAACCCTAAATCTTTGTGGCTTCATCTACTGTAGTTTGTTTTTCACTTACACAAAGTGTGCTACAAGAGTTGGCCTAACATTCTGGAATGCTTTGTTGTTATGGCTCTTCCCTCTTTAAATACTCTCCCATGATTTCTATGGAAGAAAAAGGATAGGCTGGACAACAAAGCACCAGCAATTAACTGTTTCCATGTGGACACATGTCACATTCACTTTCACTTACATTTCATTGGCTGAAGGAAGTCGTTTGGTCCTGCCTATCTTTCCTTCATGTTGTTTAGTTTTGGAAACTAAACTATATTTTACCCACAATGTCTGGCAAATGGTAGGCATTCAATAAATGCTTTTAATTTTATTTTCCTTTTAACTATTTTTATTTAAATAAATACTTCATGATCAATGTAAGTATTAAAATAACACAAAGCCAAATAAAATGAAAGTACCTCTTCTCAAAATGTTTCAGGAATAAATGAATGCAAGATCAATTTTGAACTCTTTATAACAGCATACAAGATATTTTACTATCTGGCCCCAACTTATCATTTAGTTCGTTTTTCTGCATTTACCCATATAGATTATTTTCTATAAACACATTCCCAAATATTGTATTCTTTCACATCATTGTGCCTTTCATTTGCTTTTCTTTCTATTGTGGTAAAAAAAACTCAACATAAAATTTACTATCATTTTTAAGTGTAGAACGTGCTATTTTCTTTGTCTGGAATTTTCATTCACTGTTTGTACCCAGATCAAACTTCCTTTGTGAAGTTTTTAAAACTCTTGTTGACAGTCCTAACTCCCTCCTTGCCATTGAAACACCTTGTAGAGAATTGCCTTATCTGTCTCCACTCTCAGCCCATGGGTTCCTCAAAGGCAGGGAACGTCTTATTCTTTTTAAACACCCAGCACTCATCCCAGGAACTGGAGCAGAAGTGCTCCATCCATTATTCCAGCACTCCCTGTATCTTTACTATTTCTGTTTCTGTTTTGGTCTTCCCATAAGCCTATATCGACACTCAGTGTCTGCCTATTGTGAAAAAAGTTTTCTAGACACAGTTTATGTCTCTCTGCTTTGCTCCCAAATGTCTTGAAAGAATTGCCCACACTTGCTGTTCTTACTGCCTTACTTCTCATTTAATCTTTAACACACTGCAACCTGGTTTATGTTCTTCACAATCTCACAGAAATGATCCAGAAAATCTAACAAATGATCTAAATGCCAAATCCAATTGCAATGTTTCAGTTATTTTAATTGACCCATCTGATCTATTTTTTAAAATTAAAGTAATATTTGTACATGGCACAATAGTTCTCTGTTCAATCACCTCACCCCACTTTCATTTCAATTCCTTTTCCCAAAAGAAATCTTAGTTTAAAATTTTCAATATTTTCTTCCAGTGGTAACTTCTGCATCTAAATATAATATGTATAGATTACTATTTCTTGTTGTATACTTTTAAAATATAATCAACAAAATTTCTTTATGAGATACGGATATGTTCCACTTTCCAGTTCTTATATTTCTCTCAAAGTAGTTATATTGCTACTTTTGGTTATATTTCTACTTTTCATTTACCTCCAACAGCAGAATTTGAGAATTATCCTTTCTTCATATCCTCACCAATATTAGATATTATCAGACATTTATTTTTGTCGAAATGATGGGTGTTTAATAGAATCTCATTGTCCCAATTAACTTTCTATTATTCCCAAATTTGTGGGTCTCATTTTCCTCCTTTCCCATTCTCTTTTACTTTATATTTTTATACCTTAAAACATTCTTTTACTATCAGTTTTGCAGTGGTTTGGGAAGGAGTTGAAATTGGCATGTGTGTTAAATCTGCCACGTTTTACTAGAAATACCGTTAATTAATTTTCATTGCAATGTCAGCTCTATAGTTGCACAGAACTCTGCTGCCACATGTCCATGATGTAATCTCATTCACTCCAGCCCTCTATTGGGCCTACTTTCATCCAAAAATTTAGAAGTTTCCATGTGTGTGCTTTGTTCTGCTGATGTTTTTTATCACTTGAAGGGATAATTTGCTGTTTTTCTAAAATTTTGCAGGTCAATAGACCCATCAATCTTTAATTTTCCTTGAAATTTAGGGGAGCAAAATCAAAAGCAGAAGCCATTTTCACTTTTGCATAGATCACTAATAATCACAAATGACTTCCAAATCCAATGGCTTTTTTCTCAGTTTCATCTTATCTGATCTCTTCACAGCATTTGATAGTGTTTATGGTTTTATATTTGAAATTCTCTCATCCCTTTTTTTTTCTATGACACAATAAACATGTACAATTGACATAGTGATCGATTTGTTTATTTATTCACTTACTTACTTATTCGCTTCAGGTAACAAGTGTCTACTACATGCCAGGAAAACATGTAGCAATAATATTTTCCCCATCTATAATAAAATTTGCTGAATTATACAGAGATAGAGTAAAACGTTTTTTCTGAGTTATATATACAATTTGTTTGTAGAATTCAGGATTGTTATTCAAAGTAATTTTCTTAACTTTTATACTTGATGCTTATTAAATGGTATGATTTAAATTGAGTAAGGTCTAGCCTGAAGAATACATTGCTGACAAGTTATAAGACAAGAGGAAATAACATCCAAATGTAATGTGTTATGTTTGTAAAAAAACACACAAAACATCTGGAACAAATAAACAAAGAGAAACCTAAGGTTTATGTGCCACCAGGAAAGGATGAACAAATACGAACTATTTGCAAGTGTACCAAATATTTAGAGGACTTGAGTTAACTCGACTGAGTTAAATGATAGCTTATTGGTCTAAACTCAGCCTTGATTTCAGATTATTTTTTTGGAGTGGGGAATTTGGTAGTAAGAAAAGGGAATATTTATGGTATAGTGAACAGATTATTTGCATAGTAGTAAAGAATCCAGATACCATTTAAAACAGAGCAGAAAGCATTTGCACTTTAGATGCACAGGGAGCTACAGTTCTTCCAGGTGCCATTCCATGGACTGAATTCACCATTGGTACTATAAATAATAGCATTTATGAGAGAAATAGAGTTGATAAAGAGTGTGAAACTGAGATAAACACTACACTTTAAAGACTGAGTTGAAGACAGAGAAACTGAGAGTTGTCATATTATTGTAACAGACAAAATGGACTTGAGTAGGACTGTGGACTTGGAACATTGAGATTAAATAACAGTCAAGGTCAATTAACGAAGATTTATACTGACATTTCCAAAGTGCTTCCTGGAAGTCTAGTAGACCTTTCTAGTCTTATCTCCTACTGCTACCCTCTAATAATGCCTGATTGCTCTAGCCAAGCTGGCCAGTAAAACTTATAGTTATACTATTGATGTGAACTCCTGAAAATTTCAGACCCTTCCCGCCTTTCCTGTTAAATTTACTACCATATTCATATTTTCATATCTTTAGAAATTTAGAGTAAACTTAAAAGTAATTGTAATTTCATTTCTTTGTCATTTTTTCTGGATGATAATTTGTCTTTGTTTGCTACCTCTTCCTGTGAATTTCAAGAATTGGTTACTTATTCATTATTATCATTGACATTTCCTGTGCTTGCATTTGTTTCTCTACCTCTGACTGTTTCCTCAATTTCATTACTATCAAACAACCCTTCTGTGATAGACTGCTGTTCCCCATCTTCATATTGATTAATTTCATTTTCACATGCATCATTCTGATTTCCAACATCTTCAGAACAGTCTTCAGAAGATGAGTCATTTGCAAAGACAGATTTTCATTACTGAAGTCATCCTCAGAGTCAGAATGTGATGGTCTGTTCGCAGGAATATTGTTTGCTCCTCTGTGTCTTTCATTATCTCTTGGAAGGGATGTGTCTGATGTACTTGCTTAGTTATTACCCAAGTAATTAAAATCAAATGTACTTATTTTGTAGATTAAACAAGAACATTCTTTATTGTGATTGTTTGCAATTGAAGCTTCAGGGGCACTTTAGGCTAGATATTACATTAAATATTATTTTCCATTTCAATTAGAACATTTAAGCAGTCATTTGGAAAAGCAAGATATGTAAGCTAAATGCTTCATATATGAAGTTCATGAAGGTGCAGTTCCACTGTAATATTCTTTTGTGAAGTTAATATGCAACAAATAAAAACTTTAAAGGATTATCAACACTGATTATAAATTCTAGTCACTAGCCTAGTTACTGTTCTGTGTGTGTATGTAAATTTTCAAATAGGTTAGAAACTTTTTAGAACTGGGATTCTTCAAAATTTTAAATCAATACTTCCCCCACCATAGGGACATTTTTGTAAATAAGAACAGTTTGGATAATTGATTAAAATTTCAATGTAAAAATCTATGTGATCTGATAACTAAGTTAGTATTGGAAGGAAACAAGAAAAGAAATTATTTTGTGTACCCCAAAGCTATGAAGTCTATGAAATGTATAGTGTATATCTACCTTCTTGTGTTAGATGACTGGGTGAGTTGGTGAGTGGATGCTCTGGGGATCATAAAAAAATGTATTTCAAGAGTCAGGAAAATTTAGAGATCTAGTGGAGAAAGTCTAAGGGACATGGCACGGATGGATATCTAAGTCCATGGATAGCATGAGGAAGGGCTTTTCCTGATTTAAAGTGATTTGGCAAACATCATATCTGAAGAATTTAAGATCCAGAAGAAGTGAGAAGGTGGAATATACACATGCAGATCCTGCTGAGCTGCTCTTCCTGCCCCTGCCTCTGAGGCAATGAAACCCTTGGCTGGGCATAAAGAAGGATGGACTAATAAGGATTCTGGCTTCTTGAGGTAAATCAAAATAGGTGGGTGCAAAAAGAGAGTTGAGAGAATGTGAGATTTCACCTGAGTCAACATAAAATCTAAACCCTACAGAGATGTATCAACCCCTTTTATGCGGCAAGGGAACCCTCAAGTCTGCTAGCTAGCTACACGGTAGTCAGGTAGCATTTTTTCAGAGGAATTGCTGCAAGATGCCACAATGTGGAGTTGTAATCCTGGGACCACTTGGAATAAGCCCAGCCATGAACTTAGTAAGACCAAGGGCAAACTGTAATTCTCAGCCTTCAGCCCATGAACACTGGAAGCCCCACAGGTCTGGCAGCTGTGAGGAGGGAGGTGTCAGCTAGAGCTTGAAAAAGTATTGGTAAGGGAGGTACTGTAGAACAGGAGAAATGAGCATATCATTGGTGTATCAAATCAGCTGTCTTACTTAGTTAGGGCTCTTGAAACTAGAATACAATGGACTGGGTGGCTTCAACAACAAACATTTATTTCTCACAGATCTGAAGGCTGGATGTCTGAGATCAAGGTGCCAGCATGGTTGCCTTCTAGTGGGGTCCCTTTTCCTGGCTTGTATACAGCCACCTTCTTGCTGTGTCCTCACATGGCAGAAAGAGAAAAAGTCTCTTTGTCTCTTCTTTCAGGGTCACTAATCCCATCCTGGGGGCTCCACTCTCATCACCCAGTTACCTCCCAAAGACCCCATCTCCAATACCATCACATTGGAGATTAGGGTTTCAACATACAAATTTTGAGGGGATACAAGCATTCAATCCACAGCATGGGTAATGTTCTCCTCTCACTGGCAGCTGTAGAAGCAGTTGCTTAGTGGAGAAGAGTTTCTGTAGCTAAAGGGAAACATACACTCTCTTTTCTGCCCTTGAGCCGGTAGGGACTCACTCAGTGGACCATTTGAGTAGAGCCTGACTTGGCCATATTGTCTCCAAAACGTTAAGCCTGGCCTTGGGGTGGGGGGGTGGGGTGGCATGTCTTGACACTGCCCAGGTCTGGTGCTGACTCAAGTAACAGAAAACCCATGTCAACTTGAGACTTTGCGGGCCCTACTTGATATTTTTACCTCATTCTTGGTTTATTTGTTGGATTTGTGTCTATTCAATAGAACATTTTAGAATTTATCTTGTTTTTTTCTGACTATTTTTTTCAGTTAATTCCTCTTGTGCTATTTACTAGATTTCACCCCTTAATCCTTGTGTGTGTGTGTGTGTGTGTGTGTGTGTGTGTGTGTGTAGACAGCATTATGTATATTTTAAAATAAATTCTCAGTTCAAAAAAAGCAGTTTTTAAAAGGAGAACTATACAATCTAGGGTATTGTACTGAGATTTTAAGGCAACTCCTTCAAACTGTAATTCTACTGAGCATAGTAATTTCATTCATGCTATAGAGTTCAGGCCATGTATGAGTTTACTTGGAATTATTTCCTTAATAAAACACAAAAATAAAACAATATTTTTAGCTGTTACATCAAGTATGATACTATTCCCCTTCTCTAAACAAGTTAAATTTATTAAAAGAATAATTTATGAATGGCCATTGTAGGGAAATGGATTGCCTTAGAGTGATTCCATTGTTAATTAATGAGAAAAACGAAGTTGACAAAACACAAGACTGTATCTGAGTTCTGCATACAGGCTTTTACTAAATGGAGAAAGTCCAGAAACTGCCCAAAGAATACCCTCCACACAACCCAGACAATCTACTTAAAAAAAAAAAAAAAAAAGCATTAGCTGATTTACTTCAAATTATAAATTATAACAATTTGGGGATATAGAAAGAAAAATGCAAGAAGGAACATAAGAAAAATTAAAATCAGTCACTGCTACAAATATTATTTCCTTACCATTTTCTCAGTCATTTTACTGTTATTATAAAATTTTGAAGAAATATTTTGATAAAATACTATCTTCTTATTTTTAAAAATCATGCCACACTGATAGTAAAGCACTACACTAGTTTAATCATCCATCCCTCTTCACCATCTATTTAAGGCTGTGTTCTTTGTTTCAAAGTCCTGTTGAAATAAAACAGAATGAAATTAGTGACCTTCATACTGACTTCCCTAACCAGCTTCTGGCAACCCACCCAGTCATCAGTCTGTCAACAGCTTGTGCAGTTTCAGATTTCATTTGGAAAAAAAAAAAAAATCTAGTTCCTCTCCCTAAACATCATATTTCAATTGTTTCTTTTTAAAAAGCTAATTACATTTACACATGTTACATAATAAAGACCTATTTTGTTGGTAAGCAGTCTACAGAAGTGCAGCTTGATTGAAAATGTTTTTTTTCAGGCATATGGAGAAAGCTGAAATAGTGAAGCAAAATATTTATAATTCTTCCCTGTTTGGTTTCGATTTGTCAATCTTTTCTCTTCTTTACATAAAACAACATCTTGCATACAAACTGTTTAAAAGTTGAAATAGTGCTGTTCCAAATATAGCCAGAGAAAGGAAACTCTTGTTAAATTTAGAAAGGAAAATGTAGGTAAAGGAGACAAATGCTGTCAGCTGAGCTTTGGAAGTCAGAGAAGAGCTTCAAGATCTTAAAAGATGAGGAATCGCTAGATCCTGTGGGTGGGGACATAGAGAAGACTCATGCACACAGCTCAATCTTTACCCTTTCATCTTTGTCCTAAATTAAAACTTATTTGTTTAATACTTTATTTCTTCTTTTTTTTTCATCTTTGATGTTCCCATCTTTTCATTACGTGATTTTTAAAAAAAAATTCCTATCCTTATGTTTTTCCTTGTTTCATTTATATTTATTTTGCTGGCTGGCCTCAAGAGTGGAACATTAAAATTTTTGTCCTCTGGAAGATATCCTCACTTGTTTCTGCACAGCACTTGTCAGAAATTCTTGACATTGCATCGCACGTAAGTCTTCCACAGAATCAGAAGCTATTTAATTTCAGCTGTACCAACAAATAATGCCTACTTTTCAGTAGTGGATTTTCTATTAGTGAATTCCTCAGGGTGTGACACATTTCCTCAAAGTCAGATTTCCTGAAGTCACAAACATTTTATTATTTCCTTTAATCTTTCATGACTTTGCATTTCAGCCCCTGTAATATTTATTATCCCTGGATCCTAGATGTTTTCTTACTGTGACCTTAAAATTGCTTATCATCCATGCTAATTTCCCTGTGTTTGGTCCAGAATGGCCTCATATGGTTATGGTGCTGTGCCCTTTGAAGTTCTGTTCCATCAGGGGTTAGAATTTTAGATTTAGGGAAAAATTCATCCCCAGATTATTTGTAATATTTCATATATATTTTTTTATATAACTCTTGGAGGACTCCTTGAATCTCAATGTATTTCAAGTAAAGGAAATACCGTGTCTGAGCCCATCTAGCACGGTAGGAGGGACGGCTCAACACGTTTTTCAAAAACCTGTGATTGTTGTGTCTTTGAGAAATTTTGTTCATATTGCAGGCAAGCTCATATAGTTTTTCTTACTATTTTGAAAGGCAGGGTGAAGCTAGAGGGTGATTGCCTTTCTTTTTTTTTTTCCTTAGACTTCTACAGTCTGTTGACTGTGTACACTGGTCTTATTTTTTTCCCCAACCTTCTCTCAAAGTAGGAAAAATCTCTGTCATTTAAAATATGCTGCCAAGATAAAGGGTCATCTTAGGATATTTTTGATATTTTCCCTGGAGGTTGGTGTTTTAAAAAATATTTTTCCACACACTCTTCCACCTATTTTCTCCTTGAAGCAAGGATAGTCTTTGTTTATTTAGACTAGTCTATTTATTTAGAAATACCTTCCTAGGACTCTTTTACTCCCCAAAACAGCTAAACACAGAAAGCTGTGAGACCAAAGATCTTACTGACAAGAGGTGTAGTGAGAAAGAACATCTGGCTCCTAGTTTGTTTTCTGGATTCTGATCCCACCTCCAGCTTGATATATTTGGGCAACTTGCTGAAATTTGTTGAGCCTCAGTTTGTTCATCCATTAAAAGGGATAATAATATCCATTGTGAGGATTAAATTAGTGTATGATGTATATAAAACTCTCAGTAGACCTCAATGATTGGTCACAAATAATAGTAATAAAATCATTGTGTTTTATTTAAAGTCTTACTAGATGGTGCCCTTTGGAGTGTTAAAAAAAAAAAGTCATGTTCTACATCTCTTGTCTCCCAGTCGCCTTTCCTTATAGTATCAGCATCACTGAGCAAGAATGGAAACCACAGTGTTTTATGTCACCTTTCCTCAGCATAGGAGCTTCCGGTCCTGGTTTACTCTATAATAACCTGGAGCGACTTGAAATCTCAAAAATTCAGACAGCCTAAGGATTTTGCACAGAAAAGTGAACTGGCCTAAGGAATGCTGACCTACTGCTTGAATACATCTCTATAGGACTGAGGTCATGTGATATAGTTGAACAATCATGTTCTTTGGAGCCAGCCATATTTGGGTTCCCATTCTGGTTCTGCCACTTACACGCTGTGGTGTCTTAGGCAGTTTGCCTTATCCTCCCAGAGCTTCCCTAGTCTTTTCTGTAAAATGGTGCTAACCCTGGAAATCCTGTCCAGGTTGCCACTTGCCTGGAATTGTGTATGTGTAGCACCCAAAGGAGGTTCCTACGATTACAAACATAAATGGTCTCAGAAAAGAGTGAAAAAGGCCTTGGGTTTGAGTTTTAATCTTAATTTTGCCACCATCTCACTAGGTGCACAGGACAGTTTGTTTCACCTTGATCTCTAAAGCAATGTGTTGGAATTAAACATTTTTAAAGGAATTACCTTTTTTTGAAAACATATTGTGCATATAGGGGAGTTAAATAAAATTCCAGAACATTTTTTCACAAACTGTCTTTTGATGCTGCTTTCAGGGAAATAGTAAGGAGTTGGAAAGGATGCATTCTGCTATTTAGTTACTTCTTTTGTTCTGATGTGTGAGGAATGTGGGGGCAATTGCTGTTTTTTTTATTCAGGCATCAGGTAGAGTGAAGATACTTGTTAACAATGTCTTTCTGGTAAAGTATTCCCTCCGTCCCCCTCCCCAATTTAGGAATAATCAAAACTTGAAACAGACATTCCCAACTACTGCAGGCTGAGTGCATTCTGATTAAGTCAGGAGAGTCTCAGGGAATCTGAAAACATAATAGCTCGCCAGTCATATAGCAGACAGCAAGTGGCCTTTTTAGAAGTTGCACCCCGAGTTGGGGTTGTACCCCAAATTGGGTTTAAATGATAGTCAAGAAAAGTTAAGATGTGTGTTTTACAAAAGGAACTTGACACTCTTCTATCATTTAGAATGTTTGTTGTGTTTAACTTGCTTTCCCTTTTTGAGACTGAAAAATGCATTTCCAGATTAATTTGCAGCATATTTAATTGTATGGGGAGTTTCTGTCTCATAAGGCTATAGGAAATAATGAGCAGATAAGAAAGGCCTAATGGCAGCATCTGCATAGAGGCCCATGACACATTTACCTGCATAAAAATGTTCTCCTTATTTCTAAGGACTAGTAAAGACAAATAAAAAAATACACTCCATTGAATGACAAAGGAAATAGTAGTGCCCCTGAAGTTTTGAGCTGGACCTCACTGGCCTGAAGGCTGTGACAGGGCTTGCTAAATGGCAGACAGTAGCTGCACTTCTGCTGTCACGGTTTCAGCAATTGTCACTGTCAAAATGTAGCACATTCATTATTCAGGTACAAAACTATAATTAAGGACATTGTCCAAGAAAGGGGGAGGGGAATTGGACGGTTCAGGGAGTTGGAAGTAGGATAAAGAGCAGTTCTCCTCTAGGTCACTAGTTCAAACTTCGCCCATATTGGTAATGACTGACAGTCATTAATATATGATGGCTGTTTGATGGCCTATAAGAGTAGGTGCCCATATCAGAAAAGTCACCATTGTAATTGGCATTAATTGGCACTTCTGTTGGCAGCGTCAGCCGAGAGGCTGAAGATTGAATGGGCTATAGCGAGTGAATTATCCTCTCATCCTGAGAAGTGGGCCTCCCAGGGCAGAGATGAAGCACCGCCGCAGAGCATTGTGGGAAAGCTGCGGCTGTTCCAGCTCCTCGTGCTCTGCAAACAGAGGACATCAGTTTGTAGTGCTCTCTGTTTGGCACCTTGCTTGATGAGCGCTGAATCTACTTAAAATCCAGCTTCACCGAAATGAACAATGGGCCTGCGAAAAGCAAAAGGGCCAGAGTCTGAGATAATGAGGGGTACCTCCAGGGCATCACCTTCTGGTTTGTTTCCTGCTAAACCACACTTGGGCAGAGAGCTAAGCAGCTTCCTATGTGATCTGCAGCAATGATTGATTGTACCTTATGTTTTTTAAAACAAGCATACTCTCTTTGGAAATGAAAAAGCAAAAGGTTCTCTTAACTGCCTGCAGTAAAACACTGTTGAACAAGCCACCATGTTGACTTTTTATAGTTGGAAATTAAAGGTCCACTGTAATCATTTTTTGCTCTTCATTGATTTAAGGACCCAGTCGAATAATAATTTAGACTCCACTTTTCATGTCGGTGTAGGTTCATGATTTGTAAGCTGTTTCTGGCAACTATCTGTGTAATGCCAATGAAATTTCTTTTATTCATCTCACTTTTTGGCTCAACTCCCTCATAATTAGCTTCTAGGTCAAAGTAACAAGTATTTAAGACTAAATTTCTGTGCATATCAACTCCTAAAGGACATTTCACAACAGTAGTACCAGTCACCATTTCCTTAGCGTTCTTCATTTATCTTATATTTATACCGAAGTAAAGTATTTGGACAATGCATTTTCTAAAAAATTAAACATCAGAAAGATTTGATTTATTTGTACTTTAAATTGCTGTTGTTTTCAGGTTTCAAAAAAACAAATTGCTGAAAGTACAGTTAACCAAACCAAAATAGAGGACTGTTTAAGAATAGCAAAGAGTGCAATGGTTTTGTTTGACTTAGTATTTATTTAAATTAGAAGAAAAGCTATTCCTGTGTTTTAAACTATCTAGGGTACTTTTTCTTTAATAAGAAAAAATTGTCTTAGCATATTTATATTTTATATGAATACATTTTATACAATTTTTTGAGGTGGTTTGGACTTATAAATTAAACCAAATATCTTATTTCCTTGATATTTTTTTCCTCTAAATTTTTTGTTTCAAAACCTGGTAACTATGGGTTTTTAGCAGTGTAAAATAAATGTGGAAGTTTTACTATAGGTGGCGCTCTTGCATACATCTTGCTTCCAGAAACGTCCCTCTACATAGAATGAGTTTGGCAGACAAGTTTAATGTAAGCTGCTTAATCGTATACATTATATATCATAAATTCTACTTAATGATTCTGCCCAGATAAAGAGCCATGAGCCCATTCCTCGATGATTGATATGCTTGTTTCATCCAAATTACCACCATTTGGTATATTATGACTTTTATTAGCAATCCAAGAATTTTAACAAGTAGATCATGGCTCACCCACATTAAAGTGTGAGAGAAATTTGGATCTTTCCGTTTTCTCTTCAGCTGCAGAGATGGCACCATTTATGCTTCCCGTTTTCAAAATAAAAATTTCAATAGATGATTAAAGGAAGGTGGACCATGAACTAAAAGAGCAAGTTCAAATTCACTCTCTTGGATGAAAGCTGATGGCTGCGGGATTCTCTCACTGACACAAAGTAAGGAATGTCTGTAATCAAAACGTTGCTTTGTGATTTGACAAAATTCACTATGCGAGAAAACATTACATAGTTTACATATTATCCTTTATTTTGGGTGAAGAAAGACATTATGGAAATTTTAATTTTTGATGAAGTGATAGACTAGATTAAGAAAGGTGAGAACATAGGGATCTGTATGTGTACTTGAGAAGCGACAGGAGGAAAGTGAAAGAAAAGTGAGGAGAGAAAGGAAACAAAGAGAGGAAAAAGACTTTTTCATAAGGAGAAAGTTGGTTAGGCTTTCCCTAGGGTGGAAGAGTCCTTCCTCCATCTGGTGTTAGAGTTCTTCGAAATTGCAAGGGTGCTAGTGTTCCTCCCAGAGAGTCCTCATAATTGGGTTTACACCTAATATCCAGGGATGATAGTTTGTTAACGGGTTAAATCTGTACTGTGGTTTAGCCACACACAAATATTCCACTTACACAGTATCTCAAAGAAGCTGTTTAGGGAAAATATATCATTCCCATTCTGAAAATATTTTCATGCTATCTGGGAAAATTTGGGCATAAATTAATTCTCTCTGATCCATACATAGATCACCTTAGTACACCAAGAATGTACAAAAACCTCTTGCTGTTTGACGTTTCATATTCAGAGAGCTCGGTGATTTTTTTTTCTAAAGCCTTTACATAACAAGTTAAAAATAACCTTCCTTGATGATTTAGTGGCATGAACTGAGATTAGAACTTCAAAGACAGTTGCACACAAGATGCACTTATTGTTCTTGTGGTCCCTTGAAATTTTCTAAAATGTCATGTTAAAAATGTCATTGCCATTTATTTACCTCTTTTTGTTCTGTATTTGTTTGTAGGGACTGAAGCTCCATTGTACCACTTTTAAGACCTTCACATTTCCACTTAAAATAACAATTTATATTTACACGAAACCAAACTTTTTCTGTACAGAGAGGAAGGTCATAGCTCACCAATCATAATTCCATACACAATCTTTTAAGAAACAAAGTTAGGAGTTTGATGTTAAATCTTGAGCACAGGGGATAAGGCTTATTTACTAATCAATGAGATATATCTAATACAGCAACATTTTTTTAATAGTTTTCTTTTTAATATGTGACTAGATTAACATCTCTTTGCCCCCGGTTTATGAGAACAAACTAAGAACGATATGTAGGCTCCAAAAATGTGCTATTCATTATCTACATATTTCCTTTAATATCAGTATTTAGTAATAATGCTGTTAACATTGGCATTTGGTAAGATGGTCCCCACGTTAGCTAGGGAAATTCATTCACCAGCAAACCCTTGTCAAATGCCTATGTGCCAGTCAGTGTTTTATGTGCTTTACATATATGAATTTATTTAATCTTCCCCCAAACCCTAAGAGGCAGGTGCTATCACCCTCATCTTGCAAATGGGATGCTGAGACCCAGAGAGCTTTAATAACCAAGCCAGGTTTTCATAGCTTCCAGGCTTTGACAGCCTGACTCTAGAGTTTACATGCTCACTCACCACATATGCAGTTTCGCAGGTGCTTCTAGAAACTTTGTGGAGACACTGGCCACAGTTTCACCCAAGAATGTAGGTTTGATGGTCAGCCTACTTCCATGCTCCCAGTGATTTTGTTTGTTTTCTAGATATCTGGTCATAATTATTCTTTAGGACTTGAAGTTCAGAGCTAAACAGAGACAAAGACAAAGGGACTTGCAAGCGATTATGAATTACGAGAGGAGATTTATGAATTTTGCAGGGTACCTGGAAATAAGACAGGGAATTCTGAATCCTAACTTGATCTTCATGTAGAATTTTAAGAATTTCAGGTGGTTTTCATGTGATTTCTCACTTGTAGAAGGATGTTAACCCACTTTAATAAGTGGGATGGAATGAAGGTAAGGCAAGGAAATGGGAACCAAAGACGTTATTTTTCTTCTTCGACTTTGTTGAAGTACTAGGATGGAGACAGAAACAAGGAGATCTCCAGCAGGAGTTCAGGCTGGGGAAAATGTCTTATTCTTCATCAATATTGTTACGTTATTTGCTTTGAGCACATAAGTATCCCCAGAACACCAGAAACACAGTCAAATTAAAAAAAAAAATACAGTTGGGAAACAATTCTCCAAGTTATCAAATAAAATCAGAAAATACAGTAGGGAGATTTTCTCCATGGGTCTCATATGTTTCTGAACTTTTTATAGTCAGAAGTACTGACTGCTTTTGTTTTGGACTATCTTTTCGGGAATGTGCATATAGTGAACAACGCTGGAAGATAAAGATAGTATCTCCCTCTAGAGAAAAGGGCAGACATGCTTACTGTCCATTACAATAAACCATTCAGGATCCTTAAACTCAGGGTTTGTCTCCTCTAATACAACCTACTGCATGTGCAGGTAATGCCTCTTTGAAGCGCCTGATGGGAACTGGGGCTTGGAAAACCAAAGCAAAAATAACGATACTCTGGCAACTACTATTACTAATAGTAAAAGCGTTCTTTTTCTCTGTTTGGAGCACCATGTCTTCTGCCAATATCTAGGAAACTACAGTAGGCTAATGTGTTAGCTTGTAAATAGGGTAAAATCTTAGGCCCTTTATAGTTCTTGATAAATACATACCATTGAAAGCTATTTGGATTATTCCTTTGATGATAATCTCATTTCACTGATATGTATAATTAAATGTAGATACAATTTCTATATGTTAAAATAGATTATATATTTTATTCTCTGAAATTTTCGTATTGCAAATTTAATTATTTCCACTTCAAACTATCTTTTCCCATTTTGCATTATTCTTCTACTTCAGTCAATTCACATTTTGACATTTGTACCAGAAAGGAGAAAATATGCACAGGGATATGTCAATGAGAGCTGAGAAAACCACCTGGACTATTGTATGGCCTACAACTTGGAAATCATTGTTTTAAACGATTACATCTCCCCAAGATGATCAAACTACATTCCTCCCCACCCCCCCATGAGCACAGAATATTTTATTCATCAGAGACCTTCCATTTAGTTTAGTAACAAACTGGTTTAACAGAGTTCTTGATTAGTATTAGGACACCTAACTTCTAGTCTCTACTTGGTCAAGAGTGCTGTGTCAGCAAACTGTCTCATTGTCTCTTTTTTTAAAAAATGGGGATAATAAACCTTGCCACCTGCCTGCCTCACAGCAATATTGAGAATACTAATGAGAGTCTCTTGAGAGATTTTGAAATCTGCAGAAGGAATATGCTATATAAATATGCAGCACCAAATCATATCATTTTAGAACTGAAGAGCTCATAGAAAGCACTTGAGTTAATCCCCTCATTTTATAAGTGAAGAAACTGAGGTCCAGAACGGTAAAATGGCTAGTCGAAGGTCATATAATTGGTTGGTATGCAACAAAGTAAAAGAAGCTCAGTCACCGAGTTTCTCTTTTTAAAAGAGTTGCCTAGTGGTGAAAAAGATGAGTAATCCCAGATATTACCAGTAGTGATGTTATTTCCTCAGTGGTTGGCGTAAGACAGCTTGCTCCCCAGAGGCAAGTCAATTTGGTAATTGCAGTTCATCTAGGATTTTACTTGCATCAAATGAATATTTGGCTTTTGGCAGTTGTACTGACTCTACCTGAGTGAACAACGTTCTTGAAGATACCCTTGGAATAGCTGGTACCTCAGTTAAATGTGGAAGGTATTGATGAACTCTTTCAGGTACCTGGGGTAATAACTTAGGCTCAGTGTGAAGCATATCCACGTGAGTATGTTGCCATATTCAGACTTCCATATTTTCTTTTTAGTAGTTTACTCGGTGTGATTGGATTTCTCCAATTGCTTTGAATGTTTACTTGTGTACACTTGCCAAGGAGCGGCAGTACCTTCCCTGGGCTCTGTAGTGCCAATGACAGCTGAGAGCTGTCAGACAGCCAAGACGCACTAGAAACTGTTTACCCATATCCAGGTACAAACACTGGGGCCAGAACCTGCATCATTTATAATGTTGATGCTCTTAATTAGGTACTAATTAAATATTGTGGCTAGAAACTTCCTCTTTCTGCAGTATAGAAGACTAGTTTGAAGCAAATGTTGTATGACCAAAAGCAAACAAATCTGTTAAGTCTTCAGGAATTTCCAGGAGATCCTCACCTACTGTGTAACATACCCAGGTTGCAGGAACTTTGCTAACATACTGTCTGAAAATACATCCTTATTCTTTTTTTTTTTTTTTTGTCTATTCACGGTACTAGAGTTTGATCTTCATTTGTCCTTTAACTCAGGAATTTTTGGAAAAGATCGTACGGTTTGTAGATAAGGCTGAAACCATATTCTGAAAAATAACACATGTGTTTTACTGATTATACAACATACGGTACAAGAAATATAGTGGACTCTCTCAGTCCCTCTACTTTTGGAGTCCCTTCAGAGAACACAACATGGCTCTTGCCTCAGACCATCTGCCCCAGGTCACCCACTCCAATTTCTCGTGCATGAACTTTCCTCTAAATAGCATCTTTTTCAGTCCTAGTGGGCTGACCTATCAGTTACTGGGCTGTTGATGTGACGCTGTAATGTTGTCTCTTCAACTCGAGTGTCTGTTCTCTTCCTTGGGTTCTTCCTCTGTCATTAGTAGCACTGACTTGTGTGAGAGGAACAATTGAAATCCACTTCGGTAGAACACCAATGGACCACCTCTCCCCTTGTCCTTCCCACTCCCCATTTCCCGCTTTGTCCCCATTTGTTCTTCCCTGACCCTCCCTGGCCATGATATTACTAGTGAGACACCATTAATCATCACCTGGAACCTGTGTTGATTAAGCCACCATCTGTTCCTCACTTCAGTTCCAGTATCAGGTATAGAAGTACTAGCTATTCAATAGGATGCATAGGCAATAGTCTCCTGCCAAAAAGTGTTCCAGACTTAATTGGGACTCAATAATCATTATTAATAATGGTATTAACAACTCACATTTATTGACTACTTACAGGGTGCTAAAACACTGTTTTAAACGATTTACATGTATGAATTTATTTAATCCTTAAAATACAGAGGATAGATATTCATCTGTCAAAGTTACTGCTGTACTGTCTTTCTGGCAGCGACAGGGAGCCAAATATACAAAGAAACAATTTTAGGCTAAAATATGATCCTACTGTGTATCCTGAATTAGCATGGAGGCAATTCACAAAGTTTCTGTGTTGAAATTGTACATCAGTACTCGGAAGAAGTTTACCTCATGCAGGAGAAAAGAAACCCTTTCTCAATGTTTCTTCAGAGACTGAGAGATACGTTTTAAAAATATCAGTGACAAATGTGAAATGTACTGGCATGATAAAATAAGACTATACCTGAACACCTTGTACTTGAATAGGTTTACATTGGGATATAATTGTTAAAACAAAAATTCATTGTTAAGCATCAGGTGGATGCTTATTTGGGAGAACTGAGGGAACCAAGTGGTTTTTTAAACATCACATAGAAATATAATTGATGTAGGGTTAAGGATGCAGCCTGTCTTGGGATTTCTGAGGCATTGTAAAACAATGTTTTAAGCAATGGTATTAAGTTAAATGTCTTCTTTCAAATGAAAAAAAAATGCTATAAAAATGATACCAGTTTGTGGTTTGACTTTCAACATTATCGGTGTTGTTGCTTACAAAAATCATACAGAAAATGTAAATTTTATATGGTCAAACAGATACATCCATTCCCTTTATGATTTCCATTTGTTGTGACATTAAAAGATGTCTCTTGTTTAAAAATTATAGCTCATCATAGTTTTCTTCTAATAGCTTATAGGCTTATTCTAGAAATTCAAATATTTGATTTATCTGGGATTTGTTATAGTGTAAAACAGAGGTTGCTACCTACCTTTAGCTTTTCTTTTTTTTTTTAACAAAAGAGATAATTTGCCCTCATTTTATTTATTGAAGAGTTCAGATTTTATTTGAAATGACACCTTTATCATATGATAAATTGTAGGTACTTCTTGGAATGTGTATTCTGTTTCATTGATTTCATTACATGCTCCTGTGCCAGTACACATTGTTTTGATCATGATAGCTATCTAATACACTTTGGTATCTTTTATTGCACCTTCCTTTTTACTGCATTACTGTTCTTCCTTGTTCTTATTCTTATGTTATCCTTGTTCTTATTCTTCTCCTTCTCCTCCTCTTGATTCTCATTTCTTTTGGTGGAATTTTCCTGAATATTCTTAATATTCTTGCATACTTAATATTTAGATACCACTTAAAATCATTAAAAAATCCTCTGGGATTTTAAATGCGATTGCTCCAAATCTATGCAATCATTTAGAAAGAACTAGTTTTGTTATAATACAACATTGAATCTTCATATCTATGACAAGGTTTATTTTTTCCATTTATTCAAGTCCTGTCTTTGTCCTTTAGTACAATTTTATAATTTTTCTATTATAGGAAATACAGGAAATATATATTCATATATATTTGTGAATAAATTTTTTAAAATATATGTTAATAAATAACATGTTAACTGTTTAAATTGCTCACGAATGGGATCTCACTTAAAAAAATACTTTTCTTTTTTTTTAAAAATATTTTTTATTTGGCTAGAAGGGTTACCAGAGGGAGAAGATAATTACATTCTACAAAATGGTTGCAAAAGAATGTTTTAAGTGTTCATCAAGGACGGACTAAGTAAATTTTGCTAATGTGTGTTAGTGAGTACAATACGGCAATGGAAATGATGATATAGAGCTACATTACTGAAAGAAAAAGGATGACCACAGCATATTATTGAAAGAAAAACATATTAAGGAATACCATTTGGCATGACATAATGTAGCACCATATGTACATAATTCATATGTGTATATATGTTTGAAGAGAGGTCTAAAATGATATTTTTCAAAGTATTAACAGAGATTATTTCTGAGTGGCAGGTTTTTTGATGATTTTTATCTTCTTTCATACAGTATTTAATTTTCAACAGCATTTACCATATTTTATCAAAACAATAATGCAGTAAAATACAAATAGAAAACATTAGAAATTTTATAAGGCTTAAAAAGATACACATAAAATTTATGCTTAGCATCATTTTTTTTCTTCCAAAGACATTCTTATGGATTTGATGTGTTTATGGATAGCCTTGAAAATAGTTTAAAATTTTATTTGGAATACTAAAATCCATTTAGCCTGTAAAATTGTTAGTAATTCTGTTTATTTAAGCTGTAACAATCACTCTGATAATGCCACTCGTAGAAACATCATCACATCTGAAAGACAGGATTCTATTGCTGTGCAATCACACCTCCATCCTTGAGTTATTAATAATGCTCTGCTTCTCTCAAACTGAAAACGAAATTATCTAATAGTTAATTGGTTATTTTTAAAATTTCATGTGAAAACTTTAAAATTGTGAGTATTTAAATAAAACACTTTTAAATGAAGGAGATAAGTTGCGATGGTAAATTATTTTTCTACTGTCATCTTTTGTTTTTATAATTTAAGTGTGGTAAACCCAACAACTGGAAGAAGGAATTAAATTGAGCTAAGCCTCACACCACACATTTAATATAATTGTTGTCGTTTATAATGATTTTGTGAACTGATCGGAGAGTTATAAAATTGCTAAATTTCCTTGTAGACATCATTGTCACTCATTACCAACAGAACACGAGTTATTACATTATTACTGCGTGCCAAACAGATTATGTTTCACATGCATAATCTCATTACCAACTACTTGTGAAGTAGAGATTCAACTATAATAGATACGGGGATAGTGAGGCTCAGATAGGCTAAGGAATCTGTCAGTGGTCACAGGTTCAGGAGAAGCTGGGATTTGACCAAAGTCAAACTGCTTACAAAGTTCAAACACCAAAGCATCACGAGCCTACTAGCAGTCTTCCAAGATTTAATTCCCAATGACTCTACTCTTAGTTTCCCTTCTGCTTTACCTCTCTTATTATATGATGTAGTTTCCTCTTCTAATTATCCCTCAAAGAGGTGACTCAAGCAGAGTTTAGATATTGTGCAATCACTTTGTATTATAGAGACTGTGATCAAGGATCAGACAAGTTAAGTGACTTGTCTAAATACACACAGTGACTTGTCTAAATTTTGCTTCATTGATGAAAATTTATCCAAGATTTACTTTGTTCTAGAAGTTGTTTTATGTGCTTCATAAGTGTTAATTTAATACTGATGCTAACTCTATGAGGTAGATGCAATTATTATAATCCCCGTCTAACAGATGAGGTAACTGAGGCATTATGAAGTAGAACAACAGGGCCACTGTCACATAGCTAGCAAGTGGTAGAGTCAGGATTGCAATGCAGGTAGCTCGTTAAGTCTTTACCCTTAATCACTCTGCCATGTTGCCTAGAATGAGAATCCAGTGCTCTTGGTTTGCATCCATTTTTCTTTTTACCGTATCAGCCAGTTGGTTAAGCTTGTGATTAGGAATAAAGTTCTCTGGAATCTGGCATTGAGAAATAATTAGTTTTATACATTTTAGAAAAATGAACCTCAGGAATACTGCTAAAAGGTAACTACAATCTAAATCAAGGGCTATGTACATTTTAAAAACAATACTCTGAAACTCTGTTTATTGTCATATGGGAGCCTGTCTTACTGATGATGGCTTTTTCACCCAGTACCTGCTGATCTTCCACAATGCTAACATATACCCAATGTGGACACTTGCTAGGCTATTTTTGCAAGTATAAATATTAGACATACCAAAATTTCATTTTGGCTCAACTTTTACCTTGAATAAAGAGATCTAAAAATCAATCCTTATAGCTGTGTTTCGTTTTCTACGAACAGGGGTCAAATATATCTTGCTAAGTGTAGTATTAAAGGAAATCTATGACATCAGGGTAAATGAATTAGGTAAGCAGATTTTAAAATTCTGATTTTAATAGGATACACAAACTTTGTTTATTTTTCACCATGCTGCAACAGACATACTCATATGTTAAATTGACCTTAGCTCTTCCTGTGTTTAATTTCATTCCTTTTGTAAAGAGCTTGTAGTTCCCAGATCTGAGTTCAAGTGCAACACTTACTGGCTATGTGACTTTGAGCAAGTTATCGTTTTCTATAAATTTTCATTTCCTCATCTGTATAGCAGCAATCTTATTCCTAATTCACAGAGTTGTGAGGACTGAATAAGATAGCCAAATCTATTTTAATAGAAAATGCTACTTATTTTCAATGTGTCATCAAATGCTATTAGTTCTACTGCCTGATTTTAGCATTCGGTGGTGAGGCAGGATGTGTCAGTGGGTCACATGCTTGATTCTGATTTACTCTGTTGGATTCTAATCTGTGTTCTATCACTACATTCACTGGGCAAACCGGGATAAATGGCTGGGACTCAGATTCTTGAGCAATCAAAGGGTTGGACTAGGGGAACTTTACAATGTTCATGATGTTCTGTACCATATGTGATCTAGTGATCTGAACACACAGCTAGTATCACAAGTTTTAGAGCTGAAGTATTCATACTCAATACTGATTAGGTCTAAGGACAGAAATCATATAACTAGGCACCTAGTTTTCCTCTTAAAAATGGGAATCAGCATAACTATGCAAATGCTCTCACTCAGATTCAGAAGTTTTCAATCTTTTTAAAGCAACAGAATCCCTTTTACAAATAAAATTATGTGGTGAACCCAATATATAAAATAAATATATCAAATACGCAAAATATGTAAAAATGCAGATTCTTTCTTAGAAATAAAGACCTAGCAATTGAATTCGTTGTCTTCCCCTCTAAGCCCATCCTTCTTTATTCCTTATTACCTAGTTGCTTAAGACTGAATACCTGTGAATTACCTGGGAATTTTGTTCGTACTTAACTCTGATATGCCACTGATTACCAGGATAATTTTACCGCCTACATAATTTTTGATGCTTTTTTCCCTGTCCACCTCCACTGCTACTCTGCTCCATCAACTCTCTGGGTTAGACTATTATAAAAGCTGTGAAGTTGGTCTTCCCACTGCCTGTCCTTGCCTCTCAGATCCAATGCACTGCTGCCAAGTGATTTTATGATGTGTAAACTTGAACGCACCCATTTTCCCTCCCACTTACCTGCTACAGGGACCCCTAAAGCGCTCTAGTAAAATACGAGGGCTCTGATTACAAAACAAAAACAAAAACAAAGAACAAAACTTTAAAAAGACTCGGAGTCACAGTCATCTGCATACACTCCACTTTGTTTTCATACTCTTTCTAAAAAAATTAAATTTACTGGGGTAGCATTGGTTAACAACATTATGTAAATTCCAAGTGTATAATTCAATAACACATCATCTGTATATTGCATTGTGTGCTCATCACTCAGAGTCTAGTCTCCTTCTGTTACCATATATTTGACCCTTTTTACCCTCCACATGGAGTCTTAAAGTGGTAAGGAACATCAAAAATCCCTCCTAGGCCAAATTTCTATCATTGAAAGATCCAGTTTATAGCATTCCCTTCTTTAGATAAACTCTAGTTTGTCTTGTTACTCTTTTGAAATCAAGATTTACTCTTTTTGCCAGCCATATATTAAGTTGTATCACAGTGTACACTTGCAATGCATTGAACTTGTGTAATTATTGTAGTTTTGAAATAGCTTTATAAAAACACATGTAATACCTGCCAGGGCAATCCCTCTGAAGTTTTCTTTCTAAAAATGTTCTTGGTTATACCAGCACGTTATTCTTCCCAATAAACTTTAGATTCATTTTGTCAAAAAAAATTCTAGTGAAGTTGTCAATGGAAAAATCTTATCTTTGTAGATTAAGAAAATTGACATTTATGCAGTATTAAATCATCTCAATAACTTGTTATGCGTTTCCAATTATTTTATTTGCTCAAAAATATTTTGTATTTTTCTGCATATGTAGCTCTATATTTTTATTTATATGTACTTTATTTATTACTAGACATTTTATATGTTTTGATGCAATTGTGAATGTGATTTAAAAATTACATATTTTTAACTGAATATTGCTGATATTTAGGAAATATACTGCCTTTAGTTTTTTATTCCTTTATCGGCTTGTTTGTAGAACTGTATTATTAGTTCAAATACACATGAGTCCTTAATTTCATATCAAAGCCTTGTTGATTTAAAAAAAATAATTCCTTCCTCTTCAAAATCAATTATAATTGTTAGGCAGTGAAATAAATTTTATTTTTTGAGAGTTTCTTCACTGTTAGTTTATTTTCCCACTTAAAATCTATGTCTGTGTGATCATAACTATATTTTCTGTGAACTTTCTGAATGTAGGACTTAACATTTAGCCCCCTTAATTTTCTCTTTTTCAAGTCTAGTGTACTCAGAGGATATGTTTGATGCCTCTTTCCTAGAGCAAAAATGCCAAATACCATGATTGTTACTATAACAGTGAATTTGATCTTTTCCTCTCGATGTTTTTCAGACTCCCAATGGATGTGACTTATACAACATATCTAAGCTTTTAAAAGTTTTTGTTAGCTATTCCTTTAATATCCCTTTCCCTTTATCATAGAGATACTTGTTCTCAGATAAAATGAGCTGAATTTTATCATTTGTATACATCCAGCTAAATCACTTATATAAATAGCACAGTCTCAGTTATTCATTGTTGACAGGAAATGACTTATTTGAGTAAATAAATTTTCTGAGGACATTGTCTTTTCAAGGGTCAGAACTTTAAATTTATTTTAGATGGACATCTTTCCAAAGGATATGCAATGCTAGATATGATATTATATCCCAACCATGGCGGCTAGCTTCTTTAAAAACTTTGCATTGGGGGTATTTAACCATTAAATGTAAAAGAGGATGAAAGAAAACTGATGTTGGAAGTAAATCTATTAAGGTTCCTATAAATATTTCTACACTAGAACTGTGTGTTTAAACAATGAGTGAATATGCTCACTAACCAAGGAGAGAGCGTGTCAATTAAGAGCATATCAATGATGTTTTAGAAATGCTAAGTAACAATGAGTAATTTGTACTCATTGTACTAATTTTTACTTAGTTTTTTACTGGGATATCCTTCAATGAGGAGCTTACATAATAATGTAGTTTTATTTTGTTGCAGATAATACACATTCTAGGCAGCACTTTTCTTTTTTCCCCCTTTATCTTTTTTTTTCATTTTTATGAAAATTGCCATGATTTTATAATTGAGTGTTGTAAATTCTATTAAATGGGAATGACAGGTTCCTTAGAAAAATCCATGACACAGAGGCACGTAAGCACTGTTTTATATTCTGACTAGTCCTAGGAGCCATCACTGGAAAGAATGTAAGTACAGGAAGGAAAGCGTGAGTGTGTGGGAGCCATATTGCCTCAGCTCTGAGAACCAAGGAAGAATCTATTCAATATTTAACAGATATTGTTGCTGTCCTTATAGCCTAGTCTATGCCAAGCAACTATAGGCTCTAAGGAATCAGAAATGACTGAGACTCAGTGTTTCCTTCCAGGCATTCAGAATCTGCCTTGTATTGGATGAAGGCTGAGGCTTTGTCTTCGGGACTGGCAGGAAGACAGACTCAGGTATGAGACTGCTGGCACAGACAACCCTGGGAGAAAAAGGCACAGGTATGGAGCCCACTGTACTGGCACTGGCTGACTGAAGGGCTGGAAAACACAGCCTGATTATTTGCAACTGTGTGGCCTTGAGAGCTCGATGCACATAATTAACCAAAATAGTCTATGTTCTGCCAATCTCTGAGGACTTGCTATTATTCGTAGAAGAGGAAAGGAGAAAAGTAAATGTACTGGGAAGGGCTTAGGCCCTTTGTCTTTCCAGGAGGAGGCTGACCTCTACTCCTTACCTCTAACTTCCATGTTTAGGTGGCATTTATTTTAGTAACTGGTTATTATCGGCAGAAGTGTGTCCCCTCCTCCCCCAAATTCACATGTTGGAATCCTATATCTCAATACCTCAGATAGTCGTCACACAGATAATCAAGCTAAAATGAGGTGTCCTAATTCAATATGATTGGTATCTTTATAAAAAGAAGAAAAGTGGACAGGCACACACACACACACACACACACACACACTCACACACTCGGAGAATGCCATGCGAACATTAAGGCAGAGATTGGGGTCATGCATCTACAAGCCAATGAATGCCAAAGATTGCTAGCAAACCACCAGCAGAAGAAAGAGGCATGGAACAGCTCTGAGGTTCCTCACAGCCCTCAGAAGGAACACATCCCATTGATGGCTTGATCTCTGACTTCTAATCTCCAGAACTGTGAGACAATACATTTCTGTTGTTTAAGCCACCCAGTTTGTGGTACTTTGCTATGGTAGCCCTAATACACTGATCTTCCATCAACATTTAATGCTTTGCTGGTTTTAGGAAGAGGGTCACTGACTTCTACCTTGTAGGTCCCATCTTCCATATCTCACCATCTTTAGAGACTTAGAACAGCTTGGCTTCTGAAAATGAAAAGAGCTCAGGATATTTGTATGTATGTATATGCCCACTCCTCCAATATCCAAGATCATCCATTTATCCATCCATCCATCCATCCATCCATCCATCCATCCATCCATCCAATATTTATTGAATGTTTACCATGTGCTGGGCTCTGGTGATATAGTGGGTAAAGCAGACATTGACTTTACCCTCCTGAAACTTGCATTGCAGCTATTATGGAATTTTAATGGAATTTTTATGGAATACAGTGTTCATGGAATTTTACAGGATTACATTAGCTTAGTTCCTGAAAATTGCAAACAAAAAGACATGAATTTCACTTAAGCACATTGTCGTGCAGGGCGTCCGGCGGGGTCTCTGCTCCTGCTCCCCACAAGAGAACGCAGGACATGGTGAGGCCAAAAAGGAACACTCACGGAGCCATAGGTAGGGGAGTCATACCACTATATTCTCACTGGCTGCTCAGTTGGAGACACAGGAAGCAAGAACCACACTGTTTGCAACCCTCACTGCTCTGCTTGCAGGCTCAGCCACCATCTTCTTGCTAGCCCCCATTTTTTTGCTAGCGTAGCCACAGCAGTTATATTAGTGGCCAACGGCTCACTGGTTACAGCTGACAGCCAACTAGCCACAGCTGATGGCCATCCAATCACAGTTGATGGCCATTTACTACCTGAGCCAGCACCTGTCTATGTGAGGCCAAGAGCCTGGAAACTGCTTTCTGGGGCTCTGTCCCCACACACATCAACATACCATCCTTCTTCAGTGATACAGTGACTAACTGCAATTGTAATGCTCTAGTTTACTTTTTCTCATCATGTTTTAGTTTCCTTAAGGCTTGTAGCATGTATCTGTGCTAAATCCTCTATTTCCTACTATTTTGTCATTGATTCTTCCTTCATTTTCTCTTTTAATATCCATAATAATGTAGTTTATAGTACATATATTACTGAAAGGAAATGATATTGATTCTAGAAAAGGACTATCAAGATAAATTGCCATATACTAGTGCTAATGGTTGAAGAGGAAATTCTCCATTTATTCATTCAGCAAATATTTATATTTTAACCTTTTCTGGTCAACAGTAGCTATGGTGAAAATGCCCATGTTAGTGATATGAAACATAGAAATGGCTGAGTACTGATCTAAGCAGTGGTGCTAAAACTTAGTTTCTGGAAAAAGAAAAACCCTACATCAGTCTGCCTTTAGGTCATTAGTTTCTTTCTCATAAAAAAGCTGGAGTGAAACATTTGCAGCTGCAGGACCTCTTGGGCAGCTGCCTTTCTACAAATTTAATTAATGAATCAAAGGCGAGTGCTGTCTCTCCCAGGTGTTTTCTTGCCCTCAAAATCACCTCACTCACTGCTCTCCTCAGTGTCCTTTGACTTACCAGCAATAAACAAAGCATCCGTATTACTGCATCCCAACTGAGCAGACCAGTGTCTCCTCACCCTCTCCTCTTTGGTTTGAACTAGGTGTTCTTGTGGAGAGCAAAGGGATCTCTTTCCTCTCCTGCAACCTGGCTAAGCCAATGTCTCCTGAACTTGCCTGGTGAAAGACACTGACTCAGAATTTCTAGGCAGAGGTCTAGGAACCTTTATTTTTAATACATACACCAGGTGATTTCTATAATTAAGCACATTTGGAAATCTCTGTTCTATGGTATTTTGAGTTGTCAGTACCTCAATTGACTTACATCTTGCTCAATACAGGCTTAAGTTTTCTAAACATTAAAAATGAAACAAACAGGTTAAAAACAAGGAAAGTCACAATGTGACATAGAAAAAAATTTAGAGAGTCTGGGTTTTACTTTTTGTTTGCTAATAGTCCAGGACACATTCCTTAGTTTATTTGTAAAATGAAGAGGTTGAAACAGATTCATTCATTTGTTCATTTATTTAGTCATTTATAAAATGTGTGTCAAGATCCTAGTATGCTAGCTATTGTTCTAGTTCCTGGGGAAACAGTAGAGAATGAGTCACTCATTGATTATCTAGCTTCAAAACTGGCCAATTTGTCAGTGTACCCCAGTCTATCCAATATTATCACTGTGGGGACAGAGTCCCAGAGAGCAGTTTCCAGGCTCTTGGCCTCACATGGAAAGGTGCTGTCACAGTTATTAGATGGCCATCAGCTGTAATCAGATGGCCATCTGTTGTGGCTGGGTGGCCATCAGCTGTTACCGGTTAGCCATTAACCACTAATATAACTGCTGTGGCTGCGCTAGGGATTGGTTGGTTGGCAGAGAAGCAGATGGCGGATTGTGGCTAGCAAGTGTAGTTAACAAGCAGATTACATTGCCAATGTTGTTGATCCTATTTCCTGTGTCTTGCCCGGCTGCCAGTAAGACTGGGGTGCAGGATGACCCCTTGTTGGGGTACTGGTGGATGTTTGCTTTTGCGTCTCGACCAGCCACCATCGAGAATATAGTGGTATGACTTCCCTATCTATGCTCCGTTGGTGTTCCTTTTTGGCCTCACCATATTTTGTGTCCACCTGTCAAGAGTGGGAGCAAGACCAGAGACCCTGCATTACAATCACTCACTGACATCTAGTACACAATGGAAGAATATTATTGACTAATCATATTAATACTATAGTGACTTTTTTCCCCCCAGAGGAACCTTGGAACTCTAGTCATTCTCTGGTTATTAAATGCAATTCTCAGGTTATTAAATGATTTGTTCTATTGAAAGAAGTATTTTCCTAACAGAGGTATGACCGACTTTACCCTAAAGACCTTGGATTTATCCTAACTCCAACCAGTTTCTACTTGGCTTTGAGAAGGAAATGAGTTGAGAACAATATTAGATAATTCCATTCTGAAGCCACGATGGATACATTTAATTATGCTTGTTCTTATGGCAAATTGTCAAATGAGGTCCCCAAATAACTTAGTTGAGGATCCTACATTTTTCAAGTGAGGCAACAAAGTGCTCAGAGAGTTATGAGTGCACAGTTTTAGGCTGAATCATTAGTAGAGTTAAAGCTAGGATGATTGCTAATTCCACTCATTTCAGTATTTTCTTCTCATTCAACATGACTTCCTACAAGGAATCCCATCAAAAGTTTGAACCACCTTATTTTCAAAATTAAATCTGCAGCAAGATCACACTAAGGAGCTCCCCAGGTCTGACTTTTCCTTGATGTCGTCTACGGTTATTATGTATATATTTTTTGAGACATCTGAGAAAGTCCTGTAGATTCAAGACCCCACATTTTAAATAATTAAATTCTGTAAGAACTGAAAAGTCCTTGAGATAAGAGAGCAATACTTTTCCTGTAGCTTTCCTAAACTGTCTTTGGATCTAGATTTCTTGCTATTTTGTGGGAAACTTTAAATTCATAACTTGGCTGAGTTATGAAGAGCAGTGGTTTCAGATGTCTCACTCCCACATAACATCGTCTTTAAGGTTAAGAGGATAATTTAAAATTGGAATAGAGATCTGTTAGGAGGGGTCAGAATCTGTTGAGGGCTAATTATCCTCTGCTGGGTTAGCCTCAGGCCTTTTAGCCATAGCCTGTTATTTCATTTGCTAAAGTCTAAGAAAAAAATCTTGAAAAACTGTTAAATATAGTAAACTGTAAAATAGAAAAATAGTCACATTTTATGTTATCTTAATAAAAGATCAATGCATTGTCTGAAATAAGATGGAAAAAAAATGTTGCCACAAGCTTGATTGAGAACTTCAGTTAGGGGTGTTAGATCCTTACACAAAGTCCTGGGAGGAGAGGGAAAGGACCCTGGGCTCTCAGATTCTGAGCTCAGGCAGAAATCAAGCACATACCAGTCCTGCAGTTCTTCAACATTGCAGCTACAATGAGACCTACCATAGAGGGGAGTGGGGGTGTGCAGCATTCTTCTAAACTAGGTAATGGGCAAGTCACTTTACTTCTCTGATTCTTATTTCATCATCTACTAAAATAAGATAATCTAGCACATTCAGGAGAGCATGCCTATTAGAATTGACTGGGAAATTGTAGGACAATGGACTTCCACAAGTCTGGCACAGAGTAGGTGGTCAAATAATCTTTCCTGGTTCTATGGCCACGTACAATAGAGCCTGTAAGGGCATATTTCTTAAACCTAGAAAATAAGGTTTGAATTTACAGGTTATTTAGACTTAAAATGTGTCTTGTTAGGGCCAAAGAAATATTGTTGAAAATATGGTGGGTCCATCTTTGACGATACCGGAGTATATCAACTGAGCCTTGGCAGGCTTGGATTAGAGGTACTCAGAGGCTAGTCCATGAAATGATTTGAGGTTCCCACCTGTAGAAATGAAAATGCATAAATGTCGTAACTCTTCTTGTATGTTACTGGGCAGGCAACTCCTGTTCCATACCTCACTCTGCCACTCGCTATCTGATGTGTTGTCACCTCCTCAATTATCTAATCCTTTGCTTTGATTCATTCCCTCACCGTGTGTTTGTCCTCTTGTAAAAACTACCTGTCTCGCACAGGGCTGGTTACAGACCTCATATCAAATTTTGAGGACTGCAAGATTTGATTCCTCCCTTCTCCTCAGTATTTTATGATGATTTGACATTGGTGAAAAAACAGGCAGCCGTCGTTGTATTACACATGTTACTGGGCTGTAATAGCTCTCTGAGGTTAACACAGCAAACAATTGTCCTTTTGTCTTATCAGTGTTTCCATCTTTGATGTATATATATTTTTTTGGTACCTAAGATCATGAAAAATCAGGCAAAATTACAGGAGAGTGAATAATAAGACTAGTTATGGTGTTTAATAATTTTCCTTGCTTCCTGACTATGTTGTATCTACACAAAGTAAATCATTGATGTTGAAAGCAAGAAGTAAGGGGTAAAATTTTTCCTTTCTATATCAATCACATAAGAATTTTATATCTTATAGTTCTTGATCATTTGTACTTCTATCAAATTTGCAAATTACTTATTTTCTGTTCCTGTTTCCTGTAAAATTAGTATGGTAATAGTATGTACCTCATCAGGTTTTTCTGCATGTAGAACACTTAGAACTGGTCACAGCAACATTAATAAATGCTAGCTATTGCTATTTATACCAAAGAGAGAGTAACAGATGTGCACACACATGCATGCATATGTATGTGTTTAAAACTCTATTCGTCCAATGAGGAGTGTTAAAAGACCAGTGAGAGAAAGTGGAGATTTATCTTAAACTTTCTGTATTGTTTTTATGTGGCTAGGATAACCATTATATTTAGGTTTTAAATTTGGATTTTTGGTTTCTTGAGCAAAGGAAAAAAACACACAATAACAGAGAAGATCCTGGTCTTTAGAGAGTAAAACAATTGTCCCCTAAAGGACTGAACTCACAGCCTTGTCTTTATGGGGACTGCGTTTTAGTTTGTTATCTCCAAATCTTTTTGATCCTGCACCCTAATCAATGAAATTATTATTTATGTCTGTATCATACACACACACTCATACACGCTTATTTATTAGATTCGTGAAGGAGTGTCCTATCTCCCTTCATCCTAATTGGAGCATCTTGTACAACTTCCGCATGTGTTCCTTGCTTCGCAACCTACCTCTCTAATGGATGGATCCAAATAATCTAGATGAAGCATGTTCTTTACTTTTTTATTTATGTCTTCCCTCCCTTCCCCTTGAAAACAACATATTGTGACTCATTGACAGATGTTCTACAGGTAATTAGATATAACATTATGAGCTGTTCTACAGGTGGTCCGATTTAGTGGTTTTGACTTCAGGAGGGAGGTCTAGGCTGAAGACTGATGGGAAATGGTGATAGGTGCTGGCTATAACCATGAGAATGATGGCTTGCTCCAAGGGAAGGTGAGTACAGTGGAAAGAAATCTGTCAGGAACTCAGCCTTTAAAGGTAGATAAAGAACCAGAGCCCACAAAAGAGCCTGAGAGACAGGAGAAGGTGCACAAAAAAATTTGCATGTGTATTAAAGCCAAGGAAATAAAGAGTTTTTAAATAAGGACATACACAAAAGTTTTAAGTGCAAGAGTGGTCCAGTAGATAAGGCTTGGAAAGGATGCTTTTGATTTGGCATCTAGGTGGTCACTTATCTTTTAAGAGGGGGAAAGCATGCAAATAGAGTGGTAGGCTAAGTCCATGGGGAGGTACAAACATAGATTAGTCTTTCAAGAAATTTGTATGAGATTGGAAGAGAGAGAGAGAGAGAGAGAGAGAAAGTTAGGAGGATATTCTATCTATCTATCTATCTATCTATCTATCTATCTATCTATCTATCTATCTATCTATCATCTATCTATCTATCTATCTATCTATCTATCTATCATCTATCAATCATCTATCTATCTATCTATCATCATCTAGCTAGTTCGCTAGCTATCATCACTTTTCTATCTTAAGGACAGCATGATTCTGTGTGTTTGCTCGGCTCTTTGCTCTGTCTGGACAGCTTTTTTTTTTCTCTTCCTGGTAAAACTTGGCAGGCTTCAGCCCTGATGTCGTCTCCTTAGGAGATGTTAATAACAATTTCACCTGAGTACCTACGCACTATTTGTGAATACATTCATGCAGTTCTATTATAGAATTTACCACTCTCTTAGTTATTTATGTGTCTGTCTCTCTGCATAGATTTTGAGAGATTTAAATGAAGACACCATATCTTCTTCCTGGAAAGGCTGGAGGCAGTGAAGCGCTTGTGAGGACAATGGCTGAGATAACATAGTTAGAAGGGCGAGGTGCCCTAAATCAGAGAATAAAGAAGAAGGAGCTAGTTTAAGTATCACTTTAATGGCCATGCCAAAGTTTGAATAAAAAAGAAGGATGAAAGATAATAACAGATGTCTATTCTTTAAAGTAAGAAGAATAATGAGGAAAGCAAAATCTTGACTGTGGTAGTTGGGTACGGGGAAGGGCACAGCAATGGGAGGTGAGTTTGAGTTCTATTTTGTTGGGTGGCCCGCTGAAAAGACTTCTTTTTGTCTCCATGTCCTGTTCTTGGATCTTCCCCAGACGCATGCCGTCTCCTCTTTTTTTTTGGTGTGTGTGTCAAGCAGCCACTTCTTTAGTCATTTCCTTCAGAAAGAAAAAAAAACAAAAGAAAACAAAACATTTCTTCCATAAATACTTTCAGGAATGATCCTTCACTTACATCAAAAACATGTCAGAACAAAGCAAAAATTCCAGTCACCAGGATTTAAATAAGCACAGTACAACTTGAATGAACTTGGAATATCTGCCTGAGGAATATTTAGTGTTTTTTAAGAATGTACCATTTGTTGGTCAGAAATGATAAATTATGTAGAACGTCAAATGTACCCATCTGTATTTATATATTTATTTTTAAACAAACATCCGCATTTGGGTCTTTATCATTCCTCAGTGGTAGAAGACAAACTCTTCTTTTTAGGGTAGATGGATTTCACTCTTTTTTATTAGTACTTGAATTTATAAAAATCTTTTCATAGGACTAGAAACTATTCTGAGGCCTCTGTTAATTTTAAGATGAAAGAAGATTACAAGAATAGCATTATGAAGAAGAGAGCAGCTGATTATTTGGAAGGAAGTATTAGCTATTGTTGAGTATTCATTGCCATCCATTTCCTGAAACTGTCCCCTGTCAGAATCTTTTGAAGGCCACCTTCACTTCTTTTTTCTCTTTCCTTGGTATGCCAATAAAATCAGTCATCCCCTCAGCAATAAGCATGTGAAATGACTTCTTTTGTAGAACAAACCCTTTGTGTGTAAATAATTTGTTAGCCCCCTCCTTCCTCTAAGCATTGTGTAGGAAAAAATATCCAACATAAATTGATTGTATAGATAGGCTGATTGTAAAGCAAGATTAATATGAAAACACAAGGAGTCTGCAATAAAACCTACTAACTTAAATCATTCACATTTGTGTACAAGCATTCATATTTAGCAACAGTCCCAAGGCTGAGATTAAAGCTGTTTGGTAGGTTACTTCAAGGCCTTTTTATTGCTAAATCTTATTATGTCTCTAAAATGTAGAAATTAATCACCTGTCATCAAAGCTGCAGTGGATTATTGACTTCTAAATGTCTCTACAAATTGATTCATGACAGAATGAAACAGGAGACTGAACTAGCATTGAAATTCTTTTGCATGTGATAAAAAAAGGTCTATTAAAAGCATTTCAACAAATGCTGCCTATTAGGTAATCATCACAAAGTACTTTCCTATCAAAATGAGGTGCTTCTGGAATAGTTTTGATGAGATAGATTTTTTTTCTCAACACTGATATAGTAACATAAAATTATTCTGAAACCCCAGGAAGCTGAATTGGAAATCCATTTAATTTTTATATTATAGAGCACACAGCTTATTTCCGTACTAACACACAATAAAAATGGTTAGGAAAAATCCACTTCATTTGTGTGTGTGAGTGCATTCGGGTATGCTCATGTGTGTCAAACAAACTCTAAAGATGATTCAGGTTAAGAATTTTCGAGAACATTTATAATCCATAATAGTAGGATTATAATAATTTTTGCTGTAAAGATACCATCCATTATCTCACTAATTTTTTTGACTATGTTATGTCTCCTTGTTCCTATAGTTTAAATTAGTGGTTCTTTAAAACAAGTCACTATTGCGTCCCACAGGACATTTCTGTTTGTCACAACTGGTGTGTGTTTAGGGGTGCTACTGGCGTGCAGTGAGTGGACAGAGGCTAAGGGCACTGCTACATGTTCTACAACGCACAGGACAGCCCCCACAACAAAGGATTATTCAGCCCCAAATGTCAGGAGTGCCAAAATTGAGTAACCTCCATTTAAAATAAGAAGATTTCAAGAAAACATTCCTTGAATGGGAGCAAGGGGAGTTTTTAAGTAGAATTCAGAACAATTTGCCTCCTTACTTTAGATCTCTACTTTTTCCTTCTTGGTAAACAATTAACTGCCAATGATAATTTCCTTCCTTTTCAGAATTTTCTCACAGGGAACTTCATCTTACAACCCATTCCTGGCCATGTCCACATTCTACACACATCAGCCTCCGCTCCGACTCTGTATCATTTTAGCTCTACAGAGACTCTCAAAGGTTAATAGAAGGAACAGTCATTGAACTAATCTCTGACCAACATGTATTTTTATTTTCAATTAACATTCAAGGATAGGAATTACTATTTTTGATTACTGTTACTATTTTTGATTAAGAGGGGAGAGAATGTTGTGGAGTAGGAGATTTCTATTTTGGGTTTCTGTCCCAGAAGACTACTTACTCAGCCCAATTACTTAAATCAATTTTAAAACTATTCACAAGACTAAATAACAAGTGTTACCATTTGATAATATTGCTTTGGATCACATGTAAGTTAAGAAAAAAATATTGCCTCCACTAGACTCTGAGCTCTACAAAGCTAAGAACAAGGTTTTGTCTTCTCTGTATTTGAGTGCTTAGATGTTTGAAAAAGTGAGAGAATTTTATTTGAACCCTTAGTATTCAAGTGTAACTTAAACACAAACACATAATTAAAATATGAACTCTTCCATGTAGACTATAACCTCATTCACATTATCTTCCATACAGACACATAGTCACAGGATGTTGATAATCACTTGTTCATACCCACCTTATGTTCTATGCAGTTCAAGGAACATAGCGTGCTCTCTCCCTGGTCTGGCTATTCCCTTTGCTTGGGAGACATTCTGTTATTGTCCATTTTACTTGTTTATTGCTTGGTTCTCAGACAACAGTTTCTCTTGAAGCACCTGTGACTGGGTTGGGGCCCTTTCTTTGAGCTTTTTGTGATCCTAACCATGATATACTTGCTAGACCTGCCTGCTCACTCATCTAGGTTTTGCTCTAGCCAATCAGCTCCTTGAAGGCAGGGATTGTGTCTCAATCACCATTCAATTTCCCTGAATTGAGCATAAAACCTAGACTGGCACATAAGTGTCACCAGCCAAATGTATGTGGAGTGAATAGAGGGTAAGTGGAATATATCATTTGGATTAAATTAAAAACCTCTTCTGTCAGTAGAGGTAGCACAGTTGACATGTTAGAAACCGGCAAAGAGCTGTCCTCCATAAAGATCCACAGAGATGTGGTACTACTAAGGCTTGCCACAGAGTCCCCAAATCAAGGGTCCCTGGCTGGAGCAGCTGCATGCATCTTAGACCTCATCTCTTCTTTTCCTAAACTGAGAAGAATGGACAGGAAAAGCCTACCAATGGTACACACGACTGTTGGCTCCATATTTCAGGAAGAAGAATTGCGTTTGTTCTTTAGAATCTTGAGGGAATAGAACTAATGTCAATGGGTATAAAATTCACTCCCTCCCCCCCCCCCCACCACCCAGGAAAATTAGTTTTGGAGAGTTAGAGCTGGCCAAAGATAAAAAAGGCTGCCTTGGGGACAGGTGTTCCCTGTCTCCATCTGTGCAGGCTGGATGAGACTTGAATGAAGACACTGGAGAAGGGATATGTGCATTCAGTAGGATGTTGAACTGGTTCCCTTGTAATGTCCCTCATCAATGTAAGATTCTGTGGTGGTATGATATGTGCCTGTAGTCTATGGGTTGTAGACTGAGTCACAGATTTTGCAAACTCTTAGCAAACCCTTCCTGGATGCCAGGAAGGACATTTATAACTTTCACTCTCATAAAGAGGTGGGGTCCCTGAAAGTGAGAGAAGCCCTGCCCAGTCTCCCCTCAAAGGAGGAATTCACACCCCTCCTATCCATAAGAGCTCTCCACATGTGAGGGCTTCCTATCACCTTGGAGACCTGGGAGCTACTACTTACCATAAGATTTACTGTTGCTTCAAGAGATGCATGACAGGGAATTCCTCATTCTCCCCTCCCCTGCCTCTTTCCTCTCTCTCTCTCTCTCTCTCTCCTCTCTCTCTCCCTCTTTCCTCTTTGAGTTTCATTTCTCACTTCTAGCTGAATATCTACTATGATGTATAAAACAGTAGAGAGATATAATGAAACTAATTCACTATCTCTACAGAAGATTCAAATACAAGCAATTAATTGTTAGGCAACTGAGGCAAAAGATTTAAAATTGAATCTATAGAGATTACCCTGATATACTAATAGAAAGAGGGTTTTAGACTTTGGACCTGATTTCTTAAAGAGCCTGGGCTAAGCCTCAATTCAGGCATAAGAGCTTCTGGTAGAGATTTACCTGCACTGTTATAAAGATAGTACTTACCATTGCTTTATGCATAATTATTCTATTACATTCCTCTTCAAGTCTTCTGAGAAATCTCTCCAGAGATATTCTTGGGAAAGTGGTGGCAGTGATCTTGCCCCTTGCAGTTTGATTGCTACCAACCACTTCAGAGTGTATTTTATCTGTATTTATGCCATGAAGCTTTCTCCAGTTCTATTTTTTTTCTTTTAAAATTCTGAGATCATTTCTGGCACTGACATAATGTTTATTGGGAACTAGTTAAAATTTAACTGATATTTGGGGAAAACACTTGTTAGCTAAGATTGTTTATGCAAAACTACATCTCCTAAAGAATCTCCAGTCTTTTTGAAGACAGCGAACTTAAAAGTCAACTTTTGGGCTGAATTCATATGTCTTTGTCTGTTTTTCAGTTGTTCTTGGCAACACCTCACATGTAACCCAAGACCAAAATAAAGTCACATTCGGAAGGCAGTCACGATTCAGTGATCTTATCCTGCAGAATGCCTTCTTTTGGCGTTTACATCATATAATTTGGTAAGCGGTTTACACATTTACTCCTGTGATTTTCAAGGGGCTTTTATGATCTGCCAAGTGAACAAATGTCAACAAGCTTTAAGGATTGATATACCAGGATTTCTGTCTCTTGTGAACAGATTACTGTAGCTCATAATAAAACACATGTAAACAAGCCCAGCAATCTTAGTGGAAAATGCAATCCCCACCAGACGTGGTGGCTCGATCAGGAATCCTAGCGGAGTCACCTCTGTCACTACTAAATCTTGAAGGAGTACCAGCTTTGCTTTTCACACAACTGTCCTGGAAATGTTCCCTGAGTCTGTACTGCTCGTGTGCTGCCAGAGAATGATAGTAGCAAAGTGTCAGCACCCAGGAGCCTAACAGCGCATACGCTGCAGCTCTCACTAAAAACTCCTGCTCTGCTTTCTCTTGGCACTCATCCTATGGCCTGACACTCGGGACCTTGATCTGTCTGTGTAATCAGAGGTGATGCCCTCCTGTGGGCGAGAAGGTTCAGTACTAGGGCAGCAGAAATGCAGTTTTCGACTACAAGTGGGAGCTGGGTTGAACACCTCTGCAACGCTGTTGGAATTTCCAATTTACTTTGCTTTGTAAAAGAAAAAATAATGTCAAATCATGTCATTTGTGTTTTTTAATTTCCATGTTTGAAAGTGTTTGAGCCTTAATTCTGGTCCTTTTTCTTTTTCTTTTTCTTTTAAACTTTACCTATGATGAAGATCAAAAGGAAGATGAGAGGAAAGACAAGGCCCCTTGTTCTCCAACCTTGCTTGTCATGTCCCTCCCCCCTTGGTTGTTGGGAGATGGGACCATCCTCTCCATGTCTTCTGTAGGCCACGACCATGCTGGGGGGATGGGAGCGGAGGAGCTGGAGAGGAAATGCAGGCCCACCCCCTGCACAGGGACTCGCCTAGAACTAACTTGGGTTGTGTTTAGCATCTCCATAGCTGTCCCAAGAATGTGGGAAGCACTAGGACAGCCTAATGAGCTTATTCCCTTCCATACTGGCTCTATGTCGCACACAGGTGAAGGCAGGCCTAGAAATAGACAGTTCTCAAGGGTGAGTCAAATGCAGATTCTCCTTAAAATTTCCATTTGCTGCAGATTTGCTTACAATATTTATATCTTCCACGAACGGGCTTTTTAGTGTTAAGGAAATTACTTAATGTTTGTTTCAAAGATGGATGATAATACTAAAATCTATCCCACAAGTTTATTGTGAAGTCGAATTAAGAAACATGTTAAAAAAGCCTTGCACAGTGCCTGGCACACAGGAGACACGCAAAAAGTCCTAACGTTCATTTCCCGTCCAAGTTAACTTGAGGCATCAATCACTGCCTGTGTGGGCCTCCGACCACTCACACTGGCCCTTTCAAATCACATCCTAAGCCCCGTTGGACTGGCCCCAGACATATGACATGGGCTGAGTGGATTGAATTAGAACTTTCAGTTCTGCCTTGAATTGGTTCCCTGTGTAGACAGTCTGTATGATATCAACCCTTTAGTTCAGGGAGAAAGAGGCTGTTTTGGCATGGGTATTATTTTCTTAAATGCAGAATTAAACGGGATCAGCAGGATATTTCAGTGAATATCTCGTTTGAACTTTCCTATTCATTTGCTCTTTTATGCATTCGCAGCCAGGGGCTCCCAGCTGATCTATTTGATTGCTCTCATGTACAGAGTGTAGAGACAGCAAAGAGGGGATTCCTGTAGATTCTTAACTTGTTAACAAAGGCTGCTGTGACTGTGGCAAGCCCCAGAGCTGACAGCCAGTTTCAGTCCTTTGTAGGGGTTAAGAGAGAGAGAGAGAGAGAGAGAGAGAGAGACAAGGCAGGGAATGAGGAATAGGAAGTTTTCAATGAGATACTGAATCTGAAAAGCATCCAGGGAATAGAGAAGGGCCAGGAGGGGGGAAGCTGTGAGTCCTGGAAATCACTGGCAAGACTCTGGACTTGGAGTCCCTCAGCTCCTTCCTGCTTCAGTCTCCTGTCGGCCAGTGATCTGGGAACCAGCTGCTTCCCTTGCGAATGACTGGAGTGCTGGACCAAGCCTCAGGGGACCCCAGGGCCAGGCTCAGGATTGCCAGCTGTGTAGTCGTGGGCACACCTCGTAACTTTTCTGTGGCTATATTTTTTTAATTTGTAAAAGTCACTTACACAGAGTAATAAACAGGGTTGCTTTGAGGTTCAATTGCAAAAGCGATTGTATACATAAAGTGCTATGAAATAAATGGTAGCATCATCAATTATTTATTTCATTCTGAATCTATAATGTGAATATTCTCATCCTTAGTTTCTTATCAGGGAACATTCTGGGCTTGGGATAAGGGTAAGGATGTACATGGAGAAACGATGAAACTAATTGTATAGTTAGTACTTTTATCTTAAAAATAGGCACTAACGTTGGCTTGATTATCACTGTCATAGGCTAAGTCTAAAAGCCACGTGTAAGATGGACATAGCGAAGTGTGGTCCAACCTATATTCCTTTCTAAGGAGAAGTCTCAGCCATGAAACTGGGCCACAGAATTAACAAGATGGAAACCTGCTTTCTCTTCGCGCGCTTTGTCTCTCAGCTTAACTTCTGCAGTAGCGCAGAGCTATTTCCCAGGCCTTTGTTTTCAAGTGTGAAAGGTTTTTGCTCCGGATGGCATATGTGTTTTTGACGAATTCAACCAACACTTGCAGAAATAACCAGTGGCCTTTGGTTCTTATTGTGGCAGTTGAGAACCTGCTTAAGATGTCTGATGCCTGCTTTTCCCTTTCCTTACCCTGAAGCCATTTCTGAATAACAAATCCCCCCATCACCAAACTAAAAAGTCTTTGACAAGTGTGGATAACTGGGAAAGGTGAAAGGTAAACTAACAATAAAATGAGTTAATTCTCAAAACTCACTTTTTTTTTTTTTTTTTTTTTGTATACCCCCAGGACTTCCAGTCGGCAATCTCTATGCTGTTTTATAGCTTGCTTTAATTTATCTAAGCAATGACATGAAAGATATAAAATTGGTAAAACTATAGTGTTTGGCTTGCTTAAATTAAGTTTATGAGTTTTGCTTAAGCCTGCCAAACAAGTTAAATATTTCATGACTTTCACAGGCTACAGTTCTAATATTTATAACTCTTGTGTACAGATTTCAAAAAATTATAATTACAACTCCCAGGATCCCAGATATAGCAGATGTTCAATATTTTCTACAATGTTGGCAGAAATGCTTCTCATGCTCTTTTTGATCCCCAACCCATGTATTGTATCTGTTGGAACAAGCTGTTGATAAGAAAGTCTACTGTCATTCTTTCATTTTAACGACCTTGGAAAAAACTCTAATGTGAAATAGGAAGAGAGATGGAAAAGGTGATGTCTATCCTCCTAAAAATATATTGCTGCATGGAAATATCGTTTTACCTAAAGGAGAATGACATAAAAGCACATTTTACCACGAGCCACATTTTATTTACTTTATAACCACAATATTTTTCTGTATAATTTCCATCTTTCTTTAATTAAAAATGCAAATTTCCTTTTTGGCTGTGATCACCTTGCCTAGACCACTTAATAAAACATCTATCTCATTTGCCATTCAGAAAAAAAGAAAAAACGATCAATCCCGTCTTAAGACTCTGCAGGTTTCTGTATAAAGGAATTGTGCTATCAGCTCTGGTCATTGTTAACCCTGATACACATATGTATTAATCAAAATTGTTGGTATTATAGACAGACTCAGAAAGAATGGACAGAGGATAAATTAATTTTGTGTTTGGAAGTTTCTGGCTTATGGGTTCCACAATGCCTTCTGGCATGATGCAAGTTTGGAGGGCTCTGAAATATTCGACTTCCACTACTTCCCCATTCGCCTCAGGCTTGCCTAGGAGAGAAGAAAGACATGCTAATTCTAAAATGAAATAGAACTGGTTGTATCACTCACTCAGTTTCTGCACACAATTAATAGCAAAAAGAGACATTAAAAATACGACTTACATTTTAGTGGATTTTCTTAGTATCTCTATTTAAGTATTTGAAAGACTGCAAAACTCACACTCTTTGTAACATTATTTGTACCTAAATCCACGACATATATTTTAAAAATATAAAAAATCTTTCTTGAAAAATTAATAAACCTCAAATTCGCAGATTCATGTATTTCTCTTCCCATGGCATAGGTGACTTCTCTGTCTTTGTTCTCAAATTTTAAAAATACTCTGTGATAAAATAAAATGTGGCTTCCACAAGAACTTCTAGCCTGAGGACATGCCAGAGGAGTGTGTGTGAGAGAGGGATAACTACTAGAAATGGCTGTATGAGCAGTTGTACTTTGAAGAAACCAGGAACTGTAAAATGCATCCGACATGACGATGCTATTTAGGAATGTGATCCGGTTTTCAGGAGGCCCCAGGTAGGGGACAAGTGTCTTCTGGTTGGCATGACATAACGATGTCTTGGTGCTCACTCTGTGAAGGTGCAGAAACCTGAGGTGTAGAAGGCTAGGCCCTCTGGGCACATGGAGGGTCCTCCTTACATATTTGTTGAGTGCACCTGAGAACATTTGAGGTGAGAGACCGAAACCGAGCTTTAAGGGTACAGGCTTGGAAGGTCTCCATCAGCTTTTCGCACCTCTTCCCACTCTCCAATGGTGTGCTCTCTGGGTTCTTAACTCATTCCTCTCAGCACCTCTTGAAGTGATATTGAAGGGACAGTGTGAAAGAGTGTCTGTCATCAGCTCTGTACCCCATCTTGCTGTTGAGGATGGGGAAACTGAAAGAAGTTCTTTCTAGATGCTGTAACGTTTCCTCAGGGTTGCCAGACTGAGGGTATGTGTTATGTGTCTAGCTGCTCTGTAGATAGAAGTGTAAGAAAAGGGCATGGTCTTCAGGCCCAGGGGTGGGTGCATCTGAAGCCCCAATGAGGTGATGTAAGGGATTTTAGAGATATCATCTATGAAACAGGGGAAGTAATCATCCTACAGAGCTGTAGGATTCCACTGAGTATAGTCAACTAGCAGATGAGTAACATTTGTTTCCCATAATTCCTTTCTCTGCACAATTTATAGACCACAAGAGACCTTTTGAGTGACATTTGGAAGACGCAAGTGAAACTGCTACCACGTTTTTTTTTGAGTTGGAAGATCTGTACAGGGCATGAGGTGCTGCTGCAGCTCATGTACATTGTCACTTATCCGTTGGCTCACCTGGTTAGTGTGGGGCAGTGTCCGGGCCCTCTGGATTTCTCTCACTCCTGGGCCAGGTGTATGTTTTGCTCACTAAGGAAGAGCATGAGCATCACCTGCAGGACACCTTCTTTCTCAAAACTGGAGTCTTGGAAGTGGTGAGGCACTGATGTGAGTTCTGGTCCTTCTTTACCGATCCCCCTCATCCTTGCAGGTTCCACCTTGTCCTTGCTTCCTCTCTCCACAGCCATCTTTTCGTCCTCACTGCTTGCCCTACTGACTTCAGGCTTCAACACCAAATACAAAAGCAACAGCCTCTGTGTATAGTTTAACTAGCTCACGCAATTGAGGAGAGCCAATTGTGTAGATCCATACATTTCTTAGTATGGATCTACTTCCTAGTTCTGCTTCTCTCTTTGAATTCTGACTCAAGGTGCCTAACATAGTCTACTGCCTGTAGCAGGCATCTCATTCATTTCACTTCCTTCACAGTCATCTGGCAAGAGTTAACTCTGCTGGACGCTGGGGATACGGAGATGAACAAAGCAGGATCTGGGCCCACAAGTTACACACAAATCTGGTGAAAAAAGTAAAGCTCCTATATTAACATGATTAGCTCCTGGCAGCTCTGGTCTTGTGTTCTTCTTAGCAATAAAATTGGATTGGCTGGTTCCCCTGGGCTGGCGGAGGAGCTTGCCCAGCCGCATTCTGGCCACGAGGCAATTTTGATATAGAGGAAATCCTAAATGGTCAGAGTGATTTCCCAGGTATTAATAATGCTAAGTGTTTAAATGTCTAAAGCACTCATACTTCACAATCTTCCACCAGTGCATTATCTCACTGAACTCACAAGGACATTGTGCAGTGGGCAGGACAGATATTATAGTATTATTTTATAGGTAAAGAAACTGGGTCCTGGTGCAGGATATGAATCCAAAATGTCTGACTCCTAGGATAGCGTTCTTTCCCTCATGGCACAGGTTGTTCTCCTTGACAATCCCAAATCAGGGTCTTGTTTAGTAAAATGAAAAGTCCAGAGGCTTTAAAGACTTTGAAGACTTATGGATTGTCCCATAAAATGTGTGGTTCTGAAGGATCACGTACCATGTCTTCCATCCCTGGAGAGATCAGTGTTTAAATCCCTAAGTGCATTTCTTTTGGATACCACCTAATATTCATAAATAATAACCCATTTCTCCAAAGCCAGCACCCTACATTCTCATTAGGCATGCCTATGTATGCTTTCCACAACAAAAATCCACTTACTAGCCCACAAAGATTTATCACATTGGATTTATCTTGTTGCTACTTCCAGAAATGTGTAAATGCTACTATCTCCCTTTTTGGATTAAATCTGACTCACTTTCTCAAAGTTGAAATAATTCACAAAACATTTTTAGGCTAGAAAAAACTGCAGCAAAGAGCATCGCTATTGGAAAGAGAAGAAAAAGAGAGGGACATCCCCAGGGGAACGTTAAGGGCTCTATCTTACCTTCTAATATACAGTATGCATTATCACGTATTTTGGAAAAATCAGCATTAGGCATGTGCATGCAAGTTTTAGCAGGTGATTGTTCAAATTATGTAGCACTTTACACCAACGGCTCTGAGAACAAAATAGCACCCTGAGTTGTGGAATTGATTTGCAAACTCATAATACCTGAGATGATCTGCTTGTTGTACTCTCTTATGTAATGTAGCATGAAGTAGTACCTTTGAAATCTCAGGTGCTTAAAAACTATCCAAAGACAATTTAATGCTCATCTGATGCCTGAAAAACAGTTATCTCTGGTCGAGGCCAATGTTATGGGATGGTGTGAAAGAGACTGGCATGGGATGAAATGTTTTCATAATTCCTCATAGGATGCATTTGTCATTTTCTCCAAAATGTATGTGTGTGTATGTACCAGGGGTGTCAAAAAAATATACACAAGTGGACACTTTGGTCAACATTGCTCAAATGGTAGTTCGCCATAGTCAGAAGTATCTGGACGCCGTTGGTAACCACTTTGAGCACCTCTTGTAATTGCAGAAGTCAAACGTGACTTGTATTCACCTTTTGTTATTGGTATATATTGAGTATTACAATTTTAACTATATATATAGTTGGTATATAATTAGTATATAACTATATATATATATATATATAAAACTCTATATGTGTGTGTATATATATATATATATATATATATATATATAATGTTAACTCTTTCCCTTTCTCTTTCCCTTCCTTAAAATCATTTTAGAATAAAGGTTGCTAAAGATATCAAGAAATGTTAGACAATTTCTCTCAAGTCACTGAAATATAATGTAAAGTCATAAATGGTCTTAATAACGTTAGGGCAGAAATGCAGTTTTTTAGCACACAAAAAACATATTTTCTTCTGTGCTTTAACGATGTTTCTGTACTCTTATACTATATAGGTGAAAGGTTCATGTAATCTAATAAAACAAAGCAAAGCAAAACAAATAAAAAAACATAAGAGGAGATTTGAAACATCAGGAAATGCTGTAGTAGAAATGCTCTGTCAGTTTATCTTAATCCTCAATCTTTATTCTTACTCTGAGTGGTTTATCTCCACGCACTGGATTAGAAGAAGCAGCAAACCACTCATTGCTTTCTTAAACTACTGCTCGACTGTCTGAATGTCTTTGAGAGAGAGCCTCAGATACACAGGAACCCGCCCATGAAAACTTTTATCACAGTGGGTTAGTATTGGGCGCATGGTTGTTAAAGGAAAGACCTACCCTGGATGGTGCTGTTTGCAATATGATTCTTGTTGATAGCAGAGGAGAAAGCACTGTACGACCTTTTGGTCTCAGGTACATGGCTTTTAGACTTGCTACCGCCAGCCTTGCTAATACTGTTTGCAGATCTCAGCTGGTGTTCTGGGTTTTATTTATCTTCTAGGAGAAAGTATTTTCCAGATCTAAAAGGACCAAGAAAAAATGGAGGATTAAAGTGCTAAAGGAAAAGCTATTCGTTTTCCATGGTACTTAAAAACAACAACAACAACAGAACACTTCCTTTTATGAAATGGTAAATTTTCTCTCCCACAACGAGTTGTGAGGTCCTGGGAGTCAGAATAATGGAGACTTACTCTTCACTATATTCCCTTTTCTACCTTTTGAGTTCTGTACCATCTGCATGCATTACCTAATCAAAAAATAACATAAAATTTAAAAGGAGAGTTTAAAACAGGACGACGCTAATGAGTAAGATTTGGAGCAGTGAGCTAATGTATTTATTTTTGGCGACAGTAATTGGCTTTTACTGAGTCAATTCAATTTCGTTTAACCAACAACTGGGTACTATGTGCAAAGCTCTGCGCAAGGCCTGGTGGGGTTTACAAAGAACCTGCCTTCAAGGGGCTAATATCCTAGTCCAGGTAACAGAAGTGATTTCAAAACTTCAAAGTCTCTTCTTGCTTGGACAAGGGTCTTACCCAGCATCCATTATTCACCACTGCTAGCAGGATGAAGCCCTTTTCTTTACAGGAAAGAACTGAGTGGTTATACGCTGGGGAAATGGTTACACATAGTGCTTATAACTGGGGAAAGTTCTGCTTTTCCATCTGTCCACTCAACAAGCAGAGTGCAGGGTCGCTTGCAGGTGACTGGTGCCAGGTGCGTGGAGTCCTGCCTTCAAGGCATTACCATGTAACTAGGATATAGACCCAATTCTGAACTTCCCATATCTCCTGTTAGGTCTGAGAAAAGTTATTTGGGTTACTGTATTAAAAAAAAAAAAAGGGCCTAGGAGATTTTGTTTGTTAGGACAACACTAATTCAACAACATTTACTAATCCTAAGGGCTTAGTATATGCATAAATAGGAATATTTCCAATAGGTATGGTATCTTTTTGACAAACCATCCCTTCCTGTAGGGATGAATCATTTATGGGATAAACATATAGGACACAAGAGGATAATTGAGCTGCTTTCAGTTCTACATGGAGTACCGTTGGAATGATCACACTTCTTCCTACAGAGAGGTGGTGAATTATGCAATGCTATTTGTTAATAATGTCAGTTGTCTGAAAGTAGATAACAGAAAGATTCCCATCACGTGCAATGGAGAAACATGAACTCTTTTATTTCCATAAAACTAAGAGAAAATTTAAATTCAGCAGTAAACTGGTTTCAAGAAAAAACAAATGAACAACAACAAAAAACAACCTATATGGATAAATATTTGGTTAGAAAGAACTATTGGAAGTAGAAGAAATTCTCCTTCTATGGAGACAGCACTTGGAGTTCTTATTTATCTGTGTGAGAAAGATTCTCTCTCTCTAGCTCTCTCTCCCTATGTTGGTAAGAAAAAAACAGACTGTAAGGCTGAAAAATAATTCAGTTCTAAAACTTCCCTTCAGTTCTAATAGTTTATAATACTTATTTTTTCACCATGTCTTCACCTTTAAGAAAGAAATCACTTATGGAAATAAAATAGAAAAATCCATGTGTTTATATGTTTCATTGTTAATTGTAATATATGCATTATTGCCATAATACTTACATTATTAATATCACTTGAAAATTAGAATAATTTCTCATTGATTTTACCATAAAACTTACAATCAAAATGATATCTGTTGCTTTGCTTAGTTGTAGACTAAAATAAAGTCATAATTCTAAGTCTCCATCAAGGTTAGGCCTTATATGGCAGGATAGACAAATTGAATCTTAAAAGATTTAATCTTCACTGCCTTTTTCTTCTTGCAGCTGTTCTATTCCAAAAGCTAATATAAAGCTTTTGGAGCTTGAATTGTTTTATGTTGTATATTTGTCTTTGTTTTTTATAAATTTAATAGTCTGTAAGTTCATCCTCAAACACTAAACCACTACATAGTAGAGATGAAATCTGATTTGAACCATTCAGCTCTGTATTGCCAGTGATGTTATCAGAGGAGCTACAAGAGGAATTTCTCTAAATGGTCGTATAAATCTCACAAATGTGAAGCTGGTGCTCAGATTGGTATTCCATGTAATGGGAAGCCTTGTTTGAATGAAGGGGTTGTTGTGATGCTAGGTTGATATTAGATCATTGACACTTAACCCAGTGACTCTTTAGCCTAAAAGGAACTCCCTGATGGAAAATTCAGTTGGTGTTTTCAGCTTTCTTTGCTTCTGACCAAAATGCTTATCACCACCAAGCCCATCATTAGAAACAAAATAAGCACACTCCACAGGAAACACAAGGAAAATCTCCACAGGACGAAAGGAAAGAGAACAAGGAAGGACTGGAAAGATCATCTCTAAGGAAACAAAATTCACATTAACAGTGGAAAGATACTATAATTGTTGAACCTGGCCTCACTGCTCACTCGTGCACCCAGCCGTCTGTCATCTACAACAGTGGGTCTAATGCCCTTTGATGAGAATAGCTGTTTCCAATGGGTGTATATTGTCAGTTTCACAAACAGGACTTCCTTGGGGGAAATGCCAATGCCAAAACCCTGGATTTTTGTTGTTCAGTTTGTGGGGGGCTCTTCTTACAAGCACCATCCAGCAGATTTTCACAACTTTCTTATTGGTTCCACTACCTTTGAAGATGCTCTAGAGCAGTACTTCTCAAACTTTAATGGGTCTGCAAACCCCCTGGAGATCTTGTGAAAGGCCCATTTTGGTTGAACAGAATGGTTCAGGATTTCCAACAAGTTCTCGGTGGGTCTGTACTCCAGCTCCTCGGTGACACTGACCTGCCGGTCTGCAGACCATGCTAGTCACGAGGCTTGACCAGAAGTTATCAAATTGTGGCCCCTGGACCAGTGGCCTCAGAATTACGTGGTAATTTGTTAGAAATAGGAACATTTTCCTCTACCCCAGATGTACCGAATCAGAAATTCTGAGGGTGGGGCTTGGTTCTCTGTTTTAACAAATTCTTCCTAGTGATTTAGATGACTCTGAAGTTTGAGAACCAATGCTCTAGACCATGGTTTTGAACCATGCCTGTATATTGTAATAAGCTGGGGCCTTAAAAAATACCAACACTTGGGCTTATTCCAAGTGAGGAAAATAAGACAGTATTATTATTATCTTATTATTATCTCCATCTTACAAATGAGGAGAGGAAGGGGAGGTGAAGTACTTGTCCAAGTTTGCAGTTATTAAGTGGTGGGGCTGGGACTGAAATCTAAGACTTGTTATCCCAAAGTCTTTATTGTTTCAGCTCCTCTGCCCTGTCTACTGAGGACGTTTACAGGATGGAATCCAAAAGCAGAGACTGATATTGTTTGTACTGTTCTGCCTACAGTCTGGGCCGAAAAGCCCATCAATCTAGCTTCTTTCAAAAGAACTCTGTTCTATGAGGTCCTTTACATCACTTGGCATTTCTCCCAATCAGTCACCAAGTATACACTTAATTTCTTTTTAAAAGCCACCTGGTTTTGTTTTTTGTTCATGGGTATGCCTTTTTGTTAAGTGGGTGAGGGATATGTAATCTATCTCATGCATAATTTGTTTAAGACAAGTCATTAAAAATGCACTAAAGTTTAATATGCTGTATATGTTCCTGCTTAGAGTTCTTTTCCCCATGTAAATGATTTTGAAAGTTTTAAAAATAGTTTTTAAGGTTTTATTGCATGCCATTGTTTGCAATACCTTGTTTTAAAGCTCTAAAATTAACATTTCTATCCTATCAATTTTATCTTCTGTTTGCCTGTTATTGATTTTTTTTTTTTTTTTTTTTTTTACTCTCTGCATGTCTAATGGAAACAGAGCTAATGGGTCTTTGCTTTGTTTATTCCCTTGCTTATGCAGCAGCATTGTTTTGATGTGGTCAGCATAGCTCTAGGAACAGGGCTTTGAACAGCAGCAGAGAGAGTTCACCAGCACACGCCATTTTGTTTGTATAGGTTCTGGAGGAATCCTCTCCATTGCTGTCTTCCATTGTCACTGTTCCTTTTTGTTTCATTTAGCTGTGCTTTGGTGAGGCAGCCTCGTTTTCCTTCAAGGATATCCTTGTGAGAGATAATCACAAAAGATATATAACCTCCTAGAGTGACTAGGAAGCTCAAACTAACTGCCACCTGTGAGAAGCTTCACCCTGATTCATGAGGCAATCACGACTTCTTACTAATCTGCCACCACCTGCACCAGCTCTGTCACCGGGGACAAACCTTGAGGGGGAGTGGTGGCAGGAATCTGACTGCTGTATTTTATGTACCAACCCACAAATAACATGGAAGAAGCACACCTTTCATTTATTTCTCAATAAATGTATGATGTGTTTATTGAGGTTTCTCTTTTAGGGGTGGGGAAATGCAGAGTTTTAAAAAAAGTGAGCATTGTCAAAATTCTGTCAGACAGATGATTGCGCCTTTTGTCAAATTTCAATTATCCTCGATAAGAAGCATCAAGTATAGAATTAGAGAAAAGTAGATACGCAGAATGAAAGGCAAAAGGGAGTGGCCTTTCCCTTGACACATGAATTTTTATATTATAGTTTGTTATTGGGTTCAACTATCTAGTCTAGTATGCATAGGTTAAACCTTAAGATAATCACTAAACTTCACATATTCAATGGTTTCTGTCTCTTTGCCCACCAAATCTATACACCAGACTCACCAGCAAACGAACGGGTCTGGCCTCTGATGCAAATATTAATGAGCAGTGAAATGGCCGAAAGGCAGGAAGCAGTGGAGAAGAAAGGGGCCTTAATAAACCACAAATGGATAATTATTCTCCAGATAATTAAAAGCTGACGCAATGCAAAGAATACAACTCAAAATACTGATATGACAAAAAAAAAAAAATGTTCCTTTTCACTTGTGGCGTTCTCCTCTACACTTTCCAGAAATTTCACTCATGAAATTCTCTTTTGAAGGGTCTGGAAAGGATCAGAACGAGGCCCTTTTATCCAGTGCTTTGTGACTCCCAATGATCAGCTCCTTGCTGTTCTCCCGAGAGCATGTGCCCTTAGAAGCACCCGCAGCCCAGAGCAGGGGTGGGAACTTGGGCTTCCTCTCTCTTCCTGATTTGTCAGACAGCTTTAAACAAGTCACCTTATCACCAACTCTGTTTTCCTATCTGTTTAGGCAGGATTACGTTGGCTGCTCACCCAGCAAATATATTTTAAAGATTAATGGCAGAGTGCTTGCACAGTAACTTTGAACTCTATGTCAAAATGATATGCCATTCTTTTTGTACCATTAAAATTAATAAAGAAATATTGAACTCAGTTTTATCTAAACACGGACCCACCCCCAACCCAAAGGCAGCATTTAAAAGACCTAAGCATTTGGTTTCAATAGCTGCTGAAGTTAAGAAACAGGGCAGGTTAAGCAGAGCTTCTGGCGAGTATTTTCTACCAGGAGTCTACTGCACAGGCCACACACCTTGAGGATTTTGTCTTAATCAGTTGATTGGACCTTTAAAATGTTTCTTTTACTCTTTGTCTCCATCCAACCCTCGTTTCTGACTATTCAGAATTGAGAGGAGCTGCTTTTGCCCATCTACTGGGCCCACAGCAGCTACTCTTTTGGTAATTTCAGTAATTAATGATGAGTAAGGGCAGTGACTTTAAATTGGCTTCCTGAAGGTCTGTGAGGAGTTAACTAAATAAAGGAAATAAAAGGCTCTGTAAGAGAAAAAAATAGATTAAATGGTGTGATCATGGGTGACGAATGTTTATTAGGGCTAAAAAATAATTTGACTGCTGGTGGCTTTTTCCAAATTCTTCAAATATAAAAATATGTAACTGCACATCACATTGTATGGTAGTAAATATATACTGTGGTTTACAATGTAAGCAGCATTGACTGGGTCCTGAATAAACAGCAAAATGGGTAAAAAGCATATACCTTCAGAAAGGTTTAGTCACGTCGTATAGATGAATCGACCTGAAATTTAGAAAACTCTCAAATTAATTCACTGATCTCTTCTATAATTAAAAATCTCAACCAGAAACCATAGCAAAAGGAAGTTTTAAAATATGTATATATGATGTGTAAATCTTTGATAATTAATGCTTGCCTTCTTATATTTAAATATTAAGTCTGATTTGTTTCAAACATTGTATAAACCTCACTAATTATATGTACATACTAAATATTGGACCATATTAAGTTAGCACTGAGGTGGAGCTAGCTTAGAAATAGACTGGGACAAGTATTTAAAAGTTCTTCATAATTTGAAAGAGCCTTTTAGGTCAGGAAATGAGGACTGTAACATCTGGTTAAAACTAAAAGAGAATTTTAACTAATTGTTCAAGCTGGACAATAGCCAAAACCCTGGTGTTAGCACACCTGGGTAATATCCACATCATGTTTCTAGAGAAATATATTCTGGTAAGGAAGCAAATAATGAAACTTTTAAAAACTAATGAGGGGAATGGAGAAATTTTAAGAAACAAATTTATAGAATGATGTTGTATACTCATGTTTGAAGCTTTAGAAAACAAACCAGGTTATACACAGAAGAAAGAAGAAAAGAAACACCATGAAATCGGTTGTTTTAAATGTCTTTATAGTCCTACTTACACAAAGAGACTAAGGAGGTTTAATACTTCAGTTTTCTTCACATATGACATATAGTTGCCATCTAGTGAAGTAGATATAAGTTTACCTTTCATTTCAATTTTGATAAATATTTCAATTCCCCTAAAAACCAGAGAAAGTGCATTACATTTGAGTAAGTCATGATTAGTGAAGACAAAAGAGAAACGGGAATCTTCAAGTTTTATATTAGAAGTAAGAAAAATGAAAATCCTTAGAAAATGTGTTCAGTAACCCTATGGCATTCTTGTTGCTCAGCCAGTAAAAAAAAAAAAAAAAAGAGAGAGAGAGAGAGAAAGAAAGAAAAGAAAAGAAAGTTGGATAAAGTATTTAAAAATTAGTTACTGAGTGATTGAATTAAAAAATATAATAACTTTCATAGTACAGTGACTGCACGAATGGATTTACTCTTGTGTGGTATTATCGAGAGGGCCAACTACTAATGGTACAGAGACTATGTGTACATGTCATTTTAAGAATCATGACCCGTTGATAAGACCATCTCTGGTTTTTTGCTTGATTCTCACCAGTATTTACAATGATCTGATCAGAATGAATGACTTGGTTTCATATTTGAAATGTGGGGATCGAACCAACATTTTAGTATACAGCCGTGAATTGGAAAGGAAGGCTGATGCTCAGAACAATAAACCAAAGACCACAATTACCATGACTGAAATCACAGAATTAATGAAAGGAAGAATAGCACAACCCTTATTATAGACACCAACTTTCCCATCTGTATAAGATGCCCAAGCAGCAGAATTATTGACCCAATACATATTTGGGTTTTAAAGAACTGGTGTGAAACTTTAGATTTCTAAACATAAATTAAAAGGCAATGTATTATGGTTTAAAAAATGAAAGAGGTGATTCTAGGTACTAAATATAATTAGTTTAATCTCAACTAAAACATTGGGATAAATATGAAGGGGAAAAAAATTACTAATCAACCTCTAGATAATAGCAGAATGATGACCATAAGCATTGAAAAAAGAATAAATAATGATAAGAAAATCTGATTACTTTCTTAATAGAATTCTGGAAGATTAAGTCGATGAAATTGCCATATTATACTTTGATTTTGGTTTTACAATCATGAAATTATATTTGCAAATTTTATGCAAATTTACTAAGAGATTAATGTTGTCATGTTCTGTAGACTTAGGGCAGAGAAAATCTTGTTAACACCATTGGTTAAAAAATGTATAAAGATATTCTAAGATCATGGATTCTGTATTTAGAAGAACTGGATAATTTCATTCTTTTTTTATAGTCACATTTCCCACCTTTTTCAGGATATATATATATATATATATATATATATATATATATCTCCTGTAAAAGCTTGTGGATAGTCACAAAAACAGGTCAGAGAAGGCAATATACTTACTGACAAAGGTATATGTGGTAACATTATTATATCATTCATTCTTTCAATGAATAATTTTTTGAGCACTTATCGTATCACTCAGGCCCTGTTGGAAGTATATGATTTATATCAGTGAACAAAACAGATGAAATTCTTTCCTTGGTGGAGTTTATATTATGGTGGCTAGAGGCAAACAATAAACATGATAAATATGCAAATCATGTAGTATTAGAAGGTGATATGTGCTATAGAAAAAAAGAAAAATCAGAGTAGAGTAAGTGTTACTGGGTTTGTGGAGCAGGAGTGCAGTTTTAAGTAGAGAGGTCAAGGTAGGTCTAATTGGGTAGATGACATTTGAATAAAGACTTGCGTGCCATGAGTGAGTTAGCCATGTTAGGGAGAAAAGGCTCCCAGGCACTGACTGACACAGAGAGCCTAAGGAGAGAATGTGGATTTGGGGAACTAGTACATGAGGGGAATGGGGGGTGTTGAATAGAAGAGTGAAAAGATCTGACATTATTTGAAAGAATCTTTCAGAAAACTGTTGAAAATAGACTCTAAGTGGATAATGATAGTAGCAGCATTTCCTCTTAGGAGGCTCTTATTACTGTACATGGTTAATTTTTTAGAATATAATTATTGTAGGAATGGCAACTTTGAAATTCCATGGATACAAACATATTTATTTCAATATATATTTAAAATAAAAATTATTTCCAAGGGTCATTTATTGAAACGATATTTGATCCTCAAATTTTCAAGACCATAAATCAAAAACATACTTTAATTAGTGTAATGACTTATGTGTGCAATATTTTACGGATTTCAATATGCTTTTACAGGCAAAAACTTATTTAAACCATGTAAAAACCCTGTGAGGTTTGAGAGCTGATTATCATCATCTCATCTAAGGTAAAGATAGTTTATCCAATTAGTTAGTGGTAGAACCAGGATGGGAATCCAGGCATTCTCACTCCAAGTCCAAAGCTCTTTCCACTCTATCACATTGCTTCAGATAAGTCTTTGGAATTTGTCATAATAGGACAAGACCTACATTAAAATTACTGTTAATGACCTACAAATGAAGGAAATTTTCAGAAGGTATTAAATCAAAGAGGAAGAAGTAGTGCACAGGCAATTAATGAGAAAGAAATAAGAAAAATCAATTCTGATAACTTTGGTACTTTATTTCTTGACCTCTTACTTTCATCTAAAAGTCACTTATTCAAATACTACCAGAAATTGGAACTCACTCAAGGTCAAAACTTATGGTAGTGTGGCTACTTGCCAAAGCTAAATTTCTGTCAAAATTATCCTTAAAAGTGGCTAGGCTGAAGGTACCTTTTAGGTCAAATATAAAGGTATTTCAAAACCTGGGGTCAAACACATCTTTAAACACATCTTTAAAAAAATTAAATGATGTGAGATTTGTCGATAATTAGTAAAACTCCATTTAAGGAGTTAAACTACCATACATCATGATGTTTGCCAGTCTTCTAAGCTTTAAAACTCTTTTTTCAATTCAGGTTGAAAAACAGTATAAGTGGTACTTTAAATTTCACTGCCAATGAGCATCCTTTTCCTACCTTATTTGCATCTAAAAACTTCGGAGCAACCAGTTATAAAACTTTCTGAACATGAGATAATTCATGACATGATTTCAAACTTTTTTTTTTAAAATCAATAATCACTTTATTTATTTATTTATTTGTAATTAAAGTTTATTGGGGTGACAATAGTTAGTAAAGTTACATAGATTTCAAGTGTACAATTCTGTAATATAGCTTCTATATATCACATTGTGTGTTCAAAATCCAGAGTCAGATTTCAAACTTTCTAACAAGTTTGACCTTGAGTAAGGATTTGAACTTTGTCCTACATCTCTGGGGCTCCATCACTATCATGAAACATTGACCAGTCTTAGAAGCAAGCCTGTGTTGTATGTGTCTGTATTGACCAGTAGGCCCACTTGGTTGGGCTCAGCTGTGATTCCAGAGAATTCATGTTTTCTTTGCTTGAGAGGGAAAAGAAGTCAGGGAAGTTGGGCTGCTAAAATAGCACTCTGTGAGTAAAATGGATTGATCAACCTCAACAGAGGGTACAATAATTTTTATTGAACTCTTTCAATGTGTCAGGCCCTGGGTTGGACACTTTCATATTTATTATTTTGTTTCTTTGCTCTCAATCCTGTGAGGTGAATGTAAAATGTGTTTATAGTATATTGATATATAAATTGAGTCTTAGAGAATTTAAGTAACTTCTCGGAGGAAGAAGATTCCAACCAAAGACTGCTTGACTCCAAATCTCACAGAATATTTTTTTCTCTCATAATAACTCCCACAGTTAATCTAACCTCAGATCTTATACATAATTCTCTGAGCCCCACTGCTACCATTTCCTTCACATTGAGTACAGATGTGAGTGTCTTTGCGGCTCTGGAGATGCCATGTGCACACATATTGTAGATACTGTAAATTCATTTACTCATTAGGTAAATATATATTGAATTGAGGACAGCTCAGTCAATATAAATTGTGGTGGAAACGGAAGTTAATTAGCTGAGATAGATGTACATCCTAGGGCCAAATATTATTTAATGGTATCTACTCTATATAAGTATTCTTTGAACAAAACTGAAGATTCCACTTGCCACTTGATAACATAGCTGAAAGTCAGATTCCAAGTTCAGAGAACCTCTTTTTTCAGTTTCTAGTTTGGTTAAATATAATTACTAGAATGAAATATTATTAAAACAGGAATAAAGCCACAAGAGAAAGTAAAAAGATTATGATATATTCATCCAAGTAAAATATTGATGATTTCTGAAAAGAATGCTGACAAAATAGAGGTGAAATCTGATTAGAAAATTAATGTCAGATATATTAGCCAGAGTTGATCTCTCCATATTGATTTAAATCACATCACTCAAAAAAAAAAAGACCCTTTCTAAGTCTCAGTGTTCTTTCAGCTGTACTTACCAGATTCAGAGAAATTCCTGACATTCCACTCCATCTTCTTTTACTTTGTCCTCAAGAATATATCCTGGAACCTATTTGTCTTTCTTTCCCTAAAGACCGAAAGTTTGTTCCCTTAAGATCACTATGCTTTCTTTATATTAAAGTGACATTTTTTTTTCCCATTGATAAAAATCATACCCTAACATGTGTCACTTAAAGTGTTTTGGAAATACACTATCACTTCTTGAGATCGGTCAGTATGATGTGCCTCAGTGTCAGTAAGACTCTACCTTGTAGAAGTTATACAAAATGAACATATGAGTAATACTATAATGTAAAACCTTCCCAATTTTATTTTCCCCTATTTGCTTAATATTTGAGGTTAATTTTATGAAGGAAAGAAAGAAATTACACTTGCACATAAATTGTCAGATGGAGGCAACCCTTCCTAGGTTTGCATGTTAAAGTTTAAAAGCATAATAAGAAAAAATTTGAGATGGGACCAAATAATCTTATGCCTCTCTCCCTTTTCTCCCCACTTTTTCTTCCTCTTCATCTCACTCCTTGTTGTTCTTCTATTTATTAACCTCCTAGCTGAAAAAGGCAATAATCTGAATATGTACAGCAAAATAGTATAGTGTAAAAAAGACATCAGTCCTGATAGATACACATATGGCGATACACATGGATACCTAAGCAATGCTCTAAAACAACTGTGTAGTGTTACTTCCTGAGAATGGGCACTGCTCATGTTTCTAAATAAAGGTGTTTTAACTAAATATGTGCTAGTGTTCATCATTGTTCTTTTACTCATTTCCTTCACTTAACAAAGGATTAAGTCCTTTGTTATGTGGTTAATCAAATATTCTGGATATCAGTTTATTTATACGTAAAATGTTGTGGTTGGTCAGGTGAAGTCTAAAGTTCTTTTCAGTTCCAAAATACCGTGACAATAAAACATCCTATGAAACAGCAGTTTTGGTGTCTATACAGGCTGCCTTTTTTTTTTTTTTCATTATGAATCTATCTTTCAACTCACATAAGAGAAATACCTTTACCCCCAAATCTTAGGGTGTTCAATTCCTGTTTTCTTGGGAATGACATGGCATAAAATCTCTCAGCTTTAGGTCTGCCACAATTTCAGAGAAGATGTACAAAGTGCCTAATTCCTGGTGGATATTTAATAGTGATATTGATTGATAATAATGAGCCTGAACTCTACTATTAGAGAACCAATGCCACATTTCCCTCCATTGAAGGTTACTCATGGAGGGGTGTGAATTTGGCTTAAATGATAGGGCTACTTGATTTGATTTTAGATCTAGAATGGCCTAGAGCCATCTTGCATTCACCTACTGGGAAATAGAATAAGGAAACATGCTTACAACAGAACTGGAGAAGGCTGATTCAAAAGAAATGTAAGAGACATAGTTTTGTTTGTTTTCCTTCTATACTATAAGTTTATGAATTCCTTTAAACTTCTAAGCAAATAGCATATAGCAAAAATATAGCATGGATGATGAAACCTAACCTTGCCTGTTTCAACAAAGACTCAAGATACTTTACAAAGGTTTCAGATTCAGCAAAACAAAAAAGACATTTATTAAGCATTGTCCTGTTAATTGTTAAGCACATCTATCCATAAAATTCACTTAGGTGAGTTCATCAAAATTCACTTAGCTGAACCTCTTTAAAATCTAAGAAGGATTGTGAGTTCATTTTCCCAATACATATGAAATGTTTTCACTTAGAAACTGAAACACAATATTTTCCCAAGAAATTAATTCTACATTTAGAGGTTCCACTGAAAACAAGCGATGATTTTAATAGTTCAATTCAATGACATGTGAATGTTCCCACGTTAGAGTACAGCTTACATTCATTAGATGTAGAATTTCCTTTTTAATTTTGGTTAATGAAATAAATACTTTAATATAGCTCTCTGTTTTTCCTAATCCTGATATTTCATGAATGAACAGGGCAACAATCCGAGTTCTGGGCTCTGACACAGGGTCAAAAGGCTGGAATTACTCAGCAGACTATCCACCCCACTCTGAGGACAAAGGGAAAGTATATGAAATCTTTTGGTAATAACAGAGATGAGATGAAGAACTCTTGTGAGACGAATGCAGTGTTTTCTCTGGGGATTGGATGTTTCACCATAAAACCCAAGAGGAGGCAACAATATGGGTGCAGGGATCTTTTGGGGAATCATGAGAATTAGTGGCCTCACTAAGCTAGGAGGGTGAAGTGAAATGAGACTCTGCAGTTTCCAGCAGCTCAGACAACTCCCCGCTGACATTTCATTTTACCTTGGCAAACAACTGCAATGAAAAATAGCCCAGACACATTATAGGATATGCCCTTATGCATGATATTTTTGTATCAGATATATCAGTCACATTGCAAAGGACTTAGATCAACTTAAAAAAATAAAACTCAATAGAATGATTACAGCCGCTGCCTAGAATGACAAGTATTATCAACAAAAATTAATCAGGCGCATCTTTTAGTGAACTCAATTAATAATGTGCAACAACAGGGTCTCTTTTCTTAAGATGAAAATTAATTAGTGGAGGGAAGGTCACTGGGAGATGCTGACACCACTCATCAGAATGCTCTGGCAGCTCTAATTATTTGTCTTCCAGGCTTGGGTGATCAGAAATTATTGCAATACCTGAGCAACATTTTGAAAACGCTTTGTGCATGGCTCTTTTAATTAGACCTGGTATTTGATTAATGCAGTGGAAGCGTTTAGATCAGCCTCTTATCATTGAGTGACTTAGAAGTTTTAGGGAATTATACTGTGCGAGGCAGGGTCACTGAAGAGGTTTTGAATCTATATATTTTTATTATTAAAAGAGTTATAACGTTAAATTAGATTTATCTTTCTCTTACAAGCACTTTGTTCCTTGCCAAGCAGGATAATATATGGGATAGAATTTTATTAATTCATATTTCAAGCATTTTTTTTTTTTTTTTTGGCTCCTCGACTAAAACAACCATGCTTGGAGTTTTAAAATTGAACAATTTAATTTGAAAATATTTAAGGACTCAATGTAAGACAACATTCAAAAGATGGATATAATTATTATGTGAAAATTCAACGTTAAACACATTCTATCAGGCTCGGCTCTTTTAGGTACAGATATTGCAGGCTTACAATGTGAATATAGAGACTAACTATCTTGCAAAACTAGACCAGGAAAAATACTGCAAAATCGACATGTTGATATAAATGTACTTATTTCATGAATTGAATAATTGCATTTCTAAATTTTTGAGAATAAAAAAATAGCTATCTGATAAAACTTGTCTATATAAATATGCAGTTTATATATATATGCATTTTGTTTTAATGCAATTTACATGGTATTTACACAGTACCTTTTTAGCTAATGTTCACAAAATGTATTAAATATCAGCGATGGTTTGGCTATAGGTTTTTTTTAAAAAACAAGGATGAAGTGGAAATAGGGTGCATTTCATAACTTTTCTTTTTATCTGCATAGAGTCATATTCAAATCTTTAAAAGTATGATCTAGAAAATACATGTAACATTGTACCTGACTTTCTGTGGTTGATGATTCCTTTCCCTGAAATTATCAATCTACATCTTCCCTTTTATCATGGGGCTTGGGGGAGTTAAGGTTCATCTGTGGTGACTGTGCAGAGACCCGGTAGGAGAGTCACAGGCAGGCCACCAACCACGACCTGGAGGTCCCAGCTCAAGGTGATGAAGGGGAAGGATAGAAGTACACTCTTGTCCTTTCCTCCTCCACTAATCCAGGGGAGGGAGACTTTACTAATGGTGCAATACATTTTCAAAACTCTTATAACAATGGAAGGTGATACTTTGAGAGGAAACATTCCCCAAAGCTCTGTGTCTCTTAGTTGTCCTCTCTTTATTTATTGGTCTAGTCTTGTTTACCTTTATCCTTAGTCCCATGCAAATCTCTGGGTGTATGTGATTCCTTTGGATGTCAGAAAATGTAAGACAGATAAGAGACAATATAGAGAGCAAAGCTCCTTCTACGTCATCCCACTCCACTCACCATCTCATCGAACCTCAAATGCCAAAAGCCCTTCTTGCTGGAAGAAAGAACTTAAGGTAGCAAATGTTTGAAAGGGGCCAGCAGGGATGTTCTTGCTGAGCAAAGAAGGAGTAAGTAGCTAATAAACTCCAAATTTGAGACTTGCAATTTTGCTGGCATTTACCCACAGACCTAATAGTATGGGTACACACACACACACACACACACACACACACACACACGCACACACACACAGCTATTTTTAAGAATATAGCTTTGTTAAATACAATTGTTGACCCAAGTAGAGAAGCATCATGTGGTAGTAACAGGGGCTTGGTTTAAGATCAAAGAAACTTGGGATGAAATCATGACTCTGTCATTCATTATCTGTGTGATCATGGGTGAGTTACACCATCTCTCTGGGCCTCAGTGCCTTCACCTGTAAATGGGGAAAATAGCCTAATATCTCATGGGCAATTGGGAAGGTTAAATGAGATAATGTATTTGAAAATGCTTACTGTAGTGATCAAAATGTTGTGGGAGTTCAATAAATGTCAATTTCCATTCACAGTCTCGAGGCACTGATATTTTGATTATCTTTCAGCTATTTGTAAAAGGATCTAATTGGTTTGTACTATTTTCAGTTTTATAGAGCCACCCTAAAACTGTATGGACTATAGTTTTAAGACAATAAATATACCCTTAAAATCAATAACTTGCTGATATTTATATATCTTAAATATATAGTTTATATAGTCCAAGTTATCTATACTGGATTTATCTGGAATATAGGTACGATTCAGATATTAATGAAAAATCAAGTCACTTGTCCTACACTCACTGATAAAACATTTTGGATACTTATTTCTACCGATGAATTATGCATGCAAGGGCTGAATGGGGCACACTGATTTACTTTCCCTCTTTTATGCCTTGATTTTCAGGCTGTGTGCAAAGCAGTGTATATTTTTTCTGTCCTGCGCTCCCACTGACTATATTATGCTCATGGGGCTCCTCAAGTGGAGGAGACACGCAGCTATGCTCACGGATGGCAGGCCGACCTATAAAGCCAAGGTAGTGAGCGGGCATTTGGGAGAAAAGATTTTAAAATTAGTGTCAGATGTGGAATTGTTATGCTGAAGTACAACATCTCCACTTAGATGTCAATTCCATTTACACTTCTATGACTTCTCGAAACCCCATCATTTAAAAAAACCCACCTAGGAACAAAAATCTTAAAAACAAGTTACGGCCACAGAGTAGACATGTAAAATAATGAACCTGGGTAACTTTTAAAATTTGACAAATATTTATGTGCCAGGCACTAGTCTAGGTCATTAGAAGTATTAATGAGAAAGAAAACTCAAAACTGAGAACAGCAAGAGGTTTCCAGAGGAAGACAGAGAGCAATAAATATGAAAACAATGCATTAAAAACATGTATTTGACTGTTTTACATGTTAATTGTTAGTATGCTGAAGGTGTTATCTGCCTGGGAAGGATGAGACACACCAAGTCATCAAACAGAAAAAAAAGAAAAAAAAAGAAAAAAAACATCAAGTCATTCTTTGACATAAGTGACAGATTTTCTGTGGCCACCCCCTCTCAGATTTTCTGGTTAGGGAACCACATCCCATTGTGAAAGGGTGATTGTATTATTGGCTGATTGCAGCCAGTGCTGATAATTTTGTGTAGGTTCGTCGAGTCCGCAGATATACTGGGACTGTCTCTGGCATCCTTTGTTTCCTGGTCCCACTCAATTCCAGAGCTGTGGATCAGGGCAGGATGGGCTGCACTCTGTTCACAGGCTGCCTAGCACAGTAGAGGAGAAGTATGGTCACAGAATGAGGAATCTGGAGACGTGGCTTTAAGCCCTGCTCCTGCCACGAATCCACTAAGAGCTCTTTAAGGTTACATCTAGCTCTGTGACTCTAGGGATATGTCGCTATTAAATTGGGAGTTTACCAACATCAGCAGCTATATCTAATTCATGTCTGGTGATAAAAGAAGAAAGGCTGGGATACGTAATTTCTCACAGGAGATAGAGTCCTTCTTCCTTTCCTCACTCTGCTTACTTGATGTAGAACCAGCTTCCCATTCAAAGGGAAGATAATTCTCTGCATTATGACAACTAATTCATTTTATTGTTAGAGAAATTAATGCAAAGAGATCATCAGCCTATGGTACCATGACTAACATCCCATTTAAAGGTAGTGATTGAAACTTTTTTCAACATTCTTTAAAGTACTTTTCCTAAAATATGACCTCCATTTCTTAAAAGTGGTGAACATATTTTGTTAACCAGCATTTTAGTCATTTCATTGTAGAAATCACTTCTGGTATTTGATAGTTGGATGAAAATGTATATAGTACTCTTTGAACTGCTGCAATTGATTGGCTGCTGAGGGTATGAACTGAAAGTTTTTACTAAATGTTGTCAAAGGTAGGAAAGTTTGAAAAGTGTTGCATGTAAAAGCAAAGTATCATTGAAAAGATAATAAACTTTTCTTATAAGAATCTAAAGTGAGAATTTTCAGGGTGTGGTTTTAGGAACATCCATGTTGATTGGTTATCATTAAATGCCACAAACTTTGGCTGGCTATTATAGGATTTTACACAAGCTGCTTCACATCTGAACCTCACTATCTTATTCATAAACTAAGTTTGGGCTGAGGTAAGCTACCTGGGTTCTATAACTTGCGAGTGTCAAGATCCTGAAAATGGTACTCAGGTAAACTGAAGGATTGCAAAAATCTCAGATCTCCTAAGAAGAAGAACCTAACATATCTAAACTGCAAAATGATCCCAGATTTTCTATATTTATTTGTCTACTGTAGGTAAGATAATCTGAAATTTGGTAGTGACTTAAAGTCCTTTATTTATAGGTAACTCTTCCCTCCATGCCCTTCCAACTCATGTGAGGACAATTAGGAAGAAAATTTCCCCTAGGATTGTTTACCAAACAGACCTCCATTTATGCACCTTACTTGCCTGTTAAATTGTAAATACATTATTTAAAGTTAGGAAAACTTAAGATGTTTCCAGATTTGAAGTAAAATACGGTACTTTTGAAAAGATTCTCAGCTATCTGCTGGAATTTGTATTAATTTATAGTATTTGAAGCAAATTATAATAAATAAGCCCTTTATTTCTTAGCATCATACATCTTATTGTCTACATGATCTGATGAGTAACTGATTAAATTAGCACAACCTTTCTCTGTATGGAGACACCGAGCATTATCGGCAGTAGTATATATCATTTCTTAACAAATTCCTCTGTGCTTTTTCTTAAGCCTGTTAGGTTGATTCCATTCAATCAATAGAAAATGTTCATAAGAAAAATATTGCTAGTAAATTCTTATTCTTTCTCAGTACACATCATAGTTTAGCGTGTCAGAAATATTTCCATGTATGCACAATAAAACCTTTCTGTTTGACAAACATAAGGATGCCGAAGGTGTTTTTGTCAAATGCATCACCTCAAGCTATATAGCTGATGATAGGCATTTGATCACCTTGCCAACTGTCTTATATCTGAGAAACAAAGGAAACTACACATGTATATTAAAACTGATTAGCATTGTACCCTAAAGCAATTAAATAAATATTAGAAGAAACTCCCACAGCCCTTTGTTTTGCTATAAGGGGCTCAGCTGTGCATCTTCTAACCCTAACTACATCACTTCAAATTACCAGTAAATTAACAGAGGAACACTTTCAACCTCAGAGCAGATTTGATCCAAATAGTCTTTAAATGCCATTTCTGTTCCTATTAACCTAAAGATCGGCATAGCAGATATTTTCTCGAGGCTGCCCAGCAGTCCAGGGCATTAACGGCGAAGTTGTGACAGCACTTTTCATGATGATTTATGATTCCGTGTTTAACTTGATTACGCCAATGCTGACTCTGAATACTATTTCAATTAGTGCACAGAAGGTCACATCACAAATATTCCTCTATAATCTATTCCTATTAACACTAATACACAGAGTAACCAAATCTTTTCACCCTTGTTGATTCACATCATCCATAGCCCTAACTGCAGGCTTGTTTACCAGTTTACTGCTTTGGACACTTCCGAAATGGTAATTTTCACTCCTTTGAGTATCATTAATAGCTGTACTATGACATAGGGAATAAAGCATCTCTCTGCTGGCATTTGTGCATTAATAATTATCAAAGCCTCAGATTTATTAAACAGGAGGTATGCTTTCTAAAATGCCTGTCTGAAGCACTATTTCACAACCAATTACTAAATAAATATACAAAAGATTTTTTAGGGAAATGAAACTGGCTTCCGCCTAAAATCAATTTTAGCAACAACTCTGTCTCATTATTGCTCCCTTAACGACTTCAGGGAATTGCTCCTATATATATGTAACCAATCATAATCCAGTTTTCTTTTTTTGACTAATTTCTACGTCTAATCATTGGGGAAAACAGAGAATATTGGGTCATCAGGTCTTTCTTTTCTACCTGCAAACTGCTTATTAAAAAGTCCCTGTGGTACAAAATTAAGACTACAAAGAGGAATGGAGTTTTACGGAAAAAAAAAAAAAAAAGTTTTCAATTTGTCCAAAGGTTAAAGTGAAACCAACTGCTAGAGACAAAATCCACACATCATTTAAACAATTAGTGAGGAATGTTCAAAGACTTTGTGTTCAAAGTACTCACAATTGGTATTTTAAGTTGTATGTGGAGGGAATCTAGACTTAAAGTTAATTAACAATAAACCAAGAAGGCTTCATTGCAGACGTTTAACTATGCACAGAGAGGCTGGCGTCCAGCGGAGAACGTGGTGGGAAATGGGAGTGGAAAGCTGGAATGTTACAGTGCTCAGTGGGCCCCCCATAAATGCCTTATTAACAACGATGATGTCAGCCTTGCAAAATATTAAAGGAGCCTTGTCTCCGTGGATTGCTTTTTTCTCATTTTTAGTAACGTGAAAAAAAATTTTTTTTATAACAAAACATTTACAGAAGGAAAAAAAAAAAGCAGTAGTAGAGAATTGTTTCACAGCCTACTATTGCCAACTCTGGCAAGCTTGCTTTTAGGGATTCTCCAGCAATCAAGAATCATATTCATATTCCTCTCACAGCTGACTTTCCTGATTTTTCATGAGATATTTGTTATAAGTATAGTGCCTGTTGGAGCAGGAAACAGCTTTCTTTTTTGGTGGGAGACTGAATTTGAGTAATTATGGCACTTTTAAAAAGTCAAAACTGACAATAGAATTTATAAAAAAATCTCAATTGACATGGCCTTATTTCTTTACAGTGTTTTTATACAATTGCTCCACACACCACTTCAGCAAAATGTAGACAGCTAGCCAATACTGATTATGTATCAATCTATTCTTTTGTCCCCCGTAACACATTTCCTTCTCTTCAGAGTTCCTTTCTCCCACCCCACCTTCCTCTGGACTGGATTCCTAGGTCATCTTTCCTTGTTAGACTATTAACTGACAAATAAGATAGTACCCAATGCTGAATCAATGTGTGAGCCCCGCAACTACAGACTTAAAAGGGGAATGTTGGAGAATATAAAAACAGAACTCCAGCTGTAAACATGATGTGTGATGGGATTATAATTAGTGGGTTAGGGTGCTGCTAAATAATTCCTTTAACACAGCAGAGAAGAAGTCATCTATTCCATCTGGAAAGCTTTCCCCAACTCATTAGGACACTAGAGGACACATCCCCTACAGGATCAGTCCCCCTACAGGAACTATAAGATCTAGGAAGATGCAGGCCTTGTCTCTGAGATGTGCCGTCTAGTCTTACACATTACGGATTCCTAAAACTGAAGGGAAAATGGACTCCAAGCTCCTAAGTTTCCAACTGTCTATTACTTTCATGTTATAAAGTAAACTCTCAAAACCTGAGAAACTGAGAAGAAGTCATCCCTTATGATGGTATATATCAATGTACTGTGTATAGTGCCTGGCATATACTAGATGCTCGAGGAAAATTAATTTTCTTCCTCCCATCCTCTCTTGCTTTGTATTCTCCCTCTCACTCTCACGTCCCCTCTACCCTGGAATAGACTTTCAAAAGTGAAGTGGCTGGAAGACAGAAGTCAGTTATTCTGGAGGTGTGTGTTCTGTGCCCCTCCCCCCAACCTCTGTCCTTCACTGTAGTTGATACCAAAACGGTTGGAACAGACAGCTGTTTGCAAAGATTTTAAATATGTAGGGGATTAACTTTCCATCCCAATACTGGAATGCTAACTTAAAACTTATTTAGGAGTAGAGGGAGAATCCAGAAGGGGGAGGGAGGAAGACTTTCATGCCAGGATAGCAAAGTGGAAGAATCATCTAATTTCTCTTAGTTGCCTGAAGACGTACTTAAGGGGGCTTAAGTATGGACTGACAAAGATGAATGAACCTCCTTATTGTTGCATTAATAGGATAGTTAGAGTTAAGGATCAGTGAACATTTATTCTTATAATAAAAGCTTTCTTTAGTTTTCCATATAAATGTACTTCTTTGTGTAATAGTATCTGTGTAGTAATCATAAGTGATGCTTCGCCTACACGTCTGAGTGATTAGGGAATAGTTATAAATTTTTATATGCATATATCTATATCTCCATGTGGATATAGCCTTTCTTCTTTTTACAGGTGGTTCATAAAAGGGTTGTAATAGAAAAGATCCACTTCAAATGAAAGGTTGAGCTGTTACGTCTAGATTGAGAGCGATCACAGAGATTAGCCCCTTGCCCTGAGTAATTTATAAAAAGCAAATGAGGGACTGGTGGCCATGAAAATAAATATAATTAACCCACTTAGAAAAACCTTCACCCTTCTTACAGATAGTTTCTGCTTCATCAGACTGACTAGAGTTACACGCAAATAAATTAAGCAAAAGATTCCAAGATTTTAAAGTTTCTTTCTAATTTCTTCATAAATAATTGGCCTCTAGAAGAATAGGCCCATTTTTCAAACTCTGAATAAGCACCTCATGTATATGAGTCAGTTCATAATTTTTGCACAGATGTCACACTCCACGGGATATAAAAACAAACTAAAGATAGCCGGCCATATAATGTGCAGATATATCATCGGTACAGATGCTCAGTAGAGCTAGTGCATTTTTTTTTCCTAAAACAAATCTCAAATCTACATATCTTGAAGATATAAATTTCTCATTTGTTATTCTTGGACATGCTCTTTATTTTTTTAAGTGAATTTTTAAAAAGTTCCAGACCCACAAAGCTGGCATGAAACTGACACGGCTGGAAAAGCATCCCATCCTGACACAAAGAAGATGCAACAAAGACTGTGTTTTTCTGACACTGCCCCCGAGAGCCTGCTTAGTGAGAATGAACAGCACTCTTTCCAATTAATTCAGGCTTTTGACTCAGCCATTTGGAGTCCTGTACCCTGACAAAGAGCCCACAAATTTTACTGGCATGTGTCATTTACCGCAAATCTTCCTTTTGGGCCTGGAACACACAATAATGCCTTACTTAGAACTGGGTTGAAGAAGGAAAAATCTTTCCTAGATGGTTCTTCCAGTTTGTGACCATAAGTGATTCATTTGAGCAGAACCGCTCTCTCAGTGGGTTGATGAAATAATGTGACTGCTGCGCCACTATATTTGTACAACCCCCATAAGCAGAGTGTTGAATAAGATTACGGTGGTTGTCTGGGGATTCTGGGGACAGCTGCTCTGTAAAAGGGAGAATGTCAGATATTGATCACAATCCTTTCCTCAGGAAACACCCTATGAGGGAAATGCCCAAGTTTCATTTTGGAGGCAGAATATTGTTCTTATGGGAGGGGGAAGGTCTGATAGCCTAAGTTTGAACTGACTCTTAGTTGTGTTATTTAACTTGCAAAGCCTCAGTTTTTGCATCTGTAAAGTCAGAACTGTAATGGTACTTTGGCTAACTGTGAGGATTAAATAAGATAATGCATGGAAAATGCCTGGCACATAGGTCTCAACCTTCGTTTTTTTGTTGCTGTTCTCTGTCTTACATGGTAGAAATGACTGGAAGGATTCGGTCACACTCTTCTGTGGAATGTTGGCTGAAGTGTTCTCAATACTCGTATGTGTGACATTTGAAGGACTTACCTCCTCTGATCTTTGAGTATGTCCTTTCCTGTAATCGTATCATAGGGGATTAGAATAGGGCACATTTATGCAGTGGTAAAGTTTGTTGTAAGCAATTCTTCCCTCCATCTTTTGGCACCCTCTCCTAACTTTTCCTTTCTCCTTTCCTCTTTCTTTGGGTAAAGCCGTCAAGTATCTTTATCTGCAATGTAAATGTACCTCAAAAACTACACTGTGGAGAGGGTCCTGATAAGATAGTGAAAATGATCGATGTTGTGTGTGAGTAAGGGGCAAAAGAGGGTCATCTAAAGGCAGATCAAAAAGATTGAAACTCTTCTGGGACCTGGCAAAGGGAAAAGTTCTTTCCTCTAAGTGGGACGAACAGGACTCTGGATTCCGACACCACGTATGTTGGAAGGGGTGTGACATGAGGGTCAGGGGACGTACATTTCAGTTAATCCTCTCCGTTCTGGAAGTACAAACTTCAAGAGGTCATCTTTTCCTTGTGATGTTTAATCTTCTCATGCATATAACCATAATACCTGCCTCACAAGTTTGTTGTAAGAATTTAAGAAATGATTTGCTTCTGCATGAAAATCTTTGAAGATTATGAACACCACCCACACGACAGTTATTAATAATAGTAATAATGGATCTTAAAGGTCTCCAAAACTATGGAAGAATGATAAGGTGAGGATGGACGAGATGAACAAGCAAACTTTAAAGCTTGAAAAGATGTAAATTTAGAAGCAGCCAACTAACCTAACAGTCTGGGTGGAGAAACTTTTTTCTACAAGGTCTATGGGGAATACAAGGAACAAATAAAGAAAAGCACTATTTCAATGCAAGGAAGTAAACCCAGGGAGCTCATTCTTCCAGGAGTGACACGCGTTGAAAAAAAGTTAGTAAATTTCTTGGTAATAATAACAATAAGAACAATATAGCTATGGTGTGATAACAGTGGTGAACACTTTTACTATCTCATTTGCTTAAACCAAACCAGATGTTTTTGTAATGATTGGAATTTTTGGATTTATTGGAATGAAAAATTAATCCTTTAATTATTAAAATTCTTTTCAAACACGTTGTTTGACATCAATTTTGGTGGAGTGGAGAGTGGAAGGGAGACCTAGAGAATGAACACCTTTACAACAATATCTTCCATCCCTCCTCCCTCCCTCCTTGTCTCTCTCCTGTCTTTCTCTCTCTCTCTCTCCCTTCCTTCGAGTTCTTGTGTTCTCAATAATTGAAAACTAGAGAAAATACTTTCCATGTCATTCCCTTTACTGTGTTCATCACATTTATTATCACAAAATTTGACCTCTTATAATTATTTGGTAATCATTTATTATTGTTATAGTATAAATATACTTTCCTAATTAGGGTCAGTTTGAGGATATCCAAACTACAACTGGTAGAAATAGAATTATGACTGTAATGTCCTATTTATAGTTCCTCGCACAGGCTTCTTCTAGAATCTTACAGATTCTGGGAAAGCATATACCCAAAAAGGCTGTAGTACAATCTCATTTCTGAGGTGAAGTTAATTTCTAATAAATTTCATCACAATAAGATACAGATTTTTCTTTAAATTCAAAATTCCTCAAATGGGAACTGACCATTTTCTCAAAACAAACTTTGCCCGCTAGTTTTTTGGTAGACTCAAGTTAGACGTAGTTTTTACTAAATATTACAATTTGTTTGGATGTATGAGTTAAACTTCATTATTGCTTGGTATTACATGTAAACTTTGACTTTGGAAACACAATTCTAGATTTCTTTTGCCTAAACTGACTTTGCCCTTAGTGAATACTTCCTATAAAAAGTGACAACGTTTATGGTGGCGACAGCTAGTGAGCCTCTTGGGGCTGCACCAGGCTACAGTAAATGAAAAGCTCTTTGCAGACTGAATTTTAGTTGTGTATTGTTATTTGTCTTAGAATCCATTTATTAGTCCAGCGATAATGTGACAGTTGACTCTTACAGTAACACAGTACTCATTAGCTAGCTTGACAGGGAGGTGCCAACATCCGCTGAAGATTGTATTTTATTAATCTTCATGGCTCATTTGGAAGCCTAGCTGGCTATCTTGTAATGTGCCCTCATGCTGACTGGGACAGAGACGTGTAGCCACGCTTACGGCTGAAGAATATAAACTTGCATGGTAGGCTCTTTCTCTTTCTTTGACTTGAAAAGCAGAAATCTAGTCCAGCACAAGTGGGATGCTGTGTCCAGTGAAAATTTCCTTCCTAACAATCTGTACATTCCTTCTAAATGCTAAGGACCATTTGAACTTAAAACTGCTCAGCGCTTGGTTGATATACATGCTGAAATCTGAGGAGAGATTGAATTAAGTTTAATGTGAATGTTCAAATGCCTTGAAATAGTATAGCTTGCCATCATATCTCTGTTTCCTCAATTTTTTTTTGTGTGTGTGTGGTGATAAAAATGGTCTTCCGAGTTGATCCAGATTTTCTTCAAACTTACTAAATATGCATATATCATGGTCTTTGGGTCTTGGAAAAAAATTAGCTTGTGTTTGAAGAAACTAAAGCAAACATCCTAACTCAGCGCTTCCAATGTTCTTATTCTGTTGACTTTTTGTTTTCAGTTCAATTTTTGTTGTGAGTATATTTGTTAGGGATTTTATTGGGTTCTTTACCAATCACACAGAAACGTCTTACAAGGTAGTTGTTTATCTTAAAAAATGATTTTGAAAATAAATATTTTGCAAGAAGGTGAAAAATTTCCAAACCATCCCACTTTGGTGACTTTCTAGACAAATAAGCTATTATTTGTTTTTAAACCTCTACATATGCTGTCCTAAGTCTGTACTTCCAAAAGGGTTTTCACTTATTTTTTATCAACTCAAACATGTTTTACTCCATATTAACTGAAAATATATTTGATTTGGATGTTTTCTCTGGCACTACGCTAATAAGGCTAATCAAGATGAGATTCCAACCCTTAAAAAAAATGAAATCAACATGTGGTTTAATTCTCACTACTAATACTACCTTGAAAGACTGTTAAGCTTCTGATAGAAAACAATAAAAAACAAGGAAATTCACTGTTAAAACGGCAACATACCATATGTCCTTTAATACCTAATTACAACAGGGGTACAATGAGAAAGTCATTAAACCTGCACCCTATTGTGCGTAGGTATCTGAGGACATATGGTGCCTTTCAACCATTAGTATGAATTTGATTGCATCTGTGATTTTCTGTTACAACTTTGACAGTATTTTTCCAGAAGAAAATGTCGGTAGACATATTGGTCATTGAGAAGAATTGCCAACAATGAGAAATGGGACCATTTTTACCCCTCCAGAGTTAGGTGATTATAAATTGCATAAAGGCCTACTAATAACCTTGTTTGTGCTTCTGACTTTCAATGTATTTTGATGCATTATTTTTTTCATTGAAAATTTCTCATTCAAGCAAATTATTTGTACTTGCCAGATGAGGGAATTTTACTTGAGTCCTTTTAAAGTATGGATTTCTCATGAGATAGTGCCTGTTATATCAAAAATTTTAAGTGATAAAAGGGAGCACCATGTCTATACATTCTCCAATGGAGAAGGAATTATTTATTCAAAACTGCATATTCTTTGTATTTCATTCAATTATTCATTATTTCATATGGCAAATATTGATTGAGCACGTTATTTGCTGTCAGTTATTTTAAAGATTTAGACAACAACAGTGTAAAAAACAAAACAAAACAAAACAGGCAAGACCTCACCAACCATATATTCTAGCAAAGAGAAACAAGAGACAAACATGAATATGGTTCTCAGATGATGATAAATGCTGTGAAGATAAACAAAGAATTAAAGGGAGTATGAGTGTACGAGGGAGCGTGGGTAAGGGTTTGTTGCTTCTCTGCTTATGAGACATGCTGATTAGAGGGCACAGGGGAGGGACCAGCTGGGAGTCCTGGGCTTCATACGACCGATGTGGACAGAGATAAAGGGCTGATCTCAAGGCAGATAGTAGGTGGGGAGATGGTGGTAAGTGTTGGGGGACAAGGGGTAGGGTCTTGCCATGGGCCCTGGAGTTCTGGGTCCCCTCTCCACTTCTGGGAGAAGGTGACTCTCTGTGGAGCTCCTGAAGCACCTGGGGTCTCACCCCTTCCCCTTGAGTTATTGGGGGTGGACCAGGCTTGGGGACTCTTGTGTCTATCACATATTTTTATTGCTGTTATCGACCCAGAGCTAGATTAGAGACTTCCCACAGATGACAAAAATCCTGAAGATATTTACTACTGTTCACGTTTGTTGCTATGTACATTTTCCCTATAGGTGGCATATCTTCATTTATTTAGAAAGCTTGAAAAAATTCTGAAAAGTAAAGTTTCCTGTTCCATAAAGTCTTAGTAATTGAGAATGCTGTCATGTGTTACAAATTTATCCTGGAACACTGCAATGAATTGTTTTGGCTATAAATATTTCATATTGTTTTTGCCATAAAATACTAGTTTAATCACTATTTATGCACATTGGCCTACTTGGAACACATGCTTTTTTCAAAGGAATGCTACCATCTTGGTTTAAGGACCTTTACTTCCGTGGCTGTGGCTTGCTGCTGACTAGGGACTGAAATCAGATTAGGGCCTGGTCCTAAACCCAGAACAATAGGACTTTAACTCCAGTTTAGGAAATTGCTACAATATATGCTATGCAAAGAAATGAAACTGTGGATACAAGATTCCCAAAGACGGAGATTTTGCTATTATGCAATTAACAAGAACTCTTGTCCACTGAAGTATATTTCTTTTTATAGAAATTTTCAAACTTAGAATTTTTAGCAGCAGGCAGGGAGGTGGTGGGAAACCTGTTTTAAAAACTGACTTCCGTGGGTAAAAAGAGAATTGTATGTTGGTGAGGGTTCACTATTCATCCTAATGGATTCTTAACATAGTAGCCTAATTAGTGACATTTAAATATCATTTCACTTCTCTTTATTCTCATCTCACCAAAAGCATTAAAGGCCAGCCCATTGGGACATAACAGCAAGTTTAAAATATATGAAATCAAATCCTCCTGCATCCAACCCATATTTACTGCTGGTTTAATTCTACCATGGAAATATAGTTAAATTACTGTTTCAAGGTTTTTAAAGGGACCAACTTTTGACAAGAATTGAAAGGAGAGTATTTTACTAAAATTTTGATGTGATTATAAATTGAGAAGTTTTCTAGTATGTATAACTGAACATAGGTCTTTACTTTTTACATTTGTTTAACCTTGAGTAATTTTCCAAAACTGGTAATTATATCAACAGCTAGTCACACCAAGACGTCATTGAGGCTTGTGACAATGGACTGAAGTTCTTTTTTCTCAGGTCTAAGCATTTCCGTGAGTGGAGGAAAACTTAATAAAAAAAGAGTTGAGATTTAACACCAGAGACCTGAATTTGCAACTAAACAGTTAGAGAGACTGACCCAGCCACTTTTCTTTAATTTTCCATCTATATTATTGTGAATAAAATTTTCAAAAATTTCGCTGCCTACTTCCCAAGGCAGTCATCATTTGGTTGTGGAAAGCATTCAGTGATCTGGGATAAAAACACAAAAGTATTATTTACATAACTGAGGCATTTACATATAATCTACCTTGTACTGGGCACTTAACCATCCACGGTGATTCCTTAGCACTTATGGACATGTCATTTGCGCTATGATAGGTAATCCGTTTGTCTCTATCCTATCTCCGCTTTCTATTATAAACAAAAACTGCTTCCTGACTTAACTGTGAGTGCCTTAGTAACAGGGACACTTGTACCTATACCTGGCCCATACTAAGTGCTCAATGAATGTTTGCTATTTATAGGGGTGAGGACAGATCTCTGTAAATATTCAATCAATGCTGTTATGATTGGTCTGTTTGGAAGGATCATTATTTATTGAGAAATTAAAATATTAATCTCTTTTGTCTCCTCTTCTATGTCAAGAATTTAACTAGAACATTTTGTTCCCTTGCCTCAAGACCATTGTTTTTCAGAGCAGAAGATAGAATTTGCTTGAACATACTGATAAACTGTTTCCCCTGCATCCAAACCATATTTACTACTGGTTTTAATTTTCAAAAGCCAAAGTTCTTTGAGGACATTATGGCAGACTCTTACCAGAGGGGACAAAAGGAAAGAAAAATGCTTGGAGAAAGAGAGGTGCAAGTGGCTGCTTCTGCATTGGAGAGTGAGTTCTCGGGACTAAGACAGAATCTACCATACTTCTTCTGGCCCTCTGTGACATGCAGGACTTGGGGGCATGATTCATGGTGCACCTCAGGAGCTGGGCTCTTGGCACTGGAGCTCCAGACTCGAAGAATTCCTGTGACCTAGCAGCCACGCAGCCCTGCCCCTCCCAGGGATCATTCAGACTGAGAGAATAGCAAAGAGTGACTGAGGATCTAGAAGACCAGAAAAACTCTTCACAATGACCCTGCATGCTGAAGATTTCTGGAGATTCCCAGACCAAGTGGGTGATGAAAAAGACCCTAGAGTAAAACAAGGAAAGTGTTTTCAAAAGGCTTATCTAAAACATGGCCCCAGTATTACAGGTAACAAGACTAAGTGAAGGAGAGATAGGTGCTATGGAAATGCAACCAAAATAGACATCTCCTAGAGAGATTAAGCTAGATTTTCTCTCTCTCTCTCTCTCTCTCTCTCTCTCTCTCTCTCTCTCTCTCTCTCTATCTCTCTCTCTCTTTTTCCTGACATATCTTCACAATTCCTCTTTTGGGCATTGTTTGGCCACCACAATCTGAACCTAACCTGCCTTTCAAGTCTTATCTACAATGACACTCTTCCCACACTTGAGCACACCTAAATGTGTGTTTTCTCCAACATCTTCCCAAGTAATTAGGATCTTTGAGTGACAACACTAGAATCGTACTACTTTGTACCTTGTTACTACTGTGGTAAATCTGAATCAAGTGTCTTGACTACTTGAATAGTTCAATTTCCTATTAAAAAGGAAAGTATAGATGTGGAGCAGAAGAGTAATATTTGTCTTCAGTTTTGAGATTATTAGTAATACTGAAAAATTTAGTACCATTCATACAAAATGTAGGCATTTGACTGAGTGATTAGAAATAGAAGTAAACACTGGAAAGATGCTGGGATAAATGGAAGACTGGGCTGGCCTGCCATGCAGTTTGACAAGCGTCTTTCTTCTGCCTTTTTCTTATCCACATGTGTTTTTGTACTCAAGTATGAACCTTCCACAGGAGACAGCAGGTGAAGCCCAACAAGAAGGAAAATGACAACAGACCTTGAAAAATGACAACAGATGATTAAAATCACTTAAGTTGTTAGTGTCCCCAGGGCATATGACAGACACTGCCCTAGCCAGCATTGCACATGGGGGTCTGTTGAGCATCAGTGTCTCTAATGGCTTTCATAATCTCATTTACAAGAGAAGAGGACATTTTTAAAACCTCTCTTCCCACATTCTAGACCTCTCAATATAAATATAGGAACAAGACACATTGTGCTTCCTGATGTCCAAAAATAAATCTTGCAGTGGTTATATTTTAGTTTTCCATTTTGATCCTTGATGGATTGAGGTCTAAGTGTGAATTTAGGGTGATTCGACCTCATGGCTACTTGTGACTAAAAGACAACATAGATTATTGCTTCTATTGAAAGCATGGGTCTATTTAAATTAGGTACTTGATTTCTCTTTAATTCTTCTTCATTTTTTTTAAACATGCATTACTCAGCATGAGTCAAATAAATTCTGTATCATCTATGGGTCTACCCTTTTAATAACACTTGCTTAGGTTAAGGAACTACTTTAAGAAATTATGCTTTACTACCCCTGCAGACTGTAAAAAATTCAGTTTCGGTGTATCTTATGAGCTTGCGAGTGCTATTATGAATGCTAGAACTAAGTTTTTAAAACCATAATGTAATACAGGGTGAAACGGGTCACTATGCAGACATGCTTATCTATGATGCAGAAGAAAGTAAAATATGAAACATAAAATCAGAAATATTTTACAGACAAAACATGCATATACAGTTATGTTACTCTTCCATTTTAAAATGAATTTTGGGAAGAGCAGTTGGAGATTAGGGACACAGGTTTGTTACTTGACATCATATAATAGCTACATAACCTTGGCCTTATAACCTTAACTTCCCTTAGCCTTAGTTTCCTTTTCCACTAATTAAAAGATTAGCACTAAGGTAATTTCAACTGCACGTTTATTGTCATCCATATACTAATCAATGTATTTTTTTGAGGCCAAAACATTATTTTAAGGGAAACTTCTGACTAAGGGTTTAATATGGCATAGACGAGCTTTAATTGGCATTTTAATTCAATATAATTTAGAACATTAAATTTTATCTCCTCAGAAGAAAAAGCATAATTGTTGAAGGCCCTGGGCTTTTATCAAATGGAAGAGATGAGAGAGGCATACCGTAACCATTGTTTCTTTTCTGCATTCATAATCTATCCTGGTAATGAAAGATAGATTGTAAAGCAATTTAGTTTGTGATTGATAAGGTGAATATATATTATCAAAGACAATTAAACCATATAAAAGTTTGCAATTATTTCTGAGATCTTTGAGTTGAGCAAACTTGAAAATGAAAGAGGTGAAGGTGGTTTAAGGTGTTGCTGGTCACTTTCATTCATAGGGTCATTTAAATATTATGCTAATGAAGAAAACTGGAATAAAGTATTATTCTATTAATGTATTTAATGGTAGACCCTAGTAGAAACATATGATAAATAAATACAATGTCAAGTTAGAAAAAATGTTGTAGTTTCATGTTGTTGGTTTGCAAATTGAATTTTTACATAAAATTTACACTAAATGGAACCTCATTATATAGTGATGAGGTCCAGTATGATCCAAATCATTAAAATCACTGTACTGCTTAATGATTCACTAAGTGGTACTGCAGTGCCATAAATTTAGCACTAGTTTCATGATTCAAAACACCAGACTGAGACACCAGCAAATCGTATGTGGATCATTAAATTTACAATGAATGTCAGAGATGAAATAAGGGGGAAAAAACACTTTGAGAGATAGGGATAATATGTGCTCTAAGGTGACATACATCAAGATAAATGATCTTATACCACTTGTGCTTGGATAATAATAGGGGGTAGTTTTTTTTGTTATTCCTCATTTCATAATTTCCAGAGGGGCTGGAAGTCTAAACTCCTACGAATTAAAGCAGCTGTCACTTTTTGACTACCCTGTGATATGTTTCATTTATATTTATAATATATACATTTATATATGCCATTATATTTTAAAGTTTGCTGTTTTTGCCTAGACATTATGGCTCATCTAATTTCCTATAATATTAGTTCAAAATTACTTTTATGGTTGAATGAAATCTGGACTGGTAATACATGAAAGCTACTAAGAATACAAGGTTTAATTCTGAAACCCTTAACGATGTTTTAAATCACACCCTCAATGAAATTTTAGCATTATCTTAGCATTTATGCTTCAGAATTTGTGACTTTCTGTATTGCAACCTATAAAATATGAAACTAAATATGCTCAAGTTATGCTAGATTCTCATAATCCATGAGTTTTGTTCTTTAGAGAACTGAGGAATTCACATTTGAGAGTACACTCCTTGCACATATGATTTGGAACATGAGAGGCAAACATTTCTTTGGATCACAAGTAAATCTACCCATAGGCCTTTTATATAGAGTATGCAAGACATTATTATTTTTTAATAGTCTGTTTAACATTGAAAAGTGGTATGGTGTCTCTAACACAGTGTGTTAGCCAACAGTGCTATTCTTCTGTTAGGAAAACCCTAATATTTGTCACAGGGTGAAGGTCTTAGACATGTTATGCTAACTTCTGAATCTAAGGCAATTTATTAATCTTGGGGTGTATCAGAACCTATTTTAGTCAATTATGTCAGTGAAACCCTATGGACTTTCAGACAAAAACCTTGCCCACATGTTGTCTTTATCAAGTAAGGTGTATTGAATAGCCTCTGTAAGTCATAATTAAACAAAAAAAAAAAAATTTTTTTTGGCTTGTCTGCTTATGTCTAGCAGAAGAATGACATGAACAATAACAACAACAAAAATCTCAAGAAACTCTGAAACAGAAATGCATACCTGGGGTCACGGGATCATGTCCTTTAGTTCCATGATTTATTTATTAAAAAGTTCTATGGAGAAAGAACTGTGTGCTGGTGAAGACAATTCATGGAAGGAACACAGCAAACACTGCTATCAGTGTCTAGTCCAGCGCGGAGAAGGATGGGCTTTTTCTTCAAGAGTCAAGGATAGTTTGATTCTGGCTACTGGGCCATAAAATGGAACATTGAGAAGGAGATTATTTATTCCTTCTTGCAAACATTGAAATGCTTTTAAATCTAGCTTCTTTCTCTTTGGGGGAAAATTTCAATTGGAAGATAAGAAAAGAGGAAATGTGTTCAATGAAATCAATTAAGACTGATTAGTCTACTTAACCTTTGGGATTTTCTGTATGTACCTCAGTGATACGGAGTTTTAGTCAAGCCGGCTAAATACTTAACAATAATTTCTTCTTTCAGAAAGAGTATTAGTAACAATAACTATCCAAATGAATTTCTACGGCCTTCCCCCTTGCCCAACATTTATGAAGGTCTTGGACTGTCCAAGTCAAACACGGAACAACAAACAAATCAAACACCAAAAGACCAAAGGGAACTATAAAAAAGAAATGTATTCACTTTGTCCTTGAAACTATGAAAACAATTTCTAGAATAAACAGGTTATGAAAACAGGATAGGATATTCTGTCACCACATGCCGGGCCTGTTATCTAGAAATTGCTTATAGCAGAAGGGTATAGATAGTTAGAAGAGAAGATAAAAAGTGTTATTGTAGTCTTCCATAATAAGCCTTTGGACAAGATTGTAAAATGTGGCAGTTTAGTAAAGTTCTGAGACAAAACAAATGGCAAATAGCATTTCACTGCTTATCCTGCAATCCACTCTGGTCAAATGCTGGGCCGTAAAAGAATTTTCTCTATTTTTTTCTCTGCCTCTGAGATTTCTCCTAAATCTATGTAAGAAGTATAATATTTTATAAACTTTCCTGACTTATATGCTCTGAATAATAAACCAACTTTCCTCTATCAGTACTAGGTTCAGGTAAGAGGGAAAAGAGAATATCATTTTGGTAAAGAGAAAGATCTGATATAAGGGAATGTTCTGTTCAGTTAGGCAGAGAAAGTGGATCCCCCCAACCCCCTAATCTTCAGGTCTGAGAATTTGGTGGGGAAGAGATGAGAGGCCTAAGGCAGGAAAGTTTCAGAAATATGTTCTAGTGTTTTCTCCTTAGGGCCTCAAAGGTCTGAACAGAGAGAAGGTAAATTAGCCAGACTAAGATGCAAACAAAAGGTAGAGGGGCTTTTGTTCCAGTTTCTGTTCTTTCCTTGGTGTGTACGTGAGGGGATGCTCTGAAGAGACACTGAGCAGGAGGCCTGTGCGCTCACATGGGGCTGCCCATATATTGAAAGGAAGCAGAACGGAGGCTTTCAGGCAGATATAGGGTTTAATTTGCATCCCTAAAGTTCCATTGGTTACCATATGTCAGGAATAATGAGATGAGGGCCAGTGAACAACCCTGGAGCTTGACATGCCAGGGGCTGAGAGGGACCCTGGAGGACAGTAGTTGGATAGAGGATGTGACAGAGACTCAGAGGAGGCTTCAGCTGGTACAAGCAAGAGTGGAGGAGAGAAGCAAAAATCAAGTCCATAAGATAGGCCAGCAGGTGATGACCTGGCCAAGAAATAATCAACTGCTGGTTTATCAGCTGTAATTATTTCCTATGGAGTATAAAAGAATGGCCATATGTGGGAAAGAGCCAGCCGTGTTCTACAGATGACAGACAGACATTGTGTGACCAAGAGCCATTATAAGGCTCAGGGATCCCGTTAATCCCAACACCCTGAAGTTTTGTGTCGTTTATCATATACAAAGATATTGTTTTAGACTGCAGCAAGAGAGGCAGGGGGAAATCTGCTGAGTGAACGTCTTCCATAGACTGATTTAAACCAAGAGAGAGACTTTCAATTATTGGTTCAGACTACATTTGAATCCAGATTGGACTAAATTTAATTTTCCCACCATTACTCAATTGGTTGGAGGCTTTATGAGGAAGATCAAATCAGTTATAAAGGAGCCATGTTTTCCTTGCATATTTGAGTTGTAATGTGATAAACATATGTAATGGGGCAGAAAATTTAATCAACTCGATAGTTGTTGGTTCTCTATGGGTTGAAACTAGGAGGAGCTGCACTTCCTTCAGCCTGAACAAAGCTGGAGAGACCAGTGGGATGGGGTCTCTATAACGAGGTCATTAGGCTGGGGGCCAACTCAAATGTGTTGCCCAGACAAGGCCTCGAGGTCCCATAAAGGAATGCATATGTCTAGCTCGCCGAGTATATGCAACAGCATAATGATTAAGCCGCTGGTGGAAAATTTCAATCTGAATATGAGTGCATCTGGGATGAATGACTTCTCTCAGAATGTCTGGCTTATGTCTGAACGATCTGTTTCTCCACCGTTGTGAGCATTGACTATCCATAAAAAGCTCATCATGGTCAGAAACAATGTTCGTTCAGCTGATGGTCAACAATATAAACGGTCTTGTTTGGATCAGGTCTTCCACATCTTTAATGTGACTCCAGCACTTAATACATTTTGCATACTAATGCCCTTTGACTAGAGAAATAGCTTTCTTGCAATCTCTGTTTTGCATTGTGAGCTGTTTCTTTTGCTTAACAGAAGATGCTGGCTGTTGCTTTAGTTCAGGGGTAAGAGGTTGTACTTCAATCACTTTATGAAGAATTTTCACTTAATCTCACTCCAAGGGGGCTGGTTTCCTCTCTTTCTCGAGGAATGACGAGGAGTAGAGAAGAGAATAAGGTAGAATAGAGAGAGAGGCAAAGAAATGTGTAATTACTTTCCCTTTCTAGTGTTGCATGTAGTAGTTTGTACAGGTATCAATTTTTATTTATATCTCCACGTTTGTGAATGGTATACAACCTTGAAAATTATCTAAAACTAGGACTTAGAAGAAGTTCCCTTTAAGGATGTTATCTAAATTACCCCATTCAGTTTAATTTCCCTTTAAAATATAGGTTCTGAAAATACCTGTTTTTTCCAGGTCCCTTTCCAGATAACTCCTTTGATGAACCATCAATAAGTGTTCTAAATATCTATCATGTACTAAACCTATACAGAGATTCCATCTTCCACCTCATGGAAGCTTCAGGCAATGAAGAACAATAAAAAAATGTGTTTTTTTGGGGGGTGTAGGATTTCTGGGAGGAGTATGTAAGAAATGGTAGAGAGATCAAATATGGACAATATTCCTTTCCACAGACATATATTAAAGAGAGCTTTAAGAAGAAGTGGGTGTCCTGGTTTTCTAGCCCTATTCTGCCTTTAATGCCATGGGTGACTTTGACTATATCCACTTTCTCACATCTCTAAAGTAATCACTGATTTCACAGAGTGGATGTGAGCAAAAAAAAAAAAAAAAAGATCTAAAACCTGCGAAAGTACTGAAGTCATTCTAAAATACCACATAATCATGAATTATTAACCGTATTATAATTACTTAAATTATCTAATAGCTTCTCGTTGTATTCTTTGATAATCTGCGTACTGTGACCCTCTTCTTATTCCCATTATTCGTTCAAATCATACAGCTGCTTTTTCTCATCATGTGAGGGTGTCTTCCTTGTCAGCATGAGAAGAACTTTCGGTTTCCCCATCTTTCAAAAGTGCAAGGAAATCCAGTACCCCCATCTATGCTGAGCCTGTGACAGCTGATTGATTGTTAATAACCTTGACAATGTTATTTTTCTTAGAGAAAAAGGAGACTTGATGACTTCTTTGTTCAATTTTACCTAAAGAGTAGTCTTGCCTGGTGCACACTGTAAGTGTCATTGGTAGGGAATTGTCCAGGAGGCATTCAGTATGTAAATGTTCTAATTAGATCAATGTAAAAGAGCAGTCGTACATTCTGTTATAGCAGTGTGTCTGGTTCCATTAATAAAACCTCCCGAAGGCATGCACTACTAGTTTTCTCAATTAGTTTGTCCCAGATCATTTCATCTTAGGGTAGGGAGGGGAGGAAGGGAATGAGAGGTTGAAGGGAGATGGCAAATTTACAGGTATTTTCATCGGCTTAGAGAGCTGTCCAAATTTGTCCCATAGTCCACCTGGTCACTGTATTGGTCTTTAGAAAGACACATACCTGTGTAGTATTTGGGAAAATGCAAAATAAAACTGATAAAACTAATACCTGCATCACCTGCACCACCTTTTCCTCTTCCTTCCCTTCCTCCTCTGCTGACACCTCTGTATTTTTACTTTCCAGAAAAAAGTATCACTGTGTAAAATTCCTAGCACAGTGCCTGGCACATAATAACAATATAATTAAGCATTTACTCCCTTCTCTTTCTCAAGGGTACGGCATACCCCAGCCCTCTGAAAATGCAAAACGAGTATCATGGTTATAGGATGCATAATAAGGGACTCAATTTATAATGATTGCAAAGATTGCAATCCTTACTCTTTACATGTTACTTTAAACCTATGGGTTTGTATAGCAGTTTGTACAAAAAGGGATTGAACCTTTTTAAAGAGAGAGGTGTGCAAGAGAGCTTTTTAAATCTGTGGGACTCTAGAGGAACAGAGTGAGATAAAGAGGGGTAAAATGCAGGCAGAGAATATAAGTACAGTGTTGATGGCTATTGCACTGTGCTTTTTGCCTTCCCTTCACATTATTCTTTCTACAATTATTTCATTCACTAATTGGGTATAAGCCCTGGCTCAGCATTATTTCCAAACTTCTCTATTTTACCCACTATCCCAAGAGTTAAGAAGCCATTGGGGAATATGCAAAGCAGTAAGAGGTAAACCATTGGAGTAGAGTCAGAACAGGATAATAATGTTAGGAAAGCAAGTAATAGAGGACAAGTGCAAAGCCTAGAGGCTCTGGGCAGTCTTATTTTACCTACTGTACCTAGTCTCCTTATCTTACCCAAGGAAACCAAATAATTTGTTTTAATAAAGTGTCCTGAATCACTTCAATTGCCTCTTCCATCCTTTCTGAAACACAAGGGGGAAGTGAGGAGGCATGGAAAGATCATAGAGTTAGAATCAGAAGAAGTGAGCACTAGTCTGTCTTCTAAATGCCTACATTATAACCACTTACATCTCTGAGACTCAGTTTTCCCATCTGTAAAATGGAGACAACATTTCCTGCCTTACACAATTTATCTGATTTACCTCAAATGAGATAAAGTATGTGGAAAACCTTATGCAAACTTTATTACCTTGTATACTTCTTTGCTCATTTTGTGCAGAAGCCACAAATATGGTAATAATGGAGTCATTCCAGAGTAGCTGTTTTATTACTTAAAGGATGATAGAGGAGTATAACTAAGTAAGAGTTTATCATTATCTGTAGGGCTATTCTACAGATGAGAAGGAAAAACACCTGCTTCTCCTTCTTCTCCTTCTTCTTCTTCTCCTTTTTCTTCTTCTTCTTGTTGAGGGGGAATAGAAAGGGATACGTTATATATAAAAAAGTATTTACTGGTTATGAAGTAGTGGGTAACTATTTTGATTACAAAAGCTTTTCCCCTGCAAGTCTTAGTGACCAAGATGGGTTGGTGTTCGGTGCAGTGTAAAAAAATTTCAGGAGATGTGCACTGGCTAGAAGTGGTTATAATGATGGCCAATTACCATGTAGGTTTATTTGATAATACATTAGCTTAAGCCATATGCAATTATTGATATTTAGTAACACTTGACCTATAAAAATGGTGATTTCATTTTTTTTCAGCTACTCTAGGAGCAAGAGGTAACAGAATGAATTGTGGAGGTGATCTAGAATGTATGATTGAGAATGAATGGGTGTGTTTAGAAAAAGGTAAGGAGATCTAGGTTGCTCAAGAAGATGTATTAAAATATCTAACAATGAATCCAGGATGGAAAAAGCTCAGAGTATTCAGAAGAGGGTGTTTCAATAATGGGGAAATTGGGTTGAATTGAGTTCTAATGTCTTCTCAGAATGCTCTTGCCCCACCTTTCCATCTGGTCCCCTTCTACTTATCTTTCAGGTCTTATCTCAGACAAGCCTTCCCTGTCCTAGCAAAATGGGTTTTATCTTTCTCTCTTACATGCTTTTGTAGTACTCTGTGATTTTTCTTCACAACATTTAATAAAATAGTTATTGTGTGTGAAGGTGTGTTTAAATTTCTGTGTATTTCAACAGACTGGCACACCACAAGGGCAGGGGCTGTGTGTGTCTTGTTCACTTCTATAGCTCCAGGGTTTGGCACAGTGACTGGAATTGAGGAGTTTCAAGGTGTCAAGGAGAATCAGGCGGGGTAATGTCAAGGAGCGTGAAGGCGGATCAGGAGGACAGGGATTTGTGAAGCATAAAGCTGGATGGTAGAATGGAGCTGAAGAACGTGAATCAGAGGCCAAGAGAAATGGAAAAAAATAGATGAGGTGTGAAGGGTTACGGGTGAAGAGGCAACCAACAACCAGTGCGGCCTGAAGAATTTGGAACAGAGAAATTGACTTTAAATTATCGGAACTATGAAAAGAGGGTGCCTACATGATATAGTTGTGGAAGCGCCCCTAACAAATGAGAAAGCTGCTTCCTTTCCCCCTGATCCCGCTCTTTGAGTTGGGGGATATTGGGGGGAAAAATGGTCTTCATGAGAGAAGCCACTGTAACCTCAAGGAGTCAAGTTCTTGTAGGGAGAAAAAGGCGAGAAGTGAGGTTACATAAAAGACTGTGACCCCACAGTAGAATTGTGGTCTCGACAGATAAGAGGCGAGAACTTGAGGGACAGCCAGGGGTGGGGTAGAAAAAAATAAAGATAAGGTGGATGTTAGCAAGTTTCCATGGCGGGGGGACATGTGCGGATGAGTGAGAAAATTGGGTGGCAAGTGTGGATCGTGTACAATAAGGAAGTCCCTGAGGAAAGAGGTGGAATGAAGTCAAGGAAGAATTTTTGCTGTGATAAATATATGAGCAGGGCTGGGGAGCTACGTCCCAGGCTGTTCAGCAGACCTGAGTTTTCTGAAAAAGATGGCTAATCAGGCAGTGTTTCCACAGCCTTCTTCCTCAGCTAATTTAAGATAGAAAAGGTAGAGGTTGAAGTCCCTGCCCTAAAGTTTAGTATTGAATTAGGAGAACAAGCAAATCTCTCTCTAATTATTCAAGTTGTTTAATGATATGCTTTAACAGTTATTTTGCTGCATGGCAATTAGATTCAAATGGTAAGTCAGTCACATAAATGAATATAATTAGTAGTGCCTTTGCATAGTTAAATCAAGCATTTAGAGGCCTGTTAGGTAAATGGTGGTCCAGGGAGAAGGAAAATTTGTGGCTCCTGGCACTTCCCCTGCTAATGGGGAGCATTGTTGATTACTCCCAAATTCCCTCCTTGGTGTGGTCCTTACAAACGTGGCTGCCTGCCTTCCAGTAAGATCATCATACAACTATTTATAGTTTATCCTTGTCCTTCTCCCCAAACCGAGGCATAGAAGAAGAAGGAGGGATGGACGAAGAGCAGGGGCTGGATAGGCAAACACCTTTCTGCCAGTAGAATACAGAAAATTCCTGACTTTGGGAAAGTACCTTGTCATCTCTTGCCTCATTTGTTTTTCTTTTTAATAATATATTTACTATCTTGAAATATTTCAAACACAGAATAAAGGAAGGGGAAAACATGTAAAATAAATGTCCCCATCTGGTATGAGCTTGAACAGATTTTAACATTTGGTATATTTACTTCAGGATTAAAAAAAGAAAAAAGAAAGAAACAGTACATTACAAGTACAGAGGAAACCTCTTTTTGTACCACTCTGTGGGGGCAGAGCCCCAGAAAGTAGTTTCCAGGCTCTCGGGCTCACATAGACAGGTGCTGGCTCAGGTAGTAAATGGCCATCAAGTGTGATTGCATGGCCATCAGCTGTGGCTAGTTGGCCGTCAGCTGTAACCAGTGAGCCATTGGCCACTAATATAACTGCTGTGGCTACGCTAGCAAGAAAATGGGCGCTAGCAAGAAGATGGTGGCTGGGCTGGCAAGCGTGGATGGCGGTTTGCGGACCGTGTGGATCCAGCCTCCAGTGAGAGTATAGTGCCGCCAGAGAGAATATAGTGGTATGACTCCCCTACCTATGGCTCCGTGGATGTTCCTTTTTGGCCTCACCATATCCTGCGTTCTTGTGTGGGGAGTGGGAGCAAAGACCCCACAGGCCGTCCCGCATGACACACTCTCTCTTCTAATTTTTCTCAACGTGGAGGTGCTACCATGTTGAAGTAGGTATGCATCGCTCTTATGTGTATTTTTACACTTTTATTACATATGTATGTTTTCCAGAAGAATTATAGTTTTTTTCTGCATTTTTAAATTTCAAATAAATGATTTACTGTACTCTTGAGATTAAAAGAATTCATTCAGAAGCAAGTTAGAGAATACCTGCATATCAAACGTAAGCCACATAGTTTCAGCATTTAATTATCTTACAGATCAAGAATTCTAGAGGTAGGTGATTTCAGGTCAGGTATAGCAGTGATATCAAAGACCCCCACGGTTTATTCCCTTCTTCTCTGCCACGCCCAGGAAGTTTCATTTCTTTCCTTAGGCTGGTTGCCTCAAGTTAGCAAGAAGATTGCAACCAAGAATCACAGTCTCACACAACTATATTCGAGGCAGGACTGAAAGGGCAAAGAGGGAAGTATTTCCCATATTACCCCTCCATCCCATGTATTCTCTCTGCATAGTCTGGAGCCTACTGTCAATATAATGGATTAACTCCCATAGTTAGATTATGTTTTATGACACAGTTAACAGTTAACTTTAAGATAGATTATCCAGGTGGTTCTGAGCTAATCTCATGGGCCCTTTTTAGAGCAGAGTTTTCTCCAGCTGGTCACAGCATAGGACGTCAGATATTCAAAGCAGAGAACGATTCCGTACCTTGTTGCTTGCATTAAAATGAAGTGCATCACAGGGCAAGGGATGCCGGTGGCCCCTTGGAGCTGAGATGGACCCCTGACTGACAGCAAGCAAAGAAACGGGTATCTCCATCCTAAAGTTGCAAAGACTCAAGTTCTGACAACAAGAATGAGCTTAGAAGCAGATTTCCCCCCATAGCTTCCAGATGGTAGCTCAGCTTAGTCAATACCTTGATGTCAGCATTGAGATATGCTAAGCACAGAATACACCCATACCAGAGTTCTAACAGATAGATGGTGAGCTAATAAGTGGGTATTGTTTTAAGCTATTAAGTTGTGGTTATTTGTTACACAGCAATAGAAAACTAATACAATCTGGTTAGTAATATTAAGAGTTAAAATACATCCAATGGATAAAATATTCTACTACAATTAGAAACTGTGTTACGAAAGCATGTTTAATGATATAGAAAATGCTCGTGATATGTTACAAAATAAAAAGCAAGAAACCATGTAACTATATATAACTATATGTATGACTCCAAATGTATATTTCAGATCTTATTACCCAGGGATCTTGGTCAAGTTACTTAACCGCACTGTACGTTAGTGTCTTCATCTACAAAATAAAGATTGTACATTTTACACATAAAATGAAGATTTTATATCCCCCCTAAAAAAGGCAATATAACTATTAACTATTTGGTTTCCTTAAAACACAATCAAGAAAACCAGGATGAATACTTGATTCTTTCCCTTTATGTATCAAGTTTTAGAATAATAAATTGGTGCCCTGTTAAACTCCCAAATTGATCAATGAAGTTTAAAAAAACTATCATTATGCACTCATGGATTAGAAAAACTTTATTTTAACATTTTAGTTTATTGTAGTTATTATTCTGTTTGATGCTCAAATTGTCCCATCTTTGGCTAGTGCTAGCACCTTCAGGCTGGCTCCTGTGACTTTAAGCACAACCTTTGTGGTCTTCGATAACTTGTTTGCTTTCAGATACTCCAGTCAAAGGTCAGTACATTTCCTGCCCCAGAATGGCAGCCAGCTATTTCTCCAAGGAGCTCTGGCTTCTTTTAGTAGGGAATGGTATGTAGAGAGCAAAGCATAAGTGTTAAAGATAACCTATGTTATTTGATTCACATTGTTTTTAAACCTTTCTGGTGTATACAGCTAGAAAAAAACCTTGTTTGTCAATGATATTACCATAACACTTATTTGCTTGATTCTTCCATTGTATGTAATAGTTTAAATAATAACAATATTGCAAATAACAATAAGACTAATGAATGTTGTTTAAGCTTTTTGTGTGTGTTTTTTTTCCTTATGGTGTATTCAACTAAGAATGTACAGTCATAGTGGTGTGTTTTAAAACCACTTGATGTAATTATTTTTTTGCATGTGATTAGGATTCTAAATTGATATACAATTAAGTAATATTCTTTTGTTTTGGTTTGCTTTGATTATTAGAGACTACGTAATTTCCTTTTTATTTAAATAAAAATTTATATGTTTTTTACATGATCCCAAAGTCCAGATTATAAATATTCCAAGGGGTTTAGCTACTTGGCTGTACATTGATTCCAATGGACTCCTTTAAACCAGAGGATGACAGTGACTCTTTCTTTTCAGAATGGTCACCTGTTGTAGACTTGGGTTTGTCTTCCTTGCCAATAGAGGAAGAGCTCCCAGAACCACCTCTGAAGACTTAAAGAATTCCTGATACATATGAATAATATCCTGCATAACATTATTTCAGACTAAGAGGTCCGTTTTAAACAATAAATATCTGTGACACTAGGCATCAGATCGACTGGTCTTACCTAAACCTCATCAACCTAGTAGAAGGGTGAAATGGCCTAGTAAGTGGTTGGTTAAGGCTATAGCTCAGAGATAATACTGCTGGAATTGGTGTGCTGTCTTGCAGGAGGTGGTATATTCATTAACCCCTGGCTTGGTTCTGAGTTCAATGGGTAAAAGTAAGAGTGGCCTTTTTCCCAATAACGCCGAGTGACCTATTTGCAGGATTTGACTTTCTATCTTCATAAATTGGTTCTGCTGAGTGAGAAGTTCTGGTTTTTGATGGGGGTGGGGAAATGCTTCATAGTGAGCTTGAAATTATTACTAATATCTGGGGGCTTTGGGTTCTTCATGCCAAAAGACCAGCAGTTAAAAACAAACAAACAAATAAAAAACCCTGTTATTATACTGATGGGAGAAATTGAATGTATTGTCGTGAAGACTCACCTGAGGCTGTAGCTACAATAGGGCAGAGAGGAGTGTGCCCTTTCAGAAGAGAGTCTCTAGGGTGTCTCTTGGAGTTCCCATGCCTGGTGTTAATCAACCAGCAGTTGAAGCAACCGCAACAAGGACAAGTAAACTACGGTCTCAGACCGCTCAGGGATGATGGTTTGGTTATTCCCCAGGCATGCGATCGAGAACGGCCAAAATGCTGACATGCCTTAGATCACCAAATCCATAAAAACCTCACCAATGGGTCGACCTTCTGAACCCCACAGTGTTCATCTCCCAACATCTGGAGAGCATTCTACCACGGCATCCAGAGTAGCTGTCACTTCTTGCTCATAGGTGTAATCAATGTAGTGGACCAGTGTGGTATTCTGTGGATTGTCCAGATGGTCCAGATAACTTCAGTCAACATTTTAAGAGAGTGGATTTCACATAGCACTGGGGCATCTCTCTACAGGACATGAAAGTTTCTTTAAATATTGCTAAAGAGGACTTCACACTTTGCTTTGCTATGGTGATTGATTGCCATGATACTGCCCCTGTCTTTCCTCAAAGTCTATGGCTACAGCCCCCTCTTTTCACAGACTTTATAATGATTATTTCCCTTGCTTCCTCTAAAACACTAGCAGTGTTGCATGAGCCAGTGTTTCTCCTTTTGCCTATATCCTATCTCAGATAATCACAGGTATAATTGTGCTACAACACGCTAGGGACTATAGGTATTTTACCGACCACCAACAACGGGGCCCTCATTCAGCTGGCTGGCAAGTAATTCAACTCTTGCATGCTAACCTTAGAATCTGCTTCTTCTGACCACTGCTAGTACCAACTGTTTTAGGTCATAGTTCCTAAAAGCAGAGCCTGAGACAGAGATTCAGGTGGATAGTATTTATTTTCTCAGGAGATAAGAAAAGAAACAGGGTAGGCAGTGGAAGGCACTTAAGCTGGGATGCAGCTCTGGATGGAGTCTAGTTTTAGCCTTTTCCATGGGGAGCTCGAAGGCAGGGATTGCAGGATCAAGTTGGTTCTTGAACCAAGCTCATCCCTGTCCCCAGGTAGTCATTGCCTGTGATCTGGGGTGGGACATACCCTCCCAGGTTAGGCAACTCTTGCTTCACTGAGAGCAAGTACCTGGAAAAGTGTTTACTTTCATGCCATCAGTAGCCAACCACACCAACTAGGGTATGGGTACACCAGTTTTGGTCAAAATGACCTGCCAGGACATCAGCAGCATTCACTAAGCAAAGAAATACTACTTTCAGAGCAAGGTGGAGCATTTGACCAAATAGATTGAAGCAGCATTTAAGTTAAATTTCAGGGACCCTGTAACTTCTGGGTGCACACAACCCACACAATCCTTCTTTTCTGAAATTGAATGATGTGATGGTGCAGACATTTGCTAGTTCAGACACATCTAGATATTTCCTCTAGAGCAGGGCTGTCCAAACTGAGGCCCACGGGCCAACTGTGGCCCGCGATCCATTGTTAATTGGCCCGCAGCAAATTCCAAAAATATATTTAGTTTACTTAAATAAACCAGGTGAGGCAATACGGACTTCACCTCGAGTGAGTTTGTGTATTTTACCGCATATGGCCCTTGGTGAAAACCGTTGAAAAAAGTTTGGACACCCCTGCTCTAGAGACAGACACAGACGTTAGCCTAATTTGTCTTCAGTAAACTCTATGAATCTCTTCTCAAATGATGGTGTTACTTCCATCAATGAATTCTGTAATTCTTCAACATTTTTGAATATTTTGTGCTCCGAATATTCAGGCATGGGAAGTGAATACCATCCCCAGCTGCCATCTGCTCAGTCCGCACGCCCACTGGAATGTTCATGCTCGTGCTTCGAGCAAATCAGCAATGCTCTCTTGTTCCCCTGCAGTCTCAGGTTCAAGGTTTTTAGACATCTTGTCATATTCACAAGGATGTACAGCCTTCGGAGCCACTGGGGGTCTGACAAGTTGGGTCTCTGAGAGCCTATTAATTCCAAAAAGTCCTTCATTTGAGGTAGCAGCTCAATAAACATTTTCAACAAGTTTCTATGTCTCAGTCATCTGAATGCATTAAAATAAAAGAAGGCCCCATGCCCCTGTTATTCCAAACTCTTCTTTAAAAAACATATAAACTCTTTATGATTAAAGGTATACGGTGAAGAAAATTCAGGTTGATCATTTCTACATCATGCAATGAACTTGAATTGCACAGTTCATAGCACAATGGTGCTTTGGAAGCAGAACATGTCATCCATATTTTTTAAGTTGAGTAAATTGATGACATCTTTTTTTCTTCTTTTTTCACTTCAAGTGCCTTGATTATGGTAACTGACAACTTTTCCTGTTTAAATCTTATCTACAAATTCTTTACTAACAAACCATTAGATATTATTTCTTGAGTGCTAGCTAATTAGATGAAACTTTTCCTTCTTTTCCCTTCTTCTTTTTTCTTTTCTTTCCCTTTTCCTTCTTCCCTGCCTTCCTCCCTTCCTTCTTTGCTAAAATCTGATTGAAAGCGTCCTTGCCACTCCTGGAGGAAGGAGTGGACTGAATTTGACCTGCAGGGCTCACTTTTACTTTGCACCAAGTAACTTTTTATTATTATTATTATTATTATTATTATTATTATTATTATTGGGGAAGGGGTACAGGACTTTATTGGGGAACAGTGTGTACTTCCAGGACTTATTTCCAAGTCAAGTTGTTGTCCTTTCAATCTTAGTTGTGGAAGGTGCCGTTCAGCTTCAAGTTGTTGTCCTTTCAGTGTTAGTTGTGGAGGGTGCAGCGCAGCTCCAGGTCCAGTTGCCGTTGCCAGCAACCTTGTGGTTGAGAGGATGCACTCCAACCAACTGAGCTGTCTGGGATCTCAGTGGCAGCTCAGCTCAAGGTGCCATGTTCAATCTTAGTTGCAGGTGGGCTTAGGAGCCCACCATCCCTTGCAGGACTTGAGTTGTTGAACCGGCAACCTTGTGGTTGAGAGCCCACTGGCCCATGTGGGTATTGAACCGGCAGCCTTCGGAGTTAGGAGCATGGAGCTCTAACCGCCTGAGCCACCGGGCTGGCCCCTGTACCAAGTGACTTTTAATTCTATCCAGAAGAAGGTCTCAGGAGGTGAGGAATAATATATAACTTTAATCCTGTACATAATGAAGAAACATTCAGACAGCTTTTGAACTTAAAACTAAATGTATGCTTTGGAAAAATCACATAAGGAACTTCTTAAAACTTAAATTATTCTTTCATTTTTAGGACAAATTTCTTGAAGTTCTGTGAGAAAAGATATCTTTCTGAAAAAAAAAATTAGCTTTGAAGTTGGAAGAGTCAAACAAACCAGTTCCTCATACAGAAAACACTGATAACTAAAATGTGAAGAGCAATATTTTGCATCAAATTTATTTATTTATATTTAAAATAGACTTGCCTTCTCAAAGAAGTCAAAACATGGGAAAAAAAAGAGAATAAAATGTATGCAAACTTTTCTGTTTTTTTTTTTTTTTCCAGTTAAAGAAGAGGATCTTTTAGAGAAGTGGAATGATTCAAAATCTATTTTTCAGATGTAATGAGCAGAGCTCAGTTATGGATTAGATGTAGGTTTTAAAGAGAGGAGAATGTCAAAAATTTGTTTATAGACACAGAATGGGTCACAGCACCATTTCCCGAGACAGGAAAGACTAAAATGGTACCTTTGGAGGCAGAAGAATGTGTAGAAGTTTAATTTCAGGCAGATTAAATTTAGATGCTTCTGAGACATCTAAATGGTGGAGATGGCAAATAGGACTTTGGCTAAAGGAGTTTTGGGTTCAGTAGAATGGTCCAAGCTGGAGATAGAAGTTTAAGAAGTTGTTATTATAAAGATGGTACGTACTGGCCATCTTAATCACGTTAGAGATCATAGAAGGAAAGAGACCTTGCACAGTGCCTAAAAGAACGTCAACATTTGGAGGTCAGGAGAAGAGGAGAAGCTGACCAAAGACACCAAAAACCAGTGGCCATGATTCAAAGAGGATCAAATGTCAACTTTGTTGACTGCTGGTGAGAGTTCAAGGACGCGGCTAGAAGAGCGCTGATGAGATTTGTAACACAGAAGCTGCTGCTTTCCTTGGCGAAATTCGTTTCAATGTGATTGTAGGGATGGGAATACCACCAGAGAGGCTGAAAAATAAATAGGAGGTAAGAATTTTGATGCAGGGTTTGAAGTCAAATTTTTAAAACAGTTTGACTAGGATAGGGAACAGAGCAAAGGATGGGAAATTGAAAGGGAATGAATGATAGTTTTTAAAGATGTGAGAATACTCGAATGTATTGTTGTGTTTGTAAGACGTACTTGATCTAGATGAAGAAGTTGAAGATACAGGAAAGGGGGATAATTTAAGACTAAAGTCTGATAAGATGAGAAGGGAAGGAGCTCATGTTGGATGGGTTGATCTTTGATAGTAGAAGAGCCATTTTCTCTGATGTAATAGGAGGAAAAAAGGAGTTGACAGAACTGCAGAATATTTGTAGACTATATAAAGACTTTGCTAATCTTTTTTGTGGTAGGGTAAACTTTTCTTTTAGGATGGAAAAAAAATCATGTGTAGCATTTTCTTAGGTGATTTAGTAGCCAAATATTGCGTCACACCTGGAAGCTTCCTCTAAGTGCTGTTTGTCACCATTCATAATTCCCCTTTTAACTCTCGCATTCTCCACAGAAATTCTGCCAGCAGATCTATATGGCTTCTGGAAGTTGAAGCCTCTCAACCTTTGTGCTTTTAAACCTTTCTTAAAAGTTCAGCCACTGGCCCATTAACACAGCTACTTGCCTTGACCTTCTACAACAGGTTAAGAAAAGGTTGTTCTTCTCTCCAAGCTTATTGGATATGGAAAACAATATTTCTCCTTATTTTATCTACGTGTTCTGCCAACATTTAATTTCCTTGGACCTGGGATAAAAAGATAAATAGACACTAACTAACATCTTTAAAATAGACAAGGTGTTCCAGAAATCTGTAAGCCTAGAAAATATTCTTTATAATTTGTAAGGTAAGAACAGTAGACATTAAAGGAAAAAAAAAACAGACGAGTGTTACTACTTGTGAGCAATCTGTAAATTCTGACATTCCTTCAGTGGTAAGCATTAGGTGTTATTAAATATGCAATTATTTAAGGATGGTTTTTCTTAATCATTGGGAAAATGTGGCAAGCTCTTCACACCTCATAGACTACAGCAGATAGTGATGATTGATCCTGGAGAATCAGACGGAATTGACAGGGCACTTTGTTGCATTATTTGTTCTTCTTGACTCCATTTTTTACTTTTTCTTTTCTTTCTTTTTTTCTTTCTTTTTTTCTTTCTTTCTTCCTTCCTTCCTTCCTTCCTTCCTTCCTTCCTTCCTTCCTTCCTTCCTTCCTTTCTTTTTTTCTTTCTTTTCTAAAAAGAGTGTATCCTGTGCTAGGTCTTCTTTTATGCCTGTTAATAATCATAGTATATAAAATGGGAAAATTTTAGGGTCAAGTATTTTAAAGATAAATTAAAATTTTAACATTTTAACTCCCTGCACTTAACTCTAAGGTAAAAGAGGAAATTGCAGGACCAAGATACCATCCAAAACTTGGATGGAAAAAGAAGCCCAAACCTGTTTGACAGTTTTCTTGGTTCCCCTTATTCTTCAATCAGCTCACAATGAACTAAATTCCTGGCTTGGCCCCTCAGTACAAGAAACCATATCCTCTTGTCTATCTAAGGATAGTTTATTGCTGTGCTCTGGAGCTAAATTTTTTCCTGCCACCTCAATAAGCTTGGGTGGCAGATTGTATTTTCCAAATGTGGCCATACATATATATCCCACATCATTGTACTCTTGTTACAATATAATATTGGCACTCTTCCATTAAAGGACGGGGTTTACGTTCCCTCTTCTTGAATCTAGGTGATTCTGTGACTATAGTAGAAGTGACATTGTGTGACTTCTGAAGCTAGGTTAGAAAAGACATGCACCTTCCCCTGGTTCTTTGTCTTGAGATGTTTGCCCTTCCATTCAAATGCTATGAGGATGCCCAAACTAGCCCATACACATGTGGAGAAGAACTGATACCCCCAGACAAAAGCCAGCCTCAACTGCCAGACATGTGAATGAGTGAGTGAGCCTTCAGTCGATTTCATCCTCTAGCTTTTGAGCCATTCTAGCTGACTCTCCATGGAGCTGGAATGAGCTGATGCGGCCACGCCATGACCTAACTGCAGATTTGTGAGCAAAATAAATGTTATCACTTATTCAGCTACTAGATTTTGGAAAAGTTTGTTGCATAGCAATAATAACTGGAACACCTTGCTACAAAAACATACCTTTTCTTTTTAGTATGTTTAATTGTTAACTTTTTTCTCACCTATAAATTTATTCACATTTTTTATTTGAAAAACAGAACAAAACAAAAACATTCTTCCTTTGCTCTACACCCCCCTTCTATCTCTAGCTCTAGAAATCTCTTTAGTATTCTATACTGGAACCTGGCCATTTGGAAAAAAGATCAATTAGCCAAAAATCATTTTGCTGGAGATAAAATGCATGGATATCTGATTTGCCAAATATTCTGTTTGCCACAAAGTCGCTACATCTGTTTTGTGGTATAGAATGTAGGTCTCAGAGAGGTGTCATGTGTGCGGTGTCATGGCCCTCAGACTTTTACCTGCCTTGCTCTCTATCCTTCACTGTTTCCTTCCTTTGCTGATTACAGACTTACCTCCTGATACTCCGTTTTTCCAATTTATTCTCCTTCGTGTCCTCTTTCCATAATCTCCTCTCTCTGACCCTTAACCTCTTCCGGCGGCCCCTCACGCCCACCTCCTCCACTCCCACTCTTCAGGAATCAGCAGTCTGGTCCGTGCTGTGTGCCCACTTGTCTTCTCTCTTTCCCTGCCAGGTCCTGTTATCTCCATTCCACATCCTAATTTGTTCATGTCCCCGCACCAGACGCAAACTGCACATTCTTGAAAAGCTGCTATAAAGTCAAAATAAAAACAAGGCAATTAGCAATTTACACACCTCTGTAAACTTTGTGATAAAAGTGATTTCAGCCACTTTGTAGAACCAGAAAATGGAACAAATTGGTCACTCGGCACACTGGTGATCTAGCGAATGGACTTAATACTTGGGGTACTCATTCCTGTCCTCATCAGGTCATGCTCATTCCTTGCTCAGTAGACATTCCCGTTACTGAAAGGGCAAACTCAACACTCTTTTACAGGGACATATATAGCCACATCTAGCCACTGTGGGCTGCTTCAACGTCTTTTCCTTCTACCCTCCCTTGCATCTTATTGAAACTCCAGCAACATCGAACTGGTTAGTCTCTGTGAACACCTCGATGACGTGTCACCATGCCCTTGCATGTGCCCTTTCTTCTGTTTGCAATATTGGCTCTGCCTTTGACCACCCGGCAAATAATGTTCGGAAGTTTTCAGTCTCTGCCTCTCCCAGGCTGCCTTGTATACTTAGCTGGGCTGTCAGTCATTACTGCTGCGGCCTGTGCACCAACCTCTACCTCTAGGAAGGTGTTTCACCGTAAGTGAATTTCTCCACTTACGGTACTGTTAGACCGTTAAGGGTAGGAATGATAATATTCGTTTCTGTATATTCATGACCTAGCCTCGATATTGGCACATAGTAAGGTCTCAATAAATCTTTCTTAAAAGAATACCATTTACCTAGAAAATATTACTCCATCTGCTGTTTAAAGACAATTCCTCCACAGAACCAATTTAAAATTACTTACTCCCTCAGGCTATATATTAAAGCGATATATAAAGAACATGTCTGCATTTTGTCTAAGACTTCTACTATAATCACAGTGGACTTTGTGGTTGAAAACCCCTTGTATAACTATCCATATTACTAATTTCTCTTAGTTTTAATGGAAGGTAAAAGCTTGTATTTACTGGCCCAAGGCATGCTTCCTTTTATTAGGTATTTTATCAGATAACAGGAGGTGTATCCCCTGCTCCCCCTTCCCCACCACTTTTGTCTTTACTTGTAGGGAGCTCAGAGCTAAGTTAATTTGTGTGTGTGTGCTTTTCGCCATACTTGATTTCAAATCTTAGCTCTGTGTTTTCTTCGCTGTGGGACATTTCTGGGCCTTACCTTCTTATATAAAATTGGGTTATCATAGCTGGTCAATAGACACAAGATTTTTGTGAGAATCAAATGAAACTTTGTAAGGAGAAATATTTTAAGAAGTCCTATCCAAATATGTTAATTTTATTGTTCTTCGTGATATCTTAAAAAAATATGACTTGCGCAATTTAATATTATCTGTTTCTTCCCTTGCAGCTGGGAAACGCAGAGAGGATTTAAATATAGTAACCATATTCATTTCCATTTCCTACACTGTAGGTTAACTTTTCTTATTTATATTTCTACAACACCTTGGACACACATCTTTACTTATAAGTGACCTCAAATCCTTTTATGGAAGCAGTTGGGGTATGTTAAATCAAGTAAAACTTCAATAAGAAGAAGCTGATTTGCTCCAGACAGATAATTTTATAGGAAACCAGAGAGATTTGTTACTTTTTCTATAACCAGTAATAATAACATACATTTATTAAATTCTTATTGTGAGCCCGATTCTGAGTTCAGTGCTTAAACGCGTGATCTTTTTAAACACCCACCACAAACCTGTAGGAGAGATACCCGTTATCTGCAGTTTTTGAGGAGACAGAGTTGGCATTTAAGAAGGTGGAATAACTCACACAGCTCGTTAGTGGCTAAGTTGAGATCCTAACCTGAGAAGCCTGATGGCTAAGTCCATGTGCTTAAGCGTTTATCTACCCGGCAAGACATTCAGGTAAATTTCAGATGCTTAATGTGTTAGAATTAGGAGAAATGCAATAAAGCTGAAGAAAACTGATTACTTTAAAATTTTTTACTGCAATGGTTAGTCGTTTTTTTCCAGGATTTTTCCCCTAGATGTTCTCTCTAAAATGATCTATTCTATGTTTATCTTATTACTCTTACATCTTTACTGAGAAGTAATTTACTGTCAATTTTCACTCTCCAAGTCTGCTGCTTCTTTTACTATGTCCACTTTGAGGATTTCTTAGTCTAATATGCATAATTGTATTAATTTTCATTACCATATTTTAAAATTGAGTCCAATGATTATCATTCCATTTTCTTAAATTTTTTTACTTAATTGTGTTTTTAAATATTTTGTGTGATGCTTGAACTACAAATTTAAAGCAGCCCTTCAATGTAATCTTGCCTTTAGATAGGATTCTATCTCTAGTAGCCCCACATTAAATCAACCAGATTTAAGTTGCCCATAATGTATTTTTTTCCTTTGGAATAAAATTTATTTAGCCTTTTGAGCAAGGAAGGTATGATACAGGTGTTCATTATTGTAAAATTTGAATTTCTGAAAATAATTAAAATCACATCATGAAAAGCTTTTTAGAGTTCTTGCAGTGTATAGATTCACAACAGGATTTCTTAAGCTTTTTAGAGTTCTTACAGTTTATAGATTCTCAATAGGATTTCTTAAAAAGCCATCTTCCTTAGATCATTAAAGTATCATTTGAGTTATAAACACCTAAAGAATATATATACTAATGAAGTGTGAGACTCTGACTGAAAGTTGCCGGTGTTAAGAAATATGTCAAAAGATAATATTTGATCTTAAAAAAAAAAGAAAAATAATAACTTGCATAAATGGTTTTATGGCAAATAATTCTTTGTAAATATAGTACTGATAGAAAGTGGAATATGACCTGAATCTCTAACTAAATCTCTAATTGGATGTAGGTCTATCTGGGTAAATGATCCATCACTCTTCAAAGATGTTCCTCTTTGGAAAACTGTCATTATTCATAAAGTGATCCTGGACTTAACCTGACTCGGTAGGTTTTGTCAGTCTTCAGTCCTTCGCTTCACATTCATATATTCTATAGCTCTTAGCCTTGTGTCTGGCACTTAGTACATACTTGATAAACTCTTGTTATTCATGCCCTTATCATTTCATTGCACACCTCAAATCTAAGCCGTTATCATTTCATGTCTACTCTCTAACCTACTGTCTCTTCCTTGCTGCAGTCTCTTCCCTATTCATCCTATAGACCAGGGCCAGAATTATAGTTTTTGAAATACAACTTTACACATAATATTCCTCAAGGGCTGAGCTAACCCTCCAAACTCTCTAACTTTTCTTTCAATTCAGCTCTTATCTGCTTCTCTTACTTTCTTTCTTACTATTCCCCTACACGTATCCTCCGCTGAAAAATAATGGGGCTGTTCATTGTATCCCCAACTCAGCCAGCACAACTTCACTGAGTCTTGTCACAATCCCCTCCTCACCTCTCCACTTACGTAGGTGCTTTCTTTCCTTCAGGCTCCAATATCACATTCCTTCAGCAATTGTTGATTATCCAGTAAGTATTCACCTACTTCACGCTGTAATGTAGCCTTTCTCATATATGCCCTGACTCCCCAAAGAGATCTGTCTCTTAAAGGCAGGGAGCACCTCTAGCTTTGCCTTCTATTTAGTAGATATCAGTAAGAGTTTGTGAGTAGCAATGATTTTTCTCTTCTTCTCACTAGAGTCAGAAATATTGGGTTTTACAGAGCGGTTATGTATCAGTTTCTTGCGGTGACTTGCTTTCCCTTCCAGATGTATACAGAAGCTCCTTGGCTTTATCACGGTGGGTTAGAGCCCCCTGAAGTCCTTGCTTCCCTCTCAAAGCAGAGTGGATCAGGCCTGGATGCTGCCCCCCTATATCTTCTCCACTCCTTTTCTTTTTGACCTGAAATGAACCTAAAGTTAACCAGGCTAGGAGCATGCTTGTTTCTCTCTCTGTGAAACATTCTGTCAAGAATTGCTTTTCATCCACCTACCTTTGTTGTCTTTGTTGAAGATTCTTACTCGCCTCCTAGCTCCTAACTTAAGTTCTACTAAGCAATTAAAGTTTTTACTTCCTTCGTTCTGAACCACCTCTGATAGCAGCTCTTAAAAGAGAAAAAGAAGGCAAAATTTTTGATTAATTTCATTCACAATTTTCAAAATGTAGTGGAATATAAAACACTATAAAATTTATATTTGCAATAATCCACCCCCACCCCTGTTTGGTGAAACCAGGCACTTTGTTAATTATATCCAGTTAGTTTACTGGGAGAAACATTTGGCTTTATTAAAAGAAACAAAATACAACTACAATGGAAGAGAAAAACTGCTTTAATATACTCATGGACTTTTATTGCTTCAGTGAGCAGGTGAGGAAGAAGCAATTCTTTATTTCCAAATTATAAAGTACGAGCAAATTTGAAGCTGTGAAAATATTGAACTTTTGCTAGAAAAAAAATAAATGATTTGAAGCCCTAGTGATCACACAGAGAATCCAGACAATTTGACAGCTATGAATTTATCTCACTTGTGAATGAATAACCTTTGTAACTCACTTGGGACTTCAATATTCCAAACACATTTCCCTGGAAACACTTCAAAAGGCATAGTTCATTTCTGTCTTTACCAAGCAGCTCCTTTGGTTACCTTTAGCTTGCTGGCTTTGTGGTTTGAGCACAGACTTGAAAGTTTGAAAATTAACATAGTTAAGGCTTGCCAGTGGGTTTTACTCCTGGAAGACGAAGCAAGATTAACTCTTTGATTATTTCATGGTGTAAACAGCTTCTTTTTCTCTGTAATAAGGGAACTTCACTGACATTACTTACAAAATTTCAGCTGTCTCGGAGCTAAAGTTCAATATATTTGTATTTAAAAGAGGAACTATTCCCACCAAAGTGTATGTAACAGACCAGAATTGCATCTAATTTAGTTCAGCAACACGTAGCTTTTAGAGACTTGCTGAAAACAAACTATTTACAAAAGATAAATCCAGGATTTCAGGTGAAGTGTAATAATAGTTTTAGAGAGTTTCGTGCATGGATTTGTTTTTCAGGCTCAAAAAGGACAAACACACTTTCAGCACTGTGCTAGGTTCTGAACATTGCGAGTCAAGCAGACCTGCCTCTTGGTGTTTAGAACCCATTCATTTTTCCCTCGTCCCGCTCCGCGTAGTAGCACTCTCTGACTAGTGTGGATGGAGTAACATTTCTGCTGACCGACATGTCAAACGTTCCTAACTATCAAATGGTAATACTTCAGCATATTGCATAAAAATGTACAATGAAGACATTAAAATTCAATTTAAAAATATGCTCATTTGGGGGAAGTCTTGAAAATTTTTTCATGTTTAAGACTAGACTTCAGTACTTCACTCATTTCCTGGGAGGATTTCATGGAGAAGGAGAGACTTCAATTTACAGGAGAAAAGAGACTTGTCCATTCCAGGTTTCAAGATCTTGACAGAAATAGACTTAGAAAGATTATAGGCTTAATACATTTTTATACTTTAACTTTTAGAAGCTGAAGTTTAACCCACATTTACTTTTTTTTTGGTCCCATTAAAAGTAGCTATTCACTTTAATAAATTTTGTTTTGTCTCTTTTATTTCAAAATAAAAATGCCCTTCTGTCTTTAACAGAGGGTACCGGAAATGCCTCAGGATAGGCATGGCCTTTCCTCCCTTTTTTAGCTCGTTTTTAAAGGTCCATCACTGAAATCTGGCAATTTCTTGAACCACTTCTACCAGGTTTTTTCTTCCTGCCCAGGGTCTCTGCCTTCTGTCCCATACACTCACTGGCAAGAAAATTTCAACCATCATCTCTCCTTCCTTGACTAAATCGGCGTCTCCAACCCCTGCCCTAGCTTTACTCCTGTAATTTCAGAGGCATATTAGATGCATACACATGTTTAAAAGTGTGCCCCCATCTCCATGCTACTTACTCCTAAAATCAACTTTTCCTCTTGGTTGTCCTATTTCACTTCCTGATACCCTGATGTAGTAGGAAGGTTTTCTTCGCCAGGGATAATTCTGTTGCAAGGGACAGACATCCTTTCAAACTAGCTTGAACAGCAGGAGACATTTGAGGAAGAATACACAGTACCTGACTGAACCACAGACGAACAGAAAGCTCTGCTGGGTCTCACTAGGGAACCACGGATTTGTCAGTAAGCCAGACTAAGAAGGATATCTCTCTCCCTTCTGATTTTAACATGTCATGTCATTGCTTTCTTCTACTTATCTGCAAATTTCTCATTCTCGTCCTCTCTCTCTCTCTCTCTCTCTCTCTCTCTCGCTCGCTCGCTCGCTCTCCCCTGTTTCTTTTATAATATTTGCACAAGTTACCTTCATAGATTCCCCAAAATGAATCTCTCAGGCCTGAATTTATATCACCTTAACATTTTAGTTATCCAGGCTTTAAAATTTGATGTCATGGATGTTCTTCTTTGTCTTCCCAATCTTACCAGTCACCAACTTTTGTCAACTTTTTCTTCAAAATGTGTCTTGTTCCATTCCTTTCCCCAATCCTCCCACTACTAGTACCACCATTTTCTCCTGAGCTTTATCATATTCCCCTATTTCTCCTATTATAGAAGCCTTTTAATTATTCACTCTGCTTCCACTCTCTCTTCTTGCCAATTCATCATTCATCTTGCTGACAAATTGGTCATAAAACACTCTTCAATCTTGTCATTCCCTCACTCAGAGACTTCAGTGACTCCCACAGCCTTCCAGATGAAGTCCAAATGGCTTATTCTGACAAGGTAAGACCTTCCCCATTGAGCTGCAACCTTTTAGACAGCTCTAACTATTCTCTTCATTGGCACTGTGCTCCAGCTAAACTCTGCCTTAAGCTACTTTGAACTTTTCCGAGTCTATGCTTTTGCTTAAACCAATCCTGCTGGCCTGGAACGCACTCTTTCCTCTCTGTCTCTCTCAGTCCCATCCATCATTCAAGTCATAATGCAAGCCCCTCCTTTGTGAAGCCTTCCAAATTCAGTCCAACCTAAGCGATCTTTTATTCCTCTAGATCTAGAATTTTTTTTTCCTTTTTTCCTTAATTAATTCTTTGCTTCTAAGAACATAGTTCTGTTATTTTGTGCAATTTAAAAACTTTTCAATGTTTTTGTTTCTTCAGTTGGATTTTATATTTCATGGGGTAGGGACCGTGTCTTCTTTTTACCATCCCTCCTTATGACAGCAATTGTCATGCCTGACACATAGTTAGAGCTCCTGATAATCATGACTGTTAGGACAAAAATCTCTCAGGACACTTTGTTACAATGCTGAATGCCTAGCAACCTGCTAAAGCTTTGTTGATTTTCTATTTTAATTAGTTTGTCTCATTGCTAATAAACCCAATTGGGGAATATGCTAATTTATACACTTCTAAAATAGAAATTATTCTGTTTTATATTAACATTGAAATTACAAGAGTTTTCAGATTGTAGCAGAATATGTTGGGTGGCAGTGAGGAAGGCCGAAGGAAGAGACTGTTGACTAATCCCTAGCATCTTATTATCCGCATGAAGGAAAAGGAGGCCAACTGAGTTGATTTCAGACATAGGAGGATGTGCTGTGATTTACAGGGCTAGGTGAAAGGGAAGGAGAATGTCAAATGTTAAAATGAAGTGGCCTGTTTCCAAAAGAAATGCAAAACAGCATTAAGGAAACACATTGGTTGACCTAAAGAGTGAACTGCTTGTACTACAAGTTCCTAATGGCTTAGGACAGGGTTTTTGTCAAGGAGGGAAGCTATCCTTTAACTTCTCCTGTATCTGAAATTTCCACTCAACTCCTTGGGAATGTGCTTCTTTTTTTCCTTAGGGGAATAGATCTTTGACAATATATTTGGGGTAAATAGAAAAATAAGATTTACTTAGAAAAAAACTTAGCAATCAATTTGCTTGTTTATTCAGTGAATTGAAGACTTACTGGGCTAAATACCAATGATACAATTCAATTATAGATATAGGCTTTTTTATTTTTATATTTCATGGGAGAAGAGTATAAAGCAAAATAATTATAAACATAAGACCATAGACATCAGATATGGGAACTGAGATATTTCTGGTACAGTTGGATGTGGCTGGGATTATTTTGATTATATCTGTGCTTGCCTTCTTAAAGTTATCCATGTGACTATATGACTTCTTTGAAAGAATCTTCTGATGTTAAAATCACATTTATCCTATCGATTAGAATTCTTCCTTTCCTCTTTGAATGTGTCATTTCTTTGAGATTTTTGTTCTAAGGACTCTTTGGATTTTTCAACTTTAATTGTATTTGGGATCTTCCTAATGTAACTGATTTAACATTTCTTTAAATTTGTATTGTTTCAATGCCATGTAGTTTTGAACCTGTTAATCCCGGTCATTCCTTCATTCTTCATTCAAATGATTGCCTACTATTTGGCAGGTACTATGTCAGTGAGGAGGGTAAGAAATCATAGAATCACAGAATTTTAGTATCAGGAAGAATATTTTTCAGTGTTGAGATCCTTCCCTTCACAATAACGGTATATGCAAAATTGAAGAATTCCAGTAACCAGGGCTGGACATCTTCCTCTTTGACCTTCTCAAACCCGTGAAAGCTTTAGAAGCCCTTTTGTTAGCCTTTGCCAGCCATCTCTTTGGGCTTTATTGTCTAGTTTTAGTATGTCTCTTTAAAATTGGAGCTTATCTGCAACTCCCTCTTCATCCATACAGATTTCTTTATATAACTGCCCTTTTTAATTTTTATAGAATTATGTCTTTAGTACAGTTGTTATCAAAACTTAAATGATCATGGAAAAATGCATATGGCATAATGTGTCATGCAAAATGAAAAGTGCCATCATACTGAAGGGAAATAAAGGTAACAAACACGAGCCAACCAAACGAAAAATAGGTAGTTTTTACATTTTTTTTTTACAACTGGGAAAAGAAAGCAACACCATTATGTCCACTCAAAAGGAAACAATATTGTACGAAAGAGAAACAGACAAATATTCAAGGAGTCATTTTTAAAATTCAGGATCAGATATGATAACAGATCCCCCAAATGCTTAGAAGAAGACTATGAGGACACAGAACAGGACCTGAGGGGCTAAAACACAGCAGGTGGCTATGTAAACAAGGTGGACAGCTCATCTGAGGGGTGAAGAAGGGCAGGTGGGCAGTTTCTGGTTTCCTGCCTGTTTTGGACTTTCTATTTCCCCCAAGAGGAAGAAAAGGAGCTAATATTTTTTTTGATGGAAATAGATTTTTTTCTATTCTGTTGACAAAGAAAAGTAATTTCTGATAAATTGAAATGTCAAACAAGTTCATAAAACTCGGTGAAGGATTTAACTCTAGGCTAAAATACAAAGACTGTCATTTCCACCGGACACCGGACCTCCAGGTAGCTGCATTTGGAGAGTTTACCTAGCCACTCAGCTCTGTTCTATTTCCTGTTTTTGAAGTCACAGACGTGTAACTTTCACACCCATGGGTCCCATAGAATTCTTTTATTTGTGGATCAAATATAATAGCAGATGTTCAAATGCTTGGAAGAAAATTGTTTGGACACAGAACTGGGCCTGATGAGTGGTAGTAAAAATGTAACAGGTGCTTCTGAAAATGAAAAACACAAAAAAGAAAAGGAAAAGGAAAAGATCCTTCACTTAAAAAAAGAAATCCCTCAAAAATCTATTTAGGCCTAAGGTGGACGATTAGCTTAACTTATATACATTTCACAATTTTTTAGAACTATAGTTTTGTTTTCATAGCACAAAGACGGTTGAGACAGATTGGAAATGACTGTTGCTAAAATTTCAGAAAAAAAGTACAGTATTTGCTGCACTTCATTTAGCTAATGTATATATATTTGCACTTGGAAGGTCAACATTTTAAATGAAAAGTCAGTGGAGGAGAGAACATTTGGAACTACAAGATTTGAAGAGGCAAGTTCCTCCTCTTTCTGCCAAAAAGGACTGAGGATGGATCTAGCTCATTCATTCAGCTAAACACCTACATTTAAAAATTTTCAATATTCTCAATATTTCAGAGCAAGTATGAAATTACCATCTTGATAACCTGGTACATTTAACTGAAGCATCTTCATATTTCTCAACAGACATGACCTCTATAGTGGAAAGTAATTTTTTCTCTTTTATTTGTCTATCTTTTCCTTCACAATTTGGAAAGAAAGAACATCTTGATCAAATTCAGAACTAGCATAGAGATTTGGTCCACAATTGAATGAGTAGGAGATTAAAAGTGAAAGATGTAAAAATGAAAGAACTAGTGTTTTGACTCCTACATGGTTCTCTATCCATTAATTTTTCTGAAGAATATAAAAAGTTTTGGTGCATTTGTAATTATGGACTTTACCCTAAGAATAGAAAAAAGCAAGAATATTCTAGTCTCCTAATTTTGGATATATTGCTAACCTGCTAATTTTGAATATATTGCTATAGAAGGAGGCTAGAATATATTCCTCATCTTTCAAGTATTTGGGTGCATTTTTCTCTTGTATCAACCTCAAGGGTGTACGACCTTCAGTGATCATAAAAGAAACAACTTGGAGGGTGTTAAGAGTAGATTAATTTGTCCACTTGATTTTTAAATAGATGATATAGAAATCTTACAACATCACCCTTCTCTTTTATTCCACAAGGCATTGTGCCAATACTTTCTTGGGTGATCTGTCTGATGCTGTAAGAATATATTTCATTTTCAGGCCTAATTAGTCCGTCTCTGCTTTGAGTACTATGGAAAAAAATTACTTAATATTTGGTGATGCTGGTTAACTTTTTACTCTTCCTTCCTATGGTTATTCTGAGAACTAGTTTACATAAACTATCACTAAATAACAAGTATTATCTACAGAGTTCATCTGCCAGAAGATAACCAACATTGCTAGTCTAGATTGCCAGAAGTTCAAATTCGTTATCCCCAACTAAACTTTCCTAAGGGGACTCAGTCTATATTGCTAAAAAACAGCCATTTTTTGAATTGAAGAGATAAAGAAATAGTTCCTCATGTACCTTTTTGTTTAAATCCATTTTTCTATAATTCTTACTTATAGCTTTGATGAGATATAATTTAAATGTCATACAATTTATCTTTTTAAAATGTACAATTCAGGGTTTTTCAGTGTTTTCACAGAATTGTGCAACCTTCACCACTATCTAATTCCAGAACATTTTAATTACCCCAAGAAGAAACACTATGTACCTATTAGTACTTACTCCCAATCCTTCTCTCCGCTAAGTGTTAGCAATTACTAATGTAGCCTCTGTCTCCGTGGATTTACTCACTCTGGATAAATCATATAAATAATAGAATATGTGACCTTCAGTGTCTAACTGGTTTCCTTCACTTAGCATAATGTTTTCAAGGTTTATCCATGTAGCACATTTTATTTCTCTATGGTGAAGAACAGTTCATGGAATGAATACACCACATTTTGTTTATCCATTCATCAGTTAATAGACATTTAGGTTGTTTCTACTTCTTGTATAGTGTAAATAACGGTGCTATGAACATTTGTGTACATTTTTTTTTGCAGACATGTATTTTCAACTATTTGGGGTATATACCTAAGGGTAGAATTTCTGGGCCATACAGTAACACTACGTTTAGCAATTTGAGGAACTACTAAAATGTTTTCAAAGTAGCTGTACCATTTTATAATCCCAGCAGTACATGAGTTTTCAAATTTCTTCATATACTAGCGAACACTTGTTATAGTCTGTAACTATATTATTTGTATCTTTGGGGGAGCAGCCTCAAATTATATTTATTTCATAAAGAAATTCTGCTTTTCCCCATCTTTGTTTCTGTGACTATAATCCATTTTAACCTCACCTCTTTGTTGGACAATTACAAGTACCTCTTATTTGCTTCCTCCTGTTGTATCCTTCTTGTCTATACAATTGTCACAGTGATCTTTTAGAATATATGTAGCAAATATAAACATTACTTCAAAAAGCACTTATGCTAGAATTTTTGCTATGGATGATCCTATATCTGCAAAAAGCCATCAGTAAAATCTAAGTTATTTTCAGGCCCTTTGAATTTGTATTTCTCTTTAATACACCTTTGTGTATTGATTTGTTTTAACATTGGTGAAAAGTGTGCTTTGTTTGGGTTATATCTATAAGATGTTTAGATTGGAAAAGCAGTGAAAGTGAAGCAGCTCTAAGATGATACTAATAGCTAACTTTTAATGAGTACTTACTATATACCAAGCAGTGTTCTCAGTACTTTCCATATGTTTCCAAATGAGGAACTCATTTATTCCTCCTGACAAAAATACCTATGAGGTGGCTATGATTATTATTAAACTCATTTTTACACTACGCAATAGAGCACAGAGAAGTTACATAACTTGTCCAAGGTCACACAGCTAGCAGATGGTAGAACCAAGGAATCTGGTTCCAGAGCCCACATGAGTAGCCACCAAGCTATACTGCCTCTCTGTCTTACTTATTGTTTGAAACATATGAGATTTAAAACAAAAAGTTTGCCATTTTCTGGTGTTCAGTATGGTTAGGGTAAGTTTAAGATGTTCATGCTTTTCTTAATTCTTGGATAGTATCACAATATACAATTAGAAGGTTGTATATCAAGAGCTTTGTTTTTTACCACCTATAGGTTTACAAAATCAATTCTGACAAACTTAGAAGCAGTACCTTGAGCAAAAAGTACTGTACTACATAAGGGATAACAACTTCTAAAAGACATTAAGACAAACAACATTTCCTGAAATATTCATGATAGTCGGTGTCCTATTATTATATTGCCTGCCAGTGTATGTGCAACTTCCTCCTCACCCCACCTCTGTTTAACCACCTAATAGAATATTTTGTGTTTCTGAACATTTACATTCAATTTGTTAAGTGTCACTGAGGAAAAATAAAATGGAGAGGACATCAGTTAATAATGTACTCTTACATTCCGTCGTCCCATGATTCCACGTCTCACCATGTTGACCTAATTTGCCATGACAGGAACATGGTCCTGGTTTCAAAAGCATTCCAACTGTGGCGATCATGAAACCTTACTGGGAATTTTTGCCCCCTTAGCAAATTGAACCAGATTGCTTTTCTCAAGACCGTTTGAGATGGGTATCTGTGACAAAGGGGGTGGGTCTGATGGAGAGTTGAGGAGTGGATCTTTTATAATTGAAATATGCTGAAAAATAATGTAACTGTATTATTATAGAGTGACTGGTTTTTACTGTTAAAGTAGACTTGAGAAGAAAAAATTAAAATGCGTATTTATTTACACTTCTTAGCTGAGCGGCCTTGAAGAAATCACTTAGTTTTCGCAACTCTAAAATGGAGATGATAATAATAATATTTAAATATAATAGTAATATCTATATTTCAGGGTTGATGAAACACTTAGATGAGGATTCATTCTAAGTAAGCAGTTAGAACAAGATTCAGCATTCAAAAAGTAATAATTTTAATTATTGTAATTTTAGCTTTAGTACTTTTGAAATAAAAGTAATTTATATTTATAAGAATAAGCAATTTTGAAATTATTTGGCTGGCTCAGAAACTATAACATGTGGGAGTGTTATATTTCTATAAAAATGTATGGTGCATCAATGATCGATCATAGGTATGTAATCTGTATATGTACGTCCCAGGATCCACCAGTCCACAGGTAAAAAGATAATCTCATTTCATCAAAATTAATAGTTCACTTTTGATAGTGCCTGAATCCCACATGTTTGACCCAGGATGTCAGCTCTTACCCTTTTACATTTCCTCTGGGAACCCCAAGTGTCAGTTAAGTTTTGCCATATTGTACTATTTGAGCTTCCTTATCAAGCAGAGCTCAATTCTGGGGGTTCCTGGAAGCTGTCCACACTTGTGCCACATGAGGCATTTAAACAGCCACAGCTGTATTGGAGGGCAGATGTGGGCTGAATGTCTACTCCCCAATTCTCAGTCACCCTTTGTCACTGGGGCCTCCAAGGGGACACCACTTGAGTCCAGAATGTCACTCATGGTTTCTCATCTCCCTATTCCTGTCACATAGGAGAGTGTCATGGGCAATATCTTGTAGATCTCAAACTAGCACTTTTTAAATCTCCCCTTTGAATCATGTTATCTTCAATATTTCAGCAGTTCCCCTTCACATGTGAACCACATGCTTGTTGCTCAGGTAGGGAGAAGCTGGTGTTACCTGGAACGACAGCATTTACATCACTGTTGATTCTTTTGAGCTCTTAGTGTTGCTGTGTGGTTTTGTGAAGGGGTCTCCAAATAACGCTTTTTAATATATCAAAAAATGGGCCTGGGCGACTAGAGCAGCAGGCCATAGACTTTTGGTCTCAAGAGGCCTTTTGCTTTTAAAAAGTTGTTAGGATCTCAAAGAGCCTTTGGTTAGGTGAGTTATTGAAATTTACTTCCTTAGAACTTAAAACTGAGAAATTGTAAAAATATGTATTTAAAATTCATTTTCATAAGTCAATGATAAACCCGTTACATATTAACATGAATAACAACACATTTTCATTAAAAAGAACTATACTGTCTGAAACCAGACAAAAGTTTGTGAGAATGGCACTGTTTAACATGTTGCAAATGTCTGGATTAATACAAGACAGCTGGATTCTGATATCTGCTTCTGTATTCAGTCTTTTATGGTATCACACATTGTGTATCTTCTGGAAAACTCCCCTGTATAATCCTAAGAGTGACAGCGAAAAAGGTTAATAACATGGTAGTATTATTAGAAAGGTTTTGATCTTGAGGGCCTGAAGGGGGCTTCCTGGATCCCACTTTGAGAACTCTTGGACTACAGTTTAGGAATTTTTCTCTGTGGGGAGATCTCAGAATAAAATATGGAGAAAAGCTGACTTTCCCAGCCTTGGAGATTGTGGAACAAATAAGGGGGAGGACAAGGTAGGAGAGGCAGGACAGGGATACAACTGATCTCTTTCTGGGCCCAAGTCCTGCCTTTGTGACCTTGGGAGTTGTGTTTATCCAGTGTCCCTGGGCAATACTTCAGAGGAAGGGTTAGCATACTCCCACGAGGGAGTGTGAGTTTAGCTTTCTTGAGCTGTACCTTGGACCCAGGTGGAACAGGCTGGGTGGGTGCTGAAGAGCATCGGATAAAAGAGTCTGAATCAGAAGCTGGACAAGGAAATGGGAGTGGGGATGAAGCAGCCCTGTGCCTGAAGGCTGTGGAGCAGGTCTCCTGGGACTAGGCCCAAGGGGGTGGGGTTGGAGGGTCACAGCCACAGCTCAAGGCCTCTCGGTGCCTGTAGGAACCAAGCTCAGGCCTGGTCAGCAAGGACGGACAATCACTAGACCGTGACCAAATGACAAGAGAACTCACCACAGATACCGGGGGTAGGGAATGGCGAAGGCTATCCGGAAACATAGATGTGCTGCCAGCGGACAGGGAAACGACTTGCCTGTGATTCCCTTTTCCTCCCTCTGTCACAGGCCCCTTAGGCTCCCTTCTGCACTTGCCCAATTACCAATTCAGTGAGAGGTGGGGTGTGGTGAAAGAAATCAGACAGTGTGGACAATCATTTAACAAAAGGCAAAGTTACTTTTTTAAGAAGTTCAAACTGATAGACTGACAGATTTATGGATTATGCTATTAAATATATTTGTTTTTCCTTCCACTGCTCCCTAATATGTTGGGGCCTTATAAGTGAGTCCAGATAAGCATGGAAAATATAAAAACACTATATTTCTTTGCATAGTTGAATGAAGTATGCTTAAATTAGTAACCCCATTACAGCTCAAAACAAATCCAAGAAGCCTGTAAGAGAGGAAAGAAATTGCAGTATATCTCTATTACCCTCTCTCTCTACATCTCCATGTCCAAAACTTCTCACTTCCTTTTAGCCCCAAACAAGATCCTCATAGATATTACCTTTCATATACTGAGCCTGCAAAGGGTACCAATCTTCCAATTCCCAATCAGCATTTTTGAGTTTGTAACAACCAGAACACTTTGCTGTATCTATGTGTGCAGAGATAATTTAAAGAGTCCATTCTATTTCAAACCTTTAAATTGTATGTATTAGAAAACTCTTGGACTGAAGTCTTCTTATCAATGAAATAAAAAGTTTTAGTTTACCCCTGCTATGGCTTTTCTTTCTTTGCATATCTTTTTTGCAGTAATGTGCCCAGTCTACATGACTAATGTTGTGGATTTTTGCTCTTTGTCCCTCTGGACCCACTTTTCATCCTACTTACTGAAACCTGCTCTGTCCTTCTTTGGGGGATTCATGGGAACAGAGCAGTGGGTTTCCTTGCTCACTGGTTCTGTGCCTACTGGGTTTCACCAGTGCAGTGCCCCAGCTGAGTATCAGCAGAAGGGGAAGAGTGAGGCTGGGGTAGTTATTCCTTTGGTTCCTTGCCTGCAGAGTTACCCAGGGCTGGCTGCATACCTTAACCTAAGGTCACAAGCTCTGTCTGGCGGCCCTCTCCTCACAGCCTCCCTTGTCTCTTGGTTGCATAGATCTGTGGACAATGGCCACCCAGGCCTACAAGCCCTGGATACTGCACTCTCCCTGTACCTCCCATATTCTGCCCACAGTGTTGCAAATAGTTTATTGAGCTTTCCTCTTGTGACCCAGGAGCCATCTGCTTCTGCTAGGACTGTGACTAATATAAGTGGGTGTCCTCAGTTCATCTAGCTCAGTTTTCTTAGTAATAACATAAGCTCCTCTTATTTTATTTTAAGTGCTGCATCTAGAATCCAGAAAATGACATAATTTGTAAGTTGCATATATTGTTTTATTCTTGAATCAAGAGCTTGTATACCCAACTTCTTAAAACCATGGAGTGGGGGAATCCTTTCAGACATATTTTTGGGAGCTTGTGTTTGCTTGGTTGTGTCTGTCCCTCCGTTCTCTCTCTTCCTCCATCCCTCCGCTCCTTCTTTCCTTCCTTTCCAAAATGAGTTTCAATCAGGTAAACCCCATCCCAACAATCTTGTGTAGATTGGCAATAGTAAAAGAGCTTTGAGACAGTTAATGCCATGGGATAGATTTTTTTTTTTTTCCTTTTGAACCACACTAGAGCTTTTAAGACAGTTTTTTCTTATCCTCGATGATGGGAATTCAGTGGCTACAACATTTCAAAGGTCAGGCCCAGTACATGGTGGAAAGCTTATGAAAATAGCTCTTGAGTTAGATCTGGGTAAAGCTGGTGGTGTACAATAGTAATTGATAAGAATAGGGTTTTGGCTGGAAACATCTTAAGTTTACAGTCAGTTAAAGAGAGTGAAATCTGCCCAGGAGAATTTTGCGTTTGAATTGGCTCGCAGCAGAGAACGCATCAAATCAAGTTCATCATTTCTCAAATAAAGAGCAAGCATGAGATCTCAGGCTAATATTATAACTGAGACTTTGTAAAAGGTATCTTGAATATTACATGAAGATGGCTGTCAAGATAACTGTGTATTCAATAACACATCAAGGATTTTCCTATTGACTCGGTGAAAGACTGGGACCAAAACAGCCGCTGGTGTAATGATGTGGCTTTACATGTGTTTGGAGTGATTCTGCCAAATGTATTCTCATTTGCATTGTATTTCATAAATGAATTCTTCGTTCTCTTAAGGAATGCAGTAAAAAATTTCCCAAAATATAGAATTCTTAATTTATGCTTTCTCTGTATGTAAACATTGGATATTTAAAATACAGAGCTTATCTATGGAGAGTATTTCACTACAAATAATTTAGTCCATCACCAAATTCCTTCAGGGCTACCTTACTGTGGTTTTTGAAAGTGTGCATTAAGCCTTGGTCTTCATTTGACATCTCCGATGTCAGTCTGAAGCATTTGCTTTCATGAAATTTTGATCCGAGTCTCAAATCACTACAGAATTTGAGAGAAGCCCCTGAATCACAGAGTCTGACACTCCTTTCATACTTCTCTCAGAAAGTTTTTCACTTATCAAAATCTGGATTCTCACAATTTTTCCAGCACATTGTGTTAAGGCTAATCTGGACTTATCACTAAATAGGTGACCACTGAGATAGAAATGGTTGTGTGTGACTTTTCTTTTTCCGGAGAATTGTGAATGTTTATTTATTATTAGTAATGTCATACTTAGTCCTGTATGTTAAAGCAAAGAAAGACATGCTTTTGTTTATAATCTTTTTTTGGCTTATACAAAAGGGATTTAAGATTGTCATTTGGTATATCTTGCTTTAGAAAATAAATTCCTCAACACTGAGGAACACAAAATGCAGGGATAAAATATAAATAAAATAAAAGCCTCTCGGTTAAACCTCTTTAAAAAAATATCCTACCAATTGTTCAAGCCAAACACAAATGACAACTTCGCAGAGAGCTTTATCAGATTCCCAAAGTCCTAATTAATTGCCCCTTTTCATTTTTTACCATAAAATATCACATGCACATTTGCCCTTATTTCCTTTTATTTCGTAGTATAGAAATATTGAACAGAAACTCCTTTAAGGCAGCTTCTTACTTAAAAAAAAAATCTAGTACTAGTACAGTTTCTTGTGCTTATTTAAGACTGTTGAATAAATAAATTAGATTTAGGAGGCAATTCATTTTTTTTATTAGCATACTCCTAAGTACTGTGCTCAGTGATAATAAAATGTTCTAAGCAAGTTACAGATAGATCGTAAGTGCTTCGCATGCCACACATAGATTAACTGAAAAAGAAAGATGCTTCTCTCCTGATCTAACTTTAAAAGTGAAAGTGCTTTGGGATATACATACTTGTATATGAAAATGAATTCCCATTTCTAAAAAAATTCAATTAAGGTATGAAGAATTTTGAAGTTGATAGACTCTGTCCATGCGAAGGAAGAGTCTTTGAATTACATTTATTTTCAATAGCGTGGGGAGCTTGAAATTTGCTAATGATGCTACAGATGAGAAAATTCTGACTAGTAACAGTTTCCTTGTTTGAAACCACTCTTTGGTGCAGGGTTTTCACGCACAGCATGCAAATGCGTGTCATCCTCATAAATCCCATCACAAATGATGGTTTTACGATCAAACTGTATTTCTTCCAAACAAAGTGGCGGTAATATTTTTAAAAATCTGCAAACCCTTTGAGAGTCTTCAAAAAGAATTTCATCATCTTTTCTCATTGAAGTGAAGATATTTACAACGGGGAGGATGCTGTATTGCCACTATGGGGAAGAATTGCATTCCCCACCTAAAATATAGCCACCAACAGTGTACATGTTTTGCATTTAGCATTCAAAATATATGGGGAACACGATCTAAGTAGATGCAGTAGGATCTAGAAATTAGCCTAAGTCAGCTCAGGAGACCAGATTTAGGGAGGACTGTAAATCACACCCTTGGAATAGAATATAACTGTTGAGAAGACTGAAAAAAAATGTACCATGGATCAGAAACCTTTTTCTAGTTGTTCTCTAGGTTTTGTCAGACTCCCTCTGTGCTTTCACAGAGGTGAGCTACTCAGGTTTGAATGCAATTTTAGGATTTTTGGGTAAACATTGAGTCTCCTAGATAGAAAGTTCCCTGAGGGTCGGTGTCTGTGTTTTCATAAAGGTTAACCCAAAGACTGAAGAATATTCTTTTCCAAGAGGTGTCCCATGACCCTACTTCCTTGTGGAAAATATGCTTTTAAAAGTCCTATGAAAAGCTACATTGCACATTCTCGGCATACCTTCTAGGAACATTTGTGTCATAATTTTGAAGAATGCATAGTGATTTCAACACCTTAGCAAAGGGCACTGAGAAACAATATTTTGGAAGAGATCTTCATTGATTTATTGGCTAACATTAACTTGTCTTCACCAATGGCCTACAATTGGAATGAGCAATGTTGTAAACGCTGCAGTGTCATGAAACCTCCTCTCCGGCCTGCCAGAATTGCAAAATAATCATGAAGATCATGAAAGAGCAGGCTGTGATAACAGTCCTGAAATTTACTTCAGATGACTTTCCTCTCATGAATTCTGGGCTCTCTATCCTTGAGTGTAAGTGGAACACAGGTGTAAACTTCACCTGCAAAGCAAACGTTTGAATGTTTGAATCTACCTACCTATCTTCTGGAGCACTTAGGTTTTGTTTAACCACCATATTGATGAGAGTACTCTGTCATTCATTTGTTCAAAAGGCACTCTCTGAGCATCTATGGTGGGGTCCAGGCATGCTGGCATGCTGTGGCTGCCATGGTGAGCAAGACAAGTCCCTGTTCTCATGCGGCTTGCATCTAGTGGAGGAGAGAGGCAGTACAGCAGGAAACAAACATCTGATGTAATTCTAGACAGTGGTAAATGCCATGAAGGAAAAGAAATAAGTCAACAGTTTGTTTTCAGGAGGTGGACGTGAGAGTTGCCTCTGACGATAATTAAACTCTATGTTATAATTATGCATTTTAATTGAGACTACTTTAATTGAGGGTATGCAGGAAATACCATCTCAATGCTGAGGGTTTTTGTTGGCCTATCATACATGTCTGCTTTGGCTTCTATCAGGACACACCATTAGAGCAGTCTATGTGAACTCCATGTAATAGCAATTGCATAGCAGCATTTAGGATGGTAGTGATGTGGCAGACAGCGCAGCTCTACCATACAAGCACCAATACCCTTCTTAGGCCATGGGCTCCATCTGTGACATGGAAATCTCTGAGTGATGACTCCTGGCATCGGCTGGAGATATGCTTCCAGGATCCCTGGGAGAAATACAGGGGAGAATCCCTTCTCTTATCCAATTAATTGATTATTTCACAAAGCAGTGACACAAAATGGTCATAATTCTAGGAGGCAAATATACTCCAAAGGGTTTTTCAAAAATATTCCTTGTGTTTGCTACGCAAAATAATGCTAAGTAGTAATTGAATAAGACTCCCACTGTTTTCTCAGTTATCTGCTATTGAGGTAGTTTTCTTTTTGGTGAACCCCCACCCCCGACCTCCTTCTCTGTATTTTAGGGCATTCAGTGGGCATGACCTGATGACTGTTTCTAAAGAGCAATCATTTGCAACTGGCATGGAGGACAGCAATGACATCCATTATAACTAAGAGGAGATTTCCTTACTGTTTCATGGAAATATTGTTCTTGTATAAGTGTATAAGCATGTGTATAAGTGTATAAGCATTCATGTATAAGCATGCATGATATATCCAGACAGAAAACAAGATATTGGAACTTTGTGGACCAGCTCATGCTTCCTTTTCTTTCCCTTACTGCAACTTATTGTATAATATCTTCCAGAATGAAATGGTCGAAGCCTTGTGCTATCAAGTTTAAAGGTCATTAGTGACAGTTTTTAGAGCACATCTTTTTTCAGATGGAAATGTCTGAGATATCTGAGCTGCAAGACAGGATTTACCAGTGACCTCTGAAATTAAAGGCCAATGAGAGAATTTGTTACCATTTCTTTTGTTTTTATGAACTCATCTTTTTAATCCCAAAACATTTCAGTACGTAACTATTTGTATCAGATGAGAATCTTTTTAGAATATATGTAATAGCAGTATCATACCAGAAAAACTAACAGTACCTCCTTGATACAAGCGAATATCCAGTCAATATTCAAATGTCCCCGGTGATCTCAGAAATGTTCTTCTTCCTTGAACTTCATAGATCTTCAGGGATGCAATTGGTTGTTATTCTGAACATTTAGTCTTGTTCATGAACAGAATGTGTCAAAGGTTAACAGCATTTGAATCTCCAAAAATAAAATGGCTGACATTAACTTTTCAGCATCCCCCCCAAACATTATTTAAAGCTCTTTGCATTAATAGTCCCAAGTTTTAGAGTGGAGGCTATTGTCAAATTCTTACTCCTAGTAGTACTGGTATCAATATACAATCTTGACTGTTAACGTACATGTTGTTTTCTCTTATACTGACTTATTTGTCTTCATTGGAGAAAATTATTCTGGCTGATTCCACCGTTATTCCATCAGCATCCTTTTAGGATCAGAATAATGTGAGAGAAAAATATCAGAGAAATTAAACCAGTGGGAACTCGGGGTACAAAACACTAGAATTTTGCCATGAGATTTAGGTCTCATATTCTTTAAAGATCCATTCTTTCTCTATTATACAGCCACAGTTTAAGTCCTATTTCATTGAAAAGCTACTTATTCATATTACAACTGCGATACTTGGCCTACATAAGATTTTTCTCAAATCCAGTGAAATTTTTGACAAATAAGTTAGGAAATCAAAAAGACTCTTACACAACAATAGTGCTATTCTTTCCGTTTTCTTTACGAGTGGAAGATTGTTGAAAGAAGCTTAGTATTTTGATGGGGATATTAGCAAAATGCTTTTTAAAGATCTGTTGCCACAACAAATTATATAGCTTGGAAATCCACCTATTAATTATGAAAGTCTAGTATTTTTCCTTTTATACAAGAATTAATATCCAATGACAAATAGGAGATAAAAATGGTGAACATATTTGTTTTGGGAAATGAGAAGAGAGATTTTTTCATCTTTCATAATGGTAAATTGGCAAAATGTGGAACTTATATGTGACATAAGTATGACTATGTTGTATTTTCAAACTAATTTTAAGAGACTGTTTATATCTCTCTATATATATACTTATATATACTTATGTTTCATTATGAAAACATAAGTATATATAAGTGTGTATATATATATCTATATATATATATACTTATGTTTTGTTATGAAAACATTTCTATCTTACAGAAAAGTTGCGAAAATTGCATTAAAAACTCCTGTATACCCTTTACTCAGATTCACCAACAAACTATTGAGCATAACTTGGAGATATCATGCTACTTTACCCCTAAATATTTCCTAAGACTAAAAAGTCATATTATACAACCACAGCATAATTATTAAGATTGGGAAATTGACATTGATACAATAATTCTTTTTTTTCTATTTTCTAATATGTGAACCTTATTCAGATTTACCAATTGTCATCCATCAGGGCAATTTTCTCTTGTCAAGCATCCAGTTCAGGATCATGTATTACATTTAGTTTCAGCTCTCTCTTTCTATCTCTCTTTTTCAATTTTAATTACTTTTTAATTGTGAGGCTAACTTTTAATTTTGGTATAATTTGAAATGTATAGAAAAACACAAAAATTCAAAGTACTTCCATATATCCTTTACCTAGACTCACCAGTTGTTTTGTATATTTTTGTATATATAATAAACATATTTAAATTATATATATATATATATTATATATATATAATATATATATGAACAGACTAGATGGTGAGTTCGGATGAAATGAGCTAAAACTATGTGAGGCAAAAATTGGAAGTACATTATGATTTCTAAATAAATTTACATTTATTAAAATATATTTTACATACACACTTCAATGTTCTTCCTCTTCTTTTACGAAATTCTTTGAATGAAGAAAGGACTTTGAAACGTTGACAGCAACCGAGGGCTCAGGTTAGACGGTGAAGCCGTAGAACTGTCTTGTGATTCAGCCTCTGTCAACTTGTGGTTCTAAATTAGAGGCTGCAGCAAAGGGAACCCTGAGAACATTAGAATGCAGCATGAAGGAGTCTTTTTGGACTTTTTTGGTTGTTTAAAACTTTTTCATAGCTAATAAATAAATTCATGAAGTCAGAGAGGACACAGAGTATCAGTATGAAGTAGTTGACTGAAGATTCAACACTTTGGGTCTAAGTCACAGCCTCAATTAAACTCCAGGAGCCTTCATTTAAGAAGCCTTCTTGAAGGTCATTTTCTACTGCTGACAATGGATTGGAGTCTGAATACTGAGGATTCAGCAGATACTGTATTTGGCATGTGCTAATTTACTGAAACTATGTGATCTGATCTCATGAAGAAACTTTTGGATTTGTCACTAAGCTGAGTCTGATAAACTTATTCCCTTCAGCAAGGCAAACGAGGACGTCATGTATGTAAGCAGAAGAGATTCATTTTAGACTGACTCCATTCTCTGAGATGAAGGAGAGGACGTCAGAGAGCCAGTTTCTGCTGAATTCAACTTACTGAATCAGATGTTGAGTGAAATGAGGCTGACACATAGTAGGACCTCCGGTCATCAGTACTGAAATTATATTCTGATGTTGAATCCCCTTTAAACCTGTTTCCAAATTTTTCAGACGCCAGTAACATCTATGAATTTAGTAAGATGTTACTTGTTTCTCTCACTGACTGCTATCTATTTTACATTTCACAGTTTGTGAAGTTGAAGAGAGGACATCAAAGGAGATGAAACCCCAGTCTGCCAATTTTTTATTTGTTAGCAACCTGGATTCATTATTTAGTGGGACTTGAGTTTAACAGTTGTTTAATAAATGTCTTGGGATTATAGGTGCATTGATTTTTGTAATCTCTGCTGTATCATTGTCTTGGATAACACATATTTTGAATATATTTTATTTGTGGTACTCCATTACTTCAATTCTGTTAAAATGTTTTGTTTTGTTTTTTAACTGTGTCATTTTTATTTCTAGCATTTATTCTGGTTTAGAGGATTTGTTTAGTTTTTCCACTTCTTTTTCTAGACTTTCATTAATTTATCTCTTACTTTACATAATGAGGCTGCTTATGAAAATTTAAGTCAACTATTTCATGAGAAAAAAGACATCATACAAAAAAATACACTTCTATATAGGTAGAATTGAATCTCCTACTCTATATATCACTAAAGCACCACTAAGTTGTTAGTCCATCGTTGTTAATGAATACACATATAAATCAGCAAGTGCCAACCATGGACCCTGAGAATGACAGGTCAGTAGTGTAATAATTAATGGAGTCCTCTTCATGACTGATTTAGTCTATTATTTCCCATAGAAAACATTTTTTTAAATAGAAGGAAATAAATTGGTCCTGTGGAACTGTGATTTCTTTTCACTGGGAGCACTTCTTACACTATCAGCCAAAGAAAGATTTCCACGTAATTCTGGATGACAAAGGCAGACTACAGCACCCAGGAGAAATGATGCTTAACTTGACTTCTGTTTTCTTCAAAACTAGTGAATACAGTCACAAATACTTAGCTTTTAAAATGCCAGGTACTATATCAGTCAGTGTAAAGGTAAATATGGAATAACACCTGTCTTCATGTGGGGAATCCTATGAAGATTTCCTAAATATCCTGAATGTCCCTTCATAGCAATCATCAAGATTTCCTATTAAGTAGAGTGCATAACAATGATAAGACCACAGAGTATAAAGATATTTCTAAAGTTTAAGCACCCAGTTTATAATTTTCAATCAAGGAAATAAAGCAAGTATATTTAAATAATCTTGGACCTAGAAGGAGTCATTGTGCAGATGGATTCTAAAGAAAAGAAGTCTCATTCTTACCCCTTCTGGTGCCTGGGGATGTAACAAAGTGTCAGGCAGCTACTATGAGGATTATTGGGGAATTTCGAAGAAGTTCTTATCCCATGTCAAATATGTAATTACCTGTCATCATGCTAGATGTGAGGTAGAAAATGGGAACAAGTCGGTATGAAAAAAATAAATAGAAAGTTCAGAATGTATGTATTAAACTGTTTGGAAAGTGCGTGAAAGAACTGAGCGTTCTGGAAAGCACAGTTGTTTGCCAAACTACAGAGCCCTGGTTAACCACAAAGCAACTTCATTAATAACGCAGCTGTACAACAATGCCACCCCATCATCACCGCCAAGAAAGGTCATAATCAGCTCAGGGACATGACGAGGCATTAAATGCGTGTGTTAGGTTGTTGACAAGGCACTCCTGATTAAGGTGGAAGGAGCCTGAGACTGTGGTTCTCCTGCCTGAATGAATCATCACATTCTAAACAGTTTTCTGCCCAGATGGCATTAAAATATGTAGACAGATAGGTAGTCAGCAGACATGTGTTGGCTACTAATTGTCTAGATCGAGTTTACTTGGCTTCTTTGTACAACAAAACTTTGATCTGTAGAAAAATGGTCCTGCTTTTTCCCTTGGGTGGGTATCAGAAAAGATGGTTTGAATACGTAATTCCTAGAGGTGAATAAATAGTTCCTGGCAAGGATGTACCATGTTTTCCCAAAAATAAGACCAGGTCTTATATTAATTTGTGCTCCAAAAGATGCATTAGGGCTTATGTTCCGGACATGTTATCCTGAAAAATCACGTTAGGGCTTATTTTTCGGTTAGGTCTTATTTTGGGGAAAACACGGTACTTGATTTAGGAAAACCTTTATAATTTTTTGTCGTACCTCCATAGATAAAAATTCCATTGAGGAAAAATGATTTGAGAAAGGTGAAATTATACTAGTTTGCTTTCTAAATTGTCTTCCTTCTCTAGACAATTCTAATTTTACTTTCTCTTGGTAGGCCTGATTTAACAATCTAGTTTCTTTCAAAAGAGAAAGAAAACCAAAGGAAACAATTTTAGGAAATCACATGAGAGTTAAACTCTATTGACAGTACAAAAGAGAGTGAGAGAGAGAGAGAGAGAGAGAGAGAGAGAGAGAGAGAGAGAGAGAGAGAGAGAGAGAGAGAGAGAAAAGAAATACTTCATCTTCACCAAAATCTATTCCCAAATTATGTTTGGCCAATCTACTTATCTCAGAGAGTGAAGAACTTCCTCTGTGTTCTTGTGCTTTGTAGTCAGAATGCATCTTAAACAAAGAATTTGAAATAAAACCACCAGTTATAATTTAAGATCCTGCTAAAAAGAGCTCTAGTACTAGGCAATAATTATACACAATAGAGAGAAACAGAGTAATGCTATTCAATACAGGGATAAAATTGTAATATAAATCAAGAAAGACTTCCTTGCCCGTACAGAAGGAGAAACAAATACGTGATTCACATTGTGGTGCAATATATGTAGGATTCCTCAATAACAATATGTACAGATGAATTTTAAATCAAAACATTTCTTCTTTACCATCAAAAACACTTCTCACTGTAATGATCTGTGTCAGTCTTTTTTCTTTTCTTTTTTTTTTTTGCTCTATAGTTTATAATCCAAGATAGAATTAATTTGCATATACTCAAAACAGAATCTACATGTTAGGTAAATATAATAATGAAAATAACAAAATGTATATATGTAAGGAAACAGCCAGGTGGTAAGTGACTGAAAGATTTCCTGTTGACCCAGGGTAATGACACAAAGAGGGATTTGTTACTTTCTTTTCAATTAAGGCAGGCTTCATGGAAGAGGACAAAGTTAGCAACACCTTCCAGAACTGACAAATGCCTTCCAACATAGGAGAAATTTAGCAACTGAATTTTTCTTGTGTTTATCTTTTTGGAGATATGTCTCATTATGATTATTTTAAAATGATCTTTTCCATTCCCTTACCTGACATTTTTAGAAAATAAGAAGGTGGCCACTTTCCTAGCTCTGCTCCCCACCCCTTTAGTTTAATGTTTCCCCCCAAGTTGTGCTTAAGTGTATGTATCACCCATTTTCCATGCTAAATCAAATGCAGAAGTAATAATAAGAATAACAATAATAACAATATCAGAGATGGGTTTGACTAGCATTTAAATTATAAACCATTTCTCCATACTCTATTTTAATTATCTTTACAAAAACTGTGAAATTGATGGGGCTGGTGTCGCTAGCCCTTTTTTGTTTAAATATGTTTATTAAAAATATAGCCAACATACAATATTACATTAGTTTCAGGAGTGTACTATAGTTATTCAACATTTATATATCTAAAGAAGTGATCACCCGGATAAGTCCAGCAACCATCTGACATGGTACCACGCTATCACAGTATTATTGACTGTATTCCCTATGCTGTACATTATATACCCATGACTTACTGGTTTTACACCTGGAAATTTGGATCTCTTATTCCCCTTAACCTTTTCTCCCATTTCTTATTTTTTTCTATTACAGTTGACATTCAATATTATTTTGTATTAATGTCAGGTGTACAGCATAGTGGTTGGATATTTATATAATTTGAGAAGTGACACCCCTGATTAGTCTAGTATTCACCTAGCACTACACATAGTTATCACCACATTATTGACTATATTCCCTATGCTTTACTTTATATACCCACAACTATTTTGTAACTACCAATTTGTACTTCTTAATGTCTTCATCTTTTTTACCCTGCCCCCAACCCCCTCATATCTATCACCACGATAAATCCAGTACCTGTTTGACACCATACACACTTATTACAATATTATTGACTATATTCCTTATGCTATACTCTACATCCCATAACTACTTTGTAACAACCAATTTGTACTTAATCCTTTCCCTTTTTGTCACCCACACCCCCAAACTCCCTCCCATCTGGCAACCATCAAAATATTTTCTGTATCTATGAGTTTGTTTCTGTTTTATTTGTTAATTTTGTTATTTAGATTCTGCATATAAATTAAATCACATTGCATCTGTCTTTCTCTGTCTTACACTCCACTCAGGCAATACCTTCCAGGTCCCTTCCTGCCGCTGCAGATGGCAAGAACCCATTTCTTTCCGTGGCTGAGTACTATTCCAGTGTATATATGTACCACTTCCTCTTTATCCATTCTTTCATGGACAGACACCCAGGCTGGCTCTACATCTTGGACATTGTAAACAATGCTGCAATGAACATATGGATGCACACATCTGCTCAAAGTAGCATTTTGGGTTTCTTTGGATAAATACCCTGAAGTGGGATTACTGGGTCCTTCATTGTCTCTTCTTTTAGCCTTTGTTTTAAAGTCTATTTTGTGTGGTGTAAGTATTGCTACCCCAGCATTTATTGGTTTTGTTTGTTTGTTTGTTTCCATTTTCATGAAATATCTTTGTCCATCCCTTTACTTTCTATCTGTGTATGTCTTTCAATCCTAAGTGAGCCATTTGTAGATAACATATGTAAGGGTTCTGTTTTTCTTATCCATTCAGCCCTTCTATGTCTTTTGATTGGAGCATTTAATCCATTTACATTGAAAGTAATTGTTAAAACACACACACACACACACACACACACACACACAAAAGAAAGTAATTGTTGATAAATATGTAGCTATAGCCATTTTATTATTCATAATTTTGATCTCTTTTTTTTTCCATCTTAAGGAAGTCCTTCTAACATTCTTTGTCATACTGGCTTGGTGGTGATGAAGTTATTTAGCTTTTTCTTGTCTGGGAAGCTCTTTGTCCTTCCATTCTAAATGATAGCTTTGCTGGATAGAATAATCTTGTTGTAGGTCCTTGCTTTTCATCACATTGAATGTTTAGTGCCAATCCCTTCTAGCCTGCAAAGTTTCTGTTGAGAAATCAGCTGACAACCATATGGGAGCTCCCTTATAAGTTACTAGTTACCTGCCTGTGGCTCCTTTTAGGATTCTGTCTTTGTCTGTAACCTTTGCCGTTTTAATTATTATGTGTCTTGGAGTGGACCTGTTTGGGTTCTTCTTGTTTGGGACTCTCTGTGCTTTCTGGGCTTGTATGTCCATTTCCTTCACCAGCTTAGGGAAATTTTCAGTCATTACTTCTTCAAAGAGGTTCTCAATCCCTTGCTTTCTCTCTTCTTTTTCTGATACTACTACGATGCGAATATTGTTACACTTGATGTTGTCCCAGAGATCTCTTAAACTATCCTCATTTTTTGGGAATCTTTTTTCTTTTTTTGCTGTTCTGATTGGATCTTTTCTGCTACCTTGTCTTCCAAATCACTCATTTGATCTTCTGCTTCATCTAGTCTGCTGGTGATTCCTTCTGATGCATTCTTCATTTCAGTTATTGTATTCTTCACTTCTGACTGGTTCTTTTTTATGGTTTCTATGTCTTTTTATTTCTTATTTTTTAATGTTTGCTATCTCTTTGTTGAAGTTCTCACTGAGTTCCTTAAATATCCTTATATCCATTGTTTTGAACTCTGTATCTGGTAGGTTGCTTGCCTCCATTTTGTTTAATACTTTTTCTGGAGTTTTCTCCTCTTCTTTCATTTGGGATGTATTTCTTTGCTTTTTTTCATTTGGTCTGTCTCTCTGTGTTTGTTTCTATGTATTAGGTAGATCTTCTATGTCTCCCAGTCTTTGCTGGGTGATCTAATAGGTGCCCTGTTTGCCCCTGACACAGTCTCCCTGGTCACCTGCTTCAGGTGCTCCAGGAGTTTTCCTTGTGTGGGTTGTGTGTACCCTCCTGTTATAGGCACATCAGTGGGTGGAATTGACCCTCAGGCTGATTGACTTTGGAATTTGGCCACGTCCACAGCTTATGAGCTGTTATGTGGAGGGCTTACCCCACTGAATGGTATTTGCCGCCATGGGCTCTGGTGCTTGTTGAGGCCTCCCTTTGTATATGCCGCTTGTAGGGCTAATGGGGCAGTGCTCTGCTGCAGTCTGAAGCCAAATTCCAAGTATGTCCATTCTTGGGCCTCTTGGGAAGGGCTTCGATGCAGGCCCAGGTTGCCCACTCTTTGTGACCAGCTGGGAGCTACCTGGTAGGAGCTACAAAGCGATCTGCAGTTTTTTACTCCCTGTGCTAAACCTAGAGTCATGTGAAAGAGGTCACACTGTGAAGTGAGGACATCTGCCACCAATACCGGGGCCTAGGGTAGTTCTGCAAAAAGCCAGGACAAAAAGCCAGACAAAAAGGTCTGCTGCCACCTGCTGGCTCCCTTAACTTTCAGCTGCTGATATGGCCTCATGTGGTATGCAAGTTGGGTGAGGCAGGGTCTTAGGCAATCACTAGAGTGGGAAGAGTTGTGGTTTCCAGGTTCATGTAAATTCTAGTTTGGTGCCAGTGCTAATCCTGGAGCAACTCAGCCAAAGTCTCAGAGCATATGGAGGCCAGTTATCACCTACCGGTGGCCTGTCAGACTCTAATAGTTTTCTAAGAAAGAGTGCAATTTGGGTAGGGTTGGCTTCTCATAGAGAAAGTATCTCTAGCATTGGGGAAGTTGGGTGGGGTGTGACCGAAGTGGAGCTTACTAGACCAATCAGATTCAAATTTGGCCCTTTTGGGGGAGGGCTCAACACAGAAAAGATAGCACCTGCTTGCCAGCTGCAGAGAAGGGCCCCTCACAGGGAAATGGCAACTGTCCTCTAGCTCTCACTTCAAAGGCACACACCCGAATGCCTGACATCCTCTGAGTCACTGCTCTTCCTCTGGAACCCAGGACAAGTGCCTGCGAGCGAGTGAGTCTGTGTGTGGGGCCATTTCAGAGTATGTCTGGGTTTCTCACAGCCTTCCATCGCACCTGGATGGTCAGAATCTCCACTGGTTTTCACAGCTAGAGGTTGTGGAGCCTCTTCTTTCTGGCACCAATAGTCTAGGCTGGAGCATCTGGTGTGGGGCTGGAGTCCCTCCTGATTCTCAAATGCCACAAGGGGGTTTGGGGCCCTTTCCACATTTCCACCCCTCCTACCAGTCTCAAAGTGACTTCTCCTTTATATTTTCAGTTATAGGATTTCTGTTTGGCTAGACTTCAGATGGTTCTCCAGAGTGATTGTTCTATAGTTTAGTTGTCATTTTAATGTGTTCATAGAAGGAAGCCTGCACAGTGGTTATCTACTTCACCTTCTTGGGTCTCCACTGACTCTTTAAAAATATGGAATCTAGATTGAAAAAGATCAAATGACCTTGACCAAAATCATCAGATTAGTCAATTAGGGAATAGGAGTTGAAGTTTCCTGCTGGTTACCCAATGAAGGGGCAAATCAAAAACAGTTGTGGAGAGGGCTGGAAGTGGGAGTACTGAGCCTTCCCTTGCCACCATCTTTTGAGCTGTGCATATGTTTGAGTCTCTGATTGAAATGACTGCTGCATTGCTGAGATTCAAGACTTGGCACTGGGGGTCAGTCCAGTGGCTCAGGTGGTTGGAGCGCTGTGCTCCTAACACCAAGGTCGCTGGTTCGATTCCCACATGGGCCAGTGAGCTGTGACCTCTACAGCTAAGATTGTGAATGGCAGCTCTCCCTGGAGCTGGGCTGCTGTGGGCAGCAGGAGGTTGGTGTCTGCGGCCACGGGCTACTGTGTACTGTCATGGGCTACGCTGTTTTGTCATGAGTGGTTGGTGGCCAGCAACCATCGTGGGCTGCTGTGTGCTGCTGTGGGGTACTGTGTGCTGCCCTGAGTGGCTGGTGGCTGGCGTGAGCAACCAGTGGTTGGCATGAGTGGCTGGCAGCCATCGTGAGTGGCCGGCAGCTGGAGAGAGCTGCCGTGAGCTGCTGTGAGCGGCCAACAGACAACCGGTGACCGACTTCCTCAGCCGGGGGGGAGCACAAGGCTCATAATACCAGCACGGCCACGGACCTGTGACCTACACAGCTAGATTGAGAAACAACAGCTTGAATTGGAGTTGGGGGGAGAGGAAGAAGAAGGGGTAATAAAGAACACATGGCCCTGAGAGAATTCAGCAGTATTGAGATCTCTTAATGTAATTTATTACTTTGTCATGTACCTAAATTAGACTAGTTATAGGGATTAATCTGGAGAGTGTTGCAATATATAGTTTGTATTCACTGATTTGTAAAAATATATCAAGTTTATTGATATGCACTTTTTACCCTGTGAATTGATCTTTTCATAGATATTTCTGAATTTCAAGAATGCATAGATTCACCCCAGAATATTCTAGACTCATAAGCTAGACAGATCTTAGATCCAGTCTCAACAGAAACAACATTTTCTCTGTCTTAAGTGGACAGTTTAAGTCACGGGACATGACTATGCAAAGCTAAAGTGAAATAGGTGGCAATGAAACTCTAAATTTTATCTGGGTAGACTATTACTCAGGCTTATCCCTGAGTAATTTAGTGGGCTCTACCCTACTTGGAGAAAACAAAACAAAACAAAACAAAAAAACAGCAAACATCTCTAATAGCTTATATCTTTACTCTTTTACCATTTCAGTCTGTCTACACATAATGTATTTTATACACACACATATTTACATATACAAATCCTTTCTCTATTATTATTTTTACATACTTTCCTCAATGTTCCAATGCTTCTCTTTTATAATATTTATGTTCTGATTACCCCTTCTTTCTTATTTAAAATATTATTTATAAGTTAAGCTTTCATTTTTACCTCTTTGATATAGAAGAGTTTGAGATATTCTTAAATAATTCAGAAACCTGTCTCCTCAACATGAGCTGTCATTGAGGATAGTCTTATTTTATACTAATGTCTTGGATTTTAGTTTATCATTTTCTTCTCCAATGCATTATTACAAAATATAAACATTTTCCATAATTTTAAGTGACCTTTCAATTTAGGGTTTATAACAGTATAATGGAGTAGTATATTACTTCCTTTATCTTCTGCAATAGAAATTATCTCATGTTATTCCACTGTAGAAGTAGTTTCTAAGAGTCTAGAGTAAACTGTAAAGTAAGCACTGTTATTTGCATTCACTTTAAGAAGAATTACTTAGTAAGTACAAAGCAATTAAGCAGTAAGACATGACAGGCATTGCATTTTGGGGGGAATTATGACACATCTGAAATGTCTTGAGAGGTTCGGGCCAAAGGCTGAGTGGCTTCAACAACCAAAGTAGTATAATAAACCCTCCAGAACTGCACCACCTGTCATATCTTATTGCTATTATGAAATGGAAATCATGAAACCAAAACAGGGGGAAAAGGTTAGTTCTGTGCCCTTGCTGGGGATTACTTACAAGCCTATGACATCACTGACAGTTCTATCTGTGTCCAGAGAATTCTAAAGCCATTGCATAATTATTGCACAAACAACACAACTCATTTGAAACTGCTGCTTCAGCATTCTACAATGCCAACTTTGTCATATACCAGTCCCCCAACGTCCTCTTTCTGCAGAAATCATATTGGTGCTCTTAATCCCCAGCTTTCTTCTTTCACTATTCATACAGCTTCAGGGGCAGGGGAGGGTAAACCAGAGGAGGTCGAGATAGTTATGTAGAAATAATCTTGCCCCCTGGAGGCTTGGAGGCATTTGGTTCCTTGTATGCCTTGCAACACTCCAAGGTCATTATCTCATGATAATCACATCTCCTGGAGTTGCCTTATTGCTTAAGTGTAACACTAAATTTTAATTACAATGAAATAGAGCTCTTCTGGTAGTTTATATAACATCTTGTGTTCTCATTGCCAGATGGAAATAATGCAGAGCTTTTACTGTAATCACATGTGGTGGTCCTGGGCTCCAATGCAATGAAAACATATTGTTCATTTGTTCAGAAAAGCACTTTGCTTCATGGAACTATCTACTTTCTTTCGGAATATTTAGAGTTGACTGTTTATGAAAAGATTTCCACATTATTTAAAAATATTGAAGCACAGTAACACTTTTCCCCCTCCCCCAATTTGACTGCAATGGATAAATCTTATTAAGAAAATAAAAATAGAATGTTGGCCATTGATAGATGAGACAGATTGTTTTACATGTAGGATTTTATTTTCATGGTTTCTCTTTAGTTTATTTATGCCATGTTGACACTTGATGCACATGAATGCACATTTTTTTAACAATCATATTTTTTCATGGATTTACCACATTTCTCCAAGTGAGTCCCATGCACATCTTTGTTCTGCATTTGGGCAGCTTCTTGGGCTTCTCTATCATTTTGACTGTTGGTAAAGAAACAATTATTCAAGAAACTTGTTAGAGACTAGCAAGGCAGACTTTATTCAGGATTGCGGGCGGGAGGGTGGGCATTACAATAGGTGTAGCAGCCACTGAAGTGAGGTCTTATAGTGGAGGAGAGAAACTGCACTCAACTCTGAACACAACAAGGAAAAGTGGACATTTATAGTTAAGGAGCAGGAAGGGGGTCAGTGGATGGAAAATTACCATGAGGAAATATCAGTGGGGAGGGGAGATTCTGGCTAACTGGTAGGATGCTGGCTAATCCTAGTGGGATTCTTGCTGAAGGCAGGTCAGTGTGATCAGACATCACCTGCGGATGGTGCAGGATGAGGAACCCAATTACATATCCAGGTAGGTCAAATTTGGAGGATGGAAGATTCTAGCTAAAATGTCTTAAAATTCTTGCTAAAGCTGGACAATACAGAGATGAAAAAGGAAGTCTAAATGTCAAGAACTAGTTGAAAAAAGGCCTCAGAGAAGTCTGATTAAGGTCTGGGCAGGGAGAGGATATTTGTCACTGCTTCATAACTGATATTTGCCTGTCAGATAAATGTATGGTCCTTAGAAAGACTCTGAACCAAGCCTGACCTGGGAGTAGCTGGCGAGGTGGTGGTACAACCATTCCTAAAGAATCGTAACAATAAAGAAAACTGTGAAGTGTGAATAAGTAATCTTTAGAATATTTTTATATGCTTATTGATTTGTGGCAAAAATTCTAAGTAAAGCAACATGCTTGCTGTCAAAAAAGCAAATTCAAAACAAGTGTCGTAACCACCACTCTTTTCTTCCATGTTTCTGCTTTAAGACACTTGTTTATTAAAATGCTAGGACTTCCACTTCATGGACATCAGAGAGCATAAAATTATTCTCTGCCTTGCTCATGCTGCTCTTGCCACTCAAGCCCCTTGCTCTTCTTCCAGAACACTAGGCTTACCCTCGTTAGGGCCTTGCCTGAAATCCTCCTCCCTCAGATGCTTGGCAAACCGCTCACCAACTTCAAATCTTTGCTTACAAGTCACGCTCAAGGAGATGCATGCTGATCACTCTACTCAAAATTGTCACCCTCTCCCTGCCGCACTCCTAGATCTTCCTTCTATTGTTCTACTTTGTCTTTGTTCCACGGTATTTGTCTGTTGCCACGCAGCAGCCTACCCGTCTGTCACCTTGTACCGGCCCCTGAAGAAGGGAGAGTCTGTGAGACGGATCCTTCCAGGGACTTTGCTTCACCTTTGTGCTTACACATTATGTCTCCCTGTTTGGCCCCAAAGGATGGCTGGTTAGTCAATGACGGGTAAGATTCCTCAAGGAAGGAACAACCTAAGCCAGGCACAGTCGCATGGGGGCCATCTGGGGAACTCACGGGGTTGATAGAGGTGAGCACAGACCTCCATCATCCCTCGGCTAAGGACAGCTTCTGCCTCTGTGGCTACATTCCTTCCCACATCCTGCTTGGGAAGAGAGTCAATGATGTGATAACATCAGCTCTCCGTCTACTCATATGCATAAAGATTTTGTGCCTTGGGGAGGTACACACATCCTGAGACTTATGGTTCCGGCTGTCTGCAGGCAAGGGTGATTGGTTTGAATCAGTTTCTTATCATAATGTATGGGATTCACAGATCTTGAGATTAACAAACTTTGCTTCCTCATTTGTTAATCAATAAAAGCTATGCATTGGCGCAATTTGAGGTTCAGTCCTTTGAGGCTGGAGTCCCTTGGCCCCGCTTGCACTCTATTCTTAGCTACTGTATTTCTTAACCCTGCTCTGAAACCTGCGCCACCCTCCTTGCTTCTCACAACTTTTGTCATGCAGGACGTGACATTTATCATCTTCTAAACTACTAGATATATAATTCTGTTGTTTATTATGATTAATATTTAATGTTTGTTTCCTGTTAGTAGACAGGAAACTCTGAAAGTAGGTATCTTTTGTTGTCTTGTTCACTGATGAATCGGGAGCATTTAGGTTAGTGCTTGGTACATAGTAAGTGCTCAGTAAAGAACTTTTGCATGAATGAAAAAAATAATAAAAGTGGAATTCCTCAGAGCTTTCGGAAGTCCCTTAGACTTCAACGTAGGACTGAGGCTGGCCTTTTCACTGCTGAGGCTTGTCTTAAGCAACGTATGGAAAAGGTAATTATGATCCTAGCTCTTTACTTCAAAATAGAATGAGCTCTGGCAAGCAGAATCAGAAAACTTGCACTCTCCATTTGCAAAATTATTTTAGAAAGATGTTCAATCATTGTGCCATTAATATTTGCTTATCACAAAATACTTTAAAATACCCAGTATTGCATCTGTAATATTACTTTATACTCAAGTGTTTAAATATATATTATCTCACCCACTTTCTTGAATGCTGGTTACTTTAAAATACCCAGTATCACATCTGTAATATTGCTTTATACTCAAGTGTTTAAATATATATTATCTCACCCACTTTCTTGAATGCTGGTTATTTTCTCAGATCCTCCTGCATAATTAAAAACCTACTACCACAAGTCTATCAATTTATGTTTTCATTTGTGATGTTATTGTAACCATTTCTGTACATTTATAATAACTCCATTGCATGCTAATCCACCACTAAGTGATAGTATTGCATTAAATTATTCACTTTAGATATTGAAGACAGCTATAACCACCCAAATATTCATTAAGCTGCCAGTCTGGAAAATACTACCTTTTCCAAATGTTAAATACAATTTTATTCTTACATTACAGTGTGAATAAAATATTAATGATCAGTAACTATTTCCAAAAGCAGTGGTTTAAAAAAATAATTTAATAGTTTAAAACAAATTAAAGAGACTATACATAATATGTTTTGCTAGCATCCAATTTAATTTCTTTGAAGGTGGAATTTCAATAGTTTTATCAATGCTGTGATCTTAACAAAACTCTGTCTCAGAATACTTAGAACTATGCATTATTTTATTTTATAATATATATGCATATGTTGGAAACTGCAATATATATCAGTGTTCTATGCCCAGGTTTTAAAAAAGAAAAAAATGTTTTCTATGACAATTCGGTAGTATTTGCCACAAGGATAATTTAGATGATTCACAAAAATTTCCAAGATATGGGTCAGGTTTTAACTTCTTTTAGACCAAACAATGTATGTATAGTTTTAAAATCCTTTTTTCACTTTTAAATATTTTTCCTGTTAATCACTCTACTGTTTCAGTGCTTTGAAATTGGATTAAATCTTATCACATGCCATCAAAGACTACTTAAAACAATCTTTAGAATAAAATCCACTCTTCCTAGACCCATGAGACCTGATAATAATTCCATTGCATGTTAACCCACATGTTTTTTATCTTTACTAAACTTTAATGTACACGTGAAGTATATATTATAAAATTTGTATCACAAAATAAAGTGGAGAACTCTCTAATCAATTTTCTTCAGCCTCTAATATTTTTGACACAAATAAGACTATAAGAAAATGATTTTTCCCATTTCATTTACAAATCTAAATGCAGTCATCCTACCTAATATTAATTTATGGAATCTAGCACAATGTTAGAAAAAAAATTATGAAAAGTAAGATTTATTCCAGAATCAAAAGATATGAAGAAAATAATATCTATGATTGCTTCACTGGGGAATTTACCCAAATGATCAAGTTAGAAATAATGCAAATTCTATAAATTGTTGATAAAAATTTGAAGGACATTTAATACTTCCCTTCTTAATCTGTGTAACCACATTAACCTGATACCAAAAGTAGACAAAGATATTATAAGAAAAGAATACTACAGAACGATGTCTCTCAAAAACTTAGATGCAAAAAATTTTAACAGTAATCTTAGTAAATTGAATCCAAGTATGTATGTGATAATACATTATGACCTAGAGAGTTCACGTGGTTCGAGCAATCCTCCTGTTTCATTTTGTGCACCTTATCTTGGTCTTTAAATTTTCAATTACACTGGCTTTTTCTAAGTTTCTAGATCTCTCCAAGTACTTGCTGTTTCCTCAGCATGAAACACCTCTCTCTTTGTTTTCAGATAATCAGCCAGCTCCTTCTGCTTCTAGGTTTTAGCTCAAACATGATCTCAAAGAACCTGCCCTAATCAATCTGTTTCATTACAACACGTGGTTTATTTTATGCACTGCGTATTATAGCCTGTAATTGTTTTATATTTGATTTTCATTCATTGTTTTTCTCTCCCATCATAATGTAAGCTCCTTGAAGGTGGGACCCACATCTGCCTCATACATATCAGGAATTCAGTGTTTGTTGACTGACTGACTGAAAGAATGAATGAATGAATGACTAGATTAAAAATTGGGGTAGATTTACTAAATATGTGCGTACTGTTGTTGCTAAGAAATACCACAAAAATAATTTTTCCTTTATGCAAATACCCAAATTATTTAATTTATAACCCCCAAATCATCACTTCACTGTCAGAACATTGAGGTGACCCAAAACATATAGAGAAATAAAAGGACCAAACAGATAGCAAATCAAAATATCATCTTTTCGTCATAGGTGTATATGATGTCAGATGGGCAGTAGATTGGGTGTGGGTTATCACTTTGTGAGGGGTGTAAATGTCTAACTATTAGGTTGTATTGTACACCTGAAACTAACAAGAAATATTAAATAAAAAGTAAATACCCCGACCCCTGGAAAATATATTATCTTTTGATTGATAAAGACTATTTCAAAGGTCACAGCTTAATACAAGAGCTAAATTGGGCCGCTAATTAAGCCCAGGTTAGGCAGATTTACCTATCCAGTCACAAGCATTGCTGGACAGAGCAGGTAAGACTTCAAGTACAGAGGAGCTGAGAGAACCACTCCATAAAGACAGCCTTATTATAAGAGAAAGAAAACAGTAGCTGAAATGGGCATGCTCAATTGATCCTTGCCAAATTTATAGGAGTTGCTTCTTGGGCAGAGGAAAATGCATGGAGAGTGGCCAGCATTGAAACATTAGCATCGAGTTCCTGAACTGAGAAAGTTTCAGGAATAAGGGAAGAAATGTTCTCGCCTGATCGCCACATCCAGAAAATAAACTTTCAAACCTAAGACACATAACGCATAATGCATTAATAAATCTATTACCAAACCATGGGGTCAATTCTCCACCCCCTCAAATATATGTGTACTGTTGTGAAATTTCCTTATGTCTCATTAATAGTATTTTTTAAAACCAGGATTATTGTTTGGATTAAAACCTAGACAAAAACAGGATAGCTTTGTAATACATGTCTATGGAAAATAGGGATTTAAGATTTGGTAAGCTTTTTTGTTAGTACTGTCTAACCCCCTGCTGGCAGCTACACTCCGCCTTCCCATTCCTCATCCCACACAGTAGGGTTAAAATTTGTACTTTTAAATGCTGTATAGTAATTTCACTGATAATCATATTTTGATATATTTTGGTTTATACAAGTCTTTGCTAGTAAAGGTAAGACCGATGGAAGAATTTAAAGGATGTTTAAAGAAATTGTCTCTCAGTTTTGATTCCTTCAATCAGTGCACAGTAGCTCTATAAAAAGATATTCTTCAGACACTTTAGTTATGTTTTTTTCTTTAATATCAGATGTTAACTTTATTTTTACTTTAGTTGTTTTTTAAATTAAATATTTTTTTCAGTTACAGTTGACACTCAATATTATTTTATATTAGTTTCAGGTGTACAGCATAATATTAGACATTCATATAATTTATGCAGTGATTCCCCCAATTCGTGTTATTCCCACCTAATCTGACATAGTTGTTGCAATATTATTGACTATATTCTCTATGCTGTACTTAACATCCCCATGACTATTTTATAACTACAAATTTGTATTTCTTAATCACTTCACGTTTTTCACCCAGTCCTTCAACCCCCTTCCTTTCTGGCAACCATCAGTTTGTTTCCTGTATCTATGAGTCTGTTTCTGTTTTGTTTGTTTATTTATTTGTTTTGTTCTTTAGATTGCACATATAAGTGAGGTCATATGGTATTTGTCTTTCTCAGTTTGGCTTATTTTACTTAGCATAATATCCTCGAGGTCCATTGATGTTGTCATAAATAATACAATTTCATTTTTTTATATGGCCTAGTAATTTTCCATTATATATATATGTATATATATCACCTCTTCTTTATTCAATCATCTATTGATGGACATTTGGTTGCTTCCATATCTTGGCTATTGTAAATAGTGCTGCAGTGAACATAGGGGTGCATATATCTTTTCAAATTAGTGTTATGGATTTTTTTGGATAAATACCCAGAAGTGGAACTGTTGGGTCATAAGGTAGCTCTATTTTTAATTGTTCTTTTTATTTGAGGAAACTTCATACTGTTTTCCATAATGGCTGCGGCAATTTGCAGTCCCACCAACAGTGCACCAGGGTTTTCTTTTCTGCACACCCTCCCCAATGCTTGCTATTTATTGATTTATTGATGACAGCCATTCTGACAGGTGTAAGGTGATATCTCATTGTGGTTTTAATTTGCATTTTTCTGATGATTAATGATGTTGAGCATCTTTTCATATGTCTATTGACCATCTGTATGTCCTTTTTGGAGAAATATCTATTCAGGTCCTCTGGCCATTTTTTAATTGGATTGTTTGGTGTTTTGGTTTTGTGTTGTATGAATTCTTTATAAACTTTAGATATTAACCTGTTATCAGATGTATCATTGGCGATTATCTTCTCCCACTCAGTAGGATTTCTTTTTGTTTTGTTGGTGGTTTCCCTTGCTGTGCAAAAACTTTTTAGTTTGATATAGTCCCATTTGTTTATTTTTTCTTTTGTTTCCCTTGCCTGAGGAGATAGATCAGAAAAAAATATCACTAAGAGCAATGTCAGAGAGTTTACTTGTTTTCTTTTAGGAGTTTTGTGGTTTCAGGTCTTACATTTAAGTCTTTAGTCCATTTTAAGTTTATTCTTGTATATTGGTGCAAAAAAGATGGTTCAGTTTCATTTTTTGCATATATCTTTCCAGTTTTCCCCAAACCACTTATTGAATAAACTGTCTTTACCCCGCTGTACATTCTTGCCTCCATGGTCATAGATTAAATGACCATATATGTGGGTTTATTTCTGGCCTCTCTATTTCGTTCCATTGATCTATGCAGACACTTTAGTTTCAATGAGAAATCATTTTGGTTCCTGCACAGCTTGAAAGTTCTTAATATTTTCTTTAAAGTTGTCGTTGATACCATGAGAACCCAAATTACCACACTGTCTGACACCTTGAAATTTGATCAATTTTTTAATTTTTTTCTAATTGGCCATATGAAATAATACAGGGTGCATAGGATGCCTCAAATTTATTATTTCATCCTTGGTAGTTCAATATCAACTAAACTTGATTCTCGCTCTTAGCATGACCAAGTGAAAATATAAAGAAAACATTCAACATCATTTAGTAATTGTCTGGAAACAGGAAGCCAAACTATTATCTATAGTACAGGGCAATACCATCGTGGAAATTTCACCCTGACTATAACCTCTTATCTTGTTCTGCTCTTACACGCGGGTCATATTATGCATTGCTTTGTGCTAGTTTGACAAGAACTAATGTGGATGCTTAAATATTTTAAAGGCTGAACGCTTCAGAATGATAAAATACGGAGCTGATCAACCCTTCCTGTTGCATTTGTGGTTAATGATAAAGTAATTTACTACTTTTTTTTTTTTTTGGTCTATTAGTAGTTTCAACAACAAACGTTAAAGTTACTTAAAGGAAAAATCTTCAAATAAGGCCATGCAATGACACTTTTTAACTACAGTTGTTTTTTATTCAGCCATAAAATCTATCTTTCATAAAGAAACCCACTTACATGTCTTACTTCAGTGAAGGTTATTTGTAGACTGAAGGTCTTTTCTTGTCAAGAGATGATGAATACCATGTGTGAAGACAGAAGAGCATCAGACCTGTATTAGCTGGAAAACCCACTGATCTGTGAATAACCTAAAAAAGAAAACCTGAAGATTAGCAACGTCGCTTTTAAGAATGATCCATCAAATTCAACAAGCAGATTCACAGAGATGAATCATCTGGTTCCTGTAATACCTACTATACAGTAAAGGTTATTTCCTTTCCCTACAAATAGAAGTTTCAAAATAAAGGAAAGGGAGATTTTGAACGTACCTCGGTTTAAGTCAATAATCTTAAAGTGTTTCTGATGTTTTAGATGTAAATTTCCTAATGATGTAAATTTACTAATGATGATGAAAATGGTCAATTCTTTCAGTATTGGGTTCAATGTTTTAGGGAATCAGTCTCTGTTCTTTTGTGAGTATGTTGAGAAGAGGTCAAATTCTCAAAATACCTTCTCAAATTTTTCACAACCAACCTTTAATTTTATGGCAAGTTAAAGTGTCTGTTAGAATTAATTTTAGGAGTTTTCTATAGAGATCATATAGTCAAGTAGCATTTTGATAAATGAATATAATTAGATACGTTACTCTTTTGGATGTTAGGTTGGTTGATTAAAAGGATAACAGATTCAAAGCATATAAAAATTGCATGGACATATATTATTGTTAAAAGTAAATGCCTTCTAATTTTTTAAATTTCAAAATAGATTCAAAAGTATAAATTTAAAATACCTATTTCACAGTATAATGGTATTCAATTTTAATGTATTATGTTTGTAGTGTTTCATTTAGTTTTTACATTGAACTGGAATGGATGGAATGATCTAAAAACATAGAAAGCACTAAAAAGGAATCACTGTAAGGATTTTTCAAATTTCTTTCATGTCATTGTTTTCAGTAACTGAACAACTACCAAAATAATTTAAAAGACATTAAAATATATATTTTAATATGTTGATATTAAACTGCAAAAAGAAATAATTCCATTCTAATACAGCCACAGGAACTGATATTTTGCACCTTACTTCTAAAAGAAGATTTCTGACAAAACACACTTTAGTGATTCAAGTTAGTAATTGGATAAATTTTTTAAGTTAGCAATAATTTAGACTTCATATTTATTTTCTTTAAAAAATATAAATCTCATTTTGGGGAGATGTCTTTTGGTGAAATTTGAACCATACCTATTTAAACACTTAATTTCCAGCCTGCCCAATATAATAAAAATAATTTTTATAGTGATTGAATGACAAACTTGTTCGTTCCTGTGTTCAAGCAATTGATAATTTGTGCTTTGATATTAAACATTCTGTAGTGTTATTTATAAACATTTCATTACATAAATTAAATAGGAAAATAGGAACACCATTTCTTGAAGAGTAAATTATAGTTTCATGAATGACACGTATTCTGTCAGAAAAATTTTAACGTTTGAAACCACTCAAAGACATTAAAAGACTTCATCTCTCATATAGATTGTTTTGGAATAATGAAGAAATAAGGAAGAGCTAAAAATCTTTATCCAAGGATCTAAGTTGATGTTGTCTCATATGAAATTTGAGGGTATGTTTTATGGAATTACGTTTTTTCCCTAAAATTCAGATATTTGTTATTGTAGAAAACAGATTAATCTCTGAAACTTTTAAAATTCTATTTCTTGTGAGTTGCTAAAATTGAGAATGGCACTCAGTTTAAAAAGGGTAAGAAATGAAAACTCTTCTGATTATTAGAAGCCTAAACTCTGCAAGAGGCCTTGAAGTTTTCGTCCCACCTACTAGAATAGCCATAAATCATAGATGAACACAGGAGAAAGAACCGTCAGTGATGCTGAGATATAGGGCTGCAGCAAAGTGAAAAACATAGAGTTTTAGAATTTAACACCTAAGGCACAGCTAAACATTATTGATTTTAACTTGAGCTGAAATCGTCACCCATTCAATTTAATAATTCTTTCTGTAGATGGTAAAACCAATTTTAACTAAATAAAACATGGCTTTAAAGAGATGTGGCATTTATGATAGCCAAATAATGAAACAATTTAATTAAGCAATAATGTTCATGGTACTGGAGCAATAAACAACATATGCAGTTGATGAAATGCAGGAGGGAGTTCTGGGTGAAATCTTCCTTTTGGAAATAGCTGTCCACAGAGGCTCCCATCCTCTCTTTTGGTGGTGTCAGTAAGATGGGTCTACAGGAAAACCTAAACATTTGCTTCATGTAGATTTCCCTTCCTTTGCTGTACTTTGTGGCCATGTTTAGCCAGCGGTTGGACTTGAGACAGAATTTTAGACTAGAAAATTACCATTTCTTTTTATTCAAAATTGAAAACTCAGACTTCCACTCCTCTTTATAAAGTCCACTGGTTTTCCTACGGGAACCACTGGCTTCACATGGTATTGTCAGTAACTACTAGGGAATTACTTTTTTATTCTTTAGATTATTTTAGGATTTTTAATTATGGTGCTCCAAAACTGGGAATACATTTCTAAATTTCCGTTGCTTTCCCCCAAACAGCTTGAGTAATCTGGGACAGGCACCTATATGAAAGTGTGTCAGTAATTAAATTAAATTTCATAAAGAAATCTAAACTACTGTCTAGATTCCACAAGGCAAGAAAAGAAACCAGATGAACGTAATATGAAAGGATTATTTTCTGATGTAGCTGCAGAATGTTACACCCATTAGAAATAGCTCTCCTTTTTTTCAAAACAATCTCCCTTTAAATTTTCTATTGGAAATTTGGATATATTATGTTTCAGGTGAGTGTATATTTTATGATTCAATGTATATGTGCTTGTGTGTGTATGTCTGTATAAGTTCAGGAAAACACATTGGGAAGATTGGAAGACTATGCACCAAAATGCTAATAGTAGAAACTGGCCAGGCTTCATTTAAAGTTTAAGTAATGTGAGTGACCGGGTTATGGGTAATTTTTATAAGTGTGTGTGTGTGTGTGTGTGTGTGTGTGTGTGTGTGTACATATTTTCAAGTAATGAAATGAATATTTTATTACAAAATAAAATATGAAATCACAAATAAAAAAATCCACGCAAAGAGAAACCATTTGTATTTTGCCACTGCAATCACTAAAGTTTATAAAATTTGAATTTATTTTTACAAAAATATACTCACATAAAAGGTAAAAATAAAAAGATTAAAAGTAATTTATTTTAAAAACATATTCTGCTAGCTATTTAAAGTTGTTGATTAAAAGACTACAATTATTAATAGACATCAATAAATCAAAAGTATTTAAGCTGAAAATGTCAATTTAATATTTTTAAAAATTGATTTAAATCTTATTTTTGTTCAAATAAAATAATTCCTAAATCTAGTGTTCAATGACCATCGGATAGCCAATGTAAATAATTGGTATTATGTTTAAGGTATGTGTCATCTAGACCTACATGTATACAAATGTAAGGGTATTATGCATTTCTAATATGGCAAAATATTTTTCAACTGCCATGTGCCAACTATTACAAATACTATGCTAATTTATAAATGCCATTAACTTTAATACAAAGAGAAACAAGAAACTACCTGATAGATGTTACTAGGAAACAATACTCCCCATGTAAGGATCTATTGTATTCATGCTCTCTGAGAGGAAGAATCTAAATTAATTAATATGTCTTCTCTGTAACTTAAGTTCTTCTTTCTTGGAAGCACTGATACAGAACCTACAAAACCTACAAAGCTTAGGGCATTGTAACACAGTTATCGTATTTTGAAGACATTGGACAGAGAGACACGGAAAAACATTTCTGTGGGGTCTGAGCTGTGTTAGATGCAGAGCAGATGTTTAAGACTATGAGTTGTTCTGTGTCAGTTTTAAGTGACACACTAGTAGAGGTGCCCAGGTGTTTTTTATAACACATTTAATTTTGCGTGTGTGTTTGTGATATGCAGGGCCGCATCAAGCATGAGGTCCATCCAGGGCAGTGGTCCCTCTTACCTGGGCCTAATGGGGGTACTGTCTATTGTCTATCTCAAATCTGTAAATATGTATTTATTGAGTATCCGCTATGTCCAAGTCACTGAGCTATAGAGGAAGCCTAAAAATGTATTTCAACTTATGCTCCTATTGAAAAGATTTTAAACATCTTGGGGGTGGTGTTAGGTAAGAAGTAAGCACTCAGGGAAATTGCATCAGTAGAGGGAGGACTGGAAAAGGAGCTACATAGAAGATCCAAAGTTAATTGTAGTTGGGGATATCATTGATTATATTGCATTTGAAATGGACTTTGAAGAACTGGTAGTATTTCAAAAAATAAGGAGTAAAAGGTATTCTAGGAGCAGGCAGCTGCTTTTCTTTTCTTTTCCTTCTCTTTTGTTTTTCAGGCAGCTGCTTTTGAAGAGGAATGAAGGTGGCTAAATATAGAGGATGGATTTAGGAGATGGTGGATAGAACAGCATGGTAGGCTGATGCATTTGTATTTTATTCTGTATGTGGTGAGTAGAGTAGGTCCTTGAGTAGGCATATGGTATAATCGCTTGAGCAATTTGAATATTCACTTAATTGAAATGTTCCTGCTTGTTTAAATAATATCTATCTAGTAACAGGGTTGTCAAAGCACGAAATATGGCTGGATTTTGATGAAATTAAATATTTAGTGGTCACAAGCCCTTGTCTAACGCCATGCTGATTTAAGTATAGGCATTTCCCAGAACAAAAGATGGATTATAAAAGTGAGGTATTTTATTCCATAATTGCTGTAGAAGCTAGTTCTCCAGTTACAGCTCTGAGCTTTAGCTGATGTAGGAGTGTTTCAGCAAAAGTTAAATTTAATAGAATGCATTAATTCTTCCCCATAACACAAGAACCTAGCACAAATTTTAGAATGCATTTACAGCAAGTTGAAAGGGCAGACATTTATAAGGATATTACAAACCAACTTGCTAAGTTTTAGCTAGGATATATTGTACTGTGAAATAATTGATTTCATAGCTCTTCTCAAAAAGTAAATAGAATGTGCACTAATAATGTAACTAGTTTTGTAGCGAAAATGTCAAAAAGTGTTGGCTATTGCTAATTGAATATCTTATTCTTTACCAAATTTTATATTTTGAGTGAGGAACAGAAGTTAGAATCCTGGCAATAATTATATTTTTCTTCTATGAGAGACATTAAATTCTAGGTTAATACTATTACGTGATAATACACGAAGAGCAAAATAACCACAAAAGTCTAAAGAGCACCAAACAAGAAACTGGGTAAGCTTAGAGAAAAGAATATGAGCTATATTTTTGTTTATTTCTTACTGAGAGTAAGCTTGTTGTTTTCTGTATATGTTCAAGAAATACCTAGAAAATCACCAAACATTTGTCATTCCTCCAGTTTACCCTCAATATTGCAGATTAGCTAGCTAGTTTATTCCTCAGGTAAACTACCATTCAGCGTGTTCACCAGTTCACTTTCAAGGAGTTTAGAAACAAAGAGTTGTCTCAGATGGGAAAGACAGACATTGGGATTAAGCTGCTTTGGAATCTGTGACACCAGGCCTCCCCAAACCCACAGAAATCACTTTGTTCTGCACTGAAAATAAGATCTTTCCTGCAACATCTGTGAAAGGAAAACTTCTCATATGAAGTGTGGGCCTAGTCATGAGTGTAATTTTGTATGTGGATTGAGGAGGATTTAGTAGGGTCATCTGTGATGTATCTTGCTAAACTAAAGGGGTAGAAACATACAGGTATAATAAATGTTGTTAAACAATGTTTAATCATACTTTAATATAATTTTAGTAATCTGCTTTCCTTATCCAATGTTTGCCATTCTGAGGTGAACTTTCACTGCTCTGCCCCTTATTTTTGTTTAAAAAGATTAATTTTCTTCAATTGCTTATTGCTGTGGTATTTAGCCCCTTGTCATAGCTCTTTAACTAGAGTATAAAAAACTATAATGCACTCAGAACCAGAAACTATTAAATGACATACAGACCTCATCAAGTCAGAAAACTAATTAAGAATTTATCTAATTCTATGAAGAAAAATATTTTTATTGTTCTCATTAAAAGAATAATTTACTCTTTAAAGAAGCTTTCAAAAAAAAAAAAAGAAGCTTTCGTTTTAAGGCAGTCATAAACACAGAAAGTGTGGAACTTTAAGCTAAGCAATGACCACATTGATTATCTTAAATTTCTCAAATTTTTGTCTAATAAAACATTAAAAAATGATTGTATGAATATTCTAGATAAAATAATTACATCATGTATGGAAGAGATGTCTGATTATGGGAATATACTATTTCATGTTGGATATGTGCATTACCAAAAACCATACAAATTTATTTTGTGTGATATAACCTAACTAAAACAAAACTGACATAAAGTATTAAATGAGTGGTTAATAGCAAAGTCCTATTAGAGAAAGGATTACATTATAAGTCAATTCACCCTAATTTAAGTCAATTGATATAATCACTGGCTATGTAACACATGACATACGAACATATATCCTGGCCCTTATTGTGTTCCAGTCATTCATGACTGTATGGACATGCCATTCTATACATATGAAACTCAGGACAGCAGGATGAACCGAGTTTAAACTTCCTCCCTCTCTCCCTTCTTTCCTTCCTTCCTTCCTTCCTTCCTTCCTTCCTTCCTTCCTTCCTTCCTTCCTTCTTCCCTCCCTCTTTCCCTTTTTCTTTCCTCCCTTCCTCTCTCCTTCCCTCCCTTATTTTGTGCTCATTTATGTTAAAAAGAAAAGTCATATTTTCACTTTTTTTTGTAATATTTTGAAACATGTTCAAAATAATATAGCTCTTTTTTGGGGGGGTCTAAATGAATGATTCTGTGAAATACAGGTTAGAGAACTATGTTGGGATTTTCGATTTCTCTGTTAGAGATTTCTGAGATTTGCAAGAAGACATAGGACAAGGGTGTTATCAGAAGTTAATCTAGATTGGTCTGAATGGAAAAAGGCTTAAAGTGATTTGATTATGTCAAATAAGCATCTGTACTTTTCTTATTTTCAAGGATAAAATGTTAGATTTTTTTTTTTTGAAGACTGAAATTAGTTGAAATTCTCCTCTTCCTCCATAATGAAGTAATAATGTGTGACAAAGCATGAGTTATTACACAATAATTCATACCTTTTTGCTTGCTAAGAATGAGGCCATAGGATGAGTGCTTGTTTAAATGCACAAGTTATGAGTTATTATATCATAATTCACACCTGGAAGTCCCATATTGTGATTATAAAATGGCCCTGTGCAAATATTATTAATTTTTAAAGTTCGGAATAAATTATTAAAAAATAACACGTTATGACTTCAAAAGAGCCTCTTTAATGTGAATTCATTAAAAATGGAATGAAAAATAAATTAGTGTACATTGAACCAGAATTACATATAAGCTTTCTTGATGAACTATTTTTATTGGCATACTGTTGTGAAACATCCACTCTATAATTTGTAGTTGTTGTGTAGTTGTTCCTTTTCTTTGCCATCCCAACAAGAAATGTATTTGCACTTGATGTTTTTCTCTCAAGGACATACCTTAACAACGGCTGTAAGTCAATCTTTGCAGCCAGTGTTAGCTCTGTTTATTTTTGTTTATCAGGGTTGCATGTACAAAGCATGAAGGACACCTCTCTGAATCTGATCTCCTGCCTTTGAAGCCCAGTCTTTTCGTAGGCTTTGAGGGCAGTGCCTCTTGCTAGTCTCCCTCTACCTTTCTCTTTTTCCATATTTTCCACCAGCTATGGGTGGTCCCCAAAATTCTTGCCACCTTTTCTTTTCTTCTCTGTTTAGTCCTAGTCCAGCAAGATATTATCTATTTTAATGATCCCCTCTATGCAGATAATTCCCTAATGTAGCTCAAAGTTTAAAATTTCACTCATACCCCCAATTACTAATATGTCCTGTTATTATTCCAGTTATTATTCCATAGTTTGTAATCCAACATATAAACAATGGACTATTGTCACCTCTTCTCTAAACCTGCTCCTCTTCTTATTTCTTTCAGGGCCAACACTGCTTTTAGTCGTTGTTCAGCCTTTCTGTCTTTTGAGCACCTACTTTGTGCCAGCTACTCAATGAGGAATAATTCAAGGTGAATGTCCTTAAAGAACTTGCATTGTGATAAAAGAACCAATTATGCAAGCAAGTAAATTTAACATGAGGAAGAATGCGATATGCATAAAGCACATTCAGTTGTCTCTACTTGCAGTTATCATGAAGAGCTTTGTGGAGAGGTGATTCTTGTGGTAGTTTTGAAGGATTAGTGGAGTTTCAAAGAGCAGATGGGCCACTCCAAGGCAATCAAAATCACAAGCAAAAACCCATAAGAGAGAATGTAGAAAGTTCTCACTACATTTCAGTTTTGAAACATCTTCTTTTATGAACACATGGCAGTGGTAGATGTTGCTTTTATTATTTTAATGTTCTCACTTGGCAAAATAAGATTTCACAAAACTGTGTCAGTCCTGTAAAGTTTTTTACATGATAATAAATCTGAAAGACAGGAAATCACTGTCCTATATACAGAGTCACCAAGTCATTATCTGATATGTTTATCTCGTATTCCGTTTATCTCATGTGTCTCAGACTCTGCTCTAAACTCCATTTATATGGCTGTAACCCTAATTTAGAGGTCATTATTTTATTCTTAATTACTATGGTACATTTTTGCTGATGGTGTCCAATCAATTATTTTTCTATACTATACTGTACTCTGCTGCCAGATGAAGCTAAAAATCTGAATTTCTTTCTCTCTTATGATTATGACACTATGGTATCTTTCTATTACCTCCTGGTTTGAAGCTCTGTGTTCAGCTATGAGGCTCCTGTAACATCTATTGTATCCCATCTCCCAATCATATTTCCAGTGACCTTCTAAAATGTAACATTAAATGATTCTGACCTTCCAGTCCTCTGCATAAGTACCCTCCTGCTTTCATGCTTTTGCAAATCCTGTTGATTATTCCTCACATCACTTCTGTATATCCTCTACTCTTCCTTCAATTCCAGCTGAAGTTGGACTTTCTCTATGAAATGATCTTTGATCATTGCACTTCCATCTTTCTCTTCTATATTAATTTTCAAACTGCTATCATACCCAATACATGTCATTCCGTATCAATTATTTTAAAATACCTACCACATTTAAAGCACTGTTGGGAGGAAAGGAAAGAAACAAGAAAGGGATTAGGACAAAAAAAAATTATTGTTGAACATTTTTTATGTATCAGACACTACTTAGTATTTTTAAATACCTAAGATCCTTAAGGGGCTTTCTTTCATCATTTCAATCTAGATCTGAAAAGTCAATGTGCAAATCTGTGATGTAAAGGAGACTATGCTAAGTGTGGGTTATAGGTCAAAGAGTAGTGACAACATGGAGAAAGAACACAGTGATTCTTAGTGGTATTACTAGGAATGGCTTCAGAATAAGGTGGCATGAACTGGGCTACAAGGAAGAGTAGACTTTGGAATGTACAGAAATGGGTGCGAGGGCAATCCAGGTACAGGGAAGAGCATATGTAATTGTAGGGAGGTAGAAAAATGTTGAATATATTTAGAGAAGAGTGATTAGTCCCATTTGGCTATGTCATAGTTTAATCCACCATTAATCTCTGATTGCTTCATTAGATTGTTTTCTCATAGCTATATTAAGATCCTCTACGAACATGGAATGCTGCATCACCTTTAAAAAGTGTTCTAAAGAATGTAGAACAGGCTAAGGCTGTAATATTCACTCAATAAATGTGTTTGATTGATTTGATTTTTGTTAAACACACATCTTGTTCTAATAATTCTTTGCATTTTTATATCACCTTTATTCTTCAAATTTTAATATAAAGTCACTTGTCCATGTGATCTTCCAAAGGGCTTGCTAAAGTTGGGAATCTTTTTAGCTGTACTTCTGCAGAGTGTTTAAATAATTAGCTGAATGAACAATAATTAGAATTTCAGATGAAGCTTTTATATTGTGTAATTCTCCAATTCTCTATGTTCTTAGACTTCTGAACCTTATGGCTACAAACTGTTTTTGTTGTTTATTTTTTATTTAGTAAACAATTTCATAGTACTTACTTTATGCCACATTCTGGCATTGGGGTTGGAAAATCTAGGGGGACCAATTTCCAGAATGACAAATGGTTGGAAATAAATCAGACTGAGAAAATAGTTTGATTACTAGGTGAGGATGTGCACTGAGAATTTAAGAAGCACTAGGGGAAACCATTCATTACATAAAACAGGTTTCTCAACATTTAGTCTAGTCCTGTTCAATCTACATACATTGAAAATCAACTGGGTGCCAGTCACTATAATACATGAGGCACAACTTCTTGTCCCCAAGCAATTCACAGTCTTGAAAGGACCTACCAGTATAACGTAGGTATGATTCCCTCAAGGTAGGCTTGGGCCTGATCTTACCAGGTTCAATTCTACATCTTATTGTAAATAAGCCCTGAAGCTTCCCACAATATAAAATAACATAATGGTATATATGAATATGATTTTCTCATATCTATGTCAGAACACAAAAGGAAACCTTTATAACGCTTGACATGTCTTAGCTGGCCTTACTACACAAGAGGCAACCAGTGGCATTGTTATTAGAATCAGCTGAGCTTTATCACTATCTTTGGACTCCTATGATAGTAATCTACAGCTTCCAAAATACAAGTCTAATTTTGCATGCATAAATTAACTGCTTCATTACCAAACTTTGGCCAGGTAGCAGATGACGAAGTCAGTCACTGATATGGAAAAAAGAAAAATCTCTGGCCTCTTGGAACTGCATTATGGTTTAGTGAAATGTATTTAACAAGACTCTTTTTATTTCAACCACTAAAAGCGGGTCCTTGCTGAATTACTTTTCCTGCCTTTAAACTCTTCTAGATAAGATGATGGAGGAAGGGCAAGAGAAAATCAAAAAACAAACTTAATAACACCATACCTTCGAAGCAGCTTGATTTATAATGAGTTTGTGGGAACATTCTGAACCTATTTCATGTTGAATTACAGTCCACCTTTACAAGTGGCTGCTAAGGAAGGAGTTCATGAACACACTCCTTGTGCTACTTCAATCCTCTTCCTGTTCAGGTACTAAAATTTAAAATGCGATACAAACAAAATGCATCTATAAATTTATATAGTAACTACACGAACAAATGCAAACTCATTCTTAGTAACCATAAAATTACCTCCTGTTATCTATCACTTTGTGAGTTATAGTTTCATCACTTGAAACAGCCAACAGCACAGAATTACACTGCTTCTTGTCTTACCCTGTGTCACTGCTGTTCTCCTGGCTGGAGCAGCAATCAATAGTCTCATGGATAAACAAATGATGAAAGGCCAAGACGAACTACTGTAAACAGGGATAACATGATCTATTTTTGCACTGAATATAATTAAAAAACAAACAAAAAACCCACAACACATTGTCAAATTTTGGGCACCTGGCTTGAATCATAATCTAAACAACATGCTTTTGTTTCTCTAATTTCACATTCTTAAAATTTTCTTCAGAAAGAGCAAGTTGGTAAACAGGAACAAAGTAAACTATGAAATAAAGTTAGATTTGAAAGGATTTCTTATTGTGAAGTATAAACTGGATATACATAACTACATAATAAAACCTCATGGTTATTTTAGTTTCAAAGTCACTAGAATTTTAAAATCTTTTCTTTTTTTTTTAAGTTAAAGTTTATTGGGGTGACAATTGTTAGTAAAGTTACATAGATTTCAGGTGTACAATTCTGTAATACATTATCTATATCTCACATTGTGTGTTCCCCACCCAGAGTTAGTTCTCTTTCCATCACCATATATTAGACCCCGTTTACCTTCTTCTAGAGGCCCCGCCCTCTTTACCCTCTGGTAACCACTAAACAATTGTCTGCATCTATGAGTTTTTGTTTCTTCATTTGTGTGTCTTGTTCTTCTTTTGTTTTTGGTTTTATACACCACATATCAGTGAAATCATATGGTTCTCTACTTTTTCTGTCTGACTTATTTCTCTTAGCATTATAATCTCAAGAGCCATCCATTTTGTCACAAATGGTGCTATTTCATCTTCTCTTACCGCTGAATAGTATTCCATTGTGTATATATACCACAAATTCTTTACCCATTAATCTATCAAAAGACATTTTGGTTGTTTCTATGTCTTGGCCACTGTAAATAAAGCTGCAATAAACATTGGATCACACATGTCTTTATGGATAAATGTTTTCAGATTTTTTGGGTAGATACCCTGGAGAGGAATTGCTGGGTTATATGGTAATTCTATTCTTAATTTCTTGAGGAACCTCCATTCCCACCAACAACGTATGTGACATATTTCCATGCCTTTATGTTCATTTTCTGGAGACTTTTCATTTTCTTCCTGAGCTGTCTTGTTACTTTGGTAATGGCAATTAATGATTTATTATTTCTCTTCCTAGACATCTACAGGAGTGAGTTCTGCAATAGGTTGATAGAAAGAGGTCTTTCTTTTGTTTTCCAGTATGTGTTGGTAGAATGTTTTATTTTCTCTCTGACTGCAACATTTTATTCTCTCTCACACTGTAGTGTTATATTTTCTCTGCAACTATTCTGGCTTCTTACACAATGGGGGGATTGCCTGGAAGGCAGGCTTCTCCTCTGTGAACAGTTTGCCTAGCTCATAGGGTACCTTTTCTGTGGGGGGATGTGGAGAGCTTCTGAAGTTCCAAAGGTCTTCCTGCACCAGATTAAGAGCCTGTGTATTTCAACATCTCTGTTTACTCCTGCAGGGATCCGCCCAGATAGGTGGGGACAGGGGTGGGGTGGGTTGTGATATGTGGCCCAAAGCAATGGCGACGACCACCATCACAGCAAGTCCTGCTTCCATGGCTCCTTCCCCTTTGCCAGAACTAGTTGGGCTGTGAGTCCATGTCTGCAGACCACAGTTCTCAGAACTGCAAACGTTCTGTTCTTTTGATCTGACACTGCTATTGTTCTGCTTCTAGCACTGGGCAGGTGGGGGCAGGGCGAGCTCTGGGTGGATAGGGAGGGGGCAGTTAGGCTCAGTGCCTAAGACTTCTCTTCCCTGCTTGTCAGTGAGGGCTTAAACTGCCATTTTCAGCCTTCTTCCCCCAGTGTTTGCTCCTAGGTCTCTGCCATGAGCTTTGGGTTCAGCCATGTTATATGTTGTCCCCACAGTCCTGTGGGCCATAAGCGGAGCCACAGCAGTCCAAGGTCTCCCCTCTCCCACAGCTGCGGTAGTTCTGGAATGCAGTGAACTTGGAACACCGAGCTAGGTCTGCATCCTGTGTCCAGCTCACGCGGCCCGGTCTCCACACTTCTCCTTTCCCTCTTCCCTCAGTCGCGCAATTTGCCCACCTTTAGATGATTTCAGTAGTGTGCCTCTTAGTCTTGCCTGACTGCTGCACAGGGAGTCCTTTGTGGAGTTATAGTTGTTCAATTTATTGTAAATTCCAGGGGAGATTTCAAGAGACTCACCTCACGCTGCCATTTTTATGACGTCATCCAACCTTTTCTTACTCAATACTAGTTTAATATCCAAACAGTTTTGCTGGTTTGGTGACTATAAGATTTGCAAAGTTTTGTAAGTTTGATATCATGTAACTGGATAGTTCATGTGAAATAAAGATGAAGCCTTCTAAAAATCTTTAATTCCCCGTAAATATAAATAAGTTGATATTTCCGTAAATTATGGGCTATGCAATATTCAATTTTCACTTTTTAGATGCAGAAAATAAGTCTGAAGGTAGAAACACATTCCTAATGTATTTTCTGCATTAAAATTCTGATTATAAGGCGAACCTATTCTGATTTTATTTTTACTTAATTAGTCTGTTGCTATTTAGTAATATCAAATTCAAAACTAATTAGTATGGTTGATGTTCATTCAACTTACACTTTAAATTGAGAAATTTTCTTATGCTCTATAAAATATTGTAGTGTTTTATTACACTAAATGGTAACATTTAACTAGATTCATTTTTTTTTTTTTTTTGGTTATTATTTAGTCAAACTGGTGGCTCTAAATGAAGAGATCTTGGAAATGAATACAGGTGTAGAAATTAGAATTTTAATATAACCTTTGACAAATGAAGACAAGGAAATCACTCAGGAAGTAAGTTAAAAGGGAAAAGAAAGGAGGTACTAGATAACAAATATATATATTTATCTGTTTTCTAACATCTCCTCTCTTTGCCCTTTTAGTATGTGTTATCTAATATCTCTATATACATATACATTTATATTTGTATATCTAAACTATACAGGTAGGCCAACATCCAACTAATAGCAACATCAGAGATATCATAAAAGATAGTTTCCTTAAACAGAAGGATCAATGCCCAGCATGAATTGTGAAAAAAATAGAAAAGCTATAATTAGTGCTATTGGGAAAGGGATATAAGAGTGGCGTAAAGAGGTTAAATATCCATCAATTATAGAAGAAATAAATATTCTTCATATTTTTACTCAAAATGTATTTGTTGGCTGAAAGAAGAAAGGAATTAAGAACGATGATTTGGCAGTGAAGTTGTGGTCCTCAAATGATGTTGGCCTATGAGATTCCTACCCTTCACCAAAACTTCAGTGGCTATTCTGTGCCAAGCACTATGCTAGCTGCTGAAGCAATATAGATAAATGACTTCATAGAGATCACAATGAAATATGAAAGAAAAACATGTTGAATAATTGCAATCAAAATTATGAAGTAACACAAATGAAATTTGTGTTTATCGCTGTGGAACTACAAAGGGTAGAGTAACCTTGCCTTGTGGAGAAGAGTTAGTTAAGGTTACTGATAGCTAATGACGTTTGAGTAGAATTTTAAAGCTAATCCATAGAAATTAATTATAAAATCATGGTGTGATTGGTGAGGATGGAGCTCAGGGAGGGCCTTCTACTTATAGGAAACAACATATGAGAATATAGCCTGGAGTGCACATAATTTGAAGTGACTACAAATAGTAAGCTATGGAAATTAAGGTGCAAAGAGAAATGATTGTACAGTATAAATCAGGAGTAATAGAAGGTCATGTTTTGAATGGTCTTTCATTTTATAGTACCAAGCTTGGCACTCTAGCCTAAGTGTAATGGGGAGTCACTGAAGGAGACTAGGCTGAGAAGTAGCATGACCATCCTTGTTCTGACATCAAGTCCTGACAACAGTGTGGGCAATAGATTGACTGGCATCTATCATGGCATTTAGAAATAATTTAAAGAGAATATCTTTAAATGTTCCCCCAAATAATGTTTGCATTCCAAAAGGAATGCTTTCATGGAGGATTTGACGACAAATTTTGGAAATTCAGAGAGTGAATGAAAATAATTTTGAAAGAATGAGCAACAAGAAAGGATAAAGAATAATAAAAAAAATGTCCATCCAGTGGTGACTGATCAGTCTGCAGGGAAAGAGATTTGCCATCAGTGGCACATTGATATGGCCAAATAAATTAATGTAATATAATAATAAGCAAAGTGATTTCCATTAAACCAAAGTTTTCCCATAACTTAGGTTCTCACATACAACTGACCTAAGTGTAAGGCCCCAAGAGGAAGTTCACTGGGTCCAGACAATGCCAGCCTACAATTAGTGAAGTGGGAAGAGGAAAGGAAATACATTTTATTTTAGCTCTTAATGAAGTAGTCTCAGATTTTGTTTTTTCAAGAAATGAAGAAAAATAACTGAAACTCATAGTAGTGATAAAGAGGTTGAGTAAATATTTAAGTTATTTAAGGTTTATTTAAGTCAAAGTCTCAAGGTAAGGAAAAATGTATTTCACGTCAGACTATTCAAATATGTTTTTCACATCCACCCTGTGAACAATGAGCCATTGGTGTCCTACCATAGGGATTTTTATTGCAGAACCATTTGCTAATATCACTAATTTTTCTTAGTAAGTTAGATTCACAGTCAATAAAAATTCTATTCAGCAACTCTGCCAAGGAAATTGAAATTACTACTTCCAATTTGATTTTTTTGACCTACGATGTCTTAATTTTAAAAAAAAATTAAAGCCAGCTATTAGGCTATGCTTAAGAGACTTTTCAGAAAAGAATAGAGAGGGGAGGAAACATACAACACTGTATTTAAAATATTTTATTTTTATTATTGTTACAAAAATGTTAATTTCCTAGGGAATGGAGTTTAAATGAACACTCTGGAGTCCATTTCCTAGGCCAATCAATAATGACCTCATTTGTATGAAAAAGAGTACCTGTGCCTTTCAAAGTAAAATTTATGGTACCCGTGTAAGTAAAGAGATAAGAATTTCTAACACTTTGAGACAGCAAACACAAATTTATGTTGAAATATTTAATTCAGCATTTGATAAATCCTCATATTTCCTATATAGATGTGTATTTTCAGTGAATAAAGCTTTTGATCCATCGGAAATCTAGTTGTCCTAGCATTAACATCAGAAAGTTATCTGCTCTGAAACTATCACTGTTCTTATGAGGTCAAATAGCTGGTGTCTCATTTGCAAAGAGGAGCTAGAATTTGCTGGCTAGATAAAAATGGAAGTAATTTTCACTGATCCATTATAAAGTAGGAGAAATGTTTTGGCATAATAATAAAGCAGTTGATAGGGTTGCTAAATATTTTTATTCACAGAGGGGAATTCTTCAGTTTGGGCAATGGTATATTACAGATACTGTCCTTACAAATATTTGTGTATAACATCAAAATAATATCCTTTTTGTCATCCAGCAATGTTGATTCACAAAGGGAAAGTCAACTTTCAGAGTTTGGAGTGGAGCTGTCCATCGGAAGTTAGGCAGAATGGACATTCCCAGTTCTTTTTGGATGCTGTGGTCTTACACCACATCTCTGGTTTGGCTGCATAGCTACTCTATGGTTTTTCACATGTATTATCTACACAATAATGCTTCATTTACATAGCTTTTTATATGCATGCTACAACTGCCAACATTTCAGAGCTAAAATAATATTAGAATTAAATATGAACAGAAGAAAAGACAATTTAATAGTTGAGATGGAAAAAAAGATACTCTCCTGTGATTAGAAAATGATGGGGATTTGATGACGAGGAAATATATGGATGCCAACTCTTGTATAGGATCTTGCATCAATGATAGAGTCATGTGATGACAATCAGCATCAGAAGAGAATCCCTTTGTAATTTTAATAAGTGTACAAAGTAGGGAAGTCAGATTTCATTGATGAAATTAAAGAAACAGTTGATAATAAAAGAGGAAGCAAAGTCATTTGTTCATTTAAAAAAGAGACATCTATATTTGGCTGCTCACATTTTAGAGTGGGAAATGGACATGGGTCCCTATTGAAGAGTTAAAACAGAAAGCAAACTGGAGACTGAAATAAAAAGCTAGCTATTTATTTGTAGCTTCTATAACTTATTATAAACAAAATTCTTTGCTAAATATTTATTCTTAATTTATTTGAAAAATAAGAAATGGTAAGGCAATTTCAAGTTTGGGGTGAGTTCTAATTTTATTTTCTTTTGAAATGTCCCATTGGAGGAATAAATGTAAAGATACATGAAATGGAGGCAAGCCATCTGTTAATTCAGGTTGTACTAGGTGGACTCTATTATATGGCAGTAATTAGTGATCAAGGCTACCTGTTATTTAGAATATTTAGAATAAGAAACCATAGTGAAGAAGGATTTGCGCAACCTTGTGCAATTAAAGTTTACTACCTAGTTTAGTAAGATGATTAAAGTGGAAGATATATGTCCATTATTAATAATTATCTCATATTTGGGGAAAAATATCTATATAACCCAGCCCATTATCTTGTCAGAAATAGAAGTCTGGTGTCTTTTTTGAATATGAATTTGAATTTTCTTTTCTGAAAGTTTCAAAGGCAGCAGGGATATTGCAAAGGATTTATTTGTTTGATTTTTTAATGATATTAATTTTTTTTAAAATTAAGAAGCATTTATGCTTTATAAAAGCTACACAATTTAGAAAAGCATAATGAAGAAAATAAATACTATACAATGAGATGAATTCTTAATTTGACTATTTTATAAATACAAAAGAATGTTTTCAGATGAAGGTTGTGTATTTCATAATTTTCACAACTATCATATTATATTCCAAATGGAGTTAATCACAATTCACATTGATTATAATTGAAATGTATGATGCTTTTTTTCAACTCTGAATGCCTTTTGTATAATTTCTATGGTGTAGAGTAGTTAGAATAGATGTTATATGATTTTGCCCAGCTATTATTTAAGAAGTAAACCAAAAAAAATCATAGAATTTGTCTAGCAATTTAATATTAATAATCTAATGTATGAGGAAATGTATATGCTGAAGCAAAAAGTAAGCAATGCTAGCAAAATATATTATAGGCATTTCAAAAGCTATCTCACAACCACAATTCCTTATTAGTTTTCAAAATAGGAGAATGATTAAACATATTTTACTTCCTCCTACAACAAGTCTTTACTTAAGGATTATAATGATTTATTATTAAAACATTTTTCTGTGCTTGTGGTACTTTAGCAGACTGATTCTTGCTTTCCTTTAGTTTGCCACGCATGTTCATGTCAAAGGGTTCATACATTCATGAGAAAAAAAAATACTTTACACTGAAAGACTAAGGCAGGAAAGCCAAAACTCAAGAAAAACCGTTTAAAAAATATTACCCTGTTTACCTATTTCTTATAGAAATATCTATTTTGTAGGCGAGATCAATCTGAACTCCTTTTAAATATACATCTCGGAAAAATTTAACGAACCATAGTCAATGATTTCAGTCAAGGACAAATATTCGTTGTTCATCAGTGCGCTCAGATTTTGCTGGTTTGAACAAATAAGGGCTGGAAGCTGACCCGTGCAAGAAGTCCATTTCCACAGAGAGAGCTGAGGGCCTGCCTGTTGGGGGATCCAGCATTGTTCAGAAGCTCAGTATTACTGTCCTGGGTCTGATACTCTGGCTGGGCAGCCAGCGCTACGGTGCAGGGAACCTTTTATATGCCTGGACAGCTGGATGGGTTGCTCAGCCATCAGTCCCTTCCTCAGCCCTGAGGGAAGTGCTCTTCTAACCTGGCTGACTCTGGTCCAGCAGGTAGGGCGACCCACAGTCTCTGCTTCCTCCCGCGGCAGCATGTGGTCACATCTGGCTGCTCTCCTCTTTGCAATAACATTGTTAATACTATATTAACTAGGACTAACTTCTGTGGACAAAATATATGTTGATTTCCCGCTCTAGCGACTTACATTCTTTTACGTGCTCTGTATCTCATGGGCGGAAGAAAAAGGCACGAGAAGGAAAAGGAAAGAGATTGGTTGAGGGATACAAGGGGTAAGAAAGAGAGTCTGTGAGAAAACTGAGGGGTTGAAAGAAGCGGAGGTGGCTGGCCCTGGAAGGAGTGGCCCGTTGGCAGCTCCCACTGGAGGTGCAGCATTCCTTTAACTAAGTAGTTTTCTAAAGTAGATGAGTTTTTGCATTACTATGCTGCTTGCCCCATAGGCCACCGTTCACAGTGGATGTAAAGATGAGACTGTTTAGACTTTATTCTGCCTGGGTGTGTGCCTGAAGCCACGACTTTTTCCATTTCTCCTCTTCTTGATATCCTAGCGAGGAAGGGCCAACCCCCGCTACAACGGGAAAAACAAGGAGACTCTTTTTGACTCATGTGACACAGCTGCTAGGCAGCCTTTGGGAATATCTCCTTTCCTACCCTGCCCTGCTCACTCCAACTTGGAGGATGATAATCAAGTCCAGGTAACAATGTAAAACAAAGAACAGATCATTCCAAAATGAGAGTGATAAGAAAGGGAGAGGAACAACTCTCTCTTATTTCTTCTAGACTCAAACTAAAATGCAAATGACAAGGAAGGGGAAACACATATTTGTGTCTGTTTAAATTTATTGGATTAAATACCAGTAAATACAATTTCGTTCTAAGTCGAGCTCATACAGGGCAAACATAAGATGCAAGTAAGTGACTGATAGGTTTAATTAAGCAAGGAATGAGAGGCGAAGTGGGTCTGCTCACGGAGGTAGAGGGTACTTTGAGATGGGGAAGGAGTTTGAACGAGGTGCTCATGAATGCAATCCCCTTTGGAAGTAACCTATATTTAAACAGCTTTACATCGCTTTGAGTGACAAAAGCAGAAGAAAGGAAAAGTCAGTAAAAGAGAGAATGCTTGGAGACAGCAAAGCACAGTGGTTAAGAGTGGGGACTCAGGAGCTCAACAGGCAGGATTCAGTCGCAGCTTTAGCACTTTCTGGCTGTGAGACTGTGGGCAATTAGTTAACCTGTCTGTGCTTCCGTTTCTTCATCTGTGCAGCGAGAATGATGGTGATGACAGTGCAGATCTCATAGAGTCGTGGGGATTAAAAACATCGTATGTGGAAAATGCTTACCATGTAGAGAGCACTACAAAGCAATTACTATTGAACAAGAAGTATTATTAACTAAAGGGGGCTAGGTTTGTCATGGAGTAATCTTACCTATAGGAGTTTGGTTACCAAAGGTAAAAAGTGCAGAGTCAACTTGAGGTATAAATTGTCAACGTATGGCCGTTATATCTTTAATTTTGCTTCATTTTCTAACAGGATCTCAAATATCATACTATTATTTGTGCTTGTGAATGTATGGAACACTCGAAATCAAGCAAGTTTGTCAGAGAAAAGTTGAGCATTTACTTGCTTACTGAAAGTTCTAAGAAAACTAAAATGTAGTTTGCATATCATGGATATGTGTATTTGTATTTTCTCATTTAGAAATAAAGCATTCAAATCCTAACCACCTGGCTGACAAGGACTTTTTGAGAATCCTTGATAACTATCTGGAATATTCTTCACATCCATAACCTTAACATTTCTAGTATTTATTGAAGCTCATAAAATATAGGTCAGTGTACACAAATCATTTTTAAGGTGATATAAGAACAAGAGCACATAACCCATTTTATCCAATCTATGACCACCCAATGCAAAAATGTGCATTACTGCTATTTCGATACTTCAGTGAGGTACTAAATAGTTTTAGAAATGCTGTTAGTATTTACATGGCTGAACCTTTATTTAGTATTCTGTAGATGAAGTCAAAAGTATACTTTTACCTTAAGGGTGAAAATGACAATTGGAGTACAAAGGGACTACTGTATAAGAAGAATGTGTGTTTGATGTTTAAAAGCTACAACTTTGTCCCAAATGAACATTAGGCAGATTCTAAATGTCTTTTGTTTATAGAATCAGGGATAAGACTACAAATTACCAAATATACTCCCTGAAGATTACTGGAAATTTTCAGTTTCAGATTGCTTCCTGTGTCAGTCAGTGGCCTATGGAGGGGTGTGATGCCATTTTTAATACATGCTCTAATATATTTTTTTCATGACTCTAAATCATCTAATACTATCAGTCAAGCTGACTTAGTCTCTTGATCTTCAAAGAGAAAATAATTCAAACTATTTCCTTCCCTGAAATTTTTATTCAATACCTTCTATAAATGACTTTTAATGAACTTTTAATATCTTTCACAATGTCAGATGCAAGTTCATAGTGCATTCAACTTGAATTTTTATTGACTGCCATTAAGTCAATAAATATACTGTTTTTCCCCTCATGGAATTAAGAATGAACATGTTAAGAATGAATCTTTTTAGGGAATTTAGCTCTACATTTCCCTGGAATGAAACTGAAATATTACTGGAAATATTTAACTGGAATATTACTGAAATATTACTTTAAATATTTAACACTGGAAATATTTTCTGCCCTGTTTTATTGAATAGGAAACATAGAAAGAAGTCACATTCAGCTGCGAGATGAAAGAATGGTGCTCAACATTGACATTGAAAAAAGATGAGAAAAGACATCATCCTTTGCCCACCTTCTTTGTTCCTAGTTGAAACCAAAAGAGGAATTAAAGCTGTGCTTTATGGTGCATGCAGAACTCCACATAAATGCTGATTGCTAATGTGGATGTCATGCCTGGGTCACTCAGGCACCCTATCACACATAAGGACAGCTCCATAAGAACAGGTGTGGTGCTGAGAACTCTGATGGATGCCTGCTTGTGCTATAAAAACAGTGCTCACTCCATGAACAATAACTGCCTGCTAAACACACTCTGCACATATGCCCTATGATGACAATATTTGAGCCCTGACATACTGCAGAGTGGAGAATCAAAGGTCTTTTGGAAGCTGGTGAATGTCTGTACAACAGTAAGATAGATGGGTCCTAACCATGAGATTTAACTATCGAGATTCCAATCATGTGATTTAAATTCTATGCCATGTCAGTCAAATATGAACTCAACATAATTATAAAATTCTGGACAAAACAATTTCATATTTGGGTAATCACGTTTTTGTGATGATTTAAATATATGCTAATTTATCAGAAATTGTTCTACGAGGACAAATTAAAAGCTCTACTATCAGTTACAAGCTTCCACAAGTAAAATGTCTATAAATCTGTATCCCTTTCCATTAGATTACTTGTTCTTTGTGTTAATTATGGCTTAGATTTTATTTTATGTACGTTTCCATTTGCAAACATGGAATGCCCTAAGTAACTTTTATCAGAGGATATATGAATAAGCCAAGGCTTTCAGTTAGTTTATCTTGCTCTTTGAATGTTTGAAAACACATAAAGTCATTTAATTAATTCTTTCAACATTTTATTTCATGTGGAAGAACTCCTAGCTTGGTCACCTTTAGCAGCAATGAGTTATTTCTATATTATCTCTCTTCCTTCCTGATGTTTTAAATGTCTGCCTTGTAAACAAATTAAGGTCATATTTTGTCATTAGGACTGCTTACACAACTTTTTTCTCAGATTTCATGTTGAAGAGTGATCATCCATTATATGTTAACTGATTACCTATTGGCTTTCTGGGAGCTGCTGAAATGGTATACAGATATTTCAAACATAATTTTATAAGCATAAACTGAGCTAATGCACTATTTCTCAGTATGGGATTTTACTTAGTCCACTTGACTACTTGTAAAGAATGTGTCTGGACAGTGACTCAAAGAACCTTTTTAAAAAAAGCATATGAATCATACTCAATGATTTATTCACATATCTATTTAAAAAATTCTATTGGTCATGCTAAAAAAGGTTGCAAGCCCTTTGACTTAAGTATTTCTATAATGGCTGTTAAAATCAATTCTGGCATTAAAGTCTCCAAGAATGAACAATGCATTGAGTGGAAAATTGATTACATGGTCAAAGAACAGTCCTTTGTGGCCTCGTTTGCTTTTTCGATTAGCACAGCTGTCATGGCTGTTGTAGGTGGTCCTCAAAACGTATAGGAAAAAAAAAATCTGTCCTTGACACTTAATGTTTGTCTATGGATTTTTTGGGAAAAAAATATATTTTTGCTTGCTTATTAGAACCCACCTATGCAGGTACCAATGTCAAGTTGAGTTTTGCAAAGATAAAGGAGAGATACAAAGGAGACTAATGTATGAGGAAAAACTAAATCATATAGAAAACCACCTCTAGGATTTATATATAAGTTATGGGAAATACCTTATTTTGTAAGGGAAATTGCTCTGATTCTCACTGCATCCATACCTATACGTAGTAATTTAAGTTAACCTTTGGTAGAAAATCTGCTGATGTATAGATGTGTGGAAGATAGTATCTAAAAATGGGAACTGCTCACTTTCTCATCTTGATTTCTATCTTTGCTTTTTCTTTCTGCCATCAAAAAGAAGCTTTCAGGCCAAGCCTTCTCCCCGGCACTCAGGGAGGGACTTTCCCACCTTCCTTGATCTTGAACACTTGAACTTGAATCACAGTCTGTGGGTGTTTAATAAGTGCTTGCTGAAGTGTGTGATTGATTTAGCTTAGGTTTATTTATTTATTTACTTACTGATATTTAACTTTTCCTTTCTAATGAACAGGTTTCAGATCAAATCCTCCTGGAGTTCTGGAATGTTGATCTGCTCTGCTTGCTTTGAAACTTTCCCTAGAAAAGACTCATATACCAATCTCTCTGGCTTCCCAGGCTAGCAACCTCTGGAGAATTTTCTCCTTTTCTTCTTGCATATTGTATTAAGTTCCTATGGCTGCTGTAAGAATTCACCACAAACTTATTGGCTTAAAACAACATAAATTTATTATCTTACAGCTCTGGAAGGCAGAAGTCTGAAATTAGTCTCACTGGGCTAAAGGAAGATGTTGGCAAGACTGGGTTTTTCTGGAGGCTGTACTGGAGAATCCATTTCCTTACCTCCTCCAGCTTCTAGAGGCTGCCTGTGTTCCTTGGCTTGTGGCATTTTTCCGTCTTCAAAGCCAACAGTGGATGGAGTCTTTCTCACACTGCATCACTCTAACATTGACTTTCCTGCTTCCATCTTTCACTTGTGATTACATGAAACCCATCCGGATATTCCAGGGTAATCTTCCCGTCTCAAGGTCAGCTGATTAGCAACCTTGATTCCATCTGCAACCTTAATTCTCCTTTGCCAAGTAAGATAACATAGGAGTGAGTATACACGTTTCCAGAGATTAGAACTTGAACATCTTTGGGGACCATTACTCATATAGGCATTATTCATACTTGTATTCAGTCAAAGTAAACTTACATCTATAACACGGCAAATAATGACACCATCATAGCCATATCTTCGAGATAGGAAAGATACCACATAGCTGGATGGCATCAACTGCTTTTCCACTAGCTTCCATTTCACTGGTCTTTCCATCTGCAAAAGAGAATTTGTAATCTGAAGCTTATTAATTCCTATAGGTTTCACACATGTGAATCCTTTGAAATTATATGCTAAATATTTTGGTAAGTGCATTTTTTGTTTTCAAAGAAGTCATGAACAAAGTTATATAATTATATAAAGTTCTACATATCCCTACATGCAATTATCATTGCTCCATAATTATAGTTTTGATTCTTTTCTTTCTTATAGAAAACTGGAGTGGTTTCCAATGGTTTTATACTTATATTAAAAGTTACAAGCATTGGATTCAATATCTTCTATCAGAATCAACTTAGCATTCTGGAAGGTGAACATGGAGATTCAGCTATTCTACTGTGTTCTTGAATTTCATCAAGAACCATTGGTAGCTAATTATCAGTGTATCTTTCAGTGAGGTTATCAATGTGTATAACTTGGAACATCCTGCACAACACAAATATATCCCACCACTGAAGCTAGGAGAACTAAAGGTTTTGGGGAAGGTTTTACCTTTCCACTGCCAGTGAGTCCTGTTTCTCTTTAATCAGTTTGATATTTTGGGTGAAAAACTCATTTTCCTAAATGCTTTTTGTTTTTTATGTCTAAGCTAATACTGAGATGGGTTTAATGTGACAAGTAAAATGGGAAGAAAGAAGTCTGTTGGATATCAAATTTTTCTCAGAAACTCTCTTCATTCCCCCAAGTTTCTTACCTTCCTGTCATCTGGTTGTAAATGAAAACTTCCTGTGCTTTCTTAGCTGATAATTAGATTCCGGCTATCAGAATGTTCAAATGTCAAAAGGAACACAGCGATATAGGAAGAAGCCTTAATTTTTCCTCTTCTCCTTCCATGGTGATTTTAGGGGTCTACAGCCTGTGTGGTTTTTGTCCTTCAAGTTCTTGGCATTCCTCTGTTGAAAGACTCATAGGAACTATTTCATACTATAGTGGTCTCTGTTGGGGCAGGTAGGTGAATAATCTGTGAGAATCTGCCATGCTTTCTTCAGCCAAAGAAATTGCCGTGAATCTGACCTCGGGAAGGAGTAGATGAATGAAGATTTGGCATAACATCTCTGAAAGATTGCCAAGCCTCATTACACCCTACTGTCTAGCTACCTACCGCCTACCATTCTTGAAATCATAACTCATCAATTGAATTAAGTCTTTGCAGACACCTGCCAGGCCTCCAATGTAACATTAAGTTTTTAAGCTCACCTTTTAAGTGAACAAACTTTTATTGAGCACTTATTTGATGCAAGACACAGTGTTGTGTGCCATGAATTAATGTGCCATAATGTGGCAGTTTACTTCATTCTTACTCCCATAAAAGCTTAAAACATAGTTTAAAAGATGGAAAAAAGAGAGACTTGGAGAGAGACAGAAAGACTCAAGGGGTGGAGGAAGAGGGTGGGGAGCAGAGAGAGAAAGAGAGAGAGATTAAATATCAATTAAAGAAATATCACATATCATTACATGATTAATTACCAAATGAGTGCTATAAATTTTAAGTGCCCTGGCTTCAGAGAAAGGAGAGATCATTGTGAATTGGAGGGTGAACTTGAGAGAGATTTGAAGGGTAGCTAAGTGGAGAATATAGGTGGACCCAGGATGGAATGGACTGATCTGCTGTAGATGCTTTATTAAAATGATCTTTTTAGTTTTATTCATGTTTTACAAAGGCTCATGATTTACTCTTCTTAGATCAATTGTTGTATTACTCCACACCGTTGATAGTCTAACCATAGAAAAATACTAATTATTCATTTATATTGATTATAAATGAAAATACATATTTTATTGATATTTACAGGCAAAAAACACAGCTTTGATTATTAAAATCCATAATTAAACCCATCGACAATATTCACAAAGACACATACTGAAATTATTTTAAAATTCAACAATGGAATGATTTTTGCCAAAATTATTTTGAGAGTCTTCTTTAGAGTATATTAACTTTTCACCATCAGAAATTTTTTATGGGCCTCTGTTTGAAGCTTGATCTTTCTTTGATGCTTATAATTGCTGTACTATATTTACTTGTGATTAAATGGAACCCTCAGCTAGTTGATAATGACTTTTGGCTTGTAAAGAACAACAAAAGAATTTAAATCATTTAAAGTGTAGCTCTTCTTTGATATCAACTGTCCAACATTATTCTAATAAGAGAATGCCTAACATACTTCTAATGAATTTCCTTTTATATAAGATAAAATATTTAGCAAGAGAATTTGAGATACCCATTAGGGCATCTCATTCATAAATGTCTAGAATGTTCATCTTGTAGGACCTGATGATCCCTGGAAAGGTTTATGTGCTGGTTAGTATTGTCCAGCAAGTGCATTTATTTTGGGAGACGAAAGACCCAAAGCCATGCCTGCAAAGTCTTCTCTAGGATCCTTTATTAAACTTTGACTTTCTAAGAAAAATACCTTTTTTTTTTCTCCTCTAACAAATCTCTAAAGTTTGAATCTTACCCTTTTTCCTTTTCTTCCGGAGATGACAGAAAGGAATTTCAGCTGATTGCTAGTGACTTTGAAGGAACTTTTAACTGCTGTTCAAGGCCAAATAGATTACTCTGTTTTATGCAAAACCTATCAGCATTTTTGCTATTGCACATTTCTTTATTTCCTCAGAGTTAATTGCGAAATGTCATCCACTCCTGCTGTTCTAGTGAGCTTGAATTTTCTCAAGATGTTTCATAACTTTCTCCTTAGAGATTTCAATCTCTGTCAAATATTCTAATTTTTCTTAAACAGAGCCTTTGAAGCAGGAGCATTCCAAAAGTCCTTTATGTTATAGATGAGTAGAAACATCAATCTCCCTTTGTTATCTTCATTATGAATTAGTGATTTCAAGGGTATTTCTATATATTTGAAAAACAGGTAGAAATTAAGAAACTCCATTCATACTCCTTTCACTTTTTGTTTCCCAAATTCTTTTCTTTTAGAATAGCTGCATTTTTCTAATTCTTGTATTAAATGATCAAACTGTACCCACTACATTTTTCTCCTTAAATCCGAAAAAATGATTTAGCAGTGAGCTCATATGTTCTAAAATATCTTACTTTTCGAAAGCTGCTACACGGTGTCATCCTCATGCACTTTAGCAGGAGTCTCTTGAGCTCTTTCAAAAATGTCTGAGTTGAAGACATTTGTTTATATTCCTTACCTAAAGGGTACCTTCCTCTTTTCACAATGTAACTAGGTCCTTTAGTCAAAATGTCACACACCAGCCTGTCAACAAATCATGAAATAGGTAACTTTCCTCTGAAGGTCATGCATACAATTGCTCATCAAAGAATTATACCAAAGGTCTTGTAGCTTTACCACTTCTGTTTGCTCATTTTGCATTCTATTTTTTTTTTCTTTTCCTTTTTTCCTACCATTATCCTGCCTGGTTTTCTCCATCCCATTCTTTACATTAACCTGGAATTCTTATTCTTTTAAATTATAAGATATGCTTATCTAATTAATCTCTAGCACACTCATTACTTTAGTTAGATGGATTAAAAAAAAAAAAAAAAAAAAGAATCCCCAGGTGCCTGGGTGTCTCTGTTTTCTCTTTGGTTACACTGGGTTGAGTGGGAATTTAGGGAAGGGAGATGGAAAAGGGGAAGGATGTGGGGACCATTCAGCAAAGAAAACTAAAAACAAAATCAGTAAATGCCAGCACCTTAAAGGAAGATATGATGGAGCAAATGTAAATGTAAATTTTCATAGAAAATCGAGATGGGAAATTTTAGCCACAATTTTGTCTAGTTATTCAGGGCAATGTATAGGTTTCAGAGGGGTCTTTAAAAATATAAAAAAAATAAAATCTTTTAATGCTATTAACTTTACTAAAGCTAACTGAATATAGATTTCTCTACAATGAAGACTTCCATGTAGCATCCCACATTAAAGGCATTTTAGTTATCCTGCTCAGCTATTCTGCCAAGGTGTCTCAAATCCAACTATTGATCAAAATTCCTTCAGGTAAGTCCTTTATCCATGGAGGCCAACAGTTAAAAATCTTACCACTTATCTTGGAGAAATAACACACTGCTTGTCTACAGTGACATGAATTCATCAGACAATAAAATATATGCTCTAATTCTAAAGTGAGGACATCAAAGCAGCAGGGTAGATTGCAGAATAAAGATTTCAGGTCATTTTGGGGTAGAAAATGGATGTAGTTGGAGGAAATCATGCCCCCAAATCAGTGAGGTTACTAGAATAGGTCGTGATAAATTTTGCTTACTTCACAGTTTTTGGTCTTGTAGAAATCTTACCCAAACCCCAAGTTCTGAGCATACACTGTGTATAAAGAAACTGGACAACTGAAGAACCATCCCAGAAAAAGATAATGCTATCCCATGAATTCCGTGTTCTTCTCTAGCCTTAAGTGGACTGTTAATTCTTTAGAGATACCCTGTTTCCCCGAAAATAAGACCTAGCCAGACAATCAACTTTAATGCATCTTTTGGAGCAAAAATTAATATAAGACCAGGTCTTACTTTACTATAATATAAGACCGGGTCCAGTTTTATTTTACTATAATATAATATAATATAATATAATATAATATAATATAATATAATATAATATAATACAATATAATACCGGGTCTTATATTAATTTTTGCTCCAAAATACGCATTAGAGTTGATTGTCTGGTGAGGTCTTATTTTCGGGGAAACGTGGTACTAAGGGAATCTGAAAAAAAAATTACACTGGATCTCAACATTTAAAACAAAAATTTGAAAACAAAACTTCTAAAAATGAAGGAATTTCTTCCTGATAGACTGTCACTATTCTACTTTGTGGTTGGTGTTTTTACATTGTAGCCACTGAAGGGGGTGCCTTTTTTTTGAGAGAGATAGTATGTATTCTAAATGCTGAGTCATTTACCTGGCTTTTTCACCAGCTCCTTTGTGTGAGTTATTGATGACACTACCATAGCCTCTGTTTTTCAATTGAAAAAGGCAGTATATAATCCATAATTATTTTTAATTGTTCTGTATTATTCCATTGTATAGAAGCACTATAATTTATTTAACCGATTCTCTATGATTAGACATTTTGTATTAGTTACGGATTTTTCAGCATTATATCTATCCCTGTGATAAACATTGTTATTCAAACACCTGAGAATATCTCCAATTATTTCTTTAGGAAATATTTCTAGAAACAGAATTTCTTGGAGGTAAGAAGATACATACTTTAAGTCTTTTGATGCACCACATTTGTCACCAGTCACAAATTTACCAGTAGTGTATGTGAGTGCTCATTTCCTCATATCTTCACAAACACTGGGTATTAAAAAAACACATCTTGACCCACTTGATAACTTGCATTTAATTTGCATTTTTCTGATTATTTGTGAGGTTAAATTTGTTCACTTGTTTTTAATGTGAGTTTGCAAACATGAGCCCATAGGGCAAATCTGGCTGATGGCCTGTTTTTCTTTTGTACAGATTTTTGTTAAGAATGATTTTTACAATTTTAAAAAGGGTTGTAAACAAACAGCGAAGAAAAATATATGAAAGGGATTATATGGCCTCAAAGCCTTAAATATTTACTATCTAGCCCTTTAAAGAAAATATTTAAAACTTCTGGCTCAGAGTGAAGTAATATTATTTAAACTATCCAACATTATTAATCTTTAGAGTACAGACACAGTGCAAAAGACTTTACGTGTGCTGTTTTATTTAATCGCCACAGCAATCCTACAAGACAGATATTCCTTTATGACTATTGTAAAACTGAATAAACAAGCTCATGGAGGTTAAGTAACTTGTCCACTGTCTCATAGTTGGTAAGAGGTAGATCTGAGATTCTAACTCAGCTGTCTCCAAAGTTTGTGCATTTAACCATTATGCTAAATCACATATGCTTTTGTTACGTTTACGCATTAATTTTGAGAGACGTGAAATCTTTCCAATATTGGAGTTTCACATCCAGATACATGATGTCTCAGTTTATTCACATTTCTTTTGTGTTTCTCAGTAAAGTTTTATGGTTTTCTTCATAAAGATATTATGAGTTAAATATTTTCCCCTAGACATTTTGTGTTTTGGTTGAATTGTGAATGGATTAAATTTCCGTATCCAGAATCTCAAAAGTCTGTAACTAGTCATGGTTTTGAACCTCCTACTAGCTGTGGTCAAACTTCATCTGCTTCCTTTTGTGTTGTCCAAACAGACAATCATAATGATAGATTTGCTGCCTCAGTTTTAATATTCATATTTGCCCCCCTGCTCATGATTTCACTGCTTGTTCTTCCAGAATGATGTTAGCAGACATTCACGTATTATTCTGGTTCTAACAGAGATAACTCTACTCCACATTATTCAGCAGGATGCTTTATCTTGGTTTGTGTAAATCCATGATTTTTAAATCATGGTAAGAAACTATTGTCCTTATTCCTTTTACTAAGACTTATTCTGAATTTTTGCAGAATTTTATTAAATACTTTAGTGTATCCATTGAGATGGTCATATAATTTTTATCCACTGATATATGAATAAGATGAATCCTGTTGCTAGATTTCCTAAGATCAAACCACTTTCGTAGTCTAGAAATAATCCTCACTCAGTCACAATATGCTAAAGTTTTAAAATATTGCTGTATTCAATTTGTTAATTTTTTTAAAGGATGTTTTATATTTCTAAATGAGTTTGCTCTATGGTTTGCTTTTTCTGAGAATGTCTGAGGGCAATCCATTGTAAAGTGGATTGTGATATTTTCCATGCTCTTGTATGTTTTTAAAGATTCTTTTAAAATATCTTCAAAAATATAGGTAGGAATGATTAGTCCTTTGAGTGGATAATCAGTAGAACTTACCTGTTAAAAAATAAGGACCGCATGTTATTTTGAGGGTCCTTGTTATTCTTGGATAACTGCTCTAGTTTCTTGCATTGCATGGATCAGATAGAATTTTGACTCAAATTTGATAACTTATTTTCATAAAAATTTTCATTGTTGCAAAGAATTGCCTAGAGTTTTTGTTTATAATCTTTAAAATATATGTGCAAGTAATTGCATCTCCGGTGTTATGCTTAATGTTTTACACATGTTTTATTGTTTTTAGTCTGACCAGAGATTCATCTAAATAATCTATCTTTTAAAAGAACCAAAGTTTGGTTTTATTTAAAACTCTTTAAGAGTATTATATGGTTTTATTTTTACGAAGTCACATAATGATAGATTTGCTTTTTGCATGTCTTTTCTTTTGCTTCTTTTTATTTTCCAGTTCCTGATTTTATTACTTAGTTCATTTCTTTAATTATTTCTTAGGTAATAGCGGAACCATTTAAGATTATGAATTTTCCTCTGATAAGTACTTTGTTCATCATCTCCATGTTTTTATATGTAGTATTATCATTGTAACTAACTTCTAATTATTTTACTTTTGTTTTTTTCTGAGAATTCTTTAGAAAAATATTCCTTAATTCCCATAAACTTCTTGTGGTATCCTTACATGGTGGAAGGGGGGTTAGGGGTCTCTTTGGAGCCTCTTTTATAAGGGCACTAATCCCATTCATGGGGGCTCCAGCCTCATGACCTAATCACCTCCCAAAGGTCCCACCTCCCAATACCATCACTTTCGATATTAGGATTTCAACGTGAAAATTGGGGATACACATTTAGACTATACGAATTACACAACAAAACCCCTTAAATAACAGGTTGCTAATATTACTTGAGATCCATTTGTGTTTAAAGTTTCCCAATCATCTAAAAGAAATATCTTTTTATAGTTGGTTTGCTTCAATCAAGGTCCAGATAAGTTGCACCCACAGTATTTGGTTGATGTATCTCTTAGGGCTTATTTTTTTAAAAAAAAACTTTAAGTGTCATGCTACCCTTTTTATGCCATTTATTTGTAAGAAAAACCGGGCCATTCACCCTGTAGCGTATCTCACATTTTGCATTTGGCTGTTTGCTTCCTTGTAGTGTTGTTTAACTTGCTTTTCTACTTCTCTTACTTAACATTCGAGGCTTTAAAAGCAAGTTTTACCACTGTTTTACACATCATAAAACTGGCTCAGAGAATTTAAGTAACATATCAGTGGCAGAGCTGGCATTTAAATACTCAGCTGACTAATTTTAAATTTCAGACTCTTTCAACTATACAACACTGCCTAAGTAGAGAGACTTAGAAAGGGGGATGAGGATGTGGGAATGAAGAGGGAGCGGAGAAGAGCCTGCATATTTTGCTTTCAATCATGCATTTTTTTCTTGGTACATTGTGAAATAAGGAGAAAGTAGAATACCTCAGGTGTCAGCTGTCTGGTTGTATTTTCTTTATCACATACTCACAAATATCCAGAATTCAGAAGCTCTTTACATTTCCCAGAAATATTGACCTTACACTAAAAGAATTAATGTGTGATGTAAATTTTACTGAAGATTTTGTTATGGGGATGGAACAGGGTTTAACATCCCCCACGACATGCTAGGGCTGCCATAACAAAGTACCACAATTTGGGTGTCTTAAATGACAGAAATTTATTGTCTCACAGTTCTGAAGCCTAGAAGTACAAGACCAAGGTGTTGGCAAGGTTGGTTCCTTCTGAGGGCTGTGAGGGAAGGTGCTCTAGATAGCCATCTGCCTGTATACATGAAATTTTTCTGTATGCATTTCTGTGTCCAAATTTCTCCTTTTTATAAGTAACCAGAAATATCAGATTAGAGCCCACCCTAATGATTTCTTTTTAACTTGATTAGTCCTGTAAAGACCCTATCTTCAAATAAGGTCACACTTTTATGTACTGGGATTTAGAACTTCAACATATTAATTGGGGAAGGAGGTCAACAATTCGGCCATAACAACATATAATACAGTGCACAGCTTCACAAAGCTTGTGTATTTCCCCCGTGTCTTTCTAGCCTTGCCACCACCATTCCCTATGAAACACCAAGCTCCATTACAAATGCTTTCTCTTGTTTCCTGCAAGCAGTTCCACACATTTCTTTCTGTCCCAGGTTCCAGGCCCTGTCTCCAACAGGGCTTTCAAAACCTTCATCCTATAAAACATACTCCTCAGGAAGATTTTCATATAAGCTTCGAGGCTGAGCAAGAAAAACCTACCAGTTCCAGGCTTTTTAAATTCAAATATATGAAAACTCATATTGGGAACCAGCTCAAAACCTACCTAAATCTGAAAATATTCTGTGAGTTGGAAAGACTCCTTCTCACTTGTGATGAACTGTGGTTTAATCAATGAAACTTCAATGAAATATATTTTCTCCAGTGTTAGTTTTTTTTTTTTTTTTTATAATTTCTTTTGATTTTATTTTACTTCTTAAAAGTAGTTTTTGGCAATATATTATTCATATTCAGCTGTTTTAATTAATTATTTTAATTCTGATTTTTATAAAACCAATGAGTGGACTTGTTTACTGTTCTATTTCAGTAAACCAAGGCAATAATCTAAACCAGACAGTATTAAATTTATGCTGTGATCCTACCTCTACTAAGTACATCTCAAGTCCACGTGTAATTCTTTGTAGGTGATAAACAAATATTTGGAATGTTGAATCAAAACATTTAAAATAAAGATGGTAAGTCACATTCTAGAGAAGGTACATAGCACAAATGATCTAACATAACATACAATTTCAAAATATTTTAGAGCATCTTATATGACTTTTAAATTGGGCAGATTTGCTTTCTTAATTTGGATTTATTTAAGCAACTATTCCTGGAGTTCATGTTGGTGGCTGTCCAGGAAACGGGCTACCGTGTTTCCCCGAAAATAAAATCTAGCCGGACCATCAGCTCTAATGCGTCTTTTGGAGCAAAAATTAATATAAGACAGGGTCTTATATTATGTTATATAAGACTCGATCTTATATTAAAATAAGACCGGGTATTATATTATATTATATCATATCATATCATATCATATCATATCATATCATATCATATCATATCATATCATATCACTATATAAGACCCGGTCTTATATTAATATTAAAATAAGACAGGGTCCTATATTAATTTTTGCTCCAAAAGACACATTAGAGCTGATGGTTTGGCTAGGTCTTATTTTTGGGGAAACGTGGTAGTTCAGAAGTGGGTCAGTTGTTAGATAAATACTGGGCAAGAATTAAAAAGAATGCTATAAACACACAAATTGGAGAATCTACACAAATGATTTAGAGTTAGCTAAAATTAGAGCTTGTGAAATCTAGTGACCTATAGGAAAATTTCACATGATTGTCTAGGAAAAAAAGACTCTCCTGTGAAGCCAGATATCCAAACATTTTTGATCTGTTATTTTTCTCCCAGGAAAACTCACACACGTCAATGAAGTCACAGTTAAAAACATCACTCTAGGAATAAAGCTGCTCCATTATCTTGAGCTCTGCCACTATCTTACACGTCAATACTCAGGCCAGAAACCTTTTTCTAAGGTTGATGGATGCACTGTGTCTCAGTGTGTATGTGCCTATAGTTAGATTTTGCTTTTAAAAAGAAGCCATTAACCATGAGTATTTCAAAGTGTTTTCCCTTTTTTATCTATACAATCGAGCTAATGTTTAACTATTTCACAGCATATACTTTAAAAAATGGAGTAAAGGTAAACCAGAATTCTCTTTAGCACATGACTTTCATTTTGAGTGATTTAGAAATTACCTTTACTCTGTTCACAAAAGTAAACTATTATCGAGGGTAATTGTTTCCCACAAGCCTGCTAACTCGGGGGACAGCAATCTGGGGTCTAGAAAACGGCAACTGGGCTCTAGAGATTATCAGTCTCTAAAGCTAGTCTATTTGCCTGAATTGTATGAAATTGCCAATAGTACACCATTTCTGCCTACAAAGTCAGCAATTTCATAGTAGTTTTTATATTTTAAACAATTTTATTATTTATTTTGACTTCAAATAAATGATATTACTAAAAGGCAAATAGAACAAAAAGAGTTAAATAGATTTTTTTTTTATTAAAAAATAAATGATATTAACTACTATTATGACTCAGGTTCATAATTTTAAGAAGTAAATCTTAAAGTCAGAGTGCAAATGTTTGCCTGGGTAGTCTAAGTGTCATTTACAGAATTCTGTGATGGCAGGGGTTTTGTTTGTTGATAACTAATAAACTGTAACAGATAAATTTGAGCCTTCATTAGTGTTATGAAGATGAGTACATAGTTTGATATGGCGGGTTAATTGGGCACCTCTGTGTCTGAGCTGGTCTGGGAAGGTCTCTCTGAGGAGACAGCATTGCTTTGAGACCAGAGTCATGAGAATGAAGCAATGATGTGAAGGTATGAAGACCCTTTTAAGGAGAAGAACCAAGAGTACAAGGGCCTGAAGAGGGGAATCAACTTAGACTTTTCAAAGAAAAGAAGAAAGACCAAGTGTCTAGTCCAATGTTGTACTTAGAGGACGCCTGAAGGACGAGAGGCAGACCTTCGGGAAAAGGTTGTTGCTGGGCTCAGTGACGCTGCAGCTCTGGGCACGTGAGTTAATGTTGCCAAGCCACAGATTCCTCATCTGTAAATGGCAATAATTCATAACCCTCACAATAGCTCTTATGGGCAATGATTGTGTGTAAAGGGCACGTGCCAGACACAAAGTAAATCTTCCATAAATGCCAGCTTTCATTTTAGGCATATTACTTAAAAAAAACAAAAACAAAAAAAACAAACAAACAAACAAAAAAAAACTTTAGTGCCAATTAAGCCACCAAAGAAAAAAAAGATACCATTTTTGCCTTAATAATGTTTATAACTTTTGGGGGCTATAAAATAAGTTTCCAGATTGTATGGTATCAACAAAACGTGATACAATGTAGAGAACGCAGGGAGAAGTAAAGACAAGTGGAGATAACCTTGAAGAGAGAAAAGAAAGTCTTATAGAAGACACACAATTGAACCCGCCTTGAAAATTGCCTAAGACTTTTTTCTTTACAAAACCTTCTAGGAGTGCATTGCAGAACAGGAAAAAGCATAGGCGTGAGACTAAGAATGGCACATTTAGGATGCTGGAGGGAGCAGGAACTTGGTTCTGAATAGTAGAAGTGTGTTTCAGTGACTGGGAACAACTGGCTAAATGTGTAGCTAAGGAAACTGATGATGCAAGAAGCTGGGAAACTGACCTTGAAAGTGAGGAAGAGGAGTCTGAACCTGAAGCAGGAAGAATCAGTATTTCCTTAGTAACACACCAGGAACTCATATGCAGGATACTCAGAAGGATAGAGACATTGGTGTGAATTATAAACTGCTTGATGAGGTACAAAGGACTTGGTCAGGTAAAAGCCATGGTCCTAAAATGGAAGAAGTAGATCTGAAATATAACTTGAAGGATTAGACAATATTTAGTAGCAGAATTTTTATTTTGACATTTGGTCACCATGAATTAAAGGTTATTGTTTCAAGAACTGAACTAACTTTGTACATTTGTCATCTCTATTTATTTAGTGACTTAGAGACCATTATTCAGGTTTTACAGATGAGGAACTAAATCTCAGGGAAATTAAAGGATTTTTAAAAATAATGGCGGGATTACTTTCCCATGTGCTAATGGTTACCTACCTCTTGCTCCTAGAAAAAACCAAAAAGCTTCTTTGACCCTCCAAATCTTTAAAGATTAAGATGGGTTTGGGGAGATTAAAGTTAGGACAGCAACACCCATGAGAATGCTGGAAAAATGTATAGCCTGCGCCCTTCTTGCAATTTATCAATTCTTCCATCTGGAGCTCCTCTCTTCTGCCTGGGGGCTACGAGGAGAGAACAGCGCTGAGAGTTGATGTCCATGGATGTGGCTTGCAGAGCCTTTTCTCAATTACTTGGGTTGCCAAGGCCTAAGTTATTGTATGTGGGTAAATCTATCAATAAAAATATATATCTTATGTAGTCATTGCCATTGGTTAGGTTACTTCCTTTATCTGTTTCTGTCTAATTGTGACAACTGATAGTGGGACACACACAATGACACTTGAATAGATGAAAGGCAGAACATTTTGTTACTTACAACTCCAAATGAGAGAAGGCTACCAGGCATGGCCACACGGGGAGATGGTCCAGGGGACAGGGTAAGAGCAAGCTGGGGCTTCAGGAAGCAGCTTCTGCGTGGCAAGCGGGGTGGAACTATTTAAGGTTTTAGTTTTCTGTGGATTGGCTAATGTGAATAATTTCACAGGCTCCAGAGCATAGGGGCTCTTCCTAGTAGTTTGGTACTTGCCCCTGGAACAAATAAGGTGATCAGTGGTCCTGGAGTGTAAGAGTCCCATAAAAGAAGTGGTTGGGGTGTGGACCTAGCTCCTCATGATGGCGAACTGACTGGCTTCCAGCCAGGGCCGCAAAACTGGGTCAAGACAGCATGAAAAACTGAAACAAAACTATATTACAACTACCATTCTATACAGTGCAGTTCTCATGTACAGTCGTTACCTTTTTTTATCCCAGGCCAAGGTGAGGACTCTCCTGCCTTAAGGCTGCATCTCCATTGGGTAGAAATTTTTGACAAGTGTCTAATATAGAAATATTGCTGTGGTCAGAGATAATTCTAGAGTATGCAGTCCCAGGCTTGGCTTTTCTGGTTTGGTCTACTCAAAGCAGAGCCTCTGATGTTTCAAGGATAAATATTAACTAATTAAGTGATAAACTATGTGCTGTCACTGACAGAGCACTACATGAGGCACTGTAAAGCAAAAACAAAGAGGGCCTTTAAGAAGTTTATACACTTAAATGGCTGAGAGCAGTGGTTAGTCAAATTGCATAAAGGCAAGGAGACAACCAAGTATGATGTTCATAGCCTAAGAGTATTCCCTGAAATGTCTAAATGCTGTATGTTCCCCACTCTCTCCTTCTCTTTCTTCTCTGTATGTCTGTCTCCATCTGCTAGATCCTTTGCTCATCTCTTTTATTATTTAACTCCTATTTTCTCTCCCCACAACTTTTTCTATCCTTGATTCCATTAATAAGCATATTTCTTAGTATTGGGTTTAGGGAGTAAGTTTTCTGTGTTTAAGTATTAATTTTAAATGCAGGCAAGTTGAAGACTTTAAATTTCTTTCAAAGAAATCTTGAGTTAAGTTACTTGCTAGATTTTTTCTGTCCATTGAACTTTGATTAAAAAAATGCTTTGTTATCTCATAGTAACATTATTTGAGGTTTAATTTCCAGATATTTTATCTTTTAATTTCAATTAGTTATGTCTATTAAACCCAATCAGAGACACATAGCCATACATAGAAATCCCAGGAGTGTTTAACTAAAGTTTTAATTTTTCTGGGCATTCAGCCCAACTTGATTAAACTTTTTAAAAATTCTCATTGTGTCCTAGATCCTGTTTTAAAATAGGCAATTTATAATTACTAATTAGCCAGAATAAGAAGATAGGAAGATGATTAACTGACAAAAGCTTCAGTTTTTTTTAAACAAAGATTGAAATCACAGCAATAGATATCTGTAATGTAAACACTTTCTATATGGTAAAAGCTTGTTTCCCCTCCAGTAGTCCAGATCCTACTCACTATTACAAACGAATTAACCCTGTCAGAAAATTAAATCATCTTATTAGCGGTGCTAAATTTTATCTCCCTTTATTTTCTGCTCATCTCTTTTTTTAAGTAGTGAATTAGTTTTAACAGACTTACATCTAATTTTATTGTTTAGTTTTTATACCAAGGTGTTTCCATAAACGACATGAAGGAGACAATGGGTATTTCACAAATACCTTTACCGAAGATATAAAAAGTATTTCCTGAAAAAGACGAGGATATATTTCTCTAAAAACAAACTCTCAAGCTTTGTTTAGTTGTAGGCTTAAACTTTTTTTAAAAAAATTTATTGGAGTGACAATTGTTCGTAAAATAACATAGATTTCAGGTGTACAATTCTGTATTACATCACCTATAAATCCCATTGTGTGTTCACCACCCAGAATCAGTTCTCCTTACATCAACATATATTTGATCCCCCTTACCCTCATCTCCCACCCCACAACCCCCCTTACCATCTGGTAACCACTAAACTATTGTCTGTGTCTATGAGTTTTTGTTTCTCATTTGTTTGTCTTGTTCTTTTGTTGTTTTTGGTTTATATACCACATATCAGTGAAATCATATGGTTCTCTGCTTTTTCTATCTGACTTAATTCACTTAGCATTATACTCTCAAGATCCATCCATGTTGTCAGAAATGGTCCTATATCATCTTTTCTTACCGCCGAATAGTATTCCATTGTGTATATATACCACAACTTCTTTATCCGTTCATCTATCGAAGGACATTTTGGTTGTTTCCATGTCTTGGCCACTATAAACAAAGCTGCAATGAACATTGCAGCACACATGTCTTTATGTATAAATGTTTTCAGATTTTTTGGGTAGATACCCAGCAGAGGGATTGCTGGGTCATATGGTAATTCTATTTGTAATTTTTTGAGGAACCTCCACACTGCCTTCCATAACAGCTGCATCAGTCTGCATTTCCACCAACAGTGTATGAGGGTTCCTTTTTCTCCACAGCCTCTCCAACACTTGTAACTATTTGTCTTGCTGATGATAGCCATTCTGACTGGGGTGAGGTGATATCTCATTGTGGTTTTGATTTGCATTTCTCTGATAATTAGTGATGTTGAGCATTTTTTCATATGTCTATTTACCATTTGTATGTCCTCTTTGGAGAAATGTCTCTTCAGGTCGTCTACCCATTTATCAGTTGGGTTGTTTGTTTGTTTTTTGTTGTTGATTTTCATGAGTTCCTTGTATATTTTGGATATTAGCCCCTTATCGGAGGCACTGTTTGCAAAAATCTTCTCCCATTCAGTTGGTTGTCTCTTTATTTTGTCGATGGTTTCTTTTGCTGTGCAGAAGCTTTTATGTTTCATATACTCCCATTCGTTTATTTTAGCTTTTACTTCCCTTGCCTTTGGAGTCAAATTGATAAAATGCTCTTTGAACTCAAGGTCCATAAGTTTAGTACCTATGTTTTATTCTATGCAGTTTATTGTGTCAGGTCTTATACTTTAGTCTTTGATCCATTTTGAATGAATTTTGGTACATGGTGACAGATAGCAGTCCAGTTTCATTCTTTTGCACGTGGCTATCCAATTCTCCCAGCACCATTTATTGAAGAGGCTGTCTTTTCTCCATTGTATGTTTTTTGCTTCTTTGTCAATAATTATTTGTCCATATTTATGTGGTTATATTTCTGGGTTCTCAATTCTATTCCATTGGTCTATGTGTCTGTTTTTCTGCCAATACCATGCTGTTTTGATTAATGTAGTCCTGTAGAACAAGCCAAAGTCAGGGAGTGTGATACCTCCAGTACTGTTCTTTTTTCTTAGGATTGCTTTGGCTATTCGGAGTCTTTTGTGGTTCCAAACAAATCTGATGATTTTTTTGTTCTATTTCTTTAAAAAATGCCATTGGGATTTTGATGGGGATTGCGTTAAATCTGTATATTGCTTTGGGTAATATGGCCATTTTAACTATGTTGATTCTTCCAATCCATGAGCACGGAATGTCTTTCCATTTCTTTGTGTCTTCTTCAATTTCTTTTAAAAATGTCTTGTAGTTTTCAGCATATAGGTCCTTCACATCCTTGGTTAAGTTAATCCTAGGTATTTTATTATTTTTGCTGCAATTGCAAAAGGAATTGTTTTTTGTATTTCTTTTTCTGAGATTTCATTGTTAGTATATAGGAATGCAATGGACTTCTGTACGTTGATTTTGTAGCCAGCAACTTTACTGTATTCGTTGATTGTTTCTAATAGCTTTTCGATGGAGTCTTTAGGGTTTTCTATATATAGAATCATGTCATCTGCAGAGTGACAATTTGACTTCTTCATTCCCAATTTCAATGCCTTTTATTTCTTTTTCTTGCCTGATTGCTCTGCCAAGGACTTCCAACACTATGTTGAAAAGCAGAGGTGATAGGGGACAGCCCTGTCGTGTTCCTGAACGTAGAGCAAATGGCTTCAGTTTTTCACCATTAATTATGAGGGTTGTCATATATGGCTTTTATTATGTTAAGGTATTTTTCTTCTACAGCTATTTTATTAAGTGTTTTAATCATATATGGATGTTGTATCTTGTCAAATGCTCTTTCTGCATCAATTGATATAATCATATGATTTTTGTCCTTTATTTTGTTTATGTGATGTATCACATTGATGGATTTGCGGATGTTGAACCATCCTTGTGCCCCGGGGATGAACCCCACTTGGTCGTGATGAATAATCTTTTTAATGCATTGTTGTATTCGATTTGCTAGAATTTTGTTTAGGATTTTTGCATCTGTATTCATCAGAGATATTGGTCTGTAGTTTTCTTTTTTTGTGTTGTCCTTAACAGGTTTTGGTAGCAGGGTAATGTCGGACTCATAAAATGAGTTAGGGAGTACTGTCTCTTTTTCAATATTTTGGAAGAGTTTGAGCAGGATTAGTATTAGATCCTCTTTGAAGGTTTGGTAGAATTCACTAGTGAAGCCATCTGGTCCAGGACTTTTGCTTTTGGGAAGGTTTTGGATGACTGATTCAGTTTCCTTACTGGTGATTGGACTATTTAGATTTGCCAGTTCTTCGTGATTCAGCCTAGGAAGGCTATATGTTTCTAAGAACTTGTCCATTTCTTCTAGGTTATTGAATTTTGTGACATATAGTCATTCATAGTATTTGTGGATGATCCTTTGTATTTCTGTGGTGTCCGTGATAACTTCCCCTTTTTCATTTCTGATTGTGTTAATTAGTGTCTTCTCTCTTTTTATCTTAGTGAGTTCTAGCCAAGGGTTTGTCAATTTTATTAATCTTTTCAAAGAACGAGCTCTTTGTCACATTAAATTTTTCCATTGTCTTTTTGTTCTCTATTTCATTAGTTCTGCTCTGATTTTTGTTATTTCCTTTCTTCGCTGATCTTGGGTTTCATTTGTTCTTCTTTTTCTAGTTCTTTAAGGTGTAACATGAGGTTTTTAATTTGGGATTTTTCTTGTTTCTTGAGATAGGCCTATAATGATATAAATTTCCCTCTTAAAACTGCTTTCACTGCATCCCAAAAATTTTGGTAGGATGTATTATCAGTCTCATTTGTTTCTATGTATCTTTTGATCGCTCCTGTAATTTCTTCATTGATCCGGTCATTCTTTAAATGTATGTTGTTTAATCTCCATGTATTTGTGTTTTTTCCTGCTTTCTTTTTGCAGTTGATATCCAGTTTCAAAGGCTTGTGATCAGAGAATATGCTTGGTATGATTTCAATCTTCTTAAATTTGCTGAGGCTGATATTATGTCCCAATATATGGTCTATCCTTGAGAATGTTCCATGTACACTAGAAAAAAAATATATAGTCTGATGTTTTAGGATGAAGTGCTCTATAAATGTCAATTATGTCCATTTCATCTAATGTGTCATTTAGGGCTGCTATTTCGTTATTTATTTTCTGTTTGGATGATCTATCCATAGCTGTCAATGATGTATTTAAGTCTCCTGGTATAATTGTGTTTTGGTCAATTTCTCCCTTTAGTTCTGTTAGTAGTTGCTTGGTATATTTCGATGCTCCCTGACTGGGGGCATAAATATTGATGACTGTTATGTCTTCTTGTTGTATAGTCCCCTTTACCATTATGAAATGTCCATCTTTGTCTCTTGTTACCGTTTTCACCCTGAAGTCTATTTCATCTGATATCAGTATGGATACACCTGATTTTCTCTGGATACCATTTGCTTGGAGTGTCAATTTGCACCCTTTCACTTTGAGTCTATGTTTGTCCTTGTAGCTGAGATGTGTTTCTTGGAGACAGCATATGGTTGGGTTTAGTTTTTTTTATCCAATCTACTACTCTGTGCCTTTTTATTGGTGAGTTCAGTCCATTTACATTTAGGGTGATTATTGATATGTGAGGATTTCTTATCATTCTATCTTTAGTTTTCTTGTAAGGCTGTGTATCCATTGTTTCTTTGCCTTTTTGTTGTCGTCTATTATTTCTGTGTGGTGGTATTCTATGATTTTTCCCTCTGTTTCTTCTTTTATTACAGTATATAGTTCAGCTCTGGATTTTTTTGAGTGGGTTCCCTTAAGTTTATGTAAAAGAAAGTTTGATATTTAGAGTATTCCATTTTCTTCAGCACACTTACTTTCTCCATTCCCATATTCCTGTTCAGGCCTTTACTCTCCCCCTTTTAATGTTTTGGTTGCCACAAATTGTCCCTGTTGATGGTGGTCGAATAGCCTCCTTTAGTGTTTCTTGTAAGCAGGTCGTGTATTAGAAAATTCCCTCAGCTTCTGTATGTCTGGAAAGGTCTTTATTCCTCCTTCATATCTAAAGAATATCTTTGCTGGATATATTATTCTTGGATCATAATTTCTCTCTTTCAATTGTTTGACTATTTGGTTCCACTCCCTCCTGGCTTGTACAGTTTCTGCTGAAAAATCTGATGATAATCTAATGGGCTTTCCTTTGTAGGTTATCGTCTTCTTTTCCCTGGCTGCCTTGAGGATTCTTTCTTTGTTGTTGATTTTAGACAGCTTCAATACAATGTGCCTTGGAGAAGGCCTGTTGGGATTGAGGTAATTAGGTGTTCTATTTGCTTCTTGGATTCGAGGATCCAGTTCTGTCCACAAGTTTGGGAAGTTCTCATCAACAATTTGTTTGACTATATTCTCTGTTCTCTTCTCTCTTTCTTCTCCTTCTGGTATGCCCATTATTCTTATATTGCTCTTTCTGATGGAGTCAGAAAGTTCTTGTAGAGTTCTTTCATTTCTCTTAAGTCTCAAGTCTCTTTCTTCTTCCATCTGTGTCATTTCCAGCTTTCTATCTTTGATGTCACTGATTCTTTCCTCCATCTGGTCAACTCTACTACCTAAGCTGGCTATTTCATTCTTAATTTCTTCTATTGAGTTCTTAATCTCCAGAAATTCTATTTGGTTCTTTTATAACATTTCAATCTCTTTCGTAAAATGCTCATATTATTCTTTGATTGTGTTTCTGAGTTCATTAAACTGCCTTTCTGTGTTTTCTTGCATCTCATTGAGTTTTTTCAGAATTGCAATCTTGAATTCTGTGTCATTTAAGTCACATATTTCCATATGTTTAAGTTCCTTTTCTGGAGACTTTTCACTTACTTTCTGAGCTGTCTTGTTGCCTTGGTTATTCATGGCAATTACTGATTTATTATTTCTCTTCCTAGAAATCTACAGGAGTGGCTTCTGCAACAGGTTGATAGGAAGAGGTCTTTCTTTTGTTTTCCAGTACTTGTTGGTAGAATGTTTTATTTTCTCTCCGACTGTAGCCTTTTTTTCTCTCTCACACGGTAGTGCTATGTTTTCTCTAAAGAATTCCAGCTTCTCTCCCAATGGGAGGATTCCCTGGGAGACAGGCTTCTCCTCTGTTAATAGTTTGCCTGGGTCACAGGGTGCAGTGTCCGTGTGGGTATGCGGAGAGTTTTTGAAGTTCCAAAGCTCTTCCTGCACCAGATTCAGCAGTTCTGTTTACTCCTGCAGGGATCCACCCAGATAAGTGGGGCCAGGGGCAGGGTGAGTTGTGAGAGGTGGCCCAGAGCAATGGTGGCAACCACCACCACAGCTGGTCCTGCTTCTACAGCTCCCTCCCCTTTGCCAGAACTAGTTGGGCTGCGAATCTGTGTCTGTGGTCCACAGGTCTCAGAACAGCAAATATTCTGTTCTTTTGATCAGATACTGCTACTGTCCCGCTTCTAGCACCAGGCAGCTGGGGGAGGGGCGAGCTCTAGGAGGGTAGGGAGGGGGCAGCTAGTCTCACTGCCTAAGGCTTCCATTCTCTGCTCGGCAGTGAGGGCTTAAACCACCGTTTTCAGCCTTCTTCCCTCAGTCTTTTCTCCGAGGTCTCTGCCATGAGTGTTGGGTTCAACCGTGTTAAATGCTGCCCCCTCAGCCTTGTGGGCCATAAGCGGAGCCCTAGCAGTCTGAGTTCTTCCCTCTCCCGCAGCTGCGGTAGTTCCGGGATACAGGGAACTCTGAGCACTGAGCTAGGTCTGTGTCCTTTGCCCGCGTCTCCATCTCCGCACTTCTCCCTTCCCTCCTCCCCTGCTTATGTGATTCGCCCACCTTTAGGTGAATTCAGTAGTGGGCCTCTTCGTCTTGCCTGTCTGCTGTGCAGGGAGTCCTTTGTGGAGTTATAGTTGTTTGATTAGTTGTAAATTCCAGGGGAGCTTTACAGAGGCTCACCTCTTGCCTCCATTTTGATGACGTCTGAGCGCTTAAACTTTATATAACTTTTTTATGGTGATTTTAGAAGGTGTATATAAATGGGGTGCTGGTGAAAGTTTTAAAAAAGCCATGATTTTAAAAATATCCTTATATCTGTGGTGTAAATACTCCCACCATGCCCGACGTCAAGCTACCAATGTGAAATCACTAAATGCAGTTTGAAAGAGACGCATGGTGGCACATTATTACATGCTATTTCTGCCATACAGATAGAATAGACAGCCTCCAGATAACTGATAATAGTAAATCCTAGTGAAATTATGAGGAAGTGATACATTTTAATTATTTATTACTTTTGTTTTAAGTACTATTGATCTAATTATAGGTATAGTATGTAATTTAACTTTTTGTAATGGTTGTTTACAACCACTCACAAAATTCCTGAAAAATTTACAATTGACTCTGTGAAATGATATGAGCCAGCTTCAGCACACCATTGAATTGGAGTATTAAAATGTTTAAGTGATCCTGGATACAGAAATTACAAATTAGTAAACTTGAGTTTCTAGTTCTGCTTAAATGCTTACAAAACATCTTTAGTGACTTGGACCAAAAGAAAAAAAAAGAGAAGAGAAAAAAAGAGAAGATCAAGGAAACAAAAAAAGAAACAAACAGCATTTTAAAGAAAGAAAAATGGAAGACAACTGAAAAGGCAAAGACTCATTCAGGAGCCTAAGATGGGTGAGTGAAATGAGAAATCAGAGAATCTGTAGCTATTTCCTTTGAGTTTAGCTCATCTCTAGTTCATGGACTTATTGATAAACTCTGAGAAATGATGGAGTATATTTCTCAGCTTATGTTGTATTTACAAAAGATTCCAAAATTTGAGTGGCTTAGAAATTCAAAGGTTAATTTTTAATTTATGTAACATGCTCATGGTGTGTTGGCTGTAGCTCGGCTCTATGTCTTCTATATTTCAGGAGTTAGGCAGATGGAACAATTTTTATCTGGGACATTGCGTGTCTCATGGCAGAGGGAAAAGAGAGATGGCTGAATCATGTGCTGGTTCCTAGACTGACAGGTGTAACATCTGCTTATATTTCATTGGTAAAGGTAATCTACACAGCCATACCTGAGTTCAACAAGGTGAGGATGTATAATCCTCCCTCAAGGAGGGATGCCAGAGGGAGGGAGCTGCAGGGAGGAACAACAAATATTTTGTACACAATATAATCTCCCACATGGAGAAAGGCAGAAGTATCTGAAAGAAGACTAATTGTTGTAGCAGAGAATTTTGGGATTCACCAACATTTGCATTCTCTTCTTTTTTCCCGTTCACCCAGCTAGACATTTATTGGCCTCTCCTAAAGGTAGGAGTGGACCCATGACAGTTCTGGCCAAGGGCAGACTTGTTTGACCAGAGTTGTCACTTCTGCTTACCTTTCATTGGCCAAAGTAGTTTATGGACATGCTTGAGTTTAACAGAGTGAAGATAAGCAGTCATCTTCCAAGGAAGGGTGCCAAAGGGTGGGGCATCCCAGGATGGGGCAATGAACATTTTGAAAAATGATACAGTCCACCCCATGAAGAATGGAAAATGTGCCAAAAGACCCTGTATCAGGGGCTGCTAGTGTTCATCTTACAACCTCACATGTGTGATCCTCTCTCTTTCTCCATCTGCCATCTGTCTGGAAAGGGTACCAAAGACCAGGTGGAGAGTGGAGCCCCATGATGAAAGATGCCTGAGTCCTTGAAGGATAAGATGGAACAGAATTCTCCCCTCCACATTTGACATGGGCATGAATGAGAGAAAAACTCTCATATGTGAAGTCACTAAAATTTCAGGTTGTTTTGGTATTGTTGCCACAGCATAACCTAGCTTATTTTGACAAATAAATACGATGTTGCACAAGGAAGATATTTTTTGAGCACTGTGGTAGGCTGAAAAATCTCCACACCCCACCAAAAGATATATTATATGTCCTAATCTCTGGAAGCTGTGAATGTTACCTTATATTAAAATAGGATCTTTCCAGATGTGATTAAGTGAAGGATGTTGAGATGGGGAGATAATCCTGAATTATAAGGGTGGACCCTAACTGCATTCACATGTATCCTTATAAGAAGAAGGAAGGGGAAGATTTGAACACAAACAGACAGACAAAGAGGAGAAGATGATCATGAAGACAGATGAGGAAATTGGAGTCATGCGGCCACAAGCTATAGATTGCCAGCAGTTACTAGAAGCTGGAAGAAGCAGGGAACTGATTCTTCCCTAGAGCCTCTAGAAGGAGCACGACCCTGTGGACACTGAGATTCCAGTTTAGTGATACTGATGATTTAGGATTTGGCCTCGAACTGTGAGAGAATAAGTTTCTAAGCCACAATGTTTTAAACCACAAAGTTTGTGTCAATTTGTTGCAGCAGCCACAGGAAACTAAGACAAACACCAAGGCGAAGTGCTAAGAAAATGGGTGTCACAATGGGATTTATAGATGATGTAATACAGAATTGTACACCTGAAATCTATGTAATTTTACTAACAATTGTCACCCCAATAAATTTAATAAAAAAAAAAAAAAGAAACAAAATAAAAAAAAACGGGTGTCAATACTGAGTCTCAAGGGTATATCCAAAGGAGAACAACCAGGAAGACACTGGGTATAACACTTAAAAAAATTTATAAGTTGAATTCATATAAATATAAATCATCCTAAAAGTTGAGAGCAGGAATAAAGATTAATAATTACCTCATCAAAAACTCCAGCCTCCTAATATTACGTGTAAAAGGAAACCCAAGACCTAGAGATATGGGGCTAGTTCCCAGTTTTGAGGAGACACAAACATTCAGACCAGAGCAGGTTATCTGAAGCAATTTCTGAGAAAAGGATATTTGAACTGAAATCAGATTGATGGGAAATCCATGCAAAGATCTGGGAGAATAGAGTTCTAGGCAGCGGAAACAAGTTTAAAAGCCTTGACAAGGGATACTAAGAAGGTAGATGGTTGAATGAGCTAATTGCTAGATCCCTTCAACTGCTCTAGTGTTGTGTGGTCCTTCTGGGGGTGTCAGTATGGGGGTGTGTTGGGGTGGAGGACAGTAAGACAGGAGTACTTGGCAGTAAAGGCAGAAGGAGGCAAAGTTTGACTCTCAAGTCTTTGACTCTCCTCCTGATCTTCTCCCCCACCCTCCCTTAGTCATTTCTCAAATACCTCAGACTGTCTCATTACAGTAATGAAAGCTAATAATCTCATACTTAAACATAGAACCCTCTGTGTTTCCACTGATGATGCTGCTTCCTGGTCCGCTGAGTGACTAGAAGCAATCCAAATAGAACTCTAAATCTCACCACCATACCCACCTCTGTATCTGTGACCATTTGCTCCGATGTTTTTGTTTTTGTTTTCCTGTTACTATGGATGAACTCTCTACTTTCCTGGAAAATGCCACCACTTTACTTGTCTACTCTGGTCTATCTCAAAACATTGATGTAGCCATTCTCCCTCTCTTCTGCAGCAAGTGCTATTCCTTTCCTCCTGGATCTCTTCCTTTAAGCAATGGGCTACAACTTCTCCCATATTAAATTACCTTTTCTTTGTTCTTTCTCTTCTCTTGGTTTTTTCTTTTCAAGATAACTTCTTATGTCTCTGAAGCCCTTTACTACAAAACTCCTTAAAAAGTGTGGTCTCTTTTCTCCGTCTCCAACTCCTCTTTTCTCATTCTCTCTTGAACTACTCTAATCAGCCTCCCTACCCCTGGGCCTTCATCCCAAACACACACACTGACTCTACTTGTCTTGTGGTCCCCAGTGCTGCTTAATCTTGGTAGTCAGTTTTCAGATTCTCCTTTTACTTGATTTATTAGCATTTTACAAAGACCATTGCTTCTTTTCATTGAAATACTATCTTCACTTGTTTTCTAGGACTCTATGTGCTTCTGCTTTCCTCTGTTATTCCTGGTCCTAGTCTCATAGCTCTGGGATTACCCAGGGATTAGACTTTGAACTTCATCTTTTCTCTACCTACATTTTCCTCCTTGATATTTCACAAGGCACATGGCTTTAAACGCCATCAATATGCAGACAATTTTCAAATATATTTGTAACCTAATCTCTCCACTGAAATCAAACTGCCTTTGCAGGATCGACACATAGACATCTAATAGATTCTCAAACTTGACTTTTTCAAAACTAAACTCCTGATTTTCCCTGCAGCTGGCTTCGCTTACATCTCAATGAAGTCATGCTCAACTTCTCCTTTTCCCTCAGACCCCACATTCCATTTAACAGCAAATCCTGTGGCACTACCTTCAAAATATATTTAGTATCTGAATACTTCTCAATGCTGTCTATGTTCCTGTCGTGATCTGAGTCACCATCTTCTCTCTTCTGGATGACTGTAGTGACCTCCTCAATTTCCCACCGAGTTTGCCCTTATCCCACAGCAGTCTATAATTTGCACAGAGCAACCTGAGTGGTCCTTTAAAAGAGTCAAGTCATATCACTCTCGAAGAAGTTCCTCCAAGGCTTCCCATTTCACTCCGAACAAAGCCAAAATTATTATAATGGTATATTTGGGCCTTACATGATGTAGTGATTAAATTTCTGACCTCATCTCCTTATACTCTCTACATTCTCACTTTGATTCTGCCACACCAGCTTCTTTGCTGTTACTCAGATATTTTACCATATGCCTGTTTGGGGCGTTTGCACCTGATAGTCCCACTGCCTAGAATATTCTTCCTCAGACAAGGATGGGGATCATGTCACATTTCTCAGACTGTTATTCAAATGCTGCATTCTCATTGGGACTTTCTTGGACTGCTTTATTTAAAATCTCTGCCCCCACAGAAGACACCAGTTTAACCCTCCCTAGTCTCCTCTCTGTATTTATATATAGCACTCATCACCATCTAACATAATATATATTCTTCTCCCACTGAAATGTAAGTTCCAAAGGGAAGGGATTTATCTACCATTGTTTACTGATATGTCATCAGTACTTAGGATAGTGCCTGGCACATAGTAGGGTTCAATAAGTATTGATTGATTAAATGAATGAATATAATGCATAACTAGGAATAAAGAGCTTAAGTGGCAATTCTTGTATAAACCATTACCCCCTTTCAATTTCTTCCCTCCCTAGCCATCTCCTCCTCGTGCTTACGAAAAAACATCAAACTCACTTTCAGAAACTTAGACTTGAATTCTGCTCTTTTGTATCCATTTAGCACATTCTTGAGCAAATTGCTTAGTTTCTTTGCTTCTTTTTCTTCATTTGCTTATTAGGGAATATAATGCCAAGCTCACATGGTTGTTCTGATGATCAAATAAGAAGCTTATTTACTTTATAGATATTAGGTATTGTTATTAGAAATTGCAATTCACACTTAGAAATACGTGTTTTGAGGACACATTCCTAGCCTGGATTTTTTTGTTTTAAATTTTCAATACTGTATTATTTGGTTAAAAAAAGAAACATAGTGAAGAGTGATCACAATGTTGTATAGACTCCTCCCATAGCATCACTTGTTCACAATCACATGTTTTCAATGGTGAATGTAATGAGCAAACTGTTTTGGGGTGCAGCGTACTTCAGGGGACGCTGAAGAAGATCGGGCAGAGTTGAGAAAGACTACACAGAGGAGGGTTCACTCTTGTGGAGAGCAAGATAGTAATATTTTAGCAAAATGTTGAGAATGGAATTATTCAAGACAGAAGAGGCTTAAAGAAAAAAGAGTTAATAACAATGCAACTGATTGCTCTCAAACTATTCACTAAAGTGTGCTGTTTTCTCACCTTTGCAATCATTACTAATAGATTCATATAGATAAAAAAGATAATGGTGTGTAGTAATCATTTGTTATTTTGTCTTTCCAGCAGCCATTCTTCCTTATTTACGGTGCTCAGGTTTCCTTCTGGCAATTACCGCATCCCCTGTGGGAATTAACCTATCCTCTGGTGGCATCATAATCAGGGTACCATGTTCTCCCACAGAGTGAAGAGGTAGGGTGGAAGGAGGGGCTCTCTGGAAGTCTGTTCAGCCAGAAGCTTCCTCTTTTCAGGCTGACATAAGCAAGGACTGGCACCAGAAAGATTTAGCCAGAAGGACTTTTAGGGACTGGGAACTGTGTAGAGTGATGCAAGCAAGGGGCATGGTTGGAGTTCCACAATTCCCATGACGTTGGCCAGAAGAGGAGGTGAGTGGATGAACCCAGACTCCCAGAGGAGCCCCAGCTCCTGCCCAACTTCTAAGCCTAGTTCCCTGGCCTCACTTTCTTTCTGTGAGCTGCCCAATATTCTTCTATTAAATTCCTCTTTTAAAGTTTTATGTTACTCAACTTTGGTTTCTGTGGCTTATAAACAAATCAATTAGGGTACAACTAGATCAAAATATGAGAAGAAGTAATCTCTATAGATCACTCAACAGTCTCATCTGCTTTGAATATAGTCATAGGTCACCTACAGCTTGCTCTGTCAAGATATTTTTCTCCTCCAGTATTATGCAGCTGATGGTTTCATCTCACCCCCACACAATTCCTACTTTACATCTTCCTGAGACAGATGTAGAAAAATTTTCATTATAAATAGTGTAAAAGGGCAGTATATTTTGTAGATGACATTTTCTCAGAAAATAAAGAAACTGTGTAGAGGATATGGTATAGTTACAATTCCTCTCTGCTCAATCTCTCCATCAATTGCAAATATATTATTAATCAAAATACAGAGATAGTACTGGGAATATGGCTTTGTTAATATAAAGAAAAAAATTCAGATACAGAACAGAGAAACTAATATTAGGTATAAGCAGTGCTTTCCTTATGCCTGTTCTCTAATTTAATTTTTCTTCTCTCCTCTTTGCCAAATCAGAATCCCACCATTATCACATTGAATGTGTCATTAACTTTAAGTATCAATGCTCCAGTAAAAATTGCTTAAACATTAAAGTGAGAACATACAAGTTTAGCTTGTACACATAACCCACGTATTCCTGAAATTAGCTAAATGAAAATAAAGGAATAAAAGAGAGATAATCTTATAATAACAAAAAAACCTGTATGTGATATAACAGTAGAAGAGATACCACTAAATTTTAATGACTGGAGAGTTCTAAATAAACACTAACTGTGCCCTTAAACTAGAGAAAACCAACGAATGCAAATTAATTTCCACTAAGGAACCCCTAATAAACAAAATGAGAGGTACCTGATACTTCTGCTGGTGGGGCACATGGATGGCACCTTAAAAGAATGTTGGTTAAACTTTCCAGATGCTCACTAGAGTGGCTGGCTTAGTTTTTTGTACACATTAGACAGTTGCCCAATATTTTTTATTAATTGAAATGACGCAACTTTGGAGTAATTTTAACTGATATTTGAAAGGTAAAGAACTCTTTTTTAAAATTAAAGAGAAGATAACAGTTGGTGAAAGGTGCATTGGGATTATATAATACGTCTGAGATATAACAGTGAGAGAGCTCGGAGGGAGGAAAAATGAGTGATAAAGCTGCGTGATAGGCACATGGAATTCCTTTTACTATTCTCCTTACTTTTTTATATGTTTGAATCTGTCCATAATAAAAGGAAAATAATTAATTGCTTAGAGAAAAACTCAGAAGTTGACAACATCTATTTATTGTTTTTCTTTCCCTCTAAAACCAGCCTGGGTTTTGGCCTGAAAGGAGTGGCCCATTTAAGAGAACAGCTAGTTCATTCTGTCTGGTGCTATTGTTTCACACGAATCAATTTTTCACTGCATTGTTTGAGGTTGTGCTTAATATGTCTCACAAGTGGTTTAACACAGAGGCATTTGTGGCTACACCAGAGTAGAGGGTGGTTACTGAATGATTGAAAGAACAATTGAAATAATGTGAGTCTAGGAACAGAAGAGAGCAAAAAGGCGACATCTTCCTGCAAGTGATAGAGTGTTCTTATTAGAGTCCATATGAAGATTACAAATTATCTGTGGATGTTAAGTCTGTTCATTTCTGTATTGTGAATGGGCTTTCATGTCTTAAGATATACAGATGTTATTCATCATTACACACTTGACTCTTTAGAGAATTGAAATCTGGTTTTAACACATCAAATCACATTTAATAAAAAGCATCAGCATTTCAGGATTAGGGCATGAATCTTGTTTCTTGAGAAAATTATAGAATAAGGGAAACTTAAAAATAAGGGTGGAAATGAGAAAGAAAGGCATCAAGTAAGAGCGACAAAAGATGGATGGAAGTGATATGGTGGGAAAGGGAAAGAAATGACATATTTTCCTTTCAAGTCTGTGCCTAGCTCTTATTTGAGTATAGTAATTTGATTCATGCTTATACTCTGTGTCTGATTTATTACTGGTTTCATCATGAGTGCCCAGCTCCACTGGCTCTTGCCCATTTGTCTCCAAGGTAGTGAAACCACCATCCACACAATGACTGTACCAGTTGACCCTGTTAGCACTTCTAACTCTCAACTTAAACGTCTCCTTTTGCTAGTTATTTTTAGATTTATTGTTGTATGGGATGTGTATGTTGTACAGCAATATGATACCTATGGAATGTTCTTCACTGTGTAAATCAATCACCATAATAGCATCTCTGGGTGAAACCAGGGGCAGAGAGGACAGGATGAAATGGGACAGAGAATGGAATTGAGAATATGGGCAACAAAGAGTGACAGAAAGGAGTAAAAATATGGATGGAAAAAGTGCTTAGAAATCAGAAACAGAGAGTGAAAATGGAGATAAGAGAGTAAAGAAACGACTTCTTAATGAGAGAGCAAACTAAAAATGAAGATTTAAACATAAAGATAAAAGCATAGTTAATAGAGAAAATTATTCTAAAGAGTAAAGAGCATCAGAAAACATTCATTTAGTACATTGGTAAGTACATAGTATCTGGGCTTGACAAAAATAATAGAATATTAAATCTTACTTATTCACAGGGTAATATTGATGCATCTCAATAAAAAGTCCTTTATGATATCCTAAAGACAGGCACAGAAAATCATAGAAAAATTAGTTGGTGTAATAGAGTTTTGGTTCCCCAGGGGCTGGTAAAAATTGGTTAGAATTAAGAATGGGAAAAAAAGAATAGGGATCAAATAATTTTTGTGAAAAAATAGAAAATGAACAGATTTTGAGACCTTTGTCAGAATAATTAACATGAAAAAGTAATCCTCAAACTAAAGTCTTGAATGAAAAAGTGCTCTTCTGAATTTTCACTGTCAATTTATGAGACATTGAGCCACACTGTCTTTTTCTCATTTTGAGTTATAGGAAAACGCCTTTAGATACCTATTTTAGTATTTGGTATCTTGCCTAGGCATTCCTTATCTCTATTATGTCTCCTATCGAGTAAACAAAAGGAAACATTTTTTGACCCACCACTGGTACCTTGTTGTAGTGTATCACATGCAGTGATGCATTGCTAAGACCCTCATGATGATTTATTTCATTTCTGCAGAATAACTTAATTTAAAAAGACCTGCAATTAAAGGTGAGCCTTAGTTGTGGGATATCTTTGCTTTGTCATTTCTCTTCTTGAGAAATTCAACAATTCTTAGTGTGTTTGACTACCAAATTTTCATGCTTGTTTTTAAGCAGAATTATAGTAATTGTTTTGGAATTTTTAATTGGATGAATAATAATTGAGGTGAAGGCTCTTCAGCTGATTTCTTTAAGAATTGACTCGCTACTAAATAAGCATGAAAAATATTTTCTGTTTGTATTATATTTTTATATTAATAATTATACCACTTAGAGTTTAAACAGGCTTCAAGAGCAAAATTTAACGTGAAAATCAAAAACATTTATTATTTTTCCTTGTCATTAACTTTCTTTATTTAAAATGTATGCTTTACTAATCTCCAAATGAATTAATTTGTTTTAAATTCATATTTAAAAATCAAGTAAGATTACAGATGTATTTAAAGCTATGTGATATGACAGATATCCGAGATAAAATAACTACGGATGAACCACATTGAAATATGAGTTAAACAGCACTGATAATCCATTGATCTAAGAATGATTGAATTGATTTTTGGTTATGTCTGTCTTTTTTCTTCCTCCAATAACATAATCGCCTATAGAAAACAGATGACACAGAACTATATTCTAATGTTGGCAGATTTTGTTTAACCAAAGGTATAATTCTAAGTTACATTTGAATTTAATTATTGCTGTATTTGAAACATCAAGTGATTTTTAAAAAACAAAATTATTCATAAAGTTGATCTGCATTTGTTGAAGCCAGATTTTACTGAAAAACTGTTGTGGAATGATTATATTGGTTGAAATACAAATTACAAAAATGAGCCTTGACTTTTTCAAACTTTAGTTGCATTAAACAACTTCCTGTAAAACAAGTTTCAGCAGATCAGCATAAAATTTTCTTAATTTCATTACAGTCTCTAAATTAAAATTAATGAGTCTGACACCCACAATTAACAATGAAAAATGCAGATTGTTATAATTACTTAAGCAATAACATTGCTTTACATAGAAGACTTAAGGTGCTCCACAAATTATTTACAAGTGTTACATAAAACACAAAAAATGACAATTTCAATTTATTTTGTCAATGCAAAAAACCAAAATCCTTACTAAAACCTTTCTCGTTTGGGAATCTCTCGCCATGCATAATTAAGCAAATTTGATTGCAATTAAGCCTGGCTTCTACAGTAGAGTTTTAATTAATGCAAATCTGGCATCTACATCTATAAGATTAATTTTAGTGAATTAAAAGAAAACAACAAAGCGCATTTGAAAGTGCAGTTGTATTGTTGAAAGGACAGAATTTAAAAGCTGGTTATTTTTCAGCGTTCCATGTGGATAGCCTTTGCCTTCGACTTTAAAGAGTGGATATTTAATTCAGATTTGTTGTTTTGTTTTTCAATGCCTTATTAAACAAGATCATCAAAATTACACAAAGCCATTTCAGAACTGTATCTTAAAAATTCCATGTACATTAGGAGCAAGGTTTATTAATATTATATATAGGTATATATGTATAAATGTGTGTATGTACACACACGCTCATACACGCACAATCCCTACTAACTTGGCAGAATTAGATGTGAAACTCATCAGCGGATGTACATATATTTTATTTTACATATTTTAAAAACATGTTTAGTATTTGCTTCTCAAATTTAGAAAGAATGATGAAGTACCAATGTTGAGGACATATTCTCTTTAATAAAAGTGCTTAAAGTAGAATGCCAGCTAAGGTACAGAAAAAACTTATCCATCACATGTATTATTTTATGAGGTTACAATAAATATATAACAAAACAGAATACAGGGAGTAAAAAAAAAAAGATGGCTCATTTCAATTTTTCATATGAATATGAAATCATAAGGAAATCATTATTTAATATTTTATCATGATTGAATAGAGGCATACCAAAAATACAGAATGAAAGAAAAGGTTAAAATTAATTATTTTTTAATCTAGCAGAAAACCCCACATCACTGCCATTCTTTATAGTTACATTTTATATGCAGCCTCTCAGCGTTGGAAACAAGACAAGGATGACTACCAGCGCTACTCCAGTTCGACATAACACTGAAAATCCTGGCCAGTGGAAACACAAAAGAGAAGATAAAGGGGCAAGTGATGACACTTAGGATGCAAGGAGTAAAAGTGTTATTATTTACAGACGAGAGTATCATCTGATAAAATAAAACTGAAGAACAAATTCTTAGAATTAATGCAGAAGTTCAACAAAGTTACTGATACAAGATAAATTTAAAGATCCTCATTATTCGTTAATGCCAATGTGAGTGATCTAAAAAACAATAAAAAAGATACTAATTACATGAATAACAATTATGTTGTATTTAGGAATTAAACCAAAAAGAAATTTACAAGACTCTTATAGAGATTATAAACAGTATTACTAAACAAAAGAAGACCTTAAAAAATATAGAGCTTTGTCATTTTCATGTATGGGATTATTTAAGGTTGTAAAATTATGTTTTCCCCAAATTGCTCTATACCTTCAATACGATTCTAGTGAATATTTCCGCAATAGCTTTTTTTTTTTTTTTTTTTTTGGCACTTGACACACTGATTTTAAACCATACTTAGAAAAACAAATTCTGCAAATCACTAAATAATTTTTTAAAAGAGCAAAGAAGTGATAGTTGCCCTACAACCACTGAATTAATTAAAAAGCCAAAGTAACAACAAAAGTATGGCTCTAGTGGAGGAACAAGTAAATATATCAAAGGATCAGAAGAGAGAATTCAGACACAGACATAAGAATATGGTGGAGATAGCATAAGACAGTAAGGAAAAGAGACAATATTTATTAGATGATGTTGGGAAAAGTGGATTAATCTATGGAGAAAAATAATTGTATTATTCATTCTAAAATATATAAAAATTAATTCCATATAGATTAATCTGAAAGTAAATTCTAAAGCATGAGAACTGCAGAACTCTAGACACATAATGACTCCATCCAAATCTCTGCACTAAGAGAAGACCAAACTCTAGCTTGGCTTTGTGTCCCTAAAATAACCCCAACTCGCCTTAAAATGCTTACCTAAGAAAGCTCAACATTGCTAGAATTTACTGTTTGTTCCAGACAAAACCTGGTGATAGGCCAATAAGACCGAGTGACATTTTATGTGTCAACTTGTATGAGCCATAAGGTGCCCAGATATTAGGTCAAACACTATTCTAGGTGTATCTGTGAGGGTGCTTTTGGATATAATTAATATATGAATTGGTAGACTGAGTAAAGCAGATTGTTCTCTGTAATGTGGGTGGGCCTCATCCAATCAGTCGAAGGCCTGAATAAAACAAAAAGGCTGACTCGCCCTTGAATAAAAGGGAACTCCTCCTGACTGATTGGTTTAGCTAGGACATTATTTTTTTCTAGCCTTCAGGCTCAGACTGAAACATTGGCTCTTTTGAGCCTTGAGTATGCCAGCTTTTAGACTGGAACTTACACCATCAGCTCCCCTAGTTCTCAGGCCTTCATACTAGGACTAGAACGACACATTGGCTCTCCTGGGCCTCTAGCTTGTCAACTGCTCATCTGGGGACTTCTCAACCTCTATAACCATGTCAGCTAATTTTTTACAATCAGTCAATATATCTCTCTAGTCTCTGTCTCTCTCTGTCTCTGTCTCTCTTTCTCAAACTACCACCGCAAACTCTTTCCTAAATGACCTGAGAGCTGTCTCTCTAAAATGCTAACACTCAAGGAGATAACTCTGGTTCTTTCTCCCACTCCCTGGGGAAAAGTAAGGACCTAAAGTCCATGCGAGCCTTGTTTCAATTTGCACCATGGCCTCCAATCCTAAACGTAGGAGAAGTTTGTTTCTCCTCCAGATAAGTGCCAGTTAACAGATCCAGTTGTCTTAGTCACATGGACTAACTCCTTTACATTCCTCAGGGCCTTTCCCTAGCATAGCCCAGCCTTTAAAAAGTCTACAAACTTTTGTTTCAAGTCTATTTGAGTTCAGTTCATGCTGAACCCTTTTCCTCATTACAACAGTATTACTGACTAAATTCTGTTCTTATCACTTTAACTAATGTCCAGCTTTGTTTATCTTGGACAAGCTAATGGAAGAAAGGCAGAGGAATATTTTTGTGACTTTGGCTGGAGGTAGGAAGAGTATTTCTTAAACAATATCTTAAAAGCATAAATCATAAAAAAAATAATAGATTGGCTACATAAAAATAAAATCTTCTGCTCAATGTACAACAACATAAAGATGGTCAACATGGATAACAGTTGAAAGAGATATTTGCATGATCTAAACTAGCATTTAAAATATAAACGCCAAGCCTGTAATTCCATAAGAGTTAGAGAGGGAATCCTATAGAAAAATAGGTAAAGGATGTTTGAAGAAGGAGTCAATAGAGATGGCAGGTAAGTATGTAAACAGAAACTCAAGTTCACGAGGGGTCAGAAGAATGTGCAATAAAACAACAATTGAAATCTCTTATACTTAGATTGGCAAAAATGAGAAATGTTTGAGTAATGGCAAGGTTGCTATGAAGAAATAGTAAATCGTTCTAAAAAACGATGTACCTATGTTAGTGCAATCACTTATGGTCTTTTCTTACTCAAGAATCCCATTCCAGGAAACACTCATTTGCAGCTCCATAAGGTAGTATGGACACGTATATTTATGGTAATAGCAGTACATTGGTAATAGCAGGACATTGAGATCTACTTAGGTGATTGTATCTGGGTGAGTAGATATGTAAAATGTTGTCGGTGTATGGAATACTATACAACAGTCAGAGACAATGAGCTATATGTATACACAGAAGCACAATCAGATTTTATAAACATAGTATAGAGTAAAACGCATATGACTGACTAAGGTCTATAGTTTATCATTTGTGTAAATTAAGAATGATACAAACATACAAGGACCAATATTTCTTTTCAAGACTACCTATAAGCAAACACAATAGGCCACTGTGTTTGTGTGTGTTGAATAGCAAGAGAAGGAAAAAATGGTATGGAGAACAAAGGAGAGGGGGGAGGGATCAAACATTAAATGAGACAAGAGAGGTATCTTGCAAGGTTTTAATGAGCCATGATTTGAGGAAAATGATAAATTCAACACCAAACCTGAGATCGAGTTAAAGAAAAAAACAAAGAGCTATCTGAGTTCGAATCTCTATGATCGACTCTTTTTAAAATAGTTTTATGTAGTTCTATGTTTACGTAGATGTGAGAAAATTTTTGCCTGAGAACTAGTAATTTCATGCTCCTAATGTATCTAACTATTTTCATAAAACTTAAGGAGACCGATAATGGAATAATGGATAATATTGTTTATAATGGATGGACATTACTCTCAGTAATTTATACACATTTCATTTTCTTCTTAAATCAGCCATATAAGGTAAATTCTACTATCTTTATTTTAGAAGCAAGGGGACTGTAAGTAGTTTGTCCAGGATTAACTAGTAAATGATGAAGACAAGAGTAGAACTAGTACAATCTATGGCTCTCTGAACTCAAAGATGATATACTTAAACCAATACATGAATCTGGTCCTCAGCCACCATAACTGTTCAGATTCTATGTTAAATAATAGTTAAATAATTCAAAGACTGAGCAGACTATACTCCAGTTCGGTCCCTAGCTATTATTTTCTTCAAAAAGGTAAAAGTGTGATGTATTCTATCTTTAAGAGGTGAACTTCTCTCTGGCTTCCAGATCACTCTTCTATCAGCTTGTTAACTATTTCTTCAGTAACTATCTCTCCTCCCCAAATTGTAGGATTGGGTTTCTTTGTTATTTAAGCAACAGAAAATTCTCAGTCATAATTATTCCACTTACTGATTACTTTTACCACTTTTTCTCTGCTTCATTTCTTTGAGAAAATATTTAAGATCAAATTAAAGCTGTTCATAGCATCCATCCATCTGTCATTATTTGAACACATTGATGAATATTTCCCAAGTGAAGAGATAAGGCTGATTTCTTGTGGAATAATGAGATATTAAGAAACTGAAATTAGGGTATATTTTTTGTAGGATATGATGAAACAGGACATTAGGCAATCTTTTTAAAGCATCCCCACCCCAAAATTTGAAAGAAAAGGAAAATTGGGACAATTTTTTAAGGTCAGAATGCAATAGAATAAAACAAAAGGAGTTAAAAAATAAATAAACGCTCTAGTAGCTGTAGGATGATAATAATAATAATAATAATATCAATAATGGTGATGGTGAGAGCAGCTAACCCCTATATAGCACCGTGTTAAGAATCTAACAAAAATGACCTTTTCCATCATCAGAGCAACTCTAGCTCAGCAAAGGAGGTAGAGCTTTTGAACCAGGCATTCCCTTGGACTTCACTGCTGGGGAGGAAAGGCAAACATATAACCATCTCACTTAGCGGAAGTCTGGGAAGCTTGGGATTGGGGCAGAAACTAAGTATCGGAGGAGACAATGCAGGTGCAGCTGAAAAGATGAACTTGCTCCAAGATGCTACTGGGTTGGGCCCAAAGTTCTCCACCTTGTTTGTAGAAAGGTTGTGGTCCTTCTTGTGCTTTGCCTTCTTCACCCAGCCTTCACCTAAACAGCAATTTCTTAGAAATCAGTGTCTGACGGAAAGATTGGAGCTTGTAACATGGAATTATGGCCAAAGAATTGTTTTGTTATATGAGTTGTAATTTAAAAGGTATTGACAAAATTTATGTTTGAAGAAAACATGAAAAGTAAAGTGATCTTAGCTTTCTTTCAATTGTCATTGTGGACAGAAAGATAAAACTTCATTTGGAGTGGGAGATGAAAATCTATTCTGTACATCCTGAGAAGAAAGATGTAAATTACTATCTTGGGCATTTAGAGAAAGCAAGGCAATAGCGATTGCTCTAAGAGATACGAATTTGTACCCTACTTGCCTAGAAGTGACACCATGATTTGAAAACAAGAACATATGAAAATATAACCAATTCTTAATGTCAAAAGTGGTCCAGAAGGCAGGAAGTGTGAATTGAGAATGTGGGACATTCAGGGCCTTCAGGGAAAGGGTAAATTGCTTTTGATGCAGCCTGTTTTTCTCCCTAGAGGAAATTCTACCGCATACTTGATTTTTAGCTGCAATGTGTTACTACATATTTATGCCCTTGAATATGTATTTATTACAGTTTTATGCAGCCCATTTTCATGACGTGAATTGTTTGTCTCTTAAGGGATATCTATGTTTTTTCCCAAGATCATATCAAATGAGAAAAATATGGAAAATAACTCCATTTGAAGCAGCGGCAATCCTGTTTTCTCGCAAATCAAACCTACACAATTAAACAGGACTAGAAAAAAAAATGAGGGCGTTTGTTGCTGTGATTTGTGATTAATTTCTTTACAGATTTTTTTTGGCTCATTTCTGGTCATGGTTACAAGCTCCTTTTTACAAATGTGTCCTTTATGTGCTGAAATAAATCAAAGCCTAAAATACTTTATAGATACATGAATGCAAATATTGGTAATTTTGAACACTGCATTGAGACTCTGACATAGCATTAATAAGGCTTACATTATAGGTGACTTCTCCTGCCCCCCAATAATTTGAATCAATCATCACCTCCATCTCATCATTTCTGCTTGCACCCCTATTGTAGCAAGACTGAAAAGAGACAGGATTTATTTTGAACCATCGTGAAGGAAAGCTAACTTCAAAACTTAGTGGAGTTATTGCATTCTGTCCAGAGTCCACCATTTCCTCAAATGGGCAGTGAAGTCCAGCCCCACAGATCCAACAGTGATGACTACAGTAACGGAAAATAAGTGGTAATTACAATTCATGTCCTGTCCTGAGCTACTCTCAGTTTCCATGCTTGCCATTTCCAACAATCACTATCAGGCACTCAGCATGACTCCCTGGCCCCTATTCTTTTGCGTAGTCAGAACCAAGTTTAGGTCAACTATTCCAAAGCCAAGGGTTTTGCATACTTGTATTCATACATCTAGGAATAAACAGTAACTGCAGTGAGGAGGGCTTCAGACATATTGCTTCCAGAAGCAGCAAGAGAGAGGTCCATTTCATTCCTAGTAACTGGGGCCAGTGATCTATTCGATTGTGACAATCCTTGCTGTCCTTTAGCTTTTATTATCCGTGTAACTCAGTAGGCTTGGAAACAGGCCGTGCTGTCTGGTATCTGCACCAGTAGTACTAACACAAGCACAGGGAACATAAATGACACCAGATCAAGAGCCTCACACTTGGCAGGATGTGTGTTGCAGAGTCTCCGGGCCCACCAAATTTTGTCTGGAAAACTGGAAATTTGCGAAGAGAGTCGATTTCAGAGGTTCTCACCACATATACACAGAAACGGTAACTATGTGAGCTGGATTGTTAATTAGCTTGACTGTTGTAATCATTTCACTATGCTGTACACTTTAAATATACAATTTTAATTTTTTAATTGTAATCGTCATGGTGTGCATTAGATCTCTAGAATTATTCATCCTACACAACGGTAACTTTGTACCCTATCATGTTTTTAACTACTTATGATTTTTCACATTATCTTTTATTCTTGAGAAATGTGTTTCTTCTGCAGTTTCTTGCTGGAATGGGTTTTCTTTGTTTTAATTTTTTAAAAATGAGTTTTAGGTTTTGTTGATAGATAATTCTCCATGGATCTCACACGTTTCCGCAAATCTTGTGAGCGAGATTGTAACTGCCTTTTGTTCCAAGCTATCTTTTCCAGGATGTTTATATAGTGAACAGCCTTAGAAGAAAAAACAGGGAGTAGTTTTCTCTGGAGCAGGTTTGATTACAACCTCAGAAGGTAGAGATCATTTTTCCTTTTGTAGCAAAGAACAGGCATTTTACTCTCCATTATAAAAGATTTAGGTTCCCTAAACCCGTGATTCCTCTTTTGTAATGAAATTCACTGCATGTGCCCGTGCAATGTGTCATCCAGCTCTTTTCATGTCATCTGGAAAGTGGAGCTCAGGTAATCAGGGCAAATATGCAGATGTTTATTCTACTTGCTGTGAGTAATAACGTCCTTTGCCTCTGACCAATGAGTGTTATGTCTTCTACCAACATCCAGGAAGCTGTGTCAGGCTAATATATTAGCTCTCAAGTCAGGTAACATCTCAGACCCTTCACAGTTCTTGACAGTTTCTACATGCAATTTCTCGTTCTCTATTGCAATGTTTCTCAACATGAGGCATATGGACCATGGGAGCACTTTTGTGATTAAATAAGGACATTGTGAGTGTGAGCTTTTGAGGTGAAATGCACACTAGGACCACTAGATCCTCTTGAGCTAGCTTCAGATGGACTGGGGCTAATGGCAACAAAAGCATGCATGAATTTGAATGTGAATTGCCAGGAACAAGAAAGTTTAGAAACCCTAAAGAAAGACAGTCCATCGTTATGGAAACCTGCTGTGACATCAAACAATAGAATGGTCTGCCCAATCATTGCTGGCATTCGAACACCAGAACCAGTCCTTGCTTGTCATTGCTTTTTTCACAAGCAACAAGAAATTGATGGCTTCCCTTAGATCAGCAGGGGCTAGCTACTAGGCATCTCCCCTTAACACTTTAGCTCTAGTGTGGATCCCCAGGTTTGGTCCTATAGCTAGCACCCCTATAGGCCACCTACCTCTGGAGAAAGGAAGTGAGTCTGGGATTTTCCCGTTCCATCAGTTTTCTCTCAGGAACCCTTGGTCTGTGCTGCAAGGACAGTTGTGGGGCTGACTCTTCACCAATAATTTGGGGCCTTGTCTTTTCAGCAATTAATTAATATTTAAAAATTAATATATTTATTAACATAGATGCTTACATTAACATTTTAAGGAACAAAAAAATATGAGTCTTATGATAGTGACCAAGGCAATTAGGTAAAATTTATTTCCCATTTTAATTAAGCCAACAAGAAAACCAAAAAAAAAAAAAAAAAAATCTTCCCAGAAATAGAAAGAAATTTCTTAAATCTGATATGTGCATATTTGTCACACACTCAGATCAAGTATCTTAATAGTGAAATAATAAACATTCTCATAAATGAGACATGGATGCCACATTCTACCACTGCCATTTAATAGTGTACTAGTTAATGTTGTAGTCATTTTAGTCAGTGCAACAAACCAAAAAAGAAATAATACTAATATATATTAGAAAAAAATTGTTAATATTTGCAGAGATTAGTTAAAATTGGCTATACAGAAAATGCAGAGAATCAACTTTGAGAAATTAGAACTAATGCTACAATTCAATAGGTAGTCAGATCTTTAAAAATCATTAATTTCTTCACTGCCAGTAATAATGAATAAAAAAATCAAATAGGGAATCAATTTATATGCTAAAATAAGCCAAACTGTAAATAACCTAAAATGTGTCGCATCTCACACGACGAGGGTTGTGGGGAGAAAGGAGGGCATCGCAGGGTTAAGAAAAAACAGTAGCCAAAAATAGAGTGCAAGCGAGACCAAGGGACAGCCTCAAGGACTGGACACCAAATTGGGACAACGCATGGCTTTTATTATTAGGTGGGGAAGTAAAGGAGAGAAAGCTTCTCAATCTCAAGATCTGTGAATCCCATACATTACAATAGGAAACTGATTCAAGCCAATCACCCTTGCCTGCAGGCAGCAGAACTGTAAGTCTCAGGATGTATGTACCTCCCCAAGGGACAAAACCTGTATGCATATGAATAGATGGAAAGCACATCATTGAGTCACTGCCCCTGCAGGTTGTGGGAAGGAATGCAGCCACAGAGGCAGAGGCTCTCCTTAGCCAGGGGAAGGTGGGGGGCTGTGCCCACCTCTGTGAACCCTGTGGATTCTCCTGTTGGTCCCCACTCGACTGTGCCTGGCTTGAGTTGTTCCCCCCCCCCCCCGCCCCCGTGGGGAATCTTACTTGTCATTGGCTAACCAGCCATCTTTCTGGGGCCAAACAGGGAGACATATGGTGTAAGCACGAAGGCGAAGCAAAGTCCCTGAAATGATCCGTCTCACAGACTCTCCTTTCTTTAGGGGCAGGTACGAGGAGACAGACAGGTAGGCTGCTGTGTGGCAACATAAATGAACCTAACAATAATGTGGAAATCCTCTAGAGAGATAACCTGAATGAAATTAATGTTAGAAAAACCTTAAAGACAAGAAATACAATGATTGGGATAACTTATAACGAGAATGCCTCTTCCCCTCAAAATGCACAAAGTGATGCTTTTTTAATCCCAATCCCAACACAATACTTGTGGCATTTGAAAATCTGATTTTAAAATGTACTTCGAAAAGGTACAAGAATAAATACAATTTTTTGGAAAGAGAAATGCAAAGCAACTTATTTTTTAATGAGGTATTGTTTATATAGAGTGAAATTCAGAGATTCTAAATGTACATACAGTTTTGAAAAAAAGGATATACACATGTAGCTCACACCCCAATAAAGATATAGCATATTTCCACACTCCAAAAAGTTTTATCAGGACATTTCCCCGTCATCTCTAACCCCCTCCAAAGGAAACAGTATTGTGATATCTGTCATCAGAGATTAGGTTTGCCTGTTCTAGAACTCCATAAAAATGGAATCAGACAGTATTTGCTCTTTTGTGTCGGGTTTTATTTACTCACCATAATATTTTTGAGATTCACCCTTGTTGATGGTCATATCAGTAGTTTATTCCTTTTTCTTGCTGAGTAATATTTCATTGCATGTCCACCTTTTCTTTATTCCACTGAAAGACATTTAGGTTGTTCCAGGTTTTGTGTCTTTTTCTGGAGTCTCACTAAAATCTGTTCTTTTGATCTTTTGTCTATCCTTCTATATAAGACTGAGTAAACTGGGGTGTGCTGACAGCTCTGAGAGACCATGCTTTCTCTTTGAAAACAGAACTAGCTTCACATGTAAAAAGAAGGCAATGATAAACAAAACAGTCAAACAACTAAACCACTCTATTACATATTTTTTAAAAATGTGTTCCTTTCCTGTATTAATGACCACTTATGATGAAAAGGATGACAACTCATCATAATAATAGGGAAACATGTAATTCCTTTATCTTTCAGTATTCCTTACTTATCAACAAGCTGAAGGTAGAGAGTCTTGGGACAATGTGCATTTATCAAGAAATAAAACAAAAAAATGTTGAATTAGTTTGGTCCAGATTGTTTCCTATTCTGATAAGAACAAATATGTATACATGTACAAGCTACAAAATACAAAGTGTGCAATTTCAGTGACTCCACTATAAATTCTTATACTTCAATTTAAAACTGGCATTGCACAATATAAGGAAGAATGGTAAAATTCATGCTAATAATGCAAAAATGTGACTTTTATTTTTTTACTTAGAATGACATTAGATAGCAAATAAAAAATACCATGACACAGTAAAAGACCACAGAAGAAAAGGGAAAAATTAAGGTTTCAGTACCAGTTAACAGCACTTTTTCCTGCTTTTTGAAGAGGGGCACTGCATTTTCATCTTACACTGGGTTCTGTTGACATTATAACTAATCTTGCCCAGGATACTTGCCATATAATGAAGAAGGAATGAAAATAAGAATATGACCTTCTTCAATGTAGACTCCCTCATACATTTTGGGGAGCCCCCTGGGGGTTGGCTGTAAGTAGAAAGGAACAAACTGTGTTCCATTCCTTAGCTTTGATTTGCTCTATGCAAGGCCTCTGATCACGGCTCTGCTGTGGGTGCCCTTTGTTTAATGCTGCTTTGCTGATGTATTCATGGGGTCCTACAGTGCTTCACCAGGGGCCACTCTGAGGGCTCCCAGGGATTCATTGCTAATCCGTTTGCCCCAAAGCATTTATGCAATGTAATTTCACTGACTCCAACCTGATAAAATGTCATTGGATTAAAATTTAGCAAGCTGCTCAGCACAATTTGTTTCAAACAATGATTAGGTTGAAAATGAATAATCTATATTTTTTGTAATTTCTAATTCATTTCCAGTGAATAAACAGTGAGAGCAGATTGACTGAAAATGAATTAGAAATTGCAACATGACAGATAGAGAAGACACTCCCCCAATTCTGGAAAAAAAAAGAGAGAGAGAGAAGAAATTGAGTAAGATGAATAAAGTGTGGCAAAACCACTCCATTGTGCATTAAAATGTCCTAATTAGTTCCATCTTTCCCTTTCTGAGAAAATAAAAAAGAAAACAACAACAACAAAACAACAACCTGTAAGTGTGGAACATTGATTTACTTTCAGTAAATGATTTTGCACATATCTTTCTGTCTGATCTCTGTGGTCTGTAGTAGAATTGGAGGGATGGACAAACAGTCTCTCGTCTCCCCTCATAGCGTGTTGCCTCTTGGGCACTAAAGCAGTCCTCTGTTTGTGCACAAAACACCATGATTTTGTTGACTGCACTTCATTCAGTGTCTGCCCCTAACACCTTTCTCCATTAGTGGGAAACCAGTGCTGCAAACTGAGCCGAGTCTCAGACGGCATGCCACGCCCCAATTCTCTTCATCTCTGCCCCCCACCCCTTTTCAGCGCATAGCCACATAAACACATACCAAAAAAATCAGCTTCCACTCTCAGGCCCAAAAAAGCAAATCCCCATGCTAATCAGAGCATAATGGATACAGAGGCATGCCCCTAGAACCACTCTGCCCTGAGTCCACCAGTTCCACAAACAGCAAGCTCAGAAACTAGCTGGGTCTCACCTATGAGTAGAAGTGACCTATGAATAATATGAATGTCCTATAAAATCTTCACTGAGGACTTTAAATATAGGACATTGACCTTACTGACCCTTCTTGTATTTTTCCCACCACCGATCTGCTTTGTATATCATGCCTGCCTTAGCATATTTGCTCCATTATAGCTCAAGGATTATTTTGCACCATGTGGTACCATTGCTGATGCAAGTTTTTGGTGACCTTTTCTCCGAAAGTCGTGTACCCAGAGCCAAAATATCAACAAATTTAGGTCAGGAGGGTAAAATTTTCAAGCAATTGTTTTTCTGATGTGCATATATAATATATTTATATGTTCATTTGTTCAATCATCTGAAAGACTTGTACCAAACATCTGTAGTTGCTGAAGATTCAAGGGTATATGATACATGGCCACTTTATTTAAGCAGCGCATAATTTATTGGGCTATCCGACTGACGCACAATTGCAGGACGGGGGGGGGGGGGGGGGGTATGCATCCTCTTTAATGTGCGAGCCTGTACTGCTAGAGCATAGGGGTGGGGCATCCAAATTTCAGCCTGATGGGGGCTGTGGGGGAGATGTTTCCACTGAGTAAATGACAAATCGGGAGACTCTTGAAGGATGAGTAGGTTTCACTAGAGACAAGATTTATAAAAAGACATTTCAGGAAGAAAAAAAAGCAGAATATGTGAAGACAGAAGAGGAAAGCACAATGTGGCACGTTTAGGAACTGGGAGGTGTGTCACAGTGAGGCTAGGACGTGAAATATGCAGGCAGAAGCAGCAGAAGATTCACGGGATGGGGCTCTGTGCAGTGGAAGGAGCTTGGACTTACAGGAAACTTTTAAAGATTTTGAGCACAGGATATTCCTGATGAGGATCACATCTTATAAAGATCATTCAGGCCAGAATGTAGGGGGCTGATTGAAGCAGAATGGGACTCAAGGGAAGAAAGCCTGTCATGAGGCCAAGACAGAAATTAGGCTGCAAATGTTGAAGGAACAAAGAAGTGACAATAGGAATGAGGAGGACGATATGTTTCTGAGAAATATAAAGGAATAAGATTTCCTGGGCATCAAAGCTGACTGCGTGATGGGAGTGAGAGATGGAGGAGCCATCTGCTGAAGACTGGGTGGGTGGGGAAGGATGCTTTGCTCTGAGCTGGGGAAGCAGCAAGGCTCAACCAGAAAGAGAATAGCCTTCCTTTCAGACATGCTGAATATTTAAGATCAGGTTTGTTGAAATATAATTAACGTACAGCAAAATTCACCCTTTTTTTGATATACAGTTTAATAAAATTTGACAGCCATATGTAAATACGAATGTACCACCGCCAAAATTGAAATGGAGAATATTTCCATCACTCAGAAATATTCCTTTGTGTCCCTTTGTATTCCTTTGTAGTGAACACATTTCCCCACTCCCACCCCCGGGAAGCTACTAATCCATTTTCTGTCCCTATAGTTCTTCCTTTTCTAGAATGCCATATAAATGGAGTCATACAGTATGCACATTTTTAAAATCTGGCTTCTTTCACTTTGTGCAATGCTTTGAGATGCATGTAGTTATTGCAAGTGTCGGTGGCTTGTTAATTTTATTGATAAGTAGTATTACATTCTGTGGGTGTACCAAAATTTGTTTATCCATTCATCAGTTGGTGGACATTAATGTTCTTTCCAGTTTTTAGAGACTATGAATAAATCTGTTACAAGCATTTACATACAAGGGTTTGCGTAAACATAACTTTTCATGTCTCTTGGGTAAATACCTAGCAGTGGGATTGTTGAGTCAGATGGTAAGTATATGTTTAGCTTCATAAGAAACTGCCAAATTGTTTTCCAGCAGTTTAGTATTGTCATTAGAAAAATAAATTAACCATTCTAAAAGGTGTTTAGTGATAGTATTGTGACTTTAATTTTTTTCTAATGATTAATGATCCTTTCTTGTGCTTATTTTATATCCATATATGCTTTTTGTGAAGTGCCCATCAAATACCGTGCCCATGTATTTTTATTGAGTTGATTTCTTGTTATTAAATTTATATATTTATAAATATATTTTAGATACAAGTCTTTTTTCAGATATGCCATTTGCAAGTGTTTTCTCCCAATCGGGGCCTAATTTTTTCACTTCCTTAACAGTATCTGTGAAGAGCTAAAGTTTTTAATTTTGATGTAGTACAATTTATCAGTTGTTTCTTTTATGAAGTGGGCTTTTGGTGTTGAATCTAAGGAATCTTTGTCTAAAACAAGTTACAAAGGTTTTTTTATTTCCTATGCTTTTTCTTTTAGAAATTTTATACTTTTAGGTTTTACATTTAGATCTATGATCCATTTTGAATTAATTTTTGTATATGGTTCAAAATATGGGTTGAGGTTCATTTTTAAAATGAAATTTGTAAATGAATATCTATAGCTCTGAAATCCCTTGTTGAAAATTACCTTTTCTCCTTTGAATTACCTTTAGACCTTTGTCAAGAATCAGTTGACTATATATGTGTGGGTTTATAAATATTCTTACCTCTTCCTCACTATAATAAAATAGTATGAGGTCTAGGACATTTTCTTCATATTGATTTTTTTTTCTTAGCTCCTATCATGATGTTTTATATATAAGAGATACTCCAAACATGACGGGGGTAGCAGAAAATAGCTTTAAGAACATTAGAACTGAGTTTGAATTCTACCACTCCCACCCATTAGAGTGACTTTAGATCATTTATATATCTTTTCTACATTCAAGTTTCCATATTTTTTTAGTGTCATAATATTTAGCTCATAGAATGTTGGGAGGATTAAATGAATACACAGAAAGGACTCAGTAGCTGATATTAGAGTGCCTAGCATGTAGTAGGTGCTCCATAAAAATAGTTACTTATGTAATTAAAACCAATTTAAGAAAGATGAATGTGGAAAAATGGATACTGAGTTATGTGAACTCATTTAATTTTCCATGTTTCCCAAAGAATATTAAGACTTCCAGTCACCTATGAAATAGCAGCTGCTTTCAATTATGTACTAATTTGAATAAACCAACATCAACTCAGGGAGGTCGTATGATATGGAGGAAAAGGCCAGGTAGGTACATAAGCGGTCTTTCTATTCCGAGCTGAAAATCTCAGTAACTCTGCCATTGGGCCAAGGAGTGGTATTATTTTAACGTTTCTGATTGCAGAGCAGAGCTTGCTCCCTCAGATGTGTCGGCCCAGCCCATGTTGCTGTGTTGAAAGACTGTGTGTAGCAGAAAGGTTTATTCATGTCACTACAAGTGTGTTCTAAACTGCCACTGCCTTTGACATGCCACTGACATCCCTCCAAATTTCCTTCCCTGTCCTTTCCATTAACATAAAAGTTGTAAGACCTGGTCCAAAAATATTTGGGGGCTAAACAGAAGGCTTTTGTTTGACAACAGAATGTATGATTGTCGCTACTCTGACCGCTTGCATGTTGTTAGACATACATCCATTTCCCAGGATGCACAGGTCAGGTGGTGCTGGATGCTGTGTCAGAGTGTGGCACCAGGACATGGCTGATGTGCTGACACCAGATGATTTGAAGCAGTTACCAGTTTTCTCACTTGATGTCCATTTTGTGAGATTTTTCTTCTACTATAAATACAAAGTCTCATGGAATTTTAAGCTCAGACACAAGATTTATGGGTGAACATATCCAAGCTGGGCAGTTTTGCTAAGATAGGAATCTAAACAGATGGCTTTCCCCCAAAAAGCATACCTGCTGGTTGAACTTGGCTTGTGCCCTGACTGAATGTGTTGGCTGCTAAGGGATTTAGAATCCCTGGAGAGGACCTCTGAAGAGTGTGTCAGCGGCAGCTGAGTGGCTGTACCATGGATGCACAGTCATCTTTCAGTGGCAGAATAAATGGCATCACTGCTGTGCCTCTTTCATACATGGGGTTAGAGTTGGACCTTTTAAAATACCCTTGGCTCGCTTTTTATGTTTCCATCTCAAAGTTCATAAATCACACCCAAGAACTTTCCAAATGAAATGTACCCAGAAGAAAAACCTTTATTTTGTAAAGACACAGCAAATTCTTCCAAACCTTAGTAGTACACTGGAAATTCAATTAGTGTTGAATGAGCTATAACTGATAGTTTGATTCTGACTGTAATATTCTTTGGGTACCAACTATTCACCAAAAACAAAACAACCCATTGAGGACTCACTTTCTCAGGGATTTTTTTCTTGACCTAATATTATCAGTGAGTGTGCTTTTCTTTCTGTGATGTACCAGCAGGGCCAGCTTCCTGGGTGTACAACCTGTCCAACTGCATAGCACTCCGTGCTTAGAAGGGTCTCATGCTTGTTTTAATGCTCAGATGTTGCTGTCTTAAAATTCTAAATAATTTTTTAACAGGAGGCCCTGCACTTTCATTTTACATTGTACTCTATACTGGTCAGCATTCTGGGTTATGAATTTACACAAGAGAAGGGATTTTTTTTTTTTTTTTTTTGGGGGGGGAAGGATATTAGTGGCCAATAGTCAATGGCAAGCCTCAAGAAACAACCTTGGAAAATGCTAGGAACTCCTGGGCATTTCAAACCCCAGTCCAGATCCTGCCATCGGAAAAGAGTGGTTAGACAGTGCTGCTGCCCTGACTATTAAACACTGGGTGCCATTGCCACCAGAGAACAAGTCTGAATTGTGCCTGCTTCTTTGTGCCACTTGCTCACAATTCAAACTCCTGGTTGGGAACTTCTGGTTTGTCAAGCAGAAGTCATCATTTCTGGCCTAGCTACCAGCGTTGAAAAAAGAAATAAATATGCTTTTCCATCTTTGATATTGAGAATGGACCTTGCCAACTACCAGGTCCCACACAGTGACACATGCCCCACACAGTGAACCGGAGATGGTTCCATCATGAACAGCCAAAACCTAATGAAAAAGGGACATGTGACGACCTTAACTGACTTCTAAGATGGTGCACTTTGGGGTTCTCTAAACATCTGATCAATCTTTCTTTGTGTTCTTTTCTATATCCTCTTTGCTAGTTCATTCATGGTGCCCTCAGAGTACTCTATCTTATTTTTGATTCTCACTTACCTGCGTTTCTGGGTGAACTCTCACCTACGCGGCTTATGAATGTCTCTGAAATCAACTTACCCGTCGTCCTTTCCCATGCTCTCCACCTCCCACAGAACATTTCTATGTAACATGATAGAAATTTGGAATCACTCTTTTAATATCATAATTCAAATAAGCTTAATTCAATTATACGATAGACTAGACCTACAGTGAGAGATATCTACTGGCACGTTCCTGAAAACATAACTATTTTGGTATCTAATTCTATAGAGAATAAAGATCTTTATTCCAATTATTAGACTAAAGAACGGAGTTTCAATAGTGAGGAGCCTAATTGGGAAAATCTAATTTTGATATTCCTCCAAGGTGATTATATAAGAGACACACAATCATTTTAACTATTCAGCTGGGATATTTTGTTTATTTGAATATCTGTTCTAGATATATATGATGCAATGTATTATATTTCTTCTCTGATTATTACAGAATTTCTTTTAGTTCTTTTTGCATTGACTACAGACTTATTGAGTCTTTGATAAAGTCCTCTTAATTTACACACCGTTAAGGAATCCATGCACTACCAGGTTCAAAAGAAGAGAAAGCAAGCTTTAAATAAACTTTACATAAGTCAAGGAGCACAGCCATCCTGCTTTAATTTCACCATTTTTCAGGATCATATTAAATTTTACTGGGGCCTGTCTTAAGGCTCTATCTTGTCACCTTTTTGAAAAATACATGAAAAAAGGAAGACAGATGAAGGTGGAAGCAGAGGACAATAAAGAAGGATAAAATACACCACAGTTAAGACATCATCCCAGTTTTTTCACTCGCTTTCTCTCACCTTGTCTTTCTTAGCTCCTGAAGCATGAGCCGTGAGCAGAAAAGGTGATGAGGTCTCAGTACCTCACAAACTCCCAACCATTCCTTCACTCTACTTCTCTCCCTCCTTTTATTAAAGTGAATGTATTCTGTGGTGTTTTCCCCAAATTGTCTGATCAGTTAAAATTTAATTTTGATATTATTTCCAAAATTAAATGTTTTTACTTTTGTCTAGTTTTTAGTAATGATAGCAACTGATGTAAATGCCTCCCCATGTGAACAGTTTTTATTTTCACAGTGTATATTTTAATTTATTCACAGGTGTTTATTCAAAATTCACCAATGAATACTTTATTTGTAATGCAATATGTTAGGTTTCAAATAATTATTTAAAACACATCAGTACACACAACAAAAAAGTTCAAATTTCTGATTTTCACACACATTTCTTTATCTCAGTTATATGCTTTTCTTTCCCAAAGCACGCTCAAAACCAGAACACTGTAGTGAGGAGAAATGAGAGTGAGAATATTCAGCTATTTTTTAAATGGTATACATATCTTAGCAATTTCTAAAGTTAAAATTTTATACTTTGGTTCCATGAGACTTTGGATGATAAATTATATGCATATCTTACCCCCTCCTCTCACCCCAGTAGGGACAATCTCTAGTAACCAGAAACTGTTTTCATTTTTTTCATCAATTTTGATTTTAGAAGACCCTCTTAGCTTCCATTTCAGGCTGTAAAAATTGAATGAAAACTGAATATATAACTACAAGAGATTTTACTTTTAAAATTAGGTGTGGAGAGGGTGCCCATAAGTTGTCAGAATTAAAATCATATTAATGTGTTAATCTGACCGAGTTAAAAATCATTCCTCCCTGGTATTCAAAATGTTAGAGTGAATGGACAGTCTATTCATGATGCTTTTTATGGAAAAAAAAATATTTTTCTTTCAGAATGTAGTCATCACTTAGTCTTTGTTTTCTTAGAAGATTACCTGTTGGTCTAAAATTTGTTGTAATATTAACAAGAATATACAACAGAATAATGTATTGGAGATCATATAGTCTGCACTGTCAAAGGAATCAACTTTTCCAGGAAACACAACCAAGAAGTCTCTCTCAAAACCCATGTAAATTTGTATAAGGAAGCAACTTTCTGATAATGAAAAACTATTATGCAATATTTTTTGGGGGGGCATTTATAGTTTTATGTCATTTCTTCAAAATCACAGCTGTGTGTCTATTATTTATAATACACTATTGTATTTGGTATTATCTGTACTTACTCTAATTTCATTTATGGAATTTGTGGACATTAATTTCATTCAATTGTCCCCAATTTATCTGATTTTCTCTGAATTAACAGATCACTCCAAAATAATACTTCCTACTAGAGCAGTGTTCTAAAACAAATAGGTGGTTGGGATTAGCCATTGAGGTTTGTCAGGTTTCTCATAATTCAACATGGCATCAGTGGAGGAGGGTTGTTGAGTCCTGCGGAATCATCACCAAAGTGTGCAACACATCATTCTTTCTCTGTTCCCACAGAATTGGGTGAGACCACTCCAAAATAAAGTATAATTTGAGTAGTGTTCTTCGTGTAACTGCTGCTCTTTTTTTAATAGGAAAACTAGACTTTGTTATGAACTAAAGAAGTAGGCCATAGTGGCTTCTGCCACTAAACTAAAATGACAGGTATCACATCATTTTAATCAAGTGGAAAGGTTTCTTCCCAGCTTACCAGACAACACAATTGTCAGAGGCATTTCTTTTAGAGATGGTTGCTTCCTTTTACAGTATTTGAGGACGATTCATCAGGGCCTGAAATGATGTAAATGATAAATATTCCCTGAAAAACACAACTTTTAAAAATTTGTTCTTCATTAGTGTATGAACACTAGTCTTTCAAAAGGATGGAGCCATTATAGATTAAAAGACAATGTTTGATAACAAATGGCTATTAAAGTTGAAGAAGGATTTAACCTTTTGGGAATCAAATGCAAATAATATGTGCCAGTTTTCTTTGTTAATTTTGTGAAGGCTGTAAAAATTATGTAATATCTATTGCTGGCAAGAATATTGGAAAAATAGGTACTTTGTATTCTGCTCTTGAGAAAGTAAAGAGATACAAATTTTCTAAATGGAAATTTGACAAAATAATTTAAAATTATTAAACATGTTTATGTTCTTTAACTGTAGGAATTTATCCTAAGGAAAAAATTCCAATTATTAAAAAAAAGTATTCTAAGAAAATAACTATGGATGTACAGTGTATGTACAGGGTGGCAATTAAAATACTGTTTATAATTATAAAACACTGGAAATTACTACATATAATTAAATATTAATTTAAAAATGTTGTTCAAATGGATTATGTAGACATTCCAATTTATAAAGGAGGATACATAAAGAAATGAAATTATATTTATGGCACTGTTAAATGAAAAAAGACAAGTTACAAAAACAGTATGTATAGCACAATGTTCTTTTTATAAAATGAGAGTGCAGCATACACAGTAATGTTTGTTATCAATAGAATGGACAAATAAATTGTGATATATTTCACAATGGAATTTTATAATACAATGAAAGTAAATGAACAATAGTTACACAGAGCAACATGAATGAATCTTTCAGATATAATTTTGAAAAAATAAGCAAGAAACACAAGAATACAAAGTGTAATTTCATATATAAACATACATATGTACATATACATATACATATATATATATATACATATATATATATATATATATATATATATATATATATATATACATATACACACACATATATACCTCAGAAACAGGCAAAATTAAACTATAGCAGTTAGGGATACATATAAGGATGGCAAAACTAAATAAAAGTTAGGAATAAGTGTGACACAACTCAAGATAGTGGTTACCTTTGGGGAAGAAGGAGAGGATTATGACAAGAAAGAGACAGGATTTCTGGGGTGAAAACGATGTATGATATCTTGACCTAGGGAGTAATTACATGAGTATTCACTTTGTGTCTATTTGCTAAACTATAAGTATAGTTTTTATGTACATTATGTGACCTCATAATTTTTCATTACAGTAAAAATTTAAAATTGTTATAGGATTTTAAAATCTCTGATTATAGAATTGCAGGTTATTTTAGTTTTATTATTTTGCTTGTATAAGTAGTCTAAATTTGTCTATAGTAAAGAAGTGTCACTTTAACATAAAACCCCCCAAGGTTTTTACAATATTGTTAATTATAGGATAAGGATTGTCCCATAGCGTATGATTATACAGTGGTTAGTATTTTGGTGACTATAGTAATTTCTTGACAATATTAATTTCATAATGAAGGCAATTAAGAAAACTTTCTTATCAAGCTCTATGAAAAGAAAGCAACATTCAGAAGGCTGATAGAAAAAGAAACCTAACTGTCATGATATCTTAAACTAAGGAGACGTCTAAGATAGGATTTCTATCTTAAGTCATATACATTTTCCTTTATTTTAAAATGTAAATGGTCCTTATTAACTGGTTAGAGTTTTTGTAATTGTGGTCTTTAAATATGAGAACAAACAACTTGGTAAAAATATAGTGTATTTACATTAAACCACAAGTTATCTAAAAATGTGACCTAGAACACATTGTGTAATTGACATTGTCCTGAGGTAAATTATTTCTTATGCCTTCAAGGCCTGTAGCGATTTGGTGATAAGAAGACAACTCTTCCAGGAGTATTTGTCCCCAGTAAAAGAGGGAGTGAGAAGGGGAGGTTGTATTTTTCCACAGAAAGCAGAGTTGAGCTCTGCCTTTCTCCGTCTCCTAAGATAGCTCAGTAGAGGGATAGCCCAGCAAGTGCACTGCACAAAGATTCAGGCATCAAGTGCTGATAAAATCTGGTTGGTGTTCTACTAGTCTAGGCTTGGGCTTTGCTCAAGCACTGTGCTGTTTCAGAAAGGAAGGGCCTTTATTCTTCCTCTGAAGGCTCCATTTTTTTTTTTCTCATTTATCTTCCCAGAGGGGAACTTTTTAAAATTTTATGCACAGGTTCTTATAGGGTAACATTAACTGTACCTATGATTCTATTTAGTTATCCGGAAGAGCAGTGTTGTCCTGCATTGAGATGGTTCACTGACCTCGAATGAAAATACAGTACTGGAGAAATTTTATTAAACTCCTAGGAGCCACAGAGAAGCAACTGTAGAGCTAACATCTAGAGACGGTGTAAGTAGGCCGAGTTCAAGCCAGAGCTCTTGACTCTGCAGCCCATGCTGTGTTTACTTCATTAGTTTCCTTCTGCTGCTCTAACAAGTTACCACTAACAGTGACTTGAAACTGCACATATTTATTCTCGTACAATTCTGGAGATCTGAAATCTGAAAAATCAGTTTCACTGGGTCCAAATCAAGGTGTTTACAGGGCTGTGCTCTTTGCAGGTTCTCTAAGAAAAATCCGTCTCTTCGCATTTTCCCACTTCTGCTGCATTACTTGTATTCATGTCCTCCCTCTCTGGACAAAATGGACATTTTTTCCCATTGCAGATCTCTCCCAGCACTTTCTTTTTTTAGGACCATTTCATCTTGAGCATGCATTCACTTATTTATTTTACGGAAACTATTTTCTCTTTATTTAGGGCTTAGGAAGAACATTAGCTTTGGTCATGTATTATCTTTAAAAAAATCCTGGCCCCTCCTTCCATTTTCAAAACGAGCAGTGTAGCATCTTGCTTCAGCCCTCACGTTCTCTGTTGTAAACTCTCCCTCTACTTAGCTCTCACGAGGACACTTCTGATTACATGTAGGGCCCACCCAAATAATCCAGGACCTCCCCAATTTCAAGATACCTAATCATATCTGCAAAGTCTCTTTTGCCATATAAGAACATTCACAAGTTCTGGGAGGTACAATCTGGATATTTTTTGGGACTATTATTCAGCCTGCCACATATGCCATGCTTCCAGCTTGATCAAGTAGCATGGATAAGCCTATTAACTATGTATTGGAAAGCATATGGTTTTGGCGTGATTATACATGAGATATATATGGGAACTAATTGTGAAGAAAGGTAACTAAACATCATTTGCAGAGTAAATGCTTTAGAATAATGTTTCCAAGATATCTCTGACAAAGGAAAGGAATAGTAGAAGGAATATGGAATTATTAGTCAGGAGGTCCTTCTATTGACTTTGTTAGGTAACATTGGGTAAATCTATGACTCTCTGTGGGACTCAGTGACTAAATGGCCTTGAAATGGAGCAGCTGGATTAGTAACTTCTAAGGTTCCTCTTGGTCCTCATTTTTGTGCATGTATTTATTATTACAACACATTGTATGCTTGCCAGTATAAGAGCAAGCACTTTTATAAACGGTGGAGATTTAAAGGTGAAGAAGAGAGTTTAGTGATACTACTATTCCTTAAGTTTATCTAAAAGATATTGAAAATGGGAATGGTATTAAATGTTAAACACGTGCATGAAAAGTAGGCAAGAATCTATGTGGATGATTTGCCAAGAAGGAGGTGGAATAAACTGGCATGACACAGATGAGGGAGTAACATCTTTTCTATCTAAGACATGCTCTTGGTATTTACGTTTAAAAAAAGGGGATTGTTGCTCACTTTTGGAATACAGCAATGTTTCTAATCATGGGTAGTCAGTTTTAATTTAAATATTATCAGGAAAATAAATATTAGGGAAAATTCATGGGAAAAATTTGCACTAACATATTAAAAAATGTATACAACTTAAAACCCTTGTCTAATCACGTGAGAAAACAATCTCTGTGATGAATAATAACAATTACATTCCAAGATATGTAGATTAGGTACAAAAAGGTAAATTTTTATGTCTTAAATAAAATTTTTAGAGCTAGGAGAGACTTAAAGATCATGGCATTAGGGTTTTGTGTGTGTGTGTGTATGTGTGTGTGTGTGTGTGTGTGTGTGTTTTAACAGATAAAAAGGTTAAATACAAAATTACCCAAATATTTACTAAAATAGATAAGAATAAAAGTCCAAATATCTTTTTCTCTCATGTCATTGTTTCCCCCCTATAAAGCACTGCCTCCCTCAATTAGAGGGGATATGAATTGTCATATATATATATATATATATATATGACAATATATACACATACACATATATATGTATATATATATAGATATACATATATGTGTGTGTGTATATATATATATATATATATATATATATATATATATAGTCTGTAAATTAATCCCAAATAAATCTAGAGAAGAGCAAAAAATTAACAGATTAACAAAATTGTGAAATTGTTTATTATTATACTACTGACAATAATTATTATGCTTTCTGGTTGGCCTTAAAGTGTGACAACATGAAACTAAGTGATATAGCGGGGAAAACATTGACAGCAAATCAGCAAGCCGAATTTCTCATCAAGATCTGCAATGTGCTAAAAAAAACTGTGACCTTGGGTGAAAGTGTTTAAAAATCTCAGGCCTCTTGTTTCTTCATCTGTAAGACAGAGGTTGAATGAAATGAACTTGAGCAAATACATTAGGATGATTCTGTGAAGTAAGATGCCATCCATCTTGTGACATTCAAAGCACAAATAAGGAGCTCGTGAAAGGTAAATTGAGGCTCATTCATCAGTCTAGGTGTTCTTTCTTGGTGTGAGTCCTGGCAGGAATTGACATCCTTAGATGTAAGTGTAAAGACAGGATTTCAAGGAACTTGACTGGCTTATTCTCTCTTTTACCCTCCGCACCTACCATGTGGCATATCACTGAGTTAATGCATGAATCTCATACTTGAAAACACAAGAAAAAAATTTTAATATCATCATCGTCTTCTTTATTCAACATTTTAAAAATGGTATTTAAGAGGGAGTATTGTTGAATTCTTTTCTTGTTATGGAATCACAAGGTGGATTTACATCATTCTGTTTGCAGTGACCGTTATTGTGGGAAACGCGTCTTGCTCACAGACCACTGGGCTCTCCATTTGGGAGTTTATTTTTTTTAATTTTATGTGTGTCACACTTTTCACGTCCCATTTGAAGAGGAGCCTGGGGAAAAGAGAGTAGTTCTATTTAAAAGATACTTGTTAGAAAAAAAAAAAAAAAAGGCAGCCATTGTATTGAGAAGTTTAGTGAACGTGCCTTTGTTATACTCCAATTGAGGTTCCCTCCAGGTTAAAGAGTCACTGTAAAACGTCTTATGTTCATGAACAGTATTATGCGTTGAATCTTTTATTTTTAACACTATATCCGTTTCATTCCTCTATTTAAATTTTCCTTTCCTCTGTTTCTAAAATGGCCATATTATTCAGAACAACCTCACTTGGAAAAAATAATCCCCAATACACTAGAAAAAAAGATCAAAGAAATTTCATTGCAAATGAGACTATGACACCAGTGATTTAGATGGGATAGCATGTTCTGGGTTTCAGCAATAAGATAACAGCTCCCTTGGCTTCTGCTCTTGGAGAGGTTTGAACTATTCTGGCAGCTCCCTGGAATGATTTAAGGCCGTGGTTCTGGCATGCTGTTCATACTAAAGCAGAGAAGAGAGCAAGGCAGGAACTAGTGAGAAGTTTGCTTGCCGTGGATTGACCGACTAGCTGTGGAGAAATTCAAAGAATAATTTAAATTTGTGGTCAGCAGTTGAAGTTGCCATAGTTTGGTGACTGAAAATGAGGGAAGTTTGTATCAGGCAGAGGCAACATTGGAGGCAACTAGTAGTTAAGAAACATTTTGCAGAGTTTAGTTAGTGATTAGATAGAAAGTGCTGGTCCCTGCCTGGAAAGTCTAACTATTGATGGTGCTCGAAATGCGGCTGGGTTTACACGAGTGCTTCTAATGTAGGATGTCACTAGATGTCACTCTGGATTTCATTATTTGTAGTCTAAAGATTTCAGCAGCTTTGCCATTTTGCTACCAATGCCTCTTGCAGAACCTGAATAGACAATGTGAAATGTGCATGAATAACGGGGAACTGCTGACTGAATGTCAATTTTCAAGTGTGTGACTTCTATTGATCATTCATTATTGACATGAAGGTCTCTAGCGTCTTTGCTGTTTCACTTTAAACTCTTTCTCAGCTAAAATTTCCAAGCATGTGAATAGTGAGGTCTTGAAGAACGGGATGATTCAGGTCTCACAGGATGTTTTACAAAGTACTTTGACCTCTGGAAGAAATCACGGGTACTTTTCATAAAGACTCAACAACTGCTTTGAATAAAAATTCAAATACAAGACAGAAAAGAAAGTACATCCTTTTCATATTTAAACGCATTAATTTGCACCTATCTGAGTTTATAAATAGCCAAGAAGAACTCTGATGAGAAGAATTCGTGCATTTTTATTATGTTTTATAAATCTATATGCTCTATTTGGTGTGCAGCTAGTAAAATTGGAGTGTCCCCCTACCCAATGGTGACAAATGACATGCTGTATAGTATCCTGTGATTGTGGATCCATGGTTTTATTTCTTTTAGCTCTGTATACATTAATTAGGTATACACAATCAGAGCTGAGTGCAGAGGCAGCTAAATAAACAAATGACACTGTGGAAAGGTCTTTCTGCATACTAATCATATCCTACATCTGCAAGCAAAAGCTCTATAAATCGATTTGCTCTTTCACATCAAAAGACAAACAGTGATGCAAGTCAGCAGTTCCTTTGTCAAAGTCACAGAGATTGCTGTTCTTCACAAACGCATCTTTACAAAGCTGAATTCAACCATTTGACGATTAGCATTATTGGCAACTCTTCAAAGAAGATTCATCAAGTGATTTGCAATTGGATTGGTTACCATTTTTATGATGCTGCTCCATGAAATCTAACTAAAAGTGATTGACATTTGAATTCTTGCTTGGAGGATGAGGAAGGCAGCAAAAGAAAAGAAGTCTTCTGATTCCATAGAGACTGTGCCACAATTGTGTGTGTGTGGGCTAGTGTGTCAGCCACAGGACACAGTTGGCAGGATCTGACATGAAATGGATGCTGGGTGATGGGCATCTCTAAGGGCAGGCCAGGAGAACGGGTCCTTAACTTGTCATATTTGTGCTAAAAGCAAAATGCCAAGTTTCAGTGAATTTTGCAAGAGCATATTAAGCTATCCTGTTTTGTTCCACAGTTTGAGAACAGAATGCCAGTTTGTATTGGGGAAAACCTAGGTGGTCCACTCTGGCTAGATACTGATTGTTTCATAGTAATTGAAAGAGGGGTGGGACATGAGGGAAAGGTAGAGAAAGGAGAGAGGTAGAGTCTTCTCTAAAATGAAATATAGTCTATTCCAAGATAGTATATGCAATGCCTACATAATTTATAGAGAAATTGATGATTAGGCTAATAGCCATGGCACCATATTAGTAAAATTCAGGCATCTTCAGTATCTCTAACAACACTGATTTTAAAATTTGCCTCTGGTCTGGACCTGAAAATTGTAATAACATGTCCTATTGAATTTGACATTTCCTATTTAAATTAGTCATTCAATGTTATATATCCTTTAGCTATACATGAGATCTAATTGAGGGGTAGGTCATTCCTAAAATTAACTAAGGAGGATAATCCCATGACCTCTCCGGGTTATATTTGATACATTTCAGGTATATAATTCTACTCTCCCATTATTTTCAAAAGAGTTCTGGCATTTAACTTGAAGGGTTTATTTGTTAAATAATGTAACTTATACAGATAGAAGTGTAATTTATGTACTTATTTTTGTCTTCAAATTGTCTTCTCAATTGAGAAGAAGTTTCACTTTGGGGGGATCTTCTTTAGATTGTACTCTAAAATATCAGAGATTTTGTTTTAAAAATCAAGCTCATCACTCCTGTTAGAAGCAGTAAATGAGAGTTGTTGAGTGTGGGAGGATGGTGCTTTTAGTAACATGTTAAAAACAAGACAACACATCCAAAATGGAGTTGCTTATGTTAAGCCCCACGTCAAGAAAATGAGACTTAGTTGTATTAGAGTTTCGGCTGCCCAGAAATGAAATCATAAGCCAGTCAATCAGGAATTGCCTGATCAGCACACTGGTTAGGCCATCTGCCTGCTAGACCCCTGCCATCCCCTAAAGGAAACTAACTTTGCAATAACCAACCCAACGTTTTGCCTAGCATAACTTCCTTGTTCCTGCTCTCTTCTGCCTATAAAAGTCTTTTGTTTTGTACAGCTCCTCAGAGCTCCTTCCTATCTGCTAAATTGGATGCTGCCTGATTTGAATCAATTTTTGCTTAAATTCTTAAAATGTTTAATATGCCACAATTTATTTTTTAACAAACATTAATGAGTATTCAACTCAGACCACGAACTGACTTTTGACTGACTTTAGACAAGTGGCTCGCGCGCATTGTGCCTCAATTTCCTACCTGTTAAATGGAGGCAGGAATATTGACTTATTACTGAAGAGTGTTCTGAAGATTAGCTAATAAATGATGGTAGGAAAGCTCTGTGCAATTCTAAAGTGCTATATAAATGATATATTGTTATCACCATCACTACTAATAATTATAACGATCATAAAAAGTGAATGACTTTGCTATGAAGAGCTTGAGTCCCACAGGAAAGTTATTTTTTCTTAGTCTGTTTTCATGTTTTTACCGGGTCCTTAAAACTGCGTAATTGAATAAAAGTGAAGATTTCAATGCTCTCAGCATTTGTGGCCTCACTGTGAAAACTTTAAAAAAAGCTCTAAAAATCAAAGGTGGCTAGAATTATTTTCTGTGTGGGCTCTGCATTTAAGAAATTATTTCTACGATCAGATTGTTTTTACATAATAAAAAGAAGAATCAGTATTAACAACTATCCCCTGTCCTTAGTTAACTATCATAAGCAGAGTCTGTGAAAAATAAAGTATTTTAGAAAAGAAAATGTTACAAAATATTGCCATTTTATTGTCAAGAACTCAGCTATATGCCTCTGAAAAAAACAAAAGAAGCAAAATTTGGCGTACAAGCACAAAAAGAGTTCCGGAAAATCTCAATCAATACTGAAAAATTCAGACACATGTGTCACACACTTTATTCACAGAAGAATATTCTGGGCCTATTGTTAGTGTATTTTTACCTTTTTCTTAATGCAAAATTTCAACATGCTTGAATATCTGCTTCCTAAACCATATCAGAAATAGCAAATTAGAAGGAAGAGGAGGGCTGCTGAGATCAAATGCATTGCTAGTGTTTCAGTTATTTATTGCTGTGTACAAACCACCCCAATACTTAGTGGCTTGAAACATCAACTACGTTTATTTTGCTAGTGGGTCTGAAATTTAGATAGAGCTCAGTGGGAATGCATGGGTCATCTCTGCTCCACTTGGGATCAGAGGGGGCAGCTCAAAAGCCCGGATTGGAAACACCTGAAGGCTCACTCACTCACATGTGTAACATTTAGCTGGGAAGACTCAGACAGCTGGGACTAACACAGCTGGCATTCCTCACACCCTGTTCTCTGCCTTCATGTGTCTCTCTACCTGGTCTCTCTCCAGCAAGGTGGCCAGATTTGTTACACATCAGTTTAGGAGCCTGTGGAGTAATCCTAAAAGAGAGGGAGACCGGCATTTATCACCTAGCCTTTGAAGTGACACACCTTCACTGTTTTAGCCAGTTGCAGGCTTCAGATTACCATAGATGGAGTGGAATGAACAACAGATACTCACTTCTCACAGTTTTGAAGGCTGGGAAGTCTGAGGTCAGGATGCCAGCGTGGTCAAGGTCTGGTAAGAGCCCCCTTCCTGGCTCATATATATCGCCACATGGCACGGAGAAAGAGCTGTGGCGGGTAATCCCATCAGAGGGTTCCGCCCTCAAGAACTCATCTAAACCCACCTACCTCCCACAGGCCCCACCTCCACGGAGGGCTAAGCCATCAACGTTTGAATTTCGGGGGGGCGGTGGATATTTGGTCCATAACATTCACTTTCTCCTGTTCATTAGAAGCAAGTCTCTAAGGCCAGACCATACTCAAGGGGAGAAGAATTAGACTCTCCCTTTTTGGGGGTGGGGGGCGGCGGAGAGTGTTAAAAAATTCGTAGCTGGGATTTAAAACAACCGTAGTCAGAATGGAGACGTGAGCGCCTGATCGGCTCATCCTCAGCAAGACTCAAGGGCTATGGTCTGACCCCTGCCGGACTCAGCCTTGTTTCCTTCCCTAAATTGCAGCCAGGGCGGCTTCTTCCAGTTCTCACGTTTGGGAAGTGACACGTGAAATTCTCTTTGCTGTAGGAAACTGTCTCCACAATCTCTCCTGTCCTTACTTCTCTCCCTCCTGGCTGGTTCCTTCCCATTCTCCCTAAATGTGGGCCAGCGCAGGGACAAACACAGGACTCTGACAGGCAATGGGAGAGTGCCTTCTACACCCATGCCAGTTGTGTGAATCTGGACACGCTAAACTCTCACTGAGGACGCAAATAATTGTAGCTGCTGTCTATTGCTGCGGAGCACTCTGTTTCCGAAACTACTAGCTTAAACGATTTACTATTTCCCACGATTCCTCAGGGTGATGGGGTGATTCTTTTGCTGGTCTTTCCTGGGCTCACTCAGGGGGCTGAAGTCAGCTGATGGATTGGCTGGGACCGGAGGGCATCAAATGGCTTCAGATTAAACGATGGTGCAACAGACTCTGTCTCTTTACGGGATGAAAGAGAAATATTGTGCCCATGTTTTTCAAGTTATGACACTATTATGTACCTAACAGTGTTTTATAAGAAATAAAATATTTCTATAAAGCACTTCATACCATGCCTTAATGTAATAAGCATGCTGTAAATGTTAGCTATCTTCATAGAGATTATTCTAGAAATAGCATCTCAGGTGAGTGGGTTCTGGAGACATTAACTGGGTTCATATCACGGCTACGGACTGACTATGTAAACATGAAAGCACCTTCTCATCTACTCTTTCCTCATCTGTAAGATGGGAATTATGATACTACTTACCTCAGAGAGTTTTGATGATGATTACATATAAAACACTTGGAAAAGTGCAAAGGAAGGACTTGGTAATATTAAAGAGCAATATCATATTGTTACATGCTATCAGACTAAAGCCTTTTCTACACCCACTGATCACTATGACATCCCTCTTGTAGTATCTCACTGTATCCTGTAGTTTCTTTTAAAATACTTATCGTGGCTGTATTGTTTAATGTCTGCCTTCCCAGTATTAATGCTTGACTTCATGATGATGGGAAGGGTGTCTTTGGGGGTATTTTTACCCCACATTATATCCCCAGGACCTAGCATAGTGGCTGACATATGGTGGTTGTTTGGTAACTTAACTGCTACTAAGTACGTACTACAGTAAGTATAAAAGGTAAGCAAGTGACTCACAAAGCCTAGAAACCTGGATCTGCATAACAAAAAAACCTCCGTCTTATAAAGGTATTATTATTGATAGCTGCACAGATTTCCTGGGTAATTTAAGATAGTTCCTTTAAATAAGACAGAAAACGTGGAACTCATTTTGAATGTATTTAGGAAGTTTGTTGGTCAGAAGAGGTAAGCCTTCTGTATTTGGAAACCCAGGTAGATATTCACCATTCGGTGAATTTTTAAGAACTATTAAGTCCCAGTTCTAGGCACTGGGATCCATCCATAAAAAAGAAGACACTCTGCCCTCGTTGAATTTGTATTCTCATGGGATTTATATTCTCCCCAAATCACTTACTCCCCGAAGACACGGGAAATATCAAATTGTTACTCTGTGGTTATTTCTAGCTCATAATGAGAACACTTTCATAGTACTAAGCCTATGATTAATTTTCTTTTTATTTTCTTATTATTTTTTGCAGATTATTATTTTTAAAATTTGCTAAGATTTTTGTGGATATTTTGCTGTTTTGTTTTTTTTTTCCAAATGCTCCAACAGATGTTTTAGACTTAGTACTTTTTCTATATGCTCAGGATAAATCAAATGATATTTACCATTTCATTCCCCCCACCCCCCCACCCCAAGACATCTCCCTTCCGCAACTGTCAGCCCAGCAGCTCTAATCTGTGTAGATGTGGTCCTGGGACTTCCCTGGGTGGTCTCTTACACCTGAGCTCCTGAGCATCCCTTTCCTGATTCCCACAGTGTCTTTCTCAGTGGGGTTATCACTTGTTTTGCTGAAAGATGCCCTCCAGCGGCTGCCTAGTAAAGACAGCACAGAGGTAGTGTTAGCCATTGTATGCTAAACCTATGTTTTTTCTACTCTGACATTTGATTGAAAATTTTGACGTGCATAGTTTATATTGAAAATAATTTTTCCCCACATTTTGAAGATATTGCTCCAAAGCCTTGCTTCCAGAGTAGCTATTGATAAATCTGAGGCCATTATGATCAATAATCCTGTATGCCTGACCTCTTCTCCCTGGAGGCTTTTAGGATATGTTGTGGTGATAGCCTTTTGGCATAGGTGTTTTTTATTATTTTGTTTTGTTTAATTGATTGTGTGGCCCCTTTCCATCTGAAGAAATGGGTCCTTCCATATTAGGATATTTTCTATTCTGACTTCTCTTTCTGGAACACTTTTTACAAAAATCAATTGTAAGACTTCTCAGATTAGTTCTCTCATTTATTGTTTTGTCTCCAATTTTCCTTAAGTTTGTTTTTTAGTTCTGTGGGTTCACAATTTTATCTTCCAAGATTTCCATTAAATATTTCACTTTGGTTATTTTATAATTTCTAAGAACATTTTCTTATCTTTGATCATGCTTTTTTATAGCACATTTTGATTATTTATTGGTCAACATATCTCCTATTACTATCTTTATGAGGTTGTTAATTATATGATTTTTAAAAAGCCGTGTTTCATTTAGTCTTCACTATGTAACAAAACTAACAAAGCTTAGAGACTCGAAACAACAACAATTCATTGTTTCTCACCATCTTGTGCCTTGATTGGGTGGCTTTTCTGGTCGTGTCTGTGCTCATCAAGATGAAGCAATTAGCAGGCAGCTTGGCCCAAGGTCCTGGCAAGGATGTCTTCTCTCCAGTTAGATCTCAGGTGCACTGGACTTACTCATATTTCTAAGGGAGGAAACATATTTTTATTCAGTCTCCGATGTTATTATAGTTAGTATCATTAAGTTAGAAGAGACAGTAAGTGTGAAGCTCTTATGTGTGGTACTTGCACTTTATGTAAATCACATGGACATTCCCGGTTGATCAGCAAGGGGATTTGTACCCATTTTAGAAAATATTTATAAGGAAGGCAAGTCATTTAATTCTCTTGTCCTGGATATTTTCATCTGTGAGACAAGCATTTTTAATTCAGTTACCGGTTGCCTCTCTTTCACTTCCAGATTCTATGGCTTACATTATTTCAAAGTAGTGTAAAAGTTCATTTCAGTGCTTTAGAGGATACATATGGGGAGGGGGGTGTTGTGGAATCACACCCCTCAGGGAAATCAGGTTGGCTACAAATCATCAGTGGGATGGTCCTGGACTCAACTGGATCTTGAACCCAGGAATATTATTCACATCACCCACCTACCTTGTCCCAGCCCTGTTTATAATACCATCTTTGTGTTACACACTCTTTGTCTGTTTGTGTTTCATTTGGTGTTGAGTCCTTTGTCAAGCATGCAACTTTCATTTTAACATTGTGTCTTGGGAAAAAGTACTTTCCAAGGTCCAGGAAAATTGTGATAAATACAGAAGACCATTTAAATATGTCTATTGTTGATTTCACCAAAGAATACTATATTAATTTTCTAGGTCTGCTGTAACAAAATATCACAGACTGGATGGCTCAAACAATAGAAATTTATTTTCTCATAGGTTCGGAGGTTGGAAGTCCAAGATCAAGATGTTGGCAGGTTTGGTTTCCTCCGGCACCTCTTTCTTTAGCTCCTCACTGCGTCTTCAGATGGTCCTTCCTCTGCGTTGTGCATCCCTGGTGTCTTTTAGTGTGTTCAAATTTCCCTTTCATGTGAGGACACCAGTCAGATTGGATTAATATCCACCCTATGGCCTCATTTTAAGTTTATCACCTATGTGAAGGCCCTATCTCCAATGCAGTCATGTTCTGAGGTACTAAGCAGTTAGACCTTCCATGAATGAATTTTGGGAGGATGCATTTTAATCCATAACAAATACTTCACACATTTTATATTTACTTGTCAATTTTTATATCACCAAATAGTAGCTGGAAGCTTTTGAGTATGATTCACTTGAAAATTATGCATTTGGAAAGAATTAGTTTTTCAGATTTTCAAAAAAGAAAGCAACTGGAAAGAAGTTTAGATCAAGATTTGAATTTGAAGCTAGCCCAGATCCAAAAGTGCTGCTTTCAGGCTGTCTAATCACAACCTGCTCAAGAGAAAAGCCAAAAGATCAATTCCCATCCTCAAACCATTGAATACGTCTGCATAACCATTTCTCACCTGTAAATAAAGGTATTATATTAGAAAAGTGTTTCCCCTAGCTTGGACCAGAAATCAGAACCTCTAGGGATTCTGAGGCCCAACAATTTATATTTTTAACAGGACCCTGGTGATTCACAGGTACATTTAGCTTTGCGAGCCATTGGATTAGACACAACAGTGATACCTAAATACACCTGTTACCAATTGTGCATATTTATTTTTTAATAAAACAACTGTAATCAGTTCTAATTTCTTATGACTCTCTGGAGTTTTAATAATTCTACTTTTCTGCTAAGAATCTTCACTGAAATAGTAAATGGACATAGCCATGTTAGCTGGAAATGTGGTTTCCATGGAACTGCTGCATAGCTGTTCTGAAACAGCATACAGCAATTATTTTACAGCATACAGCAGTAAATTAAAACACTGATGCACAAAATCACTTTTCAAAATGTAGCTATTTCATGTAGATTTAGGATTAAGTAAAAAAATAATGTCTTTCTGAAATAATTTCTGGTTTGTTTTCTGAAGTGGTGTATTCTATAGATAAGTAGTTCCATTTTATTTCCACAGAAGTGTGAGCAAACAATGCAATAGGGCATAGTAATTGAGAGTATAGGCCTAAACGACAAGGACACTGGCTACTACAAAAGAAAAATAGTAGAGCAGATTGGACCAATAGCTGCTATTAATTACATCTTTAACTACATAGACGCTTATAAATCCTGACCTACAGTGAAAACAAGTACTTACACTCACCTAGACACTCATGCATTTCCAATCTGTTGTGGAGAACTCCTCAAGGATGTTAAAATTATAGAAATTAGAGTGTGAAATGCAATTTAGAGGTCATTTAATCTAATTCTTTTATTTATGGAAGAGAAACAGAGACACAGAAGATTGTGACTTGTCTAAGATAACCCAGAACCCAGAACTCTTTCTTTTTAACTCTGATTTTATTCTTCTTGTATATCATAGTTCCTTGGTCTTTGATCCCTGATTTTGAGAATTTATAACCTATATGTAATTGTACTTAATCTAACAAGATAAAATAAAACAAAAATAAGATTACAGATCAGAACTGCCCAGCGGGTAACCTGCAATTGAGCTTTGTCTGGCTCACACTACTAAAATATTTTTTAAATTAGTAGTCAACATTAAAAATGTATGAGATTCCATATAAATAGCATCTTTTGAAAAAAACTAAATCTGGCAATCCTGACCCCATGTTTCCTCATGGTAATCATTAGGAGGAAATGAGTAGCAGCTGCCCCTCCTTAGACAGGACATTGTCCTCCAGTTCACCTTGGACCCTTAGAGTCCACAAGGCTGAAACTAAGTGGCAATTCTCAGTTTTCCTCCCTCCTTCACTATTGTGGTTCTAATGGTAGAGTTAAGAGGAAATGGAAATATTTTTGTACTCATGGGTCTCTCAAAATTGGAAAAACAAAATCAAATTTCAAGAAAAACATTTTCTTTCCCACCCCCGAATCCTGCATTGAGATTCTGTCTAGTTCTCACAGGCATTTAAGTGTGCAAGTGGTTCTCAACTTTCCTGCTCCATCATCACACTTGAGGTCAGTACAGACTCTCCTTAGTGACAATGGTAGTATTCTGAGGTGGATGGTGGGAATGTGCACAAGAAGAGATGTGTTAACATCTTAGGCAGGAAAAGGGAGAGTACATGAAATCTGAAAAGTCCCTTTCTCTTTTGATTTACTTCTCTGGGAAGGATGCACTTTTCCTCATCTCTTCCCACTTAAAAATAACTGTCATATAGCATCTGCTTTAAAATAGAATAACATCTCTGAGGCTCCTATTTATATAGAATTTAAAACCAAGAATATTTACTCCTATATTAAATTAATCTATTGTATGTTTAATTTTTGTTCATCAGTAATATATACATGTGAGATTTGAAACCAAATTGACTGTTTGATTGTTCACAACAAATTTTAACTATTTGATTTGGGGAAAATTCCTTTGTTATATTAAAAGAAAAAAAACATGAGCTTATCCAAGTGAACAGTTCAGTGTTGACTTTATTGAAAGTTTCTGGAAACAATATAAGCCATAAGATCAAAAGATGAATGGCTGGGGGAAGATCCAAAATTCAGTAGGCATGACCTGAGAAACTCAATTAAAATCATAAAATAAGTACTCTCAATGTTTCACCCAACTATCAAAGCATTTTTCATATTAGAAAACTGAGCTTTCACAACCCAGAGAGGATAAATACTCTTCTAATTTCTTTAGTTATCTTCCATTATTGTCATTGTATAGCAGAGGAAGGAAATTCCAGACACCCCATAAAAGCATAAAAGTCCATATTCACTTGAACTTCAGATAGACCATCTTTTTTTTTTTCCTTTTAAATAACCATTACCAGATTTAACTTCATATCTGAGAACAGAATGCTGAGAATTAATGACCAGGAAGTCAAAATGGATATTCAGTAAAGCCTTGCTAGTTAGTGATCAGATTATTCAAAGAATTGCCCACTTCAAAGTTACAAGCATTTCTCCAGGAACTGATGAGATAAAAATCTGTACCGTTCGGCTAAAGATCTTCCTTAGTATGAAACCCTTTAATACACAGTGTATCTGGGCTTATGAAAGTTAAACTGCTTTCAGCTCAATTATTTGTTTTGAAATGAATTGAGAATCTATAAACTTTGAGTACATATAAATGTGAGAAGAGGATGGTTACTTATAAACAAAATAAGCTGCATTTTCCATAATTCTCCCTTTTTCTTTACCTTTTCTTAAGTAAACCTGTTTTCTTTGTGGGAAATAAAAAACTGGTTAGCAGCACAGAATACTTAAAGTTAACATTCTGTGTTAGAAATACTTCAGAATTTTTGCTGAAATAATGTATATCTCAAAGTCCTTGCTGGGAAGCCACAGGGGGAAAAAAAATGATAGTAACAAGAATATTTGTTATTTAAAAGTACTTTACAATTGTGTACAGCACAGACAATGATGGCAAAGCTAGGACTCAGGTGAGGCGTTAGTACAGATTCCTAAGGCCAGGGAACCAGAAGAGAACTAAGAATAACCCAGGTAAGTATTTTTAGCCTGTTTGTTCTAACTGAGGGGCTTGAAACTTTTTTTTCTCTGAACCTCTGAATTCAACTTCTATACTAACTTGAAAGAGTAACTTTATTATAAAAGCCATAGAATTCTGGAGGTGAAAGAGAGGTTGTAGGTAGGTGACTGAATTTAAAAATATTTAAAAATTTTAAAAATTCTCTCATAGATGAAAATATTCAGAAGAGGAGAATTAAATGGCTTACTCAGAGTAACACCATTGGTTCACGTCAGGAGCATTTATTCAGCAAACCGTTAGGAGCCACGTCTCCTGACTCGCTCATTTCAACACATATAACTTTTTTATAAATATTTTGTAATATGCACGCAAACATTCTGAGATAAATAGGGAAATGTCATGTAATGTACGTAAAGTATAATCACCACACAAAAGATTTGAACTCTTATTAACTCTAATAACATTAAAAATTGAATAAAAGTACCCCCCCATATGATTTGTATGACTGATTTGGATGGTGTGTATCCATTTAAAAGAGGTGTCGAGGGAAGTTTGAACTACTACCTTCTTCCTAAGCTATATGTAAAATTATGACTTTGTCCTAGTATGAGCCTCATCTACATGCATAGTTTTTCTCAAAGTTGTCTGTTATATTTATCACCATGGAAGAATGCTTGCTACCCTGGATGTGTGCCTGACCACCATGAAAATGGCAGATGCATTTCCAGAAGTTACATCTTGAATTTTTTTTTTCTATTTTCTTATTGCCATTCATGCTATTGGAATAGTAACAGCCACTTTTAAAGCAACAAAGTCCTGATTCAGAAGGGAGATTCTATAAAGCTCTTCAAATAGTTCACATGGCTTAAAAAAATTAAGCCAGCTCAATGGAGTGGAAGTGTTACTCCCTCACTCCCTATGGTTTCTGAAAAGCCATTAACGACACATGTCCCCTTCAAAGCATTTATGCTAACATTATTTTCTTTGGTTTGTTTCCCAGTTCTGCTGCCTTTCTTATAAATAACACTTGCAAAGGAGAACTTAACTGCACATAATGGGGCGAAAAGTTGTCTGGGTTTTTGCAGCATTATGGCCACCAAATGGCTGAGACAATGATCAGCAATTTTACATTCAACTAGTGGAGCACAGCGATAAAACCATAGAGTCAGGACTAATTCTCATGTGAGCATCATATCCTGAAGGAAAACATTTTAAATACTGTATAATGATGTTTTTGTGAATACTTTTTTCTGAAAGCTGGATTAAAAAAATATATACATATACTTCAATAAAACAGCGACGATAAGTCAGTTTTTCATTTGCCCATCTCCTCACCACACAATACTTATTTAATATAACCATAATCTGTTAAAAGAACAGCATTACATTTTTTAATGTTTCTTGTTTCTAGAAATTAAAGGACATTTATTTTTATTTAAATCATGTCTGGTAGGGAAAATCTAGGTCATATGTCATGCCAGGTCTAACACTTGAAATGAGATTGAACATAACTCATGAGGCATGTTTCATGTTAATCAGTCAGCATTTTGAAGAACCACTCTTCTCCAACAGGATTTGTTAATGCAGCTATTCTGGAGGAAATGAATGAAAACAGAAGGCTTCCAGGAAGACTGCTTGGGTGAATAGTTGAGTGTGGCCCTGGGATTTAAGGACGGTTGGAGTACGTCAGCATCAGAAGATGTAAAGGCTTTGCAAAAGAGTAGAAATACCCAAATCAAAGAGGGGAAGAACACTATAGATCAGTTTTGTTAAAATTAATGACTTTGTTATTACCAGAAATAGTGTCAACGAAATGATGATGTGTGATATCAATCATGCTTGGATGCACTAGGCATTTCTTGAGACCAGATTACCTTAGAAGGTCACAACGCTGCCTCTTTCAAAGGAGATAACAAGAACAGACGACAAAGAACTATTTTATGGTGGATTTATGTTGACTTGGGTTGTATCAGCCTGTATTTTAACTACTCTTAATTTTTCTACCCTAAATATGTACAAAAGTGACATAGTAGTGATGCAGTTGTAGGGTGAGAAAAAAATAAATAAAACACAACCTTATAAGGAAAATTGGAAAGGAGCAAAGTAAATAAAAGTATTTTTTCTTCTCAGTTACATTTTATTTAATTTGCAGAAATATCACCAATAAAATAATACACAAATTATGTAAATATTACTTCAAAAAATGTGTTCCAAGCACATTTATCTCATTTAATCCTAATAATAACCTCAACTGTTTCTCCGGTTTTCAGAAAGATGAGGATATGAGTACCAATTAGTTAAATGACTTGGCCCAAGTCTCCTTGCTAATGAAGAGAAAGAAAGAAATCATTTATTTGTTACTCATAAAATGAAATCCTGTGTTTATTTTTATTACAACAAAATATGCTTCTTTTTAACATTAATATTTATACACATCACAATATATATCAGGCACTTAGGTCTAGTGTGAATCAAAAAATTAAAAGAATTCCACAAAAATCAGAGGCCAGGAAAGGCCATTTAGAAAGCCAGTTCTTGTAAGTATCCTGTAGTCATCCAGGTGTATTGCCCAGATGGCACAGGTATAAAACCCATGAAATGGGAAAAATGAGATTGTGAGTGCTATTATGACTGTTCTACATCTATAATACATTTATCCCAAGAGGCAGTTGTACAGCTGTTAACATATATGAGCTTGTATTTTCACTTGTACTTGCAAAGATATTTAAGATTTATGATGATGGGTATCTTTCCTCTATACAGACTGCAAAATAAGGAAATTTACCAAGGGTACAATCAGGTGATGAGAAGTATTCACCAAGGATTATTGCAGCCAACGAATAAATAAGATAGTAAGACTTCTCAGTCCTGCCAGCTACAGAGGAATTAAAAATAACACTCTTGTTTCTTAGTCGGTTTATTCTGTTATTATGTTATCGTTTATTAACTATGCAGAAGAAGAAATGGAAGGAATTTCAAAACTGTAATTTGGATTTTAGAAGAAAGACATTTAAATATATACCTAATTTGAAGTCATTTTTTTGAACTATAAGAAGTAAGAATTTTTCAATTGTAAACTGCAAAATACCTTTTAGAGTGGTAAGTTTTAATAACATTATTGTCCCACTGTAGTGAAAACTGATTTTATCTGTTTGCATGTTTTTAAAAAGATGTATACTGAAACTGATCCTTAAAAGACACTCACTCCTCTTTAAAAGTATTTGGGGTAGTATTAGTTCCCTTCCTGCTGTAAGAAATAAACACAATTTAGCGGCTTAAAGTAACACAAATTTATGTTAAAATTACGGAAGAAGTCCAAAATAGGACTCACTTGATTAAAATCATGTATCAGTAGGGCTGTGTTCCTTCTGGAGGCTCTAGAGAAGACTCTTCTGTTCCTTTTTTTCCTCCCCAGCTTCTAGAGGTGTCCCGCATTTCTTGGCTCCTGGTTCCTTCTTCCATTTTTAAAGCCAAGAGCACCTTCAAATCTTTTTCTTATTCTTCTGTCTCAACCTGGATCATCCAGGAGAATCTCCCCATCTCAAGATCCTTATCTTAATCACATCAGCAAAGTCTCTTTTGCCACATAAGGTACCATATTCATAGGTTCTGGGGTCAGTATGTGGACATCTTTGGAGGACCATTATTTTGCTCATCACCAAAATTAATTTGAAATGAATAACTCATTTTAAAAATAATTTATTTTCCAAGGGATATGTTAAATATTGGACTCATCTCACTTTTTGAATACATTTTGCTTCCTTGTAAAATGCTGGCTTACCAACACTCCCACCTTCATCCCATGTGAAATTTACAACATGTGTAATATTTCTCCAATCTTATTTCCACAAGTTCAGTACTGAATTCCAAACCACAAGCCATGGTTATATTAACAATCATCAAAAATGTTTGTTACCTGATGAAAAAAACAATTCACCGGGAAAGGCAGCAATATGTTCAGATTTTTAAAATGTCACACTAGCCTTTGTCCCTGTCACAATCAGAATCTGAATTCAGCAAATGTTATGCAGAAGAACAGTGTTCTCAAAGAGGTGCTTCCTCTGGTTTTCACTTAGCAGCTCCAGTGATTATCAGGAAATAAATCAACCGTCAGCAGTCATAGACAGCTATTTAAATCTGAGGTTTGAACATCTTAATTGGTACATTAAAAGTTAAAGAGCCAAAGTCACGTTAGATACATAAAGCTGCCTATGTACATAAACTACAGTACAGTATCCATGATTAAGAAAGCATCACATTGTTCTCTGCATTAAATTAACTTATTTTGAAATGTTTATTTGGAAAAATGAGGAAAATTAGAATAAATATCTCAGGTCCATAATACAACACAATACGGAACACTTGTCAAGTTGTCTACAGCAAATTCAAAACATTCACACATAGTAAACAATAGCAACAAAAAGTATTTGTTTTGAAGCATTGTAATTACACATCAAAATGGTCCTTTGATTTTCCTGATCTCATCATAATTGTTTAAATTCATCACAATTAACATTAATATATTCTTTTTTCTTTAAAATTTATTTGAAATGAATAACTTATTTTCAAAATAATTTCTTTTCCATCAGATATGTTAAGTATTGGGATCATCTCACTTTTTGAAAAATCTTTGGACTTTGAAATCATTATGAAAAGACCCCCTAATATAGAGTTATGCAGGTTTCTTTCACGTTCTCTAAAACCACAATTACTACAGGGCAATTAATACATATACGAGTTTTCTGTGCCATAGAGTGAGTTGTTAAGAATGAGATCCTGACCATCTATTGGATATACAATTAGTTTTAGAGAATATATTCTTTAAGTTCTAAAGTCTCCTTAAAAATCTATCAAGATACTATTCCCCTTACATCAGTATTAGTTAGTTGCACCAAATCAATTTTACAACCTATCTAATTAATGAGTAATATCCTTACTTCCATCCAATAAAACTATCTCTGTCTATATTTCTAAGTCATTTTTAGATATCATACAGAAAACTAATTTATAGATCAAAGAGATTATTTTAAATATTTTCAACATACCACATAATCAGTGAAATCTTGAAAGTTACCAGAACTTTAGATTTCATGAACTATTTTAAAGAAACATTATTTAAATATATTTTGTAAAAATAGTAACTCTTGTTTTAAGCACGTTCTTGGGTGTGAATTTTGATGTAATAATGGAACTAGCACCTTTACCCATTGAACACATTTTTAATAGAGGTAATTATTCATTTTACAAAAATCCTTTTTACATTCAACTTTCTCCATAAACTAAAGATGTTTAAAAGTGGAATATTCCCATGCCAACTACTCAATTAAAAATGTGTGGGTTATCTATTTGGGGGATAATTCATGTCAATTTTTAAATCCTGGGTTAATTAAATTTGACCGCACATCCCAGCATGTTATTGGATATTTATTTAAGAAATGCAAATAACTTTAAATTCAATCTTAATATTAACCACTGCTTATGTAATTAAACAGTAGAATCAACTAGGAGAGAAATAGGAATGCATTTTTAAGTACACACTCAGACACGCAGACACAGACACACGTACACACAAATGAAATGTTTGTGATGATCTACAATGTGCTTTCCAACTAGGGTGGATAACTTAGGGGTGATGAAATAGAGTTGTCATTTGTTATCTTTATAATTACGGTACTTTACAGCAACTTTTGTTTTTAAATATTGTCTTGGCTACAAGTTCTCCTTAGATTTTTTTTTTATGTTGCTATTAAAGATTATATTTTTATTGCAAAATACCAGCTTACTTTCCTAGTGTTCCACAGTCACTAGAATATTGCCTCCCGTACTTACACAGAGTACATTTGTTCTCCTCAGAGAAGTCGAAGAGCAGATTGATTATCGGGAGAAAATGCGCAACTACTCTACAGACATTCCTGAGTTTGTAATGTAATAGTTGAATATTTTATAAAATCATGCATTGCTTTATAAAAGGATTTAAAGAAATTGCTTACCAATATATTTTATACCATTTTAAAATATTAACTTGAATGTATCCAATAGCATGTTTTAGTTTCATATTTTCACTTGCCTACTGAATTTATGACCAGATTCTTCATATTTTAATCACACTCATGCTATCTTTTCAAATAAAACTTTTTAGCAACATTGTTTAATATTTAAACATATGCATTCTTGAAAATAAAAAAATAAATATTGTGTGTATATATGCATATATATAGTTAAAATAATGCTCTTACTAAATTCAGAATACCCATTGAATATTGCAACACGTTGACTACCACATTCTTGCTAAGTATGTGATATGAACCATGACATTACAATCTTAAAACTGTAACAAGAATGAGTTATGTTTGTACTATTTCCCATTCTCATTATATTCTTTGTCACACAATGAATTAATGTTGTGCCATTTTCTATTCTCATTACAATCTTTTCCTTATGAATGGGGTATCAGAATTTTAATGTCTTTTGTAATCTGTGAAATATAGTAGTATGTTTTGTTATACTACTATGACCTTGCTAACATTTTGCATTTTGATTGGTTACTCCAAGCTGTAATATATAGAGTTAGGTTAGAGTGATTGGCCAATGAAATAATTCTTAGTGTTTTTGACTAAAATTGATCAAATAAGTTTAAGAAACATATAAAAATCTTAATTTTTAAATGCTTAAAAAATGATAACCTTGAGGTAACAGGCAAATAAATTTGTGTATAAAATATATTTGTGATAACTATGCACAGTGCCAAGTGGGTACCAGACTAGTCAGAGGGATAACTTTGTAAATTATATAAATGTCTCACCACTATGCTGTACACCTGATATTAATATAAAATAATATTGAATGTAAAAATAAATTTTATACATATAGTGACTTTTCCACATAAATTGAATGCAGTATAGAGAAATTATTTCAGATTAAAAGAAAACGTAAAAATTACACTTTACTTCAGATTTCATTACTCTTTAATTACCTTTTTATTTTCTGATTTGAAGGCAAATAAACATGGCATGACTAAATGATTTCATTGTTTTGTCCACACTATTACTTATATCTTCTTATTAGTTTGTTATTTGAAAAGTTGTAATGATAGTAAATATTTTTTGCTCTATGACATTTGCTATTTTTGTTTCATTTTGGGAATTTAGAAATCTTGTCTGACAATGCCTTAGATTATGAAATATTTCTGTGCAATTTCTAATGAACATCGTTATTCAGAGAAATGTTTTTGAGGTATGTCCTGATTTCTATGTTTTTCAGCTCTTAAACTTCTTTTAGAGTGCTGTCTTTAGTTGGTATTATCATATTTATATGTATGTCTCTTCTTATATTTATAGCTTCACCTGTCTTAGCTATCTTCGGAAATTGGTGTTGATAGCATGAGAAAGCGAATGTACAAGAGTGGGTGCTTTTAGAAGAAAGTATGTGACTGACATAAATTGCTAAGTGTTGGGGTTTGAAAACAATATGTAAATCTAGAGAGGAGCAAACAGGGTAAACACATGGACAGTTGGGAGTGAAAATCGTAACTAATATAAAATGTCTGATTTGAGCATTAATTTTATGTAATGCATTTTTTTCACTACTCTTTTTGGGAGTAGGAGTAGGAAAGTGGTAGGGCAGTAGCTGGAGACAAAAATAGATGTTTCCAGTTCAGTAAACTCATGTTTTGATGAGTGCACAGAACTCTTTGAGGCTGTCGTCAAACTCTCAGTATATTACAGGCACTAAGAATCTAATCAAAATTTTGTCTTAAGTCATTATAAAAACAAGTTGTCCCATTGACCCATTCTGTTTCATTAAGCAGGATAGAGTGTAGCATTTTCAGGGTGAAATGGCAAACACCCAAAAATACTTCTGATTTCTAGTGACCCAATTTTTTAAAAGTAACATAAATCTTTTAAATAAGTGGCTTCATTTTGATGCTTCTACATTTTAGTATTAAATTTTACAACTCTATAATTTTTACGTTTTCTCATTCAGTCATTCAAAAACACTTCACGTGATTATTTCTACTAAGCGTAGAGCTATATTATTACTGCTAATGCATTACCAAATTTTGTTAGTGAGGAAGAGTCTGATCTGTTTCTCAAGGATTGAAGCAATTATCTTTATGCCATTTATACACAACAATTTCCAATATTCATATAAGTAAAAACAAAGCTTTCCCAAATACTTATAATGGCACTTATGAAATATGGCATGAAAGAAGAAACTGATTCAGAGACAAGGAACTTCACTTGGGGAGCAGCACACTCTAAACCTGCTGTGTCAAATCTGAGAATTTCCTCACTCTCTGTGAGAATAAAAGAACTTTATCACGCTAAAACATCTTTAAGTGTGCATGAGGCTACTTCTTGCCAGTAAATCTTTTATTCAGCAAATCATCCTTCTCTAGAAATAATGTAGGTTTTTACAGCAATTACAAGTTTAAATTTCGGCTTCACATCTCTTAATGCCTTTTATTGTTTTTAGTTGGAGCTGTTCTAGTTTGTTGAATTTTGTGACAGATAACACAAGTATCTTACTTGTCTATTTTCCTTCAAAATATCTTTGGTATGCAATATTGACGTTAACATTTTGTATTGATATTTAATTTTCCAATCACTATTATATTAAACAATTTAAAGTAAATAGTGTCACTTAGTTATCTTTCTTTAAAGCTGTGAATATCATAGGGGTTTATTACCACATTTTCCCATGTTCACTTTTGAATGGCCTCATTAAATTTTCTTCATTTCACTTCATATTGACACTTCATTACATAAGTTTCTAGATTTTTCAGAGAGCAACATGCTTAAAAAATTGTCACAATTTCTTACAGTTTGCTATTGCAAAAATTGGCCAATTTAAAAATCATATCCATGTAGAAAATGGACTAGTAAAGAGAAATTAAAGTATAATCATGGATGAGTCAAGTCAAACTCAGATCTTCATTAAAACGTAATTTTCAGGATAACTTCAAGGTGCCTTGCCAGGAAACAGCATCTAGGGAACAAACTATTCAATAATAATACTTGTTCAAGTTGTCCTATATGATTAAGGGTGAAAAATGGTTATGGCAGCTTGCCTAATGTCCCTTGGGGCCAAATTTTGTCTTCTGGCTTGACCCCAAGGCTTCCATGAACTCTAATGGAAGATGTGAACACACATCAGAAGGAAAAATTTATTTTTCAAATGGAAGAATGAGATAATGAAAGCGTTGTGTGACTGCTGCCTTCTAGGGAAATAAACATGTATGCTGATTATCTAAAATCTAACACTGATTTGACCAAGTCTTGTCATTCCAGGTTTCATGATTAAATATTGATGCAACTCGGCATAGTGCTTATTTGTTCTTATTCTGCTAAAAGAAAAATGGCTAAAATTTCAAGGGATAACTTGAGTGTTCAAGGATTCATTACACTACTTACTCACCATGGGTCATGATGGATTTTCTCAAAAGATTAGAAAATAACAGGCTTTATTTTCAGTATATCCATGTTAATAAATCTAATGCTTTTTGAGTATTCTCAGCATGCCAGCTGCCCTTCTAATTTTTTATACACAATCAATGAATTATCACAACAACCATCCAATGTAGATACTGGTACTTTTGTTCATTTGTAGATGAGAAAACTAAAGCATAAAAAGAGGTGATGGAAATTTTCCAAGGCCACACAGTAAGTAGATGTTGGATATAGAATTTGAGACCAGACAATAAGACTTCAGAGCTCTTGTTCTGAACCACTAAACCACCTCCCTAGATCAAGAAAATGTGTCACCATAAAGCTGTTTTCCTGACTGTAGAGTCAGCTGAAATTGCCTAAGCACATTATTTCCCAATTCAGGTGTCTGTGCTTTCAGAAATCATTTGGCCACTACACCAAACTACTTGTAATTCCCCAAATATGTTTAATGAAGGTAATATTTTTGAAATATTTCCTAATATATTTTCCCTTTTCATCTAACACGTTCTCCTGCCACCTTTTCTCCCTTTAAGGCCAAGATGGGAGAATGTAGAGAAAACTATAATAAAAATAATACAAAGGAAACGCTTATCTGAAAGGAAAGTCATAGAGAGAGGGAACGAGAGGGAGAGAGAAAGTAAGCAAATGCAACACAATCAATTAGACACGGATGTTGTGCTGACAGAGTCCCAGAGAGCAGTTTCCAGGCTCTCAGCCTCACGTGCAAAGGTGCTGGCTTGAGTAGTGGATGGCCATCAGCTGTAACTGGTTGGCCATCAGCTATTACCGGTTAGCCATTAACCACTGATATAACTGCCATGGCTAAGCTAGCAAGCGAGGATCGCAGTTAACATAGCAGATTGCAGTTAGCAAGTGAGGTTGGTTGGCAGAAAAGCGGATGGCAGGCTGCGGATCGTGTGGCTCCTACTTCCTGTGTCTCCAATCCAGCTGCCATGAGAATATAGTGGTATGACTCCCATATCTATGGCTCTATGGGTGTTCCTTTTGGGCCTCACCATGTCCTGCGTTCTTATGTGGGGAACGGGAGCTGAGACCTCGCATGCTACTCGGCATGACAGATGTCTTGTCTTGGACTCCTTCAGCCACTTAGGTAAAGTGTGTCAAACAACAAGAATAGTTTGGGGACAATTCCAGAGCTAGTTCCTCTGTCTCTCAAGTCCATAGAATGAGAAAATTTCAAGGCTGTTTACAGGGCTTTAGACCCGAATCAGAGCAGAAATGGTGGCAGATGGTGTAAAGAGTGTGAGAGAACCTGGCCTAGGCCATCCTTTCTTTCCCATGGCCTCCAAATGTCATGGGAGAGACTCAGAGGTTGTCATGGGATGCTGTGGGAGTCTCAGTGAGTATCTGAGTGTGTCGGCCAAGAGGATGCCACATGTGGGGTGTGTGAATCCCATAGCAAATGCTCTGAGTTGGACCCTCAAAATCATTGGCCAAAATGAAGACTGAGGCGTGTTTCAGGGAGCTCAACACAGAGGAAATAGCTGAGTTCTCCAGGAGCCATACTCACTCACACTAGTCCATAGAGGAAGAATTCCCACAAGTTACAGCTGCTGGATGATGTCCATAGACCAATCAAGAAAATGACATCTCAAGTGGAGATCAGTAAGAGCCTGTGGAGAAAGACTGCATGCACAAAAATAAGACACCCCTTCCTTTCCGCAATGAGATGACATCAGCTTTGCCTGCGCCACCTGGAGGCCACCAAAGGAGAAGCAAAAGAGGAGGGGAAGGGTGAAGAAGCCTGGAAATAGGTTTCTCAAAAGAGATCCGTTTATCTCAGGGCTGGGGGCTTTTACAAATACTCGAGTAATTCTGTTGCAGTCTTTTACTAATCAGAGAACATGGTAGGGGATAGGAGAGGTGTCCAGAACAAGAAGAAATTCATTAAAGAAAATCCTAAAAGTTACATTTTGATGTGTCTATCGTAGTTGTGAGCAAATTAGCACCTGTTATAACATGCTATTGTGTTTCCAATACCTTGCATATATTGATGCCTGTTTCTTAGGAGCTATTTCTCACCATTATTTCCACCTCCTTTTTTTTTGGTTGTTGTTGTTGTTGTTGTTCTTGTTAATTTCTTGAGATTTGGTCCAAGTAATCCTTTGCCTGTGCAAGCCTTCTCAAAGCTTAATTATGCATGCCTAATATTAGGTTGGTACAAAAGTAATTGCGGTTTAAAAGGTTAAAAATAATTGCAAAAACCGTAACTATTTTTGCACCAACCTAATAAAAACCTGAGTGTGCTTGCAGCATTACATTCTATTACTACCTGTTTTCTCCACTAGACTATGAGTCTAAAGGAAAAACAAAACAAAGCATGTCTTATCTCTCTACTCACTAGCACAATATCAGACATGATAAATAAGGTAAGTCCTCACTTCACAACATAGATAAGTTCTGTGACTTTAAGCAAATCGACATCTAATGAAACCAATTTCACCATAGGATAAACCAGAGTTAATTTCCTACAGCATCTCATCAACATTATAACGAAACATCTTTGAATGAAATGATGTTATTTGAGAACCTGCTATAATGCAAAGGAATTGGAATTCTCAAATATGGCACTCTGTTAAAAAAACACACACAAAAAAACACAAGCAAACCAACCTTCTTTTGGCCATAATAATGATCACATTTGATCTTTAAAAAAACCTTCTGAAAGAGTTCTTGGAATAATACATAGATTCCTAAATTGATTCTGTAATATTAAAACTCTTCAGGTCAGGCAACATCACTGAACCTGACCTTGTTCTATGAAATTAGGAATGTTTGAGCAACAAGAACATTGAGAATTAGAATCTCATCATAGTACAATCGGAGGAAATGGAAACTTGTAAGATCTTCCAGCAAATAGTCACATCCTTTTTTCCTGGTGACTCCCAAAGCAGTCACCCATCTGGTCTAAGGGGAGGTGGCTGTTCTCTCCTCTGCTCCTCTTCCCAAGCATAAAATGGCCTTTTCCTGAATTGCTCACAGTGTAGCTGAGAAGGGAAAGGGAAACTCTTAATCTTGCATCCCATACTTAGGATTCAGTAGTGGAAGGAACACGTGAGGTTCTGACAATTGCATTTGTGAACTTGTTGCAACACTGTTGCTACCCTTTTTAATAGAGGGATTATTCATTATGAATTTGTACCAACTGGACAAACAGTTCACCATATTTACTATTTGGAAGTGCTGAAAAGGCTGCGTGAAAAAGTAGGTGACTTGAACTTTTTTCCAACAATTCATGGCTCTTGCATCACGACAATGCACCAGCTCACATGGCACTGTCTGTGAGGGAGATTTTAGCCAGTGAACAAATAACTGTATTGGAACACCCTCCCTACTCACCTGATCTGGCCCCAATGAGTTCTTTCTTTACCTGAAGATAAAGGAAATATTGAAAGGAGGACATTTTGATGACATTCAGGACATCAAGGATAATACGATGACAGTTCTGATGGTCATTCCAGAAAAAGTTCCAAATTGCTTTGAAGAGTGAACTAGGCACTGGCATCAGTGCTTAGCCTCCCAAGGGGAGTACTTTGAAGTTTACTGCAGTGATATTCAGCAAGGAGCTATGTAGCTCTTTTTCTAGGATGTGTTCGCAAACTTAATTGTCAGAACTCGTAGTTATATATTGATTAATTTTCAATATTAGGAGCTGCCTGTCTTTAAAATATCAGTTTTTTTTCTCTAAGATAATAAATTTGACGATCAAACTTTTAAAGTGTATTTAACAAACCCTTCAGTAATCAAGGTATAATTATACCCTTTTTAGAGACTTAAAACTTGAAGTAGAGGTGGATATTTTTGGTATATGTATATTTGTATTAAATGGAGAGCCTGACGAAGTGTTGAAAAAAACTACCAGGCTTTTACAAACTTAACACATGACTTGATTTCAGTTGTACATCCAAAGAAAACAAATACAGTTCCTAATAAATTCACCTTAGTATAGCAACTATTTGTTTAAAATAAGCAGTTAAGTGAAAATTCTAGATAATAGTTTTAAAAATTTTAATGTGTGTGGCTTTGTTAAAATTTCAAACTTCATAAAGAAGCTTCATTTTTAAACTTTGTTTTCTCAGGTTCTGTACTAAACTTGGACTTTTTCTAAATCTGTGTTCTATTGTATTTTGATGTCATTCTATGATTTACTTAAAGTCATAGCTCAGTAATTTTTTACTCTTTCTTCATATGTTTTCCTTTGTACATTTCTTGTGCCCAGATTTTTTAAGGAAATGCAAGATTTCTTCCTCTACACAATTTTCCTTCTTGGCTATTTCTACATTTAATTGTGGACACAATTCTCTCTTAAATTAGATTTAACACTTTATGTGAATTCTGGTAATGGTTAGTCACTTACATTACCTTGAATTTGCCATTCTGTCAATATGTCATATATCAAATAATTGAATACTTATGATTAGAAAATACCAACATGTACAAGCATCTAGTTTAAAACATAACACACATAACACATACAACACACATACACACAAACACACACACACACAAACACAAGAACTGTCAATACAAAAGACTTATAATATCTGTACCAGTTAAGCAAGAGGATTCGATGAGATTATTTCTAAAATTTTTCAGCTCTATTATCCTGGAACTGAGTCACGAGTTTATGAACAAGGAGTGCTCTAGCTATTCTCAGTAGAGATTGATCATTCTCAGGAATGTCACTGAGAAGCCTTCCTGTACACCAACCAGTAGGGTGTACTTAGAAACTCATATTGTCAGGATTGGAGGACAGATGTTATCTGGGCCTCTACCACATGGAAGTCTTCAGTTCTCTATTTTATAGCTTTACTTAAGCAGAGAAAGTTTAACATTTTGGTAAATGCAGATGACAAATTAAGCAGAAGAGATGCTTTGAACAGATGTACAGTGGCATGAATGCATTTGAATGAGGTGAAGCAGTGAGAGAGTAGCCAAGGATCACTAGAGTCAGGTTGACTATTGGAAAGCAGTGGAAATAAGGCTAAAATGGGGACAAGGAGAAATTATGAAGAGCTTTGAATGCAGGGTAAGGAGTTCTCATTGCATGCTATAGATTGTGAGCATGCATTTTGAGTTAGGCGGTCTGGTATTTTAAGTATTTGTTCAGAAATGCTGTAAAGAAATTGAGAAACTATCAGAAATTTTGACAAAAGGAAAATTCTGTCATAATATCACATAGATCAAGGGAAGAATTAAGTTTTCAGGCCGTCTTCAGTTTTTCAGTCTGTGTGGTTTCTAGCCAACTCCCCCAAATGAATGGGATGTAGCAGTGAAAAAGGACATGCTGAAAGCTTCTAATCATTCAGACTCTCTTTAATCTGGGCATTTGAAATGCAAGTTAGTGACTGGTATGGCAGCTCTCCCTGTGCATTTCAAATGTGTGAGTCACAACATCGGAGAGGAAGCCAGCAAAGAATGTGGTAATGTGGTTTTATGATCCATCTGGTAACGGTCTGTGATCAGCCTGTTGGAAAACCCACCTCCAGGCAATGGGGCACCATTGGGAGGTTTTGGAGCAGGGGACGGACATGATCAAAGTTGTTTAATCTGACTTTTCAAGGTTGAAATATTGGAAATATGGAAACTAGCTAAAAAGTTATTTCAGGAGTCTAAATAAGAGATGATAAAGGCCTGAATAGAGGGATGAAGCAATCAGACAGGAGAGGAAGGAACCGATACAGACAGCTTTAGAAAGATGGTCAATATGACTTAGCTGATGAGAGACATCATTGTTCAATGGACTTGGCTTATACTTTGAACAAAATAGATCTGGTAAGTTTGAATCTTAAGTCCTTGAGCAAGTCACTTAACTTTCTTGATACTCATTTTCCTTATCTGTCAAAAAAGTAATAATAATATCTACCTTGAAATATCGTAAGCATTAGAGAAAATATACAACTTTGTATATAGGATACAGATGGCAGTGATCACCATTTTTTAATTTTTTATTGTCACATATGGGGATAAGATGGGAAGATAAGATGGGAAGATGGGAGGTGGGTGATGTCTTTTACATCAGAAACTGAGAGAATTATGGTACAATTGAAAAAACCAGGAAGGCAAAATGTTGAGTTAGTTCAAATATATCTACTACATTAAATGATAGTTTTCTTAATTTACTTTTATTCAATAGTTAGCACTGTTATACACAATTAGTATATTTGGAATATTAATCTGACAGATTTCTCTGGAAGAAAATAGGAAAAAATAAACAGAATGGACACTGGAGCACTAAAACAGTTGACAAGACTAAATGGTGGAGAGGACTTCTATTGTTAAATCAGTCTTCTAATTTTAGTGTAATATCCATTAAGCTACTTTGTATCTTACTCATATACTGAATGTTTAATGCGGATTTAGCTAAACATATAATGTGTTTCTATATTGCACTTCATCGGATGACCTGTAGGAGTTACCATCAAAATGCAAGTACTTTAGGAGCAGATCATTAGGCCCCTGTAAGAAATATATTTCAGAAAGCAATTATTATGACTGTTAAATCTAAAAATGAAAGGGTTATAGAAAACTATAACGTCTGAATGAGAAAGTGGTCCCGAGACTAGGCGTACCCTTCTTGGTTCAGGTATCAAAATGGTTTTCAGAGGTATGTTAATTCATGACATAGTTTATGATTTTGCATACAACTATCTTTGAAAAAATAATATTTTTAAACGATGCCGTTGGGTAGAAGTTTGGTCTTTTTATCTTGAGGACTAATGGGACTTTCTCCATCACTTCTTTTAAGACATTTTATTGTGTGTAGTGAATTTTGTTAAAAGAGCAAGTTCTGAAAAGCTCTGACAGCCTTTTCAGCAAAAGATCCAGGATTGTCAGCCACTGATGCAAAGACCTTGAATCTGCTTTGACACTCTAGAATAGGCTTCTAGCAATGTTATGTCTTTCTTTTAGATGTTTGGATAAATCACACAGCCTCCAAACTGCATCATACATTATGCCTAAGTCATAAACAAATGCTGCTGAGGTAAGGGTATTCCTTAGTCCTCTGTACTTTGTTCAGTATTTTGAAACTATAGATGTGTCACTTGAATACATCAGTAAACATTTCTTCAGCATTTGGATATGCATTCAAAATGGTTTTATAGATCTTTCTTTTTGAGTCACTTGAACGAACTCCGTATCACTACTAATTTTAAGCAGCTATGTATTCCTACCAGCAAAATGGCAACGTATACTATTTATGAAAAAGAAGTATATGTGAAAAAAGCCTTAAACATCATACAGTATAGTTGGGCTGTGTGGTAGGCAAAACTTATAACATCTTGGGTAGGCCCCTCAAAGATGCCCACATCCACATCTTTATCCAGGAACCTGTCTGTACGTTAGGTTACATGGCTAAGAGGTTGTAGATGGAATGAAGTTTGCTAATCAGCAGACTTTAAAGATTATCCTGGATTATCTAGGTGGGCCCAATGTAATTACAAGACTCCCTAAATGTCTAAAAGAAAGGCAGAAAAGTTAGTGTCAAAGTGATGTTATGTGAAAAAGACTCAATTGTCCATTGCTGTCTTGAAAATGTAAGGGAGCCATGAGCCAAAGGAAACGGGCAGCCTCTAGAAGCTGGAAAAGACAAGAAATCCAATGGTCCCTTAGAGCTCCAGAAAGGAACACAGCCTTGCTGACACCCTGATTTTAGCTCAGTGAGACACATTTTGGACTTCTGACCCCCCCCAGAACTACAAGATAATCGATATGTGTTATTTTAATCTACTAAGTGTAGGGCAATTTGTTAGAGCAGCAATAAGATGCTAATTGTCTATTTTTATAAGATTTATACATGTTTGAACAATAAGGAATCTTCTGAATTCTCAAATTTTAATTACTTACAAAGTTAATATATTTCATGAAATTACAACATTTAATGTTAGTTTTATTAAAAAGTCAGCATTTTAAGTAGTACTTAAATAAGACATAGCATCCTTCAACTTTTTTCATAAACTTATGTCTTAGATTTATTTTTCAGAATCTGCCAAAAGATCTATCTTTTACAGAAAACATTCTTGGATTAGTTCTGTTAAATCTCATATCTGACCTGTTTTTCTAACCAAAATTTTAGTAACTGAAGATAATTCAAAATTATTAATAATTATCATACAATTTTTTTTAATTTTAGGATGCATTTTCAACAACTGCATTGTTGAAATTAAATAGGAAAATAACGTGCTAAATGTGCTTTGGTATACACTTTATTGTACATTGATGGTTTCTATTGATAAATATGTATTAATAACCTCCTGGGAGCTATAGAAAAATGATCTCTCCCACCACGATTCCATAACTGCCACCCAGGAACACTGGATAAAAAAACAAACAGAAAAATACGATACACTATAATTGTAGCCTACCAAAAATCAGCATAAAATGTTTTAGATTGGCCATCCTCAAACATATTTCCTTTTTAAAGAAAAGTTTTACTATGGAAAATTTCAAACATACAAAAGTAAACAAAATAGTATAATGAACCCCTATGTATTCATTACCAAGCAGCAACAGTTGTTTACTCATAGTCTTATTTCACCTATCCCTCAACTACCTACTCTGTTTAAGCAAATCCCACATTCATGTAAATTGATCTTTATAGATATTTAGCATACAGCTCTAAAATAAAAGGGTTCTTTATGTTATTATAAACAAATTACCATTCTCATACATTTAAACACCTATTAGTACCGTACTATCATCAAATATACAGGTAGTATTCAATTTCTATTTGTCTCATAAGTGTCACATTTTTTGCAGCAGGTTTATTTTAACCAGTATCCAGATAAAGTTTACACATTATGAAGGATTAACATAGGTGTTTTAAGTATCTTTTAATCTATAGTTCTCCTCCCATATCTTTCACTTGTTCTGTAATTTATATGTTGAAGAAGCCAAGTCATTATCCTATAGTCTCCTCTCTCTGGATTTTGCAGATTGCATCTCCATGGTGTCATTTGATGGGTTCCTCTGGCCTCTGAACTTCTTATATATTGACAATTAGCTCTAGAAGCCTCATTGCATTCAGGAGGCTGTCTGACTGCCTCTCTTTTTATGATGTCAGTAGAATGTATTTTATTTTCCACTGTTGCTTGTAAATGAGCAGCCCACGCTCATTTAAAATTTCATCAGAGTGCAAGTTTAATCATGGTGTAAACCATGGGGCAGGAAATTTCTCAATTTTCCCATTCTGAAGTCGTTTCTGATGCCATACATGACTAGAACAGAAAATATCTCCTTTAAGAATAATGGAAAATAATACCTTAAGGGAGAAAAATCTTATTTTTTAAAAAGAACTCATGATTGCTTAAAAGGAGATGAAAGGGGGTAATTTAAATAATAAAAGAAAATCTAAATATATGGCTGTTTTTAAGTAAAAAGCTTTTATCACTGTCCAAGTTAAGTTAGAAAGAACAGAGACACAATATATGAGGAAAGAGTGTATGGAGCGTGGCAGGTGGTGCTATAAATACAGCAACCACTAACATTTATTGAGCATTTACTGTTCACCAGGCACTGTTCTAGGTCCTTTATCAATATTATCTTGTTAAATTCTCAGAACAATTTCATTTTACAAATAAATTGAGAAAAGTTAAATAACTTGCTGTACTTCTTTGGAGAGACAGTGCCAGGATGCAGTCTGAAAGGGTGATTCCAGACTTACATTATTAACCTCTGAACAAAATTGTCCTCAGCGATGTGCACTTGAAAGGAAGACTTACATGCATAGCTAATCAAGAGCTGCACCGATTTTCTTTTGCATGTTGCCTGTTAATTGTATACCCGTGTTTCAATGTAAACCCAATCCATTCAGGTACATATGTTATATTTGCTTTTAACACCCCACAGAGTCCAAAAAAGACTCCATAGATGCTTCTTGAACTATGAAAAAAGAAACATACATTTTTATATACAAGTCATACAAAATACCTCATATTGTTGCATGTATTTATTTAGAACTCTATCTTTTGAAGTTTTGTTTTCCTACTCTCATATAATTTGTCCATTTTGACTACTTAAGATATAGGAAAAATGCATTTTTATTAATTATTCTCTATCTGCTAATGTTTCAAATGTACAACTGAACATAGGATTAACATAGATAGCTTCACAAATAGGATACACAATTATAAAATTGGATGTCTCTTATCATTTCTGCCTTCATTTTGTAATACAAACCAGTCCACGGACTGAGAGAACTCCTTAAGACAAATAATAGACTAAAGAAGAAAGTAAATTTGGATCTAGATTGGAAGTATATTCCTCTTCTTATAACATCCATATTACTAAGACACACACACACACACACACACACACACACACACACACACATCCTGGATCTTGAGAGGTACCTTTTAATGGTAGAAAAACTACAGGCTTTGGAATTAAATTGAGTTGATTAAAAACTTGTCTCAGTATCTTGCTGTTAACTGTGATAGTGTATGTAACTTCTTTGAGCTTTATTTTCCCTACAATAAAATGGCGATATTCATTATAAAAGTCTGTCTTCTTAACCAAACTTTAATCAGGATTGTTTGAGTCCTCTCTTTGACTATGCCTTGCCTTGGGTCTCTGTCCTTAGCCCATTCACACAGTTGCAGCAAGAATCCTGCTGGTAAGTTTAGCAAAAACCCCTCATCCTTGATATCTGATCAAATTCATCACCCTACACCCTTAGTATCTTATCACATTGGCCAGCCTTCAGCAAGAACCCTATAAGTCAGTTTAGCCAGAATACACATACCCCTGATGTTTTCTCTTAGAAAATTTCCATCCACCAACCTCCATCCCGCTCCTTGGCTATAAATATCCTCTTGCTCTTATTGTATTTGGAGTTGAGCCCAGTTCTATACTGAGATCTCTCTTCCCCAATTGTAATAGTTCCTGAATTGAAATTGTCTTCAGCACTTTAACTTCTATCTGGTTCTAGTTTTCTTTGACAGTTGTGGCACTCAGTACATTTTAATTTTTATATTATAATGAATATATCTTGCTTTCCATTTTCACTTTATATGCCCTATTTGTAGATTTCCTGCTCCCTCTTCCAAATATCTAAACTTCAAAGACAATGTTGAAGTATAAAGTTTAGAAAAAAAACAAGAATGCCACCTCTTTCCATGTGTAAGACTTGACACAAAAAATTGAGTAGTCATTCTTAGTGAACATGAGTATCAGGGAAAAATAGTGTAGATGTTAGCTAAATTTCAAATCTTAACCCAACCAATTACTATCTTTAGATATTTCCAACCTTAGGTCATGTGATAACTTCATTGACTATTTGCTTCTACATCTGTAAAATGGGGCTAATTGTATTTATATTATTTAGGATATAGCTATGTTATTGTAATAAAAAAGCTACCAAAACATAATGGCTTAAATATACAATTTAGTACACAGTTCCGAAGTGAATGATGCAAGGCATCAAGACAACTGTATTCCATGTGGTCATTCAGGGATCCAGATATCTTCCATTAAGTTACTCTGCCAATTCCTAGAGTGATGCTGTCATATGTATGGTAGAAACTGGGTAATTGCCATGTCTGAGTTCCTGTGAGAATGAAAGATATTCTGAAGAAAGAGAACCCTATGCTCTGAGGCCACAGTCTGAAAATCCATAAGTCACTCTGCTCAAAGTGTCTTGGCAAGAACTTTACACATAGCCATGTCTAACTGCAAGAGAGTCTGGGAAATATAGTCTAGCTGGGCAGACATCTCTTTGAAATAAGATTTTTGTGTGTGTGTTTATTAGCAGCCTCTGCCATTTTTTACTTCATAGGTTTATGATGATTAAAAGAGATTGTTAATAAGAAGTATTTTGTACAAAGTTTAGCACATGACAATCACTGAAAAATGTTACTTGGGTTACATGTGTGTTTTGTGTCTCAAATGTCCTATGATAGAAAGCATAAGAAATCAAAGGATAAAACTGCCAGAGACTAATAAATGCAACAATATATATAATGAGCAGATTGATGAAAATATCTGAGATCTACAGCTATTTTGGATACAGTAAACAGTAAGCTGTTACTCATGAACTAAACAATTTACTAGTAGATATTTCATATTACTTCAGTAAACCTCCCAATATTTCAAATGAGGTAAGTTAGGTTACCCCTGTTTTTGAGATGAGAAAATCTAGGATAAGAAAAGTTGGCCAAAGATAACATAGGTGGGTGGTTGGAACAGGGAATGAAGCAGGACTTAGAATGCAATAGTTGACAATGAAAATACATCGTACCAAAATTTTTGGGATGCAGCGAAAGCAGTTTTATGAGGGAAATTTATATCATTACAGGCCTATCTCAAGAAGCAAGAAAAATCCCAAATAAATAACCTCATGTTACACCTTAAAGAACTAGAAAAAGAAGAACAAATGAAACCCAAAGTCAGCAGAAGAAAGGAAATAACAAAAATCAGAGCAGAACTAAAAGAAATAGAGAACAAAAAGACAATAGAAAAAATTAATGTGACAAAGACCTGGTTCTTTGAAAAGATTAACAAAATTGACAAACCCTTGGCTAGACTCACTAAGCTAAAAAGAGAGAACACACTAATTAACAAAATCAGAAATGAAAAAGGGTAAGTTATCACGGACACCACAGAAATACAAAGGATCATCCAAGAATATTATGAAGGACTATATGCCACCAAATTCAATAACTTAGAAGAAATGGACAGGTTCTTAGAAACATATAGCCTTCCTAGGCTGAACCATGAAGAACTGAAAAATCTAAACAGACCGATCACCAGTAACGAAATTGAATCAGTCATCCAAAACCTTCCCAAAAGCAAAAGTCCAGGACCAGATGGCTTCACTAGTGAATTCTACCAAACCTTCAAAGAGGATCTAATACCAATCCTGCTCAAACTCTTCCAAAAAATTGAAGAAGAGACGGTACTCCCTAACCCATTTTATGAGGCCAACATTACCCTGATACCAAAACCTGGTAAGGACAACACAAAAAAAGAAAACTACAGACCAATATCTCTGATGAATACAGATGCAAAAATCCTAAACAAAATTCTAGCAAATCGAATACAACAATGCATTGAAAAGATTATTCATCACGACCAAGTGGTGTTCATCCCTGGGGCACAAGGATGGTTCAACATCCGCAAAGCCATCAATGTGATACATCACATAAACAAAATAAAGGACAAAAATCATATGATTGTATCAATTCATGTAGAAAAAGCTTTTGACAAGATACAACATCCATTTATGACTAAAACACTTAATAAAATAGGTATAGAAGGAAAATACCTTAACATAATAAAGGCCATATATGACAAACTCTCAGCTAATCTCATAATTAATGGTGAAAAACTGAAGCCCTTTGCTCTATGTTCAGAATACGACAGGGCTGTCCCCTATCACCTCTGCTTTTCAACATAGTGTTGCAAGTCCTTTCCAGAGCAATCAGGCAAGAGAAAGAAATAAAAGGCATCCAAATTGGGAAGGAAGAAGTTAAATTGTCACTCTTTGCAGATGACATGATGCTATATATAGAAAACCCTAAGGACTCCACCAAAAAGCTATTAGAAACAATCAACAAATACAGTAAAGATGCTGGCTACAAAATCAACGTATAAAAGTCCATTGCATTCCTATATATACTAACAATGAAATCTCAGAAAAAGAAATACAAAAAACAATTCCTTTTGCAATTGCAGCAAAAAGAATAAAATGTGAAGGATCTATATGCTGAAAACTATAAGACATTTTTGAAACAAATTGAAGAGACACAAAGAAATGGAAAGACATTCCATGCTCATGGAATGGAAGAATCGACATAGTTAAAATGGCTGTATTACCCAAAGCATTATACAGATTTAATGCAATCCCCATCAAAATCCCAATGGCATTTTTTAAAGAAATAGAACAAAAAATCATCAGATTTGTTTGGAACCACAAAAGACCCCGAATAGCCAAAGCAATCTTAAGAAAAAAGAACAATACTGGAGGTATCACACTTCCTGAATTTAGCTTGAACTACAGGGCTACAATAATCAAAACAGCATGGTATTGGCAGAAAAACAGACACATAGACCAATGGAATAGAATTGAGAACCCAGAAATAAAACAATATAAATATGGACAGACAATTTTTGACAAAGAAGCAAAAAACATACAATGGAGAAAAGACAGCCTCTTCAATAAATGGTGCTGGGAGAATTGGATAGCCACGTGCAAAAGAATGAAACTGGACTGCTATCTGTCACCATGTACCAAAATTCATTCAAAATGGATCAAAGACTAAAGTATAAGACCTGACACAATAAACTGCATAGAAGGAAACATAGGTACTAAACTTATGGACCTTGGGTTCAAAGAGCATTTTGTGAATTTGACTCCAAAGGCAAGGGAAGTAAAAGCTGAAATAAACAAATGGGAGTATATGAAACGTAAAAGCTTCTGCACAGCAAAAAAAACCATCGACAAAATAAAGAGGCAACTAACAGAATGGGAGAAGATTTTTGCAAACAGTGCCTCCGATAAGGGGCTAATATCCAAAATGCACAAGGAGCTCATGAAACTCCACAAGAAAAAAACAAACAACCCAATTGAAAAATGGGCAGAGAACCTGAAGAGACATTTCTCCAAAGAGGACATACAAATGGCAGATAGACATGAAAAAATGCTCAACATCACTAATTATCAGAGAAATGCAAACAAAAACCACAATGAGATATCACCTCATCCCAGTCAGAATGGCTATCATCAACAAGACAAATAGTTACAAGTGTTGGAGAGGCTGTGGAGAAAAAGGAACCCTCATACACTGTTGGTGGGAATGCAGACTGGTGCAGCCGTTATGGAAGGCAGTATGGAGGTTCCTCAAAAAATTACGAATAGAATTACCGTATGAGCCAGCAATCCCTCTCCTGGGTATCTACCCAAAAAATCTGAAAACATTTATACATAAAGACACTTGTGTTCCAATGTTCATTGCAGCTTAGTTTACGGTGGCCAAGACATGGAAACAACCAAAATGTCCTTCGATAGATGAATGGATAAAGAAGTTGTGGTATATATACACAATGGAATACTATTTGGCGGTAAGAAAAGATGATATAGGACCATTTCTGACAACATGGATGGATCTTGAGAGTATAATGCTAAGCAAAATAAGTCAGACAGAAAAAGCAGAGAACCATATGATTTCACTGATATGTGGTATATAAACCAAAAACAACAAAAGAACAAGACAAACAAATGAGAAACATAAACTCATAGACACAGACAATAGTTTAGTGGTTACCAGAGGGTAAGGGGGGTGGGGGGTGGGAGATGAGGGTAAGGGGGATCGAATATATGGTGATGGAAGGAGAACTGACTCTGGATGGTGAACACACAATGGGATTTATAGGTGATGTAATACAGAATTGTACACCTGAAATCTATGCAACTTTACTAAGAATTGTTACCCCAATAAATTAAAAAAAAACAACAACACTTTTTCCCCCTAAAAAAAAAAAAAAAAAAAAAAAGAATGCAATTGTTTTAACTCCTTAGTTTTCTCCACTGATTGTTCTGCCTGTTACAAGGATGGGGAAAAAAAGCAAGACATGTTAAGGAATAAAGTCAATTGACACATATAATTGATGATATTGGTGAACTTTGGATAGTGAGTCACATTCATGAGGAAAAGAATTCCAAAAATGTAAAACAAGAGGATTATTTCTTTTATATTATATCACTGCCACCAAAGGGGGAAAACTAAGTGTTAGAAATTTAACTGTGTTCAAGGTTATATTGGCATTGTATTTTGGTTTATTTATGGATTATTTTAATTAAGTAGTTAAAAATCTATTTGTCTCTTGTTCCAGAATGATCCCCTGTTCCATAAATTATAACCTTGTCTATAAAATTTTCTGAATAATGAAGGACCTATAAAAGAAATTTCCTGCAAGCAGAAGAATACATTCATAATGCCAATTCATCAGAAAGCTGTTAGTGAACTTCAGAGATTTCAAAATTACATAGAAGAAAATAATGAGACAGAATAAGAATTTAGTATGATGGAAAATATGTAATTTAAAGTGAAAGTAAGCAGATGAAAATGTTGTATTTTTATAAAATCATTTTAATCTATTTCCCAAATATATCTATGTGTGCGCCAAATATATTTTGTGCCAGAGGTAGACATGCCTTGTATTCATGTTTTGTTATCAATATATACTATTACAATTTTAATATAGTTTTCTTCTTACTTAAAATGTATATACATTTTTTTGGCACCCTCTGTAGATACAGCACCCCATTCTCTACGAACAATTTTTGTGCTTTATATGAACCCTTAAAGACCAATGAAGCTTAAGATGAGCTTTAAGTAATGACAACGATTTGTGTGGTATAGTAGAAGAGGAAATGACATTTCAAATAGAAGGAATAGCATGATCAAAGATGAGAAGGTCATCACATAATAAGGATGGTCTGATCCTGAGGAGGATTTACTTGGAGAATTAAGGAGAAAAATTGGGATGCAGGACACATGTTGGTTAAAGACATAGATTTTTTGAGCCAGATGAGTTTGATTCCTGGGTCTACACTTAATAACTCTGCAACTTTAGACAACTTTCTTATCTTCCCCAAGTATTAATTCTCTTATCTTTAAAAATGGTGGTAGGTGGTTCTCTACTTTTTATGTCTTATTTCACCTAGCATGATAATCTGAAGCTCCATCCATATTGTCACAAATGGAATTGTTCACTTGAAACTTATATAATTTTATTAACCAATGTCACCTCAATACATTTAGTAAAAAAGATAAAGCAAAAACAAATGGGGATAGTGAAAAATGGAACTATATAATGTAAGTAAAGCAGTCAGCAAAACGTGTGGTTTATAGTAACCATCAAATAGTAGTACTAGTAATAGTAATAGGATACAATTTTTCTTTTTGGAATTGAAGCACTAGTAATCTCTAGTTCTCTGAATAGTCAAATTATATACACACAACATATGCATATTTAAGATAGATTTGTCTGACGTAGGGATGTTGTATAGGTTAAAGTGAAAGCATCCAACAGAAAGTTACTAGACTAGGTCAAGTGGGAGTCTCCCTACATACATTCTTCTTTCCTATTCTTATCACTTAAGATTTTGCAATGTATTGCTGCTTATCAAGTGGAAGGTTTGAATGGTTTTTGTTAAATCATCTGGTTTTATTTATACTAATGCTTCTCATTTCTTCGGTTGGTTTCTGCTGATGTGGTCTTTTGTTTTCTTGGGTGGTGTTCAGCTTAACCCTCCCATCCCCCAGGTGAAGAGCTATGTAGCAAAGTCAGCCAAACCTCCCTTTTGCCAGCAGACTGAACCCCCACCCCATACCCCAGTTAGATAGTTGTTGTGCCTGGACTAGGACTCCCTTGAGCAGTCCCATGACCTCTCTCTTCTCCTTTGGACTCCATGCTCTTTTAGGTGGAGGAGAGTAACCAAGGGTGTTCTCTTTTTATACTTTCTGAGAGTATTGAGATGGAGTAGAGGTGTACCTGATTTCTTTCCGCACATGCTATGCTATAGCTGCCTCTCACTTCATGGCCCCATACCTTTTTAAAATCCAGATACTAAGCAGACACCACTGCCTATGATTATTATGCCCTCCCAACTTGTAGGATGTCATCAGGTCCTCCCAAGGTCTGTAATGACTGTAATACAAGAGTGGGTCTGCAGATATTTCAGGTTAGTGAGCACCCAGCCGAAGAACTCCCATTATTGTTGAAAGCCCAAGTCTCTATGAATGATTTTCTTGAAATCTTCCCCAATGTGACTGGTGGAGAGTGAGGTCATCCCATCCTTCTCCCCAAGAGGCAGGGGTGAAAAATCTTCTCAACTCAAACACTATACTTTTGCCAATGCAGAATAGGAATAACTCCTCCTCTTCAGTCTGTTCTTACGTAGCTAGAGAAGCTGGGATTAGATGACTGGTGGTGGTACAACCTGTTCTGCCTCTTCCTTAGCATTAGTGGGTTTGTTTAAGGAAATAGACTTTTGAGTGCCTTATCCATCTGAGCTTTGGGCACGAATGACTAATTCCAGGACATGTGAAAAATCCCACTTAATATTCTACTAAAATATTATCAAGTTTGATCTTTACCTTTGTCCCACAAGGTAGCTATGATTGGTACCCCAGTTTTAGAGATAAGAAAACTGGGGTTCTTGAAGGTTAGGGAACTGGATTCATGTTATATAGTTGATAATCAGCTTTGCTACGATTGAGAATCATGTTTATCATTTTCTGAAACCACTTTCACATTTCCACTACGGCATGTTATTTCAACCAGTATATCTGCTCAATCTCTGTAACTTTAATTTTTTAGCCAAATCTATACAATTGAAAAATTATATTCAGTAGGTCTATGATTTAATCATATTCTCTCAGTTGAAATACAAGATATAAATCTTGAATTATTAGTATTATACAAGTAAACAAGCAACATCTGATAGATTTCCACTTATGTATTATTTATAGACTCAATTTTAAAGAGAGTGGCAATGCTCATAAAATTGAGAAAGCAAATAGCTGTGTGTAGAAAGTGAATCTGCCTCTCTATATTTGATAAGTTAGGGGTGAGTTGTTACTATCTATCACTGAGCTGTTTGGCTTTAAGAAATAAAACTGATCATCTCATTATAAATTCTTGGAAATAAACATCTACTGAAAAATAATTTCTTCAGTTGGCCCACAGTTGACATTTCTCTGCTGAAAAAAAATAAGGACTAGCAAAACCAGAGAAAGAAAAATAGTGTCATTTAGGTGGTTAGCAACATGACATTAGCAATTTTCCTAAACTCGAATGAGTTAGGTAGGACTCTTTATTTAAGAGATTTAGCAATATTTGGCCATGTATTTACTCTGGCCTTTTATTGCATTTTTCTATCATGCGAGTGAAATAGTTATTTCGAGCTTCCTGGTGGTTGATTCTGAAAGAGCAGTTCAGGAAGAGGATTCCAGCTTAATAGGGAGCTAATTAATGGGGAGCACTGGCAGTACACACATTTGGCTGCCGGTCAGCAACAGGACGGTTTGCCTTGGACACATGAGCAATACTATCGATGGCTGACTCTTCGAGTTCATGCAATAAATGTGAGAACTGCATACTGTCACCTTGGCTGAAATTCCACTTCGCAAAGATGAAAACATTTATGATGGATACATAGGTAGGTAGCAATTAATTAGCTAGATGGGTGGATAGGAAGTACATACATAGGTAGGTATGTAGGTAGAAAATTACTTTGTCGTTATCTTTATACTGAGCACCGATATACTTGTAACACCTTATGAAGAGCTATCGAACAAGTAAAAGGTGGGTATCTGTGAAGAATTATATATATATATATATATATATATATATATATATATATATATATATATATATCTTCAATGAGCTTTTGTAGATGGGAGGTAATATGTGAACATAGCAAAAGTTAAATGGTGACGTACTTAATCATCATTCTAAGACAAAAAATTGCACTGCAATCATAAAAAAGTGCCATGAAAACACACATTCATTGAAACCAATTCACAAGTATGATCACTGTTGCATCCACTGTTGCATATCTATCTATCTGTCTGTCTATCTATCTATATATCATCTATCCTTTCTATCTTTGTATTTTATTGTGGGAACAGACTATGTGCCAACAATAGTTGGGAGGTTTAGTTTTCTCTTCTGATAGTTGAATAATTCTTTTTTGAAAGGGAGCCCTTGCTTTCAGTAAGATTTATCAGGTTAAAAAAAGGTTTTGATTTAGTATTTGAAGATGGAGTTAATCTCCTGCTGTGCTTTAAGCATTTGAAATCCTGCTGCAAAGTGGCATTTCAAAGATAGCTTAATATTAAATTCAGTTTGCAATATTCATATCTAATTGTCATAGGATGTGCTGTTCTGTTAATAAGTAGCAGAATAACAATGCTATTATGTTTGGCTTTCACAGGCATTTTTAGACCTTTGTCAAAGGGTGATGTTCTTGTAAATGTGTAGAGAAACATTTATACAAGCACGAACTCTTACAGTTTAAAAAAATATGGACTGTCATTTTTTATTCAGCTAGAGATTCTTGAATGCCACTGTACCTTCTTATTAAAAAATGTCTAGCTCTAAGTTCAAATCCATTGTATTATAATATATAAATACCAATGAAGATAATGTAATACATGCAAAAAGTATGCCATCTCCTCTAGAACATGATAAAATAACTGACTGAAACCTAAGTATTATAAGTTAACTATTTTGAGTAGAGTGGAGATATTGATTGACATTTTTTTTCTTTCTATTTCAGCTATTCTGTATGTTCAGAGTATCTCTTTATCCCGTGCACAACTAAAAACGAAGTCTTATGTTAGAATACTACTTTCATCTGAGGAAAAATAACGATTGAGCATGCAGTCATTATTAATCATTAATAGCGTGACAAAAAAGTTGGCTGCAGGGGAAAAAAATCTAGTCAGTTTTATTATCATGAAGACATTCCTGAAGGAGCTAACTTTTCATCGAAAGAATAGACATTTATGATGTGAAATATGACCATGTTTTAAACTGCTTTGCCTTTTTATAATCAGATTTTTCCAATGATTTATGCTAATTTAAATGATATTATTACTGTCTGTCATCACCGTTCAGACTTTGTTGTTCATTTCTTCTGGATCACATAAATGTTAATAATCTTACCTTTTCAATTGAAATAACTTATTCTAACGTAAGATTTTAAAACATGTTAACTATTAGTATAATCATTAAAAATTATTTTAAATGACCTTACAAGTGTCACACATTTGATCTGGGCACAGTTTTAACTTAGACTCAAGAGTCTTTGACCGTACCTGTGGCTTCTGTAATGATTCATTTTCTGTGGTAATGGGTAGGTATGTAATTCAACTCCAATTGTATTATATTCATGGTTTGTACTCATTATCACTGAGGTTTACTGAGAAAGACATATGAAAAAGCTGTTTGGTATAGGCCTCACGGCAAAATAAAGCATTTTGTTCAGTTTATAAAATAAAGGAAGTGGAATTTTAACAACTGCTTGATATTAGGGTCACATATTATAGTATAATATTAGGGATCATTTATAATTTTTGTATTTTCCTGTAGTTAATCTTGCCTCCTACTTAAATGGGAAGATGAAGGTCAACCAATATATTCTTCCTCTTTTGTCCTTTTTCAGTTTCTAATATCACTGCATCATCTGGTATTTCTTTCTCTATAAGCAAGATTCAACCTATCCATCCATTCTTCTCTGAGACAAACACCTTCATCTATGCCTTCTCTCTCATTCTTTCAAACCCTCTAAGACCTTCTTCTAATAATTAGCACATTTCTCTCTTGGTTGCTTTGTTCCCTCAACTTCCCATTTTCTCTCCTCTCTTTTCTGGCCAAACTTATTAAAAATTCAATCTCGTTGTCTCTATTTCCTTTGTATTTGCCCCATAATTTACTGTAATCGGACTCCTCTTCCTATCTTTCCACACAACAGATTGAATTATTTCCAAATCCATTGAACCTCTAGGAGGAGAAATAACATTTTGAGGTATGTGTCAAAAAATAATTATTCTAGTTACTGAGGCAATAAAACTACTTATGGAAACAAGAATTAGGATAGTTTTCTAGAGGCCTAGGAGCTAGAAGAAGATTATGTGTAAGGATGAGACAGTGTAGAGAACTCAAAGAGATAGTTAGAAGATACAGTTACAATGTTGATTTACCTGGCAACCATGTCACCCCACATGAATCTTTAAAACACTCTAAATATACTATTCTTTTCCAAAGTTAGGATTCACTATGAAGAATAATTTTGAAATTAAATTTTACTGCACAGTGTAAAATAATAAGCAGGTTTCCGATTGGGAAGATAAAGGACTCTCAAATTCATTCTTTCTTCCTATGACTTTCACAAAATATAGGAGCAACAACAAAAAACCCCATCAGGCTACTATGTAGTGGAAGTGAATTTTAAAACCAGAGCACAGAACCATTGTTTTATAGCTTATATAATTAATGTAGGCTGTAAATCCCAACTTTATATTAGAAGTACTACATAAGTAAACCCAGCTCATATTTCTTTTTAACGTACATTCATTTCAGATAGCGAGAAAAAATAATTTCTTTTATAAGCCATGAGAATTGAATTTGAATTTGAGAATTAGTTTAGTTCTATATAGCACATGGGTTACTCATAAAGTTAACAGTTGTCTTTAAATTATATTTTGCCCCTAACAAAATAATTAACAGAATCTCATTAGCAAGTTATGGTATGTAAATTTTACTGTATAGAATCCTTGCTAATTTCTCAATGATTCCAATTGCCTTTCCCCTGGCTTTACTTTTCTCCACATTAATTGTTTTAGACACTTGTTTAAGAAGAATTTGTTGAGTGTTCGCTCTGCTCAAAATGCTGTGCCAGTGCTGGAAATACAAGTAGGAATTAGAGACGTTCTCCATCCTGACCTTCAAGGGGCTATTGGTCCGAAGATTCTGCCACAGGGTCTTTGCACAGTTCTTTGTCTATAAAGCTCCCCAATATCTCATACTCTCTAGGTGTTCCTGCCACATACTCAGAGCAGCCTGCACTTTTCCTTTTCGCATTTATTATTAGTTTAATTCAATAATTTTCATAGAATCACTTTTTTAAACTGTTATATCTTCTACTCTATTGTAAACACCATGGGAGCAAATATTGTTTTCCCAGAGCCTAGCACACATGTGCCTGACACATAGGGGCTCTTCAAAAATATTTGTGGAATGAATGAATGAAAGAATGAATAACAGTTGCCTGGAGAAGGCTGGTAGAGGAAGCAAAGGAAACAAGCCAAGAACAGAACACCAAGGCTCACCAATATTTCAGAAGCAGACAGTGTGAAGGAAAAAACGAAGAGGTGGATATGCCTGAGAAAAATCTTCATAAAAAGTAAAAGAAACAAGTAACTGTAATGTCATAAACTTCAAACTTAGTGTTAAAATGTCAATGATGTGTCAAATGAGATAAATCATAACCTCAAAGAGCCCTTCCCTGACCCCCTTGTCACTTGTATTCTCTCGTTCTACTTAATTTGTCTTCACAATACTTAATGATTCTTTATATACATGCATCCATGCCACATGTGTACATTTGGGTATATTACTTTCATAAATTTATTATTATTATACAAATTTTAACAATTGTTTATGATCTCTCTCTCTCTCTCTCCCCCCCCCCCATAGGATGTCCCAGAAGACGAGGGACTTTGGCTCTTTTCATTTTATTTTTTTGTCCTCTACATTGTCTAGAAGAGTACTTAGCTCATGAGAGGAAGTCAAGACATTTTTTTTTGAATGCTGCCATATATAGTTTCTGGGGTTTAGGAACCAGAAGGATAGTAATGACCTTAGAAAATTTCAGAGATGGAGTGGCCAAGGCCATTTAGGTGATATTGAGCTTATCTGTAACATTGAAAGTCTCACTTCACGTTCCATGTCCAAATTCCATCATGTCACAATTGGGAGATTGAAGTCTGGGATCTCTGGGTGATAGAGTTTTGATGGGACCAATAAGACAAAGTGTCTGCCTCCTCCCAGACATTTACATGATAGACAATGATGAAACAAGGCAGAAAACACAGCAGTAAAAACTTCTGTTCATAGAAGAGAAGAATGGAGAGCAGTCTCTGGTCTATAGCAAATTCGAAGACTCTGATTAAGTCTTAAGGGCAGATTAAGACACAATTCTCCTCTCGCGGGATAACCTGCCTTGTCCAATTTTCTCTGTGGCTCTTGGTTCCACCTTGCTGGAGATTCTCCCTTCCCTATTCTCCTCTTGGACCACAATCAATATAATATTAGGGGTTGTGCTCTGGCTGATAGCTTAGCCGATTTCTCAGGCAGCTTCCTGCTCAAGAAAAGTTGGTGGCTCAGGAATCACTTAAATCTGTAAATCACAGGATATTTTTTAGTTCAGCTCAGAGTTTCTTTGGTAGTATAACTCTCAAAAAATTGATTACAATTAGTTCCACATGTCAATAACCACATCTACAAATATTTCTTTTCTTAAGTGGTTCATGGATCTGTTTTATTCTCTGCTTTCTCATTCCCGTCTCTCTGAACTTGAAGCCTCCTCCTTTGAGGTTCGCCAGCTTCTTAGTGAAACCTCCACCCTAACCTGATCTTTTCCCTGAGTCAATTTAAACTGTTAAGGGGTTATAGTAGTAAGTGTGAACGCCATTTTGTTAGTCTGATCTTGTCACAAAACTTCTTGTGGTATAAAGACATTATGTTTTCATTCTCAAATAAGTCACCAATTATAAAATTATAAGTCTCTCAATTTTTTTAATCTATTGATCATCTTTCATTTCTGCTTTGATCTAGATCTTTCCTGAATGCCCCTCTTCTTATAGTATTAGGCGAAATGCAGCCATTTGCACAAAAAGCACATGCTAATAGTCTGTTCTCCAACTCCTTCCATGACACTACAAGTTCATTAAACACACATGCTACTTCACAAATCATAGCAAGCAACAGTTTTACCAAATATTTTGTTAGTGTAAAATATGGATTACCACCTTTCCAAATCCCAGTATCTGTTCCCTTACTGCCCTGAACCTACTGCTAAGCCAACACCACATATTTAATTTTTTTGTTATTGAAACACCCTGCTCCTCGTGCAATTTCTATATTAGTCAGGATCAGTTAGGTTATGCTGCAGTAGCAAGCAACCCCTAAAAAAATTGCAGCAGTATAATCCCCCCCGATTTTATTTTTGTGTCGTAAAAAGTTCAGATGAGCACCATGGCAGCTGTCTCGTCACTCCATGCAGTATTGAGGCTGTGTCAACCTCACGGCTACACCTTTTCAACACAACATCTCCTACATAATTTCCAAAGCAGGGAAGCACACCGCTTCCATGCTGCTTGGGGGCTTCCCGGTTAACCAGTGGGAGAAAGATATTTGTCCTGCTCAGGGCTGCAAGCCAAATTTAGAAGTTCAAGAGAATTAATGAGCCTTGGACACACTTTTGACTCATGGGATCAAGTGGATTAATTTGTTTCTCATTTCTTCCGTTAGATACAACTAACCTGATTTGTAGTCTATTTAGTTCTTGAAGTTCTAGCAGTTCTTTGGTTTAGTTCTCGAAGGAAGATCTAGTAATTCTTCAGTTTAAGCTGACCAGAAATGCATCTTCTTTTGGATCTCTCTCCTCTCCTGCATCACTACCCTTGTCTGGTACCTCTGATAAAGTAACAGTTAAAGTAGAAATAAGACAGCATCCTAATAAGTACCCTGCGTTACCTAAGAAAGTGGCCAAACTTCTTATCTGTCATTCACGGTCCTTCATGATGCAGTCCTATCAAATGTGAAATGCCATTTGCCTCAGAAATCTTTAATTCTTCCATTTGGAAAAGACCGGCCACACAATTTTAGTTGTATCAGTTACAGCACATATTGTTTTCTTACTTGGGTTATAACGCTGAGGTACGTTTGTACATTAATACTTTCAACAAATTGTTACTTAGAGCCAGGCTTTATACTTTACTTAAAACAAGAATTAAATCAAGAAGACAGAGATGGTGCCTTGCAGCAGTAGTGGGAATGATAAACCTGGTCATAGTCATTCAGCAATTACATACTGACAGTAGAACACAACTCAGATCCACCTCAATTTCAAAGCCACACTCTCATTTCAAAGCTCTACTCTCTCAATAAACATTTATGAATTGTTGCACTCTAACTATGGGAAAATAGTGAGTTATTTATCTTCCACATTTGTGTATGTGGGAGTGTTAAAGTATTCCAGACATCACATTTTTAGGGCATGTGATAGTGGAGGAAATAGGAAAGTGCTGCTCTGAGGACATCTATGGAAATCATGTGAGAGAATAAATTTGAGAGGGGAAAATTAAAACACCACATGTAGCCATGTAAGAAAAATATAGTTATTTTGGCAAGAAATAAATTATTCCTCCCTCCCTCCCTTTTTCCCTTTCTTTATCTTTCTTTCACAACAGCTCTGATTCTTTGTATGCTATAACCTTGATCTTTATATCTAAAGTCAGCATTCTAATTCTTGGCACCAGGAAGCTCACGAAAAAACAACTGATGTATTTTTACTTCATTAGAAGGCCGGAGAATGACACTCTGATTCCAGTCTTTGAAAAAAAAAACACAACAACAAAAAAACACACGCACACACAAAACTTGTAGAAGTATTTCACAGTGTTGCAAAATTCTTCTATAGTGTCTCACTTAATTCCTCTAGTGCTGTGATGCAAATATTAAAGCAAGATTAAAAATCAGCAAAAAAAAAATGATGAGTGAAATATCACCCAATTTGGATACAAAGCATACTTTCTTATGCTTTTGTTATGGATTTAGTACTTATAGAAACTGAAACATTTCTTAATATGAAATCTCTGGAAACTGAGCTTTCTAATCTAAAAGCTAATGAGAAAAGCATTTGTATCGTTAACAAATCAGTGATATTTTTATCTATAGAGAACCATATAAAATATTTTACCATTTTTTATTAATAACTTTTCTTGGTTTTGCTTTGTAATATATGTTAAGCATTCTTGATGAGATATAGAAAATATTTCTAAAAAAAGGTTGGGAGTCAATTTTGTTAGTATACTCAACCTGATTATGGGTTTTTTGGGTAAAAGTTTTCACAGCCTCCCTAAAATGTAACTTGATTTTTAAAAGTAGAACCATGGCCCAATTAATTTCACAATTAATTCATTTGTTCTACAAAGCTTTGATTTTTTTTTTTTTTTCTGTCTAAAGATTTTATGTAGGACAGTTAGACAGACAAGTGCTGCACTCGAGATGGATAATTATTTTATTCACTAACTCTTCTAAATATAAAGCTACACTAATAATAGGAGAATTAAAAATGATCACTAACATAGTTATCTATGAAGCCACCCTTTGGTTGGATGACTAAAAAGTTATAGAGCATAACTTCAGTGTTTCCTAACAATAGATCTTGATTTTGACTAAAAGTCTCATAATCACATTTTAATTTTCATAGAGTGTGAAATTACTTAGCCTAAATAAGCTAGGTATCCTCTAAAATAAGTGAATGATTACCTCTGTCTTCTTCTAAAGTAGATATTACCAAAATTAATACAAACACAAGGGAAACTGTGACAATCACTACAAGTACAAATTGGACCTCATTGGACCTTATGAGATAAAATACTAGAAAGACCACCACATTCTCTAAAACAGAGGATGTATGCATTCATGTAGTATTTGAATTTGGTGCCTCTTTCGTGAATATTAGGAATTCTGGATTTTTAGGGTTTGCATGTGAGGGAATTCGATTTGGTTTTGTGGGTTAGAATTAATAATTTTCATTCGAGAAAATTGCGATGGCTACTCCATATTCTAAAGCTCTTAATGTGTACTTGTAGGATTAGAGTGGTTTGGAGGCTGCAAACATGCCGTTGTGCATATGTGAGCTGCAGATAATATCTTGGTTTACAACGCAAATTTTATGTATGTGTGCCGCAAAATAATTTTTAGCACATGCTATTAAATTTCCTTGGTAAATCTGTTAGATTATATAAATCTATTGTATATTTGCATATGACAGAATGTACGTTACATTCACTCACTTTCAGGTCCTAGATATAAATCTAACAATTAATAAACTTATGGTCTTCTTCCTTTTTAATCAGCAAGGAATAAATCACCTGCATAAGAATTTTAAAAGAATATAAAAAGGTTTTAGGAAGAAATCTTCCTTTAAGTGATATTCATTTAAGATTTTATTCAGAAAGAATAATATAAAGTAGATTTTGTGGACTATTTCACATAAAAAATATAAGGATCTAGTGCTTGAAAGAAATCTCATTCATTGTTAATTTTTCAAAGATGAAAAACAAAACATGTCAACCAGTCATATTACATAAATGGGTCTCTAATGATAAATAATGAAACAATTCATTTTCTTCAGTGAATAATTACAACAAATTTTAAAAGTTAAACATTTAATTTCATGTTGATGAAAAAAAACTAACATGATTTGATTTTGGAATTTTAATGAGAATGAACTTAATATTGTTTTAGCCTATCAAACAAACAGTGATTCTGAAATCCTTCTGACGTGTTTGGAATTTATAAACTTTGATTTACTTTGTATAACTTTATTGACTGAATATTTAATTACTGTACTTTCATTTGCTCATTCAGTCAATATAATATTTGGGTCTTTTAGGGCAAGTTAGTCTCCAAACATGTATTGAGTACCTACCCACTACAATGATTGATGCAAGACTTTGTTGAGAAAGTACCTTTTTAATAATTTTCTTCCCAAAACAATAGACACTCAATATACTCTTTTTAAAAGGAAACAAAATCTAAGAAATCAATAAATGTTCTCAATCCATCTATCCCTAGCCATTTCCAATCTCCTCCTCATTCTATGCTCTGAATGCCAGAGGATGCTTCTTATTAGCTTACCAGAGTTTCTCTGCTCCATCCATACTCATTCAGTGTGTGCCACTCAGACTATTTCTTGGCTCTGTTATTCACTCCAACATCTTCTGCTCACGGTCTGAGAAGAAAGGATGTTAAAAATAATACAACACTAATATCAGAGAAAAAATTCCCAGCTACTCTGTCCATGCAATAAAGACAGAACAATACAGGGTAAAAGGTGTTTTCCCCACTTCAGAGAGATGCTGTTAAAGCAGAAATGAAAAATGTGGAAGAAGACAGGACACATCAGCAGGGAGGAGGGAGAGAAATCAGTGACCTAAGTTAGCTATACATTTAAAAGAGAAGAAATTAGTGATGTCATACAATAGCAATAGCAAAAGCATCTAAAGCAGGAGAGAAAACACATGCCATCAGAGCTGAAAGAATTGTGCTAACATAGCCATGCTGGAAGCAAGAGTGGGCTCCTTGGAACTCAAGGACTAGGATGTGATTGCAAATGATACATTTTTAAGGACTTCCTAAAATGTTGGAAAGGCTTTGAGGATGGTCAAAAAATAATTTATTATCATTATTGTGATCCTATGTTTACTCCACGGTTTTGTGACCTATTTCCATACGCACTTATTCTCTTCCATTCACAGCCAAATTTCTAAAGAAAATAGTCTATAATAGCTCTATTTCCCACTTTGATCACCAATAATCACCAATGCCGATCACCCTGAAAGAGTGCTTCTAATATCACCAGGTGCTCTTTCCTCTTGTAAAGATCACCAGTATCTTCCAAATTACTCAGTAGTAGACAAATTTCTGACCTTGAACTTTCTGTAGCATTGACAGGTTGGACACTTGCTCCTTTTCAAATATATATCTTCCCTTTTCTCCAAATGCTCCTTTGCTCCAGTATTTTTCCTCCAAGGTACTGCTTTATCCCAATTTTTGCCCTGTTCCTCTAGTTACTCTTCCTTAGTTTCTTTAGTGTCTTTGTCTTTCATTTTAAAAAATGTCTCCCCATCTCCACACCCCCCACCTCCTGGATGTTTTATTGGCCTGTTTTGCTTCCCAATGAACACTTCTCAATTTGTCCTCAATTCACACTCTGGCTGGGTGATCTCATCCACTCACATTGATCCAAGTACCAACTAGGAAGAAAAAGGAAGCCAGGGAAGTCTACCTTGTTTGTAACTCACATAACCCCAACAAACTCACCTTCTCCAGAAAGTCTTCATTGATGAAGTAAGTTATATATATATAAAACTTCTCTTTCTTGCAACCCAAGTACTGTATTTACCCTGTAAACAGTATTTACACTCAATGTTATTTATTTATTCACTGGATGTTCAACAGTTTTATGTATTTTACATCCTTCTTTTTAAAAAATTATTTTGAAAATTAGGTAACATGTTTAACTTATGTGGGACTTAGTATGATTTACAGAAAAGTAGTGAATTTTCTTCTGGGTGTTAGAAAAAAAAAATCCCCAAAGTTTTTCAAAGATACTTTTGACAGAAATCACATCAATGTCCCAGTTCTTATTAAGTTTCAAGTGTACACACACACACACACACACACACACACACACACACACACATTATAAAGCAGAGTATGTCACATTATTGGAAAATAATCATCATGGCCTATTTTCCAAATTAAGATATTTTTGTTTTATATGGTTTTCCATTATGCACTTTTTAAGTAAGTTTGCTTAAAAGGCAGAGAATCACATTTTAATACTGAACTAAAACTAGCTTAACAGTCTTTTAAAATTCTTGGTTAAATTCAGATATGACTCTAACACTAACTATATAATGTCATTGAAAAGTATAAATGAACCAATGTTCTAAAAATTAAAATATGCAAGTGGAAAAGATAGATGTAAAAAAGTGAGATAAAGACTAGAAAAGATAACTTAAGAAATTTTTTTATTATCCCACTTTACTAATTAACAGATAATCCTCTCAAGAAAAGGTCAAAATAAGGTATTATCAGTAAAATACATTATACATTATAAAATACTTTATATCAGATTATGAAATGTTTTAAAAATAACAAATTTCATTCAAGGGAGTCATGTTCCTCCAGACAGAAGGTGCTTTTTTTTGCCTTTTAGAAATGCCTTTTACTAATCAGAAACATTGGTGTTAAGATGAGGACTACTTATTTCATTTATTTCGTAAATCTATATTGAAAAGGTAAAGTTAAAATTAAATATATTAATAAGCTGCCATTGATAGAAAAGAGGAAGCTTTGACCTAAAAATATGATGATTTAGTGTCTTCATTGATTGATTATGACTTGGCTCTCCTCTTCTTTCATTTTACTGATGGAGGTTCAGGAAAAGAGCTTATTAACATTGAAAAGAAAAGCCTCAAAGTGTGCATTTAAAGTAATGTTTGAAGGAATATAAAAAGATCTGATGCATATAATTTTTCAATAACCCCATACATATAACAGGAGAAACCTCCTTAAATACATTTTACATTTAACAAATTCTAAACATTTAATTATTTGATATTTTAAAATAATTTCTAATGCCTCAAAGGATCAATGTTACCCATTTCCAATATTTATTTGCCATGCTAACTTATATTTTCTGCAATTATTTATTTTTTTTCACTATTTCTTTCCTAAATTCTTTTGTATCACTTTCAATCTCTCTTTGTAACCATATAATGTTTTAAATCTTTACTTTTATTTTGAGCTTTCATTTCAAAGTGGATAATAATAATAATAATAATGTGTTTACAGTTTCACTGTGTTTAGTATTTACCAAGCACTGCGCCATGCACTTTACTTCTATTAAATCATTTCCTTTTTTCAAGAACCTATGAGGTAGGTTATATTATTGTCTTCATTTTTACAAAGAAAAAATTGAAACAAATGATAAGCAATCTGCCAGGTCATCCAGCCAATAAACTGCAAAACTAGGGTGGAACCCACACAGTCTGGAAGAAAGTCCATATATTAAACGACTATACTTCACTGCCTACTTAACTTAGTTGAAATCATGAAGAGATAATGTTTAAAATGTCTATTTGCTCCCTGGCTTTTTTAATTGGCTTTCATGTAATCTCTCTGTGACTTCTATTTGTAATGAAAATTTCATATTTGTTTTTTTTTTAAAATAAATTATTTTTGCATGATTTCATGCTGGTTCTTTTATAGTGATTACTCATCTTTGAGTGAGGAAAACTCCTTTAAAACCGTGTATTTTGCAGAATTTTGAGTGAAGGAGAACTTGAGGAATTGATCAGGCAGCTTCAGTTAAGGACCAGTTCCTCTGAATTTGTTATCCCCAAATCTGCTTTGCACTTCCACCTGGGTATGCACAGCCATGCATGGCCTAGCATCTTTGCAGGTTGATCATTTTTCTTCAGTTGAATGTCATCAGCAGCTGCAAAGCTCCTTTCCACTTCCCCACTTCACCTTGCCTTGATCATACCCTACTTACTTATGTTTTTATATATTTGTTTTAGCCTTGGTGTCCCTTGTTGCTCTGGGGCATAGAACCAGATTCAGGAACACTCCTCTCCTGAAACTTGCACATGACCTTGGACATTATTTTCACAGATAAGGAGCAGAGATATGCACCGAGATTGGAGGAATCTGGCCCTGTGTGGGCCACGAAAGTATATCAGTGACTTCCAAATCCTCAAACCTCAAAGACTTTTTTCAGAAGCCATCTATGCTATTTGATGATGTCTCTTTGTTTTTATTTGCAGTCCTGTCCTTGCCTAGCATCCATAAGAATAATTCCTGCTGTCTCTGATCATCACTTTTCTGTCTTGCTTCCTCTGCTTACTCCTTCAGGGCTGGTATTCTCCAGGTCTCTGTCTTTGATTCTCTTGACTTGTGATGTGATGCTCTCCTTCAAAGATCTCATCCCCTCTCATCAAACAAGTGCCTTACTTCTGCCCATAACTCCCCCATCTGTAGTTTTAGTCTAGCTTTCCTGGACTTTTTCAACTTCACATCCCAAAACTGCCTCTTGTCGTGTTCTAAAGGGACCCAATTTCTTTTCTTACAAACTTATTCTGTGTTCTTTATTTTATGTTTTGGTTAATGATAATTGCTGTGCTCTCAGTTAACTAAGCCAGAGACACATGCTTTTCCGAGCTTCCTCATTTTCCACATCCTGTTCCTACTTCATGACCAGTCCTGTGGTTCTATCTTTGTGATATCTCCCATTACGCTTGTCTTCTCTGTGGTACATAAGCCACACTGCCATAGTTTAAGTCCCCATCAAATATTGTTGGCTCTGATGCACTTATCTCTTCATTTGTCTCCCAGCATCCAGTCTTACACTCCTGTGATCTACTCCCTCTCTTGCTGTGAGAGGAATCTTTCTAACATTCAAAATTGATCCTATCACTTTCAGGAGTCTTACTACAGGTGTGATTCGATGTCTTGGTTGTTCAGTTTCCTCCATTGCAAAATACAGACACAAGCAGTGTCCCTTCTTGGCATTGCTTTAAGAATTACTATTCCTGGCACAAAATGTACTCACTTCTTATAGATGCCTGATGTTCCTTCCAACTGAACTCCTTTTGGTTTTCTGAGTTTACTGGGATCTCTCTCATCTCTATATCTTCTCAGAGGCTTCCCCCTGGAAATTCTTCCCTCCCTCTTTGAATAATTTTGAGTCATCTCTTGGGTCTCACCTTATCATCACTTCCTGACAGACGACATCTCTGATACCTGGATAGTAAATCCAGTGTTATTACTATGTGTTCCCCATGCATCCTTCATATCCTCAATCTATTGTTATTTTTAACTAGATTTTAGGCATCGTGAGAACTTAGCACAGTACCTGGCATATAGAAATGCTTTAAATTCTTCTGAGTGAAGGAATAAAGATGGATTTTTAAAGAGTATAGAGTGTAAACTTTTATATCGGTCCACATCATTTTTTATTGTTAAATTTGGTTATTGACAATTTCACCTTCATGATAGAACACTGCAGCTGGTTCTCCTGCTGTGCCTGTTTAACAGAACTCAAATCAGTGTTCTGATCACTCTGATTCTCTGGAAAGCTCACATGGATCCAATAATGAAAATGAATCCCTGTCCGCTTTGTGTCACTATTAAGAAACCTCTTCTGGTAGAGCACTTTCACTCAATATTGAAATTATTTGCTTATATTTATTTACGTATCTAACTGCCTGGTCAATCTGTGAGCCCCTTTTATTATTCATGTCCTATCTTCAGCACCATGCTGGCTCTTCTCAGGTGCTGAGTCCCTTCCTCCACTCTGTTTTTCTTTGCCCTGCTCTGTGCCCTTGAAGACTGATACCTGTGGGCATCAGCTGGGCTCCCTTTTCACCAGCTTTTCTTGAGTCTAGCCGATGAGAAGCACAGGCAGGAGGTGGTTGGCAGAGGAGGAAGCTGCCATTGGAGGCATTCCCTCCTCATAACCCCCATGGCTACAGTTCTAACCAGACTCTGCATATACCACTTGTTTCTTCCTGCGTCTCCAAGCCTAATGGTGAGATTAATGGCTTTCGGAATTCCCACTGTTTCTAATCTTGGAGACCTAAACAATTCATTGTTGGTTTTTCTTAACTTTGTCCACACCTCTGTAAACAGTTCCTTTTGAAAATTTACTTCAAATATCCCAGCTGAGAATTTGTAGGCTTCTCTTCTGTGCTGAAATTATATATGACATAAGCACCTGGTAGAACCAGGTACATAGAAAATGCTAAATGGGTGTTTCTTAAAGAAACAAGCAAATAAAGTAAGTAAATGGATGGATGCTTAGTTCATTCAGCCCATCCTCATTTTGTGAAAATCTTGTCTTATTTTGGTTAAATAATCTGCCCAAGTGGGTAAGATTATTAGTCACCATTAATCCCTCTTAACAAAGCACAATAAGCAACAGAAATAACTCATTGAAACAAAACAATCTCTTTCTAACATTCCACATTCGGTAGTACATTTTTCACTTTTAAAAAACTGCAAATTTCATGATATCTTCTTGAGTTTTTGAGAACTCAGACGGGGGCACATCTTGTATTTATGATGCCATGTATAGGTGGAAACAAAGTTGGTAGCACAGAAAATGGTGTTACACGGTCGATGCTGGAATGAGTGTTCAGTGTTAGAGAGCAAGCAGTGCTAATATTTAATATAAAATGCATCTGCTGAAGATTATCTTTCAAGCTGCATCTCTCTTAAATCTATTACATTAAAAAGCATACACATGGATAGATATTTCACAAGACCTGTAAATTATCTCACACTAGGTTATTGATCAGCTTATAAAAGCAAGTGAATAATTACTTGCAGAGAATAACCAGAAGAAGAGGAATGTAAAAAGATCAAGAAAGCATGATGGATGAGAAGGAAGAGAAGCAGTTCCTAAACCACTAAAAACGAAAACAACAAATCAAGGCAACAGTGTTAGGTTATCTGGGAAAATAGAAGGCTTACTCTAAATAAAAGTTTAAGGATTTTAGATTTTTAAGGCTTTTGCCCCTGAAAGACAATCCCAGTGTTATGGATTCTAAATATAGACTGATTTATCCAAGAGTATGAAATAATTTTTCTGTTTGGCTAACATAGTAATTTCATATATATTTTGATATATTTTTTTATTTTCTATAATTGAGGCTAGTCACTGAGACCCAAAGGGGTTCTACTACTGCAAAAAATATGTAAGTAGATCGATTTCTTTCTACTTCACAAAGTGGACTTACATTCCATAATATTTATATTAGAGATGAGGGAATGATGCATTTTTTTTCTATAAAATATTTATAGAAAAATGTCAAGGAAAGTGCCATCTTAAAAGACCCCATACAGATAGACCAGCTATTTTATGTCACAGCTACTACTTTAAAAAGAATGTTCCAAGGACTGAGAAGGCAGTTGCTGACTGTTTTTCTTTTATCTCTCTCTTTTTAATTTCTCCTCTGTGGCCATCATTCCTATTAAAGATTTTAGGTGAAAATTATATTTATTATTATTTTGTGTTGTTCCTGTTACCAATGACTAGTTATGGTAAAATAGTGAGTTTGAGGTGCACAATTTGTTTAAAAAGAATCATAGAAGCCAAGGAAGCAATTTTGCCATGAAATTATATTGTTCAAAGAAAAGATTTTGCAAGTTAGATTTACCTAATCAAGGAAGAAGTATACAGATTCAGATATTTCAATTTAAAATTCTAAACATATTTAATGAAAGAATAGGGTTCTGCTGAGTTAATATTTGCTAGGGGAAACTAATTAATAGATTTCAGGAATCTTGTCTAGCTCTTCCCAAGATGATGTGAGGTGAATAAACCAACCAGTAATAAAGGTGATCATTTAATAGTTTATAGATTGACATGACTCTCACGAAGGTTAAATTTTCTCCCACTAGTTTTTTTTCTCGTTAAATTTCTTTATGCCATTTTCTACAACATGTTCTCTGACAAACATCGAATCATTGGTGCACACAGGCAAACAGCCCATAAATTCACCCCATAAATACAAATATGCACTCACATTCACATGCCTGTAGTGACTCACAGAGGTTTCGGCTCTGAGGTGAAGCGATTTCGAGCTCCTCTGTTGAGAGGGGCACTTTCAGTCTCAGACGTCAGAATGCAGTGCAGTAAAGATCCTCGGAGGGGAGCTCAATCACAGCCTACAGCGTCGTGTCTTAGGGCCCTTCCACCTTGGTGCAAGGTCATTCACATTCCCTCCCTCTTTCTCTTTCTCCTTTATCCAACTGGGAATTCAACAATACAATCTTGACTGGAGTCTTCAGACTACACCATTAGCTTATTGAGTAATTTCACCTGCTTTTAAATTTTAATGATGCATTTTTAATATGATAAATGTAGTATACTTGAATGGTTTTACATGCAGGTAGGATAAACTATGATTTTTGTTACTCTTCAAATATTACTTTCCAAAGAATAGACTTATAATCATATGGCCTGGATAGTGACAGATATGCTTGTGGCTTCAAATTGACTCCTGTTCTGTCTCTGTGAACAGCAAGTTATAGATGTTGGGAGCAAGTATTTTAAGGATTTTATAAACTGAGGCATTTTAACTTAGAAATGATAAGAGTAAATATATATATATATATATATATATATATATATATATATATAAATATATATATATATATATACGTATATATGTATATATATATATATATACTTACATATATTTATATATATATATATATATATATAAAACCAATACTTTTGTTGTGTTTAAGTAAACTTTAGTTTACTGAAACAATGTAAACAAGACCTGTAGAAGTTACCATGGAAACTATTCAGGACTCCATTTTTTCCATGGCTTGGGAAAACAGGATCCAAGAAGGTTTGATATGGTAATTACCTGACTAAATCAGGAAATCATTTGGAAATCAGATTTACTGAATAGTTGGGGTCTCCTTGTACATCCTAGACACTTTTAATTTTACAACTCCACGGGGAAATGACAATGACACAAAAGGAGTGAGAGGAGGAAATAGTTCTATTTTTTAAAAAGACTATTTAATCTGCAAAGTGAAATAAAAGATTGAGGTAGAAGATTGAGGCAATTTCCCAGGTAATTAGAAAAAAAGTCCCTTTAAATTACCCCAGTTATCTGGATATTTCACAAGAAGATAAGATGCCTAATTTGAATTAATGGGATATTAAATAAGCTTCTGTATTTTTAATTTGTATTCTTAAAAACATCCTTTGGAACACAATTATTTTTAAAGTGTCACGTCTTTGTAAATATAAAAATCTCTACTATTGGTTAAAAAATGTTTACGATTTCCTGAGTAAGTGACATTTTTCCTTTGCTTTAAAATGTTTTTCTGTCCTTTCTGATATGACTGCTACTACACATACACGTATTGGTGTGTGACTGTTTTGGAGTGTTGCACATACCTGAAAAATGCATAAGAGGCTAAGTGGCTAAAATCTGAAATAATCATGTTAAGATATTCTTCATTAAAAAGTAAGCAAAGAAGTTATCAGAAAGCATTAATGTTTTCTGAAAAGAAGCCTTAGCAAAATCACTTTAATAAACCTAATGCAGTATTACAATAGTTATCTTATTAAAAAAATGGCCCAATTTAGTCCTGGCTCTCTCATAAAAATATCGCAAAGTCCTGGTGACCTTGTAAAGTTGGATCTTGAAAGCAGACACAGTATGCTTATGAATTTATATCAGAGTTACTCACTTGCAAACAATGTTTTGGATAATACAGGCAATTATAAAAGAAAAGCAAACCCAACATATTCAACATATGGATTTGGATGAGACAGTTCACCAGAAGAGTGTAAATTTTTTATGACGAAAGAACAATCATTTGTTTTAAGCAACAATAGTTTTATATACAGAAACTCCTATATCTTTACCTATGTCACAGAATTTGGCGATGCTTCAGTAGGAACTAAACCTTGAAGTTAATTTAATAAATTGTATAATCCACAACAGTGGAAGAAATCAGGAAATTAGACAGGAAAAACAGTGTAATGCATCTCAAGTATCAAATGACAATATTTATCATCATGCTTTGCAAGTTATAAACTAAAAATAACTTGTTACTATTTTAATATGTGTTAAAGCTTGTTTTACACATTTACACTAATTTGTTGACTGTGCAAACTACCTGATCTTAGAAAACAAATTGACCTTTTAGCAAATGGCTGAATGAGAAAACAGGAGCAGTATTAGCATCTTCCTGGTCTCAGGAGACCCAGGTTCCAGCTGCCCTTTAGCAACAAACAGGTTATGTGGACCTCTTGTCTCTCACTTGGGATTGAGTCGGAGATGTTGGGGTTTCTTTCAGTTCTAAAATTCCTTGAAAGCGAAGCTATTTACATTTCTAGGACTGCACATATCAGCCAACACCATAGACAATCATTCATGGGTTTTTGTCAGCCTCACTAGACTGTGAACTCCTCCCTAGCAAGAATTGTAACATTTAATGTCAACTTCCTCAGAGCTGAGCACAATGCCTGGCACATAGTCGTGACCTAATAAGATGTGGTGAAAAAAATGATACACACACAAACACACAGCTGTGATTCTTCTGATGAATGTCAGTAGTTCATATTCGTGACCTATAGTCGTGATCTAATAAGATGTGGTGAAAAAATGATACACACACAAACACACAGCTACGATTCTTCTGATAAATGTCAATAGTTCAGTGAATATAACACAGCAACTTTATGGAGGCAAATCAGCTGAACACATTGTGCCTCCCTTTCACGATACAGAAAAGGGTAAATATGTCCTTAGAAAAAACAATAAAACTGTGTGCACACTCTTAATTCATGTATGCAGAACGGACTTTAGGGAGCATCACGAAGGTCACAATTGGTAGATGTTACATAGAGACCACAGAGGAGATAACTTTCCGCAGGGAGGGAAAGATGAAATTCTAGGGTCCAGAAGCACCCTGGCTTCTTTGCCGAGATTACAAACATGTGCACATTTGCTTCTGTGTGCTTTTCGACATTAATTTACTAGAAACTGAACTGGGTCCAAAATCTATTTCTATTCTGGCAGAGGAGCATGCTAGAGCTTTTTTTTCTTTATGTATGTCTGGCATATGTTCAATTATAATTAATTCTTAAAAATAATATTTCAGTTTCATCCTGGTTTGAAGATATTAAGTCTCATCAAAGTTTATTTGCACAAATAAGGAACTGATCCATGTCCAAAAAGCAGTGAATGTAGAGGCTGGTTCGGGGGCAGTGGTAAGAGGAAGTAAGAATTGTCAAGTACCACAATGATTCCAAGAGGCTTCTATCTGTACTTGTAAGGCAGTGTGATTTAAAGTAAATATGTTTTTAATGTGCAATCCATGCACTTACCACTATCTGAAATGTTATTTATTTGTTTCCTTTTGTGTTTTCAATATTCACTATTAGAATATCAGCTTTGTTTTCTTTTCTGCTGTATCGTCAGCGCTTGCTATATGGTGGTTACTTAGCGAGTATTTACTGAATTAATGAATAGTTTCAAGAATCTGTGGAATACCTGCTTTGTGCAATATCATGCCAGTGATATCTAGAATATATCAAGAGGCAAAGCCTAGATCCCAGGTAGTAATCAGCAAGGTATAAAAAACAGTCTATAATGAAATGCAGAAAAATTGCTGTAGAAAATGATTCTTTTGATAAGCATGTTGAGATAACTAAGAGATTCACATAGTTTAATGGCAGATGTCTTTGTGTAGGCACTGGCACTTGAGCTTAGCCTTGCATGATGTGTCATATATATATATATATATATATATATATATATATATATATATATATAATATATAACCTAATATATATATAACCATATATATTGCAATATATGGCAACCATAACACATTACAATACTGGGGAAATATGTAGTAGTCATCCCACATTACAATATGGGGGAGAAATGAGATTAGACGCTCTGTCTGTTGGGACAGTGAACAATTTTCTTTGACTAGAACAGAGGGTATAAATGAAAAGTAATTTGGAGACTTAGCATGGGTACAATTATGAAGGTCCTTAAAAAAGATAGGGACATTTTTTTTCCTGATTTGGTAGACAAATGAGTGACATAATGAAAGTGGTATTTTAGGAAAATGAGTCTAGCTGTGATATTTGGAATCATTTGGATTGTTGGTGCAGTCTGAAACCTGAGTGAACACTTAAGAGATGATTGCAGTAATTCACATGTTAGATCATAAGGGCGTAATGGCATAATCAGAAGGGAGTAAGGCCGAATCCAAAAGATATTAAGAAGAACCAGAAATTTTTAAGTAACTGGAGTAGGCAATGATGGCGAGTGCTGTGCCAAAGGTGATTACAAGGTTTTTGTTCAGAACGACGAGGAGAATACTGTGTCTTTTTGATAGAGAAGTGTGGTGGGAGAACTGGTTTTGAGCAAGATGAGAGAGTTTGATTTAGTGTAGACACAGCTGGGTCACTTAGGGGAATCTGGTTGCCATTTTTAAGATCATTAACTCATTCAACATTATTTATTTAGCACCTACCATGTGCCAGATAAAATGCAAGGTAGTAGAGATCCAAATGCAAAAAAGAAATGCCATGTTCCCTACCTCCTGGAAAGGGGGTGACGTCCAGCTGAGACCTTTGGAGTAAGAGGGAGTAAATACCGCCAAAAGCAGCGAGAAGAGTGTCTGAGACAAACTGGGCAGTATGTTTAAAAGCTGAGGAAAGAGAGAGCTTGGCATGTGCAAGGGGTGGCTCAGTATGAGTGTGTGGTGCAGTGGCGTGTTCTCAATTCAACATGATTCCAGTTTTGGTTCTCCACCTTGGCCTATGTGGCATACTAGTGCATAAAAAGTAGATCTGTTTCTTAGGGGGAGAATTGAAATAAATTAATTAATTTAATGAACATAATGAATGTAATATAATATAATGAATATTACTATTATATAGTAATATAATATAACGAATATATGTAACGTTGAGGGTATACAGATTTACATAAAAATAAATGACTCCTGACATTGTTGGTCAAGAAGGACTTAGCAAATCATCTATCTTTCTCATAAGAGTGACATTCATGGCCTCCTGCTTATCTATAGGTCCGGTTTCACTCATTATATTTGGAGAAAAGTATAGTAGAATTTTCTGTACTCAGACAAAGCCAAGTCCTGCACAATGCTACTTGATATACTAATATAGGGAAGGAACAAACAATTTGCAAGTGGAATCCAGGAAACTTCTGGAAAATGAGATAGAGACCTCTAATTCTTGATCTCTGGGGTCAAAAGTTAGGGAAATCCATTGAAGTGGACTAGGGTGGCTAAGATCCAAGTTGCTTGGAGGAGAAGACATGACTGGCTTTAAGAGGGAACTTTAATCCAGTGACCTGAGTATAAACCAAGAACATAAGTGTTGAGAGGGAGGGCAGACCTGGCACCATGTGTGGCTGAAGGTAGGGCCCCTTAGGGCTGGGAACTCCTGGCATCACATTGTGCTTATGGGAAAACAACTGCAAATATGAACATAAAGTCAGTATAACTTGAATCCCACCGCAGTAATGAAAAGTATCTGTTAAACTGTACGCAATCACAGAGGGTGCCAAAAAAATGTATACACGTTTTAAGAAAGGAAAAAAACAGTATTAAAATTACGCTGATGGTAACCACTTTGAGCACCTCTTGCAATTGCGGAAGTCAAACGTGACTTGTATTCATCTTTTGTTATTAGTATATATTGAGTATTACAGTTTTAATACAGTTTTCACCTTTCTAAAATGTGTATACATTTTTTGGGCCATATATAAGTGTGTGTGTGTGTGTGTGTGTGTGTGTGTGTGTGTGTGTATTCTATTTTTTTTTTTTTTACCGGAATATACTTCTCTCAGTAGATAAACTATTTGGGAAACAAAATCATCAGAAGTTTTTGTGATGAGCGTGAGAAAACAACAACGACAACAACAACAAGTTTGAGTTGTCTGAAATTTTCTTAGCCAAGACATCTGTATGAGTGACAAACCAAAGGAACCAAGGTGAGTGAATCTAAGTGGTGAAAGTTTTCTATGCCCCTGGGCAGTTCTAACATGGGTAATGCAAACACCCCTGCCACTCTCCATTTTATCAACATAGGAAGCTGACCAATTTACTCCCACTTTTATGTGTTGCCTTTTTTTTCATAAGACATGTTAGCATATTCAACCAGGTAGGCTCATACACCTGGGAGTAATTCTGTCTCTGTGTTTGAAAATTAACCTTACAGTTACAAAACATCCCTTCTAAAGGGGGCCTTAATATACTCCACTATGACCACCTCTCTACAGACATTGAGGAGAGAAAAAGAGAAGCTGTCAGAGAGGTGAGTTCAGGGAGGGCAGTGAGGATATATTTTTCCTTGGAGCAGGTTTTACATCATGAACTTGTTAGATGGGTGTAAGGGAAAGCCTTTCCATACAGTATGTCTGACAGGGCTTCCAGTGGTACCATTTTGGGGATAAAACCCTTCTGCATTTCTACATCATATCTCGTTTGATCTGGCTGTGGTATGCACCATTATTTTCTGAGATCTAAGGAAGTTTAGAGTGTTCTCAATGATACTGTCACTAAATAGTCTCTAAGAAAAATAAGAAATTAGAAGATGATAGATGGGAAATTGACCTACTTTTAGGAAAAAAGAAAAGGATATATTTTTAAATCTACAATTGATACTCTTACTATTTGTCCCTACTGGTATTCTAGAATAGTTAGTGAACAGAGAAAGTCACACTAGAAGTCAGCATGAATTCAAAAAACTATGCCAATCCCATTTCCTTCTGGATAGTGTTAGGGGAATGAAGTAAGTGATACAGAGTATATTGAACAATTTGCCATGAAACCGTTGTGGGTAAAATGGGAAAGTGGCAATGGATTATCAGAGGTCTTCAAAAGTGGCCGATCATTCAAACTCAAACACATATCTACCCAAGAGGAGTCTTATGTCTATTACGATAGACTAAGTCTTCTTCACTGTCTTTTTCCAAAGACAGGGAGACTTTCTTCTTAAATCTGCAAATAGAATTGAGTGGAGAGGTCTAGCTAACTATAAATTAAATGGTAAGTATGAGAATTAAACACATTTTAACAGGCTGCATATATAGTTCAAACCAAAAAGATGAGGCAAGATCTCCTTACTTTGGGTGGTTCTCTGTCAGTCAACATTTACTGAGATGCATTGGAAAATAATCCTTGACTCTGTCTGTATGCCTAAAGAGAAAAGCACTACATTCCATATTTCAATGACTATTTCCCCTGCACAAAAAGACCTTAGGGAAAGAATAGCTCCCTAATGGCAGCTTTTGCTTGAACAGAATGTACCTGAGACATTGGAGCTTTGAGAGTTTGTACAAATGGCTATGCCCTCGCTCCCCCCCCAACACACACACACACACACACACACACACACACACACACACACACACTGCCATGGGGATTCAATTACTACAAATAGCACGAAGAAGATGAATATTTCTGATGAAGGGCATATTCCTCATTGTATATATCATTTTAGAGCAAGGAAAAAGATGACATGATGTGTTTCTATTTAGATGTCTGGTTTCAACACTGCATTCTACTAACAGACACTTGAAATAAAAATAAAATGTGGTAGCTCCTAACTTGCTTTCTTCACCAGGATTCCAGGTTTAGTAAACACCCTTTCATCTAAGAATCCTGAGGGAGTAACACTTGCTTAATTCTCGTTGGGAAAAGTCCCCTACTCACGCTGATAGCAAGCATTGTAAGTTTTCTCTAGTATTGGTTTTGTGCTTCCTTCCATATAGCATCAGCTCAGGGAAGACAATAATCCTTTTGCTCTCTCTCACAAATTCTACTATGTTATTGATTATGTAATACATTTTCAATTCTCATTGTTTGTTGCCCTACTGGCAGTAAATGTGTATCCTCCCCCACTGCTTTTCTTCCCTTACTGTTCTCCAGTTGATAAAAGTAGATTGCTTTTATTTAGAGAAAAGTTACGAAGTCTAAGTGTTTCATCCTCCCTGTGAAGCCAAACTATTATCTTCTAGTTAAGTAAGCAGACAATGGATCAATACTGTCTTCTGAAATATCCATAAGACATTATCTATCAACATTAACCTCATTGGCTGGAAGTTACCATTTCTCTATAAATACTATCATTGAGATAGTTCCTCCTCGGCAGTTTTCTTTTTTTAAAACAAAATATATTGGAAACTGTACTTTAGAGATATAACAGAGATTTATTCCTCCCCTTTATTTTATGGAAGAAAGCATGATTACACTGATTTCTCCCTTCAGGTTTTTGCCTGGAATAGTGAAAGCTAAAATACTCATTTTGGTATCATTTAGCAGAGTTAATTATAACACGCTCACTAATATAAACTACCTTAGTTTCTAACTTCATTAAACTTCATTATAATTACCCTTTATTATTTTAATCTTCAAAGTCCTTTGCTTTTGATGGTGGGAGTGTGTGGGAGGTTCGGTGTAAAAATATTTTGGGTATTGAAAGATGAAATGACCTTTTGTATTACTCACTTTTGAACCATATTTCACTTTTTGCAGCAAAAAAGTACAAGTTGCCATGGAAATCTATGATGGCTATATGTATCAAATGTGGGTGTACATTCAATGGTCTTTTTATTCTTTTAAATGAGGGAAAATGAGTTAAATTATAGGAAATGAAAAAATGCTCTTAGACATTATTGTTTAAAAATGCACAATTTGGGGTGTTATGATGTAACATTTGATAGTCCATGCAGGACAGTAGGGTTATGTGGCATAAGATTAGGGGATAATAAAAGATGTTCCGTTTATAGACACTGGGGAAAATAAGAAAGAGTTTGGAAGCACACATGTGCACTTATGCTAGGTAGTTTTGTTTTGGACTATATCCAGAATGCATTTCTTTTTTTGACTTGTAATATAAATCTCATTACATGGTACAGATTAAGTACTTAAAATTTTTGAATTTGTGCTTTAATTTGATGGGCAACGAGTAAGAGTTTTCAACCTTTATACATTGAATGTATTAAAATGCATATAGACCTAAATCCCACCTAGAAGTCTGGCAAGCAGAGGGTATTACTGAAATTTAAAGGTGGGGACTATTATAGAAATGCAGTATCTAGAGCTGAATAGTGTAACTCAGAAAACATGAGTTCCAGACTTCAGAATTGGCCTTGGAATATTACATTTGATGAGATATTGTGAATCTCAATCTCCCCTCATTTTTTTTATAGAGTGCTAATTTTGTGTTCTTGAAAGAAATGGAAATGTGAGAATGCATTAATTATTTCATAAGCCACTTGAAGATTCAAAAACAATCACTGAACAAGTGCTCAGATTCTGTAAAGGGTGAAGCCTTCAGTCACTTTCCTTCCTCTTCCAAATACCAGATCTAAGGGTTATGGGGAGTTTTGTTTCCCCAACTGTTCTCATCATAGACAAAATTTGGGGGGGGGGGGGAAGTGCTCAATTTATGTTTTTCACACATAATGAGGTGAGAAATTCCAGGCAAGCCCAAGAAACATTTTCAGTGTACTGGAATTTGATCTCTGTGAAATTTAGCAGTTTCATTGTGACTGTTTTTGCTTAATTTTACAGTTTTCTCTTGCATTGTTTTAAGCCTATGCTTTTCTTTTCTAATAACACAGATGGCACTGAAAGCAAACCAGTGAATTCCTGCTTTTTTTGGAAGTGCAAAAAATAAATGAAAATTTACATTAAAACAAATCTCAGGTTAGAGATGAATCCTTTTTAAATATAATAGCATAAGAAACATTGTTGGACTCTCTTCTTAGAAAGGATTAAAAATAAAACTTGACTCTGTGGACTGCTTAGTGGGTACAGGGTTTCTGTTTAGGGTGATGAATAAGTTCTGGAACTAGATAATGGTGATGGTTGTACAACATTGTAAATGTACTTAATGCCACTGAATTGTAAAATTTTAAATGGCTAAAATGGTAAATTTTACGTTATGTGTATTTTACCCCAATAAGAAAAAGTCATTTCCTCAAAATAATAAAAAAATAAAACTTGAGTTAATAAGCAAAAAAAAAAAAAAAAAATTTCCAAAGTTCATTAGGACCTTAGTTTTAACAAATGAATATGAGACATAAAATATTGATTGCCATTAAAATGTAATATTTACTGGGTATCAATAATGAATTGTCTCTGTAAAGTTTTTAAAATGTGGGTATTTCTCAAGACACTGGAAAAAATATTTACCCTACATGTTTGTGTGTTTAAAAGTAAGTTTTGGTCTTTTTGCATACATATTATTCATTTCTTCAAAAGCATATTAATTCCTTCAGACCACTAGGCATGTGCAGCTGTAGTATTATTACCTCTGCGCAATTACGTAATAAACTCCACAGGTTTGTAATTTACTCTGACAAAGCAACTTAGCTCACTAAGAAAGTTAGACTAACTACACTGTTTGATAGATTATCTTGCCATCCTAGATAGTCCATTGGTAGGGGTGGGAGGTAAATATGTTTTTAAAATGAGAGAAGAAAATTGGACTGCCTTCCAGCAGTTACTCACTTTTCTTCATGATCGCATTTTCTCATTCCCACCATATCTTAGATTACTACAATAGTTTCCTAACCAGTCCTTTTGATTCCAAAGCTTGTCTTCCAAATCTAATATACTGGCTGATAGACGTTTTTCTGAAGTACTTCTTTAGTCATTTCTCTGCTCAATAACAATTAGTGAGTCCTCACATTCTGAGATCCTCCACTGTATGTGTTTAGTGTTACCTCACCATTCTCTCAAAATCCAATTGTCCCACCGAAACCTTGCTGAAAATATCATGGGTGTGAACTAGACTGAGTGTGAGTGTCAAACTCAACACTCACTCCCTTAGGCAAGTTACTTATACACTCTGTGCCTCATTCCCTCATCTGTTCAATGGGGATGACAATAATAGCACCCACCTTTTAGGGCTTTTGTGAGAACAAAATGTGTTAAAACATGTAAATGCCTCTCATACAGTAAGCGCTCATTCCATGTCACAGATTCCTCTTACACTGCTGTCCCTGTGCCTTTGTTCTCGCTGTTGCTACCTGTCATGTCTCCCTGTTTCTGCAAATCAAATTACCATTTCTCTTCAGGTCCAGAGTCAGATACTTCATCTTTTATGAAATTTGTATGATGATTAAAATTAAATGTTATGCTCTTACATGACTGGTACATGGTTTATTCCTAAAAAGAACGCACTTCTCTTAGCCTGTCTTGTATGTTAGCTGCACCTTGTATGCACAGGTGACTCTATTCTGTCCACAGGAGGCTGAGATCTTAGGAGTGGAGTGAAAATCTGCTTGTTGTCGTGCCCTTCAGTGTGTCAAAATAGCAATCATGCATAGCAAGTGTTAAAAATCTCTTGAATGACTAAATATTTTAATACAATATCTCTCAAAATGGGAATCTCATATTAGTCTGTGACTAGATTTCTTTTTGTAGCTTGAAATTCATTTGGTTAAAATTTCTCTAAGAGATTGTCTTGGTTAACATCAGTTTCTTCCAGGTTTAATGAAACCAAACTAGGGTAATTTCTTGTGAAAGAAATCCTATCTTGGTAAAATTATATTTTTCTACATGGTAGAGTATTACACTTTTCGTGTTTTGTTACTGTGTAATGGTGTTGGACATTTACATTTAATAGGAGCAAAAGTCTTTAAGAGCAAGTCTTACTATTTTAATACTTTTTTTCTCCTAATGGGAATAACTACATACATGGGAAAAATTATTCAAAATACACACTATAGTGTTTACCCACTGAGATTGCTTTATATTTCTGAAAGCAGCATTCCCTCATTCTTCTCTCTTTTCATTCATTTTTTTCAAGCACCATATAATACTGAAATTTTAAGTTTCAAGAGAATATGGAGAAGTATATTTACAAAATCCAGATATTCTTCATCTGAATTTCAGCCAAGAAGCAACTTATCATGCCACCGAAACAAGACATGTCACGATGGAGTTTGATTTATCACATGCTTCAGTTAATGGAACAGAATAAGGCAATCTACCATGATTGTTGCTTCGAGCATAAGGTTGGAGAAGAAGTAATACAAACAACCTCAAAATGGGGATGATGGAAGCTACGTGCCTCTCTCTAGGCTTCTTGCTGACATCTACCTTGGATCCTTGGGTCACTCTCAGTCAGATCATCTCAATCATCAGCCTCCTTATGTGACATCTGAACAAGCTGAAAAATTATTTTTTTTAACTGGAAAAATAAGTGGTGACACTGCATCCTCTGTGGAAAATTTGGAAGTGTACTTTGTAAATATGAGAAATTCATGAGGCTCAAGTGATTTATGTCCTCCTTCAAGAAAATAGGGATTGGGGTAACAGAGAACCTTCTTATAACTCACACAACTCATGGCAAGGTCAGTAGCCAATAAAGACATCATCGTCCAAGATTAATTGTGGATAGGTTCCACCCCACCCCCACCCCAACTTTCTTTTTATCCAGAGTCCTGCTAAATGCCATGATGAGGCCTTTAGTGTTCTAACTTTGTCCTTCTTAGGTACCTAGCAAAACGTAACCAGGGAAAATTAAAGAAAAGGTAATGGAAGCTGATAAAATTTCATCTCAGAAGTAAAAAGCCACTGAAGAGGTGCTTTTGCAGAAGACATGAAGATGTAGAACTATTTGACTGGTGTAAGCATTATCTTAATATGCTTCTCATAATTTACAGATTTCTGGATTTAGCTTTGTGTTAAAAAAAAAAAAATACCTAGTTCTTCACTTTTCCAGTAAATGAGAAATAAATTTGGATTTTTGTGGGTACAATAATGACTAAGATTTTTTCCCTTTGATAGATATTTAACTGGTTTCACAGAGGCAGTCACTTATTGGTAACAGTTTCTAAGGACACATGGACACATTCATAGAAGTTTGTGCTTAGTTTTTTTTTCATTTTGTAAGTCCACCGATTACTTCTGATCCTCCAATGCATATGACAAAACTTTTTATTATCCCATGTTTATTAAAAACATATTCTGTATTTTATACAGGATTCTACTAATCTCCCCTTTTACTCTCTCTCTCTGTTTACAAAAGCGTGCCTTCTATTCTCACAAAATGCTTATGTACTCTATATACAAACTTTATTTGTAGTATAAAATATAGAGATTAGTAACATTGCCAAATGTTTGTAGGAGAATCTCATATATGTATATATTTCTTTTGATACATAAAGTGATTCTCTAAGATAACCCTGCACAGTATACTATTATTGTAAGTCCATTTTGCAGCAGAGGAAAATGAAGTATAAAAATATCACATAATTAGCCCTTAATAAGTCGCAAAGCCAAACTATATTAGAAGTAAAGATAAATAGAATTCATGTTTCTCTTTGAATCTGATCACCAAATTTGTTAAACCTTTCTCAAGTATTTATTACACTTGAAACCCTGTAATGTGTGGAGGTGAAGGAAGCATATTAAAAATGTAAGTCCTTGCTACTGCCTTTCAGAAAAGGTATATGTAGAGAGCAAATGCTACTCTGCTACTTTAAAATATAGTTCTGCCCCTAAACAAGTAGTATGATTTGTTTCCAATGTAGATGGTTTTGATTGGAAAGTAAGGTTTCTCGAGTAGGGTTTAGAGGGAGACCCCCAAAGCAAAAGGATAGCTAGTCTTCTCCACATAAGACATGATGATGAATTTAAGGGTGAAAGAGCAAAGGGTAGATGATAAAGAAGATAGGAGTGAAGACAAAAGGTCTCTGATCATGTCAGGATGGCTACATAGAATACAGGTGGTGACATTTCTGAGTGACTAAGGCTATTAAGTATTCCAAGGTAAGGCATTTGCTACGTGGTTCTTAAATTTAATCCTCAATCACCACAGACTTTCAGTACAACTTTTTATATTCATGTGCTCTACATATATATACTCCCCCACCCTCCCTAAAATCAGGAAAATGGTCTATGTTTCACAGCCGGGTTTATGAATGGTGTATACAAACTGGAGGATGAGACAAGGTGAGATTGAGGGTTCAGTAGATATATGGACACTGAATAAAAGTGATCATGAAAATGTAAACACTTGGGAATTTTCAGAGAATTTGGGGAAGGTTTGAAGCTTTTCAGAGTAAGAGTTTATTTCTTAGAAGAACAAGTAGAAACTTAGCATGAAAATGTACAACTTACTCACTCTTAGCCTCCTTATGTTTATTTTGCTTATTGTCTGTACTTTGATTTTCTTCTACCAAATGTCTTTTATATTCTAATAGTTCCTTTTACTGGTTAACTATATAATTATGGCATCAACTATATAGTGCAAACTCGTATAGAATTCCTAGAGGGTGAGGTGAGAAGCCTAACTAATACGAAGATTGTTTACTTAATGATGGAAAGGTGGAAAGGAAGGGACTAGTTACTGAGGAGTAGGCTCTGTGTGGTCGATTGGCGTCTCTGTTCTTTGACGAGCAGGGTGATCTTACCTCACACTTTCAGTTCTAGGACCAATGAATGTCCATAGCTGTCCTTCCCCAGGATTTGTGAGAATTTTCTAAGGCTTACATTCTGGCAATCCTTTCTGCTACATGCTTCCTTATCCTTGAAAATTAAATCTATTATCAACACACACACACACACACACACACACACACACACACACACACACTCTCAACATTTTGGGACTACATTTTGTAGTAAGATTGACCTTACTACGCCGTGGAAGATTGTGAGGCCTGTCATGGTACAGTCTTCTTCCATCTCCTACTTCCAGTCTCTTTTCTTATCACCTCCATCTCTTTTCTTTCCTCTTAGGCTCCAAAGTAGGAAACAACTTCTCCTTCATATCTCATATGTAGCAATTTACTGACACAGTTTTATAACTTGAACATACATTAGGAATATCACCCTCCAACTCCCAGTTGACCCGAGTTATTTCTTTCACATAGATATTAGCTAAAAAGAATTCAGGCGATAACATTTCCTCTAAATGTTTAAGTATGTAAATATTTGGTATCACATCTACATGACAGATACCTGTAGACCACACTTATCTAAAATTACAATTACCAGAACTCTTCTGATGATTTAATAAACATTCAAAACAGGCATCTTAGAGGGTTAGAATTTAGTTGTCTGGTTTTTATAAATAATACTTAGTTGTTGGCACCCTGGATAATGTTTAAGTATATTCATTGACTCAGGATTTATCTAATTGGTTTATAGAGAAGATCATTTAATTAAATGCTTAATTTATTTTTAAAAATGGCAAATTAATACATCAGTGCTTTCAGGGTTATCTGTCTATGAGAAATCCTATTTTAAAAATCCCTAAATCCAAACATAGTCAAGGAATGAAAACAGCATTTTCTCTTTTCTTTTTTCACTTTTCCATTTCATCTGCTATTTCAGTGTGGTACCAAATTGCTCTTCAAAAAACCTTAAGCCTATTTCAAAATTCTCACTAATTTCAAGTGATAACTAAAATCATTGGTTATAGATCTAGTGTCAAATAAGTCTTTATCTCTTCCTGTGGGCGGCTATCTTCTTGACTGATGTAAGTGAAAAAAGAACTACATTTCTTTTTTCTAGTTGAAAATGGACAATTTAGCCACTGCATGTCTGCCAATGTACCTCCGTATGAGATGTAATTATATGTGAAATAATAACCTTGCTGCCAAATAGTTTTCAGTGCTTTGCTTTTTATGAGAAACAATACATTTTTAGTTCCAAAAGGCAATAAGATAATGACATTCAAGACAATCTCTCACTGCTTTTACTTTCTTACTACATTTTAAGTCTCTTGCCTAGTTTTCAATATGTTAAGATGACAATCTCTTATTATAATTTAGATAACATAGCCTTTGGTTAATTTTCAGCCTAATTTTTTTCTCTGAAAATGTATGTATTAAAAAGTCTATTTTCAATTTATGATAACAGGTTTTAGAAAAAAAAAACACTTCTCTCATCTAAATCACCAGCTATTGTATAGTGTTAGGAGTTTATAATGTACTGTTTTCACTAATCCATTTTAGTGAATTCAAAAGCTGTCTAAATAAAAAAGGAATTAAAATAAAAAGTCAATAATAATAGCCAATATTTATTTAGCACTGACAGTGGGTCAGTCATCTTGCTAAGAACTTTATAGGCATTCTGCCATTTGTTCCTTTCAAAATACCTATCAAGTAGATACTATTCTTTAATTTCCATTTTACATGTACAAATTTGAACTGTTTTATATGTGATTTTTTTTTCCTTCTTGCTTCCCAAGAAGCTAGTCCACTTTTGCCTTTGTAACTGAGGACCTTTGTGTTGTAGGACTACAAACAAAGTTGTCACATGCTCAGAAGATGCTCCTTTCTTGTCTCTGCATGAAAATATCCTAGGCTCATGGAGGGATTTCAGGAAAGGATGTGCTAACATTTTAAGAAGTAGTGGGGAGCCAAGTGGGGAAGAAAGGAGGGAGAAGCACATTATTTCTTCACTTTGACAGAAATTTAGGGACTCAGGAAATGAACATCAGCAGAGACCAGTTGTATTGGTTACCTACTATTGTATGATAACAAATCTCAAATCATATCATAGTATATTCTGATCTGGAATTTAGGAGGTACTTAGCTAGATAGTTCTCACTCAGGTCTCTCGTAAAGTAGCAGTCGTCTGAAAATTTGACTAGAGCTGGAGGATCTGCTTCTAAGATGGCTCATTTCTGTGGCTAATAAATTGTTGCTAGCAGTTGGCCAGATACTTTAGTTCCTTAACACTGGGACTTCTCTGTAGGGGTTGCTTAAGAATTTTTGTGAGATGCTGGTTGGCTTTCCGTAGAGTGAATGATCCAAGGTGAAAGCAACAATATCCTTAGTGACTTGGCTTGGAAATCACACCATGTCACTCTGTTATATTCTGTTAGTCACGTAGACCATCTCAGATATAGTAGGGAGGGGGACTACACAAAGGTGGGAGTTTCAGAAGTTGAGGATCTTTGGAGAACAACTTGGAGACTGGCTACCACACCAATGTACACTGAAGACCAAAGACTCTATTAATACCTTTTAAGTCTCTTAAGACACTTACATGACTGTTAGGAAGAGGGAAGATACCACCAAAATGAATGAAATTAGCTTTTCTACTCATCTGGTAAATTTTGAGGAAGTTCACAGTCGGTCAGCAAATATTTGTATAATGCGTTGTTCTGGGCAATGGAGGATGTTTGTCAACCAATCAGACACCAAAGTTCCAATCCTCAAAGAGCTTATATTCTAGGATAAAGAGATAAACAATGAATGTATAAAAAAAGTAAGATAATTTCAGAAGAAAATGAATTCCAAATGTCAAATCAAATATGTTAAGATGATGTAAATTGATAAGGAATTCTTTAATAGGAGCTCATAGAAGACTATTATGAGGAGAGAACATTGAATTTGAAATCTGAATGGTAAAAACAAGACACCATATAAAGATCTGAGTGAGGGGACTAGAAGAGACATGAAGAAGACTAAGAGCAAAGGTGCTGAGAAGAGAACAAACTTAGAGTTTTAAAAAAAGAGAAAAAAGCCACTGTGGTCAGAATGTAGAATTAGAGGGTAAATGAGGGGCCAGATCACATAGGGTCTTAGGTCATGGCTAGGGATTCTGATTTTATCTGAAGTTATTGGACGGTGTTAAATAAGGAAGAGACAGGATCCGATTTACACTTTAGAAAGTTAACATTGGCTTCTCTGTGTAAAATTGAAGAGTGGGAAGTGGAAGATTTTTACAAGGTTGTTTCAGTCATTTGGGCAATACATTTTGATTACTTGAATTGGAGTTGAGGCAGTGAAATTGGTAAAAAGTAGTCAGATCCAAGACATATTTTGAAAGTAGAACCAAAAGACCTGTTGGTGAATTAGAAGTAGAGTTTTAAAGGAAGAGTCAAGAATGACTATGATAAATGGCTTGAGCTACTGGGCAGAGATGCTGGCATTATATAGGGAGATGGGAATGGCATGGGGAAAAGCTATATGGAGGTTGGCAGAGGCCATTCAATTTAGTTAAGTAAACTAAAATATTCAGTTTAAGTCACATTGATTTAAGAAACTTATTAGGTATCAGAGTGGAAGTGTTGTAAAGGCAGTAGGATACACTCGTCTTTGAAATGTCAAAATTGGAGTGCAGATTTGAGAATCATCAGCACAGAGATATAGAGTCATCAGCCTGTAGATGGTATATAAAACAAGTTCATCTAAAGATATCAGCACACAGTCAGGGATGTTAATGAGATTAAGGAAAACCAGCACAGAAGCTGAGAAGGAGTAGGTAATATGGTAGGAGAAAAACCATTAAAGTATGTTATCTTGAAAATCAAGTGGAAAAAAAGTACTTCAGAGAGGATGTAGTGATCCGGTATGGTAAATTTTATCCACTTATATATATATAGACACAATTTCTTATAATAAATACATAAATATATGTGTGTGTGTATACAAGTATATATATATATATGTGTATATCTATATATACACATATATATACATGTACATGCATGTATGTGTGTATATATATATATATATACATTATACGTGTGTGTATATATACATTTTACATATATATACACACACACACACACACACACATATATGTATAAAAAGATTTATTATGAGGAACGGGCTCACACAATTATGTAAACAGAGAAGCCCCATGTTCTGCCATCTGCAAACTGGAGACCCAGGAAAACTGGTTACTGGTATAGTTCCAGTATGAGTCTGAAGGTCTGAAAATCAGGAGCATCAACAGTGTAAGTTCTAGTCCGAGGGTGGAAAACTAACTTTCCAGCTCAAGCAGTCAGGCAGAGAGAGAATTCTCCCCTCCTCCACCTTTTTGTTCTACTCAGGTCCTAAAAGAACTGGATAATGCTCACCCACATTAGGGTGTAGTATGCTTTACTCAGACCACAGACCAAATGCTAATCTCTTCCAGAAACGCCCTCACAGACATTTCCATAAATAATGCTTAACCAGATATCTGGACATCCTGTTGCCTAGTTAATTTGACACATAAAATTGACCATCACAGGTTAGAACGAAAAATTAACAATTGGATTTTGCTACATAGAGGTCATGTGTAAATTTAGGAGCAGTTTAGAACATGAGGAACCAATAAAGAAGAATGATTGTCTATTGTGCCAAGAGGAAAACCAGATGAATACTGGTTGAATTACAGAAAAGGCAATGTTCAATGTTTCAGAGGACAGTATGTCAAATGCTGCTGGGATGTTGAATAATGTAAGGGCAGAGTAATGACCGTGAACTTTTATACAAGATATAGACTGTTGATGTCCTTGATAGAGATAGTTTTAATATAGTAGTGGGGATGAAAGCTGAAGCAGAGAGAAGTGAGGAGGCATGATAAATGAGGAATGAAGTGAATGAATATGGACAACATGTTGGGGAGTTTGGGGATCATTCAAAATTTATTTAAGTCCCATAACTCTTGGAAAGAAGACTCTATAATAAAAAAAAATCAGTAACTCTGTTTGCTATAATGAATGTTTAAAATGAGTCCATTGGACAATATTTTTGAGAAGTTAAGATTATAACAATATTTCTTTGAAAGATATAGGAAAACAGTTGAAATTGTTTCTGCTAGGCCTGGACTTAATATGCTATTTAATCCATTTTCATGGGTATGATTTTGAAATGGCTATATACTTGGGAATGTCTAACTGGAATTGGGATCTATATCTATATCTATATCTATATCTATATCTATATCTATATCTATATCTATACCTATACCTATACCTATACCTATATCTATATTTATATCTATATCTATATATATGACTTGTTTGTTTATATTTATAAATCATTTCATGAAAGAAAAACACATACATTTTTTTCAAAAAATGAAGTGTCTAGATTAATAAAAATCTCTCATTTTTAATTTCATTAAAATATTGGACATAATGTATCATTGAAAGTTTTCCTACTTGTATTCCTTTTCCCCAAGACAAGCTTCAGCTAAACGTCTTTTCTATTTTGTTGAATTTTTGTATATTTCAGGCAAAATAGGAAAAGGTATTGTATTTATTCAAGAACATCCGGGTACCATCACACAACATGAGAAATAAATGTTACAGATGAAGCCTTTGGTTTATTCTTCCACGATCTTATTTCTTGCCCTTCCAAGAGGAATTTATTATCCCGAATTATCATCATTCTCATATGAGTGTTTACATTTATCACATATATATGTGTTATTACCTATATATAGCATTGTTTTGCATGCTTCAAAACTACCTTAATATGAAAGACACTTTGGGGAAATAATCAATAATGTTGTAAAGATTTTGTAGGGTGTCAGATGGGCACTTGTCATATTAGGGAGACCACTTCATGGATGGTGTAGATGCTTGACCACTGCACTCTACACCTGAAACTGAAGATGAATAATACTGAATGTCAACTATAATTTAATATATATATATATAGTCATGGGATGTGGAGTACAACATAGGGAATAGAGTCAATGGAATTGTAACAGCTATATAAGATGTCAGAGGGGTAGTAGATTGGGGGCGGGGGGTTATCACTTTGTGAGGGGTGTAAATGTCTAATTATTACATTGTTTTATACACCTGAAACTAACAAAAATACACTAAAATGTTATATATGCATAAGCAATATGATTTTGAGCAACATTTTGTATGTGAGCTTCTTTAAATGAAAAATAATTTAGCTCTAACCCCTTGCTGTATAGTATTCCATTATATTAAAAATTTGCCATATATATGTATATGGTCTGACAATTAAGTTCATGAACCTGTTGCAATGATGTTGCTAATCTTTTTTGATATCAGAGGGATTATTCATTATGAATTTGCACCAACTGAACAAACAGTTAATCAGGTTTAGTATTTGGAAGTGCTGATAAGGTTGTGTGAAGTTAGATGACCTGAACTTTTCTCCAGCAATTCATAGCTCTTATATCACAACAATGCACCAGCTTACACAGCACTGTCTGTGAGGGAGTTTTTAGCCAGTAAACAAATAACTGTATTATAATATCCTCTCTACACACCTGATCTGGCCCCAAGTTATTTCTTTCATTACCTGAAGATAAAGGAAATATTGAAAGGAAGGCATTTTGATGACATTCAGGACATCAAGGGTAATGTGACGATAGCTCTGATGGCCATTCCAGAAAAAGAGTTCCAAAATTGCTTTGAAGGGTGGACTAAGCACTGGCTTCGGTGCATAGCTTCCCAAGGGGAGTAGTTCGAAGGAGACCATGGTGATATTCAGCAATGAGGTATGTAGCACTTTTTCTAGGATGAGTTTGCAAACTGAATTGTCTGACCCATCTTCACAGCGATGACAATTTGAATTGTTTACATTTTTTCACTGTTATAAACAATATTGAAAAGAGCTTTCTTGTACAAGTTTGCATATATATATATATATATGTCTCAGGGTTATGTCTGGCAAGGACTGAGGGAATGCACACCTTAATAGTATTAGATGTTTTCCCATTCCCTTCAGGCCTTTGCACTAGTTTACACTTCAACTATCAGTGCAGAAAAGTTACCTTTTCTCCGTGAACTAGCCAAGAGTCAGTATTGCTATCACTTACACCTTTAAAGCCTGATTTTAAAGCCTGATTTTAAAGTCTTCTATATAAGCACTGTTGATACCAATTGTAAATAATGACTCTCATTCATTTTTCATTATAACCACTAAAATTCCTTCTACTATAATTCAATTTCCCTCCCTTTTTGTTCTGATGGCACGTGAAATAAAGAATAGTATAGCTTTCAAACTACTGCACTTTAATATATATTGTCTTTAAAAAATTCTTCTTGGTTTAAGCAGGAGTTCCATGGAAATAATAACCATGAAATAATTAATGATTTTTATACTGATCTTGCAGTTCTTGGAACATAAATGTACCTAAAGATAGATGATGCTGGTGTATAGGTGTGTGGGTGTGTGTGTTGGGGGGGGAGTTGTCTTAGGACAATCAGGACAAGTAAGTTAGGATAAGATGTGGGGCATTCTGCAATTAATAAAATTATAAAAATATGATGAATCCAAAGTTTTCTGAATTATTTGACCAGAATATATTTTTTAAAAGCTTGATTAACATCTTATGGACACAAGTTTTTAATGGGATAGTGTTTTTAAAAAAGCAAGAGGGCGGCAAAAATGGTGGAATAGATGAACACTGCACCTGCTTCCTTCCATGAACACATTAAAATTACAAATAAATTAAAGAACAATCAACCCAAAGAACCATCTAAGGTCAACCTGAACAGAAACTTTATAAATAAAGATATAAAGCAGAAGCCAAGTCAAATCTGGAGGGCCAGAGAAGTGAAATGGGCTCTCCCCAAACCTCCCTGCAGTTGTTGAAAAACAGGAGGGATATCTCCACCACAGATGTTCCCCCAGGAAAAGTGAGGGACCCCAGTCACATACCAGGCTCCCAAACTGGAGTACTGGTACCACCAGGAAAAGGAGCCCCCACAACATCTGGCTGTGAAAAACTGGAGATTCTGACCACTCAGGTGGGACAGAAGGCTGCGGGAAACCCAAATGTCCTCTGAAAGGGCCTGCGCACAGACTCACTCACTCACAGGCACTCACCCTGGGATTCAGTGGAGGGAAGGTGACTCAGGTGGTGTCAGAGGCACATAGGAGAGCAGACTGAGGTGTGTTGCTTGGAGCAAGGGCTGGAGGACAGACACTATTTTCCCTATGTGTTGTTCTCCTGTAGTGAAGCCGTCAGGTGGGTTGAGCTGTCCTGTGTTGAGCTGTCCCCCGTACAGCCAAATCTGAATCTGATTGGTCTGGTAAGCTCCACTATTCCATCCTGCTGACTCATTGGGACCCCAACTGTAATGCAGGGACTCAGCTCCCACACACTGCACAAGAACGCAGGATGTGGCTTGGCCAAAAAGGAACACCCACAGAGCCATGGATAGGGGGTCCACACCACTATACTCTCGTTAGCGGCTGGGCTGGAGATACAGGAAACAGGCTCCACAGTACGCACAATCCACTGTCCGCCTCTCTGCCAACCAACCCCCACTTGCTAGCTGCAATCTGCACCTGCTAGCCCAGCCACAGCAGTTATATTAGTGGCTAATGGCTAACTGGGTACCACTGATGGCCAACTAGTCACAGCTGATGGCCATCTACTACCCGAGCCAGCACCTTTCCACGTGAGATCGAGAGCCTGGAAATTGCTCTCCTGGCTCTTTCCCCACAACACCCCACCCAGCTCCCCTAATGCCAGTGCCACTTTCTCTCCAGCAGTAAGCCCCGCTTACATTGCACTCTTTCTTGGGAAACTATCAGAGTCTACTGGCCCCATGCAGGCACCAACAGGCATCAGTATGCTCTGAGACTTTTGTTGAGCAGCTCCAGGCTCAGCACTGGCACCAAACCAGAATCTACATAATCTGGTGAACATAACCCTTCTCATTCTAGTGACTCCCTGAGGCCCTGCCTCACCCAAACTGCATACCGCATGAGGCTTTATCAGTGGCTCTATCTTAAGGGAGTTGCCAAGTGCCAGCAGGCCTCAGTGTGTTCTGGCTTTTGGGGAGCTAACCCAGGCCCACTTCTGGTGGCAGCTGTCCTCAGTTGGCAGCATGGCTCTCCCATGCACCTTCAGGTTTAGCACAGAGAGCAAACAACTGTGGATTAATTTGTAGCTCCTACCAGGTAGTCCTCAGCCAGAGTCACAGGCAGTGGCTGACCTGCACCAATGAAGCCCCTCACAAGAGGTTGCAGAACCAACATACGTCGAAGTTGCCTCAGACAGGACAGAGCTCTGCCCAATTAGACCCACAAGTGGCACACACAAAGGGTGTTCTCAACAGGCACCCAAGACCACTGGGGTGAATCTCACTCAGTGGGGTAAGCCCCCACCACATAGCAGCTCGTAAACTCTAGACCCAGCCAAACCCCACAGCCAATCAGCCTGAGGGTCAATCTCAACCACTGACTTGCCAATAGCAATCAAGTCTCAACTACTACAGGACAACACACACAACCCACATAATGGACACTCCTGGAGCACCTGAAGCAGGTGCCAGGGCCCCACAGGTCACATACTACATAAAGGCACCCAGCCAAGACTGGGAGACGTGGAAGAGCTACATAACACACAGAAACAAACACAGAGAGGCAGCCAAAATGAGGACACAGAGATATATGAAAGAACAAGAGAAAACTCCAGAGAAAGAACTAAATTAATTGGAGGCAAACAACCAGATACAGAGTTCAAAACAATGGTTATAAGGATGCTCAAGGAACTTAGTGAGAACTTCAACAAAGAGATAGCAAGCATAAAAAAGGATATAGAAACCATAAAAAAGAACAAGTCAGAAATGCAGAACACAATAACTGAAATGGAGAATGCTCTAGAAGAATTTATCAGCAGACTAGATGAAGCAGAGGATCGAATCAGCAATTTGGAAGACAAGGTAGCAGAAAACACCCAAACAGAATATCAAAAAAAGAATCACCCCCCCCCCAAAAAAAAGAGAATTGTTTGAGACCCCAACATCAAGTGTAACAACATTCTCATCATAGGGGTGGCAGAAGGAGAAAAGAGAAATCAAGGGATAGAGAACCTATTTGAAGAAATAATGACTGAAAACTTCCCTAACCTGGTAAATGAAATATACATACAAGTCTGTTGTGGGGGCAGAGCCCCAGAAAGTAGTTTACAGGCTCTCGGCCTCACGTGGAGGGGTGCTAGTTCAGGTAGTAGATGGCCATCAGCTGTGGCTGATTGGCCGTCAGCTGTAGCCATTGAGCCATTAGCCACTAATATAACTGCTGCGGCTACGAAGGATAGCTGAGGAGAGTGGAGGAGAGTGGAAGAGAGTCGTCGGTGGGTTGCAGACAAAACGGACAGCAGGTCGCACGTCCAGTAAACCAAGCCTCCAGTGAGACCGTAGTGGTATGACTCCCCTACCTATGGCTCCGTGGGTGTTCCTTTTTGGCCTCACCATATCCTGCGTTCTTGTATGGGGAGCGGGAGCAGAGACCCCGCAGGCCTCCCCGCACGACACTGTGAAGCTCAGAGAGTTCCAAACAAGATGAACCCATGCAGGCCCACACCAAGACACATTATAATTAAAATGGTAATAGTTAAAGACAAAGAGAGAATTCTAAAAGCATCAAGAGAAAGGCAACTAGTAACTTATAAGCAAGCTCTCATAAGATTATCAGCTGATTTCTCAACTGAAACTTTTTAGGCCCAAAGGGTTTGGCATGAAATATTCAATGCAATGGAAAGCAAGGATCTATTCTAAAACCAAGATTACTCGACCCAGCAAAGCTATCATTTAGACTCGAAGGACAGATAAAGAGCTTCCCAGACAAGAAAAAGCTAAAGAAATTCATCACCACCAAACCAGTATTACAAGCAATGTTAGAGGAACTTTTCTAAAATGGGAAAATAATATTAAAATTATGAATAATCAGTGGCAACAGCTATATATCTATTAACAGTTATGTTCAATGTAAATGGATTAAAAGCTTCAATCAAAAGACAAAGGAGCTATGAATGGATAAGAAAACAAAACCCTCACATATGCTGCCTACAAGAGACTAACTTTAGATTGAAAGACACACATAGATTGAAAGTAAAAGGATGGAAAAGATTATTTCATGATAATGAAAACAAACCAAAAAAGCGGGAGTACAATATTTATACCAGACAAAATAGACTTTAAAACAAACAAAGACTATAACAAGAAACAAAGAAGGACCCAGTAATCCCACTTCTGGGTATTTATCTGAAGAAACCCAAAATGCTGCTTTGAGGAGATGTACGCATCCATATGTTCATTGCAGCATTGTTTACAAAGGTGTCTGTCGATGGAAGAATGGATGAAGATGAGGTGGTACATATATACAATGGAATATTGCTCAGCTATGGAAGGGAATCAGTCTTTGCCATCTGCAGAAGCATGGATGGACCTGGAGGGTATTGTGCTGAGTGGAGTGTCAGACAGAGAAAGACATGCAATGTGATTTTGCTTATATGTAAAATTTAAAGAATGAAATAAACAAAAAAAACAGGAACAAACTTGTAGATACAGAAAACATTTTGATAGTTGCCAGATGGGAGGGGTGTTGTGGTATGGGTGAATAAATGGGAAGGGATTAAGAAGTATAAATTGGTTGTTACAAAATAGTTATGGAGATGTAGGGTATAGCATAAGGAATACAGTCAATAGTATTGTAAAAACTATGCATGGTGTCAGATGGGGCCTAAATTTGTTGGGGCGATAGATAGGATGGGGCTTGGGGGCAGGGTGAAAAAGGTGAATGGATTAAGAAGTACAAATTGGTAGTTATAAAATAGTACTTGGGATATAAAGTATAGCATAGGGAATATAGTCAATGATATGGTAATAACTATGTGTAGTACCTGGTGGGTACTAGACTAGTCTGGGGGATCACTTCTTAAATTATATAAATGTCTAACCACTATGCTGTACACTTAAACTTAATATAAAATAATATTGAATGCCAACTGTAATTGAAAAAAATTAAAAAGGGTGGAAAAGGTAAAAGAAAAAAAGAAAGAAAGCGGAATATTTTCCTAAACATTCTTTCTTTTTCAATATAATGAATTGTTTGATTGCTGATTTTGAATGTCTGAATGGTAATACTACTTTAAATGGATTAAAAACATAAAAGAAATGAGTGTTTTAAATTTTCTTTGGGTAGTATAGTCTAATTGGTAAAATGTTGGATAGTGTTTCTGTCCTCTTTATTTTCCATTTCTAATATAGAATCAATTAAGAGTAAGCAGTTGGAAATAATTCTTAACATAATTCTGTGATCCCTTTTATAATATAGTTAATGTAATTCCTCCAAGTAAATGGATATCAATTTCAGTAAGTTTCCTAAATGGAGGGTACTGGATGAGGCCTTTCATCCTGCCCATTTAAAATTGACAATTAAGTACATAAGAAGTGAGTGGTGATTTTATGAGAACCCTACAAATACCTGGCCAAGTCAACTGCTTTTTCTATAGTCATAACTTCTTTTTGTTTAAAAATATGAGGAATACATTCTGTTCATTCCACTCCATGCAATTGTAACAATTAATTAAATATATAATAGTATCTAATATATTCACATAATTATATATATATATATGTAAAATTAATTTTACACGTAATATAAATAATAGCATGTCTGTATATAATTTTCTTTGCCTTTTTCAATTTAATAGAATGGAAAGCAATGCTAAGCAACAAGAGTGACATAGTTACATAGTAAGCATAGACTAAAGACTGATTGAAAATGACAATATTCATTTGTTCAGCAAATATTAATTATCTAGTTTGTAAGCTCTTGGGACTTCAGTGCTAGATGGAGGAGCGAGCAATAAAGAAAATTCATGAGTAAGTTTTAGAGCATGTTGGAAAGGCAAAAATGTTTTGGAAAAAAAAATAAAGCAATATAAAGGGGATAGAAAGTGCTGGGTGAGAGGTAGTCATATCATATATGTGTTTGTTAATGAAACTTCAGCAGTATTGCATTGTGAAATAATGTTTCTTAACATAATGTTGACTCTCCTATTAAATATATATGTATATATATATACACATATGTGTGTTTTTATGCATTGTATATTATACATATTTTAATATATTTTATATATGAAACAACAACTTTCGTGAGAGACTTAATTGCATCTCCTGAGGTCACATGATGAACTTATTTCATATTATTTATTTTATATCCACTGATATTTTTATCTCCTGTTTATTTTATAGTAATGATATGTACTCTAGTGTGTGAATTTCACTTCCCTTTATCTTCTTTATTCTTCTAAACCTATACACCAGTTTTAATACCTCATATATTTTTATTATTGCTTTAATCTCATTACCCTTATTACAAAATATAAATGCTTTGACATTATTTTAATGCAAAAATCATTTAAAATATTCTTTTTTACATATTTGCAAGTTCCATTGTGAAATCAGAGTGAAAAATTTAATGTGGTGATACATTAATGTTCACGCTGGAACATTATTGCTTGCCACTGCTCCAGGTGAAACGATTTAAATTTACATAAATTTGAAAACATTTTATTCAAAGTTTGTTTCTATTAGGTAGTATAAATTGTAATTTCCCAAAAAAAAAAGTACACTGGATAATAATTTTGAAGAAATAAATGCTATTTATTATCTAATGGTGTTTTTTTTCAATAAATAGTCAATATGCTTAAATTTAAATGAAATATAGAAAACTATGTTGCAAACAAATTTAAATAAAAAATGAACATACAGGATATAATGAAGTATTTTTTGTATTTTGTATTTATGTTTTAAGTAACTTGTATTATTTATCTCTTCTTTTCCAAAAGTAACAATGTCCAAACTTGCTTAGCATTACATCTCACAGGAAATATAGTCTATTCATTCATTTATACATGTATCAGTTAACAAAGTATGGCATATTATTGAATATACCATAATCCATGATTCTGCCATTTGCTGTGGGTACAAAACTTAAAAGTTCTTCGAACCTAGTGGTGGCGACAGACAAATGACAAAATTTTCACCACACAGTGGAAAGCGCCAAAAGAGGTATGCCACATCTGTGATGTGGGCCCAGAGGAGGAAATGCCTACTAAAGGCATAAGGGAAGGCTTCAAAGTATATCCAAGAGTCCTGGAGGTAGATAAGAGGGTGTGAGAAGGGCATTCCAAGCACAGCGAAGAGCATGGACCACAAAGTAGAGGCACGCAATCCAGGGTCTAGGTGAGAAATTACCTTGCAGATTGTTCTAAGTTGTGTGGAAAGTATTCTGTAGGAAGAATGATGACAAGCAAGTGTTATGGCTAGAAGGGGTGTTAGAAATATTGCTGTGACAACAACCTGGAGAGTAATTGAGAAAGTAAATGAAGATATGGTGGTTATTAGGTTATTTTAATAGTCTAGGATAGAAATATTAAGGAACTTGAATTTTAAATCAGTGGTGGCATGCTAGTGAAAAATAGAGTGTGGGCAAGCCCAAGAGCTACAAGTGGCAAAACTTGATGTGGTGATGATGGAAAGAACCATAGAGTACTTTCTCATAGTCTAGTGTGACAAAGTGGGTAGAGTACCATTAATACAGATACAGAATATAGGAGAAGGAAAAGGTTTGTGGAGAAAAGGGATGAGTGCAGTTTCAGATGTGAGGTTTTTGAATTTTCTATGAGCTATTCAGGTAAAGATGGCTAGGTCCTAGGTATACTTAGCTACCCTGACTTTGGCTCTTGGTCAAGAAAAAAGGTCAAAGAAGTGTCCCCTGAGACTGTAGCTGTAAGCTTGCACAACTAGGATTGGAATTGAAAGTCACATGATTTATCTGTCCAAAAAAAAAAAAAAGTCATAAATGTAGTTGATAGTAGCCCTGGTGATATTGCCCCCGAAAATTTAGTAGAGTGGAAATGATAACTTCTCTGGAAGGACTTTTTTTTAACATAGGCTTCACATTTAACTTTATCTCAGATACTTTCAAGAACAGGAACTCACAATTTAAAATTAGTAAACATGTAGCAAGTTATCGTTGATGAAAGTTAGTAAAAAACATACTGAATTTGACCAGCAAGAACTGTAAATACAAAGTACAAAATAGGTAAGTTTTAAAAATTTAAATAAATGTGTCAGACCTGCCCTGCATCGTGCCTGACATTGGTTTTGCCCACCTTTTACTCCAGCCCTCAGTGTGGTAACCAGCTTTTAATTGTTGCAACTTGAATGTGTTCCATTTTGGCTGAATGACTTCTCTGTCAATTGTGGAATACCTGCACATACGCACCTGGCATGTTTTCTCGTATATGAAAGTGTGAGAGCAGGTTTTAACCAATTACTGAGCTAGTAAATAGATGCTCCCTTCTCAGAGGAGACAAGCAGTTCAGAAGGTCTGAGTAGGATCAAACCCCAATTTCCCACAGTAGTGGCCACATTAATGACACAGACTTTTATTGGCTTCCTCTTTCAAACTTTTCATTTCCTAATGTAAGCTCGCTTCATACAAGTCAATGTTTTAGGCTTTGCTTTCTGAGGAAGAGAAGGAACCCAGACTCTGCTTTCTGTGGTGAAAGAGCAACTCAGACTCAGATAGTTGAGACTATACATGACCCTAAAAAACAAACACTCAGGATGAAATTTTGGAACTGTCATTGATGAGAAAATGTTCAGTGGCGACAACCCCTGGCACGCAGTAACACTGTAAGTACTAAGACTCTCACTGGTGAAGAAAGATGAAATGCAAGTGGAAGCTTAGGCAGTGGCAATGACCCTTGAAAGAATGAGGACAATGATAATTATAAGGATTGTGGAATTTGTTGGCTTTTGTTATCTGCGTTAGGAGCTTCAAAAAAAAAGAAAATGATAGACTCAGGTTAACAGACTCTCATTTCAAGATGTGCTGTGAAAGTAAGAGGGTCTGTAAGTCAGTGATTAAAAAGCCCCTTATCTCATACAGCCATAGAACAGATAGTGATAAAAAGCAGGCTGAGAACTTAGTTGTAAGGTTAACAGAATGACAAGGAAGACAATGCAAAATATCCAGAGTCCTTTGTTAATTCAGCCTCTAATAGACAAAGACTAGTAACTTCCTACGTGGCTCGGGGATATTTGGTGAATAAGCCAGGAAACCTTGAACTACAGATTCTTCTGAATCTCGAACTTGGCTTTCTGATTTGGAGAACCTGGGAAGACCTTATCTGGGGCAGGTGTCTCATAAGATGTGTATGTCTTCCTAAAGAATTAGTCCTGCTTTTCCCCTACCTCCTCCAGACCAATAACCTGGACCAGGTCTCAGGATAGCCCAAGCAGGGAAATATTGACCCTGTTCTGAGAGGAAGAAGAATGTACAGCCCAAAATCATAAGATGTGCACCAGCAGGATTGGCAAAAACGTTTGGTTGAGAGGCGCTTGAGAGCCGTGGATCAGAGAGGCTATTAATTGATGTGAGAATACTTTCCATGACTCAGGGGTTAATGTCCTGCCATATGATGTTCAGATGGTTCCCTGATGTTTGGAAAAGCTTCTGGCCTAAGAAAGTGAAGTAGAGACCTAGAAGATGCCGTGGCAAAGTGCTGAGAAGGAATCAGAAACCTCAGGGAAATGACAACTTTACAATGGACTTACTACATGAGATCAGAATACCCACCACCTAGGTTCCCAGGAAAGTCCAAAAAATTCCTTTCACTAATTCAATAAGTTAATAAGGAATTCACAGGCAAAGAGGTGTTTCTTTTCGAAAATTGGTGGCGGGTATCCTCTAAGGTTTAGTGTTGAGAGTAGCATGTGGTGCATGATATTGGGTTCCTTAGTAATTATAGGAATAATATTTCAAGTGGCAGAAGCCAGGTTGTGACAATTAACCAACATAAACAAGATAGATATAATTATTTTTAATGATAGCAGGACCAGCGTGTCCAGAAGGGATCTATGGTGACAGCTGAATGCTTGTGGTATTCTTAGGGCTTACATAGATAAGCACTCAAGGGTGTTCCTTGACTTGTGTAACCAGAAAAATATTGAGAGCTCACGAGGTGAATGGTAAATTCAGCTGTTGCAATGGAAAATCAGGACCCTCCAACAGGTTTCAGTTCTGAGCTAGTTCTCTGACTCAGCATTGACTGAAGGGGAGACTGGGTCCTGTTGAGTAAGTGTATATGACTCAAATACGTATGACAAATATTCTCCCAATCTTTTCCTGAATGGACCTGTGGCTATTTACTAGATTAATCAAGCACTGGACAAAGAGATTCTCAGCTGAAATATTAGGTGAAATGGATACTAGAGGACTCACACACCATCCTGGTTCCCTGTGGTGTAGAGGCTTGTGTTGGCCTTGTGGAGGCCAGATGACAAATGGAAACCTGACCCAATTTGATCTCACATTGATCCAATGGACCTGGGAACCACAAAATAAGTTGGTAGATACCAATGTAAATGGTCTATGCTCTCTAAAGAGTAGGGACTATCTAATTGTATTAATGATACACAATTTAATTATACATTATTTGTAAAAGACATAGCTAAAGCAAAAGAACTCAGCAAGGCTGACAGAAAAAGCATTAGAGGCAAATAGGCAAAAAATTAACCAAAAGAGACCTGGTGTAATTATATTATTATTAGACAGAATAGACTATAGGGCAAAATTAAAATATTACAAAAATTACCACAGTCAAACATTCCCAACATAAATACAATTGATTAGGAAACGACAACAACTAAATAAGCATATCTTTGAAAAAAATTCTAAATAACTTACAAGTCAGAAAGCAATCTGAATGGAAGTAAGAAAATTCCTAGAAACTAAGGCATAAATAAATTATTACTTATCAAAACTAGTGGGATGCTGCTAAATTATTACTTATCAAAACTAGAGGGTAAGATACAAGATTGAATGCTAATATTAGATAAGAACGGAATAAGTTTTAAAAAACCAAAATAAATTCAAAGGAGCTAGAAAGATGGAAATGCAAAAATAACTATAAAAACTAATGAAATAGTAAAGAAGCCTACGGTAGAGAGATCAACAAAGTCAAATGGTAGATCTTGGAAGAGACTGAGAAATTAGATCAGGGAAAGACATGAATAAATATTAGAAACGAAGATACAACTATAGACAACAGCAAAAAAAATATAATAAGAAAATGTTAAAACCATGTATGTCAGTATATTTGAAATATTAGGTGAAATGGACAAATTCCAAGAAAAAAGAAAAATTAGCTTAACTGAGAAAAAAGGAAAAGCCTCTTAGTATCTCTTCTTTATTAAACATTTTTATTGGGATTTCAATATTTTTCCAAAAGGAAAGAATCAAGGACATTCAGCTCTACCAACATTCATGGAAAAATAAAACCCTTTTGGAAAGTAAGATTCAGTGCCAAATTTATTCTGATTCTAATAATAACTTTATTATCAAAACAAATAAGAAAAGTACAAGGAAAAATTTTATAGGCCCATCACAATAATGAACATGGGTGCAAAAAAAAAATGAGTCCTAAATATTAGCAAATGGAAGCCATTAATTAAAAAGAAAAGCATAATGAATCATAATTAAATTGTTTTTTCTTTTAAGAATGTGAGGTTTTTGGTTCAATATTAGGCAACTGACTACTGTAATTTACTAGGTAAAAGATTAAAGCAGAAAAATACATATCTTCTCAATAGATTCAAAAAAAATTTTTTGAAAAATTCAATAAGGATGCATGATTAAAAAAAAGCAAACAATTTTATCAAGTCAGGAAGAAAAGAAAACTGCCTTAATTTGATAAAAAAAAATCTGCATGAGCTGCAACAAAGTGTCATATTCAATGGGGAAATGTTAAAATCATTTACTCTACAATCAGTAAGAAGGATGTCTCTTCAGCATTATATTGGTGGTCCTAGTAACACTAATGTCATGGATTAAATAGTGTCCCCTCAAAATCCATGTCCATCTGGAACCTTAGAGTGTGATCTTATTTGGAAATAGGGTCCTTGCAGATTAGTTAGTTAATTAATTAGTTAGTAATTAGTTAAGGATTTCAAGACCTAATTACCCTGGATTTAGGATGGACTCTAAACCCAATGACTGGTGTCTTTATAAGAGAAGTGAGAAGGTGATTTGGACACAGAAAGTCATAGAGATAAGGTGGCCATGTGAAGATGGAGATAGAGATTGGAGTTATTCTGCCACAAAGCCGTGAACATCAGGAGTCACCAGAAGCTGGAAGAGGCAAGGGAAGATTCTCTCCAAGTGCCTTTAGAGGGAGCGTGGCCTTGCCAATATCTCAGTTTTGGATTTTTGGCCTCCGGACCTATGACAATAAATTGCTGTTATCATTTTTTTTAAGGGGGGAGCAGGGTGGTAGGTGAGGGTAAAAGGGATCAAATATATGGTGATGGAAAGAGAACTGACTCTGGGTGTTGAATATACAATGTGATATAGAGATGATGTATTATAGAATTGCACACCTGAAACCTATGGGACTTTACTAACCATTGTCACCCCAATAAACTTTAATTAAAAAAAAAAAGTTCTGTTATCTTAAGTCATCAACTCTGTAGTAATTTGTTATGGCAGCCCTAGGACACTAATACAACTAATAAGAGAAAAAATATGTATAAGAATTGGAAAAGAATAAACTGGCAGTTGTAAACCACTGATGATATGATAGTCTACAAGGAAAACCTCAATCTATATATAAATTATTAGGAAACATAAGAGAGTTTTGCAAATTTTCCAGATATGAGCTAAAGAGCAAATTATGTTTCCTTAAACCACTATTAGTGAAATAAAATTAGCAATTAAAAAAGATACTATCTTTGCTGGAACAGAAAAATAAGGTTCCTAAAATATATATATATATCTTCTTTTATTTGGAGAAAATTATAAAAATGCAGTGGAAAACAGGAAAGAGGACCTCAATTAATGGAGAGACATACCTTATTGATAATTGATAAATAGAAAGTTGTCAAAATTCCCTGTATTCATCTATAGATTCAAAATTATCCTAGTCAAAATCTCAAAATAATTTTTTATAGAACTTAGCCAGTTATTCTAGAATTTATTTAGAATATTAAAGAATCAAATCTCTTTAAGAAGAGCCAAGTAGAGGTGAATTTGAGGCATATTTTAATTTCAAATTATGGTATTGGTGAAGGGATAAGCAAAGATATTAATGGAACAGAATTAAGAGTCCCCAAACAATTAGTTCATTGAATATGAAAAAATACTTATGAATCAGTAAGACAAAGATAAATACGTAAATATCATTACTGTTAAAAGACATAAGTAGACATTCTGCAGAAAAAAACATTAGTGGATCTCAAATATAAAAACAGATCTTCAATCTTATTAGGAAAAAAGGGAAATGCAAATTAAAAGTACAATATGATGCCATTTCACACCCTACTGATTGGCATAAATTATGACAATATCAATGTTTCATACATACATGTACACTGCTAAAAGGAATGTAAACTGGTCTAACCAATTTTGAAAACAAATTTTCTGTTACCTTGTATTTAGGAAAAACTCAGTTTCCTCTACTCACACTTAGAACATTTATGGCATTAGATCTGTGTTAGTGGGGATTTTTCCCTACACCGAGCAATTCTGCAACACCAACTGGATGTCCTACAGTTTGGTTTAGTTCTGACACTATCTACCTGGAGATAGCATCAGATCCCACAAGCAGAATGGCTCAGTACCGCAAGACGGCCCCACCAAACACACACACACACACACACACACACACACACACACACACACACACACACACTTTAGATGCCAATCACAAGTCTAGGTTGTTACCTGTACTTCTGACTGACTGGCTGAAAATCAGAGGTTCCCACAATCCCCTCCTCAGGTTCAATTAATTTGCTAGAATAGCTCACAGAACTCAGGAAAACAGTTTACTTACTAGATTACCAGTTTATTACAAAGAATATCAAATGATATGAATGAACAGCCAGATGAAGAGATACATAGGAACTTCCGTCCTGTGGAGTTTGGGGTGTGCCATCCTAAGAGCACATGATTGTGTTCTTATTCACCAACCCAGAAGCCCTCTGAATCCCATTATTTGGGGATTATTGTGGAGGTTTCATTACACAACCTTCAGCCCCTCGTCCCTTCCTGGAATATGGGAGGTGGAGCTGAAAGTTCTAAGCTTCTAACTAAGGTTTGATCTTTCTGAAGCTATCCAGGAGCCCACCAAGAGTTACCTCATTAAACAGAAAGACACTCCTATCACTCAGGAAATTCCAAGGGATTTAGCTCTGTGTTTAAGATGAAATATTAGAACAAAAGATGCTCCTACTGCTCTTATCACTTAAGAAATTACAAGGGTTTTTGGAGCCCTGTGCCAGGAACCAAAGGCAGAGACCAATTTATGTATTTTCTATTATTTCACACCTACTACGGTTGATTATGTACATACCTTATAACTCAGCAATTTGATTCTTATTTAAAATACCCTACCAAATCTTTAGTACCAGGTTATATGCATAAGAATATTCAGTGATGTTGTCTGTAATAGCAAATAATTGGAAGCAATCAATAATATTGGCCAACACTAAATTGGATAAATAAATTATGATTTATTTTCATTGTATTGTAGTGAAAGTGAATGAATGATATCTGTAAATAGCACCATGTAAGAATCTCTCAAACACAAAGATGAGTGAACACAAAAACCAAACAATCATTAAAAAGAACCACTCACTTATAATAACTACCAATCTTTCTATTACACATGCTCTTTATTTATTTTTATTGTCTAACTGGCCTGCTTAGAAGAGTACTATGTTGAATAAAAGTGGCAAGAGTGAACATCTTTGTCTTATTCCTGATGAAAGTTTTCAAACTTTTCTGTGTGGTGTTTCATTCTCATTTATCTCAAAGTATTTTCTAATTTCCCTTGTAATTTCTTTTGTGATCCATTTATTGCTTAAGAGTATGTTGTTTAATTTTCACAAATTGGTATCCTTCTGTTATGGATTTCTAGCTTCATTTTATTGTGGTTTAAAAAGATGCTTTGCATGATTTCAATCTTTAAATTTATTGAGACTTGTTTTACAATCCAATATATGGTCTATTATGTTCCATGGGCACTTGAGATGAACGTGTATACTGCTGTTGTTGGATGATAAATTCAAGAGATGTCTGGTAGATCTAGTTGTTTTTGTTTTGTTTTGTTTTTAATGGAGAAAACACAAGTATGTTTACATAATTGAGAGTTATGGCTCAGTGAGAATAAATAGTTAAAAAGTAAAAGACATAGGGGACATAATTGATGGCACAAAATACTCAAGGAAGTGAGAACGCATGTAAAATATAATACAGATGGCAGCGTTCACCTTGTGGAAGACGAGATGGACTTTGTCCTTTGGTAATGACAGAGAGTAAATGAGAATGAATTTAAAAATTGTATTTGGGATTGCTTGTAAGAATAGAAAGTTCAGTGTATGCATAGTTATTTAATTCTTTCAAAATATTGAAAAATGAAAGACATGACAGAGTTGAAAAGTTCTCTGACATTTCTAGCTTTGAAAATATTTACTGTGCTGTAGATTAAAACAGAATACAGATAAATATTAAATGGAAAGTAACAAATAGTAACTTGTCTAGATTTAAAAAATCTAATGTGGATGGTTCAGGTCAGATTTTTTTTTTTTTTTTTTTTTTTGAGGTGGGGTAGTAGGTAATTCTATTTTAGTGATCAAATATTAATTAGCTCAACGTCTCATGAGTATGTTTATTATTTTTTCACATACCTTGCCTCAAATAACTTCTGGGAAACTTAAATAATGCTTCCATTTTCTACAATTCTTTCTTGGTGCTTATTGGTTGCACCGCCAGTACACTCATAGGTCACCTCTTGTCTTATAATTGACTTCTCCAAGTTGATGCTATTTGTCCCAAGCATGGATATGGCTCCTGTTTTAATTCCCCCAATGACCACCATTTGCTATTTAACAAAACATTAAGAAGGACTTGGGGCATAATATGAAAAATATGTAGATATAGTATTTACATCTGTTATTTGAGATGGTCATCTTAAGGAACTAACTCCAACCCAGTCCAAGCCTAACCTGGAATTTCTGCCTTACTCCTTGAATTTCCTCATGGAATATGGGGAATGGCTTGAATTCCAGAAGCTGCAGATATTTTCCTGCCATGGAATCCAGGCACAGAAACAAGGGAAATTTGTCCATTTCTCTCCTCACCTTTGTGTGTGTATTATTTTTGAAGTAGAGTGCTGTTCCTTGGTTCCTTCTTTTTGACCTTTAAAAAAAAAAAGTTGTGTATGTTTATAGATATATTCTAAACTTGTCTCAGTGCAGAAAGATTATATTAGAATTTTAAAAATCACATCATTTGTGATCTGTAATTGGATCAGTTACAGGTAGGCATATGAGAAAAGGAGAGGGAGGCATCACCAGAAATGTAAGCTAACTGTGCCAAGGAGGTGCTATGAAGTCTTAAACTTTATTCTGAAATCAATGAAGAAATATTAGAGTGATAAGATTTAAGACTACTAACTCAATTCTGTTGGCAATGTTATATAAGAAAGATAGGGATATATGTGCTATTTTCAAAATTTTGTATTATTTTCTTCCTTACCTAAGACTCTGGGACATGACTACATCATGAAGAAAGATTTCCTGGCTTAGCTGAGAAAAATTATCCATATGAGTGTTATCTTCTGAGATACATGATAGTGAGCTAACTATTGGAGGAATGAAGATGTAGAACATATAAAATTCCATACCAATCTGGAAAGACAGCTTAAATGTATTATTGGGTAATTCCTCATGGTGTCACAGATAATGTCTTCCATGAATGTATTATCTATGTGATCATAAATACCTGATGAGACCTGGCTGGGTATGGCCGACTGGGATACATACTAGGTAGCAGATGTGAGAAGTTTATTAATTTAATGGACAGGAAGCTATCTTAGTTCAATTTTCTTTTTTAGTTATTATTGACATTGGATTTCAAAATTCTGAATCCCTTACCCCAAATTCCCTTTTCAATAATAGACATATTTGAAAATATCAAAAATGAGTCATTTTGGAATGTGCTACAATGAATTTCATTGATCTAAATTGGTCTTGAGAACATCCTTGAAAATTGAACATCATGAAACATGCAAAGAATCATGAAAAATGTTGGTGAAACTTCATAGCTGAAGAGTAGTTTCCACAGTGTTTCTGAGCTGATAGATTAGGAAATGAGATCTAAAATGAGTGACATAAAGAAGTGTGTGTTTTTTGACTTTATTTATTTATTTTTGTTTTTCAATTGCAGTTGACATACAATATTATATTAATTTCAGATGTAAACCTAGTGATTAGACATTTATATAACTCATGAAGTGATCATCACCCTGATACTGCTTTATTTTTTAACAGTAGCCATAATGAAGGAGTGCTTTTTATTCATCTAAAAAAATATATAATTTCAAATAATCCATTAACAAGTGATGTGAGAACTAAAGAGGAACAAGTAATAAATATCTTCAAAAAAAAAAAAAAAAGAGAAGGAAAATAATAGCTGTAACCTCCTTTGGAATCCATGGCTTCTGTAATATGCACTTACTTAAATACTTCCTTAAAGTGATTTGCTATCACAATATCCTAATGTGATATTTTTAATTATTCTACATTCTTAAAATTAGCATTTCATAGAAATTTAGAGATGAAATGGACCTTAGAGATAATATTATCCAAAGTGCCAAATCGTCATTTGTGTTCTTTTTCCTGGCAATGATTCCATTAACTTCGGATGTTCCATTTTCATCTGCTTGATATCTTCCCTATCATAGTTGGAAAGGAATTCAAGTTGGAATACCCAGTGACTCAATCCCTTACCAGGTGTTAACACACGGCTTTTTAAAAAGTATAATATGATTCAAATTTAGCTCATGTGTATATGTTGGTAAATTCAAGAGATATAGTCTATTAAACTTTATTTTATAGTAAGCATAATCTTTTGTTGCATAATAACCAATGCTTCATTTCTGCTTCAGAATAGAAACAATAACTTCTTTCACTGGGCTCCACACTTTCTTTAGATCTAATTAATACCCATATATCAATTCTGTCAGCCTTACCCTGGGCTTTCTAGACGTCTTGTGATTTCTTAACCTACAAGGCAAAAATTCTGTCCAGCCAGGATATTTCATTAAATCTTTAAATGCTGTGTGAGATGTTTTGGAGCTTCTGTTTAAAACTCTATACTAATGACTTAGTAATTGTTAAATGATTTTTCCAATAAAGTTTGAAATCAGTGATTTAAGGGATTCTACTTTATTTTGGTGGCACTGCCCAGGTCTATTATAGGTCAGAAACCAACTGGCTGTTCCAGTAGTTTTGAATAAAGCAAGGAAAGGAGACTTAATTATATAACAGTTTTAACTCTTAAATTATAATTCAATCGTAAAAAAAAAACACCACGATCTTTGTCAACCTTACCTTTGACATCCACTACAAATGGGTATTGATAAAATTACTTTTAGAGTAATTCTAAGATTAAAGGAATGATTTTTAATATCTCCATTTTTCAGAGAAAAATTTGTTGAGTAAAAACATTGTTAATATTTCCAATATCCTAGGGTCTTAAAATTATTTTTATAATTATTTTTGATAAATAATATGGGATATCATAGCCACCTCATCTACACTTCCCACCTTTTAAATCCTAAGCAATGGAACACAACTTTTCTTAACTATAATATTACAGTGTGAGCACAATTCTATAATGTTTCACAAATAGGGAAACTTGAACCCAGAGAAGTTAAATGACATGCTCGATCTCCCAAAACAAATCACCTTAATTTGGAACTTCTCTGCTGAGACATTTCAACAGTATTTTTATGATACCTTACTGAATTGTATTCAAATCACACTTCTATGTTTCTCCCAGAGATTATAAACGCCTCAAGGTCAGGACCTCATTGCCTTGCCCAAATTTGGCGTTATGTAAATGTTTGATGAGCTGATCTTAACACAAGCCTCTTTTAGAATTAAGGGTTAATACACAGCCTTTATTATAACAGCACATAAGTGGTATTTGGGTTCTTTGTTTGGAGATTCATAGTGTATACTTGTCAGTAAGTTTTGTGTGTGTTATCAAATATCGATGCTTGGGTCTTCTGCTCCTGCTGATTCCAGATGATTCTGGAGCATGTCCATTGGCATTATCGACACCGTGGGCCTTATCTTACCTTTTTTGTCTGAATGCATTTGACAAATAGCTGCTCTGTGTTCTAAGTCGAGCCAGCTTTTAAATTGGGTGTGGAAGGTATAACTGGAAAATTGGATATGGAAGAGACTGAAGAACTAAATTCAAAGGGCCCGTATGAATAGTTTATCTTTTCCTTTAAAAATGTGCCTTATATTGTTGTTGTAGAAGTTAATCATTATAGAGTGTTGGTTTCATCATACATGGAAAATATTTGTTTGAAGTCATTATCCAGAAGCAATACCTAGTAGTGTGCAATTGATTTTGATTTTGGTACATATCGGCCAATTTGATTTATGCTTCTAAGGCACATTATGATGGCAATATCTAATTGTGCAGGAAAGAATTAACATAGCAGGCCTGCTATCTTTAGAAAGCAAGATTGGTCCTTGGCTGGCATCTGGGAACTTGGATATTGGAAAGGCTTCCAATGTTGCTCACTGTGCCTAAACAGTTTTTGCAACAATATGGTTTATGCTGAACACCTGCTTTCCTTTTGGGAGTCTGGAATTTTGGTATGTATTTGGCAGCAGGCAGCTATCTGATCAGCTCCCCACAAAAATTCCTGGGCACTGGGTTTCTAATTAGCTTTTCTGCTGGCCAACACTTCACATGTGTTGTCACAGCTCATCACTGGAGAACCTACGTGTGTCTTATGTCACTCTGCTTGAGGAGGACTTTTGGAAGCTTGTGGCTGGTCTCCCCCGGTCTTTATCCAAAGTGCCTTTCCCTTTGATGATTTTGCATTGTATCCTTTCACTTTACTGGCTCATAGGCATGGCTCTGACTATATGCTGAGTCCTAGTAGGAGTGCTCTTAGTGAAATCAAATCTGGGGGTATTCTTAGAGACCCCTGACACATGAACTTGGAATAACAATTGTACTGGCTAACCTGTACATAGCATTTACTCTGTTTTAGGCATGTCCTAGGAACATCATATATATGAACTCATGAATTCCTCAATCGAAATAGATACTATTACTAATAGTTTTATTTTAATGATGAGGAAATCAAGGCACAGGGAAATATCTTGCCCACCTCTGGTAAGTTACAGAGCCAGGATGATAAGAAAAGGCCAACTTTGCAAAGAACTGAGGTGAGAGAATTCAGATCGGTGAGCTACAGACTCTAATTTTTGTTCAGTGTTTGGTTAATGATGATCAACTTGGATGTAAATTTTAAAATTTTATTTCTTTTTTAATTAAAAATGAAAAAATAAAGTAATCAAATTGCTCCTATGCAATGACTGCTGTGAAAACTCTAGGTTTTTACTTTCAACAGTGACTTCTTCATATCTTTCAATATTTGACACGTAAATGGATTTCCATCAAATAGACCATGCACCTGTGTTTTTTCTTGTGCCAAAACAGTTATGATTATGACATTTTCCTGCTTAGACTTCCTTATCAGGGAATAGTAAGAAAAAGGAATGTTTGGAAATGTACCCTAACATTTCCCTACAACCTTTTTGATTAATTCCTCTCTCTTCTTTTCTTCCAGAAACCAGCTCTTGGTTAGAAATTTCAGAGTATGCACATACATAGAATCCTCCAAAAAATGAGAATGAAAGTATTATGAGAAATGGAAAATTTAGAGAGTCTCACAGTGTCTCTCCTCAAGGTACTTACTCATTATAATGGGACAAATAGGAATATTTTCGTGGTGAAACCTGGTAGATACGACCTTAACCAAGTAATCAGTGTTAAGGGGACAAAAAGACATCGTGTGTCTTCTGACAGGATGCAATATCTGGACATAATTATGCTTTTAAGATATTCTTGCCAAAACTGCATAACCTGAATCTAATCAGGAGTGTACATCTAATCAACCGAAGTTAAGGGACACTACAAAATAACTACATGCTTCAACAACAGTAAAGGATTTCTGATAGACTGTTCCAGCTCAAAAGAAACTAAATTATATGTAATATATGATCTTGGATTGGATCCTGGGTTTGAGAAATGAAAAAATAAATAAATAAATAAATTCTACACATAGTTCATCAGTGGGGAATTTGGTGAAATTTGAATAAGATTGGTATATTAGAAATCATATTGTATTGCTATTAATTTCATAAATTTGATAATTGTACTGAGGTTATAATCTTGATTTTAGGAAATACACAGTGAAATATTTAAGAGTAAGGAGGTATAATGCCCACAACTTACTCTAAAGTGTTGCTAAAACTAATAAGTGTGTATGCGTATGGCAAGAGAGACAGAGAGATAGCCAATGATAAGGAAACATAGTAAATGCTAACTTTTGGGGAATATGGGTGAAGGATATGCAGTGATTCTCTGTACTACTTTTGCTACTTTTCTGTAAATCTAAAATTAATTAAAAAATAATTTTAATTAAAAAATATTAGGTTCAAGTAAGATGGGGCTCTATAGTTAAGGCAAAACCTTGGCGTTAAAGCAAAAACCCTGGATAGATATCCCTCACTCGGAGGCAGTTATTGTTAACCCATCTGGTTAGCCAGACAGTCCACACATATTTACCGAGTGCCCATTCCATGCCAGGCATTCTCCTATGAGCTAGACGTATGAGCCAGACATGAGTGAACTGAATGACCAAGATCCCTGATGTCGTGATGCTTATACTCCAGTGAGAGAAGATAGACAAAAACAAACACAAAATTCTGTAGTGCTTTCGAACTTGACAATAAGGACAAATAAAAAAATAGATCAGAATGAGAGAAACAAGTGTATAGGGAGGAGACAGTGGTTATTGGCACAGTGGTTGCATGTCTGGAGAACCATTTGACCTGTTCCTCAGTTAAACCCTCTACATTCCAGTGATAGCGTCTATTCATTTCAGACCCACAAATGACAGTACCTTTGCCATGGATAACCACAGCCACCCAGATAGCAGAATAAGTCACCAAGGCTAGACAGGTATCAATGTTTTTTTTCTTTCCACAGGTACCAATTTTGATTTATTTGGAAAATATGGCCAAGAGCAAGAAAGATAGCACTATTTCTTTGGCACTAACAAGTGCTGAAATTGGTCAAAGTTACAGAGGTTTGTAAAATTTTCAGTTCGGATATTTTCCCAAAAAACCTACTATTTTGGGAGAAGTATCCCAGAGTTTTATACTTTCAATGACCTAACTGCCCCCTTCTACATGCTGCACTCCTGCAGCCTCTGCCCACATTTGGGACCACTTGACCCTCTAAACAGGAAGGTTTACCCTCAGGTCATGGAACCATGGACCATCACAGAATGGAAACCCCAATTTAGTTATTCAGTTGACTTGGCATCAAGTCAAACTCATTGCACCCTGGTTTTAGTAACTGCGTTTTTGCCTTTTTCTTCGACCTGTATCAAAATTCTTCATACCCAGCTTTACTCAAGGGACTAGAGGCCTGTCTGCGCCTGAAAGACAGATTGATGTGGTTTCTGCTCCCTGCTGACCTAACAGCAACAAGAAATACTATTTTTCAAGTGTTTAGTATGTGCCAGACACTGTGCAAAGTCCCTTGTTCTCTGATGTGGGTGCCGTATTATCCTTGTTTGTACACAAGTAGGAAGCCCTGGAGAGCATGAGTTGACCAACCTTGCCATGGAGTTGGGTGTAAATCTAGCAGTCCACTCCAGAACTGGAGCATTTCTTTCACGATGACTTTATCTTTCCTGGATTTCTGTAGGATATTTTTTCTCATCTGTCCCTTCCCCCCCCTGCTTTGCCCATATCTGCTTCATTCCCCTCTTGCTAGATTTATAGATGTCCATGCAGGGTTGTTCTTCATTCTCCTGGGAAATCTTGCTTTGATTGATGGCTGTACTTTCTACTAAGGTCTGGTCCCCAGGACTTTATGCACCCCAATTTCTTTTTGAGGCCTTCCATTTAACTACCCAAACACAACATCATGAAACATCCTAGAACCAGTGTCTTCTCTCTGCTACCTTATAGTTGTATGAATAAAGCAAGTTAATCTTTCTTTTTATCTAAAAAATGAGGATGAAACTAGCTCACCAAGATGGAATGAAACTAATGAAACTATTGTAAGATAGTATATATGAAAGTATATATAGTGGATGTCACTAAATTTTAATATCTGTTTCTATTGCTGTGTGTGTGTGTGTGTGTGTGTGTGTGTGTGTGTGTGTGTGTGTACTAGATGTTTACAAATTGTATTTTTGTATTTGCAATAGATGTGTCTATACTGGAAATTGTTATATTACATATTACAATAGGAGTGTTAAAGGAACAAAATTTCCCCCCAGCTCATTATGATTTTGTGGGGAATTGGAAGAATTGAAGAACGCTTGGTTACTCACCTGGTTCCCAGACAGCTTTCCTCACCTGCACACCAGCAAGACACTGTGAACTTCATGAGGAGCCGTGGCTCACCTTGGGGAAGTGATTTTCAACACCAGCAGGACAGGCACCTTTCCAAGAAGGTATCTGACCATTTCTGTTGAGGTACGGAACAATTTGAAACACATCTCTGAACGTTCCTGGTGTACTCCTCGACTAAAAGAGAGCAGATAGTTCTTCTGAGGAAATTTATTAAAATCTGGATGGAGGGGTGCAATTGGAAAAGTCCCTGAGTTATTCTGATACCGTCCCTACAACCACATGCACAGTTTTCTAGGGGGTCTGTGCTCTGGCCAGCTGAAAAATTACTGTAGTGACTACTTGCACAATATAAATACGGCACAGCAGTTGAAAAAATTTTCATTTCTACCATCAACATGATAAATGAGTATCCAAAGTATGTCAGCCTAATGTTGAAATGATTACACGAGTTATATGTGGTTCCATTTTAAATTCATGTCTTGGATATCTTGGCACTCTAGCAATATAGTCCCTTTCCTAAAGCCATTTTAGAATCAACTTATTCTGATTAATTTTCAGGCAGGATTTTGCATATATATATATATATATATATATATATATATGTAATACATATACACATATACATACTTGCACACACACACATATGTGTGTGTATATATATTTACTTTCCTACATATAGAACAACTAATAAGTTTATATCAAATTATCAAAAACAGTGTACAGTCTTATCACATAATAGTATAACATATTTACCTAACATTTTATAGTCCATAGAAATAATCAGATTATATACATATATACACATATATACATATATATGTGTATATACGTATATATATATATTGCTTAAGTAGCTTACATTGATAACATACATACATGATATTTTAGTGTGTGTGAAAATATACGGCATTATGCCTGGTATGAAGCAAATATCAAATAAATATGATCTCTTTTCTCTCCTTTGTAAATGGAATTGAAGAAAGGTAATTGGGACTGTTACAAATATGATTCTGTTCTAACAATTTGAGTAAAGAATTGGGGAATATGATTAGTTTTGGTAGATCTTCAGAATGATAGATACATGGAGATGAGATATGGGAGGAAGTGAGATGACTAAAGACTAGAAATTTGAAGAGAAACTCAAGGCACATATAGACGAAGGCCAAGTTCAGGCTACACAGATAATTCAAAATGCTTATAGCTTCTCCTATAACTGAGCACCTCCTCCCTGCCAGACATTGGTAGATGCTCTTCTTTCCTTATCTTTTTTAACCCCCATAAGAACCCTATAAAGTAGGCATTCTTAGCCCTGTTTGGTAGAAGACAAAAGTGAAGTTCAGAGAGGTTAGATAACTGTCATGCAGGGTGTCATGTGGGGTCTCTGGTTCCGCTCCCCACATAAGAACGCAGGACACAGTGAGGCCAAAAAGGAACACCCACGGGGCCATGGATAGGGGAGTCATGCCACTATATTCTCGCTGGCGGCTGGGTTGGAGACACAGGAAGCAGGAGCCACACTATCGGCAACCTGCTGTCCACTTCTCTCTGCCAACCAACCTCACTTGCTAGCTGCAATCTGCCGTGCTAACTGCAATCCGCTCTTGCTAGCTCAGCCACCATCTTCTTGCTAGCCCTCATTTTTTGCTAGCGTAGCCACAGCAGTCATATTACTGGCCAATGGCTCATTAGTTACAGCTGATAGCCAACTAACCACAGCTGATGGCCATCTGTGGGGAGCCATGGTTACAGCTAACTCCGAGCTGTTTATGCTTAACCTGTTTCCTCCCCTGAGGCAATTGTCTCTGCCTGCACCTGGAGGGTGCTTGCAAGCTGCTATGGAATGTGGTGGGAGCGGCCAGTTCCCGGACACAGAAGGCTGATGCCTATCAGGGTAATTGATAGGATAATTACTTTTGAGAGTTTCAGTGAATTTTGTATCCTCTATGTAAAAGTTAAAGAATTTACATTTGCTAAGATAATGCATACTTTCATTGCTAAGTTGCATGTACTCAAACTGCTTATATTGGTGCAGTAAAATAAACTCGGGGGCTTCAGCATCACTGGGGTCCGATCGATCGCATCATCATGAATGTGTGAGTGTCTTTTATTCATTCCCACTCCCCCATTCGGGAACTGATCTACTTGTGGCGGCTGGCCCGTCACAGCCATCCAATCACAGTTGATGGCTATTTACTACCTGATCCAGCACCTTTCCACGTGAGGCCAAGAGACTGGAAACTGCACTCCTGTCTCTGTCCCCACAATAACTTACATATTCAAGCAGGTGCTCCACAAAGGGTGGTGTTGGAGTTCCAGTGTGGCGCATCCGCTTTAAAAGCCCAAAGTCCTTGCTCAATCCATCGTGCTACAGCACCTCACTGAGCCTGCAGTCCTCAGCAGAGATGGCAAGGAATAACACCTCGCTGATTTACCTGAGTAAGGTCTTCTGATTATAGGCCCTCCAAAGATATGGCACAGCCCCCAGGGAAGTGCTTCATTGCAGACCTAATCAGCTTTTCTCTCCAACTTCATGATATACCCTGTAAGCAAATACCTGCGCATGCGTAGCAACTCACTCTAGTTCTAGCCTTTTTAAAACACCCATGCTTATACCCCTGGGTAGCCCTTGAGTGAGTCAGCAGCCAGGAGGCTGGGGCCAATTGTAAAGCCCCTGGACCATTCTCCTTTTGACTTGCCTCATGGGCTCCACTATAACCTATTCTGAGTCTCTATTCTGAAAGTAATGGCATCTGGCCAGCTGTCCACCATAGCTTCTTCACAAAGCACTTTATCCAACTGAAGACCTTTCCTACCTCTCTGTTCTCATCATGTTGACCTGCATGTAGTCAAAACATTTTCTTTTTATGGTTAAATACATGCAGAGTTGCCTGTACGCTTTCCAATTGCTCATCTGTTTCTAAATACTGTGGTCAGTGATTCCTTTTTTGAAATCCATAACATTGCTGAACGCTCCCTAAACATAATAACTATCAATTCTATACTTACTTGAGCACAAAAGTTAAAAGATGAGCAAACAGTAAGTGATAAAAAAATTACTTACATGACTGTAACTATACCATAGTGTGTGTATTACTGTGTATAGATAACTGAAGTATGAATACATCCGTGTATTAGTTTCCTTATGTTGTTACAGCAAAGTACCACAAACTCAGTGGTTTAAAATAACACAGATTTATTATCTAACAATTCTGGAGGTCAGAAGTCTGAAAATATTTTGGTGAGGCTGTGCTCCTTCTGGAAACTCAAGGGGAGAATCCTTTTCCCTCCCAGGCTTCTCCAGGTTCTAGAAGCTTCAAGCATTCCTTGGCTCATTGCATTAACTCACTGACCTCTACTTTTGTTGCCACATGCCAGTCTCTGACTCTGACCCTTCTGCCTCTCTTTGATAAGAACCTTTGTGGTTACAGCGGATCCACCAGATAATCCAGAATAATTTTCTCATCTCAAGATTCTTATCTTGATCACATTTGCAAAGTCCTTTGGTCTCGTAAGGTGGCATATTCAGGGTATTGGAGTGTGGGTACTTTGGTGGAGCCATTATTCCACCCAAAATTATCAGGGTTAATAAAATTTTGGAACATTACACTAGTATAAAGATGATTAAAGAAAGAAGCCAAAAGTGCAGGCTCCGTTAACACCCAAAGGTGATACCACTATAGATCAGTAGTAGAAGTGCATTATTGGTGAGCTATGAACTGTAAAATATAAGGGGTTAGATTGTGCTTGCTCAAGTTGGATTAAATAGACTAATTAAAATAGTTTCATCATGAGCTTCTTTGATAAAGTTGATGACAGAAACTGAACTTGACGTGTCTGATTTATTGCTCGTGTATCATTATTATAAGCTAAACTAATACTATGTATATATACATATATCCCACTTACCTATACACATACATATACAGACCTATGAACACACACACATATGTATATGTATATACACATAAAAATTGTAATTAATATGTATGTGTATATATGAGTTAGGAATGTTCGAAACAAATGAAATTTCAAAGACTTTCTGCATGGTCTCCACCTAAAAAAACTGTAATCAGCCTTACGTTCTTTTGATACAAACCCTGTCATATGTTGCATCTGAAAACAAAGGAGGTGCAGTCTCAGAAGCATTTCAACACATCCATCTACCTGTAGGTCTCACATGTTCACTGAACGTGATTTACCAGCAGGTTGCTTAGTGGAGGCACATGTAACCTAGTGGACAATGCAGTGTCATCATGGTACTGGGCATTTAAAACTATTTCAGTGGTCCAGTGTTTGTTTTTCAAGTCAATGAACATGTATGCATGAAAACCTTCCATCCATATTTAAGGGTTATAATCAATCGGGGGGGGGGAGGGGATAATAAATGTGCCATTTTTTTTTTTTTAGAATATGACATATAAATACCTGAAACAAGGATTTCATAACAAAAGGGCAAGCTAACCTTACTAAATGCTGATTACTCAGTGTATAATAGAAAAGGAAATAAAAGCGTTTTTATAAAATGTATCAAATCCTAAGAGTGCTGTTAAACTCATTAAAGAAAAAATGAAGTTAGAGAAACTGGTCTTATTTTTTTTCACTCCCAGTAGAGTTCATTTCTACTTCAACAACTAAGCCAAGGTCACATTTAACTCACTTCAATTTCACCCAGTGCACAAGCTAATGTCAATAGTACAGCTGCCATGCAGAGCTAAAGACTGATGGTTAGACAAAGCCATTTACACAAGGCTGGGTCTTTCATCTTCTCTCAGCCAGTGACATAAGAAAGCAGTGAGGTTATTCTCAACTAGAGACGAAAACTGGCGTATTAGAAAGAATGTTATTCTCCTTAGCTGTCACACAAAGGATCTGAAGAAATGTAGAAATTTTTTTTCCCTCCCCCCCCCTCTGGTCATCTGGGGAGATCACAAAGTGACTCTAATAGCCTTCACTCTGAAATTTTCACATGGTTTAAGTGATTGCCAAGTCTGATATTTTCCATTTACACTTCATTGCCATCAGAAAAAGAAAAAAAAATCAATATACCTACCTACTCAAGTGTGTCACAGGATGAGCTTATAAAAGAAGACATCAGTCTTTTTAGGGCATGAAAAATATACTTATTCAAATATATCTTATTTAAAATGACATAAATTGCAGTGGTTAGTCAAGATTCGATTTCCTCTAAAATATAAGATTTAAAATATTCCTTGACTTGCCAGGAATCAGAATCCTTCAAATTGTTGATATGTACAGATGTACTTGTTTTCTGATGTAAGTCATTCTGACTGTATTTTATTTTAGTGCATTAGTGACTACATTTATTAATTTCACAGGAACTAAAGCACCGCATTTTATGAGACCGCACAAGGTAGTACACTTTTTTCTCTTCTCAGGAAATAATTTTATTTTCAACCTTACTTTCCTATTGTATGGATCCTTGCACTTTTAGCTTTATGTATTAGAAAAAAATGAGGATGTTTCTTTATATTATTCTAATAATGTTTTAAGAGTCTATTCTTTCTTAACTTATTTTAGCTATTAAACTTCTTTATGCAGAAAAGGTGTAATGAGTTCGGTGTAACATTGCAAATGCTTCTGTTAAAATCGGAGGTAATTTTAACTGTCAAAGGAACATCCATGTCAGATTGGTCTTTCAATTAAAAGAAGCCTCATGTCAAGTTTGAGTGCAATGACTATGTGTTATATACATATTCTGTGTTGCAGATATTTAGAATTCTTCCATTTCCATATTTTTTCCCCCTGAAATATGGTACAAAAGGGAAACTATTGGTGGCTGTGCCCTAGATTTCCTGAGTTAATTCTCTGCTTGAATGTCTTCCTCTCAGATCTCATGCATGTGTAACAGCATCATTGCAGCAGGGAACCAAGAAGACCAATGCAGTGCTTTCAAGTTTAGACACTATATTCAAATGTCATCTGCCGGGGAGTTCTGAAACAGTGATAAAATCTTCACCTTTCTACTACTATAGTGCCAACCCTCAGGTCTGCAGATTTTGCCTATGTTTATATCTGTTTCCCAGCCTTTCACCCTGAGCTCCAAGATGAGAATGGTGAGCCAACTACCATCCCCCCATCTTTCTCCCACTGCACAACCCCCACAAAAAAAGAGAAGGAAAGAGGCAAAGCAAAATTTTGTATCTGGGGTCACTCTTGGACTCAGTTCCCCATGTGGCAATGCAACACACTAACAATTTGAGTTACTGGGCCGTCCCCCACAGTTACAAGTATTTCAAGGTCAATTTATCAATTTAACAGCTTCATCTTCTTAATCACTAAACTTCTGTCTCTTTGAGCTTGTGCTGAAAGACTGTGGCTGCTAATTAAAATGGAGCTTTACTAGCAAGTACACAAATTAGATCCTGTCAGTAAGTTTATTCTAACTATTGGTCATTTCTAAATGCCTTTTTAATCCCCTAATTTTTACATTAAAATTCAAAAGCCTAACAATCTTAATCACCCCTACATCAAATTCATCATTAAGAACAGGAAGCCAGATGGTATAATTTTGATTTACCGGACTTCAGCGTGAATTAATGTACTGAGTGCCGATAATGAATACATCAAACCTGATATTGCAGAAACCTATGAATCTGGCATGTGAAATTAATAACACACTCTGCACAATGAAAGCATGTAAGCTCATATAAAACTGAGGAGTAATGGGCCCTTTTATTTTAAATGTTCTTTATTAGCCTTCTGTTTTGACTCTTAAGAAAAAGATGAGCCTTTTGTTTAGTAGTGTACTTGTCCATTGGACAACTATTTTTCCCCAATGTAACACAACATGAACAAAATTAGGATGATTAATAACAAAGCTTGTCTGGAGAAATTTGCTCAAAGGGTTCTTAGAATAGCTGCTGGTGCTGCATTCATTTTGGGAATTGTACATATTAGAGTTGGGAAATTTCTTTAAAACATCATGACCTATAAAATATTATGTTACTGTGGTCTGATTACTGGACCAATTATTCATAGTATACGAACCACTCTTATATATCAAACTTAAAAAAAATCAACAACAGACATATGCTGTTTTATCCTCTGTTGTTTCATTGTCACTAAAGATGCACTGTTTTATACCCAGGAATTAAATAGAACCCATATCCAGACACGCAAGTCACGTGTACAAAAGGATGCCCATAATGGGCCATTGCAGAGTTGTTCACCGCACAGAAATTATCCACATCTGAAATAAGTTGAAGCTGCTGTTTTGTGATAATGTTTGTTAATGTCTCTGCTAATTTATTTGCATATTTTCATAGCATATATTTTTATTTTTGTTACCTGCAGACAGTTCCAATTTTTATTAAGTATTAACAGGAGAAATAAAATATATTCATAAATTAAGTGAAAAATATATCTGCAATAAAATTAAGACATAAAATATCACTTTCAGGCAACTTTGAATTTGTGTAAAATATGGTTTCATCTAGTAGAGCAAGAAATATGTACTATTTTATCTGAATTTTTAAAAACACAGAATTTATTGAATCAAATTTTGACTGTTGTATAAGAATGCTCAGGTGTTTGTTTTTTATTATATGAGCAGCAAGATTACAAATCAGCTGTCTAACGGGAACCTGAAAATGGCCCAGTGTAATATGCTTTGTAAATGATCTTTTAAACATTTTAGGTGGTTTTGCCTCCTAGTCCTAATACATATCCATAGACAATGCAGAGGTCCAGAAATATGGGAGGGAACAATCTTTGCTTTGACTCAACAGTATCTATAATGGTATTTGAAGAAGGTTAGGATGCCTATTTTACTTTTAAAGTGGTGAGAGGTGACCAAATGCTGCAGGTTAACAACAGGAGCTGCTTTTCAGCTGCACGGACCTTCGTTTTTCACTGCTCTGTAGGTATACCAAATATTTCAGCAGCCTGTCTCTGAAATGAAGGCAGTGCCACAAATAGGATAATGTTCAAAAAAATGGTGCCAACCTTACCCTAAGTGCTATTTTCTAGATAACATTGCTCATTGGTTCAATCTGTACTCACACTTGTAAGACAGAATAGAGGATAATTTGTATCTCTTAGAGATACAGTGCTAAGATTTATTATAGAATGGGGAAGGGATGTATTAGTGCTTTATCTTAAGGGTAGGGAAAAATAAAAGCACTTTTTGGGCTCCTGGTATTTATTTTTGTGACTTAGCCTTCAAAAATTGTGCGTTTTAATAAAGATTAGGCTTTTAAGAAGTACACCTTTAAACCTTACATCACTTTGAATGGAATAAGTCGGTTATTTCTGGCTGAAAATTTTTCTTACTCCTAAATCTCTTTAACTGAAGCTCATTTGACAAACCTATTATAAAATGAATAAACGCAGCACTGTGTGATTTGTCCACTGTCAACATGTTAACACACTTTATTTGAAGGTAGATTGATGGAGGGTGGCTGAAAGAGTTTACCCTCCTGAGTTAAAGAATAGAAAACCCTTTTTTCTTAGTTTTTTTTTTCTTTTTTTTTTCTTAGAAGTTCACAAGAGTAGATATACAATTATCCTCGACTTGCTGATGCAAAGGAACAGAGCATTTAGTTTCTTGTCACTGTCTCTGAAATTCCTAAAGGTACAATTAGCATTTCATTTGACATAATGTTGAAAGGTTCATAGATTGATCTTCCCTAAAATGCAGCAAGAATTTTTTGAAATGCAAATTTTGACATTTATTAACTTTTATTCCAGATCTGTTTATAGACTGTAAAACTGTGCATACATTTAACTCGAAGAAGCTAAAAGGACAATGTTTAGGTGGATACTCTGTGTTATAATAAAAGTCTATTTTATTGTTTCAACAATGAAATTTTTATTATCAGAGATTTATGATATCAGCACAGCAGTTTTTACTGCATGATTCACAGTGTTTTTATAGATGTATATTCAACAAAACAAGGAGAGAAATTGTACTGCAGTGCTCTCTCTCAGGAGTGCATTTCCCCATTGAAATAATGTCAGCAGTTTTCCACCTTCAAAGCCCTGTGTTTTCAAATCAATTAACAATTCTAATTGTGCAGGAACAGTTGTTCACTTAGCTTGGCAAATGGGACAGGAAACATTATTTCCTTTCTTCGCCTAAAATGAAGACTTTAATCTTCTGAACCATATTTAACATATAAAAAAACACACAACTGAAAAGTTAGACAGTTTGAAAGTCAGTTTGCCGGTGCCGGCTTTCTTTCTGTGTGGCCTACATTCGTTTTCCAGTCTTCCTCAAGCCTGGAGTAAGAGTTTTACATCTCTGGGCGGACAAACCATCTTCAGATTCATTTAGATTTTTCTTTAATCAGATTTCTATCTAGCCAGGCAGTTGTAAGAGTTATTACTTTTCTGAGGGAGCAAACCAAACATTGGTTGCGACCCGAGTTGCGACACCCGAATGCAGATCTGTATCTACAGGTTAAAATCAGCTGACACGGCACATGGAGGAGCCAGGTCTGCTGTTCCACTTAAAGTCCTAATGTCATTTCCACTTTAAAAAATTTTTTATTGGGATTAAAGTGCAGCTTGGAAGATATTGAACAACGTGGTTCATAAAACAAAGAACACATGCAATCTTATAAGATGTTATTAAATATGTACAGTTTAACCTTTTCTTTTTTACAAATATATATTTGAGTTATAGCTCATCATGTCTGTTCATATTTATAAAATACATAAATGCTATGATTAGAGGAGATCTTTAGTACTTTGGCATCGGTGGAAAAATGTGCTTTATTATGCTTTCAATAGCCTCTGAGATTACTCAAATATATACTTTCAGAAAGACAGCTCATATTCTAGAATGATTAAAAGATCTCTAACAAAAGAAGGATTTTTTGATTCACTTTCCCACAAATCTTTAATTTAGTGTACTCTTGGCTGAATCTCAGTGTGGGTGACCTACGGCTCTTTATTCCGTTTGAATCTTAAATGTTTTCAGAATACATTCCTGCTATTTTTATCTAGTAAGAATCTTATAATTCCTTGATCCTGTTTTCCTAAACATAATGCCATTGCAAGTAAACATGTAGGTTATTCAGTTCCCTCAACTAAAAATTAAAATATACTCTTGCTATTCTCATAAAGATCAAATTTGCCGGAAAACTGTGCATAAATCAGGCCACCTGTGTGCAGACTTGGTTCTCTCAATGGAACTGCTGCGGCTGATTGAAAAGTAGGGATGCGGTCCCTCGCTGATCTGGTTTAACACAGAAGTGCAAAATCACATTTTGGTCAGGTGGATTTCAAATGCATCTGAATGTAGTTCAAGATCATCAGTAAAAGTCCCTTGAGCCAATGAACAGTAGAGAATTCCAAGGCAGCATAATGGGTAATGTAGGGCATCTCCATGCATATTTTCTCTTAAACAAAACAAACAATAAATAATAGGGAAAAATTTTTGTATATATGTATTATCCTCTCATTGTAATGTAAACGACAGAAACTTGCTTTTTAAAGCATGTTTATGTGTTTGAGAGAAAATACTTATTGTGTAGTCGTATACTTATATAATGTAGTCATATCTCCCCAACCTTCAAAATCTCTTTCGGATAACACCTCACGCCTGAAGATTTCCCTTCTCTGCCAAATGAGGAATAAAAGATCTCTTCTTCTTTCTGTATTTGTGTAGCACTTTTAAAAAATCACTGTAACTGTACTTAACACTTCTGATTTTAAATTATTCCTGTTTGTGAATTATATGCAAGATTATACTGCAAGCCTTATGAGGAGGCAGACTATGTGTATACAGTGACATGCCCTCTGTGGAGCCAGGTATTTTGGACCGAGTATGATACACAAGGAAGTGCTAAATGACTGAGTGCAGACGGAGAGGGTAGCACAGGGTTAATGCACAGCAGGCTTTCTCAACCTCAGCACTATTGACATTTTGGGCCTGATGAGTCTTTGCTGTGGGGGCTGATCTGTGCATTATAGGATATTTAGTAGCATCCCTGGCCTCAACCCACTAGATACCAGTAGGACCCCTCCCCCGAGTTGTGACAACCAAAATAGTCTCCAGTGGTTGCCAAATGTCCCATGGAAGGCAAAATCATCTCGGCTTTTCCCCCTCCACACCCCATGTTGAGAAACACTGATACGTATATATGATAACATTCAAGATGCTGAAGGAAAAACTGCTACATTATTTCTGAAGGAAGCCATAAATTAGCGACACAAACACACTACGAAATATTTAGCCCTACCAAATTACCTCATTGATTATCTTCACAGATCCTCAGAGCTACAGCTTTCCTTCCCCCACACCATCTTTATCGGTTTCCATTAATTATTATTATTAATCTTAATAATTTGCACAGGTTCATGTTAAAATTCAGAGGCTGTGAGTTTTATATCCACATTCACTTCCCGACATGTGATTATGTGAAGAGTTTCTGAAAATAAGATCAGTTTGGCTTGGCTATGTATTCTATAATCAATGTTGTACCAAGCTGTGTATTTCAAAGGGGAAGTGAAGCTTAGCTATGTAGCTACCATGGAGTTTTATTGCATTATCTACATTTTCTCGATTTAGACCTGAGTATGTCCACAGTAGAGAGTATTATTATACTGAGTAGGATGTTAAAGGAAGAAGAAACAGAGTAGTAAATGTAGAGATTTCAACAAAGAAATTTTATCTGGAAGAAAAAAAAAAAAAAATCTCAGACAAAGAAAATCAAGAGGAAGGGAGAACTGGAGAATGTCTCATCAATTAAAATTAGTCATGCTTTATGTGTCCTCCATATTGTTTTACAATTTCTCTCAAGCTTGAGTCACGTGCTTTTATCATTCTCTCAGCATACTTACCAAACCAAACTCTTTGCTTCTCTCCCTCCTTTATAACTTTTAATGCCACTGTTATTATTATTATTATTACTATTGTATTGTAATATTTTAAAATATCATTATATCATGTCTACTTCCAGAAAGGAATTATATGATTTTAAAATGGGAAAATAAAAATGGAAATTTCAGAAATAATTATAAGAAGAATAAATGTAATGAAAATCTGAGCTGGCTATTCAAAATTATTTATCTACTCATTCATTCATTTTTCTTTAAGTAATTAAAAATGGGAGAGTTTTAAACGTGGCTTACAGAGACATTAACATGTGGTCAGATATACTACAATAAACCTAAGTGGGGAAGTGTGGCAATAACAAAAGAGGGGTGGGGACATGAGATGGATCTAGCAGAGATTATTAACAAAATGTACCCCCGTTTAAGCCTTACACACTTATTGGAGATGGGGGCACACAATTGGCTTCCACCTTTCTTGCAGGTAATGTGAAGAGGGAAACATGACAGGTTAAGATCCAGTGTCTGTTAGACGAAAAACAAACCATTGTTCAGAAGAGGCAGGATGATATTCTATCCTGAGCTCAGGGAACCAGTTTTCCTTTGGGAGGGTGAACTAACCATAATGATAAAAAAATAAAAATTATTTTGTACCTTTTAACAAACAAAAAGGAAAATAGTTTTAAATGTTCCCACCAAAGCAGAATATGCAGTAGAGAGGAAAAAACATTTTTCCCTCTCTAAATTATAGGAAAAAAGTGTGTCACATGAATGTTCATATTAGAGACTTTAGGCTACATGATGTTCAAAGTCTTTCAGTGGCTTTTGCAAAAGATACAGAACGGCTCTCCAAATGGATGAATGACTATTCTTCAAAAATGACCTTTTATAAAAGCTGAGGGCATAAAATTAAATCATAATTCAGTGAAGGCATTTTTCCAGAAAATAAGGTAATACGGTCCAGGTATATTACTTTCAGATGCCCTCACCTAGGTCAGTAATAGCATTCAGAGAACTTTGGTGGAATAGAAAGTTAACATCCCATAGATCTATGGTCCTCAAATATTTCTGCCCCAACCTGTGCTGGATAACCAAACAGGCAAAACATAGGAGAAAGATGAAGCAAATAAAGAAGAAAAATCTACAAGAATACTGCTTCAATTTCTGCATATATGTAAATTCTGTCATTCTGAGCAGTTTCATTTTTATTTACACTAGTAAAATTATTTTAATTTTGAACTAATGTCAGTGGGGACCACAATATTTTCAATGATTTGGACCTCTAATCACCTCAACAAACCTGAGGAATAGAATTTTCTCCTATCAGTCATAGTAGTTCCGAAGATGTGTTTCTCATGTGATTGGGGAGTTAAGGATGGTGTGGGTTGGGAGAGACAAGAGGAATGAGAAAGGGCAAGGTTGTGAAGAATGGAGTCAACCTGAGTATCTGTTGTTTTAGCCGTCAGAGTAAAATTTGCAGAAGCCCTCAAGGTGATTCTCAAGTGCTTTACTCTGCTGCCACCCTCCTTACCCACTTTATAAACACTGCTTTCCTCTCAGAAATCGGCATCTCCACTGAGCTTTGGACAAATAGTTCATCACAGTCAAATTAAAGCCGAATTTGCTCATGAGGGTCTCGAGTGCCCGTCTTCTAAGCTATAGATTAAATAAAGGTACAGATCTCTTACCAACTGTTCAAGTAGCAAATTAGATAAAGCTTAGAAAATTTAGGAGTTTTCACAAGTACCTTTGCTCAGGTAATGAAAAATTCACTGCAGGTGGTATAAAGGTGTATGTCTAGAAAGGGCCATATTTTTTTTCTCAAAGAATAGCTTTAATTCTTCTGAAATAGATACCTCAAAGAACAAATTCTGTGCCTTAAGCCATAGAAAAAATTAAATTTTGGACACCTCAATCACAAAAACAAATACACACACAGAAAAAAATGGGTACAATTGATTTTGAGTAGGACTTTATCCTAATTGATTTGCTAAAATGAATCACTTGTGAACGTCACCTTTCGTAGCAAACTAGCATCCTATGGTGGATATCAAGAATCTAGAATAAGAACCCATGAACCTATGCAGAATTTTTTTTTTTTGATAGGAATACAGTATGCTCCTATTTACAGTTATTCCATCTTCTCTGCACTGAGTAAAGCAGGATTATCAAGTCAAGAAAAAGCTGCCCTAGAATAAATTCTGTTAAGAAGATGGACAGGTTTTATGATTCTTGTCACCAGACCGAGAGTCTTATTTCATGTTTGCATATGTAATTGAACAACCTCATATTGTTGTCAGGGTCTCCCAATTTGCACTTAACACTTCAAAAGTCAGAATTAATGCTGAATTTAAAATGAATAATATTAATAGAACTATATCATTTCCATACTATGGCTGAATTAAATAATCTCATTTATATTAATGCCTGCTACTCAATGTTGTTTTTTTATTTAAAAGAAGTATTTGTCTGGCAAAAAGAAAGGAATTCAATAATTACTGTATTTTTTGTTCATAGGCATGTTCTTAGGTTATACGTGGTACAATATGTATTTTCTCACATATATCAGATTTGGAAAAGAAAGGCTGTGACAAAATCTTTATGAAAACAGGAAGTATTAAAGAAGAAACTATTTTTATTTATATTTATTTTTTATTTTTGAAGAAGAAACTATTTTAAAGAAAGGGTCCATCTCTTCTGTGCCAGTCTCAGTTCCCTGTTTTTGCCTCATTTTGATAGCAAAATTCCTGCATCTTCTCTATGCAGTCGATTTCTGGCTTCTCTTTCCCTGATCTGCAGGGAAGCTTGTGGTTTTCCACCATTCATTGTGCTCCTGACCTTGAACATGTCATTTGCCTCCATTTTTAAATTGGACCCTGATCTAATCCTCCCAGATTAGTGAGTCTTCTTACTGTTTCCATGATCTCTGTAGCCGTAAGTATGTGATAACTGGCCCATTTCAGGGGATGGCTTTTCCTGGGACTGACTCCATACTCTCTGATTCCTTCCTTCTTTACTAGATTTCCTCCCTCCTCACATTCACAAGCTACATTGGCTAACCCCTTCTTGAGAACTGACATTATTAAGGAAGTGGGGGAATCTATGGAGAAAAAAAGAATATAGTTAAGACAGATATGTAAAAATTAGTTAAAAATAATTAGATCTCCTCACCTTAGTGGAAGAGGTAGACCAAGGAATTTGAAAAGTTTAGAATGAGCTTCAGAAGGCATGCAGAGCAAACACATAGGGTTGCAGAAATATTGAAAGAAAGAAGGTCAATTTGTCAAAGCTACAGACAAGAATAATGACTGTAGGTTGGCAGTTATAATAGAAATGGTTTCTTTATTGACTTACATGTATTTAATAAGCAATATCTTAAAGACAACCTTTTTATCATCTACTTTTATCTCCATGATTAAATTTTCCTTCCTTACAATACCTACAATTGGGGAAATTCTGTAAGTGAAGCATGTTTTTTTCTGGCTAGGTCAAAATAAAGCATTATAGTAGCCTCTTAATAAATGTCAATTACCTTCCCTTTTCCCTGAGCCTGGAATTATGCTAATAATATCCCAGAATATTCATAGACTCATAGAATATTTGATCTGGAGAGGAATTTAGAGATTTTTCTCACCCATTTCCTTCTAATAAAGATGAACACATTGTGGCTCAGAGACTAGAAGTGACACGTATGAGGTAGCCCAGCAAGTTAATAGTATAGTCAAGACCAGAAGCCAAGTGTCGGTGGGAGGAAGCAGCAGGAACAAAGGCTCTGATTTAGGGAGACAACACGTTCCAGAGAATGAAAGGAACTGTTTCCAGGGTGGAGAATTAGGTAGGTGGCAGACTATGTAGGGTCTTAATGGAGATTTGGGGAGTAATGAGACATATTCGATGTTTATAAAAAGATGGTGACATTACATTGGCGTTTTGAGAAAGATGCATTATTTTTCTATATTATTTCCATTGAGGAATAAGATTCTCTACTTCTCTAATACCCTTACTCTTAAGTCAGAATGCACTGCCATTCTATATTGTCATCTGCATTCTCCCTAGTCCTGATGACAGTTTGTCCCTGTGTATCTTTTCCACCACTTCTATTTATCTTCAACGCCAGAACACTATTCTTCTAGGTCATCTTCACCATCAGTTTAAAACAAAGGTAACCTTTCTTTTTTCCTCTATTTCCCTGAGATTTTCTGTCTATTCCAATTTCTTGGATGATCACATTTCACTTCAGAATTTTTGTTTGGTTTCACCAAGTCCTCGGAACCTCTTCCAGGAATGAATAAAACCTTCAATACCTTCATTGATCAGACTCTGAAACCCAAACTTCCCCATCGATATCTTCCCTAATAAAAAGAAAAATAAGGAAAAACTCTCTTTGTCTATCAATGTAAAATTGTCATGTCTAACTTTCATATAAAGTCCTTTTGTAGGCATTTATTCAGTTGCTTACTCTTGATGTTTGCATATTCAACAGTAAGTCCTTTGTAGTAATAATTTTCTTTCTTTGTACTAGGTTCGTAACACTGTCTTCAACTGCCAAAACCTAGAGGGTCTAGGTTGCCTTGCTTTAAATTTTTAAAGATTCAAACATAATACAGGATTAGAGAAGGTAATAAGGATTAATCAAATAGACATCGTGCTGTGAAATTTCCCCAATAGGCTGAGTTAAGCCAAACTGGGATTCGGAGTCTAAACCTTGGCAATACGCATGAGCTAGTAACTCTCCTAGGTATCTACTTATGGAAGTGAATATGCAAGGGGACTTTTGTGTTGGCTGAAGGCAGACTGATGGAAGTGAGAAGGAAGATGAAGAGGCAAGGAGGAAATGCACAATGATTGGGCAATGCATGGTGTCAGTCCTCTGTTAACTGGAAAAACTGGTTCTGTGGGGCAAAGAGATTGATTTCAAAACAATATACGCAGAAGACATATTTGTAAAAGAAATTGTGTTCTGAGCAGGAAACAAAAACCTGCTGCAGAGGCTCACATAATAAAGTATGGCTTCACAGTGGGGAAAAAAGTTATTTGCTGCTCGACTCTATCATAACCATCGTGCCACTTGAGAGATCAGAGATGTTACTAGTTGAGGAGGGCTGGGTCTGGAAGATGAGTCTTCTCACAGAGAAAAGTAAGGAGAGACCATGATGAGGTTCCATGAAAAGAACATGATGTGAGACAGAGATGGGGCACTCATAAATAACAAAGAGGATACTTAGAACAGACTCTGGTCATGCAACTAGGCTCCAATAGCCATAAATGTTAATATTCTCTCAAAGGAATAGGATCAGAAAACATATACATCACATCATTTAATCCCTTTGAAGGTCTTTTGAGAATAGAATTATTGTCCTCATTTTCAGATGAGGAAATAAATACTTAGACAGGTTAAATAGTTTCTTAAGGTCACACAGTTAATCAATGGTGGTCCTGGAATTCAAACTCAAGCCTTGCTGACTCCTCGTACCAATGTTCCTTAGGGCCATACCATATTGCTTTCTGACTGCTTGGTACTTGCTTTCTGATTAATTGAGCATTCCAAGTGGGAGGTAGCCAGAATAAAGGATATCCAACAGCTCAGATTATTTATTTGTTCATTTGTTTATTCACTGAAAGGCATCACAGAATTGTGGGAAGACTGTGGGCTTTGAAGTCAGGCACACCTGAGCTCAGATCCTAGCATTGCTATTTACTTTGTAGAGGCCCTTAGGAAAGTTACTGTTCCTCCAGGAGCCTTGGTTTCTTGTCTGTAAGTGGGAATATTAACATGTTCTTTGAATACTGTCATGAAGTGTAAGTGAGCTGATAAATATACAGCTAATATTGTGGTGCTTAGTACATAGTACGTTCTCACTCTATGATAGCTATTTTTGTTACTGGCAGTTCCTGCGGTTTTGCCTGAACTCCTTGCATCCAGTGGAGAAACCATGTGGGATATGTCAGTGCAGAATACCAATAGATCATATGTTAATACTGTCAGTTGTTGCTTCATCTTGCACCTTCCCTAGTTTGTTTTTTGCTTGCATATATAAAATAACATATGGGAGTACCTTGTTTTGACTCCTTCCCAGTTTTGGGCCAAGAGTTTCGACCAAATCATAACTTCTTTTTCTATAAAAGGAAGGGAATGATATTGACCTACATCTTTTCTCTTTGGCAAGTACCCACATTACATGTTTATTGGCATTGAAAGTTCTTTCTTTAAGCATCTCACTCTGTGGCTAGAAAGTGTGTTTCTTTCACTTGAAAGGAAATCAAAGAGGCATTCCTGTATAAAATTCATTGAGTTTTTCTTAACTATGCATTGTCATGAGACCATATGGCTGTAAATGATTTAGTTTTTCATGAAAAATGATTTTAAATCAAAAATGAAACCTGCTAAAAAGAATTTGCATACTTGATGAAAAATAAAGGAAATAAAATGTTTAATCTGGCTGTGAGAAATGTACTGGGATTTCATAAGCAGCCCTTACATAATAAGGAAATACATTTTCATTATGACTGTTGCATTACCAGTATATGGAAACTTGGCCTCTTTAGATATATAGCAATACAGAAACCTGAAGCATGACTAGTGTTCACCTTAAGATTTAAGCAAATCTGGCACATCTGGAAAATTGTGAAGTAAGACCTGCCCCAGTCCACGTAAATGAGGAGCTCACTGGGAAAGACTTAGACTCAGGGAATAAATGGGGCAGTGGGATTGGGTGGAAGAAGAGAAAGTCTGATCATGGCACTGTGCTATGCTATGGAAGGTACATCTGCAACATGAGAGCAAGCGGACACTTAAAGAATATTTTACTAAAATCTCTGTGGGAAATTGATAGTGGAAGGACTCTGCAGCATTGAATGCAGTAGCGCTGGCAAATTTGGGAAAAACCATCTTGGCCCAGATGCTGATTGACATCAGCAACAGTGGTGCCTTGAGAGAGCATCAGCTGAGGAAGGAGACGTCATTCACTAGAAAGGAGCATAAAAGGAAAATGGCCACCACGGCCCAGAGGCAGGTAAACAAAAGGATTAGGAAGTAGAGTTCACATGAAACATCCCCTAGGAACTCTTAAAAATATTTGGGAAGAGTTTGAAGTGATTCGGGTTCTTAAGGAACTGATATGGTGGAGAAAGAAATTATTATAATAACTCTAGCTTTACCCCAAGTGAGTATCATAAGTTACATATTGAATTTCTTCCTAATTAAATAGGCTAATAAATCATGTTATAAAATGCAATCCCTGGTTGTGAGCTCTCTTTAAGGATATGAAAGAAGTCAAAGTATATCTGAAGTTCATTGTGCCATCACTTTGAATTGGTATTGAAGAGGCAACATTGCAAAAACATAGAAAAGAAAAAGAGTACAAAAGTAAGAGCGTCAGCAGTAATTGTTGCAATTACTAACCAACTTGGAAAGACGCTTATTTCTCAATTTACTTCATCAATTAGATTATATCTGTTCCTTATGGAGAGATTTCTTTCTGTGTCATTCAAGAGACTGTCCAATAGCTACAAGAAGGACTGTGGATAATTCCACTCACCCTGTGTACTCTGGGCTGCCTTCATACCGCAGAATTCTTCAGACTTCAGCCCTCCTGAAATAGATTCCAAGCATCTGGGGCAGTTACATAGAATTTCAGGGAAGATGAATTATTTCTGAGTCAGATTCATGAGCTCCATGGTCCGCATAAAAAAGAAATGGTCAAAATACCATGTCTTTCCCCCACATAAATAGTAATTCATTTGTGTCTAATGCTTATTTCTTTGTTATAGTTTTTTTGGTCCTTTCTATCTAAAAATATATCAAGATTTGAAAGACTATGTAGGGCATGTGTTGGCCATTAAGGATCTGAAAGAATGCAAACTAAGAATTTTATATTTAATGAGAGATACAACCAAGGAGACAGATGGTGTCCTCAGCTTGTGATCAAAAGAAGTGAAACCCAAGTGACACCAACTCTGAGCTATGTTTTTCAGTTTGGTGTTAGATATCTTCTCACAGCATTCTCTGTGACTGGTCACACCTTTGGGGACGCTTCTTAAAAGATGTCATATATTCATGATCAGGAGCTGGTATGCCTCAGCCAGGCTTCCTGAGTTTATATCCTGGCTCCTCTACTTCCTTCTTGTGTGATGTTGGGTAAATCATATAAACATCTCTGGACCTCAGTTTGTCCACCTTAAAATTGGAATCATACTACTACCTATGTGCTAAGATTGAAGTGAAGTTTAAATAAGTGTTTGGTACATTGTAAGCACTTAATAATGGTAAGCTGTTAATATTTTCTTGTGGAAACCAAAATAGCTTTCATAGCTATTCCAAAATCAGATATAACAAAGAAGAGAAATTTGAAATAGAAAATTATATCATACAAAAGAGCTTCGTAGTCTATAAGTGTTCTTACGTAAAATGGGATATACACATAAAAAAATATGTATATCAACCAATAGAAGTCATAGAAATTCTTATGTGTATTATCACATTTGAGACATAACTACAGATGGATGTCATGGGATAATTATTGAGGTTAAGTGCCAGGATTGACACTACACAGTTTTTAAGTGGCAGAATTGGAAAATGTACTGTTTCTAATGCCAAAGCCAGTGCTTTTCCACTTCATTACCCACCCTTTTAAATTAATCTGTAAAAATTTAATATTTTCAGCATTTGAACTATTGTTGAAAGATGTATTTTGTATCAATAAATGTTTTCAACACATCTGCTTTGACTTAGACCTTATGTCCTTTCTTCTATTAACAGATAAAAAGTTGTCACTAGTGCTTCAGTTATAGGGAGATCATAATGCTATGATTTCATGGGGGCAAGTAGTTAAAAAGTCACTCAGGGTGGGCCAGAATGTTGGTTGGATCAGGGAGCCTGGGAGTGGGGCAAGGACTAAATCTGTCAAGGCTCATGATATTTCAGAAAATCATAACAAAGATTACAATCTAGTATTACTCTTTTGCTAGAATCTTATTGAATTTTGAATCAAACTAGAAGGTTACAAAAGAGCTTCAAGGTTATCAAAAACAAGAAAAATCTGAGAAACCACCACTCTTAAGAGGAAACTAAAGAGATGTGGTGGCTAAATGTAAGGTGGCATCCTGGATGGAATTCTAGAACAGAAAAAAAGGAGGTTAGGGAAGAACTAGTGAAATCCAAATAAACTGTGGAGTTTAGTTAGTAGTAATGAACCAATGCTGGTTTCATGGTTTTGACAAGTGTACCACGGATTTGTAAAATGATAGCATTAGGGGAAACTGGGCCAGGAGCCTATATGCATGCCTTGTACTATCTTTGCAATTGTTCTATAGATCTAAAATTGTTCCAAAGTAAAAATGTCATTAAAACTGAAAAAAAATCTCTTTGATGGCGTTGGAGATTAATGAATTCTTCATAACCTAGGTCATGGTACAATAATCTTCTGTGTAATCCCCTCTTTTCTTCTATTTCTCTTCAGTATTAGGATCACACAAAGGATCCATCCTCCCCCCAAGCTGTCGTTTTATGACATGCATTCTAAATCACTGACTTGCCCTTGGTTAGATGCAAAACCAAATCCTTGCCTTTAAGCAGGGCATGCTCTAGTTGGGCAAACAGACACATAGTAGAGCTCTACAATGCACAGAGATGAGGAAAGGATATCAGGTTGAGCCCAGAGATGGGCAACAGGTACCTCATACAGTCTGAAGGAGAAGTTAAGGTGGGGAACCTGGTGGAAGCAATCTCTGAACTGAGTCTTAACAGTATTCCAGGAAGGACAACAGCTGAGGAGGTGGGCAAAGGAGAGAGGAATGTCTGGGCAGTGGACCGTGCATCCCGGAGCATTTGGGTGGGAAATATCAGAAGCTTATTGACCTTAAAGTGTGAGGGAGACAGAGAACAACAGGCAAAAAAATTGCAGGGGTACGCAGTACTCCAGACCTGGAGGGGCTTAACTGTAATGGTGTACAGTTTAGATCTGATCCTCTAGGAAAGGGTGCAAGCTTTATCTCTGGTAACTAACTACAAACCTAATCATCACTGTCATTCATTTTTTAAAAAGTCATGATTGATATGTTTAGTCTAGATAAAAACCATCTTTATTGCAGCATACTGGATCTGGACATTTAGATGGAGCAAGTTGGTTAAGAACATGAGATTTAGAGTCCTATTTCACCTGTTCATAACTCTCTACCACCTCTGCATCCTCCATTCAGTTGGGTCTCTGTTTTCTCCTCTGGAAAATGAGAGTTATAATAATATACTCTGTTGCATTTGGCTGCTGTGGGGTTTAAATGAGATACAGTGCCTGGTGAGGAGAAAGCACTCAAGACTTAGCATCACATTGTGTAGTGAATCACACAGCTGAGTGGTTCAGAGGGCACACTCTGCTGCCAGTTGCCTGGAATTCTATCCTGGCTTTGTTATTTACTGGTTGTGTGACCCAGAGCAAGTTTCTTAACTCTTTGTACTAGTCTCTTCATCAGTAAAAAAGGTATCTTTTCATTGTAAGGCTAGGAGAAGCTAGTATTTGTGGAGTGCTGAGAGCAGTGACTGGCTTGTAGGTTTCTTATGAGCAGATTACATGAGCTTATGTACATACTAAGCACTCAAAATGTCAACTGCTCTTATTACTGTAACAGGAGAATAATGCTTCTAGCATGTCCGGGCACGGAACAAAGAACTAACTTTGAAGCTGGCCACAAAACTATCAGGAAAGCAGTTTTTTGGTTTTTGTGTATTTTTGTCTCAGGCCTGCCAGCAGAGGTCATTAATCAAACAGATTAGTCATTACCTCCTAACCCTGCTATTTTGACCCTTCCTTGTTCAAAATAAGAAAAAATATATCCAAATACATACATACATACATACATACATAAAAGCAATTTACCTCCAAAGCTTCATTCTAATTTAATTTAAGAGAGCTTCATGGAATTTGGGGAAGAATTTTTACTTTTTCTGCCATAGATGTTCATTCACGTCTTCGTATGATTTTATATCAGTTATCATAACAGGAGGGGACACTACAATACGCAAGTACCCTTATTTTATAGGATCAGTCACAAATGGCTCAAACTTACATATGTCCAAAAATTGCGTTTATTTACAATTGAGGTTTAGACAGACTCAGGCAAAATTGAGATCAAAAGCTTTCCCCAACATATTCACATATAATTACTAACTAAAGAGACCCCTTCAGTTTCATTCCTCTGTTTTTATTTGGGGCACAGCATACAAGATAATTATTGTCTGGGATATTGAGATGTACTGGACCATATAAAAATAATTCCTCAAAGATATACTCCACAAACCATTGAGCAATATGAACAGGACTCTTGTCACAAATACAGACTGACAGGTCATTCCTTGGCATTTTCACACAATATTAAAAACCAGCCTGAACTGGCAGGTGTAAAGTTCCCAGATTCTCACTTGACAGAATAATTCAAGACTGATAGTTTGTGACTGATAATAGGCAAAGGTTTGCAATAGACAATAGCATCATAAGAAAGAATATAATTTTATTCAAGAGCAGCTAAAAATATAAATATTTTTTAAATTTTATTAGTTTCAGGTGCACAAGACAAAGCAATACTTAAACGTTTATCATTTATATCCCTCACACTGTGTGAACCCCTCCCCCCATCCACTATCCCTCTGACATCGCACAGAGCCATTACATTTCCACTGTCTCTATTCCTAATGCTGTACTCCGCTTCCTGTAACCATATACATACATACATATATATATATATATATATATATATATATATATATATATATATATATATATATAAAATTATAGTTGGCATTCATTATTGTTCAGCTTTAGGTGTACAGTGCAGAGATCAGGCATCTACATCACCCCTGAGGTGGTCTCCCAAATGGGACATGTGTCCATCGGATACCCTACAAAATCTTTATATTTTTGATTACGTTCCCCAAATTAATTTTGTGGTTACCGACTATTTTCTAAACCGCTCACCTTCCCCCTTATCCCCACCCCCCCCACCCATCTAGCAACCCTCAGTTTTCCTCTATGTCTCCAAAACTGTTTCTAATTAGTTCATTCACTTATTCTTTTCTTTAGATTCCGCATATAAGTGAGATCATATGGTATTTGTCTTTCTCTGTCTGACTTATTTCACTTAACATAATGTTCTCTAGGTTCATCCATGTTGTTGCAAATGGTAAGATTTCTTTCTTCTTTATGGCTGCGTAATACTCCATTGTATAAATGTACCACAGTTTCTTAATCCAGTCATCTACCGATGGGCATTTCAGTTGTTTCCATGTCTTGGCTATTGTGTATAGCTCTGCAATAAACATAGGAGTGCATAAAGATTTTTTAATTGGAGTTTTGGTTTTCTCTGGATAGATACCTAGGAGTGGGATTGCTGGATCATAAGGTAGTTCCAAAAAAATATAAATATTTTTATAGAAAGTTCTCAACAGCTTAATGCACATGGAATTCCAGTTGCCATAATATAGCAGATTATCTTGAAAATATCACAAAGTGAACTAACTTATCAGTACTTTCCTCATGGATAAAGCTGTCCTCCTAACACATGCCTCCTCCAGGTTTCTCTGACTTCTTGGCTAGCAAATATTCATGGAGGCAAAAACTTGCCCTTTTCTATTTATGTAAATAAATGCTAACTCCTTTATTCCTCTGATGGTGCCACTCAACAGATAAGCACACCAGCCATCTCTGCCATCTCTTGCTTGCTTATGATGTTCTGTAATAACTCCAAATCAACAATGAACTTCACCTTCCCCTGTCTTTATTAAGCAAGAAGAAAGATTAGTGCAGTAGCCATTTAAAAAATCCATTTGGTAAAATGAATTTCTTTAGGAACTGAACCCCCAAAAGATCACTTGGAGGTTCTTAGGTCAGGGGTTGCCATATGATCAACAGGTGACCCAAGTACCCGTTAGCCTAGCTGTGTTCTCAGAGGTATTTCAGCCAACTTCCAGAGAAGTGTCCTCAAACTGAAACGTACCTGGGTTCTTGTTAAAATGCAGAGTGTAATTTAGTAGGTCTGGAGTGGGGCTTGAGATTTTACCTTTCCATTAAGTTTTTATGAGATGGTGATGCATCTGGTCTAGGAATCACAATTTGAATACAATGATTCGAAGAGATTCAGAACAACTTAAGATACTAGAGAAGGCGTATGTCTGAATTTTATCAACATACTTATTTGCGTAACAACCTGTATCTTTAATGTATTACAACCTTTCTAATCTTTGAGGGGAATGGAGTGCTTTGGCAGATAGGGTGAACTGAAAAATGGCTATTTATTTGTTTTAGAGAAAAAAGGCCAAGTAAGGAAAAATGAGATTCAAAAGAGAGAAATTTCCTATATTATCTAGAGCCCATACTGAATATATGGGCACCAGAATGTTACTTCCCTTTGCTGGATAGGAAACTGTCTGTTCCACCTTGATTGGTGCCATATGGCAACTCAATCTCCTCCCCAGATGCCACAAAGACTGACACGCTAATATTTACATTTAGGTAAGTGTTTAATTTTTAGGGGAATAAATTAAGTCGTGAAATTAGGAATGGTTAGCATTGCTTTAATTATACATCACATTACTTATGAAATCCTTCACGGAAAACATGTCTTTCAAATTAGGACATTCCACTAGCAGGAAGAAACATTTCGCTACGAAATGTACTAAGTATTAGGTGGACTCTACAGATTGCCTAATGGTACCTGCTATTTACCAACTAGTTTCATTGTTCCATAGTGGCTCCTAGTCAATTCGTTCTTTGGGAGCTTACAAAGGAAAGCTGAGGTTTCCCCATGTCAACCAGGGTTGTGATGGGGACCTCAGAGTTTCAAGGCGATAACTCCTTGACTTGGTATTCTTTGGCAATTACTTTCCTCAGACTATTTGTTTGTACGTATTAATCAATTCAATCCAGCAAATATTGATTGAGTATTATTATCAGGCTCTGGGGAACATAAAGAAAAATAAGACTTAAATTTTATATTCGCAGAGCTGATCACCATGTAAATTGTTGTATAAGTGTTATTATGTTGGAATGTGTGCTGTTGTTTTCCTCACCAACTAGAGTGTGGGGTCCTTGAAAGCAAATGTGTTTTTTCTGAATTATCTTTGTGTTCAATATCTGTGCAGTTCCTAGGTAGGCAATCACAGTAGGACTCCAGAAGAGAAGGACAAATTTGCAACAGGCACTTTCCATCATGGCCAGTATTACCTCACATGGCTTTCCCACTCACAGGAAAGCATGGCGTCCTCAGCCCTGGGGAACGAGGTGGGAAGAGAAGCCTTGAGAAAAAAGCCTCACCTTCTCTCCACCCCAGAAAAGAGTACTTTTAATTTAATCTTTTATTTTCTTTGTTAAAATATAAGGCATGGGTGTTTAAAGGTTTGTTTGTTTGTCTTGCAGCATTTTGTCTCATTCAACAGACTTGCCATGACTAGCAGTCGACCACACCAACCACAAGAAGTCTTATATATATCAGGTACTGCTCTCAAAACCTTACAAATATTAACTTATTTAATCTGAATAACAAGCGTATGAGATAAGTCCCAATGGAACAAGAAAAAGGAAGCACAGAGAGAATAAGTAATTTTCCCAAAGTCGCACAATCTTCTGAGGAAGAGTACATATCGTAATTACTTGAGACTTCATCCTCTGGCATTAAATTTATTGACATCAAGAAAGTAGAAAGTAAATGTGAAGCTAAATCCATTTCAATGTACGTAAATGTCTCCTGAACGTCATCCTTTGGGTCTTTCTTACAGGAAAACTTTTTTGAATCACTGACTCAATTCCACTTTTATTATAATCTTCATCTTCTGAGGACATAGGCCCCAAATGAACTGGGGATCTCTGCTGTTTGACCCTTGGTGCACTCTAACCACCCTGTTGATTTGTGTGACTCTTGGACTAACATGCATACCCACAACAGACCGAAGATTTGTGAGGACAGGGCACATGTCTCCAATGCCAACACAGTGCCTGGTCCATGAGAGGTTCAATGATTTATGTTGAACAAATTAAATGAATCCCTATTTTACAAATGAGTAAACTGAAAAGCAGAGAGATGAGAAATGACTTGCCCAAGCTTACACATCTCAAAGGAGAAAGACTAAGGAAAGCTTTGAATTTATTCTTCTCAACTTTAAAGCTCACTTTCCATTCCATACCACACTTAAATCCACCAATTAATGAGAGCTTTTATTTCCTGAATGGTGTCATTGTAGTAGTTACAGAATGCAAGTGATATATATGTGAATCTTTTGCCTCATTGAAGGTTGTAGTAACATGTATATTTAGTAATTTTTTTTTTTTTTTACGTCCCACATTGAAGTTCTAAGAGTTTTAAAAATGCATCCAGTCAAGTACATCAGGTTGCTTTCTGTGCCTTGCTATACTCAGCATTTGCCATCTCTGTATCAGTGACTGGATTCTTTCTGCTCCATTAGCCTGCTCCTACACCCATGGAAAACTAGAGTAGGTATGCCAAAATCTTTTTACAGGGAAAACTCTCCCCTATTTTGAGTCCAAACCTAAAACCAATCCCCATTCAGGCAACCCTATGATATTTTCTGAGTAGCAAAATTTAGCATTCTCCAGGCCATGAGAGATCAAGTATTATAACACCCATTTTATGGTAACCATTTTCATATCTGAAAACAATATTCCTAATAAGATCAGAGCTAATACAGCACCAGTCTTTGTATTAATGGCTTAGTAATAATTTAAACAGAAGTCAGCACAGTATTACATTGTTAAACTCTAAGAATTATAGAAAATATGTAAATAGGTTCATTTAAAGTCTAAGCTGAAGACTTTTCCTCTGGAAGACATTTCATACCCATTATCTTTTGTGTATTTTTAAGAAACGGAAATGAAATTAGAAACATTTCTTGTAGTGTCTTACCTTGACTTGTTTTGATATATGTATTATGGATATATACTGTAAGCTTTCCTATTTTAATACCCAACAGATTATATGTGTGTGTCCTCCCAGGAAGGCTGAGTTGCTTATGTCTCATTCAAGTTATGTCTCCAGAAGCCAGCCCAATGCCTGACACATAGTGGTCAAGAAAATTTTGATGAACATAGGACTGAATGAATAAATTGACAATGTCTCTTTGTTCTAGTAAATAGTCTACTTCATTAAAACGGTGTCTTCACATTCCTATTAAAGCAAATAAAATTGCAGGTGCCCTAGAGATTTTTAGAATGATTATCTCACATACGGGGTCTGACAATTAAGTTCGTGAACTGTTGCAACAATGTTTTTAAACTTTTTTGATATCAGAGGGATTATTCATTATGAATTTGTACCAACTGGACAAACAGTTAACCAGGTTTAATATTTGGAAGTGATGAAAAGGCTGCATGAAAAACTCAGACGACCTGAACTTTCGCCAACAATTCATGGCTCTTGCATCACGATAATGCACCAGCTCACAGGCCACTGTCTGTGAGGGAGTTTTTAGCCAGTAAACAAATAAGTGTATTGAAACATCCTCCCTGCTCACCGGATCTGGCCCCCAATGACTTCTTTCTTTACCCAAAGATAAAGGAAATACCGAAAGGAAGACATTTTAATGACATGCAAGATATCAAGGGTAATACGACTACAGCTCTGATCGCCATTCCAGAAAAAGAGTTCCAAAATTGCTCTGAAAGGTAGACTAGACACTGGCATGGATGCATAGTTTCCCAAGGGGAGAACTTTGAAGGTGACCATAGTGATATTCAGCAATAAGGTATGGAGCACTTTTTCTAGGATGAGTTCGTGAACTTAATTGTCTGACCTCGTATTTTAGAGAATTGGTTCTTGTATTTTATAATATTCCACAGTAGAATTTAATATACAATTATAAGTATAAAAACAGAAGAGAAGCTAAATCCATGAAAGAATTCAGCAATATATAGCTAAAAACAGGCATGGTTCCCTTCAGCAAGCTTTCCTATTCAAATCATTTCAGTAAATAAAAGTTAAACAAGCAATAAAACTGATGGTTATATTTACATGACAGTCAATTTATGTTCCACAAAAGCTAAATTCCCCATCCCCAATAATACTTTATATTCCTTGACATTAGTCTGCAACAAATGGCACAATTGTGTAAAAAAAAAAAAAAAGAAAGAAAGAAAAAACCCATAATAAAAACCATTCACTCTGCCAAATATGTCATTACATTTTTTTTCCCTGTTCAGCTGCCAGATGTATTGCATTATATTATCAAATTGATAGACCTAGTGTTATTTCTACATTTACCATTTCACAACAACAAATAGAAATATAAGGAAGCTTTGGTAACAAATCTTGCTTAATATGTATGTGAAGTAGACAGTTTGTCTAAGAGAAAAATATAACTGATGACAGATTTCATTTCAGTCTGCTGGTGCTTATTAAGATGTCTACAAACAAAAAGCCATATCTGGGTACATCTCTTTCTGCAAACAAAGGAAAGTTTTAATTGCTTTAATCAGCATTTGAATTGTCTTTGTGATGACATGGAAAAACAATTCAGGTCTAATCAGGAAATGTCTTCCAGAGGAGAATTCTTCAGCTTAGACTTTAAATGAACCTAATAACATATTTTCTATAATTTTTGAATAAAGCTTAACAATATAATACTACGCTAACTCCTATTTAAATTATTGCTATGCCATTAATAGAAAGACTGGTGCTGTTTTTGCTATGTCCTTATTAGGAATATCGTTTTCAGATATGAAAATGGTTCCCATAAAATGAAAAAGCAGACTGATTAATCAACCCCAAGTGTGAGCTTTATACTTTTTTTTTTCACTAACATGTTAAACACAACAAAGTCTTTGCTTGACAGGAATTCTTTTTAATTCAGTTCCTCAAATGTGTATTGCATCCCTACTAGATAAAATACACTGTTATAAACTAAAAACATTATAAAGAATAAAAGAACTCCCCTACATTTAAATAGATATGCCCCCTACCAAATCCCTCGCAAAGAAAACAACAACAACAACACAGATTAAGAACTGTATGTGACACAAGTTGGGCCTTAAAGCAAGAAGTAGACATCTCAGTCTGAAAAGGATGAGGATTAAATGGAGCCCAAGAAGACAATCCAGTTTGTGCTTGAACAATCTACTTAGGCCTACCAGAAAAAGTTATCATATCCCTTCACGAGAAGAAATGAAGGATGATTATCAGAGCTCAATGTGTGGCTTTCTTAATCTTATGATTATAATGATGTAGAACAGTTGTATAATAATTTCAGACTAGGGGTTTCTTGATTCTCAACAATTTTTTGATATTTTTTATAAAATCCCAAGGAACATAAACTATCAATGCATAGATATCTGAAGATGAGTTAATGTCCTTTTGTATTAGACTCTAGATTTCATGTGCCAATTCTGAGAAAATTAAAAAAAAAAATGGTTACCAGTACATAGTTTTGTAAAGTGCTTATTTTCATCTTAGGGTGCCATATATTCCCTGTTTCATAGCAGGAAATGAAGGAGATATACAAAATTTGTCTGATTTTCTTAATCAATATAAATAGCCATTCTGAAACACTCAATTTCCCACACAAGCTTTACGATTATATGAACATAAACACTGCATGGTTATTTGGTTATCTTCTAGCCCCAGTCCAACTTTCTGTTCTCTCAGTAATGCGATGGCTAAGCAGGGAAGCAGGATGGAACCAGAGGTTGTGTCTCACCTGTCCCATCATTGCTGGATCATGGACAAGATTCTTAACATCTCCCAAACTCAGAGTTATCATCTGTAAATTGAAGCAAATAAAACTGATACTTACTTCATAGACTGTAGTCAGGAGTCAATAAAAATTAAGACCATTGTTAATTTTGTATACTCATTTTTGAAGACACTGACTAAATAACATGAAATAGTAAAAACAAACAAATAAAAATTAAATTTTAGAATTAAAATGTGCCTTGTAATTATGAGGTGATACTAAGTAAATGTTAGTTCTATGGAAAAAATATTCTGTGTCATAGTTATTATTTACAAAATTGTAGATAGTAGAGTTGAGTTATAAATTAGATGAAATTATATGTGCAGACATCTAGAAAAGTCCCTGGAACTTATAAAATCTTCTCAATGGTATTGATTTAAACTGAATATAAGTTTACTATAAATATAATATACATATATTTCATTTTTAAATGCAACCCCACCTTAGAGCATCGAAGTCATTATTCATTGGTAAACATCTTTTGGTTTTCTATTAAAATTAAAAAAAGAAAAACTTCTAGGAGAAACAAACTAAATATCCATTAGAGAGAAATTTGTATATAGCATATGGTCTGTATAAAAAATGTTGAGAATTATGATGGATATGTGATAAATGTCTAAGTGGAAAAAAAGCAGGTTACAAAATAGCATGTATCCACCAACCTTAGTTTCAAAGCAGGTAGGATGTGCGTGCGTTTGTGTGTGTGTGTGTGTGTGTGTGTGTGTGTGTGTATGGTTTCATTTATGTATTGAAAAATATGAAAGAAAATGCACAGAATATTAATAGTGGTTATTTCTGAAGGATGACTTTTACTTTCCATTCATATTGTCTGAAAATTTTCCAATGAGTTTTTCTTACAATTTTTAAAAAGCTATATGTATTTTTGCAAATATTTTTTGTGATAAAGTTACTAAGTAGCCTCCTGCGAATAAATTGTACATATAAGCAATTTGACCTAAGTACCATCAGTAGTTATATAAACAAGAAATGAAGTTATTTGAAATTATAGAATCCATTCTTTCAAATTATTTCATTTTATAAGTATATTTTTGAGACCAATGGTTGGAAGAGTTTTGATTGCCAACTCTACCAATAACCACAGAGTTCTAGAAAGGTTTAGAATATTTCAAGATTAACTGCTCAGTTTTGCTAGACCAATAATACAGATATTAAGAATTTAAGGTTATTATTTTGTTCCCTGATTTGATCACAGACCTAATTTGGTAAAGAGGCCAGTACTTAGCACATTTGAGCAAATATCAAAATGGTATTGGATATTTATAGAACTAAATTAGATGTGAAACAAATGGAAGTTATAATTTAGAGAAAGAAAAGACAGGATATTTATAGCTCATTGAGTGCAATAGGAATCTTTGACTTTTTAATGGAAAGTGATCTTTTTAATTGTCTTTTAAAAAAGAAGCCACTTGAAATAGCTAACAAATATTTATATTGAAATATCTATTAGGTTGGTGCAAAAGTAATTGCAGTTTAAAAGGTTAAAAATAATTGCAAAAACCGCAATTACTTTTGCACCAACCTAATAACTATTTCTATGAACTATGGAGATTTTAGGTAAACCTTGTGAATATTGCAGGTATACTATTCTGAGTTTTCTTTGTCACAGGAAAAATTTGGTAAGAATAGCAGTGAAGTGATGTTGAGTCAATGAGCCTGGGGCCTGAATTGCTTTGGAACAACTTCTGAGCCTAGAGCTTCACTCACTCTTCCAAAGAAAGTGTTTGGATTTGTCATAATTACCATTAGACACTGCTGAAAAGGAAGCAACAACTTTAGGCTGAAGTTACCAGCAGTAATTTATTCTCTATGATCAGGACAGAAAACCCACATTCTAAGAACATTGACCTTGAGCAATTTCAGTTCTCTGTCCTTTCATGTCAACATAGACCCCAAATGCAAACCCACCACCTTGTTCACTGTCTAGCAGTGTTCCTGGGCTAGATATTGGATATACCATGAAAGTACACAATATTATACAAAATTATACAATACAATTACACAATATTCTACTTTATGGCGAATTCAAGATATTTCGAAGATAATTTGGACTATGGGCAATATTTACTGTATATAATTTTAACTCCTGAATAAGATGTTACTCTACTGAGTAATCCTTTCAAATATCTGCGTTCCCCTTAAGCAAAATCTATTGCACCCAGAAAATCATTTGTTCAACAATGAGAATTTTACTTCTAATATAGGCAACATGTGAGTTATTTCTATTGAAGATAGATGAAAGACATAGAAGCAACTATTGGGAAGAGTAAAGGAAGAATGGTAAACCACACATCAGAGGAAATGGTAAAAGAGTTTGCGTTAGGAGTGATAAAAGAAACTAATGGAACCTACTCTGGACCTTTCAACACACTCTCCATTTGTCAGGGGGAAGGGAACTAAATGATCTGCACAGGCTTTAGTTGTTGGGAAAGTCCATCCAGTGTTTTGGAGGGAGCGTTTCAGAAATACTTTTCGGCATGTCAGGAAAATTAAACAGAGGTTACCCAAAGCTTTGTTAAATCTCCCGCATCCCAAGATATTTTGCATTTCTGGGAGTTGGAACACAGCAGTAAATACATCTGAATCTGAAAACTTTCTAATTTTAAGTGCCTTTCTAGACACTAATATTTGGCTAGAGAAAAAAATCTGTGAGAATGCAACTTTATGAAATAAAGCAAAACAATTTTTGAGTATTTTATATAAACTTCTAGGGAGGTAGAACCTAGACTACATTTTAGGAGTAAGACGGGATACATACAGTATCCTCTATTGTTACTTTATTTGTATAAACATTTCAGTATTTGTACAAATATTTATAAGAACTTTCATAGGGTCACTTAATCACAGTACTACGTTTTTTGAACCCAGAAGTATTTGAACCACAAATTCTCCTACTCCATGGTGTAGAAAAACAAACCTGGGTGTTGGGCAGTGTCTCCCGCACCCAAGCAGGAGATTTTGAATGTGAATAAAGGAACAGAACATTGATTAAGGAGTAGTAAAGATGAGTCAGTCCTTGCTTATGCAGGGTCACTACTGAAGTCATGGAAGCATCTAGTCAAGGCCATTTGGGCTTTCAGGGTATTTCTTCAGGCCTACCTGACTGAGCCTCAAAGCCACTCAACTCCTGGAGCTTCATAAGCTTTACAACCTAAACTCTTCCTACTTGTCTATCCTAGAACTGAGCTTCTTGCTCCTCTCAGCATAGTTTCTTTGAACTTCACTGAAGTCCCCTTCTTAGATTGGTGGCATCCCCCTTGTTGGCCCCAGTACAGTATTAAGCAAGAAATTAACAGTCCCTCTAGCACCCAATGTTATTTCTGATTATTCTGATTTACCATTAGTCGCTCAAGTTGGCATAGCTATTTGTAAACCCTCCCCTCATCCCTCCATGTCTTCCAACTCAACTGCAAAATCTAAGAAAGTGTCCAGAGCAGCTACAGCCCTGGCACATTATCTTTTTTTATTATTACATTGTTGGTGGAACTGGCTTCTAAGACTGACAAATTTAACTTTTCTATAGCACAAGTTTTATGCGAATAATAATCACAATAACCTTTAAAAAAGTTTTATAATAATATACTTTTCCCCACACATGACTATTATAGGCAGAAATTTTACATAATTTAAAAATTCCCCTGATTCAATATTCACTTTCTTTCTTTTGTGTGAAATCTATGAAGGCATAGAATTTAACAGGATAAAAAAAAGAAAAAGAAAAGAAAACCAATATATATATATTATTGATGTCATTATTAAGCAACCCTCTGTTCATTTTTCTTCTGTTTTTTTTCCATAATAGTATTTCTTTTTCATTGTGCATATTAATTGAAGAAATTATTCATTAGGCCTGAAGTCAGATAATTTTGTAATAAGCCTGTTATATAACACCTACATTTTGATTCAAACATGAATTTGGCAAAGAATGATGACAGAGTAATTCTAGTTTATACAGTAGTTGGTGTTACCAACTAATAAAGATCATCAGAAGAGCCAAGTTTGGGGGGGGGGGGGAGGACTTAAAAATTGCATTAAAAGGAATCCAGTTAAAATTGTGAGTAATAACATTTTTCCCCTGGGCCAACCCAGGAGTCAATGCAGTGACTATCCCTAATTGGCTGAGGCCTGTCCAGAATTTGAACAAAATTATTATTCTCTTTCTTGAGAAAGGAGCATGACGAATAGTAAGCTATCTCTACGCTCCCAAAGATATTAAGCAGATAATAGTTCTGAATCACTTGTTTCTACAGCATGACACACACTGGATTGGTAACAGCTCTCAGCAGTCCAGTATCCTGGGCAGGGTGTTCTCTCTGTGGTTCCCTCTCAGGGTGTCCTGATGGCATGCGACTGGGTTCTCCTCAGCAGCTTCCAGCATTGGCTTCTCTGTGTGTTTTTCTGGTCAGTCATCTTAGGAAATGGTGTCTGGTTTCTTTCTTGGGGCCTTCCATTCTCCCATACCTGCCCTCGGCAGCTAGACATCAGAGTGTTACTTGCCCAGGATAGTGCAAGGCGCTTCATAGCAAGTTGTACACTACAATCTCTTGTTGCTGCTTCTAATACCTTACTCTTCTCTTTCAAGGGACTTATTTGAATCCTCTACGGGTGTGTTAGGGAAGCAAACTTGATAACACTGCATTCATCACATCCCTAGCTGGTCCCCTTTGCCTGTCTTGAGGTAGAGCATGTATGTCTCATGCCTCCTTTCTGACTCAGGTGTTTTCAGGCCTTCAACTGGCCTTCTGGGATGGCACTGCCATCTCACACTACTTGGGTCTGGTCAGGTAGTCTCCAATCACAGGGATCTAGGATCCTTGGCAACTGCCACAAATACCTCTTTGGTTCTTCCACAGGGCCCAGAAGTACCCAGGCAAATCATTTTGCTTCCCCTATGGCAAATGTGCCAACCTAAGTCTAATTAATACAGACTCTGGCTTCTCTCACCTAGGCAACAGGAAACACGTGGTGATGGCAAGAAGATAATTCTGAAGAAAATGAAGTTGCTTTTGGTTGCTGTTTTTATATAAAGATAAAACACCTGTGCTTTAGTCCCAGCTCAAGCAGATATAGACAAGTATGAGCAAGAAGGAACAGCGCTTTGCAGTATAACCTTGCTACTTTCAGCTGCTCCACTCCCAGAGTTTTAGTCTGGCAGGCAAGTTTATCCTCAGCTAAGTCAAAGCCATTTGGGTGTCTTCCAATGTATACTTTTTTCTTATTAATAATTGGTTGAGATACTGCTGCATCACAGAAGAGTACTCTAAAAGTGTATGAAGAGGGGATCAAGAGTCAGTAGTACTTTTGTATTTATGAATTTCTCCATTTGTAGAGAGGCAGACCTCTCTGTGAATGATGAGATGAATTATTTGTGTTCTTTGGTGACTTCCCAAAAGTGAGGTTTTCCTATCTTTTTATTTTTTAGGTAAATTAGTTTAAATTTTTGTAATTTTGATACTTAGCATTTTGAGCTTTGATGCAGTGCACTGCTGCTAGAAAAAGCAAATTAGAACAGTACTGTTTCCTCTTCTGAAAAGTGGGCAGTTGGTGAAATCTGGTGTCAAAAGGTCATTGTGAGAGATAAGTAAGAAATAATATATATGACAACACTCAACGGAATACCTGACACACAGTGACAGTAAAAATTATAATTGGAGCTGAGTGTTGCTTCTTTCCTCAGTCAGTTTCTAAACGGCAGAAGTTTACATATACTCATTCTATGTAACGAGCATGTGCTAAAATGTTTACTAACCTGAAAGACTGACACCATGCCTTTACACACATTATATTAACATTAAAGAATGAAAGAATAAGGGGATAATTCCACTACATTTCCTCTAGATAAACCCAAATTCTTTTTTCTTCCCAGCGAGCGTAAGAATTCCTAATATTATTATTGTGTTCTGTGTTTTTCATTTTCTTTTCTCTTCCCCAGCGCAAGCTAAACGATGCATACAAGTTAAAAATATACTAGCTCAAAACTAGGAGGTACAAATGTTTTTGGTACAAAAGCATCTATGGCTAGATGCTTCTCAGGAAATCCCTAAACTCCATGAAACTTCTTGATAAAGGAATAAACGTGAGGGATGTATGTGTACAACTATTCCAAGTCAATAGATTCACAGTGCCTAGAAGCCTAGGATCTTTGCGTGAGTCACATACCCCATGGAATAAAAGAAAAATGAAAAACAAGTGGTGAGATTATGATAGTGAGAATTCTTGGGTAAATCAACTTTTTAAAATATTTGCAAACTATTTACAATAAACTAACAGTAATCCATTTAGATATAGTCTTTTATCTTCTTTCATTGTAATGGTCAATATAAATATGGTAAAACCAATCAATTTGGAACTGACTATGCATACGAGGTCTGACAATTAAGATCGGGAACTTGTTGCAACAATGTTGCTGAACTTTTTTGATATCAGAGGGATTATTCATTATGAATTTTTACCAACTGGAGAAACAGTGAACTAAATTTACCATTTGGAAGTGCTGAAAAGGCTGCATGAAAAAGTTAGACGACCTGAACTTTTTGCCAACAATTCACTGCTCTTGCATCACGACAATGCACCAGCTCACACAGCACTGTCTGTGAGGGAGTTTTTAGCCAGTAAACAAGTAACTGTATTGGAACATCCTCCGTACTCACCTGATCCGGTCCACCATGACTTCTTTCTTTACCCAATGGAAAAGGCAATATTGAAAGGAAGACATTTTGATGAGACTCAGGACATCAAGGGTAATACAACAACAGCTCTCATGGCCACTCCAGAAAGAGTTCCAAAATTGCTTTGAAGGGTGGACTAGGCACTGGTGTCAGTGCATAACTTCCCAAGGGGAGTACTTAGAAGGTGACCATAGTGCTATTCAGCAATGATGTATGTAGCCCTTTTTCTAGGATGAGTTCATGATCTTAATTGTCAGATCGCATATCTGAATATAACATACACCTATAGGAAAATGGAACAATTGCTCCTGGCTGAGCTGACTAACAGCTGTAATATAGCTTTAACCTGTTTGCAAAAGGGGAGTATTCAGAAATATACAGGCACATCTCCACAGGAAATTTTTATTGTGTATAAAAACTGAGGCTTATGATTCCCTTTCAATGCATGCTCTCTGTGGCTATACCTGATGACAAATTTGTTACATAATTTCCATGAAGAATTTCATGAAGTCTTTTCAACACATAGCCAAAACTTCTTTTTTTAAAATGTATGGCATTCTTATGAATTCAACTATTACCAATTTGGGTAGCAGACACATTTGGGGCTAAATCTGGCCCTAGAGCTTTATTTGATGAGCTATCAATACTATAGTTACCATATTTTCTAGCATGAATTTTATTTGAGGTATTTTTCCTGGTTTATTCAAACTTACAACCATCCTCAGGAAGCAGGGACCATCCAGGATAACTATTGTAATTCAGTTTCAAATAACTGCTGTGATAGCATCATAACAGTAGTTGGCTAAGGAATTTAGACTCTGATGAAAACTTGTGGTTGGTACTTTGTGCACATATACCATATTGAAAGATAGAAGAGATCCATTCCGGTTGGGAACTAAGCAATAGGTGGCCAATACAGGACACAGCCCAGCTGTTGTTATTCTTTTGATTTCCTAATTCAGTTTCTGGCAGTGACTACAGTGGACCTCTATTGTTTGTCTTGAGGTAGCGTTATTAAAACTGGCTTCCTTTCCAATCAGGGGAAATAAATCTCTTATAGACCAAGCAAGCACCATTGGCTGTGGTCCCATCTCCCTTTCTCTGTCTTTTCCTTTGAGAAACAGGTTTAGGCCTGGTAAAAGTTCATTTACAAATGAAACAAATGGGTCAGGTTTCTATTGGGTAAGACTAGAAACAATTTCCTCATGAAGGAAAATATTTTAAATACGAACAGATACTACCTTACTAGTTGACATGTGGCAGCCTAGTTTTAGGATGAAGACTTGGCAGAAAATAGGAGCATATCTTATTGACTTTCTTTCTACTATAACTATATTGACTATATAATTCCTTCTTTTAATTTTATATTATATTTTCTTCCAATTACTTTCTTCCTAGCCTAAAAACAATTGGTGTTTATTTAAATCATAAAATATGTGGTGGTTGGTAAAATATAAAGACTAAGTAATAATTTATTATCGAATTTCTTTTTGTCTTATTATTATGATTATTGGCGAGTCTACTGAATATTAGATCCTAAAAAGTGGTTGGTGGGTAAGTGTATCAGTTTTCTTAGTAATCGGTTACTGCAAATTCTCTTTGGCCCAATACTCTCTCAGAAAAGTAAGGGCATAAAATGTGTCATCTGAAAAAAAAAAAAGAGAGAGAAGGGATTTTTTTTTTTTTAACCTCCATTTCTTTGAAAGCAGTAATAGACTTCTTAAAGCATTCTAGAAGCCTGACCTCTGATTTGTGAATCAGAGAATTAGGCTGAATATCCGAAGAAACATTTCAACGCTACAAAACCTTTTAATAAGCATATAACAAATCAATGGTTTCTAAATCAGCTGTTGAGAAAGGAAGTTCAAATGTGTTGAACTTTCATTACTACAGGCTTGAGCGGCTTCTCCTGTAGAAGCCAGATCTGCATGATTATGCTGCCAAGCATGAGTTGAGTTGGGCTGAATGCCGTTCCCGGAAGCCTAATTGACAATTTTGTTGCCCTTCTCTGACTATTTAAGAAGAGTTGTGAGGTCAATGGCAATGATACTTCTCTGAGTCATAAATGCCATCCAACAGGACTCTTTTAAAACCTATTCTTTTAGAAAGCTCTATGTCCAATATTTAAAAATAAAATGTTTTACAGGAGAGAAGGAATCTGACAACACCGCTGACCCACATTTCAGAAGGAAAATGAGAAATATAGGGGTCAGATCCCAGCCAGTGGAAGCACAATGAGCACTTACGCTATAAATGAAGTAGTGAAATCGCCCACTGGAACAAGCAATTTTCATAACCAGTACACTTCAGTAAAATGAATTTTATCATATCCTATGACCTCTCTGAGTTCCCAAACCAAAAGTCTTCAGGGCACATTAGATGAGCAAAAAATACACGATAACCTTAGTAAGTGGCAAAATAAGAAGTATACAAATACCAACTTTCAAAAAATTAACCCAAATAATATACCAAATAATCGATATTTGGGCGCATTGAACTTGTTAAATAATCATTTATTTTCATAGTTTTCTTTTTCCATAGAAAAAGCTTGGACATCATGTTATTAAAATCTCTAAACTGAAATATTAAAACTGGAAGATTAAACAGAAATAGCAGAATCAAGATGTAGAATTCAAGTACCTAATGATAAAGTCATTGTTAAGGTTAAAAGCATAGTAGCATATTAGTTACTGGGCATATTTGAAATATTTGATTTTGCCTTCCAATGTATAAGAAAATGTATCTCACTTTTTTCCACTGGACAGTTAAATATTTGAAAAACATTGAGATAATGAGAAGCAGTTTCAATATTTCCTTGTACATTTTAGAGAGAAAAAAAATCCCCTGAAAAGCCATTATTTTCCATAATTATTTGTGGGGTGATAGTTCAAGACATAGAACTCATACATTTTTATTAATATTCCACATTTTCCTACTTTTAAAAATGAGAGAAAGTAGATATGTTTATATAAACAAAAATACAATTTCCCTTAAGTCATTTTCATGTATTTTAAAGCAAATACATATTGGAAAATATATTTTGAAATTATATAAACATGAATCATATAAGATCCCTTTACAAGCCTGATTCAGATAATACAGTTTGATTATAATGTAATGTCTGAATAAATTAACAACTGTCTTATAACTTGTAATTGATAAATTTAATTAAAGAGACTATGAAAGTGATATAAAATTAAATAAACCACGCCTGAATTTCATGGATCACTGTAAAGAATCCAGCTTACTTATAATACTTTTCATAATATATTACTTTTCATATTATAACAGTTTTTATAAACTACACACGCTACTAATTCATATAGTTAGAACAACATAGGGTAAATATGGTCACATTACTGTAGACATACTTTTTTCAAGTCTAATACAGATTCACTATTATGCCACCATTTAATCTTATTGACATATCTTCTGGGATTATCTTTGTACAGACCTTATTTTGTACTTCAACTATGGTGGATCAAATTCCTTAAATGATAATAAAACAGAGTCATAAAAGAGATGGTCAATAAGGTACAGAGGTTTTTTTTTTGCTTCCCAATTCTGACTTTTTATTCTGACAGCATTTCCCCAAGTACACTTCTGTGAGTACTAAAAGAAAATGTAGTTGATATGAGATCTTAATTTTTTAGAGGAATTTGTGGCTGTATTTTTGCTCCTCTATGAGCAAATGAATACTACATGATTAACAATAGTACAATAATAAGTTTATTTTGAATTTCATCTTTATAGTCTCATAAGAACCTCAACTTATTTCAGAATTTATACCTAACGCCTGTATTAGCTACAACTAAAAAAATATATAGTCTATACACATTATTTTATTGTTTAAATGGTCCTCATTCATGTTTCATTTCAATAATATTTCTCCAGCTTGTAAAGCTTATGTTACATTGAGATCCTCTTTAAATTCACAATGCATAAAACTGCCAGGTGGCCTAATAACAGAGTGCATTAACAGATTGAACTATAAATCAGATGGTTGTGTTCACATACTGTAAAAATACCACCGATTTCTTTCAGATTATAGTTTGTACACTGATTCTACAGAGTGATCACAGATACTTTAGGGAATTTAAAGTGAATAAAGAGGCCATATAACCCAATCTAAAAAATAATATTATCATAATTTTCACCTTATCATTTTTATGTACCTTTTACCATTGTTGTGAAATTAAATAAGGTAATGAATATAATGCCTATGAAACACTGCCTAGTGAAAAACTATTATTAATACTATTATTATTTAATATTATTAAATCTGTGCTACAACTGAGTTATTTTTGATTAGTGATTTGACACTATGGTAAATAGTTATTCCTCTCAACATTTATTGAGAACAGTGGGTCATGCATATACTGTGTTATATAAAATAGTGAAGATTATAAATGTATAGAAATTACTTATCTCTAGGCTATTTGAATAATTTGAAAAATAAGGTAATAAGTCATATTACTTTTTTAAAGAGGACAGAGTTTGTGTAAAGCCCTTAAATTAAGAATAACTCATTGTGAATAGAAACCGGGACTTTTAACACTTGGAAAGAGAAATAAAATAAACTATTATGCAATCTAGTATCTAAGTGAGGACACTGAAAACCAAGGAATCAGCTTAAATGCTTGTGCCGTTTGATAGAATCAGAGCCAGAGCAAGAGATCTGTGAGCACACTAATATTAACTTCCCTTTGACGAAGTACATGTACAGATTTTATCTATCTGACAGTAATAAATGGGTAGAGTCATATTGGGACCCAGTTTTCTACCTTTAGGTACAAAGCTCTATGTGCTATCTCATTATCCCTTTGCAGTGTTCTTTCTATAATTTTATGGTACTTCTGTGTCCCATGAGTGGTTTCAGGTTAACAGAATATATTTTATAAACTAACAGAAGCAAATAGAATTAGATTCGTGTTGCAAATTGAAATAAATATAATGCAATTGAAAACATACATAAACTACAATTGGCTAAGAAAAGTAATGTTAATATTCTAGTCCTATTCATGAGGGCAATAAAGCAAAAATTCAAAAATAGAATAAAGACTGATTTAGGACTGCTTTCAAAAATTTTTGATTTCAAACAATTGTTGATTTATCAGCAAAAGGAATCCAAGGAACAGGTTCATGGCAGAGAATGGTAGATTAACAAGCTACAACGATAACATTGACATTTTAAGAGCAATCATACTGACGTAAGTTAGCATTTTAGGAGTGACCAGAATTTTACACGACTTTAAAAAATATATTCATATGCATATGGCACTGAAGAACTGGATGTAACATTTTGGTTAAACAATGACCTCTTCCTCACATTACATATCCTTCGCATTTGTATGTTTGGAGATCACTCACTATGGATTCAGGCTAATTTCAGCAGAAGAAAGAATAGCGAACTGAAGGGTCTCACACTGGCAATTAATACTCTGGCACAGAAATGACTCAGGTCACTTCCACCAACAACATAATGGCCAGAAATAATAGTCACACTCAACTGCAGAAGGAACTGGGAAGTAGAATGCTCTTGTGGGCTTGAAAAGGAGGAAACTATGGACAAACCTGAGAAGCCTCAACCATGGCTATTACTAAAAATTAATGTCTTCTTTCTAATGATACTATCTGGTGACCCTTTTAGACATTGCTGAAGCCTGGTCATTACCAAATATTGAGTACATTACTGTCTGCAGAGTATTATGTTTGGCACTCTGTGGGAATAAAAGACAGGAAAAATGGTTCTCACTCGGCCTTCATATTCTACAGCAGGGTTTTTCTCCCTTGACGCTATTAACATTTTGTGGTGCTGAATTCTTGGTTGTGGTGGCTGTCGTGTGCATTGTAGGATATGGAGCAACATCCCCAGTTCTACCCACTAGATGCCAGTAGCAATTCTCTACCTACCCAGATTTTTGACAATCAAAATTATCTCCAAACATTGCCAAAGTTTCCCAGCAAGCCTCTGACATGTGAGGACTGTCTTTTTACCACAGCATTAATTAACCCATTTTGACTAATACGAAGCAGTCTATAAAAGAGTTCTATTCAACATTGACAAAGAAAATAAGTCCAAAGAGAAATTCTATAATGAGCCAGTTAAAAAAATCACCGACTCCATAAAAATCTCAAAAATAGGAAAAAATTCTTCATTTAATTCAGTTTTTAAAAGTATAGTTTTGGGTAAAATTTAAGTATTGGAATAAATAACCATTTGAGATCTCATTTTGTGCTAAGAGTTAGAGTTCAGTCCTTACTTTCTTTCTAAGTTTATTTCCTACAAGTTACCCATGTGAACAACCTTCTCCAACAAAATAACTTCAGAACTTCTCTACCTCCACTCCAAGTCTGTTCACGCCTCCTTTTACTCTCAAAGTACCTCCTCTTTATCTCTACTTATCCAATTTTTATCTACCTTTCAAAGATTCACCCTCCCCACTCCCACATGAAACCTTTCCAGACCCAGATTTGATATAGTTCTTCTGAACTATTAATCTTGGAATTTAATTATTTAATGTTTGTGAAAATCATTTATTTCTGGCTTAATCTGTATTTTTTTTTAATTTCCATGTCATCTCCAGAAATGTGTTAAAGTTTCAGAGAGACAGAGATTCAACTGCTTGTATCTCAAGCAGTGGACATATTTTTCACATAATACTTAATAAAAATATAATGATGGCTACTGTCCTGTGGTCTTAACCTTTGTTTTTTATTAGTTTCTGGTGTACAGCACAGCATAGTGATTAGACATTTACACCCTTCATAAAGTGATAACCCTACCAAGTCTACCACCCCTTTGACACTCTACATAGATATTCCAGTACCATTGACTATATTCCCTATGCTCTACTTTACATCCCATGACTATATATTTTTAATTATGGTTGACATTCAATATTATTTTATATTAGTTTCAGGTGTATAGCACTGTAATTAGGAATTTATATAATCTATGAAGTGATCCCCCCATAAATGCAGTGCCCATCTGACACCCTACACAGTCTTTACATTATTAACTATATTCCCCATACTGTATTTCACATTCCTGTGACTAGTTTGTGACTACCTATTTGTACTTCCTAATTCCTTTACTTTTTTCACCCATCCCTTCTGGTCTAAATTCTTCACTAACCAATTTGAATTTTATTTTTTAAATCAAGTATATTCATTTCCTTTTGTTATCTACATAGCTAATGTCGTACTTAATGTTATATCTAACACAAAGGCAGGTCAGAGTTTCAGTAGAAAACTTTCTGTGTGCCACCACTTCCATGAAGATAGAATTGAGAAACATGTAACCTGGACAACATATCTTTGTAATAACCGTTTGCTTTTTATGTCTTAACTGACCCTCCTCAAAAAAATTTATTCTTTATTTTTATTTTTAATATTAGGGTCTGAATATATATATATATATATATATATATATATATATATATATATGTATATATATACATATACATATATGTGTATATATATATATACACATTTGTTTTTTGCACTGATAGAATGTACTAAGAAAATATTAACAATCAGAACACTTGCAGAGGATAGAGAGAATATTCATGGAGAGGCTGGAACACCCAACTCTAAGCAGAAACTAGGGTAGAAAAGAAAGGACTCTAGATTAAGAACAATGTGGTTACTGTGTGATCTACTAGTATCTTGTGATGTATCACAGAATAATTAGAACACTGTGCCAACCAACAAAACAATTGTGGCAGGCCAAATCACTATCCTCTCTACTTCCAAACAAAGAGGTTTTCAGCAGTTGAAAGATATTTGCCCACCCGCTACTGGCAGCACAGAGAAGAGTAACAGAAAAGTTAGGACATGTTAAAAGTAGTAATGCTTTTGCCCTAATTCTTCAAACATCTGTGAGTTTCAGCTAGGCTAATTTCTACTTCACAGCCTTTATTTGTGCTGATTTCAGTGACATGTATGTGAGTAAATCCTAGATATCCTTATCTGAAAGTCCAGGTTTTATTGAAAATAATCATATAAGAATATTAATCTTTCAGTATCTTTTTGTTCAAAAGTACAAATCAGTGAATGAATATTTTCATTAGTTTTATTTTTTAATTCCAGTTATTTTTAAGGTAGTGCAATTCTAGATTTCTTGATTGATGTTAAAAGTTGTTGCATATCTGAGTCTACCTAAATGTGGGTTTTGCATAGTTATCATTTTATATTTTGCGAAAAAAGGAAAGATACCAGGACAGACTATGAAAGTGACATGCCACTATATCTTAATAGTATTAAGAAGCTAGGTGTTAGCTGATGCTGCTGTATCAATGATCTAGAAATAAATTTTCTGTCAATAAAATAAATTCAGGAAAATGTACTAATAGTTCAACATATGCCATATTAATATCCTTCACCTGAATCTACTTCTGAGGGTAAACAGGTTTAAAAGGATCACTGGAGAAACATTTATTATTTCAAACTTTTGAAATCTCATAGAAACTTGGTTTTCAAGCATGAACTTATATATGAGGTTCTTAGCACAAAGTCTGGATTTTATGTTTATTTTCTTAGAAATAAGGTTAAATCCACTATTAAAACTATACCAGAGGGTGACATGGTGGTAAGCACTTTGAGTTTAAGAAGTAGAACAAAAAATTATGTTCCTACATATGCTACATCATGGCTTTAGGCAATTTCTTTGAGTGGTGTTACTTAGTTTTCTCAATGTTGTAGTTTTCTCTGAAAAAAAAAAAAAGGTTAAATAAAGCTTAAAACAAAACAAAAATAAGAAACTATTTTTGGATTTAAAAAAAAAAGTAAAAAAGTAGTGGCATAAAAATAGTACTGCTCCCTTTGTCCCTTGGTAATCACCCCAAAATAATAAGGATGACAGAAACTGAAAGAAAAAATCAAAACAAAAGAAAGCCAAACAACCTTCCATCTTGAATGCAATTATAAGACCTCTGTAACCCACGCCATAGTATATATGGAATAGTCAAACCAAAGTACAGCAAAATGCTGAGATACGATGTCAACAGCTACAGATCTTAGATGAAGGAAAATGCACAATTTTTCAAAAGAGTCTACTCTGTGGGCAAAATGTGAGGGACATTATGTTGTTTGAAAACATAGGAACAGGAACTGGAGTTGGTTCCCGGTGCCTCCCAAGGCCCAGTCTGGTACAAAGTCTAAAGCAGGGCAGATGGACATATAGAGGAACCACACAGATTATCTTTGTTTTTCAGGAAGCTGTCTATTTTTGAGGCAGGCAAGAAGAGAGGAGACTTGACATTGTAGCTAACACTATAGCTATCAATCTTGGTTGGTTAAGAAAAGGAAGAGCAAAAGGAATTTGTTTTCATACACAACCTTATGTCATCAAGGGAAGCGCTTCTAATGCTTGGGACATGGCTCTGATTACCCTCAATCCCCAACACAAATGTCCTTCAAATAATAGTAGGTTCAGGAAGAAATCATCTCATTCAAAGCTGAATAATTATATAAAAGAATAATACAAAATCTCTACAAAGATATTGTAAGGAAAAAAAGACATAAATAGGGGGGAAAAGGGCAGAAAAAGAACTCTATTAGAAATACTTGTCATGGAGTATATGAAAACTGTGATTAAACTATGTGACATAAATTTTTTAAAAAAACCTAATGAAGCAAATCATCTCTATAAATCAGTATTTCAATGCAGAGAACAAAGGGGAAATACAGTAAGGTACCAGAAGCAAATAAAACATGAGCTGGCAGAACTGAGAGAAAAAGTAGACGAGAAAACAAAACAATCACAGAAATGAAGATCGCATCGAAAGGAGTACAAAAGAGAATAATGATTGCTGAGGCCACAGCCTGGGACATTGATTTCAAGATTTGATGAAATGTGAATGAACCAGGAGTTAAAAGCGACTACAAACATAAAAGCCAAGAAACACGGACAAAGGAGTTACAATATATGCATGAGTAGAGTTCCTTGGGAAGAAAACAAGAAAATTATTATAGAAAATAATTTTATAATGTTATTATAGAAAATAACAGCAGTAATTTAATATTTCCTAAAAATAATGATAAGCCATTGGTGCCCCCTAAATGAATGAAGAAACTATTGCAAAATGCCTGGTAGTTACTTGTGAATGTGTTGACAGGTAGGACTAAGTCTAAATCAAAAAGAATTATAAAACAGTTATTAAAGTTATACACCCTGTCAATGTATATATAACAAAAGTTGAGAGGGGAAAGAGAAAAATGGAGAAGTAGGATAAGTATGCTGAATACTTCATCTTTTATAACCTGAGATCAAAAGATTTCATTAATGCTAACGAATCAAGGGATAGAGGCATAAGGGTATTTAAAGGTATAAAGGACAAGAAAAATATAACAATAAACTAAAATCCAATGGTAAGTGCAAATCCAATGGAAGAGAGAAGAGGAAGGTGGAAATTTATTATATCTTTATTGCTTTTAATAAGTAGTCATTAGATATTCCCCGAAGAACCAGTGGATTGAGGCTATTACAAAATATACTTAAAAATATAACCACTACAAAAAAAGACAAATTATCCAATTCTGAAGAAGAAACTTAAATATGCACAAGAAAACACACAACGCAGATTAAGTATTATATAAATACAGTTTTTTAAAAAAGGCTTTAACAACACATATATATGCACACACTAATTTTCCTTTTAAATTAAATCATAGAAACTTGGAATGTTCTTTTTTATGGGTTGCTTTTCTTTACATTAATTATTTTATCCAACTCTGAGCAAGAGTTGGAGAGGGCAAGGGCCCGGTCTGAGAAACCCTTAGAGAGAGTTTATTTACCTAGTGAGAAGTTAGGATTAAGCCCCCAAAATGGTATTTCTGTACCAAAGAAATAATACACCGGGAGAAATGCCCTGTGACAGTGTAATGGACTGAACTGTGCCCTCTAAAAATGATGTTGGAATCTGTGATAGTTAAATTTCTGTATCAACTTGACTGGGCCCAGATTAAACATTTTTTCTGCGAGTGTCTGTGAGAGTGTTTCCAGGTGAGATTAGCGTTTGAATCAGTGGACTAAGTAAAACAAATTACCCTCCCTAGTGCAGGTGGGCATCATGCAATCCATTGAGGGCCTGAATAAAACAAAAAGCAGAGGGAGGATTCATCCCCGTCCTGCTGTCCTGCTCGTTTGCTTGAGTTGGGACATTGGTCTTTTCCTTTGCTTGGACTTCGATATGTATGTACCATGTGCTTCCCTGGTTCCAGGTCTTTGGACTCACACTGAAATCACACCACTGGCTTTCCTAGGTCTACAACTTACAAACAACAGATTGTGGGTCTTCTCAGCCTCCATAATCACATGAACCAATTTCTCATTCCCTCTCTCTCTCTCATTTGTTCTGTTTCGCTGGAGAACCCTGACTATAGACTCCTAGTGATTCCTTAGAGTTCCACCCACTACCCACCACTTTGCTAAAGCTGGGGTGGAATTAGTGGAGACCCTGTTCCCACAGCTGGTGAGTAGGGGAGAATTTGATCCTTTGTTCAAAGTGACGTATATTCCTGTGCCCCAAAGGAGACCCGTAAACCCATTTTCTTTCAGAAACATCATTATAGATATGATTGGAACCATAATTGCCATGAATATATTTCCTTTGGATAAATGGGCTGCCAAGGACTTCTCTAGAAAGCCAAATTCTCATTACAATGTTTCAAAGGTAAAAATGCCACCACTTGCCAGAGCATACCTGTGACATGACATGTTCCTAAATTCAGAGTTCTCTGTTCATATGTATGTGTTTGAGGTTGAGTAAGCAAGTTCGTGAGCTCAACTTAGAGCGCCTAAGTTTTAGGCCTGGTGTTGCTATCACTTGGGATAAAATGCCTTGATTTTTCAATCTCTAAAATGGGAGTGATAATCGAACTATCGGTTTCTTAGGATTGAGAAATTTGTCAAATGTAAAAGTATTTTAAATCCTTCACACTTATATTAAGATTTTTAAAATTCTGAAATAACATTTTATAATGAAAATCTTCTAGATTGCTCCGTGAGAGGAATTTAAAAACGTCTCTGTCAACGTTTAACTAATTTCAACCAGTGCTTATTTTTGTTTCATCTTTAAGTCAGCGGCACTTTAATAAAGGAAAGGTCCAAATTCAAAGACAGGATCAGCACAAAGCAGTGTTTTGTTGCATTTGGACAAATGAGAAACAGTTTTCATAGTCCAAACACACCTTCAATCTTTTTAACAGCAAATGTAATTGAATATGGTACCGACAGTATGAAGGCATTGAAGCTTTTGGAATATTGAGGTAATGGTGGATTGCTAGAAAGAACAGCACAGAATCTATGAAATTTAATATTGGATGAGGTTAACAAATGTGGAGCTCAAGGAGTCAGCTTGATAACCATCATATTCATGGTCATGATTTATATTAATTTTTATTTTAATTACTCTATGGTTTTAAACAAAATTGCAAAAACAATTTACTTGGGAAGTTCTCTGGGATGACTTCAAAGTCAAAATTGTACTACCTAAATGCCCTCCATTTCATAAAATTTGGGTTTCATAGAGAAATTTTTAAAAAGTAAGACAAGCGAAGTTCTAGAAATACAGAGGTAGAGAAAAAAATCTATTCAAATAAAATAGTAAAAAAGAAACAAATCTTAGCCTGATTTTATATTTCAATTTATAATCATGAACCTCAAAAAACAGCTGTATTTCACATGATGACCTTTTGATCTACGTCTTTTTTTTTTCCTTCTGGTTATTTTTCACCAAATATCATTTTGATGTTTAGCCCTCGGTATAGGTATTTATTCAGCTTCATTTAATTTCTTATTATGTCCAGTTTTTCTGTCAATAGTGCATTTGGAGAACAGATTTTTCAGGATTGTGCACAATAGCCTTCCTATTTCTGAAGGCTGGGCCGAAATTGGGATATTGGTGTCAGATTGTTCTTATTGATCCATGTTTGTTTCTTTTTGAACTAAGCATCAGAGATGTCTATGTTTTTATTTATTGATTCTGTCGCCTCAGTCTTGATGGCATGAAGTGGTAAGTCAAATGTCAGAATTGAGCTCCTAAAATCTTGTGACCAATCACAAGTATTCTAACATCAGGTGGGGTACAGCCAGAACATGCATCTGAAATTTCGGTTGCAATGAAGCTAAACTCCCAATTGTTCTAGCCATACTTTTGTAACCTTCAGTAGTTTCTGTGTTTTTGACCTTACTGAACAGCTGTTAAAGGAATTATTCTTTCATGCTTGGCAGTTTTGTTTTGTGACTATCTTAAAATTCCCCGTAAACAGAAATATAGTGATCTGCATGAGCCCATTTCAGGAGAGTGAAGTCTGACTTTTTATTGCAGACACAGTATTTTATTGTATTGTCCTAGCTTCTGTTATCATCCACTTTTCTAAAAAGATTGTAAATGGAATGCTATGCTGTTGTCTGTCATAAAATTATAACTTAGTATACGTTCAAAAATATGCAGGTGTCTTTATGCATAGATTTTGCTTCTGAAATGGAAGAATGTTTATTTCGGTAGAATTATTAGACTATATATTTATCATCCTCAGTTTTGAGAATGAAAGGCTGAGATGGTTCAGCGCAACTGTATCTTAGATTGTAGGAGATAAATGGAATAGAGATGACCTAGGGAATACAGAAATAGAAATATTTCTGAAAGTATATAAGACTGGTAATATGATTCCTGTGTATTGTGCACATATTGTGCATATGTGTATTGTATGTAATTGTGTATAATAGTAAACTGGTAATATAGTAGAAGCTTCTGAAATTCTGGTTGCAAATATGACCATTAATGATCAGGATGTGCCACTATTTCTGGAAAGTATAAGAATAAAGTCTTGGCCAATATAATTTATTTGCCCCCAGAGTCCCCTCAAATGGAAGACCTTTTAAAAACCCCAAAACTACTGAATTTAGAGATTCTTAGAAGTCATTAATTTTACCCCGATGCCCACGCACATAGTACATGACATCTTACTGCTAGATAATATCCAATCTTCTGGGCCTCAAAAAAAAGGGGTTTCTACAGTGAAATATTCTGGGGCAATACACAGCAACCCTCCCTGCCAGGGTTCCTCCACTAAACCCAGATCTCATTGCTCAAACTTTCCTACGTTTGGACATCATTGCTCTACACATAAAAGCTTTCATATACATAAAGTTTGCTAAATTATCTCTGACTTCTGATTTAGAGGAGAAATAATTCTTGTTCTTTTAGCCTTCCCTCAAAGGTATTAGCCTTCAAATCTTTTATCACTTTCATTGCTCTCTTGGAAGCTGTCCAAGTATTTCACAAGCTGCTAAAGTTTCAGAACTTCGGACAAGAAGCCATGTTCTGACAAGTGAATGAATGACCTCAAATTTAACATAACATTCATTTCATACATTCTTGGAGCATTGCTTTTGCTCTTGGAAACTACAGTTAATGCAAATAGTCTGTTATTCCATATGATCTTTCATTAATCTCTAATATTTCTAAAATACAGCAGACAGACATTTCCCATCTTGGAGTTGTGTGCCATATTTTTTTCTCTCCAAAAAGAAGGGAGTAGACAACACACATCCAGAGTCACCAAGAAAGGAGCAAACATTCTATTTATAGATACACAGCAAAGGTGATAAAATATGAAACAAATATGAAACAAGCCAGGTAAGGCCTGCTTGTTATATGGAATGAAAGAATGGTGGAACACAAGAGTGACAAATTGGTTTCTAACAAACTATTACTACAAAAATTTCAGTACCATTTTCAAGAGTCTGACGTGACGTCATGATCCATTGTGTGCAATGTGATTCCAGCCTTGCAGGAGAGGGCCCACCCAGGAAGTTGTGAGGTGCCTACATTCTCCGTGAGTGTCCAACATGGAGTTCCATAATGAATTCTGAACTGGGAAAGCTAGTTCCATTCTAGGTGCCCACAGTAAATGTGTTGAAAGTATGGTTTGAGAAGCATAAGCAGATCTAAATAAAGGTTAATTTATTTGCCCTAAAGAACAAAGATGATTCACAATGTATTTGTTCATTTAATTCAGTGATTCTTGACTATTTTTCCTAATCTTCCAAATAGCTGCACAAAGTAGTTCCTCTCTCTCTCCCCAGACATTTCTCAGCACCTCCACACTCACATCCCACTATTACCAGCCATGCTAAACTCCCTTCGTTCCTCTGACCCGCCATGTTTATTTTGCTCCATTCATTCTGGCAGTGTTCATCTCTCAGCGCATTTCTTCCTTTACTGTCCCACACAGCTGACTCTACTCACCCTTTAATGTCAAGTTAGTGTTAATTCTCATGAAAAACCTTTTCTCCCTAGACTAGTCCAAGGATGTCTATATATTTATCATCCTCAATTTTGAGAATGAAAGACTGACATCTCAGTTCAGTACAATGGTATCTTAGATTGTAGGAGATTAATGGAACATAGATGACCTAGGGAATACAGAAATAGAAATATTTTTGAAAGTATTGTGTACAAGGTCTGACAATTAAGTTAGCAAACTCATCCTAAAAAAAGTGCTATGTGTCTCATTGCTGAATATCATCATTACGGTCACCTTCAAAGCACTCTGCTTGGGAAGCTATGCACCAATGACAGAGCTTAGTCCACCCTTCAAAGCAATTTGGGAACTCTTTTTCTGGAATGGCCGTCAGAGCTGTCAGTGTATTACCCTTGATTTCCTGAATGTCATCAAAATGTCTTCCTTTCAATATTTCCTTTATCTTTGGGTAAAGAAACAAGTCATTGGGGGCCAGATCAGGTGAGTAGGGAGGGTGTTCCAATACAGTTATTTGTTTGCTGGCTAAAAACACCCTCACAGACAGTACCGTGTGAGCTGGTGCATTGTCGTGATGCAAGAACCATGAATTGTTGGCAAAAGTTCAGGTCGTCTAACTTTTTCATGCAGTCTTTTCAGCACTTCCAAATAGTAAACTTGGTTAACTGTTTATCCAGTTGGTACAAATTCATCATAATCAGTCATCTCTCTGATTTCAGAAAAGGTTAGCGACAACTTAGTTGTATAACACTGGTAATATGATTATTGCGCATTGTGCATATACTGTGTGCATGTGTATTGTGTATAATTATGTATAAGAATAGTAAACTGGTAATATCATAGAAGCTTCTAAAATTCTTCTCCATAGAGAAGGCAGGACAGACTTGTTTATACTGTTTCTCATACTATGCCCAAGAACTAGCACAGTGCTTCATACAAAGGAAAGTTCTATACATTTTTCAAATAAACAACAACTGACACTAGTATTATCTCATTAAACCATAAACATAATTGGTCACCCTTTTCTTGAAAACATTGATTATTCTTAATTGGCTACAGGATTAAGCACAACAGTTTTACAAAGCATTTTTTGTCCTTCACAACATACCCACAACCTAATTTTCTAGAATTCTTTCTGTATATCAAACAACTGATTCTTACCTTAGCTGTTGACACATATTCTACTCAGCCTCACATCCTCTTGATCTAACGTTTTATTCCAGCCTCTCCTGCAGGAATCGGCTGTGTTAAGTCATTTCTTGACATCTTGCTTGCACTGCACAGCATTGTCTCTTATCCTCCTGTGTCCCTACCCACACACCCCACCCACCCCCGGGCTTCTCTGCCACCTACCTTAACTGGAGACTTCCATAGGAATCTGCTCAGCCAAGGGAGTTAACACACTTAGTGCAACCTCTGACCACTGGGGGCAGTAAATAGGCCCCGTGTCGTGAGAAGACAAGTCTGGACTACAATCCCTATGATCATCCGAGGTTCCAAAGGAGCTTGAGATCCAGCTGACCCCAGTGGCAAGTAGGTCAGCAATGCATCTTTGGAGTGGAGTTTCCTTTTTACCTCTTTACACTTCTTTTTCTTCCACTTCTGTTCCATGTAATTGCTTTACAAAATAAACTAGCTACAGGCAAATCTTTACCTGGTTTTAGAAAACCCCAGGATTAAAATATCTTAGTATGCCATAGGTACCTTTACACTTATTGTTCTCTCTGCCTGGAATTCTTCCTATTCAGTTTCCCCCAGACCCTTGTCTTTTGAAATTTCTAGGTATCATCCAAACCCTAACAAAAGTGGTACACTTTGTTAGGTTCCTATGACACATTTCTTGACTTCCAGACTTAGCTACTCCATCCTCTTAGTTCTGAATGCATTTTGCATGCATTTCTTTTATGTCCAGCATTAGCTATCATGTTTAATAAAGCTATAAGAATGTGAACATGACATATATTCAGTCATGTAATTTAAATTTATTAATAAAATATTTTTAACAAATATTTGTATGTATAGGTATTTTGAAAAGGATCTAAGTCATGCAATTTTCTACTGTTGATATTCAGAATGAGAAGCTGTATTAAATAAACTCTATTTGTAAATTTCCTTTGACTCAAGCTGCAGATGTATGGAGCACCTATTTTACACTGAGCAATAGCCTACATTGTTTATTTGTTGGGTAGTTCCTCTAATGGATGATTTTGTAATTGTTGGTATAGAAGATTATTTTCAGCTGGACTAAAGGAAAGGCGGATCTCGGGAGGCATTTGTGGGAGCCCCAGTGGCCTTGAGGGAGAGTTCAGTGTGAGGTTGATAGAGCCAGAGGTGGATGAAGTGTGGCCCCAAGTGCTGGGAACTGTACACCGGGCACAAGCTGAGGGATAGTTTTTATGTCAGTTGGGAATGTTCAGGCAATGCTGTATAGGTCTCCACATGACTTTGTGTGACAAAAGGTGGAAGAGGCTAGCATCCTCACTTCTTCTGTATTGCCCTGACTCTCTATGAAACAGGACAGAACAAAAACACAGACAACAGACCTGGCAGAAGAGACCTATGCTTGGAAAGCTGGCGACTTCCCTGGGTAGTGAGGGTTGCTTTGCTGGAGTGACAGAAACAGTTCAATTTCAGCAATGATTCTTCTTGTGACACTGTAGGTACCCAGTCTGGAGAGGCCCAGAGAAACTCTGGGTACAAACTTACTGACGTTTATTACCCAGAGACCAAACTTTGGTGGCAGGAGGAGAAATTAAAAATATGTTTTTTCTCAAATTCTCTAACTACATAAAAAATAATACGGTTTATGTGTCATTTTCTTAATTCTAAACTTAATATGAATATTTTCTTTGGGCTTAAGGTTAGACATGCAACTTTTAACCTCAAAATGTTAATGTGTGATGATTCCTTCTGGGCATATGGTATGAGTATATGGATGTATCTTCTTTCACTGCCTGTTAATTGGTGCTTTTTAACTTCTCATGTAAAACCACTTGTAAGGCTACATTTAATGTAGAAAACCTGCATGACTCCTTAAATTATGAAAATCTTATTCTTCCAAAGTCAATAATCTCAGGGCCCTATGAATTTATTATAAATACTAAGCTTTGAATAATGTAAGCTAATCCTACCTGCTGGGATTTCACTCCTGTCGTCCTCTCACGATGTTTCAGAACCACCAATGATCCTCTGGAATAAGCTCCAGTCGATGAAAGGGGCTCCATGGAGGGAGGTTCCTTTGGAGATTTTTCTGCCTCAGTGGAATTTGAGTCCTCTGCAGCTGGTAGGCTCATCTACTGAAATGGCTTTGAGCGTTTACTAGGGTGGCTCTTGCTCACTCATTAGCATGTTTGTATTTGTGAGACTTGGTACTTCAGATTAGAAGCATGGGTTGTAAAAATGACACGATATTAATTATTTGGGACTATCACTTATTTAAACTTTCTGTCGTAAACTGTACTTTTGCTAAGACCATTTGAGATCTATGAATGCCACAGAGAATGTTTTTATTATAACAGTACTATAACATTATCACAATAATAAAAGCCTCATTATAGAAGCTCAAACCCACTTAGACATAATTTAAAAGAAGAAAGAATATTTTAATACTTTATTTTTTCTTTAATTGGCATTTTTTCAAATCTAAAAGATATTGATTTTTACAGAATAACAATATATTCTAAACTCCAGGTTAGAATGCATATTTTAAGTTTTTGTTAGTGGTACAGCAGAACATATCAAAGTTACAAAACAATCCTTCCTATATTCCCAACACTTACTAAAGTATACTTTCCAGCTACAACTTCGAAGCTGTCTGTGGACATTAGGGTTTTAATGAAGTGACATCATAACTGAAGGAAGCAATGGCATTCATAGATCTCAAGTTGAAATAGTTGGTACGCGTTTGCCTACATAAATATAGGCTCCGACACAATGATGCTGATTGTCTTTTCCACTACAGAGTAGGGAATTGTTCACTGTAGACTCTGAAAGCCATGACCACTGTTCTTTACACAACTGTCTGGTCTCCAAAAAGGATGTGGTAAAGGACAGAGGCTGACAGCCCTAGAATTCCTCAGCAGGAGAGCTGATCCAGGGATGAGCATCAGAAGTGTCCGGGGAACTTTTGTAAAGGAATACATTCAGTGAAAACAAATCCAGGCCTACTGAATTCCAATCACTTTGTGCAGCCAGAAAGGAATGGCTATCTTAAAAACACTCTTTAGTCACTTGGATGGGACCACTTGGTTAACTATCGTTGTCCTAGGGCTGTGTTTCCCAAACTTCAGTGGGCAAGAGAATTATCCAGAGAGCTTCTCTGAAGTGTAGCTAAACATTCTGACTCATAAAAATGGGGTAGGGTCCAGGACCCAAATATTAACAAACACTTCAGCCAATTCTGGGACAGGTGCTCAGAGGCCCCACTTCAAGGAACAAGGCTGTGCCTCTCACAGAGTGATTTAAAATGACATCCTGTGAACACGTTACCCACCAAATTCATCTTTCAAGGACTTCTGTGCCTCAACTGCAATCTATTGATTCATTCCTGGGTGCTCAAGAGTTATTAGTCAAAAATTCAATAGACATTTTCCACCCTTTCTACACGCTTTTTCTTTTGATCAGGGCATTTAAAGATGTAAACAATTCTATGAGATTTGTTACAGAGAGAGAGAAAAAAAGAGAGGAGAGAGACAGAGAGAAAGAGAGAGAGAAAGAGAGAGAGAGAGAGAGAGAGAGAGAGAGAGAGAGAGCATAAAAAGACAGTCCCCCATCTCCATTTTTCTTGTGCCATGGGCAACCATTTTCACCTGTGTTAGCTGTTGATTTCACAACTACAATAGTGTCACTAAATAATATTCTTTTATTTCCATCTATTGATCTTTTTTTTTTAGCTTTAGACATTATTTGTTGACTTCCTGTCCTCCCCAACTCCCTCCTCACATGTGCACCTTTCCCACCCTCCCACCCTCATGCTCCCAATATAGTCGTATCATAATTTAGATTAGATAAATATTTCTGCAGTTTTTTCCTGGACCTAATAATTAACTTAATTTTGTTTGCTTCATTTGCTATGTTTCTATCACTCATTCTATTCTGAACACTCTACCTGTTAATGAAATTTCTTCTCAGTTTATTCCGATGCATCTGGGACATTACCAATCTTATCTTGTTGGAGACATCTCTCCAGGAGCTTTATGACCTGTTCCTCTATGACTGGGTTGGTCTCTACACTGCTGCACAGGTTATCCTGGGATCCCCTTCCCCAGTCTCACCTTTTGTTTCTGTCTACTGTTGAAGTTCCTGCATCCTATACTGTACAATTTCCTCTTTCCTTGCTTTACTCACTCATTTTGGAAGGACATTTCCACAACTTCCTGCATGGGAGATACAGAGAAGGTTGATTTTTTGAGAACATGCATGTCTGAAATGCCTTGATTCTACCCTAAAATTACTCCTCCACCCCACTTCTAGAGCTATCTGATACATCTACTCCCTGAGTTTTTGTGATAAAAATTGAAGTTTATTTTGTATGTTTATTTGTTTGTTTTTGGCTTTTTATACTGTCATTTTAAATTCCATTCTATTGGGTATAATAATTCCCACATTGTATACTTATTCCCTTTCCAGGTTCCAAGTCATATAGCTGTTATCCCCATCTTTGTAGGTTTATGTCTTTTTTTTTTTTTTTTTCAATCACTTTGTTTTATATATTCTCTAAAATGAAGGATTTTGAGGGGGAACAAAAGTCAGTATTATCTTCTCTCTCCCACCTGGAGGCAATATATTTTATCCATCTATCTTGACTTCTCAATAGCATTGAGCTCTGCTCCCATATTTTCCCTTCTTGAAATACTCTCTTCATTTTGCTTCCAGGAGAGCATTCTTTTCCAGTTTTGCTTCTTCTCTGACAGTTCCTTTTCAGTCATCCTTAAAGGCTCATCATTCTTCTCTACCTATGCTTTACATGTTATGGTTCCTCCAGGTTCAGTTTGGGACCCTCTTTCTTTCATTCTTTGCATTCTTTCCAGTTACCATTCTACTTTTCCTTGTTTCAAGTACCATTTCCTCAAAGATGACTCACAAATTTATACATTTAGTTCTCTCTTCTAAATATCTTTGCCACTTTCACCTGATATTACTATATAGTTATTTCACATACGAATATACCTCAATTTCCACATTTCCCAAACCTGGATCATGTCCCTTTCTCCCTTTCTTGGCCCTCTATTACCCTTTACCTTAATAAATATCACTATGCAGTGTCCTCTTATTGAAGTCAGAACAGAGGCCAAAAGTCAGCATTGGCAGTTTCTCTTCCTTAAAGATACCCCCTGTGGTGCCTCCATTAATTCCTTATGGTTTTACCACCAAAGAATCTCTCAAAATTTCAATTTTTTCCATCTGCATTGCCACCCTCCTGGTCGTCTCTCACTTGGTTGAATGTATTAGCTGGCCAAACAGTCCTCTCACTTTCATTTCTGTTCCCTTCTAAAGTTCGCTTCACAGGGCCAGAGTGGCCTTTTTCAATTACAAAGTTGCCCACATACATCACCCTCTCCATCTCCCCACCCGCTGTCTATAGTCCTTGACCCACATGATTGTTATAATGTTTTTTCACTGTTCTTTCAATAAACACCCAAGTCCTTACCATGTGCTTTGCCTGATTTCTAACCTCACCCAAGAGTGAGAGCTGCACCTCTTGCTTTCTCTACTCCAGTCACCAACAGAGGCCTTCTTTTAATTCCTCAAAATTAACAGGTTTCCTTCTGCCAGAAGACTGTTGCCTATGCTCTTTCCTCTACAGGAATGCTTTTCTCCCACTTCTGTCTCTTTCATCCATGAACATATTCAGCTCAAAAGTCACTTTTTCTGGAATGCTTTTCTTGACCCCCACTGCAAATATCTTTAAAGTACCTTCTAGCTTTCTTAGGAGTGTGCAGCCATCCTTCAGTTTACTTAATACAACTTTAATTGTACATTCACCTGAGTTACTTTTATTAGTGTCTGTCTACTCCATTAGACTACATTCCTAATGAGTACTTAACACCACATTCGAGGGTTTCAAATTTGATTTACTCCCTTGTCACTTGGTAGTCTTAAAAACAATGAGTAAATGTAGTTCAGTAGTCTTTCTGATGTCCTACAGAGACTAAGGCGCTGTGTTTCTAGGTGACTTTTACTCTCCCTAAGCTAGAATCATATAAATACTATCCCTTGGCTAAAAGAAAATAATAATTAAAGCTGTATTTCAAGAGTGGGCAGAAGCTTACAGGTTGTATTAGTTTCCTAAGGCTGCCATAACAAATTACCACAAACTGGGTGCCTTAGAATAACAGAAATGTATTCTCCAGAGGCCAGAAGTCTGAAATCAAGGTGTTGGCAGCACCACTCTCTTTCCTGCCCTTTCCCAGCTTTAGTGGCTGTTGGCATTTCCTGTGTCTACATCATTCCAATCTCTGCCTTTATCTTTTCATGACCTTCTCCTCTCTGTCTGTGCCTGCAGAAGTTGTTATCATAGAAGACTAAAGCAGTCACACTAAACAATAGGAAGCTATTGGGTGGAAACCAGGGAAAATGGCTCTATGCCGTTTTGTGGAAGGTTTAGTTTTACTGTAAGAAATTATTTAGTTCTCGGTAAATGTTTGCTGAGTTTGAACTAAATTATTCATGAAAAATATCTAATCTATAAACAATTTCCTTTAAGTCAAGGTGGGTTTTCATCTGGCCAGTGTGGCAAAGCTGTGGTCTTGCCTAAAAACAATAAGGAAAAAGGCTAAAGTTGTGCTGGGTCCATGGACCAGGAATGTCAACATTACCTAGAAATTTAAGAGAAGTTCTGAATCTTGGGCCTCATCACAGACCTACTGAGTCAGAATCTGCATTTGAACAAGGTGCCCAGGTGATTTGAACACATAAATGTTTCAGAAGCCCGGACCAAGCTCATTTTCTCTCCCTCCAATTTTGTGAAAAACAAAAAACAAAAAAACAAAGAGGTTTTAAATGGGCCCCTCTGAGGCTCATGTAGATGCCAGGCCGGGTTAAAGCCTGTTCCTTGATTAGAAACATCAACATCATTCCCCAGGTTGGCCCAGGGTGGTACTTTCGGGTTTTGCACTGTCAACAGCTGCTAGAAGGAATGCTGTGCCAGGCAATGAGGAGAACCCTTCAAAAGGGGAGCAGTAAGGTTTTCTACTCTGTGGAGAGTTTCATCAAGCAGAAAACAGCCACCATTCTTATTAAGAAATGGCAATACTGGCTTCTTAGTGAAACTCCTTTTCATCTCTCATGCTGTATTACACTTCTTAGTAACTCGGCTTTCATCCCAGTGTCTCCTCAGTGTTTCTGAGTGTGGGCTGCAGACACTATGACCCATATGGTCACGTCACTTCTTTCTTTTAAAAATGGTTTTAGAATATGACAAAGACCCACTCTTTCTCAGAAAGATGGCTGTGGAAGAAAGTTATAGGATTTATTCTAGAATACTGCACAGACCAACCTGGCCGAACTTGTTTTAGTTTAAGAGCTAATCAAATCTGTATCATCGTACAAACTTTTCTGCTTGCTTGGCCTTGTTTTAAAAACAATAACTTCTAGCTGTTGGGACTAAATCCAATATTACATAACACGAAGGTGAACCTTTTAGAAAATATTGCTCAGTATAAACAGAACAGTGGAATTAGGATTCCAACACTAAGCATTTTCATCCTGAAGAATTGCTCAATAATTTTTCTGTAGTAGTCATAATTTTAATTAAAACATTTTAATCAGCATGTGCTTAGAGACAGAGGTAGAAAGCAATTCTAAACAAATCCATAGGAGGCAAGAGGTGAGAGAGGTCTATTGAAGGTAGGGTTCAAGGATGTCATTTTATGGTTTGTTGAGATGAGAACATTGCAATAGTGAGAACCAGAAAGCAATGTTTATGGCCTTTGACTTTGAAAATTTTCTACACCAAAGCTTTACTTTGTAAGAGAATAATAGGAATAAAGTTTGTCGCTGCCATTTATTGTTCTTTAAGTGTTTCTGAAAGAAAAATAACTTTTTTAAAATTAGTAATTCTTACTGAGAAACTAGCTAATAAGTTCATTTAATGCCATTTCTAGAAATACTAGAAATAAACTATGCTCGCAAAACATATTTTAGTCCTCTGATCATATTGTTTAAATATTACAGAAAAAATATTTTTAAATGATTTTAATTACTATATATTTCATCTTTTGAAAAAAATCTCTGCATATCAAAACAGGGCCCAGAAACTGGCCTTGCAGGAAAGTTAAGAGTCTAAGAGCCCAGACTTTATTATCAGATAAAATTTGTTTTAGTTCTTATTTAAGCCATTTGCTAGCTGTGCGACCCTGGGAAAATTACTAAACCACACAGTGCTCCACTGACCTTATTTTAAAAAGAAAGAAAGAAAAATATATTATGACTTACATAAGACAATGGGGTTGTTTTACAGATTAAATGAGAAAAGGTATGGAATGTGCTTGGTAGAATGGCACTTAGTAAGTGATCAATATTAGCTAATTACTACTATTTTGATCACTCAGAATACTTAATAGACACAAAAATGTTTTTTCAAGTACATAAAAAGTTAATTAACATGTATATTTTAATAAATGTAATATTTATGTTTCTGATGAAGAAGATATGTAATAATTTCTTTAAGACCCATGCATAAAAATGCATGTTTCATAAAGAAAAATGAACAGAAAAGCTCCCTTAAATTTTAATAAATGGCTTTGAGCTGAAATATAATTCAATAATTTAGTTATATTCATCATAGTTACATTTAATATAATTCAATAATTTCATTTACTGAAATGAAGTACTCATCGAATTAAAATAAAAAAATGTAGATAGTCAACATATTTTCAATACTTTCTCTGGGCCAGACACAAATTACTCAGTTAATCTTCACAACAACCTTAAAAGATAGGTACTCATTTGATCAATAAGTAAACCGAGTGACAGGAAAGAGACATAACTTGCCTAAGGTCTCACAGCTAGTATGGGATAGGGCAGTCTTCAAGCCAAGGAAATTTGCTCTAGACCTTGTTCGTAACCACTGCGCTGTGTCACTTGACTAACACCTACAGATTCACAATAAAAAATGCTTATCAAGTCATCAATATCACAATTAACTCAACCCCAAATATATGTATTCTGATAGTCAATCATGGAAGGTGATATATTCACTATAGCTAAATAAAATAAACCTATTTCTTATTAAAATAGGTAAAATTTGATTTCACTTTCCTCTTTTTTTGGTTTCTGATTTTTGTTTTAGTTGTGTTTGCTTCTGTTAGGGAGGGAAAATTTCCCCCTCTACTCTTCTTGAGTTCTTATGCCTGGACTAATAATTAAATTGACGTAAGACCAATAACAGGAGAAAAAATAATTTAACATGTGCTCACAGATCCTAAATGATGTTTAAAGAAATGTCTGAACTGGCCACCTTTATATATACTTTTTGACAAAGAAACAATACATTTGTGAAGAATTGACAGAACAAAATAGTTTAGGTTTGGGTGCTCATTAGTTAAGAATCTAAACAGAAAGATGTCTTGTGGTAGTAAAGTAATGAAGAAGTAACACAATTTATTTATACATGATTTTTGGCCCTGGATTCCTTAACTGCAGTGATAAAGCTGTTTTATTCAGCACCCACTGGAGCAAAGAGGGCACTTTTAAGAGGAAAGATTTATTTCATTCAGTGGGATAAGGGAGAGTCAACATGCCCTCTTTGCACTGGCTGTTTCTTAAGTAATGTTATTTCAAATAACGTGCCACTGAGATTTTTTGGGGTAGCTTGACCTGGGCCCCAACACTTCCTCCAGCTATCCCACTTTCTACATCCATCCTACTGTTTTAGTAGCATTTCATGGTTTGTGATGCTTCATATCCAGGAACTCTCATCTGGACAGACACTGTTTACCTCCCAATGCTTCCCCTGACTCCTCAGCCTGGCCTCTGAGGTGGCTTTCAAAAGATGCTGTTATGAGTTGAATTGTGTCCCCTCAAAACATATGGAAACCTACCCCCAACACTTCAGAATGTGATCTTATTTGGAAATAAGGTCCTTGCATATATAATTAGTCAAGATGAGTGCTAAGAATTCTGTACATAATTACAATATGGCGGGGAGGGTTTTCCGCACACCTCCAATATTTCTCCAAACACCAGCTGGGTGACTTACAATTCAACTCAATTCTGCACAGAGATAACATCAGATCCCACGGGTTAAGGATTCAATTCCACAAGAGTACCCCCAACACCACTTCAGATACCAGTTGCAAGCCCAGTTATCACCTATGCTTCTGACTGACCCACTATAGATCAGAGCTTCCCAAAACCCCCTCCTCAGGCTCAATTAATTTGTTAGAGTGGTTCATAGAACTAGGGTAACATTTTACTTACTAGACCACCGGTTTACTATAAAAAAAAAATCTCAGGAATAGCCAGATCGAAGAGATACACAGGGCAAGGGATGAAAAAAGGACTTGGAGCGTCCTCGCTCTCTGAGCTTGTCATTCTCCCCAAATCTCCACATCTTTACCAACCTGGAAGCTCTCTGAAGTCCATCTTTTTGGGTTTTTATGGAGGCTGTTTTACATAGCCACAATTGATTAAAGCATTTCCTATTAGCAATTGATTCAACCTTTAGTTCCTCTCCCAACCCCAGAGGCTGGAAGGTGAGACTAAGAGTTCCAACCCTCTAATTACAAGGTTGTGTCTTTTGGAAATCAGCTTCCATCCTCAGGTACACTTCAAAAGTCACCTATTAACCTAATAAGAGACATCTTTATCTCTCTCACCAGAGATTCCCAAGGGTTTTAGGAGCTCTGTGCCAAATACTGAGTCAAAAGACACACATCACACACACACACACACACACACACACACACACACATATATATTTCTTATTATAAATCATATATCACACATCATACTGGAATAGAATGGGCCCTTAATCCCATATGACAGATGACCTTATAAGAAGACAGAAATTTGTACTCTAACATGGAGACACATAGAGAGAATGCCATGTGATGACAGAGGCAGAGATTAGAGTAATGCAGCTGCAAATAAAGGAACGTCGAGTATTGACAGCCACCCAGGAGCTAGGAAGAGGCATGGAGGGATTCTACCCAGAGTTTCAGAGGAACCATGTCCTGATGACATCTTGATTTTGGACTTTTAGCCTCCAGAATCATGAGAGAATATACTTCTGCTGTTTTATGCCACCCAGTTTGTGGTGCTTTGTTATGGCAGTTCTAGGAAACTAATACAGATATACTTAAAGATTTTTTATTTATTTTTATTTTTGTTTTTTTGCTTTCATTATTGTATTCTTCTCAACCCAACATCAATAACTCATCCCTTTGGATCTAAGACCTCATTTCCCAAATTGAAAATTAGCTAACCTGAGAGTTAGCATAAGAAAGATAGAAAGCAATCTAAATATGTTAGTCTCTATCTTGCCAGGTCATGCAGTTTATTTTCAAGAAATTCCATTTGGTGAGACTATTTATTCATATGTCCTCTAATCTAAAGAAGCAACTCAGAGGTCAAGAATCTCAGGCTCATAGAAGAGAGGGCAGTGACAGAGGAAGCTGGGAGGGGCAATGTCTGAGAGCTGTCAGAATCCCTGACCATCATTTACTAGCATTGTTCTTTTACGTTCACATGATCTATTTACAATGTTCTTTCCTAGCCCTCACTGTGGTTAAGTACCAGGATCTGACATGAGCCTCCAATGTCTTACATCATTACAGGGCCTGGATTACAGTCCTTCTTTATATATCTTGTCCCAACACAGTCTTCAATACACACATAGACAACATTTCCGACAACTGGGCCTCACTCTTCCTTCAGTTCCTTAACTTTAGTTAGCTACTCTAACTTTTATTCTGGGGTAGTTATCACTTGACAAGGCCACTGTCTTCATTGTAATTCCCAACCATTTCCAAAATCTTAAATTCTGAAATAACACCTCCCTTGAATTCTCCAAATCCCTCTCATTGAAAAAAATAAAATTTTACACACACACACACACACACACACACACACACACACACATCCTAATTTCTCACTTCTCTCCCACTTCCTAGTATATTAGAGATCATCACCCTTCCCTATTCTCTTGCCTTCCTTCCCTTTACTGAATCATGGTCCAGCTTTCACAAGGAGCTTAACTTCATTCATGATGACCTCACTCCCTTAGTTTTTGTACTGGCATCTGTCCTGGTTGACCACAACACTGTTTTTCTGCCCATGTTTTCAGGCAGTTGATTGTTTTTGGAGAAAGTTGATCTATTATTTCCTGTATAAACTTATGTTTATCCACCTAAAATGGGGTCCTTACACTCTACGTTCCTTTACATCATGACTTGATCCCTAGTCATGCTCCGTATAAAGAAATTTTTTAAAACTGTGCTTGAAGCTATAAAAGACATGTAGACCCCGCCTTCAGGTATGACCAGGCATACCTCAACTTTTGATTGAAATATCCTCAATTTTCCTGTTCTTTTTCTATTAAGACATTAAAAAATGTACACCTATCACATAAATACATGCTGATTCACTCACACAGTGAAATGGACTCTGTGAGAATGTATGAGCCCTTGTGTTTTAATTCAGAGTTGTTTTGGTAAACCTGGAAGTGATGACACTGAAATAAAAATGACTATAATGAATATTTCCAAGAAATTAATTTTAAACCTTTTTTTTTTTTTAAAATCCAAAAGTGCTCTTAAAAGTTTTAAGGGACAATAAGGGGACAAAGCAAAGGCAAAGTAATACCACCTACAGGTCTTCAGGGTTTCCTGCTCCATTTATGCCCAAGATAGCTTGGCTATGCATCTTACAGGCAACCATCATACTGATGAACACTAGTTAGGAAATGAAAAGCTGCAGGGAATTAGCACTCGTATGTGTCTTGGCACACCTTTTACCAAAATCAGCCTGCTGGGTAATTAAAAGAGCAGTGTTTATTTATCTATCTATCTATTTATTTATTTTGCTCCAATACTGCTTTACAGAACCGGCAGCCAAAGACAGCACCTGGACTGTTACCTCATTCTCCCTACACTCCCAGCCTCCGCACCTGTCCTAAATTTTTCTTAGAGTAAAAAACATTGACTAATTCTCCCAGTGCTTTTTTAAAAAATCACTAAATGCCATTTCACAAAAAGACAGGCTGGGAGTACTGAGAGTTGGTATGCCGATTAGAAAAGAGAACTCTGGTTTTCTTTTTTTCTTTCTTATGTATTTACATACTTTGGAAGGAGGGAGTAAAAAATAATTAGTTAATGTCCAAAATAACAGAACAGGACTGGTAGGGAAGAACAGAAAATTTGAAAAAGAACTATCTGTTAATTCTAGAATAAAATGTATAATTACTAAAATTGAAAACCCAAACAAAGGATTTAAGTAGCATATAGCTTATAAGATGATTTCTTAGCTGGGGGATAATATAGCTAATCAGACAGAAATAATTTCTTTCAAGAGCAGGAAAATAGTAGATGTTTCGGTCCCTTTACAAGGCCTTGTGTGGTGTAGAATGACTTCCCTTACTTGTAATCTAAGCATTTCATTAGGACAGTTGTCATTATGAGACCACACATGAAAAAATATCTAAGTTCATTTAAGCCACTTTGTAATGCCAAATGTCCATCTTAAGTGCACACTCCTTTTACTATAATTTTTTTTTCCATTGGGGGATTTTGTTATTTTTTTCAGGCATGAATATAGGTTTGTTTATGATGGGTGCCAATAATAATGGTTATCACTTATTAAACATTTACTTTTACCAGGGCCTCTGTGAAGTACATTACATACATTAATCATCTAATTCTTCAACAAATTTATGAGGAAGTATTATTAGTTTCCCCTTTCACAGATAAGAAAACCGAGTTTTAGGCTAAACTTCCTGGCCAGCCAATGTTGGAATTTGAACCAACATAGCCTGTCCCTGGAGCCTGTATTCTCAAGGACGATGTTATTCTACTTCGATGCATATAGACAGCTAAAGCAATGAGCTCAGATTCAGTAAGGAATTGTCAGTTTTATCTACATGAATCCAAGCAACTGATTTACTGAATATTTTTCCCCAACTGAATTGATGGCATTTTTCACTCAACTATTTGTTGGATCCTACTGGATTCTACACGTGCAACAGTTTTTCTCTCTCTCCTCTCTCTCAATCTACCTTCTGATTTTCTTTTTTCAAATGCTATTTTAAAACATTCACAAACTTAATTTTTAATTCTCTATGACTTCTAAAAAAACAATATAAAAGTGTAAAGGTTAAACAAATATCTAACTTAGACTAGAACTTCAAGATGTAGGAAGAAATGAATTGCTCAGTCTCCTAGCTTTGCAAATAAACAGTTGTTTTTCTCATCTACTTTTATTAGTCTTCTGGCTTGAAAATATGCTGCTGAGAGAGCAGAACCTGAGAGAAACTTTTAGCTTTGAATCGTCAATGAAGATCTTTGACTGCTATCGGATTTCCCTAGTGCAGATAGATCTATCTTCAGGTTAATTTTATGTCTTTATCATTGTATTGACTCTTCAAAATGGTCTACAATTTACACGTCTTTTGTGTTTATGTGAATGTTGCCAGAATACAGTCATCAGCATCCTGAACTTTCTACCATCCTGTTGCAAGAAATTGTATGACTCTTCTAACCTCTTAAGTAAAAAAGTTTTCTGAAGGATTGAAAATTCAGCCACACAGTAGCTTCCATGTTTCCTAGTCTACCAAAAGTTTGTCTGTCTTTGGAAAGTGATTTGAATGCCATTTATCTCATTTTGTTGAATAAGGCTTAACTTCATGGTACAAAATCTACTTTGGACCTGTCAGAGAAGCTGGTAGTCAACAGTCCACATTTTCTGGCTAAAGGGATTAATGTAGGGGTCCCTGATGCTTGACAAGCATAACAGGGTAAATGTATTTTTATTAAGTCTTTATAATCACTGAAATTTGGATTATGTTTTAGTAGAGGTATTATATAGTAGTATTTGGTGACTTGCTTTTAAAATAATGTGATTTAAATTTGTCTTCAGTCTTCATGGTATAATAATGATACTTCAAGACTAATGCTTTAAATTTTCCACAAACTTAAAGTAATAATCTCCTGAATGCTTGCTATTTTGGGCTGGCATAATATTTCCCAATTATGAGTAAAATATTTTCTCATGTAATTTTATCATCTTTGTCACATATGCCCCTATGCTTAGAAAAAGTAATTAGTGGTTAATGAAAACAATTGGCTCATTAAGAAAGGAGAAATTCCCTCCAAGGGAGTTTTAGGAAACATGGGAAGATTTTTAAGTCTATCAAATTCATCCACTTGTCTTAGTTTAGCCTTCCTGTGCAATACATTTTTGGTAATAAGACATCCTCATTGATACATAGAGGGAAAAGAGTGGGGCTGGGTGGGGAGAAGAGGATGCAGAAGGAGTAATTTACATATTAAGTGTAGAGAAATTTCATAGCAGAAGTGGATGAGTTCCAAGCATCACACTAGTTGGAAAATTATATATGAAGTTTAGTTTTTTTTCTGAGACATCATGACAATATAATATACTCTATTGTCATGTCATCATTATGACATAATGTCATTATTATGACAGTAACAAAAACTGGCTTTCTTATATTAAAGTTTCATTTTTTTCTGTGGTATGTGTTAGTTTGCTAGTGCTAACTTAACAAAACACCACAGAGTGGGTGGTTTCAACAACAGAAATTTATTGTCCCAGAATTCTGGAGACTAGAAGTCTGAGATAAAAGTGTTAGCTAGGTTGCTTACTTCTGAAGATTCTATTGTTGGCTTTCTCTGTGCTTCACATGGTCTTCCTTCTGTCTTTAAAGCTTTTCTTTGTATAAAGACACCCATCATATTGGATTAGGACCCACTGTAATTGACCTCATTGAACCATAATTACCCCTTTAAAGATTTGTATCTATACAAGTCACATTCTGAGATACTAGGGGTTAGGATTCAACATATAAATTTGCGGAGACACAATTCAGCCTATAACAATACTTAAGTGTTTATATTAATTTTGTATATAGATTTTTATTTGGAAAGCATGTCTGTATTACTTACATTTTCTATATATCTCATGTTTCAGTAAACATGATGTGTTGAATTCTTGGTTTCATAGAAAATCCATTTTATACATAACAGATATTTGATCATAAGGAGAAATATTTGTTAGACTATAACTTCAATCATCTATTTGATAATTGAAATATCCTCCCAGATTTATTTCAATTATTTAATTTACTTTTATGTGTTTAAATCACATATTCTACTCAAACCCTCAAAATAATAATGCTAGCCAATCACACATATTACAGTACATTGGTAGCAGCTAGCTTTCATGTCCTAAAATAAGATGCTTAATAAATACTCAGTAAATTGTTAAAATAAAATTATATAAAACACCCTCCAATTCTAGAAACAACCTGAACATGCTCAAAAATTAAATAGAATAGTTACATATTGGACCAGTGTGTGTGTATGTGTGTGTGTGTGTGTGTGTGTGTGTGTGTGTGTGTGTGGTGTGTGTGTGTGTGTGTCTTTGTGCGACTACAAAATGGTGCTTAGATTTTTAGGCTGTCAATGAAAAAAGTTAATTAGCATATTTTAACCATATTTTAATACTACTTTACATATACACTAAAGATATTGATTTTGAATAAGTTCATTTTTCATATAATAGCAATAAAATTTTGACATGTACTAGTAAACATTTTAAGCAGTATAATTTAGAAAAAGTAAACTTCAATACTATTACTTTAAAAATGTGTTGTCTTTGTTTTCAAAGTAACATTCAAGCATTTTACTGAATGTTGCTTTCAAATAACTTAAATGTCAAAAAATATACTTTAAAAGTTTTGTAGCAAATTTGCACATTTTACAAATACTAGAAGGATGATCTATTGCTTCCAGATCCTGAAAATTTTTGCACCAATCTTGCTATCCAAACTACCTCTTCTTTACTGATGAATGTTTAGCTCTTCCATATAAAAGTGTTTATAAAACATTAATGGGAAAGTTAACTTTGGTTTCCAGAGAGAGAGAGAGAGAGATTCTGCTGCATCAGATCTTATATTTGCCATGATACAGTGTTCCCTTTCCCAATACTTGTACTTATTTCCCAGTAGGTCTCACCATCTGCTATTGATGCTTGTCTGAAGTAGGAAATTCCTCCTTAAGCAATTCTTGTTCCAATATTACTCTTTAATATTATCACCTTCCCAGGTTACAAATTGTTCCTCTATATTTGTACCCCAAAGTCAAATCTGTAGATAACTATCTTCAAAGGTTTTTAATGACCAAGTGCCTTTTAATTTATTGAACCCAAAAGCAAAAAGGAAGAGCATTAGAAGTTTCAAAACTCTAAAGGGGAAAGCTATGTAGGATTTTACATATCACACACAGATATTTCTTAAGCAGCCAAAAAATAATTTTCCATAAAATCCTCCAGGAATTTGTATTGTTTTAATGCAAATATGTATAATCTGAATTCTTTTGGGAAGTTATGGTACAATATTTTTTAATCTCTCATTTCTATCTTAAAATTATATTATATTTTTTAAATTCTCAATATGAAACATGTTTTATACATTTTTCTCATTTTAGTGACAGCGGATTTGTCAGTTGACCTTCATTTTTGTGAATGTAGAAAAAGGGAACCTATTGTTTCAGAGACTACAAGAAGGCTATAATAAGTTTAACTGATAACCTGTGGATATTTGCACAGACAATAGGACAAATAGCTACCAACTAAAGAAAGAACAATGTTTTTATTTTTCATTATATGTAGAAAACATTATGCATTCAGAGATATGTTTATAGGCACAGTGTGAGAATTCCATAAAAATGCACATTATTACGTTTGGTTGACGTGAAAACTTGAACACAGGTATCAAATTCCACCAATTGAAATAAGCCAAATAAATATTTTTAAAAGGATAAATTTGTTTTGTTACTGAAAATAACGGAATTATTCTGTCCCTTCCAAATTCATATGTTGAAATCCAAGTCCCTGAGATGATGCTATTAGGAGGTATAGCCTTATGGAGGTTATTAGGGCAGGCGGGTAGACACGTCGTCATGATAGTGATTACTGCCCTTATAGAAGAAACCCAGAGAGCTAGCTAGCTCTTCCCTTTTACCATGTGAGGACAATCTGCAACCCCGAAGAGGGCCTTCACAAGAACCCAACCATTCTGACATCCTGATCTTGGACTTCCAGTCTCCAGCATGGTGAAAAATAAATTTCTATTGCTCATAAGCCACCTTGTCTATGGCTTTCTGTGATATTTGTCTAAGCGAACTAAGACAAACACTAACCACATATGTATCAGTTATCAGCTGCCATAATAATGAGTAGTAACAAACAATCCCTAAATCTCAGTGATTTACAAAAATAGTGCAGCTGTTTGGGTGTCTAGGATAAATGATGAGTTTCTTAGGCTCCCCTGACCTTGGCTGGGTTTGCTCATCTCTTTGGGGATCCACTGGCTGTTGGCTTATACAGGCTTGTCTCCACTCAGGGATTTGGGTGTAACTAAACTCTGTTCTATGTTTTTATCATCTTTCAGCAGGCTAGCATGTTGTCATGATGATAATAGTACCCAAGAGGAAAAAAACACACAAGGACTTCTCAGCCTAGGTTCAGAACTGGTACACTTTTACATTGCCCAAAGCAGCTGGCCTGGCCTTGCCCAGAGTCTGAGTGTAAGGGCGCTAGAAAGTTACATTTTAAATTTACACAGCAAAGGGTGTTAATACGGGGAGGATTGAGGAACTGGTGCTGTTTTTCAATCTGTCATAATATGAAAGAACTTTCAAGAAGTTTCTGAAAACATTCCAGGTTAAATAATCTCTTGGAATTTCATCTACAATAGAACTGGAAACTTGAAACCATGTAGATATAGAATTTCTAAAAGATGGTGTAAAAATGGTCATAAAGCAGAGTATGTTGTAAAAATCATCAGCTGCCTCCTAATAGTCATTCTTTCCTTTGTCCTTATAAATAAATTATAACAATTTTTCCAGCGAAAGCGTTATATTATTTAAAATAAATTTACACCAAGAGACATCATAGTCAAGCTTTTGAAAACTAAAGAGTAATATCTTGGAAAAAACCAAGAGAGAGGAGACCCTATCGATAGGAGGAAAATAATTAGAAATCTAGCAGATCTCTCATTAATACCCATGGAGACCAGAAAGAAGTGGCATAACATTTTTTAACCGGTAAAAGAAACGGACTGTGGCTCAGAATCCTATGTCCAGAATAAAAAACTCCTTCAGGAATAAAAGGGAAATAATAATGGCTCTTGTCCTTTTTGTATCTCTACAGATTGATATTAGTCCTAAAAAATAGCACCCTATAATTTAAAAACTTTCTAAGTTACAAATTAATTCAATCCTGAAGAAAGCCAGAACCTTTAAAGTATGACGTATTAAATATAAATCGGAGATTGGGGGAAAGAAGTCACCTAATAGAGAAAGACAGGAAATTTCCAGGCTGGCCTTAGTTTTAGAAGAGTGTGAGGAAAAGGTAAAGTTGTTAAATTTATGTGCATTGAATTATTGATAGTATTTTCTTATCATCCTTTTAATGTTTGTGGTGTCTGTAATGATAAACCTTTCATTATTATATTAGGTTGGTGCAAAAGTACTTGCGGGTTTTGCAATTATTTTTAACCTTTTCAACCGCAATTACTTTTGCACTAACCTAATTGTTTCTTCAATTTTTCTGGTTGTTGTCTAGCATTACTATACTTTCCTCTTTAAACATTTCTCCTCACATTAACACGGCAGAGTTCTGCAAAATACTGTAGTAAAATCCATCTTTAATATAGTCCAGCATTTTTGACCTCAGACTCTTTTTCAATGAACACTGAGAGCTCAGGTTCAGCGGTCCAAGATTGACCTGTTGAGAGCTGGCCTCTGAACCTCTAAAAGAAGAACCTGGTCCAGAGTGGCTGAGACAGTCAAACCCTGCCAAGAGGAAGGCTTAAATTCAGCTCTCTTTCCCCATCACATCAGGGAGGGATCGCTGCTCACAATCATGAACAAAGATGTGATCCTGCCATAATTTGCCTCCTCCTAGAGCTGTAAACGCAAGGTTAGACTCAGGTGTCTGATCAAGCCAGGAGAGAGGATGGAGTCCCCTCACACCCGAACACTGAGCTGGCGGGAGGGCATCTGGCTAAGGTGCCTCTGTGCCCTATTTCATACCTCAGTTCCTGATTAGGCCAGGAGTGAGCACAGCTTCCTTAATCAAATAATGTAAGACGTCTGACTCCATACATTTCTGGTTCTGACCCAGAAATGTGAGGGCGATGAGGGTGAAAACCCTGTGACAGCTCAGATGGACTTATGGGCAAGTTCTTTTACCTTTTCGAGAAAAACTTAATACTTACATGTATAAATTATACTGTGGAATAAAAAGATGTATAAATCCTCTTCATTCATTTAAAAAAATATGGCTTTCCTGGGTTTTCTCTTTCATCATCCCCCAATGGAAACCCCTCCCCCAAATCCAACAACTCACTTAGAAAACTCCTACCTTTTATTCCCATGAATTCCCTTCTCATTCTCTAAGTCACTTTCCCTAAGAAGCCTTCCTGATCTCCGAGATAGGTTTTTATTTTCTTTCTTGTCCATGTGGTAGTCTTCTTTTATACTCAGCACTCTTTCAACAGGAGATTAAATGCTATCCTGAGACCTAGCCTTTTCTGACATAATAAATGTTAGTTTAATAAATGAATGTGTAAATGCATGAAGTAATTTAGTTAATATCCTCTTAGATCTAGGACTTTACAGCTTCAAAATATACCTAACATATCAAGAAATTAGACCAACATTTAAGGAAGTTTGAATTCAAGGAAAATGACAATATTAACCAAAACAAAGCAAAATACAAAAACAAGATACATTTGAAATATAAGTACATTCTAAAAAGATTATCTTGAAGTTATCAGCCAGTGCTAGGAGTCCGATTCTGAAGCTTGAAGACCAGCTTTCTGGTGACTGGGTGAGCCACTGAGAGCCCAAGAAACACTGTGTCTTTTGTCCTGCTGGAATTTATTTTTATATGCCTGCTGAAAGTAATGAATTACCTGTTTCTCTGAGTTACTTCAACTCCCTCAGGAAAGAGTTAACCCAGACAAAACCCTTCAGAGAAAGAGATTCCAACATATTTTTGAAACAATATTTTTACTTGATGATCACAACGGTATTTTTAAGCCTAACCTTAATTCTATCCACTATTACCCCTGTCCTCTTTCAGGAAAAAGAAAGGCACATGGTGAGTTGGTATAACTAGAATTTACAAATTTTACATTACATGTAAAACTAAGTAACAGGAAGACCAAAGGTGCAACCTTGTCACTACATGGCATGTCGATACCAGCATGGCAGCAAGTGACGTAAGTAGGTTGACTTGGGAAAGGTCTATAATTCTTGGGGCAATCATCCATCAAAATTTCCTGTGCTGCAAGTGATACAATCAGAACCTATTACACCAGTCCATACTCGTTCTATGTCTTAAGCTGGGGGACAAATCTTTCAGTCCACAGAAGGGAATTTATCATTTCACCTCCCACCTGACACAGACAACTGCCATGGAGTCCCTGTGCCCAGAGTCTGCCTTGAGTGGTTCCAAATCCACCCCGAGTCTGATGAAGCCCACAATCTGTCCAGTGTGTTCCCGTTAAGCTGTTACTTCCGCAAACACTCATCTTAACATTCCCAACTACTTTGGAGCTGTGGCCCTCCATGATAGCAGGATTTGGGGTATTCTGTTTGTGATAACTTGCTCTCCAAAAGTGATATGTGGACTATATATATTCTATAATCAACACATTTTCAGAAACATAATTAAACAGCAGTTTTTATTTTATGACCTGGAGAATTATTAATAAAGTATAATATATGAAAAAATATAGTATATGAAAAATAAGTAAACCAATAAAAGCCACACTTTAGAGATTTATACATGAAATATTATAATTTTCAATAAAAAGCAAGCAGATTCAGCAAAATATCCTGAGAAGAAATACATTAATCTTACACTCAAAATTATGGAACCTGATTTTTTTATGTTAGTTTCAGATGTACAAAACAATGTCATAGTTAGAATAAATGAACAAACAAAACAGAAATAGCCTGAGATATAGAGGAAAAACTGATGGTTGCTAGATGGGAGGGTGGTGGGGATGAGGGAGAAAATGAGGGGATTGGAAAGCACAGATTGGTAGCCACAATATTGCCATGGGGATATGAAAGACAGTTTGGGGAATATAATCAATAATGTCGTAAAGATTTTGTAGGGTGTCAGATGGGCACTTGTCTTATTAGGGAGACCACTTCATGGACAGTGTAGATGCCTGATCACTGCACTGTACATCTGAAGCTGAATAATATTGAACGTCAACTATAATTTTATATATTATATATATATATATAATATATATATATATATATATATATATATATATATATATATATATATATAGTCACAGCAAAGCATAGGAAATAGTCAATGGAACATGATTTTTTTTCCCCTTACAAGTAAGATAATAGATCCAGACATTAAAGAAACCTCTGGATATACCCTCTTGAAGGGATTGATTGACAAACATGAATACTAATCTTCTCAGATGTAACTAGTCACTCTAGTCAAATCAGGCTGGCGTTTTATTAAGCAATATTCTAGGTTTGCTTTCAATAGAAGATGATACTCTTTTCACAAAAATTTACATGTTAATTTTGAAATACAGTAAAATGATTTCAGTCTAATAAATTATGCTTTTCTTGGAAGTTTCATTATTACTTAAGAATTATATAATCCTTTGAACCTAAAATTTGAAACTTAGTTGCTCTTTATTTAGAAAGACTGCTCTCTCAAATCCAGGTTTCTTTTTTCAGAGAAAAGATTGTTTTGTTTTTGTTAACCACATATCTCTATTTTTTCTTTCAATAGACTATGACTTATTTATTTAAAAACATCCTAATCACTATCAGCTTTACATTCAAGGTGACTTTTAAAAAGACAATCTGGAGATATGGGGTTGGCTACATATCAACATTTGCTTAAGTACACACAAAATAATTATTATGTGTATAATATCTTTTAGTTTCAGGGATTAGACACACATTCAAAGTACTCAAAGTAAAGAGTTGTGCATATTCTCCTAAGTAATGAAATGCACTGAACATCTAGAACATGCTCCAAAGTAAATTAGTAACAATGAACTTTATACTTCTATCCTCCACTGAATGTGGTTAGCAATTGATGCTCATGAACTTCAATAGTTATACATTGCATATCTATCTATCTATCTATCTATCTATCTATCTATCTATCTATCTATCTATCATCTATCATATATAACTACATATATCATAACTGTGTATACATATACATAAATATACATCTGTTTGTCTATCCATAGGGAGAAAGAGAGGAAAAGAGTTTCCGGTATCTGTTGCTGTACAACAAACTATTTCAAAACTTTAATGGCATAAAACAACATCTATTTCATTGTGCATGGGATTTTGTGAAATTGGAATTAGGGCAAGGCACTGCAGGAATTACTCATCCCTGCTCCTTGATGACTATGGCCTCAGATTGGGAGTTACAAATGATTGAGTGGCTGTGTTAGAGAAAAATTACACTGCAGTTAAACAGGCAAGACAGACTTTATTTAAGACTATTGCACTAGGGGAGAGAAATGGAGCTCAACTCCACTGAAATGAAAGGTGGGAGGGTTTTTAAATGCTGAGTTGAGCAACTAACATCACTGGAGAATATTAAAGGGAAGGTTGGTCAATATGACTAGGCCCTCTGTGTTTGCTACCTTAGGCAATTACCTTCTCACAGAGAATGGAGGACATGGGCTCTGCCATGCTTGGTGTTTACATTTCAAAATGATGCCTCCCAGGTCTGAAAAAGGCATTCTGGGATTATCAAGAGGCTGGGAGAGTTAAATCTCAGAGAAGCAGACGAAGAACATACAACTGCAAATTTTATAAAGTAAATGCTCTGAGAAAAGGGAGGTCAGGGGCTTATAGTTAGGAAGAAAACTGTCTAAGGTTTACTTCTAAAGTTCAGTCAAGCTGAGGAGCATTAAGGCCATATTGTGCAGTTGTCATGATTTCACTGGAGCCATTATCTAAGGCTTGAATTCTGATGTCAGCTGGTTTCCTTAGTGCTTTTCCACATCTGGCCCTGTAATTTCCAAGATGTTTTCTTCACACATGTTTGTTCCTGGCCTGTAATGGCAGGAACAGTGGAAGTGTTGGGCTTCTCTCTCACCATATGGTGGCTTCATCCTTTTTATAACATAGTGGTCTCTGGGTGGTCATACTTCTCACATGGCAATTAACTTCCCCCAGAGCAAGTATTTCAAGAAGCATGGACAAAAATTGCAATACTTCTTATGACCTAGCATCTAAAGTCCCAGAATGTCACTTCTACTACATTTCATTGGTCAAGTCACTGAGTTAGCCTAGACTTAAGGGCAAGGGAATTATTATACTCTACCTCTCAATGAGAGAAATAGCAAGGAACTTATGGCCATCTTTAATCTACCATCACTGTGTATATAGAGAAACACAGTTACACTTGCATAGTTAGTTATATATTGCAGGTAACATGATGTCAGTACATTACCTGAGTCTTCTGTACAAGTACAGAATCAGGTAAAAATCATAACTAAAAATGAAATTTACTTGAAAAGTAACACATGCAACGAGTGTTGAATGAACAATGCTAGTGTAGGGCTTGTTACAACTAGCTGTCTGACCTTAAATAAATCAATCACTCTTGAAGGTTCCTTGCTAGTCTAAAATTATTTTATTCCAATTACCAATATTGCCTTGATTTGTATTGTTAAGCATGCACTGAAAACACATATCAAATGCCCAGTAACCACCCTCATTAATTCAATGTTAAATCTTTGATTATGGTAATTTAAGTACTTAGAAACCCTAGGAAGAAAAGAAAAAAAAAAAAATATATATATATGTATATACACATATATATATACATATCTATATATGTGTGTGTGTGTGTGTGTGTGTGTGTGTGTATATATATATATATATATCACAGATAGATGTGGCTATTGTAAATTGTACTAGAAAATACATTTCTTCTTAATGAGTCTGTTCCAGATTAACTTCATAAGTAATCTCCTATTCCTCTGTACAGTAGGGAGGTTTTTGTTTGGTTTTGACTTTATCAGACTCCCAGGTAGAGCATTCTCACCTTTGCAGATGTAGGAGTCATCTCATTGATTGTCTTGAGTAAAAGGAAATGGCTCATGCATCTTTTCTACATTATAACAAATGTCCTTTTGCATTATAATTGAATGGTGATTGTTGTGTTCAATCAATGGGAAAGGTTAAAGGAGCTCCTCTGCCAGCATTTTTAATGGAGAAGTCGATTAAGATTCAGTTTAATCATTCTGGCTGCCTCAGAATTAAAGCAACAAAGACCATCAATGGCACTATAATTACTAGTCTTTCTGTAAGTTTACACTGCTATTTATGCAGTTATAAATTTTATTATAATGCACAATGCATCTAGGTTAACTTGCTTTATTTGCAATGTAAAATATTTGCTTTAATTGTATGAGGGAACGAAATTGTTCTGATAAAGTATATAAAATTCAGACCAACAATTTTTTTTAAAAGCCTGAGAGTCTAAGTGAATCAGTATGATACTTTGTGTTAAATAGTTTGAAGTCATGGCCTTAACCTTGGGACACTTGAGACATATTTCAGTTTATTGAACATGGAGACTAACATCTCTCCCAGGTGACTGTAAAGGGTCAAATGTATTATTCTAATCCCTGTTCCAAACAGAGAAAAGGTCATTATACAGTACCTACTGCATGTTGTAAAGAATGAAAAATTCACACTGGGGGCGTGGGTCCAAATCTATTTTAGACTTGGCCTTTAAAATGTTTTTTAAATTGAATGATTAAGTGGTGATGAACCAGAAAAAATACCTTGAAATTGATCCCATTTATTAATTAGTTTGCACATGTAAAGGTCTTTCTATAAATAGTCAGAAGACTAGAGAAAATTGTTCTTCTTGAATGGAGGAATGACTTTCAAATTAACCTTTTTTTCAATATAGAAATAATGCTTATAAATGTACTGATTATCATCCAATACTTTACTTCATTCAATATACATATAGAAGCCTGTGGAGGAGTTTGTGTCTTAAAAATTTAAACTTGTCTCACATTTAACAAGCCAACTATAGGGAACAACAGTAGGGAAAGGAATCAATTGAAGCAGCACAGCATATAGAATTTGTATCCTTTGCTTGAAAATATCAGCTTTGCCATGATCTTTGTAGAGGTATGACAAGCAATGCTTGAGTGAATTTGGTATATTAGTGTTGCTGAAGAGTGGGTTCTTGGTTACACCTCGCGGAAGAATTCGAAGAATTCCAAACAAGCCCCGCGAGCGTTGAATTTAAAGAAAGAAAGAGGATAGGACAGTGCACTTCTAGAGTGGTGGGAGTGGGCAGGCTGGGAGAACAGCCACTGCACCAAAGAGGTTTGGGGCTTGGAACTTTATTATTTTTGAGATAAGGGCACAGGACTTAGGGGTGGTGTTCTAGGCCTTCCAAGGTGGGTCTTTGCTGACCACTTCTTCCCCTCGGGAGGAGAGAATTTTTTTTTTTTTCCCCCCTTATTTGGCCTTTGTCAGACCTGTTATGGAGACGCAGGAGGCAGGAATTTTTCCCTCCCTGTAATACTAGTAATAATATAATCCATTACAATTAGCTAAAATTCACCTTGAGGGGCAAGATGGTGTCCTGTGTCTGCTATTGGCCACCAAAATCAAGTTCTTGGTGGTCAGGTAACTGCACCTTTTCTTAAGAATGATTTCATCTCCTTCCTCCTTTAGTTTCCCTTACTTTCTCCTTCTCCCCTCTCTCCCCAGGTCCCTGTTTTTTCTGCTTACAGTAACATTAGGAACTTAATGAAAGGGACCAGAGAGCAAAGGAGGAAGACATTTGTGACTTGAAGAGGAGCATTATTTATCATTTAATTCAAACGGGAGTAAGCAGTCTATTGAAGGAGGACGCACAAAAAGAAAAATAAGCTGCTATCATTCTCCAAAGGAAAAAAGAAATTCTAAATTTTCCACTCACTCAGATCTTCCAGAACTTTCTTCTGATAAAAGGAATAGAAATGAAATTTTTAGTTTTTAGTACTGGAAGAGGAGCCTCATTCTCAATACCTTCATTTTACTGTGTTATAGTTGAGGAAGCCAGTCGCCTGTGAGGTGCATCATTTTCTCAAAGTTACAAATCTAACTCTTAGAGATATAGGTCTGGAACTCATGTCTCTGTCATTCTAGTTTTTCGGTTTCTCTTACTTGGTTTCAAGCTACATTCTAGAGTCTATATTTGACTTCCATATGCATCAAATTCTAAACTACCTATATTTTGCTGTTGAACATGTTCAACCATTAGTCTTTTTAAAGGACAACTAATGCCTTTGATTTCTTTACAGAAAACCAAGGGAAGGGAACTAATTTTTTTGTGGAAGTTCTATATGCTTATAAGTGGATGATGAGTTTTAGATACATTGGAACTTTAAATCTTCTGAACAACCCTATCCAGTAACTATGATTGACTCAATTTTTAACAGGTTCAGAGGGGTAGATAACTTACCCAACTTTATGAATTTAATAATTTTAAGGCCATGGTTTTTCTGACTTAAAAACCCATGTTGTTTCCATGACAACATGGTGCATTCTTGGTTAACAGTAGCTATAACACCCTCAAGTTTTGACAACAAAGTATTCATACTACACCTTTGTCAGAGAAATCCATATCAATTGATTTTTAAAAAATTAGTCATGCGTTTTTATAAGTTTTTCCCTCTCATTTGTGGACACACAATGCAATTCAATTTCACTAGTAAAACGCAATGTGTGTTTTTTTCTATTGAAATTATGAAAATTGGATTTCATCGTAAAGTGTATTAGGAAAGATAGGTAATTAGAATCATGGAAAGGTCTTATAATAACAGATTCTTTGGGAATATATAAACTTTTTGATTACATCTAAATAATTTACTTTTAATATCTAAATGGTATTTTAAATGACCAAAATTTCTACTATAATGCTCTAGGAATTGTACATGATATGTTATAAATAATCTTGACTATCTATTAGATTTAGTTAACTTTGTTAAAAAATGAGTCTATAGATGCCAAGCTCAAGAAAACCTAAACAATGGAAAAATGAAAACATTTGGCTCAGGAAAACCAAAAACAATGTATCATTAAGCCTATGTTAATTCAAATTCTCATTCTATACAAAATTTAGAATTTGTGTTTTAAATTTGCAAAGCTGACCTAACTTGGTTAGAAGTTAATACATTTAATTGTACCTAAATAAAAAGTAGTCCTATTTAATACTAACCCTTTAAGAGACATTCTTTCTAATTAGGGTTTACAAGTACATAATTAAGTCTAATAAAAAAAAGTATCCCTTATGTTAATATTTTATTAAGGCCTATTGCCATATATATGTAGATGGGACATCGAATTCCAATAGAAATGCATTTCCTATTGTCATTTGTTGATCAATTGACATTTTCATCAGTTTTGGATGAAATATTATAGGGCCATTATGAAACATTTTATGAAGCACATTCAATAGTTTCTTACTCATATGAGATCATCATTCCACAATAATGCTCTAAGATGTGTAGTAACATCATCCTGACCCAGAGCATCACAGCATTTGTTTACTAGAAATATTCAATATTGTAGGAGCCTGACTAAGAAAAACTATGCCATCCGGCGGCAGCACATGACCTAATTCCTGGAACCGTCAGTTTGCCCTTAAAAGGTCACGTCTCTGATAAGTAAAGCTCCTTCCTCATTCACTCCCCGCCCAGTTTACCCTAACCCATATAAGCTTGTAGCTACAATAAAAATTTTGAGGCTTGATCAGAACTTTGTCTTGCCTCCATTTCTTCGCGCCTCCTATTTTCTCTTTTCAGGGTGTCTCCCTTCGGTCCCTGTTGAATGCCCCGCTGGTCGGGGCACAATATGAACAGATATTTGAAGCAACCAATTGGCAGTAGCTACAATGTGGATGGTACACATCCTCTCTACAGTTGTTTGGGGTATTGATGAGGACAATTACAAAATACCTGGTATTTAATGGGTTTTGTCCACCATATTAAGATGTTGGACTTTCTCCTGCAGGCCAAGGAGAAGTATAAAGTTTTGAGGAGTACAAAACCAGATCTGTGTTTACAAAGATAATTTTGGTGGCTTTATAAAGATTTGTATATTGAACGGAGTTACCCAAGTCAGAGATAATGTGTGAGGTTATTGCCAGAGCAAGGTGAGGGAGAGAATAAAAAGCAATAGAGTTGGAAAAGAGGAAGACAGTGGGGTCAGGGTTGGGGAGAGGGGGAGAGAGTGGGTAGAGAACTGAATAAAGCTGGCTGACTGGCAACCAACTGGGTAATGGGTTTAAGGACAAGTATATGACTCTGAAGTTTCTAACTTAGACAAATAAGTGGCTTGTACCATCATTTCAATGAGTAGTGAAGATTTGTGATATTATTTTTCTCTTTATTTGTAATATTATTTGAACATATTTGCCATATTCAATCAAATTCTACATTTTAATACAATACCAAAGACAGCCATTATCTCTTGTCATTTAGATGAGGAAAGGGGTAGCCAAGTTAATGAAAACTAATTATCTGGTAAAGCTTATTCTTTTAGGTTTATCCAATGGACTGACTGCTTATGCTTTGATGACTAACTTCAAACTAAATCTACCAAACTCTAATTAAAGATAGCCATGTTGGAGTATTGAGAGTGATACATACTGATGTCTCCAACATATCTAAAGTAGATCATATCTTAAGTAGGGTATATGAGTGTTTACTGTGTAATTATTTCAAATTTATGCTTGAAAATATTCGTAATATTTTATTGGGGGAAAAAACCCACTCCATGAGACTTCCATCTTCCCAGCTCAGCTTCCAGCCCAACCCATTTTCTGGGGATTAGTGTTCTTCCCCATTGCCATGAGGGTGGGCATGTGACCTTGGCTAAGTCAATCATGATAATCCATTGTCCTGGCCAGAGTAGTTGGTCTCTGAGTAGCCACATGATCTATCATACATCAGTGGGAGTCCTTTTCAAACATGTTTCTACTGGAGATAGTGGAGAAGAGTCTGTGTTCTTCGCAGAGAAGGTACAAAGCTGGGGATCTTAAAGCCAGCAATCTCCCGGTTTCATGGAGAAGCATGAGAGCTGAATCTAATGCCAGGAAAAAGGGAAAGCTAGTATACCAGGAAAGTGAGTCTCCTTATATGTTGAGACATCATGTCTCCAGAGATATTATTATGACCCCTGTTCAGGTTCCTACAGTCATTGATGCTACCCTCATTCCTGCAGCCCTTATTTAGATCCTGTGAGCCATTTCAGAATACATTCAATGAATCCTCCCATTTGAAATGTTCCTTTGCTTAAGCTAGTTTAAGCTGGGTTTCTGTGTCTTGTAACAAAGAAGTATTTGACTAATACAAGAGCTAACATATATATATATATATATATATATATATATATATATATATATATATATGCAGAACTCTAAGATGACCCCAATGGCCCACACGTTTGTATAATCCCCTCCTCTTCATTGTGGAGTTACAGAACCTGAAACTTGCTTTAAACTGATGGAATGTATCAAAGGCCGGGGGAGAGTCACTCCCTTGATTATATCACATAACATAAGACTCTGTCTTACCAGACTGGACACACATTCTCCTGCTGGCTTTGAAGAAGGAAGTTACCATGATGTGACAGGCCATGTGGAAAGACCACTTAACAAGGAACTGTGGGACCTCTAGGAGCTGAGTGGCCCCCTCTGATAGTCACCAAGAAAATGGGGACTTAGTCTTATGCTCCAAGGAACTGAATTCTGCCAACAACCAAGTGAGCTTAGATTGGGCCCTAAACTCCAGAAAATGATGCTGTCTGGCTGACACTTTGATTGCAGCCTTTTAAGACATTAAGAAGAAATTCTGCTCAGCTATGTCTAGACTTTTGCCATAAGGTGAGCTGTGAAATTTGTGGTGATTTGTTATACAACAAGAGAAAACTAATACTGGATTTAAGTACATGCCATTTGCCAGGTACTAGAAGATTTAGTCCCCTATCTCATGTAACTGTTAAAATCATTTTGAATCATATGTCCTAATATCACAGCCATTGTACAGATGATAAATTTGATAAAAAACAGAGATTAAATGAGATTGAATTATAATGTCAACATAGCAATATGAGGGGAAACTGACCGAATTCAAAATAGCCTGGCCCTGAAGCCTATGGGCCTCTCTGATTCGTAGTATCTTCCCTCAGACTCTTTCCTAACCAATGCATTAACATCGTACTACCTTAGTATAAGCCTGGACTATTGCAAAGGCCTACTAATTGCTTTTGCATCACACTCATCTCGCTGTCCTCCCTCCCCCACAATTTCACCAAATCATGTTACCGTATTACCTTGAAATTGTTTGACGGCTTCAAAATGCCTATGAAGGAAAGGCCACATTAATTGGTAGTGTATTCAAAGCTTTCTATAATTTGGCTCCTGAGGTTTAGCCAAAGGAAGTTTAGATATGAAATTGAATGCTTACTGTATTTGCTGCAATGGGAAAAAAAGGTAAGGGGAAGTTGTTTCAGAGCATTGCTTCTCCAGTTTAGTAGATGCAGATAAGCTGTGGCTGTTCTATTCATTGTAAGAATAAGATTGAGTAATAAATACATCTAAATGCTAACTGGCTTATAAGTACTAAGGAGATGAGTGTACCAGAATGGAAATCATATGGGCCGGGAATTCCCCTTCTGTTGACCACAGAAGGTATAGACATAATCTATCAAGAACAGAATGCATGCCATACTTTGTTCATTAGCATTTAAAGAGGATGTTTGGCATCCGACAACAAATACAATACTTGCAAGATCTTGGCAGCAGAATATTTTGTCAGTTAATGACAATCCACAGCTTTTAAGAAAAAGACTAATGCCCGATGTTATGTTGAAATTGTTTTTTCATTTTCACTAATAAAAATAAAAGGAAATAAAATCAAACCCTTGCTCGTCCAAATACCACACTTCCACCATGGTAATCAAACAGTAAGAAAAAAAATTTGAATATTCTCTAAACAGCAGGGAGAAAATATGCTTCAGAAACTCTCAAGAGCCGTCAAATCACAATAACTTACAAACTGACCAATCCAGAACATGGTAGTACAAGTCCAAGCTGGGAGGATTGGATTGTGTGGTTGGCTGACAATCTGGTGAGTAGCAGGAAGGGAACAGGTATCATGTTGATTAGATTATAATATATAACTTAATTATATTTTAGCCTTTATCTGGGCTGTTAATCGTAATGTTCCTATTTGCACGTATCAGGCATTCAGCAATATTCTTAATACAGTCAGACCTTTGTATCTGGAGACTGCATCCACAGATTCAACCATGTATGAAAAATATTTGGAAACACTGTTACATTGTTGCTGATGTGTACTATGTATGTAGTTAGGCCTATGATGGTTGCGTTGCACTGAACATGTACAGACTTATTTTTCTTATCATTATTCTCTAAACAACACAGTATAAAAATGATTTACATACATAACATTTGCATTATATTAGGTATTATAAGTAATCTAGAGATGATTTAAACTATACAGGACAATGTGTGTAGGTTATATGCAAATTTTATGCCATTTTATATAAGGGACATAGCTATCCACAAATTTTGGTATCTGCAGGGTGTCCTGGAACCAATCCCCCATAGATACCTAGGGACAATTATAGTATGATTTGTACACACACACACACACACAAATAAATACACACACATATATATTTTTTACTTTGCTTAAACTGCCACCTTCAAAACTGATATGATTTAAAAATAAACACAAATTTCTAAAATTTAGTAACTTAAAAATGCAGTCAAAAAATGAAACTTAAAATATGATTTTTCTTAATATGTATATACATGTAACTAAAACACCATACATAAATGTGTATATACATATATTAAATTATAATCATTGATTGTAAAGATTGTAAAGATTGACATATGTATGTATATATAAAAAATCTTGCATACACATTTAAATATGTGAAACAATATTGGCAGGGATGAGGTATAACTGAAGTTCATAGATTTCTGGAAGTGCAAAATGGAAAACAATTCTGTTATGGATAATATTTCTGCCTTTTAATGCAGTCATTCCTTCTTCTATTGTACAATCAGAAAAAATGTAGAAAGATGTCAATTTATACACAAAAATATCTCCTATCAATGTTACTTATAATAATAATTTGACATGTCATCAGTATTCCAATGAATGGAGAATAATAAATTCTTTGTTAGGGCCACATTATAGAATAGCATCAACCTATTAATATAGTGTCTACAAAGAGATGTTTATCCAGTGGCTAAAATAATTATGATTACTTATTCATGTATTATTAAACTTACTTAATAAAAGTCTAATATGTACCAGACCCTGGGCTAGGTACTTGTATTAAAAATGAGTCCAATCTTTAAGAGGAAGACATACACAGAAATAAATAGGTTGACTAAATTATTGTATATTTTTTGATAGAAGAATGTACTTTGAACAATTATGGGACAAGTATAATTATAGTGACTCTATCTAGCTAGGGTGGAGGTGAGGAGGCACTCAGGATAAGTTTTAGAGAACACAAGGCTTACAGTAAATCTTGAAAAAAGTAATTCTATGGTGTAAAGTGCAAGGGCAAACAAAATATCATAGATAAAAATCAAACTAATTATGTAAGTATATAGCTATACCTGTGTCATGGAACTATGCAGGGCTGTTAGTTTCTTCATTACAATTTTTTGTCTTTTCCATTATTTTCACAGTGAATAAGTGTCATTTTTAAATTAAAATAGTTTAATTTGGGACCTGGTGTTTGCACCAAGGATATGGGCTCCTGGCACTCCCGATGCTGCAAACATAAGAGGCACTCTGCCTCCAGCAGCCCTTGCTGCCCACAGCAAGCTGTGTGGTGTCCCAGGCATAAAGCAGCTTTTACACTGGCCCCCATATCTCACAGAGACCCACATGAAAGCATTTTCTTCTGCCAAGGACCTTCCTGTCCATGGGGATAATAGGGTAATCCACAGGTGTTGTACGGACCAAAATATTCAGTCAGACCTCATGTTTTCCTCCACAACCCTTACAACTTTCCTTAGATGAGTAACAAGTCCCCTCTTCCCTCTTCTTCAGTAAACACAGAAATGACGAAATCACTTCTGAAGGTCCCAGAAGTTCAGGTTCAAGCTACGATAGGACTCCTGCTTTACAGTTTCAGGTATGGAAAGATTAAAGCCAAGAACGAGGCAAATCAGACAGAAACTCAAAAGGGACAATCAGTAAAAGACAATGAAGGTTTAAGAAACAAAAGATTCAGTAGGAGGAATGGAGATGTTGCTCAGATCCTGTATGAACTATGACAAGTTTCATAATACTAACGTGGGATTCTATATTCACTGGTTCATGGTTGGATCCAAGTAGCTTTTCCTTGGGAAAGACACATAGAGACATGCACAGCGAGAAACATTCTTGCCTATGGAAAACATCAATGAAAAGAATAAACAGCCAGAATGGCAAGACTAAATGTCACAAGGAAGAACAGAAGGATGATGGACACTTTCACAGTCTCAGCAGGAACAGGACAACCTTCTGGGTCTTGAGGAACAGGAGGGCTGAGGAGAGATGACATTAAGCCCCACCCCACTCTTGGTTATAACACAGTAACTGCTGACCTTATCAATCTGGAAAATTAAAGAATCATTCAATGGAATGAGCAAAGAAGTGGCGAACTTTTACTTGCAACTCATTAACTCTCAGGTGGCCCGGGTACCTTTTCATTATTGAAGCATCTACTGAGATTGAAAACTAGGATGAACAAGACACTGTACTGGGGCTAGACATAACCAAGATGAATGAGAAATAGTCTCCAGTCAGGCTGGCGAGATAAACAGGCAGAAAAAATAATTACAATGTGGTAAATGCTATTGGCTGATAACATTATTCATCAAAGGGGTTGGGATCAGAGGGAAAAGAAAGCTCTTGGGAGTGCTAGAGGAGAACTCATACAAGAAGGGACATTTAACCTGTGTCTCAAAAGACAATTTGAAATTTCCAAAGGACGGAAGACAGTACAGGGCCTGCCTGGCAGAGGGAAGATCATGAACAAAGACACAGAGGCATGAAAAAGATGGCACTTTTTATAAAAGGGTTCAAGCGATGAGATCATACGTTCAGCACAGCATGGGGCCTGATTGGAGTGGAGCTCATTGCATGAGATAAATGTAACTGTGTAAACCCAAACTGGACTAGCACAGCACAAGAAAAAAGGAAAGCTGGAGAGCAATCCTACTTATGAACATAGATGAAACAACCTGAAAGTGATACCAGCATATAGATCTCAGTAGTGTATAAAAAAATACAAAAGGACTCATAGACCCTCTGCAGAGAAGACTTCAGAGATGTGAAAACTGGTTCACGGATTCTTTTAAAGATTATAATCATGTTTTTTATATATTCTTACTGATTATAGCATGTTAGATATTATTGTAAAATTTGAAACATTTCAAAAACTTCTAAAGTAGGAAAAAATTACCATGTAATTTCACTTTCTAGAGATAACCACAGAGGCAAGTTTACATTTTCCATGTACCTTAAACATATCTATATATTTAGTTCTATATCTTTGTCTATATTTAATCTTTATATACAAAATGGAATCAGTATTATTTATTTTTCACTTTTATAAAAATGTGGCAAATTTTTATAACAAGAAAATTTCTTACAAGTGGATTTTTTGAATCAAAGAAACATTGGTAGGCCATAAAAATTGACCTTAAAATATTTTTTACATTCCCTACATCTTGTTATTGAAGAATAGTATCAGTCTTCGAAATCTTACTGTAGAACTATCTATCCATTGACTTAACTTACATTTTTTGATTACTTACTACAGGTAACTATATTTTCTTATTCTTATTTAATGGCCCTTCCATGGTCTTTGTTTTGTTCACTTATTTTTAGATTGGGGTGGTTGCTTGTTCTCACTGATTTACAAGAGCACTTTATATATTGTTCATTCACATTTATTGAGAGTCTAATATGTGCCAGGCACTCTTGTAGGCATTGGGGATAGAGCAGTGAATAAAGGTAGTTGTGCCCTCAGGAAGCTTACATTCTATTGAGGGAGGCCAGTACAGAAAGAAAATACACACATGTTTACATATATAATGAAAGTGCTACAAAAATAAAGCAGGGCAAGAGGATAGACCTTGATGAGAAACACTGCTTTAGACGGAGGATCTGGAAAGATCTCTCTGATGAGATGAGATGGGAACAAATGAAGTGAAGAGATGAACCATGTGGATAACCTGAGCAAGATCATTTCAGACAGAGGGTATTGTATGTGCAAAGTGACATAATAATTTATTTGAACTTATATGTACTTATTAATATTATGAATTAACCAAGCATTCACTTTGTTTTAGAAAAGAATTTAGCAAACTTACATTCCTCTTGCACTAACACTGACATTCGTTAAAAATTTTAGAAGCAGATTATTGCTATTTTTCCCCTTATATTATGTATTTCTATTTTGATTCCTTTCGTACAGATTATAACTTACACACAATATCAACATTTTTTCAGCGTTTAAAATGTTTCATTACTCAGAAATCTTCCTAATAATTTTTTTTCATCTGTCTTGAAAATTTTATTGTGACAATTTTTCATTTGACTGGAGTACTTCCTTGAAGATTTTTTAAAATATTCTTTTTAAAATATCATTGCCTATCATTATGGAGGATTTTGTATCTAAAATTTTGTCTGTTCTTTCACTCCAAGAAATAATTTTGTGCTTAAGTCTTTCTTCATTCTCACCTAGCTATTACCTAGGTATGCCTTGTCTTTTCTCTTATAATTTGCAGCTACACTCAAGTTGTATTTTAAGATTGGTAATTCTAATTGGGGCCACATCTGTTCCACTACTTCCTCACCCCACTGAGGGGTTTATTTTTATGGTTTTGATTCTACAAAGTCTTTTCTTTCTGTTTCTTGGTTTGACCTCAATGGGGCAGTCTGGATGTAATCAATAAAATTGTCAATACCATAATCTTTCAATTACCACTGCGAACAGAACAGTAGTAGACATTTCAAGGTCTCTGCTGCATCCTCCATTACTCTGTCAGTGGTGACACTTGATCTAATTGTGCAGATCAATTCCTCTCTTGCATGTTGCTGGCTCCAGTTATATACCCAGTGAGTCTTCACTGCATAATCATACCTATAAACATAGGCATGCAGGTGCCAGCAGATAGGTTGTTCAGTCCATTTGGTAAGAATGCCCGGGTTTAAATTCCTCTTTACTTCCTACCTACACAATGCACCTCTGTTTCCTCATGTATAAAATGAAGATAGTGATAGTACCAAGCTCATGGAGTAGTGATGATTAAATATACAGAACACTTAGTCAATGTTTGGTACATAGTAAGCATTCAAATAGTGCTAGCTCTCATGATTAACAGTGTCATTAGCAGCAACTTATTCCTTTATTCCCTGTGCAGTGTACATCCACTTTTAGTGTTCTGAGCATTAGTTGCTATCAGGTCACTAGCAAATTAGGACAATTCTCTTTCCAGGCATGCTGGAGATGAATAAATGAAAAGGTTGGTTTCCCTAAATGAGGTAGATGGCTGCCAGGGAAAGTGGTCTGGGAGAACTTCCAGTTCCAATGTGTTAGATGAAATCAGCTAAGCAGGTTAGACCCCAATTAGTTGAGGACAGCCCAGTAGTTTGCAGGCTCAAGATTTCCCATGGCATGGCGCGATGGTGGGGCTAGGTCTTCTGTCTGATATGTTGATTTGAATCCGTTCAGCTCAGCAGGCTGGCCTTCTTTGATTAAAACTGGCTACTGAAGGGTTACTGGTTCTAACTACGGGTTCTGAAAATAATAACTTGAGTATAGGTATGTTACTGAGTGCACCTGAAGACAAAGACGTGACGTCTGTTTTCCTCCCGTGGTGTCTTAAGCAGTGGGGGAACACCAGGCAATGGAGCACTGTGGTTTGTCTGATTCACTTCTACTGACTCAATGAAAACATTAACCTTGAGGAAATTAGCCAAAATCCTGTACTTGCTTTCTTTGCCCCACCCCCTTTCTATGTGAATTTAGTAACTTCAACAGAAAACTGGGAAAGAAACAATACGTTAAGAGGCATGCTTAGCTCATCATTCTCGATTGAAAGTGTTTTAAAAAGGGAAATTATGTGACCAGAATTGTGGGTTTTAGAAAAATGACTTAGGCAGCTGTGTGGAGATCAGATTGGCTTGCTTTCTCCCTTCTTCACCTGCCACAGTCCAGTTTCTGCACAGCCACTAGGTTTCTTTTTCTGAAACCACAATCCGCTCAAATAATTTCCCTTTTTAAAACACTTCAGATGGAAGGAAGACAAAAGCACTTACCATGGAAATAATGCTGAAGTTAATTTATGAAGTTCTAATCAATGGTAGTGGTTGGCTGGGATGGAGAAAACTGACTGGATTGAGAAATGCATGACCTGTAGAAACAACAGGACTTGATGTGGCCTTCATTTTAAAGAGAATGAGTCATTCATTTATAAATTACAAATTAAACACCTACTATTTAGAAGCTGTTTTGTTTTTTAAAGTTCAAAATCAGATTAGTTGTCTTCAAGGAAATCATGAAATAATGGAAGAGACATGCAATCAAATAATTACAATACTACATGATGAGTTCAATATAAGGATGTGTACAAATTATTATGGGAGCACAACATTATAACTAATTGTCCCTGATGGGTCCTAGAAAAGATTGAAAAAGAAAAATCATTTGTGAATGTGTTTGAAGAACCTGTAGGAATAAGTGAATTAGGCAAAAAGAAATATGGGGTTCCATGCAGTGAGAAAAGAATGTGTCAGTGAAAGAAAGGACATAAAGTGTTCAGGGAGTGGTTACATGGCTAAGGCATGAAGGAGGACTTTGGAAAATCTGGAAGGTCAAGTTGTAAAGGCAGCAGAGGACATATTATGGAAGTTACTTGACTTGACCTTATAGACAAAAGACAATTAAAAGTTTTGAATATGTAACTGAATCTTGGAACAGAATACAGCATGTATTTGAGTAGGTTAGGGAGGGAAACATAAATGTCAATTAGGAAACTTTTATAAAAACTCAGATAAGTAATAACCAGCACCTGAACTCAAGTAATAGGAGAAGTAGACACTCCATCAAATGACTACAATGCAACTTGCAAAATTATTCAAAGAATATAGATAAACACCACACATACATCTCAGTCTTAGAGGAACATAAATACATTTGTTAAATCCCAGGTCAGTAGGACTACTGCCCCACTAAAAGACTATGCTAAAATATCCATGAACTTATAATACCAAATGCAATGGATTAAGTTCCCCAACTTGTAGAATAATTGAACTTGACTGCTCTTGAAAATTGTCCTCAATTATTACTGGGAATTCCTAAAGGGGTATGCCCCATGTGCTCACAAGCCAGCCTGTCTGTGTTTCACCTCATCTCTGTTCTTTTGTTCTGGCTCTAGCATGTTTTAATCTACTCCCTGCTAGGCCCTACTTCTTCCCCTGTTGATGGTGCCCCTGGAGAGAAAGCCAGTTGTCGTGCCAAAGATGCCGCTCTGGGTGCTTCCCAAACTACCACCCATGAGGGCCACAGGAGTGGCAAGTCTTTGCAAAGGTGCTGAGAACAGCTTCTTTTCTAACTCTATCCACAATCTGTCACTTAGCCCAGAAACAGCTTTCTTGATACAAATATTTCAAAAAAAAAAAAAAAAAAAAAAAGAAAAGAAAAATATTCTGTCTGTCTATATCCCTTTAGTCATAAAGTCTCAAGGATTGCTTTCTAAGAATCTGATTGGGAAATGCCAGATTGCTTTTATTGTCCTTTTTCCTCAGCCCCAAAGAATCTTTAGGAAAGTGATATAATTTACCTGTGATACCACTCTCTTTTTCTAAAAACTTGATTTTTTGCTTATTTAAATCTATAAACTCTATATTAGTAAGAATTACAAGAGGTATCAGTAAGGATCTCAGTCATCTACAAAAACAGAAAATTTGAATACAATAACTTTAAATGGAAGGAATTCTTTTCTGTCCAATAACAAGAAGTCTGGAGACTGGTGGTCTAGGGCAAGTACAGTGACTCAGTGATCAACTGGGACCCAAAGTTTCTCCATCAAGGTGTGGACATTTGCCTTATGCCTGTCATCTCATGATGACAAGAAGGCTGTGACATTTACAGCCATTGCTTTTGGGTCACAGACAGGAAAAAGGTAGAAAGATCAAAAAGTATTTTCATTGGGAAGTACTGTTGTTTTATTTCAGAAGGAAGTTTTTCCTAGAAAATGTCTTCATATATCTGATTGGTCATAACTGGGTCACTTGAGTACTCCTGTAAATAGATGGCCAAGAAAACAGAGTGCTTACCTTTTCAGATTCCAAAAGTAAAAAAAAAAAGTCAGGGGAGAAAATGGTTGGGAATGAGTGGCTCTACCTACTGAATCTAAAATATCATGAAAATTACTTTTTGAAGGGTCTTATAATGAGACGGGGTTTGCCAGATAAAAATACAGGACACTCAGTTAAAATTGAATTTCAGAGAAACAGTTAATAGGATTTTGGTAGATAAGTATATCCCATGTAATATTTTTGACATTCTTATACTAAAAAAATATTATTGTTTATCTAAAGATCAAATTTGATCAAGTCTCCTGTATTATATTTGTTAAATCTGGCAACTCCAGACAAAGTCTTCCTTTGGTTACCAAATTGCCTGACAAACTAGCTAAAAGTTATGGACCCTAAGTTATAAAAGAAATACTGCAATTTAGTTGTAGTGTACAAGTTTCAATTTCATTGTAGTGACACACAGGTAGCGATCTAAAATCCCTTCTGGGCCTCTCCTTCAGACAGTCTGACATAGTAAATTATACACTCTGGTCTTTGTTTGATATGCCTGGAAGACCCTTCTTTACTTTCCCATCCAGATAAGCATATCCAGTACCCTATCATCAACCCACAGAATACACGCGTGTAGCCCTCTCTGTCCTCCCCTCTAGGCCTAAGGGCAGTAGGAGATAGCAATTAAACCTAAATTTGTTTAATTGGTAGAAGCTAAGTATGTCCTGTGTTCTCAGTTTAAAGGCATTCTTACCTACAACATCAGTCTTTGAACTAAGAGAATCCACAGATATGACTTCTTCAAATATATTTTATTTAATTTTGAGTCACTGAAAAATTCACTCAACTGATTCCCCCCAACAAAGGAATAATGTATACCAAATGTGAATTCAAGTCCCGACTGCTAGAAAAATAGAACTCTCTCAAAGCTTTGAGACTGCAATTTTCCAGGCTTCTACCCTCCTTACAATTGTGTGACACCCGTCATCAGCAGCCTTTACCCAGGGGCAGTTTCTCTCTACCCGGGGACTGGTATTGGTTACTCAGTCTAGAGATGATGGCTGAACTGCATATCTCCACTTCATTTTCTCTGTTACAGATCTAATCTGGCCATGTAGTTCCCCAGGGGGAAAAAGCATCAATCATTGCATGACAGGAAATCAGTGAGGATCTGAGTAAAAGAGAAAGGACAGGCTGGTGGTTGGGAGAGGTGGCCATGGGAAAGAACCTAAAGCAGCCATGACATCAGGAGCGGAGAATAGCTATTGGGAGTTATAGTAAGAAATCTCCTTAGGCCATGGAGATAACACCTAGAGGACTGGAACATCTTCCCTCACTGAACTATCTGCATGCAGCCTAGGAGCAAGAATTAAATAGTTTGCCACAGGGACACAAGCCTCCTGGAACTACAACCTGGAAGATATGTAGCACAGACTGCACCCTCATTTCCTCCATCTTGAAAATCTCTTTCTCGAGAGAAGAGCTGGCATTGCCACCTTATCCTCACAACATTTGATGGGAATGACTAGAAGCTGGGCTGAACCACCCTTGTTGAACAGTGAGACCATGTATTGGAGAAAGAAGTAATGGTAATCAGAAATAGGGGACCCACCAGGGAACTGAGAACCTTCTCCAGGTGCTTCTCTGACAGGCAGTTAGAAACAGGACTGATACCTTTGGATTGAGGAAGCCCTCTCCTGTTCTTGGATTGTTCATGGATAGGGTTGGAGGCTACAAGAGATACTAAATATTTCAAATATTTTGCAGAAATCGAGGTCTGAATAGACATTAATTTGGAAAAAAAAGATGGTATACTTTTTATATCTAAGGGATGATGCTGGTTATGCTAGTTATATATAAAAGTATTCATGTGTCTATACTGCAAATGCCATCAAGACAGGACTATATATTCATCTGTGTATCCGCAGAATGGACCTGACAATCTCGACAGTGTCCATGTGTAATACATTTTTCTTGAATGAAAAACAGATTAGTTTCTGACTAACTCCTTCTATCCAACCAGGGAGAGAGAAGGAAACATCACCTTCTAACTGGTATGGAGAAGTTTGCTTGATGAGATAGGCAAATGTTTTCTCTAGTCACAACTGAGGAATGCAGAGGTCCTTACTCACACAAGTAAAACTACATTTATAGAACTTGTGGGAAAGAATTCCAGATGTTTCAAAAATAATTTTAAACACCATACTTTTGCCACCTGAAAGTTAGCAAATGAAACTTTAATAAACAAGGAATTTTTATGCAATTTAAAAAAAAATTTCTGTGCATGATGTCTCCTATTTCTCAACTTCTAAATCAAGACCAAGATTTAATTGTTTAATCTTCTCAATGCATTCTTTTTTCACAATGTTATATAAATGTAATAGGTTTCCCAAAGTGATTTCCTCTGCTTAGTTGTGAGGCTATAAAATTCTAAAAATGCTTCAATCTCCAGCATTGTACATGTATGTTTGTACACACAGATGAATATTTTTCTGTTGAAAAGATTTCTTAAGGTCAAATTGCTAGATTATATTACATCCACTCTTTCAAGTTTTGATCTATTGTGGCAATAAAATGTATGAGACAGCTTGTTTCCCAATAAACTCACCAAAACTGGGTATTACTTATAATTTTAATTTTTGCTGGTCTGATGGATCAAAAACTGTCATTTCAGTATTTGGATTTGAATTTCTCAGATATTTAGTGTCTTTGAGCATTTTTTCTATGTTTATTATAACAGGAATATTTTCTCTGAATTATCAGTTCTTATCCTTTGTTAATATTCCCATTAGATTGCTTGTCATTTGGGTCTATCTCCAGACGCTTTTTATGTTTTATGGTTATCTATGATTGTTTTAAAACATCAGTTATGTGGGGTATTGAAGTGAACCTATTTAACAGACATCTCTGAATCTTGATAGAACAGTTCTGACTGGCATCCCTTCAATATGGTGAGAATACCTACAACTTGTTAGGAAAAGCTTCTAGAGTTAATTATATTATTTAATTCTAGTCACTATCACTGTGTCTCTCCATCTCTGCTGCCAACCATTCATAAAAGAAAAGAGGAAAATAGGTGAAAGAACACTGAACAAGAAGTTAAAAATTGTAGGCCCTCAGGTATATGGATAAGATGGCAGTCCATTGCTAATTCATATTACAACTCAGCTCTATTTAATATAAACTACCACTAAACTTAATCATCTGATGCACTTATGAAAATCAAGCATATTAAAATCTTTTATTACAAACCATAAATTGGGAGGAATTATTCACATTATATCAAGTATACAGATGATTATCATTATGTTACAATACGATTCAATTTACTTAAGAGTCACTTTATCAATAGGGGCACACCTATTGGATAAGCTGATATAGAAGTGTGGTTAAACATTAGTTTTCTCCTACAGTTAGTGTATATTTTCACCACAAAAAATTGGATAAATATGGGCACATAATCTGTTATCCTTTCAACAGTACCATGTGTGTGTGTGTTTTGTGTATGAATTCCTGGACTTGAGATTAAAGTTCCATTTTATTCCTGTAAAATAGCCATGCAGATACTCTGTTGAGTTTTAGTGTACTCTTTATTTCTCCTTCACATTTTAATGCCATTGATACTCAGATTCTATGATGATGGCATGATCTTCTCAGTGCTTTTCATTACTCAGTGACATTCTCATGCCTGTTCATCATCATTAACCAGTCACAACCAGACTCACAATTTAAAGGAAATGTTCTAGTTTGAAAAAGAACTATTGTCTCTTACACATGCGGTTGGTTTCCAGATGAAGTGTTTCACCATGGCTCACTTAGGTGAGTCTCATATCAACCATAACAGTACCATCAGTAATGTCTGGACTTGTCCTAGAACACGGCCCAACTGGGCGGTCAGCTCCACCATGCTTCTTCACTTTTATAGGGAATCAAAGAGAGGGCAGATAGTGAAAGCATTAGGATTGCAAAAAATAATTTTAATGAAGATGGAAAATATCAGATAGTAATAGTAACTGATTGTTAACCCTACAAGGTAGGTATTATAACAATTTTTAAGATGAAGAAGCTTCCAAAGAAATACTTTGCTGAAGATCATGGCATTCAGAGGTGTCAGAGCCAGGATTCAAATCTCTGCCATGTTTACTGCGTCTTATGAATTCTAGTCCTCAAGAGATTTTGGCAAGATAAAAATTGATCTCATTCCTGATTCTTTCTTGAAATGAACATATTGCAAATGTTAGTGTAAGAAACTACTAAAATGATCGGTATGCCAAGCTTTAATAAACCCTGTTGTGCAAAACCTGAATTTATAAAACTGATTAATCAGGGTTTGTTTTGTCTTTTACATTTTTACAGCAGTGTGAGGGGATCAGAAAAGATCTGGGGAGGAAAAGGTTTGAGCAGTGAGTCAGCACTTCTGAATCATAGTATCTCCACAGGGAAAAGAAATCTATGGAGATTAAGTTCTTATGGGCTTCTCTGTACATCTGCTAATTTCTGACTTTCAAAATAATTGTATCCTTCCATCTATGTTAAAAGACCTAATTAAAATTTTGTGTTCATTATAATTATATTCAGTCATTGACTCATTCAATCAATATTTATTGAGCAAGTACTATAAGTCAGGCACTTTTCAAATATATATCAATGAATCAACAGTTCCTTCTCATCATCAGCTTAATCTGGTATTTTTCATCATATTGAAAACTGAATCAATACACTCCATGAGAAATAAAGACAAATATGTGAAAAGTATACTCATTCTTATTTCTCTCATCCTAAAACTGTCTGTGATGAAACACAAGACAATCCTTTTCTCTTCTTACCAATACATTTATAACATGGAGTTTTATGATTTTTAGAATGAGAAAGAGACGTTTTTTAAAGATTTTAGAATGAGAAAGTAAGAATGGAGAGTGCAATTAGAATAAATTCTATAAATTTAGATGAATCTAAATAGAACTTACGTTACAAAAACCAAAACTGGTAATTACTATTTTCTTTTCCTCCCAGGTTTTCAGGACCACCAATGCTATGTCCAACCTGATAGTAAAGATGACCCAAAATAACAGAGGAACGCTTGTTGGGTCAGTGTTGTAAAATATATAAGCCTCTCCCTTCTTTTATATTACACTGGGTGTCATATTGTGGGCTTTTTGGTTCATGGTCCTAGACTAAAGCTGAGGAAGGGTGAAGAAATTGGATTGGAACCATGATTCTGCCACTGTCATGCATCCAAAACACAAATGAAGTAATGGAACCCAGCTGGCCACACCAAAATTTTTAAATCTCTACTGACCAAAAGAAAATGGAAAAAATATTAATTGGCAAAAACAATGTTTTAACCAGTCCAAAAGCTCCTACTCTGGGAACAAAGGAGACGCAGTCATTGAAAATAGTGCTTTGTGTCAGTAAGTTTATTAAATAAGAAGACTGGCAATCCTGGGTAAAAGTAGACTGTCCATCCAATTAAATTACAGAATATTAAAAAGGTCAAAGCAATACAGAAGTCCTCTAATTCATAGAAAACACTAAAATTCTGATTTCTCATACTTCTCACAAAGATTGCAATTGTGATTTGAAAAGGGTAAATTATTTATCTAGTCCTTTAACAAAGATTGAAATGAGAATGTGACTGGTCACAAATGTAGCCTCACAAATGTAATATGAAAACTAGTTTTTAAAAAAATAAAGCTGATTAATATACCTATTTCATCTTGTTTTTGCAAGGAGGAACAAAATGGGTACAACAAACTTATTTATTTTTTAATCTTTTAATATAAATTTGAAGTTATCTTCTTATGTATGAAATTATATTATTTCTCCAAAGTCTCTATGACCTCTGTATCAAATAAACATTAACTCTTCATCTATCCATGGGTCATTTTGTAGTTTTCCATTAATATTTAGTTTACTCCCTAGATTGTTAAAGACATTCAAAAATGGGAACCCTGTATGAGTGTCAAATCTTTCTAAAGGATATGGAGTAAAAACTGCAATGTGTGCACAATAATAGTGTAACTTTGTTTGCAGTAAACATTTAAAATGACCGACTTTCTCATAAATACACTAAGTAGGATGATCTATGAGATTTCTAATTTATTCTTGTTTAAAATTTAACCATGCTTTTTTAAAGCATATCAATTTTGTTAATATCATGTAATTAAAACATGTCAGTGCACAGCAAGTTTTAGTCTAAATTAATGACTATGAGAATTATTTTAATTAAATAACCAATTATAGAAAAATTGCAAGCATGAGAGCTGACATTTAAATGAATTTCATTTAAATTGCTTCTTAACATTGTCCCATCTAGGACACTAATGCAAAATGAACTATTGTATCAACTTAGATTATCACTATTTTTGTATGCACATAATGTATTCATATTCAATCACTGGAACAGAGAAGAGTATTTGGTATTGATCTAAAACCTCTATTAATAAAAATACAACAGAATGAGCTAAAGTAAAAACAAACCATCTTTCTTTTCACTTTCTTTTTTAATTTTTTTTAGTATGAGCTCTGAATGCTATTATAATTCTCACAGGGGAAAAAAAAAAGTTTATGCATTTGGGAATTACACCTAGTTAAACCAGGAGATTAGAAATTCACTTTTAAGAGGATGTGAATGTACGATTTCAATGCCCTGCACATAGTGGGGCTCAATAAATGCTAGTTATCAGTGATAATATATTTATTTCTTTGTCATTTCTTTTTTAATGTGCTTGTGAGCCATATACCTCCTTGGAAATTGGACATTTCAAGACTTTTATCAGATTAGGAGTTTACCTGTAATATGGGAATCCAGCTGGATATCTATTTATGTTTGTTTCTATATAGCTTAAACAGGACAATGTTTTGTTCTACTTATATTATTGCTATTAGTTTTTTATATTATGTAAGTAAGTTTTTACTACTCATTTTATATTTATCCACTCACAAATAAAGAGATTTTAAAAAGCTAAATAATCTATTATAACCTCCTCCACCAAAAAACGCTTAACTTTGTAACACGCTTTCTGGTAGAAGAGAAGAATGCCTGAACACAAGTCAAATTTACCCCGATTGTGCTGCCTTATTTATCACAGAATGTAAATGTGGAAGAAATGACAGAAAGAATTAAAGTTTTGTCCATATATGAATGAACGTGAATACATTTTGATTCATTGCCAAACTATCAATAAAATTTTAAAACAGGTGTTTAATCCACGTTATACCTAATATTCCTTTGTTTGCCATTATATCACATATTTTATCATATAATTTATGGTTCTAAATGGACTACTAATGATCTTTTAGTTTTTTTTTAAGATGAATTTTATACATCCTTTGGGGGGAAATATTATTTTTTAGTAATTTGCAAACTATAGTAAAAGGTGCTTTCTCCATGTGTTGATACAAAAAGAAGCAACCATATGTAGATTTAACTAGTTAATTGTTCTTCTTCATTGGAATGCCTTAGGGCATATGGTTTAATTATAATGTTCATATTTGTGGACTTCTTTTTTTAATCATAAAAGATTATTTAATATCAGAAAATGAATATTTTTCTATGTATTTCATCTTACTATCACTTTAAAAATAAAGAAGAAAACAAAAGGCTACTGCATTTGTTGTTCATTGATTAACCAGTAATGTTATGTATAAATAATGTATTTGACAGTATGGCAGCCCACTTGGGACATTATGCCATTTACCACAAAATAAGATGCACCATACAACTGAGCAGTGAGAACAAATTAAACATCTTTTCTTGCAAACTTTAGCATTTTTATTAGGTGATAAACATCACAGTGAGAGGAAAACAGATGTAGTTGTTTCAGTAATAATAACCTTAATCGAAAGCTAACTTGACATATAGCATACTACTTTTGCATTATAAAAGTTTGTCCAATAACAATGGAAACAAATTTTCCAAGGTCATTATGAGATGATATCTGTAAAAATTAATGATTATCTTGTGTAAAATTTAATCTATAGCTACTGAATTGTATTATTAATATTGATGAAAAACTTTGAAGCATAAATCTAGTGTCTTATAAGCATGAAAAATGCCCAAGTATTTTCAATATTGTATTACTTTTTCTTTAACAAATGTGTCCTGTAGTGTTATTTGACTATGTGGTAATGTCATTCCTTCAGGGCTTTGTTAATATAATCCACCAACTCTTTTAGAAGTGAATAAAGTTAAGAGCAGTTATGTAATTTGCAATCAACATACATCTTCCATCCTTTCTTATTTTACTCCATCCTTTACTCATGGCAATACAGAGATGTAAAACTCCTGTCCTTAAAGGAATTCACAATTGAGTGATTGAGAACAGCCATGAAAGTCCATTTAATATACAGAATATGTTGCTATAATAAATCCTTCTTTCCTTTCTTATATTAAAAAAATATTCATTGTGTGTTTACTATGTGTTAGGCACTATTCTAGATCTCTAGTATATAGCATTGAACAAAACATACAAAGATCCTGCCCTACATAATGCTTCTATTCTGACAAGGGGAGATAGTGTATAAATAACAAATGTAGTAAATACATAACTTACATTGCATGTTATAAGGTGAAAAGTGCTATTAAAAAAAGAAAAGAAAGTAGGTGAATATAAAGAGGGTGGAGTGGGCAGTCGTTAAGAGGGGTTCTCAGGGTAAGCATCATTAGCGAGGGGATATTTGAACAAAGATCGAAGGAGGTAGGAAGAAGTTAATCTTATCTGGGAGAAACGTGAATCAGGTGGAAGGAACAACCAGTAAAACGCTTCCTGGCATAACCAAGAACTGTAAGGAAGTCAGTGTGATTGGAACAGAGTAAGCGAGGTCAGAGGAGAGTTCAGAAAGGAGCTGGGTTGCCAGATTATATAGGTCTCATGGGCTACTTTAAAGAATTAGCCTTTGTAAAAAAAAAAAAATGGGGAGCCATTGCAGGGATGTAAGCTTGGAACTGACATGATCTGACTTATGTTTTCCTGGATCTCTCTACCTTCTGTGTTTGGAATTCCCTGTAGAGATCAAGGGTAAAAGAAATGAGACCAGGTAGAATATTATTACAGCAAATCAGACAAGAAATAATGATGATTCAAATCAGGATGGTGGCAGAACAAGGGTGAAAAGTGAATAATTCTAGAAATATTTTGAAGATAGACCTGAAAGAATTTCCTGATTCATTGGAAGCGAGGTATGAGTGAGAGAATGGAAATAAGGATAACTTCACAGTTTTGGGTCTGAACAACTAGAAAAATGGAGTTGCCATTACATGAGATGGGTTAGGCTGCTGAAGGACCAGATTCGGGGCAGGAGGCAATCAAGAGTTCTGAACTGGACCTGTGGAATGTGAGATTTTTTATTATATGGCCTAGTGGAAATGTCCAGGAGACAGTTGGATTTGTCAGTCTGGAGAGAGGTGTGGAATGGAAATACAAATTTGGAAGTGTTTGGTGGTATTTAAAGCCATGAAACTGGAAATATCAAAAAAGGGAAAAGAGATGAGTCCAAACACCAGTGGCCTGGCCTTAAGAGGTCTGGGGAAAAGAACCAGGAGAGGAGAGTGAGAACGGAACAGCCCAGCGGAGTGCAAGGAAAACCAGTTCAATGTTCAGAAAGCCAAAGGAAGGAAGTGTATCAAGGAAGAGGGAGTGCTCGATTGTAGCAAACAGTTCAGAGACAGGAGAGAGGAGGACTGACCACCAGATTTAGCAACACAGCCTTTGACCATAGCAGCTTCACCAGATAAAAGTCAGTGGGTGAGCTTAAGAGAGAATGGGAAGAGGGAGATTGGAGAAAATAAAAGCAGACATTTTCCAAAGAGCTTTGTCTCAAGCAGAGCAGAGAAATGGGTTGTCTGCTGAGGGCAGGGAAGATCAAGAGAAATGATTTTTACGTAAGAGAAATGACAGGATGTTTGCTTGCTGATGAGAATGACTGAGTAGAAAATGAAACACTGATGATGATAAGGAAAGGGAGGATTTCTAGAGTGTTGATCTGGACAACGTGACACGAGTAGGATCTAGACACAAGTGGTGGGGTGGACTTTAGACAGAAGCAGGGGTAGTTCAGCCTGTGGTGACAGTAGGAAGCAGAGTGTGTGGGTGCAGCTGCAGGTGGGTGGTCAGTGTGGTGAGGTCTAAGAAAGTCTCCTTCTGATCACTTCAATTTTCTCAGCAAAGTAGGAAACAATGGGCATAAATTTTAGCCCTAATTACAAATGTTTCCCAAAGCGTTTGATTTTGGGGTTTAGAACAGTGTACTGGTGTCAGGCAGGTGAAATGAGGATGAGAGAGTGGTCAGCAGCATTAACAGGTAGTGGAGAGCAGTCTTCAGAATGATAGTAACTTAAATTTACATAGGCCTTTATTATTCACAACATGCTTTTATATCCATGTTATCATTTACTCTTCACAATAGTCTTTTGAAAAAGTTATCGGTGCTCCCATTTCACAGGAGAGGACTTTGAACTTCAGAAAAAATAATTTGCCAATAAATAGGCAGCTGGAATCTGAACTTCTGGTAGGAATTCTTCCTAAAAGATCTAGTAAAATATTACAGTTTTTAAAGATTTGATCAAACATAGTACTGTTTACAAGACAAGAGTTGTTATTACAATAAAAACAAAGAAAAGTATTACAAAAATAGGAGGATAGTTATTATTGTTAATCATTATTATTACTATCACTGATAAAGATTTCCTTACTCAACACTCTTTGATGGCTCGTGGGAATTTTATTTCTCAGCAAGAGAAATTACAAAAGAAAACAAAGACCATGGAGAGTCATTTTAAGGGGTTCTCCAGGAAATACTGCTAAATAATTGATCTCAAAAGTATCAAGCTCTGAGGTCTGAGAGGTGGCTGATGAAGGGCCACGAAAAAGAAAGAAAGAAAGAAAGAAAGAAAGAAAGAAAGAAAGAAAGAAAGAAAGAAAGAAAGAAAGAAAGAAAGAAAGAAAGAAAGAAAGAAAGAAAGAAAGAAAGGAAGGAAGGAAGAAAGGAAGAAAGCCTGAGAAAGTAGCAGTGATGAGACTCGTATTTCTTCTGTCTCACTTTTGAATTCACTCAGGATGACAAAACAGACCAGTTTGCAATTTTTCTTCTTCGTCCCATTCTAGAAGATCTTATTTAAGGAAAAGAGAGATAGCCACAGCAATCTATGGAATGGGTATTGATAACATAATCTTCACCACAGGAAACAACACAATAAATCTAACTCAGAACATAAAGGTATTTCTCCCCCTATGAGTAACTGGTACCCTTCCTTGTACTCAGCTAGGATATTCTTTTCCTTAATCAATCCCCAAATACTGAGCATTCCTATTAGTGTCTTGCCCCATATGTTGTACCGTGCATTCATACCCATTATCTCCATTCTGACAAAAGCATATTAACCACAAGTTTCATTGGTTGAATCACCAGTTAAGGTAGTTGGGTGAGTGAATAGACTACATCTGTCCTATACATCAATGTACCACTAGCACAGAGCCTGATGTAGACCAGAGGTTCATCCAATAGTGAGTAAAATTACACTGATCAGTCAAGCATCATTCCCATTTTACAGAGGACAAAACTAAAGCTGTGTGAAGGTTTTAGAGCTGGTAAGGGCAATTTGAAGTAAAGCCTTTTGATTCTTACTTAATCCAGTGTTATTTTCACAGGTACTGAGTCTTAGCACCACTTTAAGCCCTCACTCTTTCTGCAGAAGACAGAAAGTGTAAGAAAGCAATATTGTTAACTAGATATGCTTAGTTTAAACTGTATTTAGAAATAAGCTATGTGACAGGTTATGGTATCATACCGTATATTAAATGACTGTACACTTTGTTATGCTTCTTGAAATGACATTAAATAGACTTTATACTAGCAAAATATAAGCATATGTGTATATTAAGGGAAGAGTTACATGATTTATTACTTTTGGAAATCATATGCATAACTACGATTCTTGGAGAAATCAATCTTATATAATTGACATAACCTAAATGAATCTTTTAAAACTTTCAGTTAATAGAATTGCCCCTATTTTAATCTCACAAAACAGCTATTTTTTAGATTAAACTACAGCGTGGTTTTGTATTAGTTAATCTTTGCATTCTTTTTTAAAATGGGTTTCTAATTTTATGTTTTAATGATAAAAATCTAGCTTCTAGCTTGTATCTAAAAGAAAGAATATATATATGTAATATATATGTATATATATTACACATATAGTTGTGTATATATGTATACATATATACATATATATGTAGATATATAAATACATATATATGTATATATACACTTATATTTCCATTTCTATTCTCAAAGGTAAATCCCTGTTGATGTTTTCTACCAGAATTGCAGCTTTTGGAAAACTAAAATCCTGATTGAGACTAATCACTAGCTAAGCTATATTAGAATTATGAAATTGAAATAAAATCACAGAAATCTTTATGTTAAACCTTCTAGAATAGATGTTAACATAAACATAGTGCGTTCTTCTTTTTAAGTAACAGTTAAATTTTGGTGTTTTGTCATCATTCTTTCAGCATTCCAGCTTTCATTTCATTGATCACTAATCGATAATTGACAACATTTAACATGGAGTCTACATATGTGTGTGGAGTCCACACATGGCCAATGTGACTGTCCATGTCATGTTGTAGTTTCACATCCTACCACTTGATGGCAGATGCAGTAAAAGTCAGTTAAGGGGGAAAGCAAATCCAGAAGTACACAGAACCCTGTTGAAATGCAGAGTCCCCTACCCTAGACGTGTGGATCTCTACATCTTTCACTGCAGGGATTCAGAATTAAGAGGCCACCAGAAGAGTGTGGAGCTTATGGGGTGGAGATATGTGTCAGCTGGGGAGCAATACAGTGGCAGGAGGACCTGGAGAGAAGTGGAGAAGGGAGGAAGGAAGAAAAGGGGGATGGAACAGGAAGAATAGAACTTGAATTCAGCTGACTATGACATTCATAGTGAAATAATCAGCATTGGACATTCTGTGTTTTAGTTTTATGATGGAGCGTTTATATACAGAAGGGAGGAAAAAATATAGCTTCACAAACTGGGTGGCTTAAGACAATAGAAAGGTATTTATTTTCTCACAGTTCTGAAAGCCAGAAATCCAAAATCAAGGTATCAGAAAGGTTGGTTCCTTCTGGAGACTCTGAGGGAAACTCTATTCCATGCTTCTTTCCCAGCGTTAGTGGCTGTCAACAACCCTTGGTGATCTTTGACTTTTAGATACATCACTCTAATCTCTAAATCTGGCTAATTTACATGATCTTCTTTCTGTCTCTGTTTTATATTTCCCCATGTCTTTCTCTTATAAGAACATGAGTCATTGGATTTAGGACCCACCCTAAATCCTGGATGATATCTTCTCAAGATTGTTAACTTCATTATATCTTCAAAGACCCTTTTCTCAGATAAAGTCACATTCACAGATTCTAACTTGGGGACCAAAATTCAACCCACTAATACCGGGGTGCCAAAAAGATGTATACAAGTGGATACTTTGGTCAACGGTGCTCAAGCAGTAATTTGCCGTAATCAGAAGTGTCTGGACGCTGATGGTAACCACTTTGAGCACCTCTTGTAATTGCAGAAGTCAAACGTGACTTGTATTCATCTTTCGTTATCGGTATATATTATTACAATTTCAATAGTTTTTTTCCTTTCTTAAAATGTGTATACATTTTTTTGGCACCCTCTGTATATACACACAAACATATATATTCACACATATATTTATATATGTCAAAGAGTTATATCTTTTTTATAAAGAAGTATTATTATTGTTTTATGTATTTTTAGAACAATTACAAATTTTGTAATATGTCACATAAAATTGTTTGTGCTTATATTTATTTACAGAGCTGCTTTGTGAGAAAGTCTCCATTCCCTGAGAAGTTTAGTGGTTTTGTTTTGTTTCTTATATCATTATAATAAATTTTGCTTGAAAAGATTAGAGACAGAGAAAAATGAAATGGAAATAGAAAAGTTTGAACTTTCTTTTGAAAGACTTCTTAAAAATCGTTTCCACTATCCAGTTGTAGAAGGCAGCCTCTGAGATGCCCCAGTTATCCCTGCCTTCTGACATGTATATACTGTGTAATCCTCTTTTCTTGATGTGGGCTGGACCCAGTGGCTCCCTTCCAATGAACAGAATGAAGCAAAGGCACAGGGATGTCACTTCTGAGATCAGGTTACAAAAAGACTGCGATGTCTGTCGTGCCCGCCTCTGTTGCCTCTAACTTGTTTATTCTGAGGAAGGCAACTGACCCTCAGAGAACTAACAAGGAGGTGAGCGAGGCCTCTCTTTACTACTAACGAGTAACTGAGGTCCTGTGTCCAACAGCTTGAGAGGAACCTAGTCCCACCAACTTCCACAAGTGAGCTCAGAAGTGCTGTTTCCTCAAGTAGAAACTTGAGCGGGTGATGAAACTGCTGACATAGGTGGAGGCTTTGTTACGGACACAGCCAGAACGACCCAGCTAAGCCACGCCCAACCCACAGAAACTGTGATATTATAAATGTTTGCAGTTTTAAGGTAAATTTCCCATAATGTGAATGTTCCCATAATGTAAAGTATTTTAAGTATTTTGATATTCAAAGCCATTTGTTGATCACTCTTTTGTACTTCTCCACCACAAAACTGCTTATAAATTGAAATAAATATTATTTTTTAAATTTCCGTGACCACAGTTCTCAGCGTTTAAAAGTCTTCTGAATTAATTTATCATTACTTTTTGTATAGTCTTCAAAACCTTATAAATTATATATTTTTATAGGGAATTATTAAATACAGCAGGCACATTTTTAATTGAAAATGCAACTCTTAAAGGACAGTGTGGTTCTATTTCTCATATCCATGGATGACTATTATTTTTAGAATGTGAAAATGTTCAGAATTTTAATTTCATTCCAATCTTGCATTTTTGTAAGTAAAAACATGATGAAACTTGCTTATTTAGCTATACGAGGAAGTGGATGGAAATGGATGTTTTGTTGTAATAATGTTGAGGACCAGCTAAATAATTTGTTGGGCCCAGTGAGAAGTAAAAATTTGGGCCCACTCTTCCGAAAGTAGGAAAAAAGTGATGTTCAAGTCATTAACATATAAAGCTTTCTCATTTATTCCACATTCTTTCTTATCATGAAGTATTTTAATTCCTACTTAATGTCATTCTAAGTAAAGACAAATTAAAATTTTAAATTATTAGCATGAGTTTTACTATTCATCTTTATATTGTGCAGTGACAATTTTATATGCAAATATAAAAGCATTTAACTTGTATGCTGAATCAATGAAATGATACAATTTGTATTTTGTAGCTCATACATACATACGTAATTTTGTTCTTACCGGAATAGTGGAAAAGCTGGATAAAATTAACTCAACTGTTTTTTGTTGAGCTGTTTTGTTTTGATATGCACACATTTTCTACCTTTGGCTTACTGATGAGTAAAGAAAGATTGAAAGGAGAAGGAACTACGGGTTGCCCAATCTTTCCCTTTCTTTCAATGTCATCATTTTCAGCATAAGTGATTGGACAAAATAGAAAAGTAACACGATGTGATGGGGTCCCTTAGTCACTGGTATTTTTTTTAAATTTCCCTTCATCACCTTCTTTCTGCATTGGAAGCAAGTTCTGATTCAAATGAAAAGTGTGGCCTCCTGGAGCTAGCAATACCCCTCTTATTGCAGTTGTTCACGTAAAGCACTAACTTTCTAGTTACTTGCTGAACTCCCACACATCAGGGATGCACCAGAATTCAGTACTCATGGGGTACCATAATCGCTATATGAGGAAGGGACCATGAGCTATAATAGACACACACACATACTGCCCCAGGGTGGCTTCTGCCCTTTTACCTACTTCATTATCCCATCGGACTTCACTTATAAAACACAAGTTTAAAATAAAATTATTAAAAATTTCAAGACATCAACAGCAGAGACAATAAACCAAGCCTGGGACCCTTCTGAGCATGGGGTCCTGTGCATCTGTCTAGGTTTTCTACTCATGCAACTGACTTTGGTCATATTACTCACTTCTTTGATATCCTCCTGAGGTGTATTGCAAATAAATTACACAGTGGCTATCATTCATCAATAAATATTTCTAATGTTGTTTTTTTTCAACTAATTATACTATAAACTCTTCCTTAAATTTTGTCCAAAGCCAAGAATTTGGATCTACTTGGTTTGCAAAGGCTTTACCACAATAGTCATTAAAGCCATTTCCTTTCTAGCAGCAGATACACAAATACAGTTCTTCCAGTTGTCCTTATAGGAGGATCTCGGAGGGTTTTACACCCAGGGACAATGCACCTTACCAAGAATCATGACTCATGAGAGATACATTGACCTTTGTGAAGTCAACTGAGGGGAACAGTGAAGCTAACTGAGGGGAACAGTGAAAGAAGAGATGGAAAAGAGGAGCCTGCCTTCCTTCATAGGCATGTTTCAGGCATATCAATTGTGGAAAGGAGTGTGCATGGAAGCTGAAGATCTGGAAATGAATTCCCGAAAATTATCTATTCTTTCACTCCCTGGAAGTCTGTGTGATCCAGTGTAATGCAGTTCCTCAGGTAGGAGTTTAGTCAGGGAAGTGAAAACAAATTCATAATTTATAAAAAAGCCATAAAATTTTAACAAAATTTAAGCTGCATGAAAAGCTGCAGATTGTATCCAGAAAGTTTAAGCACAATAAATCCTTGCTAGAGGAGCTAGATTTGATCATTCAGATGCGGGATGATACAGATTCTGGCAATTTGTTGCCTATAACATAACTCTAGTGAATGTGGTTGAGGAAGTTCATTTGTATTAAATCCTCAGAAACAAATTCCCATTTGGGAGGTTTAATAGTATAAATGTGATTCTTTTATCTTTTTATTTAGACTCTGCTTGTTTGTTAATTGAGCACATTCTTTATTTATATGGACCATCTATTTTAAACACGTAAATTAGAAAAATTTCCAGGTAAAATCTTATTGTCTTTAGAATTGTTAAAGATACATATTCACTGATTGGTACTCTTCCTCAACATTATATCTTTTTTTTTTTTTTAACCTCCTGGCAAAGATCTCCTGTAGCTGCTGTAATATACAATCTGTCCCATACTTTAAAGGACTACTATTTACTATTCTTCTGAAATTTTTGAAAAAGCTTACATTAAATTTGATCTAAATTTTGTTCCAATATTCTCTTTGATGATAAATTACAAATCCCCTTTTCTCAAGATAACATTCTATATAACAATAAACGAACTTCAGACTCAGTAATCCACATTGTGTCACAGAGCTCCTCTTTTAATCAACAGAGTAAGATTGACACCCTACTATGTGCCAGATGCTTTGCAAACTACTGGTATTGTCACACAGTAGTGATAACACAGAATGTTTGTAGCCTGGAATATAGAGAGCTGGAATGACCTAAAGATGTTTGCAGCTTTTATGGACCATTCTTTGTTCTTTGAGTCAGTGATCAAGTTAAGCTGCAGAAGCTATAGAGGAACTGTAGTTTTTGTTGTTGTTGTTGTTGCTCATAAGAATTTCCATTTTAATATCCTTCAAGCAACAAAGTCTATAGGCATGGCTTCTTGAGAAAGAAGAAGAAAGATTTCAAATCAGAGAAAAACATGTTTCAGATCCTTTTCTTTGTATTTTAGTGACTTGAATCTGTGTTTGAGTGAGACATCTACAAACCACCCTGATATTTAGAAGAAGGGGAAAAAGTATTATTTTCTACATTGATGAAATGGTTTGATTGTCATGTACTAGAAATGACCTCAACACATAATTGATCCTGCCTTTTAATTATTGTCAGAAATAGTGGCATAGGATCAACTATTCAAAACTCAAATCATAAGTTTTGACAGATGTCCTCCAGCAGTTATTGGCTTATATCCAACACTTCTATGTAACAGGTCAAATCATTCAGTTATCTATGGATGCATTTTGCCAATTAATCTATGTTGAAGGTTCACCAGGAGTTACGTTGTTTAAAATGAGATATGTTTTATAGATACTTTGTGTGTGATGTTTTATGGCTATGGTGGCAGAGGGTGGGTGGGGGAATTACTACCTTGGAACTCATCTGGGCTACATGTCTATTTGTTGAAGCAGAGGAAGAAATATTTTTTGAGAAAATCTCAACCCTTCTCACAGTCACTCCTTTGGCCCACCTCCAGGCAAAGGTGGAGTGGCTAATTTTCAAAAAATATATTTCAAGCCTATCTATCCTCTGTTAGTTGAGTGTCAAGCATTTAACTCCACTTTAAAATTGCAACAAAGAATTCTCATATTTTTCTTTTTTTTATGTCAAACATTATTAACCTTGAACTCTCTAGTGTCCCAATCTTCTCAAGAATTTATTTCAATAAATAATATTCATGAAAGATATATGATCCACAGATTAGTCTAGGTATTCTAAATTTTATTGTGGGATCAGTCCAGCTGCATATTTATAACACATTGTTTGGGGATAATAATGATTGCTTTTACTGCATGTTCTCAAGAGAATGGCACTGACATCATTAGGGGACATAATAAAAAAAACATAATAAGAAACAACAATCATTAGCAGGGCTAACCCTAGGGATAGGGAGGACATTTTCACTTTTATCACACATAAAGAAGATCACATAACACTGTGTTTCCCTTACAGGAATTGTGTTTCCCTTACGGGAACTGTGATCAAATTTCCCTCTTTGTTTTGGGAATGAAGTCTCCTCTAGGGACTAGAATTTGTGGTACATATTTTTGTATTAACCTTGCTCCTGGTTTTATTTTATTTTGTTCTCATTTACATTTTGATTCCATTTCTTCATCTCTCTCTTTTTGTTATCCTCTGTTTCATGTGCTGTAATAATCTGATAATTTAAATAAGTAAATTTTAAGTAAAATATTTTCATAACTGTACATGAAATTGTGAAGATTAATAAACAGAAAACCTCATTTAAATTGCAGTTGGGAGTGCCTGTAGATGGAGCTCTCATGCCCTACTATTCTGGTCAATTACCCAAAACAGAAAGATGTTTTTCGACTCTACTACTGCAGCAGGAAAAAGGAAAATCTCCTCATCCGCAACCACGAAGCCAATGAAAGACTGTTACACTTCAGCCAAAGAAATGCCACTTCGCTTCAGAATCTCAGTTTCCTCCAATGACTCCTTGTTTACAACAGCTCTTTTGAGCTCCCCCTTTTCTCTATAAAAGAACATTCCTCTCCTGTGTTGTGTGGACTTGCGTGTGGTAAGCCATTAGACTGTATGTTCCCATTGCAATTCTTTGTTGTTCTTGAATAGATCCAGTTTGCTGGATAAATATCTGACTATTTGTTTAAGGTCAACCAAATAAACATAAGAATACAAGATTTCCTCTGTCGTCAAATTCCTAAATGTGATCATAGTAGTGGATTATTGACAAGGAGTAGAGCTGAAGGTCTTTAAATAGCCATGAAACACTGAGGCTATGGCCTTGACTTTGTTATGCAGGAAACTGAAATTATGCAAGATGATAATGGCAGGTAAAGTAGAAAGGAACAGGATGAGTTAACTCAGTGTTTGAAGATCCTTAAGTGCCTGGGATGTCCATATAAGGGACATGAAACATTTGTAAATGCAAACAGTGGTCCATGACATAGGCAAGTTTCATGCGCAGGAAGATGAAAAAGTATTTTGAGAAAGTATGTTTAGGATATGAGTTTTCCAGAGGTAACAGTGAAAGAATTGGTATAAGTACAGGTAAGGAAGAACATATCAGAATGAGGATGGGAGTTGGAAAAAAGATTAATGCTTGCATGTGGAGAAGATGGGGTTCCCACATTTGGGCAGGACTTCGATGATAAGGACAGAAGGTCTGAATAGAACTAACTGTGTTTGGTTCCAAATGGCACCAATCCAAGTGTACCAAGTGCTGGTCCCTATGGGCCACTGTCTTAAGTCTTCACTAGCATTGAATTTGGCATATCCTAAATTCTATTTCCTACTTAATCTGTGCTTGCAAAAGCAGTAGCATATGAGTTACCTTCTCCAACTCCCATAAACCTCTCAACCTCTCCTATAAATTTATAAATTTAGAGTCAAAATCAAGGAGGAAAATTCAACTTGTGCAAAATACAAAATTTACAACAGCAAAATATTTATGATGTCACTTTTCTATGTACCCACACTGCCTTTCTGTTGTCAGACCCATTCATACAGATGGCACCAATAAGAGGGAGCTCTACGCATCATCCAGCCTTGTTCTCAGCCAGTTCTGTTCTCTCACCTTGTTCTTGCCCTATTCCTTACCTCTAACTCCACTCCAGAGTTTATCTAGCTCCTGACCTTTTAGATTTCATCTTCCACTCCAGACTCAAAATTTATTCCTTTGAGTTGCTGAGAGATTTAGTGTCTCTAGTATGATCTTTTTGTTTCCGTCTCAAATATGACTTTATGCCGATTCCTGCCTATGTGGGCTTTTGGACATACACACACATCAAGTAGCTACTCTTCAGCTCAAATTTGCTTCTGGGCACTTCCCCAGCCACAGTGGTCACAATGAAATACTTCACCATCCTACTGGCTTAATAAACAAATCCCCTCCACCCCAATCTAATCCTTTGCATTCAACATCATATTCTGTCAACACTCTGCTCTTCTTTCTCTAAGTGAAGATCTGTTAATCTAATAATGCAGTCTACCCAAATATGTCACTAGTTCAAGTGTGCTAGTGGAATTTTCCCCAAGGATTAAATATATTTTTTAGTTTGGTTTTCTCTGGGTTTTGTCATAAAAGTGTTAAATTTATGTTAAATGGCAATAGGACAAGGAATTTAGTAGTAAACAGGGCTTTCGGGGCTATTAAACCTTTCAGGATGGAGAGCCACCCACTCCACATACTTGGTAAGTCCTTTGTTTTACCTGTTTCACCACCTGCTATATTAGAAGACTGAAGTAATCCACAGGCAGGAAAGCAGATGGGGAGTAAAAATGATAAAACAAGGCACATGACTAGAAAGCAATAATATTTTTAAAATACGTGCTGTACTCTTGCAAACATCATGTATGTGAGACTAAAAATTGGGGAGTCTTTAGTAACCATTAAATTAATACCATACTTATACATTTTATACAATTAACAAAGTAGTTAGTATTCATATTCAGACGTTAAAATGTAGAAAACTGAGACTGAAAAAGTTTAAACTGCTTACGTCACATAATCTACTAATGTGGCTGTAATTCCGCATCTACCCTTCTTTGTAAGACTTAACTGCTTTAACTGATTTAAGTGTTACAGTTCTACAAGGTATTGACTTAGTTATCCCCGTTCACCCACAAGTGAATAAAGGAACAGAAAAGTTAAATAACTTGCCCATGACACACAGGTAATAATAACTAATATGGCAGAGCTCAAATTCAGGAAGTTTCGCTTAGAGTCTGCATTTAAATCTTTCTACCAAACTGCCTATAGAAGGGGCAATGAGAATGGGACACCTTCTAGTGCCAATAGCTTGCTCCTTCTAGCAAGAGGGAGACATAACCCTTAGATCTCTCCTTGCGGGGGAAACCCCACTATGAACTGAGAAGGGAAAGGTGCCTTGTTCGTACTCGATAAAATGCAGAAAAGAGTGAAAAATGACTACTAATAAAATTTAATCCCAGGAAATGCCAGTTGCCTGCTGTAAGTGTGTGTAACTCCACAGTATCATTGAAAGATAAACACACAGCCTTCACAGGAAGCTATTTGGTTTGGGTAGCAATGATTTTTGACATTCAGGAAACTTGCAGTGCATACAGAAACATAAAGAGCTTCTATTGTACTTCTCAGTGGTGATAAAATGTTCCATAAATAACTATTTCACTTTGTTTCCTTCTTAGTAAGGTTATCTTTGCTGCTTCAATAGATTTTCTACTATTTAAGGCAACCTATCCTAACCTCTGTTAGAAGAAAAGGAGAAATACTCTCTATATACAAGATAAGACAAATCTAATAGTTGTGTTTGCAAACATCAAATAACAGTGGGCTCAAGAAGTGTGATCTAAAGCTATCAATTAATTTCATTGTAACTGTATGCACCTGTGAACAACTGCTTAATTAAAGAGGCAAACAGAAATCTCTCACAATAATACCTCACATTACTTGCACCTACGTGACTGTCAATTAGCGGGAGTGGATAAACACGATTGGAAGTGTGCCATGCAGACTTCTGGTAAAGGAGAGAAATATATATATGTAACCAGGGGGTGTGTGAAAAGAGAAAGGAGAACCCACAGACAAATATGGACAAATCTCAATGGGATAAGTATCTGTTTCAATAAAGGAAATGAAAGTAGATGCTTTATACTGAAAGGACCAAACTCCCTCAATCACTGGAACAAAGAAAATGAAGCTTTCATACACAAACATACTTCAAAAGGAAAAAGGCGGGTCATGTGGGCTGCTTGCAAACAGGAGCTCAGTGCTGGGGTTTATTTCTATATGAAAGAAAGCAAGGTGAATCCCTAGGCTACTTCTCTCTAAAGATAATAATATTCTACCGCAAGGTCTCACCCCACCAATTTTACTTGGTCCACAGTTCTTTAGTCTTTCCAAAAACACAAAACAAAACAAAAAACAACTTGGCAAAGGGTTAAGGGAGAGAAGCTTAAAACTTGTGAGAGGAACACGTCAAGTTTCCTTCTGGAAAAAGAGATGGATTATACAAGTTGGAAGTTTTTACTGGTCAGCTTTGGCTCTCCAATGATTTATTTTGCTAATTGAAGGGAAACGACTTATAGAGTTATGAGACTGAAAATTGAACAGGCAACATTTGAATGATGATGAAATTATAGCCCACCACTAAAAGCCTCCTTCAACCTTGGTCATCAAAGAGGACAGTGAAATCAGCCTGTGGGGACAGAGCCCCAGAAAGCAGTTTTCAGGCTCTCAGCCTCACATAGAAAGGTGCTGGCTCAGGTAGTAAATGGTCATCAGCTGTGGCTAGTTGGCCATCAGCTGTAACCAGTGAGCCATTGGCCACTAATATAACTGCTGTGGCTATGCTAGGAGAGAGAGAAAAAAATGGGGGCTAGCAAGAAGGTGGTGGTTGAGCTAACAAGAGTGGATTGTAGAGAGGCGGATGCCGCCAGCGAGAATATAGTGGTATGACTCCCCTACCTATGGCTCCGTGGGTGTTCCTTTTTGGCCTCACCATATCCTGCGTTATGTGGGGAGTGGGACCAGAGAACCCACAGGCTGCCCTGCACGACAAATGGCGCAGCGAGCAGGGTCTCCTGCACGACACAGCCCCACTCTTATGCAGATATCTGGAGAAAAGTCTCAGTGCTCTCCAGAAACCAACAAAACATTTGCTGTATCACTAGACAACAATCACTAACGACAGCCCTCTGAACTCACGAAGGGCTGGGGCTTCTTGAGGCCAGAGTTTATAGCTTACCCTCGGTTTCATGAGTGCCTAACAGAGTGCGTAGCACACAGTTAAAACAAACTTAACTGAAAATTACATTTCTTAAAAATCCCCCTATCACCCACCACTCAGTTCTTGAGCTTCGGGAATAAGAACTAGGAGTTACTGTAGGAGTGAAAACACAAAAATTTAAGTAGAAGAAAGCCAGGCTCACTTAACACAGTGGTTTGTGGCTAAGCCCCTACTTATCCTGAGAAATAAATCTAGAACAGAAAACATTTGAGGGATTGACTGTGCCCAGGTGTGGCCCATGTGTATGCCAAAATTACTCACATGTCTATACAGTTTTCCTAACTTGAAAGCAAAGGCAAAAGCACATTTCTAATTTTTTTGTACCCTTTAGCCCCTTTCATTCATTACTCACCCCCAACCCCAGCCTCAGACAACCACCAATCTGTTCTCTATGTCCATAAACTCATTTTTAAAATGTTCTTCTCTTTTTTAATTTTTATGTTTTAGATTCCACATGTAAGTGAGATCATATGATATTTCTCTTTTTCTGTTTGACCTATTTCACTTAGCATAGTGCCCTCAAGATCCATCCATGTTGTCAGAAATGACAAAATTTCATTCTTTCTTATGCCTGAATAATATTTCATTATATATATTATATATTATATACATATATTATAATACACACACACACACACACATACCAGGGATGCCAAAATAATGTATACACATTTTAAGAGATGTTAGCTATGCTCAAGCAGTAGTTTGCCATAATCAGAAATGTCTGGACTCTGATGGTAACCACTTCGAGCACCTCTTGTAATTGCAGAAGTCAAACGTGACTTCAGTATTCATCTTTTGTTATTGGTATATATTGAGGATTACAATTAATACAACTTTTTCCTTTCTTAAAATGTGTATACATTTTTTTTGGCACATATATATTTAACCCCTTATCAGATATATCATTTGTAAATATTTTCTCTTATTCCACAGGTTGCCTTTTATTTTGTTGATGATCCAAGGTACATTTCTAAGGCAAATACAAAGTAATCTCTCAAAGTAATGCTTAAAATTACTTACAGTTATGTATCTGTGATAATAGGTGTGGGGGCAGAGCCCCAGAAAGTTTCCAGGCTCTCGGCCTCACGTGGAAAGGTGCTGGCTCAGGTAGTAAATGGCCATCAACTGTGATGGGATGGCCATCAGCTGTGGCTAGTTGGCCGTCAGCTGTAACCAGTGAGCCATTGGCCACTAATATAACTGCTGTGGCTACGCTAGCAGAAAGAGAAGAGGAGAAAAATGGGGGCTAGCAAGAAGATGGTGGCTGAGCCTGCAAGCGGAGCAATGAGGGTTGAGAATTGTATGGCTCCAGTTTCCTGTTTCTCCAACCCAGCCACCAGCAAGAATATAGTGGTATGACTCCCCCATCTATGGCTCCGTGGGTGTTCCTTTTTGGCCTCACCATATCCTGCGTTCTTATGTGGGGAGCGGGAGCAGAGACCCCGCAGGCCTCCCTGCACTACAATAGGTTTCAAATCTGGCCCCTTCAGCTGTATAAGTTAAGTTTTGTTTGAACTCTGGATGCCATTTTATGTTGTCTATGGCTTGCTTCACATTACAATGGCAGAGGTGATTAGTTGCCACAGAGACAATAGGGCTTACAAAACCTATCTTATTTACTATCAGGCCCTTTACAGAAAAAGTCTGATGACCTCTGATCTAGTTGATGTGATTATACATTTTTTTTTTTTGGTATGCTTACCAAATGTCAGGTAGTGTGGTACCTCATCTCACTTACGTGGTTTATCTCATTAAATTGACACAATAAATATTTGCAGTTAATTTAATTTTTATCTTAGTTTTCACAGATGAACTTTAGGGAGGTTCAGTAACTAGTCTGTTGTTCAGAGGTCAACTCCTCTTAGAAACCTTCCTTGAGGCAGCACTGCTGGGCTATTAGGTGAAGATTCTGTTTATTTCCCTTGTGTTTCAATAACAATCTGTAATTACCTATAAGGACAATTATCACACAGCTGTTATTGTTGATTATTTGTCGTGCTATCTGCTCACTAGACAGGCCTGTATCATTTTCTTCTCAATCCCTGCATGTATCTCAGTGATTGCAGCATTGTAGGTGTCCTAAATTCTTGTTAAATGAATGAGTGAATGCCCATATCTAAATATGCTGGTGTATCAGTCCCCTTGGGGGTCTCAAAACAAAATACCATAGATTAGGTGGTTTAAACAACAGAAATTTTAATTTTCCCCATAGTTCTAGAGGCTGGGAAGTCCAAGCTCAAGGTTCCGATAGGCTTTGATTTCTGGTGAGAACCCTCTTCCCAGTTTGCAAACAGCTTTGTTCTCACTGTGTTCTTAGAGTGCAGAAAGAGAGCTCCAGTCACTCTTCCGTGTCTTATCAGGGGATCAGTTCTATTGGATCAAGACTCCACCCTTATGATCTCTGTTAACCTTAATCTTCTCCTTAAAGGCACTATATGCAAAACAGTCATATCGGGGTTTAGGGCTTCAACACATGAATTTTGGGGAACCCAATTTAGTCCTAACACGAAATACAGCAGATAATATTGGTCAGCTACCTTACCTCCATTTTCAGTCCCCTTTCGCCCTGTTGTCTCTATCATGAAGTTGTAAAAGTTAAAATTTTAGTTGACACTAGAGAAGGCCATAGAACTGAGACTGGACAACAGGGCAGAAGGGGATTGAAAGTGGAGGTGAGGTAGCTGACCAATAATGTCTGCTGTATTTCCTGCTAGGACAAAATTGTTAGTTCAGCCCATTTTTCTTCTTCCTTTTTCCTATGTGGAACACAGACATGATAACTAAAGGAGCAGCAACCTTCTTTCTATCATAAGGTTCAAAGCCACATGTTAAGTTTGGGAGAGGTGGAAGGGTCCTGGGTCCTCAATGGGGGTTGGTATCTGTGCACCAGTGTAGAACTGCCTATTTCTGGACTCCCTGGTGCATAATTCAATATGTGCAGCCAAATGCAGTCCTAATTGATTTAACTTGGCATAAACAACACTACACTAGTTGTTAGAGATACCAGCACCAATTCTACCACTAACTACTGTGTTTTTCTGAAAATAAAACCTAACTGGAAAACCTAGCATGATTTTTCAGGATGACATCCCCCTGAACATAAACCCTAAGGTGTCTTTTGGAGCAAACCTTAACATAAGACCCAGTCTCATTTTGGGGGGAAACAAGGTAACTAGATCTATAATATTGAGAAAGCCCTTCATCTCTGAGGATTTGAGCCAGAGGACTTCTGAACTTTCTTCCAGCTCTAAAATTGTATGATTTCACGGTTCAGACAGAGAATAAATCAGTGATACGCCAGGATATTCCCATATAAGATAATATTAATGCTCTTAAAGAAGAGGGTTACTGAAAGAGTTTACATGAGGTTAATATTATTAGTGTGTTTTTTTAATATGTTTAATCTTGCCTGCAAAATCTTCTTGACCTGATGTGAGAACTATTTTAAATTTGTGATATATTTTTTTCTTAGAGAGAGAGACAACTTCTTGAACTAGCAAGAATTGACAAAGAATGTCACAATCTCTCTCCTGTTCTGCTTGTAGATGATGCTGCACTCTCATATGTGTCCCTGTGACTCCAATTGACCCTTAAATATACTGTTAAGCACATATTTTAAACATGACACAATAATCAATAAATCTCATAAATATTGATGCCTCACAGAGGAAATGCATCTTCCACTTGAGATCAGCATATGGAGTGCTTCACCATCCAGTCATTCTTCACAAGTCCTATAGAAAGTCATTGTCACATTATTTTTGCTTTCTTACTATGTCATTACAGAGTGTGTCAAGGATGCCTGTCAGGCACTTGTACCAACAATGTTTTGAAGCCATGACATCATTTTGACACTAATTTCCATTTTTCCATCATTCTATAAGAAGCCCCTAACATCTATTTTACGGCAAGCTTTTTCCTGTCTAAGAATTCAGACATCAACTGTGAATATTGCTTCCATGAAAAAAAAAAACACAGGTTGGTTGTTAAGTGCTGTGCTAAGCATTGGTGTAATCTTTGTATATTCTGGTAATATGATATACAGTGATTGGACTGATTCCCCCACTTTGAGTCTACGTCTAATGACACTCCCATTTTTCAATTCCTTTATAGCTGCAAGTCCTATGGAAAGAAATCCTTGGCCTCACCAGGTACTTTTATTTTCAGGAATAACTCCAGCGTGAGGGAGGCAGAACAGTGGGAGTCGGTGATTTTTCAGAGTACTTTACACTGTCAACACCCGTCCAAGTCTGTCGCACTTACAGTAAGTGGTTTCACTAAAATCCTTCAGTTTATTGATGACTCGTTCATTCTTCATTGCATGTTTGCATCTGGCTTGTTGTGATGGACTTTATGTAAAGTTTTCTACACCCTGCAGGGAACCAGGTCTGATTCCAGGACTAGGAGCAGTGTGTTTCCTTGGAGACTGGAGATATGACAGGTTTGTCCTGGTCTTTGAGGAAAAATTTCCCTAACTAAATGGGCTCCCTGTGCCCCAATAGGTGACAAAATGCAACAGCCCATCGTTTGAGGGGAAAAAAAGTAGAGGAGTTTAGTAGAAAAGTAAAATTGAGTTTTTATCCTAATTGGACATCATATTACATAAGAACTGAATTGAATAAGTACTACAGTCCCAAGAATGAGAGTCGAGTTAGGACAGTTAAATTTTTTTGTGACAAAATTTAAAAATCCAGGGCTTTTCTGATGTTTTAGCATAGCACTGTGGTAATGCTTCTGGATTCCGGAGCTAGAATCTCTATGTTCAAAAACTGGCCTTGTTGCTTACTAGCTGTGTGACCTTGGGCAAGTTGCTTAACCTGTCTGTACTTCATGTGAAAATGGGACTAGTAATAGTATTTTACTTCATGATGTTATTAGGTAGATTGAGTTCATACACCTAATGTGTTTAAAACAATATGCCTGACACAGTAAGTACTTATTCAATAAATACTAGTTATAATAAACAAGTTGTTTTTTTTGGTTTTGTTTTTTATCACCCTTATGAGCATTTGCTTGTTAGGAATAAGTCATAGCACACCAAATACTCTCAGTGAGTTATTACAAAGCAGCATCCAGCCAAACCTTACTGCTATGACCGTAATGGCTTTGGGATGTGTCCACTTGGCTTGGCTGAACTCGAGTCTTCCGAATTCTCGCTCTGGAATATTTCCAGTTAGGGTAGACTAAGAGGGATATTCTCTCAGAAGAGCTGGAGGACAGAAAGGAGGCAGCATTCATTTTGTAGCATATAAACTCAGTTAATCAATTATATACTAACCTAGGTACTGCTATGAAGGGATTTTATAGATGTAATTAAAAGCCCCTAATCAATTGATCATAAGTTAATTAAAAAGGTGTACCTGACTTAATTTTATGATTTCTTCATTCTAACCTTCTCTCATTATAATTTTTGACTCAATGTTCCATAATTTGTTTTCTAATTTTTATTTTTGTATGTCTGTCCTATCTCTCCTGCCTTCCTCACTACTCGACCACAATGTTCAACTAAAGGGAGGCCCTGTAAAAGAGGGCTTAGAACTTCTCTGAGTCTGTACTCCAATCTTTAGCTCATGTTCCTGGGATTCTATTCTGTTGGTTATCTTTCCTTTTTGACTGTCTGTCTGTGGGCTGCAAGCTCCAGCTTTGGGATTCTAACTTGGTCATGATCTTACTGTCCTGATTACCTGGCCTACTTCAGTCTTGCTTAGCCAGTGTCCACATTTTTATAATAAATCCATCCTTGTAATAAATCAATCTCTCTATCAATTATCTATCTATCTATCTATCTATCTATCTATCTATCTATCTATCTATCTATCTATCTATCTATCTATCTATATCTATCTACCTACCTATCTGTCATCTATGTATCCACTCTATTTCTTACTAGTTCTATTTCTCTGGTTGATCCCTAACTCATACATAGGCTTGCAGGCATAGAATTTTGGTCAAGAATACTGCATATTTGAATCCTTTTAAAATTCAAATTCAGTCTTTGAGATACCTGAACTTATTAACAGTATGAATAACAATGATAAAATCCTGTTAGAATAATTGTGTAAAAGAGAGAGAATTTGGTTGCTACATTAGATATGACAAAATACAGTGATATCAATGGCTAATTATTTGAACATTGGGGACTGGTAGTAAAGAAGTCATGGGGGGGATTAATGTAGGAAAATAAAAGTGTTGTTTTTTTTTTTTTTAAATGATGGAATACTGTTTCAAAACTTATAACAAGAATAGGGGAATTAAAAAAATAGTAAAACTTCAAGAAGACTTAAGTTTGGGTAGAACAGAATTTAACACAAATGCAAAGAGGGAAAAAAAAATAGCAAATTTTTAAAAGTATAACTAAAAAGAGGTGAGACAAAAATGACCAGGGGTATATATAATATGGAAAATCCTAGGGAAGTATTGAATTTACACTATATAACACTCTGTATTAAATGTTGAATGAAAAATAAATACATAAAATGCATCTACACAGGTGTCTTTTTACTGATTTCTGTAATTCTTTTCTTTTTTCTTTATGTTAGTAGAATTTAGTATATTATAGTCTTAGTTTTATCCCTGTGACCTTTAACACTAAAAGAACTTCAAAGTTAAAAAAATAAGTTAAAAATGTGCATTTTTTTCCTTTCTGAGTATATTGTGTGAAATCTGCTTGACATCTTGCTGGAAGAAGGGAGAAAGATACAATCTTTAAGTGTAACTTTAAAAAGTTGAAAAAGAAAAGATTTCATTGCTGGACATATGGGAATAGAAAGGAGAAAGAAGTTTGATGGAAAATGCTAGGCTGATGTGCTTTAGAACAGGCTGTCCAAACTGCAGCCCTCGGGCCAACTGCAGCCCGCATCCATTTTTAATTGGCCCGCAGCAAATTCCAAAAATATATTTAGTTTACTTAAATAAACCAGGTGAGGCAATACGTACTTTATCTTGAGTGAGTGGCCGGCTGTATTTTACCGCCTATGGCCCTTGGTAAAAAATGTTGAAAAAAGTTTGGACACCTCTGCTTTAGAAGATAGCAAACAAGGACAAAGCCTGACGAACCAGCAAAGTGGTTTAGATAATTATGTCTTCTTTTCATTATAATTTTTTTTTATTATAAAGAAATTTCAGAATATTAAGAAAGTTCGGGGAAAATAATTCCCTATGAACCCAGGGTACAATTCTGTTACCGTTTTCTTCCTTTCTATTGTACGTTGATTTTTTTGGAACATATTATTTTAAATTTAAGGACAAGAACATAAGACACATTTCTTTCCCTTCATATTCTTTAGTAATTGAAAAGAAGGACAATGAGGAAAAAAAGAAAAGGACAATAGAAAACCTCCTTTTGTCCTAAACCCCTACCAGTCCGGCTGGCTACAGCCGGGCTCTCGTGAAATTATGGAAGTAATGAAGGAAGAAGTTGGCCCCAAGAATGAGAAGACTGCAGAAGATTTACTGTCAGATGATAGTTATCCATAATTGCCAGTCATTAGGGCAACTTTTTTAACATCAAAGCATATGTTTTGCTTTACATCCCAAAGCAAATACAACTTTAAGTCATTTGCTGGTACAAGTTTACACTCTGGTGTGTGTGTTGTCCTTAGGCTAACCTTTTATCCTTTAGGTGAAGTGGTGTCTATGTTACAATACAATGGAATGCAGTTTGCTGAGTGAGAGAGAGAAGAGAGGGAGATTGAGAGTCATGAGTTCATTTTTAGTTGAAAGAGATTTTTTCTTGCTTTTTGAAGTGATACACAAGAAAATTGTGAATAAGAACCATAACTCAATACCAAAACTTAAAAACAATGTTCATCACACTGTTGCCGGGTCAGTCAACAAATTGAATATGCAGCCCATGGTTCATCCTATACTGTGATCTGCGTAGAAGATTCAAAACAATAATGGTAGTAATGACTAGTCTTTGTGTACTGCTTTATGATTTTTAAAAGACTTTGGCATTCATTATCTAATTAATCCCCAAAACACCATATGAATTATCTAGACTGAAGCTGCAGAACTTGGATCAGAATTTATAAGATGTACAATAAATAAATTAAACTACAAAGCAACAAATAAATATGTGATAAATTATGTATTTCTGGTTTCACTGGATGGATGGTGGAAAAGAGTCATACCATCAATCTGAAATACATAGACAAAGGAAAACACTATATTTAAGTTAGTTTGGCTGAAAAACAAGGCAAACTATCTCAAGATGGCATGTATTTGATTGTTATCTGTCTCTCTTCCTTTGCCCTCGATGCCAGGTTAACTTTTCCTTTGAGTTCACAAGAGCCTGATACTAATTGATGGAATTGAATGCAATTAAAATTAGTACCGTGATTATGGAGGCCGGCAAGTAGGTGAGCTGAAATAAAAAAATCTTAAGGTGGTAGTGAGAAATGCAATTTGCTTACTTTGTTATTTAGCAAATATTTATTGAACACCTAACATGTACCAGGCACTTTCCTGCACAGTGGAGAGACAGAGGTGAATGAGAAAATCAGGGGTTCTGCTCTCCTCCAGTTATTGTTTGGTGGGGATGGCACAAGGCAAGTGCTCAATAAATGTTACAAAAAGAGTATCTTTGAGGAAAGTGTTTCTAACAGCAAAAACGTAGGGTGGACTAGAGCAGATGGGACTGGAGACAAGGTTGTGAAAGGGAAAGAATGTAGTTTAAAAAGACATTAGGATTTTTCTAGTGTTAATGTCTAATGTTCAGTCAAATATTTAGCCTGAAGACCTATGAAGTAATTAGTAAGTTAGTGATGGAAAAGGGATGGGTATTCACTAGATTTATTATAGTAATCATTTTGCAATATATACAAATACCACATCATTAGTTGTACCCCCAAAACTAATAAAATGTTGTATGTCAATTATATCTCAATAAAAAGAAATGAAAATCTTTTAACAACCAGAAAAAATGGAAGAAATGGAAAAATTGTTTGGGGGAAGGGAGAGGGAGGATGAGGTAGGAATGCCTTTTCACGCAAGTTTCTGTGCAATAAGCAAACAGGAATGTGGGAGTAGAGGAAAGGTTAGAGAACAAGTATGTAGAACAATATTAAATTTAATTATCACGGACAAAAGAAAATCCCCTTAGATCATCAGGAAAATAATCAAATAAAGCAAAAAGAAAATACCTTTCACGGAAATATGTGCTTTTTCAGAAAAGCTAATTTTGCCACTTGAGTACAGAGAATTTACCTGGCAAATATACATACTTGATTTCTTTTCCAAATAGTAAATAGCAAAAGCCACAAAGGCCAAACAGATATCTTGTTTCTCGGAGATTCTTTGACTTTGTTAATTAAGAAGTTAAGACAGATAATGAACCTCAATTTTCTATATCCCCATGCAAGTAAGTGTGAGAACATTTGGGCCACTGGATGTATTGAACAGAATCTGTTGCTTATTATTCACCAAGGGAAAATTCCATTTTAAATATTGATCTAGGCAGCCCAGTTCTGATTACTACCTCTGAATTATCACTGCTTCTGTAGTCAGGAAACTGAGTTACACGAATCAGAAACGTGCAAAGAAGCAAAATCCCCGTCTTGTATGGACACAAGAAGCGCTACTGCCAATGCAGGTCAATCAAGTTATAATGGGCTCTAATTAGCACTCTGCAAGCTGTTAAATTCTTTACCTGCAGCTGAACAGCAGTTAAAAAGGTGTGAAATGTTTTCTTTCCTTTGAAAACATCACAGAGTTTACATTTTTCCCCCAGTCTCTTATACTGTAATATCCATAGAAAAAAACAAAACAGAAAACAAAAGATGGTTAAAATTCAAAAGGTGGCTATTATTTTTTTTAATCTTTTGGGATCATAGGATACCTAGGTACTTGGCTCCTGTCCCTCAGTTTTGAGTTCTGTAAAATGGGATGGGAGCAAAACACCTACCTTGCAGAAGTATTGTGAGGAATAATTATTTAATGTTCATAATGCTCTTTGAAGATGAAGAAAATGATTCATGTGCTAAGTGTGATAATCACCAACCCAAGCCCAGGCAAAAATATCAGAAAAATTAAAGCTAGATTTGAGTGAAAACTTATCCTTGAAGCTTGTAGTTTATGTACAGACACTGACCCAAATTCCACAAAATTCAAGATTTAAGGCAAAATTATAAAGAGAAAACTTCTCATGCCGCTTCATCTCATATCCCTTCTGATCCTGAACTAGTTAGTACTATAAAGCAATCTGGGCTTGAATTGGAAGAATATTTCTCAGATGGTATTCATCATTACTTACTCAGCAACATGGAAAAATTAATTTAGCACATGCAGGTGGAAGTGTACTTGTGCATGAAAAAGTATTTACAAAGAAAGCCAAATGATCCACTAATCTTATTTGTGTTTGGTGTCTCTTTTCACTTCCTTTTTATGTTAGATAATTACAATCTTAGAAACTTTAAGTCATATTGTGTTTCCTCTGGTGTCCATTTCAACCTGGAAAAACTTCCACATTAAAATTGTCATCAATAAATATGTGAATCCCCGCTAAATGCTTTAAACTTTAATAGATTCTGTTTGGAACTAGATAAGAAAAGAAAAGCAATGCCCCAACTTTCATGGACCTCAAATTCAATTGAGACAATATAAATACAGCAAATAATGTCCAAACTTGCTAAATATTGAAAATAATAGACATAGTCTCAGAGAAAAATAATATTGGTTGAAAAGAAAGTGAATTTTTCCAATATGTTTCTATTGTTGATCCTATGACTATATCTATCAATCGATCAATAGATAATTTTACTCTAAGTGTTAAGATTTTTTTTAACTCCATGAAAAATAAACTACTTTAGAAAAGTAATTAATCGAAAACCCAATACATGAAAAAGGGGACTACTAAGAACCGAAAGTGCCCGGTCAGTAGGGTTTGTGTGCTGTGATTACGATACTAGCAGCCCTGGGCTTAAAGTATCAGTTTCTATGAAATAACTGCCACATATACATAGGGTGCCAAAAATATGTATACACATTTTAAGAAAGGAAAACTGTATTAAAACTGTAATAGTCAATATATACCGAGAACAAAAGATGAATACAAGTCACGTTTGACTTCTGCAATTACAAGAGATGCTCTAAGTGGTTACCATCCGCGTCCAGACACTTCTGATTATGGTGAACTACTACTTGAGCAACGTTGACTAAAGTGTTCAGTTGTAGACATTTTTTTGGCACCCCCGGTATATATTCTGCCACCCATGCTCCTCTCTTGAATTTCAGACCTATATTCAAATGTTGATGGGCACCTTCAATTGGATGTCCTTCAGGCACTTCAAATTCATTTGCCTGAGGCTGAACGCAATCAATTTCCTGTCTGACTTTCTCAAGCTGGGTCTTAGCTCAGTTAATGGCTCTGCTGTTCACCCACAGTGCCACATTAGAACCCTGAGCCTCATCGCTGACTCCACTTCCTCACAAGCCACATCTCATCCATCACCAAGTTATATCAGTGTTACCTCTTAAGTATTGCTCAAGTTGGTCCACGTTACTTCAGTCCCTCACCCTCGTTTATGTCACTGTCTTCCTTTGGCTAAATGAGGGTGTTTCACTTGGATGTCTTTAATTGAGAGCAAAAGAAACGACATCAACTTGCATAAGCAAAGATCATGAGTTTATGGAGAGGATATAAGGTAACTCTCAGAATCACAGAGCAGGTTGAATAATTTGGCTTGAGAAAAAAGATGGATTGAAGTTGTAGGAACAAATGATGCCACTGTTGATTGGAGTAAACACCAACATTTTGGAATATTTTGTCATTAATCTCAAGGGTAAAATTACATGAATCGAGTATGGGGTTATCGTAACTTGAGCCCTTTGGCTGGGTGCACACTTTGAGGGGCGATTATATGCAGAGCAGGGAGCCACTGTAAGTTCCAATCTCCCTACATTTCTTTGTTTCCAACCTTACCTCTCCCCTCCCTCTCACTCTGCCTTCCAGGGCCACCTGCCTGAAACACAAATGTAAACAGAACAATGATAACCCGCTTAAAACCCTGCAGTGGCCACCTATTTATCTCAGGAAAAAAAGTCCTCACAGCTTCATGAACTGGCCCTTTCTAAAACAAACAAACAAACAAACAAACAAACAAAAATCTTCCTGTTTTGCCTTTCTAATTCCTCCCCATACACACATGAGATCCTACCACACTGAAATGTTTGAGAACCACTCCACATTTTTGTCTTTGGGTCTTTCAAAACACTCTGTTGAAAATACTCTTTCTCTCTCCTCTTCACCTCTCACGTGACCCATATCACCTCTCCCAGCATTAGCCTATATTACAACTGCTGGTGTATTGTTTTATTACTTCCTGCATGTAATAGGTTCAACAGTGTACTCCAAAAATTCATCTCCACTCACAACCTCAGATACAATCTTTTTTGGGAATTGGATCTTTGTAGATTTGATTAGCTAAGGGTCTGGTGAGAGACTTACCCTGGATTTAGAGTGAGCCCTCCAGCCAATGACTGGTGTCCTTATAAAAAGAGACAAGGACATAGAGACAAATGGAGTGACAAAGGTTATGTGCAAATGGAGAGGCAGAGATTGGATTTATGCTGCCACAAGCCAAGGGATGCCTAGGGCTACTAGGTCCTGGAAGAGGCAAGAAGGAATCCTCCCCCAGAGCCTTCAGAATGAGCATGGCCCAGCCGACACCTTGATTTCTGATTTCTGGCTTCCAGAACTGTGAGAAAATAAATTTCTATTTTAAGTTACGAAGATTGGATTAATTTTTTATGCCACCCTCAGGAAACTAATATACTTGACAATATGCTCTGTTATGGACAGGAAAGACATTTATTTTGTTTATTTTTGCATCCCATGAGCTTAGCACAATGCCTATCACATAATAGGCTTTCATAAATATCTGGAGAACAAGTGAATAAAGGCAGGTCAGCCATGTCTTTTCCACATCCCTAGTAAAGTAAGTCTTGGCTCTATTCCAACCCATATTCATCCCTATAGTGGGTGTCAGTAGTAGTAAGACATTACTACTATGTCTTAGTAATCCACAGACATAGTAGATTAACACCTACTCTTAAAATAGTACCTTGGGATTTTTTCAAGCTAAAGTACATATGGGAGAATATACCCCTTAAACAAGATTTGCCTTTTCTCTGCCCCCAAAAGTCTTAAAGTAAAGAACAAATCTCTTGCTGTGGAATTTCACATCTCAGTAGAAATGTGATATTATATTAGGCAAAGGAGATAACCTTAGCTTTCTGAAATTAAATCATCTTTTTCAGATACACTAGATTACATAATCTTGTCTGACCCCAATCTTTTGCACATAGATATTCTAGTTAAAATTTTTAAGATTTTACCAAGCAAACACAAATTCCAGAACATTATATTCTTGGTAAAATAATGGTAATTTGATTAAATGAAAACAGAAAACAGTGCCAATCTAATCTTGACCACAAAGGTAAATAACTGATTATAGACTATGCTCTGGAACTGAACAGACCATCTATTGTGAATGCCTCTTTGTATTCGGCAATATTGCACATGGGCAATATTGATTAAACCAATCTGCTTTCAATATTCATATTCTAAATGGACATCAGTTCATTTGGAAGCAAAGATCACATAAGCAAAACAAAAGAACAAGGACTTGCATATGGCTGTAAATCTTCTTTCCCTTTATAGGGCACACACACACACACACACACACACACACACACAAAATGTTATAATAAGGTATTCAACTCTATGCACATCAGTTAGGATTAAGAAAGGAGTTGAACTTCCAGGGTTATTAAGAGCTCTTTTCTCACCAGCGCCATCCATCATTGTCCAATCTCACAAATGGAGTAAGAAAACCTAGTGGAGGCATTAGCACTCACCCTGAAGAACTATGTGCTATCTGTCCTAATATTCCAATTTGTAAGATTTCTTAGATGACATATTTTAAGATTGCCTTCCATGAGGTGTGTATGTGAAAGCCTTCTAGTACTTCCTAACAAAAATTATATCTCTTATCACTTAATTTTATACATAGGGAAAGGCTGAATATTGCAGAAGTGGGCATTTAGAAATGTAGTCTATAATACGCAGGCAACAAATTTCTGCCAATCGGGTAAAAATGCTTTACAAATTCTATAAATTAATGAAACCCTTGAATAAAAAATGTAGGCTGTACTTGTCTGCTCTATTCCAAAAACAAGTTTTCCGGAACTCAAACGATATACTATGATAAAAAGTAAAATTAAAATTTACATAAAACGAAAATACAAATTCTGACCATCTTTTGAATAGTAAGAAATATTGCTTATCCTTCAGTTCTTTCTCAAGTGATAATTAATTCAAGAAACTAAAAATATATTGCTGATCACTGAAGGAAAGCAGATTGATCTAGAAAGTTGATTGAGAGCTTGAGAGTATTACAAAGGAAAAATGTTTCATATGGGCCCAGCTAATGGAATGAGCAACTGTAAGGCACTGAGCAGTGATATTCTGCCTATGCTCAAGGAACGTGTAGACACAGACTTCCCGAGGGAGGTTTGGGGAAGGAAGAGAGCATGGGAGCCTTCTTCTGATTCCTGGCTGAAGCCATGAAGGCACCTACCCCTTGCATGCCACTCTCCCATTTTTCGTATGTCACAGGAATGTTTCTGAGATTATTAGGCAAATGAGCTGAAAAAATAGAGTGAAGGCCAGGAAGAGAGTGGCCTTTTGAGTTGATCTATGTGGGGGCAGCTGCTCGAGGATGTCACAATTCATGGGGAGATGTACGATAGAAACCTGGACAATCTCTCTCAATGTTTAGGCCCTATCCTGTAAATTCTCTCCCATCTCTGATGACTGCTCACATACCCTGCATGCCCCCTTTACTAGATTTCACTGTACAAAAGATGCTTTTCTTGGCATAGTACCTTAGGCCCCACCCCACCCTTATGTTCACTATTTTATCTCTTCTTTCACAAGCAGCCTTTTAATTTGTTTACCAAAGGAAAATTTCTGGATAACTCAGAAGACTTCCAGTATGTCATATTTTAAAGAATTACTCTGAGAATTAGAACTGACCCATTGAAAGCATTCAGAACGTTGCCACGAATGAAGCAGATGATCAATGAAAGGGAGTATTTACTTTCATTGTGTCTGTAACTGAGCTCATCACCGCATCTTTACCAAATGTGCTCTTCTTTCTAACCCTTCCATCTCAAGTAACTTGCTATCATTCTGACAGTTGCCCACTCATGAAACTTGGGAATCATGCTGAATCCTTTCCTCTCTGCCATTTTACACATCCTAACAAGTGTGTCTACCAAGTATTTCTTGAATTTTTACATTCCTAGCTATCACCATCTTTGCTGTTCTGAAGGTACAAAGGGAAAAATAAATATTTCTTAGAAGAAAACAATAGTAGCCGCAGCAATACGACTGAGAGCAGAGGTGAGATAGGCAAAGGTGACAGAGCGGAAGGAAGCCTGACAGTGCCAGGAAGGTGCTGTGCCTGATTGGGCAGACAATAATTGAGACTGTGGTTCTCCAAGTGGAGGCTAAAGAGCACAACTTGGTCAAGCTCTGGATGCTCAGGGGGTACATCGGGCAACTAAGCGAACATCAGCCCTGCGCACACTGATGGGGGTGGGAGGTGGGGGTGCTGGCCAATAATATGAGACCTTAAGAATAGGTCTTGACTTTGGGAATCTTAGCTCTATTTTTTTGTTAATAATTTTCATTTTAGTATCATTAACACCATCAGACCTCATCTCGAGAATTATGCTCTCTCCCTTTAATTGTTGGTCCAAGTGTACTAGCAAAATGAAATCTCCCTCAGTTCTTTTTCACACTGCTGAAACACCGTAATTTCACGAGGAACTTACCACATGCTAAATAGGAACAAAAGGAAAATGATTAGAGAAAATGCAAATATCTTCATCACAATTACTTTTCCAAATTACAGGGTTTTGATGCCACAATTATTACATTCAGAACTCAAAATACCGGTAGAGCTTGCCTTCTCTCCCAACCAGAGCCTGTCTGGGAGAGATTCAATCTTATCTTTTACTTGCCTAGGCTCAGTCTCCCAGAGAAACTGAATACCGCTCAGTTTTTCTAATTTAAGGCAAAAATACACGTTTTGGGAGACTATCCCAGGTCTTTCCATTCCTTTCCATTTCCTGGTCCACATTACTTGACTCCTCAGAGATGATTAGCAGGAAAATTTCTATGAATCATGTCATAAACAATGCTGATTTTCCCAGATAAAGAAGCATGCTGAACCTCTTTACCTGTGGCCCTGTACTCTTCAGATCATGTGGAGCCTTTCAAGTTGCTCTGTTTCAAAATCTGAACATAACACCACCTTAATATTATAATATTCATAGAAACTAATTGAACCAAAAATAAAAAAATCACACTGATATAGTATTATCACAAACACCCCTAAGTCCTGCAGTTGTGTCATTTCCATTAAGTCGTTCTATAGCAAAGTATATGTTAATGTTGAAAGCAACCTTAAAACCCAGTTCTAATACATTTATCATAAGAATAAGAATTCTCAAATATAAAAAGTTGGGCTAGTTCACCTCACCCTAGAATCTCTTTCCCTCACTGACCAGTGCTTGAACCATATCTTCAGCCTCCAATAGAGAGAGCTATGATCAACCCAGATCTGTTGACAGCTTACATCCCTGGCTCTTTCAACTAATTTCCTTTCATCTTCTCCATTATTATAGCCTTATCTCTAAACACATTATTACGTCTTTGTCTTTTGTTTCTGACTCTTCATTTATTCCTTGGGCCTACTTCTCTAACATGAACCTTTTCCTTTTATTTAGATGAGGGTTTTGTCCTGGCCTCTGGCAACTGTCCTGACACTGCCCTGACTGGAATCCAATCTTTGTGTCAATCTGGACTAGTCCAAATCAAGTGATTCTATGGTGTACTCCTTTGTGAATCCAGTACCTTCCAAATCTAATCTCAGAAATAGATATATTTACTTCTGTATTTACTAACTGTGAGGGGAAAGAAAGAGCTTACGATATACGGAATAAAACTTTAATGTTGATTAAGCTTGACTATGCTGTTACTCTTCATTTAAAAAGAGTCAGTGTTGCATAGCAATTAAGAAAACAGGCTCAGTGTGGTACAAAGGGAAATATGTATTTGGTCCTCAGCCCTCTTTCCTGGCACAAGGCTCCTAAAACCCTTGGAATATCCAAGTGATGAATGTCCTTTTAGCTAATGATAAAACTGGTGGCTGGGGTCCTCTAGACAGCTTTAAATGGGACCTGGTCACCAGAAAGAACAAGGTATGATTAGAGAATCTGAACTTTCAGACCTCCAGGGAGAGGAGAGGGTATGAAAATTGAGTTAATCACCAATGGACACTGATTTAATCACTTGCAACTATATAATGAAGCCTCCATAAAAGCCCTAAACAATTGTGGTTGGGCGAGCTCCCACGTTGGTGAACACATTGTGGTGCTGGGAGGGTGGTTTTCCTGGAAAGGGCACTCACTGAAGCTCCACATCCCGTCCCCCTTTCCTAGCCCTATGCATCTCTTCCATTTGGCTGTTCCTCAGTTGTATCCTTTATAATAAAGGGTAACAGTAAATAAACCAGTTTCTCAAGTTATGTGAGCTATTTCAGCAAATTATCAAACTGGGACTGGATATTGTAGGAACCCCTAATTTCTAGCCCAGTCGGACAGAAATGTGGTGAGTAACCTGAGAACTTAACACTTGCAACTGGTGTCTGAAGTGAGGGCAGTCTTGTGGGACTGAGACTTTAAACCGGCAGAGTTTAAGATTAACTCTGGTTAGTTAGTATCAGAATTGAATTGAATTGTAAGATACCTAATTAGTGTTCAGAGAGTTGGAGAATTGGTTGGTGCAAGGAAAAAAATCCGCACATTTGGTGTCAGAAGGATTGTGAGTAAAACCTGCCTACTCAGTCAGCCAGGATTCAAATGCAAGTTCTACCAATTATCAGCTATGTGGCCTTCAACAAGTTACTTCAACTTTGCCTCTTCTATAAAATGGAGATGGAGATGACAAAAATAGTAGTAACTACTTCATAGGGTTGTGACGATGTTAAAGATTAATATATGAAAATTATTTAAAACATTGTTTGGTATTCAATAAATATCGTTTATGAAAGCTTCAAGGTTATATTTATTATTTTTATTAAGCTATTGGTCTTTGTTGCTTTTTACAGCTCAGAATTTCCATCTGTGATTCTTTTTTCCTAAAAAGCATTTTTAAGAATTTTCTTTAGTGAGGGCTTGATTGTGGTATGCACTCTCATTTTTGATTTGTCTGAAGATATCTTTATTTTGTCCATTTAAAAGCTATTTTTCACTTGGAATACATTTCTAATGTGGCATTTACTTTCTTTTATCTTATTGAAAATGTTATTTCAGTCTTCTGACTTGATGCCGTTGAGAAGTTCCTGCTTTGAGAGTTTCTGTTTTTCTCTTTTAAGTTGTCTCTTTATTCTTGGTATTATGCAGCATCACTATGGTGTATCTGGGTGTGTATTTCTTTTTATTCACCCTGGGATTTGTTGAACTTCTTGAATCTTCATCAATTATGGAGAGTTCTAGAGTTCTCGTTATTACCCATGTTCTAGTCTCTCTTTTCTCTTGGTGAAAATCTGAGTAGATAATATGAGTATGGTAAGCCCTTGAACTAGATAATTAATGCCTTTTAACCTTTCATATGTTTCTCCTTTTTTTCTCTGTATTACCTTCTGAAAACATTTTTTGATGTATCTTCCACTCTACTAAATTTCTCTCCTTCTGTGTCTAATCTGCTATGAAACTTAATCATTGAGTTTTTAGTTCGATGATTGCATTTTCAATTTCTAGGAATTCTGTTTGGCTCTTTTTGAAATCTGCTAGTTGAGAGGTTTTAGTTTTTTAAAATTTACTATTCCCTGTAAACATTTTAATCTTTCATTTTTCAAGTATAATAAACATAATTATTACAATGTATAATGTCTTTGTGAGATACATTTTATTGTCCTTAATTCTCCCTGTTAATTCTTAATCTCAGTGCCATGCTTCCTGTTTTAGATTATCTTTTATAGGGAGTTCTTCTTGAAAGTCATTGTGAAGATTCTTGGAAACCTTCGATGAACAATTTATTTCTTTATAAAATACATTTTTTTATTTTCCAAGACAGCCACGTGTACGACCAATCTTAAGCAAAATTCACAGCTTGAGGGTTTTTTTTGTTTGTTTGTTTTTTGTTTTTTTATCACATAGGTGTGTGATGGCTTAAGGCTTCAAACCCGTTTGAATCCTGGTTTGTGATTCGAACTTCTGAGGAATAATCTTCTCACTTCTCACTCTCTGTCCTTGCCCTGCTCTGCTCTGCTTCAAGGCAACTTTCCTTGATGTCTTTTGTGAAGAGGAGTTTATTTCAGGTTTAACTAACCTCCTGAGGATATAGTCTATTAGAGTCCCAACTCTGCCAGGTGAAAGTCTACTATAGAGCACCGCCTTGGGAGGATCTTGGGCATTTGATTTTTTCACGCAGGAGGCTATGAAAATCACAGTTCAAGTCTCTGCTTAAATTCCAATAGTGGAAATGGAGATAAGTGATGATAAAGTGTGGGGTGGGGGCCAGGGGCGGAGGTTCTATCTACTAGTTTGGGTTCCTGCTTTCACTTATTTTTGACCTGATAATACCTTACAATGTTGTCATTTTTTTAAATAATTAAAGTAAGCTTTAAAAATATATATGTTATCCAGGCATTTTATTTTTTCACCAGGAAGGAGGGTTGCTATTACCCAGGAGGGAGAATCCTAGTCTATCAAATTATAGGACACATTAGTCATCCCAAGTACTATTGTTGGCAAAATCAAACACCTCCCAGAATTTAAATTACATTTTTGAATTTTTCATTTTAATTTCTGCGGAGCCTAGCACATCATAAGCATTTAATACATATCTGTTGACTAAAATTGTTTACTGATTTATATACTCATTGCAAGTCAAACAATGTAGCTTTCTTACAAGGGTATAACTTTAGAAGTATGCTCTTGGGGAAATGACTGAACAGGATCAGATTAAGACAGTAAACAGGATCAGATATGTGATGATGGAAGAACTGACTCCGGGTGGTGAACATACAATATGATATATAGATGATGTATTACAGAATTGTACACCTGCAACCTACGTAACTTTACTAACCATTGTCACCCCAATAAATTTAACAAAAAAAGACACTTAGAGACCCAAACACAAAAAAATTTGGGTACCCACTTCTAGTGGGATTTCAAATAAAACCAATTCTAAACCATTAAAACAATGCTGAAGACTACGCCAATGAATTTAAAGAAAAAAAAAGTTCAAGTTATTTCTAATGGTTTATCCTTGTAACTTTTTTTCCCTTGGATGATGCTATAAGCACGTGTCCATTTGGCCAACTGGGTTTGAGGCTTCCAAGAACAGCCTTTCTGTCAAGAACCACTTTCTAAAATATTCTTTATATCCCACTTATTCTTGTATTCTGTACCCTCATCACCCCTCGCCAACTTTGATACTGGTTTTACCACCATGGTAGTTGGATTCTTTCATGTATCCCACATATATTTGATGTTTCTAACTGCTTTCCAGTATTTTGATCCTGATCATACCCTGGTTTTTCAAGTGCTAGGTTTTATCTCTCAGATTAAGTGCCAACCCATCCTTGATTTTTTGTTTTCTGCTTCCATTTTGGAACTTCAGTGCTTACAGTAACACCATTTTTCTGTTTGACTGAATTTGAAAGCCTACAATGAATCAAAGCAACACCTTTGTGAAGTTAATACATTGCTACAGCCTACTGATTAAGACATTTTGTGGCACAGACTTGCCAACATAAAGATGCTTCCTGGATATTTAAGAAGTTTTTGAATTCTAAGCTTTTGTTACCACATTACGATCAAAATTGAATTTGGCATGTCTTGCTTTTGCTTGCTCAGCTTTCTACACATTCTTGTGGTAGCACTGGGACTGTCAAATCCAGTCTTGCCCAATTCCCTCTCCCTGCCTTAGTGAAGGCATAAGTCAATCAAACTTTCCCAGCAATCTGAATTTCTAATGAAGTTACAAATGGTGAAAGTATTCCATTACCAGTGTATAAAAGAAACTGCATGAGTTCCTAACTGAGATCCCTCAAGCCACTTGTCTAATTCCTTTCAATACTCAGTTCTTAAGCCTTTCCTTTTATTATGTGAGTTACCCAGGATCCTTTCAATAAAGCTCTTTTCATTTTTCTTTCTGTTGCATGCAACCAAAGAATTCTAACAAACCAAGAATTTTTCATTAATTTTTACCACTGACCTATCTCCTCCCAGTGTCAGAGCTATGCTTAATCTCCAAATGCCAATAAGCATTGAGAATACTGTCACATTCAGAACAGGTCAATACATATATTGACAAATGAGACTTTGTAGTTTCAAGATCATTTCTATACTTTGTCTATGTAATGTATACATACACAGTGATCAGATGTCTCTTTGGGGATCATTATTGATAATCTTGCATTCCTAATTATATAATCATGCAAGCAATGATGGGTCTATTAATATATGGTACAAGACTTGTGTCTATGTTTTTGAAAGTCTTACACTATCAACAATATGCCAAATTATACATTTTTTTAACTTCCATAAGTATAGAAGCAATAGAAGTAATCATAATGGAAAAGTATAGCTGATTTAATTACTCAAAAAAATTTAAATTCTGAATATCAAAAGAAAATATTCAAATCTTTTGATTTAGTAGTTCTCTTGGAAATCTAGTCTTGATCATATTTCCAAATATTAGGCAGAGTTTGCAAACAACCTAAATATTCAAAAATAAGGAAGATGGTATAATCATTCAATGGAATATTGCACAGCTACTCAAAATGCTCATATTCTGCCATAGAGATTCAGAAGACAGCTGGAGTTTTACTTCCTAACCCCATCACTTTCATGAAACACCTTAGGCAAGTTACTTGACTGAACTGTGCCTCATTGATTCCATTTGTAAAATGCAGGTAACAATAATGTGTATGATATTATGTTACGAGATTTAAATGTGTTACTATACATAAAGATATGAAAATAGTGCCTGACATATATACTAAGGAGGACACAAAATTGTATCTGATGTGATCATAACTTTGTTTAAACAAGAAATAGAATGCATCTAAAACCCTAGAGAGAATCATTAAGGCTTAACAATTGTTTAATATGATAGTGGAATTGTGGCTATTTTTTCCCCCACCAGGTGCCTTTATTAAAAAAAAAAAAAAAAAGGACATTTCGTAATGAAAAATAAGGCTTCCCTGAGTTACTTTTGTACTAATCAAATCACCTGATTTACTGCACAAAATTACATATATGCTCATGTAACTTTATTGGGAGTTAAGAAAGTGTTAATCAGAGAAATTTAGAATTCAAGTCATTCCTAAAATGACTTTTCTTTCTAGAAAAGAGTTCTTTATGGGGAAATCATATTGTTATTATTCCGCAAAGTAATTACGTCTTTTGGTCCATATTATACCCAATTGATACTTTTACATGCAGGCATTGGTTAAAATCAGCATTTGATAACTTTTAGTTAATTTTAATACAGAAAGCACATGCCAGGCTACTCAGCATAATTTAATGAGTATAACACTTCTTTGGGAAAAGACCAATCATCCTTGGTCAAGATCCATGTTAATTTTCAGAGAAGCTTTTAAGAGAAAGATTTTCCGATTTGGAAAACACTTCAAAAGAACTTAAAGTGCTCTCGGGTCTAGTTGAAACCTCATTTGCAATGATCAGAGCTGTGTACAAGCTATACTATGATTTCTGATAATGGGTTCTGCATTAATTTCTGTTGTTTCAGGAACTTCTATAGATAAAGCTCATCTAAGCTTGTCAGTCTTATCACTCTGAGATGGTTAGAGGGTTAGATGCAGGCTAATTGAGAGGGCTTAGGATGGGCTGCAGGAGGATAAAGTCCTACACAACTTAACCAATAAAAATAGCTACCACTCACTGATTGCTTAGAAGGTGTCCAGTATCTACCTAACATGATTGGTTTGAAGTTAAAACCTGCAATACAGCTTTACTAATATTCTTTGTTTCAATCAGTTTGCCCCAAGACTTCTTATGGACCAAGAAGAAAGGCACAGATGATGCTTTTTTTCAAAGGTTGTTTGCTTCTTCCCTACTATCTCTTCTCACACAGAAACATCAATAATAACAGAGAGAGATCAGGAAGTAGGGGTCCTCCTATTGTGATCCTTGCTCAAGGGCAGAGATTCCCACAGATTAAAGGGGCTACTGGAGAATTGTTTAGGAGGCAGACAGTGTTGACCACCAGCTCCCTGTGATAATCCTTTGGAGAACAGGATAGAACAGAACAGGTGACCCTTGAGCAATGTGCAGTTAGGGGTGCAAACCACCCCTCCTACCAGAGTCAAAAATCTGCATATAATTTTTGACTCCCCTAAAACTTAACTGCAGGGAATTGGTTCCAAGAATCCCCATGGATACCAAAATCTGGGGATACTCAAGTCCCTTATATAAAATGGAGTAGATCAATGCATATAGTCAGCCCCCTGCATCCATGGACTCCCAACTGCGGATCAAAAACAGCACAGGTATTTATTGAAAAACAATCTGCATGTAAGTGGATCCAAATGGTTCAAACCTGTGTTGTTCAAGAGTCAACTGTATTCCATTCTGATGATGTGTGCTGGAACTTGGGATCCTTAGCTCATGTGTACCTCCCTTTCCTCTATGGGCCTCAAATCTTATACTTGGATTTTTTTCTTATTTTTCTTTGTTCTTATTTCAAAACCACTTCTGTGTCGATTATTCACTAATAATAGTTATAATAATAGTAATCATCATCATCATCATCATCTTCTGTGAATCTGCCAGATAGCCCAGTCCCTTCCTTGGGGTGGGAAATGCTGAAGAGAGCTAGTGTTCATTGCATGTCTAAGATTATGGTCCTGTTCTTTTCCTTCTGATCTTACCTCACTCCTTTCCTATAAGAGATCTTTCCCTTCACCACAGAATCCCATTCCTGTCTTGTTGACTGACATCCCCTAAATATAAACCAAACTAAATATCAGCTGCTTTTCCAGATTCCTATTAATATCTTTGGCTCACTGATCCCCTCTCTTCTATCATCTTTTATCATTTCACTTGTTTGCGTGAAAAATGCCTGGACAATGCCATTCCTATACAACGCTAAGTAGGATTTCATTTTTTGTCCCCTTAATTTAGGTCAGTCTTTCTGTACTATCCAGCTGATACAGGGTAGCATTCCTAGCTCTTCCTCAGCAACTTGCAATCAGCTAAACTTCAAATCCTGAAGCTTGAATTTATTACAATGTTGTATGATAAACAGAATTTCACAATAAATTTAAAGAAATGGAACCTAATGTAGTATCTTAATAGCATCTCTTAAAACCATACCTTCAATTGTTAATACGTCACATCACTGAGGAAATTATTTAAATGTTTAATTTTGTATCTTCTAACTCAGTTTTAATTTGCTAAAATCCATGAATAAGGATCCTTAAAAATATGTGGATAACAGCTTCTGAAGTAGTCATGCATTCCTTCAAAAGCAGAATAGAATTATTATTAAAATATGTGCATGTAAATTAGCACACATACATTTAAACAAATTAACTATATTCATGATAGGAAATACTGAGTTATTTTATATCCTTCAGTAGAAATTTTGTTAATTGATCTCCACTTAACCAATTCCCAAAGCAACAGAATTAATGCTGGCTAATTTTAAGAGAAAAGCAATTTATTGGAAGCATATCAAGTAAAAACTTGAATAGCCAGGCTCTGCAAATATGCAAGAAAAGGAAGCTTAAAAGCCAGTCAACCAAACTAGGATCCTAGTTCAGACATTTGAAACTCTCGACGCTGTGCTGCTGGACATTCATACGGACACTGATACTTAACACATCTATCTTCTGTTTCCAGGCTCTAAACACTGCAGTCTTCACTGTGAGTAATTTGCCAGTTTTCCTTGGTCTTATTAATATTTTCCAAAAAACTAAAGTCCTGAGAAGGAGAGGTTGATGATCTGATCCTGAGTCGCTTTTGCACTGGCGCCGAGTAGAGAAGGAGAGCCTGAAACTTTGTTTGGCTTTCATAGGGAGAGTTGGAAGGAGGACCTTACCCTTTCAACAAGATTCACACAGAGGTGTTTCCTCCAACTAAGAAAAGCATTTGAATGTTGGGTTCCAAAAAAAGGCAGACGCCCAGCTAAGTAATTACACTTATTTACTCCATTCCTTTTTTCTTCAAATTAAACCTTCCCACTTTATACCCAAGGGATTTAAATTTTTAAATATTGTAATTACCAATTACTTATATTTCCACATTTTCTTCTAGAAAAAATACTTTTTAATATTTACTTGGAAGCACCAGAGAAGTCACAAGATAGTAAAGAAAAAGCAGATGAGAGACAATGGAAGGACAGAGGCCTGAGAGAGGGAATAATACTGGCATTTAGGGTCACATTTACTCAGATCATGTTTGGTAAATAAGAGGGACTTATTTGAGGCTGAGAAACTGAGCAATAATTTTGAAAGCTTGTGGAGTTGAGAGGCAAGAATTGGAGTCTGGAGCATGAGAAAAAAAAAGTCCAGATAAGCCCCAATCACATTGAGTTGGGAATTTCAAAAGACTCCTCTCTACTAGCAAAGATAAACTAAAAAAGGATAGGTTTTTACAGGAAATATAGTTCAGTTTCACATTATTTCAATGCAAGAAATTTGCTTAGAGTGATCCAGAGGTCTGGTTGTCACATGGCCTTTACTAAATCAAACATGAATGATTGCTGGAGGATTCTTGTACAACTCAGAGCACTTCTTGCCAATACAAGACTTGTCAGATAATAATAATAATAATAATAATAATAATAATAATAATAATAAAAGGCATACAAAAAGGCAAAACATTATAAATTAAAACTAGCAGAAACAAGAAACAGTAAAAGCACCCCTCTATGGTCTCCAAATTTTGAAATAATCAGACATAGACTTTATAATCACCATATTTTCGATGTGCAAAAATAAATAAATAAAAGACAAAATTGAGAATTTCAGCAGAGTACTGAATTTTTTTTTTTTTTTAATTCTAGGATTGAACTTAAAATAGCTGAAATAAGAACTCAGTGCATGAGTTTAATTGCATATTAGAGAACAATGAAGAGAAAATTGGTAGATTGGAGATAGGTCAAAAGAAAATATCAGCAGATTGGACAGAGAGGGAAAAAATAGAAATTATAAAAGGTACAGTAATAGACCAAAAAGATGGAGTGAGAAGGTCTAACATACATGTTAATGAAGCACAAAACGAAAAGAGGAGACAAAATAAAACAAAAGCAATATTCAATGAGATAATCGTAAGAATTTAAAAATAATAATGAGGGACTTCAAGCCACAGAGTCAAGCACAAATTAGAAAATAACAAAAGACATCCATACCTATTACACACTATAATAAAACTTCCAAAATCTAATGTCATAATGAAAAAACAACAACTTATAAACAATAGAATAAAGGTAACCTGAAAACAAACCACAATGTGATAGTGAATTGATTTCTCACTTAAAAAAAAAAATTATATTTTTTAAGTGATTATGAAAGTCACTGTGAAAATATGATATATCTATTTTTTTATAAATTCAGTAACATAACCTGAATTACAAAATTAGTAATTCAGTGAGAATTACAATGAGAATACAATGAGAAATAGAAAATTTCAAAATTATAAGACATTTTTTAACTAAATTATCTCAGTAACTCATTTAATAAGCAGGAACATGTCAGTAAGGTCTAGAAAGTTTAAACAACTTAAACAATGAAATTAACAAACTTGACCTAATGGATATCTATAGAATTTTGCATCTAACATCTACAGGTAATACATTATTTTGAGGTATAGGAAACATTTTTAAAAACTGACCATAATTTGGCAATAAACAAATCTCAGCAAATATTGGATTTGTTCTTTGTTAGAAAGAGTGGACTTAATCTAAAAATAATTTTAAACAAAAAGTAACTCAAATGTCTCTAATGTTCAGAAATTAAGAAATATTCTTATAGCAAATTCCATGAATTCAATAAGGAAGTCACAATGTACATTAGAAAATAAAAAAGTCAACATATCAAATCTTGGATGATATAGCTTAAGTTTAGAGGGACACTGAGAGCTTTAAATATGTATTAGAAACAAATAAATAATTATGCAGGTAAGAAAAGCATAATAAAGGAACATGAGTAACTTTATGGCAATAAAATTGAAAACATGGTTGAAATGTACAAATTGTTAGAAAAACACAATTTATCAAAAGTAGCAAAATATATTAAAGACATAACATTTTAAATCTCCATATAATTATTGTTCACTAAGAAAATTCTATGTCCAAATGGCTTCATGTTAAATACTACAAAAATATTTAATGAAGAAATGATGTCAATCATACGAAACATTTCCCACACTTCTGTGGGAAATGAAGTGTAGAAAAGAAGTGTGCAGAGCAACCATTCTCCGACTTTATGTGAAACTCCTACAATCTTGATTACAAACCTGAGGACAATAAAACCAGGGAGAATTGCAAGAAAATTTCACATAATTACATAAAAGAAAAACTGTGAAACAATATGCAAATAAACATACTCCAAAAATATATAGAAAAGATAATATATTATGAGCAAGTTGTATTTATTCCTGAAATGTAATGTTGATTTAACATTTAAAAGATAACCAATTTATTTCATCACATTAACAGAATAAAGGAGCAAATCATTAGATTGTTGTGATAAATGAAGAAATATGCTTGACAAAATTTAAAAACCATTCATATTAAAACCTCTTAAGAGTCAAAAGAAATGCCCTTAATCTGATAAAGATATACCTACAAAAACCCTAGAGCAACCACACTTAATAATCAAATGTGGAAAGATTTCTCTTTGAAATTGGGATACTGGAGACAAAAATAAAAATGTTCACTATCACCATTCAGTAATATTCAACATTGTCCTAGAGATTTCCATCAGGAAGTCAAGTCAGAAAAAGCAATAAAACATAAATGGTGTAGAGAGGAAGACATAAAATTGTCATTTTAATATGATGATTATATTTGTAGAAAATCCAAAAGATTATAGAGATAAATTATTAGAATTAATAAGTGAATTTAGCAAGACAAAGTCATATAAAAATCAATTTCATTGCTATAAATCAACAACAAATGGAATATAAAAATTTAAAATATAGATATAATTTATAAACTTTCAAACACCTTGGAACAAAATATGTGCAAGACCTTTATACAGGAAACTATAAATATTATTAGAGAGATAAAATGGAAAGATTTGCCCTGTCTAGACCCTTGCTACTCAAAGAGTGGTCCACTGACCAGCAACATCAGCATTATCTGGGAGCTTGTAAGAACATCAGAATCTTGGGCTCCATCCCAGACTTACTGAATCAGAAATTCTATTTTAACAAGGTCTTCTTGGGAACTGTATGCACATCTGAAAGTCTGAGAACCGTATGTCTAGAAAACCCATATAAAAAGATCTCAGCTCTCTCTACATTGATACATAGATTTGTGCAATCTTAATAAAAATTCCAATAGATGTGTGTGCAAGTGTGACTATGTGTGTGTATGAGTATCTGGAAGTTGATAAATTGATCCTAAAATATATGTAAACATGCTAAGGGACAGGAAGAGCTGAGATATTCTTGAAGAACAAGTTAGAGAATTTGCTATACTGAATTAAGACCATATTAGTTGGGGTTCAGTCAAGGGAGCAGAAGCACTAAGATACAGATATATAAATAGATATATAAGTAGATGTGTGTGTGTGTGTGTGTGTGTGTGTGTGTGTGTGTGTGTATTTGGTACAGAGATTTCAACTTACACGATTGTGGGACCTGGTTAAAATCCTGTAGTGCTGTTGTCTTTCCATCTGATGTTGGAGCCTGGAGTCTACTGTGTTTCCCTGAAAATAAGACCTAGCCGGACAATCAGCTCTAATGCATCTTTTGGAGCAAAAATTAATATAAGACCCAGTACTATATTATATTATATTATAATTTATTATAAGACCTGGTCTTATAATAAATTATATTATATTATACCCAGTATATTATTATATTATATTATATTATATTATATTATATTATATTATATTATTATACCTGGTATTATATCATATTGTATTGTCTTGTATTATACTGTATTATGCTATATTATATTATACCAGGTTTTATATTATAGTAAAATAAGACAGGATCTTATATTAATTTTTGCTCCAAAAGACACATTAGAGCTGATCGTCTGCCTAGGTCTTATTTTCGGGGAAACACAGAACAAGGCAGACAGTTGGAAGGGAATGGTGATATAAAATGAGGTAGTTAGGGAACCCATGAGCATAAACCAGATCCCACAAAAATGAAATGAAATCTGTGTCAGTTGACACGGCTTCTAATCTTGATAAAGTGGGAATCCTGCAGGAGAAACTGGCACCTTTTATCATAGGTGACCCCAGAAAGCCTGAAGAGGATCCTAGGGAAGGGGGAAAATTGCATTCCTGGTTGCTGTCCCACAATATCATGAGCCAGTGCTACGAAAGTGTCTGGCGATACTACCTCAACCTTCTAAGCATAAGAAATAACATGGCTGCTTTCTCATTTCCACCCTTCACATCCAAATTCGAAATGTCTCTTGTGGCCCACATTAACCTGAAACACACAGGAAAGGGAATTCCGGAAAACAGTTTAGTGTAGCCAAGCTCACACATTACACAGCCATCCCTAGGTGGGTATAGTTGCAAAGGTAAGACAAACACGCCAAAGGGAAGAAAACTGGGAGCCTGGAAACAGACCCAAATATGTATGAATCCTTGATTTACAATGAAGGTGACCAAATCAAAAAGTACACATTTCTGAGTTTTCCGGATTAAGTTTCCCTTCAACTTGACTTTTATCTTTATTCCTTTTCATTCTGAAAGGAGAAGACTTCTTCTTTCAATGCTGCATCTTTCCCTGGATTCCAGAAACATCTCTATTTGTACCTTAGATGACTAAAACTTAACTCCAATCTAAAGGTCACTTTTACCTTTCAAATATAACGTAAAACTCCATTTCCTCTTTATTGGTGAAGAGAGTTACTGGAAAGAGGCCTAGTTGTCCTATAATTGTTTTCATTAGACTCTGGGAAGGAACAGTGAATTCCCCTTGCCTTCTCTTTGACACAAGATGGCTACCACACACCCCCACACACACCCCCCAGGAGCAGCTACCACATCAGCCATCTATTCTGAAGGTCTACTTTGACTTTTCTTAATGCAGAAGGAAGTCAAAACTCAAAATCTTAACTCTTAACTAAACAGGGTCAAAAGGGCAATAGATATTATTTTTATATCATTTCTCTTTGAAAAGAGGGTGATAGAATGAGTTATAATGCAGCTCTTTAGTACATGGATTTACATATGCTGAAAGTCATATACATATTCTGAAGCTAATGAAGGACGGTAAAGACTGCTATTCTCTCAGTTACCTAGTCCTCTGAACATAGCTATATTAGTTCTATTTGCGTGGTACAGTTCATTTTATTATCATCCTTAGGACTCTCACTACTCTTAATCTTTTCAAATTGCAAATATACTAAAATAAAAAACTTCATGTTCAAGCTAATTTTTTATCTGAATTCACACACCAGCCAGACAAACGCTGTCACATTATACTAGCATATGCTGTTTGATGCTGTGTATCATAGTATTTTTAAATTATTCATATATTGAATTTAAATTTATGCAATAATATGAAGTAGAGAAAATGTTCTCTTAGGGTTTTTTTGTGTGTGTTTGTTTGTTTGTTGATTTTTTTTTTTCCTCTCTTTATTCATAGTGTTTTTTGATTCAAATGGCAAATCTCCAATTTTGAAGTTTTATGCTAGCCCCTGAAATCCAAGGAGGGTGAGTGTTGTTATTTTCATTGTTTGGGAAACAAAAATGTACCTCTGATAATTTTTGTCTTTGATTATTGCTTCTTCAAAGGATTTAAACTAGAATAAAAGCCTTTGAAATCTTCAGAAATAAGGAGACATGAGAATTATCCTATATGCACTGGATAAACAGATGTCTTAGCTTTTCAAACCAAACCTCAAAATATAATCATAAGCTTCATCAGAAATAGAGGACAATTTTCGCAGGCATACAGTGATGTACATTTTACTAATGTAAAATGGTAAAAATAATGTCATTTTCTTCCTTTTTCTTGTCTAAGAATTTAGTTCCAATTAACATTTCAGAAAAAAATGTGTTGTTTGTTTGTTTGTTTTCTAAATCTCAGAAGGCAAGATACATTCCATAGGAAGGAAAATAAATCTCTTTTCCTTGTCATTTTGGGTACGAATAAGCACCATTAGAAACATACAAATTGCTTGGGAAGTTGAGATCTTAATTGAGAAATTACAAATTAATAAAACCCAAATTTCATTCATTTACTCAATGGACCAAATCTTGTAATCAAATTTATTCTGCAACACCCATTGACTTCAGTGAGGGTTTTCATATGGAATAATTGTAGAATTAAGTTCAATGCTAGTAACAGAAAAAAAAAAAGAAAAACACTAATAGACTGCAATGTGGCAACTGATGGATTAAACTCAACCTTTTCTTTGGATGTCGATGGTGGACTTGTCCACTGATTCACAGCAGTACAGAAATGGACCTAATGATGCAAAGAAACAAATAATCTCTATCTATTATGCTTTCAGCCTTTCCAACATAAAAGTAGTTCTTACTTGTGTACTTATGAGGATAAAATAGGAAAAGAGAATCATGCTGTTCATTGACCAGAATGTTTTCTTGTGCCAAATAAACATGGGTAATTTTGAAGTTTAAATCTTCAGTGAAGTCTCAAATAATAAAACAATCTGCAATTCAGCCCATTATTAAATAGCCACTTTACTACAGTCAAGCTATTTTTTTGAAAACACTGCCAACAACTACCCCATTGGATGAATTCTAATTCTTTTGGTGACAGTAAAGGAAAAAAATGGAGCCAACCTGCTTAAAGGTATCCTCCGTGGGACAGAGTTCAGTTTTGTTCAGCACTGTGTCCTCTGAGTCTTAGTACTTGCTTGACTAGGGTCTTAAGATAAATGTGAAGATATTAATTTTGAAATTTTGAATATGGTAATGTGATAAATTCTAGATTGGCAAGAATGTACTGCAGAGACCCAAACTGACCCTCAACAATTGCTTCAGAGATTGTTAAAAACCTGAAATATACATGAAAGACACCTTAGTATATTTCCTTTATTTCAAGCAGTATAGGAACTAACGTTTAACAAGGGGTTAAGTGACTTATAGAAGGTCTCACATTCCATAGGGGTGGAGTCTGGCTCTGTTAGAGCTCCTGTGATATGCTACTAAGTGTGTACTCTTTTGCCCTGACTGACTTTCCCTGGGTGCCAATAAGAACAGTTGCTGCTAGCTTGTCTTGCTGTGGATTCAGACACCACATGGGGCCCTGAAACTTCATCTCCTCTGCAACCTCTCCAGTCCAACAACTAGATCAATGTGATTTCAGGGGCAAAGGGAAAGCACCACTATTTCTTTTGGTTTGAGATACCTCCCTATTATCAAATCCTAATTAAAGCAGCAACGCTGTCTGGACTCATTGTTGAGGTTCACCCGGGAATGTGAATTATGTGAATAAGTTTTACTGACCAGTATGAATTGCTATACGTTTTAAGCCAGATTTGAAAGCCATTGTCTCAGCCTAAAATATACTTATTATGATTTCTACTTTTCTTCTCGTGCGGGTGAGAAAAATCATGAATAGCCTCTCTAAACAGATTGATTGCTATTTTTCTTTCCTTATCTATTGAAGTAAAATGGCCAAAAATAAAAATGTGAGACATCTCATATACAACCAGCAGAAAATAACTTTAAAAATTACTTTTAATATACAATTATTGATTTTACATTTTAACTGTGAGTGTTAATAATAGCCACTATTTTACCAGTATAATGTGAAGAGGGCCCCTAGCATTAAATGGGTGAGGAATCATTTCTTTATTATTGTTTACTTCTCTCAACTCAATTCATTGTCTATTTCAAGCCCCATTCTGATCAGTGGTAGAAATATTAATTCAATCAACTCAAAGTAAATTCAGTTAAGTTGGAGTTTGTTTCACCTGCAACTTCAGAATTTTCTGTACCCCTATACCCTTCACTCTTTTTTCTTTTTTTAAATTAGTTTCAGGCATACAAAGCAACATAATAGTTAGACATTTACAGCCCTCACAAAGTGATAACCCTCCCTCCCCCAAGCTCTTACCCCTCTGACATCTTATATAACTGTTACAATACTATTGACTATCTTCCTTATGCTGTACTCCATCTCCTGTGACATATATATATATATATATGCAATATATATTTCAATGCAAGCGTGAAGCTGAAATAGAATAATATTGTATGTCATATATATATGACATACAATATTATTCTATTTCAGCTTCACGCTTGCATTGAAATTCCAAGGAGTTTATATAGAATCAAAGCTTGATATTCTGAGGATCTAATGTATAGTATGGTGACTACAGTTAATAACACTGCCTTGTATACTTAAAAGTACAAGCTAAGAGAACAGATCTTAAAAGTTCTCACCACCACCACAGCAAAAATGGTAATTGTGAGAGGTGAAGGATATGTTAACTAACCTTATTTCACAAACTATGTGTATATCAAATCATCATGCTATATACCTTAAACTTACACAATGTTATAGGTCAATTGTACTTCCATAAAGCTAGATAAAAACAGAAAAACTTAATACAGTCATAACCTTTTTCACGCTTGCATCTGCTGAACTCTTTCTACTAGCTTTCTCTTGCTGTATAATGAATTATCACAAACTTGAATGTTTTAAACAATACCCACTTTGATCTCATTGTTCTGTAGATCAGAAGACCAGGTATGCTTCACTGAGTTCTCTTTTCAGGTTTTTACCAGGCCCAAACTGCACAGAGGCTCTGGAGAAGAATCCACTTCCTAGCTTATTCAGGTTGGCAGAATCCAGTTCCTTGTAGTTGCAGAGCTGAAGTCCCCATTTCCTTGCTGGCCTTAGGCCAGGGGTTACTCTCAGCTCCTAGAGTCATTCTCAAGTTCTTGCTTGTGTCCTCATCCATCTTCCAGCCAGCAGTACACGTTGTTTATGCTTCGAATCTCTCTGACTTACCCTTCTGCTACCAGCTGAAGAAAACTCTGCTTTTAAAGATTAGGTCCATTCATTTCTTCTGGATAAAAGATACAAGAACCTAACTGCTTAAAGATGTCTACTCAGAGCAAGTATTCCTAGTCAAAGGGGCAGATTTTTGTAGCCTTCAAGTACTCAAAGTGAAACCCCTAAGTTCTTTCAAGAATCTTCTTTCACAATTCTTAAGGAGTTTGTTTCCTTCTTGGTTGCTCCCAGTTGTTTGGAAGATGTTGGTTATGAGCCTATCAGCTCTGCAGGTATGAGTAACAGTAACAACCTCAGGACACTTTGAGTGTATCCAATGAGACTGGATGAAAGTCCCAAGCCTGCTCTTTCTCTTATGTCTTCAAATCTACCAATTTTTATTTAATACTGAACACTATAGACAATATGCTGTTGAAATCTTGGATTCTGCTATCTTCCACAGAAGAGTTTTGACACTTATTTCACTAAACAGTTCAATTACTGCCTGATCATCTTGAATTGGTGTTGGATTGGTAAACCTCATTAGGATGAATCTGTGGAAAGTCCATATCTTTTCTCAAGCCTCTCCAACTTTGTAGGACTCAAATCTCTAAAGTACCTCTCTGTGGAGGGTGTGACTTTGAGCTTGTTCATGTGGGTTCAGAGTATGTCTGCCTCTAGAATGTGGTCCTTCCTTCAAAGGCAGAGTTCTTCTGGTACCTCAGTTGGATGCCAGATTTCCTAATAAGGTATTGACATTATCTCTCTACTGTGGCAGAACTGGAACTCCAGCATTGCTGGTATCTCAGCAATGCTCAATTTCTACTTTCTTCGTTCTACTCTCAACTTGATAGGAGCTGCTACCCAGTAACCTTTGAGAAGATTCCCCTGCTCTTGTATGATCCAGCTCTCAGACACAGACTCATGTGAGACTTCTTTATAGACTTCTGTGACTCTCTGCACAAGTGCCTTCCCTAAATATTCTAGCTACTTCATCTGGCACATACTCTGATCTTTACCTCCTGAGCTCAGGGGGACTGATAGCTCTTCATTGACCTCAATTCTTTTCCTGTAGTTGGATAATTATCTAGCTGAGAACAGGATGATTATGGGACTTTCACTGTTTGTTTTTCTTTTGTCAGAGACCAAAATTGTGTAATGTTTCTGATTCACACCTGAAAATTCTTATTTACATATTTTCCCATTTCTCTATTTGTTCACTGTAGAAAGCTAGTCCAGTACCAGTTACTCAATCATGGTTGGAAGCAGAACTTAATCTAATGCATTCATGTGCAAATAATTTAATCCCTTGGGACTCTTGATGGAGATATAAAGTGAAATCTTGCCTCTAAGTGACTTTCTTGTTTTAAATGTCTGGTCAAAAGGCAACAAATACTTCTGGGTTTATTAATTAATTTATTTATTTATTCATTATTAATATGAAGATGACAACTTGATATTTTAGTGAATCTTTTCAAATGCTCTGATTTTCAAATTATTGTGTTTTAAAGTCCTTATTTGGGAGCTACTGAGCTATGAATCTGTATTTGCTTTGATAATAAAAAACACCATGCTGTTATACTTTAATTCAGCAACTAAGTTTTTATTGTAACTGTTTTTCAAGAGCTGTGATGGTTTTTATAATTCATAGTTTTTACTAATAGTTCTTAATAGTCTCTTCTTATCATTTTATGCATTGTTAATAACTCTTCTTCTTACACTCAGTGCTCACTTTTACGTATTTTTCAGTAATTCATTACTTGAAACATTATTCATTGTTCACTGAAAATATACCAGACGCTGTTGTCTGCTGGGAATATAATGAGTGACTGAGACCTAATAAGCTGATAAGAAAATTACATTTATTCTATAACATTTATATACATATATATATGTATATATATATATATATATATATACACACACACACACACATACATATATATGTATACATACATACACACACACATATATGGTATACATACATATATATGGTATACATATATATATATATGGTACGCATTTGGGGTGCCAAAAAATGTATACACATGACTTGTATTCATCTTTTGTTATCAGTATACACTGAGTATTGCAATTTTAATACAGTTTTTTCCTTTCTTAAAATGCATATACATTTTTCTAGAACCCCCTGTGTGAATATATATATATATATATGTAAAATCAAACACATACTATCTATTATGAATTCAGCCTTATTTAGATATGATATCCTATCATCAAACAAGTTGCCATCTAAAATGAGATACGGCTTTAAAATTACAGAGTGCAATTAGAAAACAATAAAATAATAAAAGACAGTTTACAAATAGACATATACAGGTATATGAATATACATGAAGAATATACATACATTCTCCCAAAAACTGGTTATCTTGGATATTACCTAAAAGTTTTGAGTGTTTATGCAACTATTTGAACATTGTGTGTCAACAAAACCTGATTCAAATTTTGGCAAGATATGGTCTTCTGCGGCTTCAAATACTTTCTGATAGCAAGTCATGACAGAAATACCACCTGGGCAGCTTTTCTTGTTCCAGGGCCTACAGAATTTGGAACTGAGAAGATATAAGAAAAATAAACAGAGAGGAGTGTGCATGTGCTCATGTGCAAGCAACAACATACTATGTTTACTCTTTCAGAAGTTTCCATGGTGGGATATAGGAGGCTCCTTTTTCTCTTCAGTCATTCCAAAGAGATTGAAGTGTGTACTGCTTTATTATTTGGTCCTCAGGACTCTGCTTGGTGCTTGCTGCTTTCATAGCCACTGGGTCTTCCCCAAACTGGTGCCTTTTCTGTGGATAATTCTGGTTTCAAAGATAGTCATAAAACCTCAAACTGTATTTCAAATAGTTTCCACTGTCCCAAGGCAGCCATAACACTAAAACTTTGTACTACGTTTGTATATATAGAGTGTTAATTTTTGTGTATTTTGCACACATATGTGTATGCATGTATATGTGTGTATGTCCTTGTTAAGAACTAATCACAAGCTTTCACGTAGAGAGGAATGTTGCCAAACAAATATGCATATAAATTCCTATCTATTGAAAATGTAACTATTATAGCAACATAAAAAATCAATGTTTGTCCAATTATTTTCTGCAGTCAGTATCATGCATTGCAGCATATTTTCTCATTAGATTAAATCAAACTGTTCTTAAATACCATTTTACCAGCTGTTACTGGATAAAGGCTGAACAGAACAGTTTGTAGTAACAAATACGTAGCTCTTTGGCAAGTGTCTTTGCCAACATTTCTACAGCTGTGTATATTGTTTATAAAAAACAAATGCCCTTAGTGGTTTTTCTTAATTTTTATTGAAGTGACATTTTTTTCCACAATAATTCCTATGTTACTAGAAAAATGTTGCCAAACCTATAAAATAAGTCAAATTTAAAACATAATTGCAAATATTTTAGGCTTTAATTCAAAGTAACATGAAAGAATTAGATCACTAAAAGATAGATGCATCAAAATAGAGTCAAATAGATCTCCCATTTGCACCAAGTAAATTTTTATAAAATATTCTACATTCAGCTTTAAAAAAATATTCTACATTTCCAGTATAGTCTAAACTGGGGTCTAATAAAAAAGTTAACACCCCAAGCTTCTTAAACATTGTCCCAATGTGATATTGAAAAGATATAATGCCTAAATTTTTGACCTATTTCCAAGTTTTGAATAATATTTCTTAACCGAAGTTGAACTTTTTTTTCTACAGATAAGAAACTGAGCACCCCAGAGGCTCAAATTTTATAATTATAGAATTATAGAATTTATAATTATAGAATTTATTAGTAAGCAGGAGAACCAGGCCCCATAAATTCCACAGATACCACTTATATTATGTAAATGGAGTTTTATTACTGGTGTATATAGACTGCAACATCTGATTTCAACTCCAATTCACTTTTGACCATATCCAGCTGAACAACAAGGTTTTTATAAGTTATAAAGCATGAGGGAAATACAAAGTGTTAACATTCTAAGCTATAACAAAAATGAAATTTTAATGCTGTTTCAGGAAGGCATTACCAAAAGCATTTAGATTTCAAACAACCTAGAAGTCAACTCAAGTATATAATTTTATATTAGATTACATAAAAGAGTAATTATTTCCTCATTTTATCATCAGCCTCCTCTTATAGTCCTCCTCTAACATTTTATTTTTTCTATGAACAGCATACACATACACACACACACACACACACACACACACTCACTCACACAATATTGTATTGGTAAGTATAAGAAAACATTTGCCCAGCTAAATAGAAAGTTAGTTTATATTGCCTTTCCCCACATGCTTCATTCTCAGATTGACACTTAGATATCTTTTTAACACATTAAAAGTACTGTTCCTTCTGCACTTCATCATGAATTTCACTGTACACTTGAACCCTGAATTAAAACATTCTGATCACTAGGTTGAAGATTTTTAAAGAAAACAGAAGTTAGGAAAATCTGACCAATTGCTATTTTTTTGGAATAAGTGATAATATTGTTGTTTTCTGTGGCAACAAATGACTGTTTCAGATTTTCCTAACTGTGGTGTATAGTAAAGGTCACACACCAGTGGCCCAAGAACAGATCCTACTTCACAGATTTTTTTTTTTTTGGCACTCATTACAAATGAGTCTATACAGTATAACTCATTCCTGCCAGGGTTTTTGTACATTAATATTCAGTTGGAACTGAGTAATGGCTTCCCTGGAAATGAGCATAGATGCCCTCCTTTGCCAGAGTCACCACCCATCCTTAATGTCTTTTGCCAGGCCACTACATGTGCTTACTTACCTGCCAGATCATAATAGGCAATTACATTAGAAACCTCTGGTAAATAGAGAGTGGCTAGAAACATTTCTTCAAGAGCCAGAGCTGGAATATAAAATATCAGATTTTATGTGGATTTTGAGAAGGTCATATGTGAACGCATCCATAATGGATTCTTTTAAGATCATTTAAACTCATTATTTTATTCCCCTGCTTAAAATACTTCAGTGGCTCTGAGATAACTCCTTAGGATTCTGCCTAACTGTCCAGTGTACTCTCTTGCCATTGACACTCACCAGCCTTCCACAGCTATTACACAAAAGCTAGACTGAATGACTTTCATCTATACCCGTGAAATTGACTGTGGGAGGTAGGAAGTCAGTGTCCTGTCTTTGTCACCATGATACCCACAATGCCTAGCATACCCTGATTAACTAAAAAACATTTAAGAATTTAGTAAATAAAGAAATGGATGGATTAATTGGGAGAATTTTGAGTATTTACGGTTTTCTGGGGGAAGAAGGGAATAGATGGGTAGTATTCACCAACTCTGCAATGAGGGGCAAAGAGACAGAAAAAAATGCTCTGTTATTCTTGTGGTCATTTGACCCTTGCCCTACTCTGGCCTAGTTGTCTTCTATACTTTGTCTCTGTGTATTATTTCCGGTAAGAGGTAGACCTTAATCAAGTTTTGAAGCGAGGCATTTATCTCCAGAAGCCACAGTTCCCATTTGTCATCCTTTCTCTGCTCTGGAGAGCCACCTGTGGGAGTGCATTCAGTGACAATGACAGTCAGGTGGACTTCAGCCTCTGGACCCTGGTCCATTGGTTTTCTTAAACTTGCTTCCCCATCTGGACCTCTCGGAGTCCAGTCCTTTCATTCCCTTTTAGGTTATCTCCCCTGTACTAGGCCCTTGGAATAATAATCTGCTTCCTTGTGAGTATAAATTTGATTCTTTGTCTTTCTTTTGTTCCTGAACATTGCGTTTCACCATGTGCCTTAACCTCATGCCTCTGCATGGCACCTCTGACTCAGTGCCATGACAATTTGCTACTTGCTTTGGAGAGAAAAGAAGCAGCACAAGAACCATCCTGCACACAGCCTCCTGCCCTCAGTTCTTTTGCTCTCTGCAACCTTCCTCCCTATCCTACTCCAATTGATATCTATTCTTTTTACCAGTGTTCTTGGAGTCAGATATGTGCATTCATTATTAAGAAGTTTAAATCTGAGTTTCTCACTTTAACGTTAATCTAAGAATTAACATAAATATGCTTTGGATTACTTGAATGACCACCTTATAACTTGATTACTGCCAAACTGTTTTGATGTACACATTCAGTTTGTGTAAACAGCACTGCATTAATAATCCCAAATTGATGAAAAACTAACAAAGGTAGAATAAATACGTAGGTGATAGTTAAGTCAAGTGAAGTCCAAATAACATTACAGAAAGAATACCATATAATAAACATTTTTGCTGTAATCATACAAAAACTAGTGTGGGAAAAGTGAGTCATCACAAAATAAATAGTTATAAGCATGATGAACCCAAATATTTTTTTGTAGTAGCAATTGGCAACATGTGAGCTAACAGTTTCTTTCTGGAAAACATTATTTGTCACTAAATTGTTAATTTGAATTGTTTGGTTTGATGGAATTTGTATTTAATTTCTAAATTTAATTTATTTTTTATACAAGTTGAATGTGGATGGAATTTGTGTATAGCTTTATGTTGGAAAACATTTAAGTAAAATAATAATAAACATAAGATGATAAAAAAAAAAATTTTTGAGCGACATTAACTTTACATGCTCTTCAAAGACCTGACTAACCATAAAAGCTTACAATGAACTAATGTAGCTAAGGACATTTTTGGAAGGTTTATCTCCAATTATGAAATGCAATTCAATTTACTAATTCATTTATGTCAAAGATAATAGGAAAATATTAAGTCACAGGTATTTACAATCTGCCATGTCCCCTTGACTGCCAAAAAATTTCTGTCTCAGTCCCTACTCCACCCACAACTCCAGCCTCCATAACTATACCTCCAAGGAATAGTGAGAATCTATAAGGCAATATAAAAATTGAAAAGCTGAAAGGAAGAGGTCAGCTTTAATGAAATTTTATTTAAAAAGCAGAATAAGTCTGACACTACAGCCCAAAAAAAAAATACTAGCAAACCAAATTCTACAGTATGTTGAAAGGATTATATACCAGTACAAAGTGGGATTCACTATTGGAATGCAAGGATGGTTCAACATATTAAAAATCAATCAACACAGTACAATACATTAATAGAAAGAAAGAAAAAGGACACCAGATCATCTCAATGGATGAAGAAAAATCATTTGACAAAATTTGATACTCTTTCATGATAAGAAAAGAAAAAAAAAACACACTCAACAGATTAGGAATTGAAAGAAACTACCTCAACATAATAAAGGTATACATGAAAAATCCACAGCCAACACTATATTCAATGGTGAAAGACAAGCTTTTCCTCTTAAGATCAAAAACAAGGCAAGAATGCCACTTTCACCACTTCCGTTCAACATAGTACTGAAAGTCTTAGCCAGAGCAATTAGACGAGCATAAATAAATAAATAAATAAATAAATAAATAAGGAAGAAGTAAAATTATCCATGTTCACAGATGACATGTTCATAGAAAACTATAAAAATTTCACACAAACAAAAAAAACCTGTTAGAACTATAAACAATTTTAGCAAAACTGGCAGGATACAAACTCAAAACACAAAAATGAGTTACATTTCTGTACACTAACAATGAACAATCTGAAAAGAAAATGAAGAAAACAATTCCACTTGTAATACCATCAAAAGAACAAAATGCTTAGGTATAAACTTAACCAAGGAGGCAAAAGACTTTTACATGAAAACAAAAAGACATTGCTAAAAGAAATAGAAAATGAAACCAATAAATGGAAAGACATCTCATTCTCATGGATTAGAATACTTAATATTGTAGGGATATCAACACTACCCAAAGTGATCTAAAGATTCAATGCAATGCTTATCCAAAATCCCAGTATTATTTCTGCAGAAATAGAAAATTTCATCCTAAAATTTATATAGAATTTCAGGGGACCCTCAACAGCCATCCCAATCTTCAAAAAGAGAAACAAAATTAAGTCTCACACCTCCCGATTTCAAAACTTACCACAAAGCCACAGTAATGAAAACAATGTGATTCTAGCATTAAGATAAACATATAGACCAATGGTAGGGAATAGAGAGCCTAGAAACAAACTTTTGTGCCTATGATCAAGAGATTTTCAACAAGAGCACTATAACCACTCAATGTAGAAAAGGTCATCTTTTCAACAAATAGTGTTGGGAAAACTGAATATCTAGACGCAAAATAATGAAGTTAGATCTTTACCTTACACCATTTAGAAAAATTAACTCAAAATGATCAAAGACCTAACTAAACATAAGAGCTAAAACTGTAAAACTCTTAGGAGGAAATATAGACGTAAACCTTCATGGCATTGGATTTGATGATGATTTCTTGAATAGGACAGCAAGGCTTAAGCAACAAAAGAAAAAAATAGGTAAGTTTGACTTCATCAAAATTAAAAATTTTGGTGCATGAAAACCACTGTTAACAGAGTGATAAGGCAGCTCAAATAATGACAGAAGATGTTTCCAAACCATATATGTGGTAAGAAATTATATCCAGAATATATAAAGAACTTCTACAACTCAAAAACAACAACAAAAAACAGTATTTAAAAAATAGGAAAAGGACACGAATAGACATTTCTGCAAAGAAAATATATGGTAAGTATATGTATGATAAGGTGTTCAATACCACTAGTCACTGAGGAAATGCAAATCAAAATCATAATGAGATACCAACTCATACCAATTAAAATAATTACTACTACTACTACTACTACTACTAATAATAATAATAAAACAGAAAACAGAAAAGAACAAGTCTGGTGAGGATATGGAGACATTGGAACACTTGTGAATTGCTGGTGGGAATGTAAAATGGCATAGCTGCTATGGAAAACATTGTGGCAGTTCCACAAAATATTAAACATAGACTTACATTAATATATAGCAATTATCTTTTGGGGTATATATCCAAAATAACTGAAAGCAAGGATTCAAACAGATATTTGTACACCCATGTTCATAGTAGTGTTATTTGCAGTAGCCAAAAGATAGAAGCAACCCAAGTTTCCATTGACAGATGAATGGATAAATGAAATGTGGTATATACAGATAATGCAATACCTATTGCTCAGCCTTAAGAAGCAAAGAAATTCTGACACATGCTACAATAATGGTGAGGTTTGAAGACATTATAGTAAGTGAAATAAGCTAATCACAAAAGAAATAAATATTTTATGATTCCACTTATATGTGATACTTAGAGTAGTCAAATTCATAGAAACAGAAAGTAGAATTGTGGTTACCAGGGGCTGAGGGGCAGGAGGAATGGGGAATTATTGTTTAGTGAGTACAGAGATTCAGTTTGGGAAGATGGAAATGTTCAGGAAATGGAGAGTAGAGATGGTTACACAACAAGATAAATATACTGAGTGTCACAGACCTGTATACACAGAATAGTTAATATAGTAAATTTTATGTTATGTTTATTTTACCACAATAAACAAAAGAATAACTATTTACAATCAAGAAGAGACTAAAAGATGAAATGAAAGACATGGGATCTAAGGAGATAGGTTATCTGAACTTGGGGGTAAATTTTAGATAGAGGTTTGAAAATGGAACAGAGATGTTTTTGAGGGGATCCTTCATCATTCATGTATAAAACATTGAAAATAGTGAAGAACTGTGCAGAGATAATTTTAAAAATATTTTGCTATATGTTAAAATTCATTTTCTTCTGTTAATAGTCTTAGAGATATGTCAGTAATTAACTACATTGTTTACCATTTATTTTGGTTGATGAATTCTTCTTCTTTTTTTTTTTTAAACGAAAATCTACACAAATCTTCACACAAAATCCCAGGTTTGTTTGGGTTATATATGCTTTCATTCAAAATTTATTAAGAACTAATTTCAGATATTAGAGACCAAGGATTTAGGACATATATTAAATAGTGTTTATTCTTGTTTTCTGAAGTAACACTAAATAGACTTATACATACCTGGCTTTGAGTTGACCTTATCCTAACTTATCCCCAAAAATGTTTGTAGATGTTTTTTCTTAAGCATTAGATCTTTCCATATTTGATTTGCTCACTTAGGAAAACAATTAGAACATTAAAAAAACAAAATGTGACCTCTTCTAGTAGAGAAATGATAAATGTTCTACTCTAAAAACAAGAAAAGAATAGAGAAAAATGAAAAAGGGCAGAATAAACATTACATTTGATAATCTGTCACATACAAAATTGAGCAGCAAGGACAGACAGAGAGACTGCTGCTGCAGAAAAACCCCTACATATGGAAAATACTCATATAACAATTTCTCCTCGAATACTTTTGCTTTTATTCTTCCTCAATTCTCTGTAAACCTACAAACACAGAGAATGCAAGCATGAATAGAGGGGAAAATGAAGACGTGGCAAATTCAAGAGCAAATGTGTAAATTTAATTTACCACTGTAGAATATCAAAAATGTGTATAGATAGCTTGAAATTATGTTTCCGTTCTTTTGAGATAACAAGACTTTTCAGCCTTCTATTGAAATAAGTTCAATAGCAGAAGCTTCTTTTTTTTCAAAACATTTTAAAGTTAAAATTCAATTGAAATATTAAATTAGATGTCTTCTCAGAGAAACGCACAGCCATCTATTCTTCTGCAAAGATTGTTTTTATTTTTTTTTCCAAGAAGAAAGAAAACTCTTCTGATGGAAATCCTACAAATGTTTGGATTAATGCTATCAAAAATTGCATGATCTCTTTAGTTCATCTGAATCCTTGTTTCACTCAGCAAAACTTTTATCTGCCTTTGGACAACTCTCTCATTCCCATCTGTTTTTATGACTATCAACCTTCTCGAGACCACTGCCTAATAACTTGCAGCTCTCCTCCTTCTCTGGCAAATGAACTCATCAGCTCATTGCCATAGCTGAATTAATCAGGAACCCACTGCTTTCATTCTGCCTTATTACGTACATCAGAAAATAGCCTATTTTCTTTACAAAAGTGCTTAAATTCATTAAACATCAGTTTCTTTACCTGTAAGGTGGGGTAATACAAAATACAGGGTGGTGAATGAATTGATTCAAGTTAATAATAATAGCTGTATTATTTAGGGTTCTCCAGAGAAATACAACCAGTAGGATACATAGATGTCTATCATCTATCTATCTATCTATCTATCTATCTATCTATCTATCTATCTATCTTCTATCTATCTATCAATGTTCTATCTGTCTATCTATCTATCATCTATCTGGATGGAATTAGCTTATGCAGTTATAGAAGCTGAGAAGTCCCACAATCTGATGTCTGCAAGTTGCTGGAGAATCAGAAAAGCCAGTGGTGTCATCAATCTGAGTCCAAAGGCCTGAAAATCCAGGGCTGATGGTATAAATCCTGATGTGAGTTCAAAAGCCATTGAACCAGGAGCTCAGACCTCCAAGGGCAGGAAAAGCTGAACGTCTCAGCTCAAGCAAAGACACAGAGAGGGAGAGTTTGTTTCCTCTTGCTTTGCCTTTCTGTTCTGTTCAGACCTTCCATGGCTGGGATGACGCCCACTCCTCTTGGGGTGGACCATCTTCTTTACTCAGTCCCCCGAGTCAAATGCTAATCTCTGCTGGGAACATCCTCACAAACACACCCTGAAATACTGTTTTACCAGCTATCTGGGCATCCCTGACCCCAGTCATGTTGACACATAAAATTAACCATCCCAATAGCTTACACTTATTGAGTGCATTACATGCTGAGCATGGTGTGTTTGCTGTTCCGCTGGGAATTGCACCATTGTCCAGTGGTTAGAGCATTGAACTCGGGATTCCAAATGCCTGGGTTGAAATCTCGACCAATTATTATCTGCAAATTATTTGTATGTAATCGTGGGCAAGTGACTTTATCCCTTGGTGCCTCAATTTCTTCATTTGTAAGTAATAGTTTACCTACCTCACAGAGCTGTTATGAGGATTAAATGAGCAATTAATTGTACTTCCTGTTTGTTGAATAAGAATGCTTGACATTTTAACTAATTATGAAGTACTTAAATATTACGAATACTTAATAAACTTTAGTTATTATTAATCTGTTTATATATATATATATATATATATATATATATATATATATATATATTATGGTATCGACGTGTTGATAACTGAGAAACAGTGGTTAAAGCAAGACTGAAGCTCCACACACACAGAGGTCTGGCTGAACCAGATCCTCTTTCTTCCTGTGGACAAAAAAAAAAAAAAAAAAAGAGGTTCTATGGAAAATAACCTGATCATAAACTCTGTGATCTGATCATAAACTCCTAAATGGGCAGATCCGTCTCCATGGTGGACAATCTCACCCCAGGCATATATAATAACATTTTAGTGAAAGGTTTATCTTTGCCTTAAGCAAGCCCAGTCCTTTGTTTCTGTGCATCTACGTTAACACAGCTTTGAAATAAATGCCTCTATTCAGACCCCGTCTTCTAATGCATGAACCACCCCTTAGACCCTTCCTTCTAAAACATAACCACCCTCAAGAGAGCAAATAATCTTAACTATCCTGTAATCCAATCCCTCCTGCCTTGCTTTCTCCCCCTTTCCTGTAATCTCCCTTACTTCCCCTCAATTTCAACTTCGTAAAAGAACCTGCAAAACTTTTATTCTCCAGACATTTTAGATCTTGTTCCCTAGCGTATATCATCAGTTTGGCTTTGATAAAACTCTGATAAAAATTCTCTACAATTTTGGACATTTCTTAAATTGACATTCCTTAGCCAGTTCCAGGGACAGAAGTTTCTGTAACAGCTGGAGAAAATTGGTGGGAGTGGGGGTGGGGAGGCTTTCTGGGAGTATAAGGAGTAGTGCTTTCTTAGGAATTTTTGCTGTTCACTTATTGGGACTTCCTCGGGCTCAGTCACTATAGAGAAGAAATACAGTTGCAAATTCTTTGACCTCCTTGGCACCTTTTCTTGTTAACCTGGGGGGTCACAATGCATAGTTTGAGAAATACCGGTTTAAACTATATTTTCTCTGCTTGTTGATGAGTGTGTCCTATAGGACAAAATCAAAGGCCATCCTGAGGTTGAGATGTATTGCATTTATTGCTTTTCTGCTATCTGCGATGAGCCTTGCTCTGTCAGCAAAGGCTATTAGATTGGACTTTGATATCTTCTAACTCATGTTAGTTATTACTCGGCGATCTTAGTGTTTACAAATTGGTTTTCTAATGATAGCTCCAATATTTTTACCTATACTGAAGTTAACATGTATTGGTCTATAGTTTCTAGTATTAAAAAAAAAAGAAAACAAATCTTTGTAGACATCTCTCAGGTCCTTCAAGCATTTCTCCCCTCACCTATAAGTTCTCGGGGTAACTCAGTCAATTCACTATTACACTGCAGGGTGATTGTCATCAGTACTGCTGAGGTAAGCTCCTACAAGTATTATAGGTGATTAGACTGTACCAGTCCTGTTTAATCTTGCTATCCTTCCTTTTTATCTGTCTACTCTTTTTCTCCCCACTTCTCCACTCTACATTCCCTCTTCTTTCCTTTGCTATACAAGTAGAAATAAAGGTCATGTGAAAAATTATTTGCTATGAAGTTTCTTTAATTTTCTATCACTTTCCTAATAGAAAATTGCTAAGCCTCTCCCATTCCAAGTCCACTAAGTAATGCTGCTCCTCTCAGTACTACCTAAAGAAGAAATTAACAGTCCTGGGAAGATCAAGGAACAAGTTAGAGCTGAGACTATATTGGACCTGTAGCAAGGAAAAAAATAGATAAATAGATAGATATCCCAGAAAACACACACAACTGAAAGAAACCTTACCAAAAATGTAACTTCGTTTCATGTGATAAAGGCTACCTTCTATTCTATTCCAATGTAAAAAACATTAGTCATGATCTAATACATTTATTTAACAAATTAACAATGAGTTGTGATTTGTGGTTTGAAGAAACCTGGACAAAAGAGTTGAGAACCAGCTTGTCTGAACCACTTAAAAGAAATGCAAGACAGTAAAAAAGAGGTCTTTCTCTTTTCATGTAGAGTTGTGTGTGGGTGTTTGTGTGTGTGCACGATTGTACACAATGTGTCAAGTGATAATATGCTGCTTATTAATTTTAAGAAACAAAATGTATTTTTTTTGTTAAAATTGTCATTCTGGTCAACATATCATGATACTTGGTCAAGAAATACAATGGCCACAGGGAAGCTCTTTTTATGTAGTTATAGTCAATGCTAATGTTACCTCTTGCTTAGGGAACCCAGAAAAAAAAAATATATCACCTATATTAATTTTTGTGGTCTTAAAGATATTGAGAGAATAGTGAGCTGGTAGAGTTCCCTTTTGCAAAATTTGGTTTCAAAGTGTAGAATTTGGATTTTGCTATTGACAGGATAGTAAAACAAATTCAATCCTGTTTAACGACATCGTATTATTTCTTTCTCTCTTCTTTAAAAAAAAAGAAGCTGAACTTGACTCCTAGGTAAGTGACCTTTATATTCATGTCACTTGTAAATAGCATATCTGTGCACATATAAATGTGAACCCAATTGGTGTTTTTCTTGTTTTATTCTCATTGTGAAGAACTGGAATGACAAAGCAAAGAACTGCCATAATTAAAAAGGAAAGAAGTCATCGGAGTTGAACATGATAGTAGCAAATAAGATTTTGAGTAGAATGAGAGAGCAGAAAGGATTGTGGTCAAAAGACAAATAACACAGGACTCAGTCAGGTAGACAACAAACTCTGGCAAGTAATCACGAGATTCGTTAGGTTGAGCAGAAGCAGCAAAACCCAATGTGAGGCTGGAAAAGATGACGACACTCGATTTAGAAAATGAAAATGGTTTCAGCTGAAGAAGTAAATGGGTCTAGGCTGGCACTAAGAGATATTTAGAAAAACGTAGCCTTGGAGACTGAGTTTGGAAGGAATTGAGTCATTGTCAGGATGAAAGAGAAACGCAGTGCCAAATAAGAAGAGTTTTATCTTGTAGTATAGCAGGGAGTAGATGGGGGAATGTGACTACTCAACTTGTTAGTTTCCTTTCACTCGGGGTTGTGTCAAATCAGATAGCCTCCACAATCAGGAAAATTCAGAATGTGAGAAACTCCATGGATTCTGGCTCTTTCAACAAGTAATTTACAAGGGGGAACACATACAGTGAAAGAGATCTAAGACATAGATCCACCAAAAGTATTGCATCGACCTTGCTCGCATCCTAACTTGAACAAATTGACTCAACAAAAACTGTACCAGACCTTTGGGGAAATTTGATTTTCCCAACATTTTATGATAATAAGGAATTACCATTAATTTTTGAGGTATAATAATGATGTCGCAGACATGTTATTAGAAAGAGTCCTTATCTTTTAGCAATATATGTTACAATATTTAAGCATGAAATTATATGATGGCTGAAATTTCCTTCAAAGTAAAGCAGTGTTACAGGCAGTTTCAGGGACGTGATAAGTATTTCTGGGCCCAGAAAAACCCAAGTGTCTGTGAGAACTTGGTCTCAAAGCAGGTGGTCCATAGAAATTCTGATTCTTTGATCATGAAGAGAACGAATACTGTTCCCTGTGTGACATTATGATACATTTCTGAAGCCTTTATTATTATCCATTTTAAACTTATTAACTAAAATTTATCTAAGTGTGCATAGGAAAAAAATTTTTTATATGATGATTTGACTGATAGATTTTTGTTCTTGTTCTTTCTCGGCACCTTCCATCTCCCCAGCACCATATGCTTCACCATCATCTCTGTATGTGTAAATGCTGTTTTCTTCCAGCTCAAGTGCCATCACTTCAAGAAATTTCATATTGTTCCCTTAAAAGGATAAGATTCTGTGTTGACCTCTTTTACGGCATTTACATGCCCTCCAACATATTGTATCTACGCATGTACATGTTCATAACCTCAACTTAACCTGAAGCTTCTAAAAGACTGGGTCCATTCCAATCCATTACGTCTGTGTATCTACCATCCTTCAGGGCATTGCTAGGCCCCAGAAAGCACTTAATACATAAATGTCTCTCAAATTAACAGATAAATAAAGAAAGGGTGAGGGCCAACATTTCCAAAAGAAGGCAAAAACAGGACAACAGCATCACTTTGGATTTCTGTAAAGTAGTCTTCATAGATGAAGACATTCTTTTAGACTTAATTAACAATAAAAACTTCATCAACTCATAATAGTGTCTAGGTTTAGTGGCAGCCTTTCCACAGAGCATTCTTTTCTTTCAATAGCACATCAACTGCCACATTTTGTAGAATGGTTTGCTCATAAGCTGTCAAAATCCCAGCAGCTCTTTTGTACATAAAGCAAGATAAACTGAAGTCGGAATTGGCTATCCTGCAAGTTAAACTACTTCTCTAAATACAGAATTGTATGTTTACTGCTTTGTGAGCCTGTTGGCAGTTACCCTAAAATGACCAACATTAGAACCATGTAAACATTGTGAAGATCACACCACAGCCAATCTTGCCTTTTCTCTTCTGCAGTGATTACTATAATGTGTTCATTATGGGAAAGCACCCTAACAATGCCTTATGGAATTTTAAGGGAGCGTGGCTGAGAAAAATGCTGTGCATCCAGCAAAACATTAAGAAATCAAGATGTACAGATCAAAACTTATTTTCAAAAGAGTTAAGTTGCAAAAAATCTGCTGGGATGTATATTGTTCTGGCTACTTTATATCCTGCTGCTAAATATGTTAGTGGCTGGATTAAAAGCTGTCAAGAATTTTTTAATTATTTAAAAATCTTTACTTTAAATCCTGTAGAATAACAAAACTGGCACACTTTAGTGAAGGGATATTTGCTAATGTAGAAATATAATCCTTGCAATTTAACTGGAGAGAAGAAGAAAGGGACATAGTTTTTGTTTAATATATGATAATGAAATAAGGAAGTATCGACACTGAACATTCTATTTATTTTCACAGTAGCCATGGTAGGTAGATGGATGTGGCAGATATTGACTGTTTCTTCCTCAAATTCTTTACTTTGGGATGGGTCTAGGGGGAGGCATCTGGGGATGCAAAATATAAGGAAGTGCTCACTGTCAGGTTCCCGCTGACACTCACAGGACCCTGCACTGGCCTGGCCTTTAGGCTGAGATGCTCCTTAAGTTTGTATCCTACGCACATTTCTAGCTTCACCCTAGTTCCAGCACTTTTCTTATTGGGCAATTAGACTACATTTCCCAGCCTCACCAACTAGGAGTTATCTTATGACCAAATTCTGTCCCATGGATTATAGATTGAAGTGGTGTTTGTCTCTTCTAGTCACAATCTACACAATCCTTTAAAGCACCATCCTCCATGCTCTTTCCCCATCTACCAACTGAATGGAAAGGACTGGGATGTAGGGGAAGGCAGAGCCAGAATTTGGAAGGAACCTGGGTCACTGAGTTGTCTTTTAGAGAAGAAATGCTCAAGAGGGCTGCCCAACCATGGATACACGTTAGGTCCTTGAGTGAGTAAAAAAAATAAACTTTTATTATCCTAAGACGATAAAAGTTGGTGATTGTTTGTCAAGCATTTAGCCTACTCAGATTTACAGTGGGTATAATTCCTATTTTTCTGGAGGAAACTGAGAGGCTGTATTAGCTGTCCAAGGTCACATAACTGTGATGGTAGATCTAGAATTAGAACACTAGTCAAACTGACTCCAAAGTTCATACATGATTAACCTGCATACATTATGTTCTAAAAATCACTGGAAGTAACTACGCAGAATATACTCTGTGAAGTCAGTAAGTTTTTCGAAATAGGTAACAAATATACAATGTGATAGTTTCTCCAACACATTAAACTACAGAGATTTGAATTTGGGAACTAAAATGACATTATCCTTTACAGGAAGTCATTTTCAGTAGGTAAGTTTACTTTGAAATGGAACCCTGTTTGGATTTGAGTAGTTCAAGTAGTCTCACCCTTCTATCCCCACCTCGTCCACACACGAGTACACACATTATGGTCCCCGCTGTCCACTTTGGCTCACCACATCCTGCAAAATTCCAGAGTTCCAAAATTCTATCAGCTTCAGCTCATAGATTGTGGCATTCAAAATTTGATGTAATAATAAAATGTCTCAGAGAAGAAATACTCCCTCTTTATTGATCCCTAAATTTTACTGGAGAAACTCATATTCAAACAATGGAGCCATCATTATCTATTTGTCATCCTCGCCAAAAAGAGCTCATTTAGAAATCTATATTCTGCAATATATGCAGATATACAGGGTCTATTTGGGGTGTGTTTGCTTTTTGTGTAGAGTAGCAATACAATTATAGGGAGACACAAAAACAAGGATAGGAGCCCAGCCTGTAGAAATCAGCTGTTGAGTCAATTTGTATAGCATATTAATAGTCCAAATGATGAGGTCACTGATTTTTTCTAATTTCAAAGAAATCAGCAAGGAGAGATATGGGTTCAAAAATAGAATAGGGACATGTGTGTGTGTGTGTGTGTGTGTGTGTGTGTGTGTGTGTATTTTTTTTAATTCTCCATGGTTTTAATAAAAAGCTCAATGGCAGTTTTGCTCACAAAGTTTGCTAACTGGGAAATATGAAAATAGCTACATATTGCTTCTTTTAAAATTTGATAAAGAATCAAGATAAATATCTTCAGTGTTGGCTTCCTTAATTCAAATAGTGAAGTAATGTGGCCTAAGAGAAAAGTCATGCTACTTGCTTTTGGAAGAGCATGGCTATTTTTCTAGTTCCTTTAGATACAAGCTACATAACAAAAGGAAAAATCACCAAATATCTCTAAGATTCTATTTCTCATTTATAAATTAAACACATTAGCAATACCTAAATCACAAGGTACAATAATACAGATATCTTTACAAGAAAATTGATCAAGGAGGATACAATTGGATCACGTCTATTGATGGTGCTTAGGATGGATACTTTTTTCTTTTCCTTTCCTTTCTTTTTTTTCTTTTATTTATTTCTGTTTTACAAGTTTTTTGATGCCATGGTAATTTGAGGTATATAGAGCTAGCACATAATACATCTTTTAGAAAAGTCACTGCTTACTTGGTTTAACGAGCAAAGGCATTGCAATTGTGATTACAGTTAGAGTGACTTTCTTAAACATTCCTTCAACAATTCTTCTCCATCTACCCAAGAAACTCCAGGAAGGATAACCATGCCTGCATTCTTGTCTTCTTTATCTTCAGCCTCTAGAACAGAGCTTTGTAAAAACACACATATTTCAAGATTTCCGTTCCGGATTCATTCCTCATCACATTAGGCAATTTTATCCATTCTCAAGATTGCAAACCATTTTTTTTATGCTGAAAAGCTAAAATATATTTTTCCTGATCATATACACACATCCCTCCCATACTCAACCATCTATATATAGATCCAATCGGATTTCCTACAGATATTCTTAAACTCAACCACCAACAGAGATCTTCTGAACTTCTCCCAAATTCCCACTATTTCTCCTTTTCCTTCTCCTTCTCCTTCTCCTTCTTTAGCAAGTGATGGCACTATTCGTCATCTAAGACAGGAATCAGCAAACTACAGCCAGAGGGTCAAATTTGTCTCCCTGTGAATTTGGCCCACTTGAAAATAACGTTGTATTGGGACACAGCCCTTCACATACATTTATATTTTGTCTCTGGCTGCTTTTGCCCACACAACAGCAGAGCTGAGTAGTTGCAGCAGATATCTTATGACCCACAACCCTTAAGATATTTATAATTTGCCCTATACACACAAAAGTTTGTCAATCTCTGATTTAGGTCAACCAAGATAGAAATCTAAGACAGATCATTGATGCCTACCCCCAGTCATCAGAATCAGCTAATTAAAAAACAAATTTCATTCTAGCCTCCATTTGGAAAATTTCCTTCTGGCTCTCTAACACCTGCAGGATTAATTGTCATGACATTGCTTACAATAATCTGGTACACTCAGATATCTCTGGCTTCATCACCCACCACTCCCCATTCTAATTTTATTCTTTAGCGTCATGAAATTATTTACTCTTCCCTGCATTCAATTTTCTATTCGTCACTTGAGGTTATGTCTTTGTTCATGCTGCCCTCTCTTCCGGGAATGTCTTCTCACTCCTTACCTCACTTCACCTAACTGGTATCTATACAGCTTTTAGTTCTCACATGACATAGTCAGGCGACTCAAGTCTTTTTTGTGTTCTAACATGGCACTTGTGCTTATATTTACCACAACACTGAATAAATTACATTTTTAATCTTCTATTGTGATCTCCTGGAATGTGCTTCTGTTTAGGAATAACAGAGTTCTTCTTTCTTTCCCCTTCTCAACCAGATCCTGAATTCCTTGTCAAAAGTTTACAGTGGAATTTACCACACCCTGACTCTAGAGGATGGGCTCTGATCAGCTTGAGGCAATCAGTACATCTCATTTTCTTCATCATGATGATAAGTTTATTCCATCCTCTGCATCAAGGATGACCAGGAAACCCAAGTCTAAGGCACCCTGTACATGATATACCCTTGGAAACGATGATAGATCATGCATTGATCAATTGAAGAGAATCTTGGAATTTTTTGCTGGGAATTACAGACTTTGACTCATTTCCTCTGATGGGCTTGGTGGTGAGAGAATGTGACATTTGGGACGACTATGACCTCCAGGAGAGAGTCTGAAACTGCCAGGAGATGTTTATGTGGAGGCCAAGGATGGATCAATTCCTCGGTCTTGGTGACATTGCCTTAGTCCAGAATTTCTCTTCTTTAAGCTAGTTTGGGTCTGAAATTTTGCTTTGCTTTTTCACTTGTAACCAAAATAATTATAACAATAAATTTCCTCAACAGCCTATGAATAGTACCTTGAAGTCAGGGACTGTGCTTTACAAATTTTGGTTTCTTTGATATCTCATGGAGTGCCTAACACATAAGAGGATCTGAAAAAAAAATTCTTAGTTAATAACTATGTTTGTAGCAAAGCTGAATTTATTCTATAATGTAAAGACTATCTAAATCAATAAATTTACTCAAACTGGAAATAACAACTTATTGAAAGCCATCTAAATTTACCAATATTTAACCAGTTTACACAGCCAATGATAAATAATATACAGTAGGATTTGACAACCACTTCTAATCTAGGATCACTAGGAAATTATCATAGTCTTATACCTATAGAAACTGTCCCTCCCTGTTTTTATCCAGTCATTTAATTTGTTTTGCCTGGGTCTGTGCCATCTTCTCATCTCCCACATCTTACATTGTCCCAGGCTCCATTTAGACTTCTAGATGATCCTCGTTCCCCTAAGTTTAGCTGTTTATACCCATTTTGATATACTTTTGTTCTCCCTGATAATAAATTCCATTTTAGGTAAGACTATTCATTCAGTGTATTTCCGTAGCTCTAGCTACTAGAGTTCTGATGTGTTACTTCCCAGGTTTGGGCAACACTGTGAATTCCAGTGCTTACTTTGAACAATGTCTCCTGCCTGTTATCCTGAGAAGACATTCTCTTTGTAAGTCTGTACTGGAGGAACTTCATTCTATTGCACCACAACTGTCTTTCTTTCTCCCATGAGAATGAGAAAAAATTTAATCAGTTCCATTTTTTGGGGGGACGGGTCAAAATTACCATAAATTTCCCTATCAGTTTATTGATCCTGCAGCTACTGCTCTCTATCAGCAAAGCTCAATTGCAGTATCTTTCTGGACACACCTAGATATCAAGGTGGCAGGTTGCCCTATGACCTCGGCTCTCTGAAGGGTCAACGAAGAGTTCTTGAGTTTCTGTTTGCCCAGTTTTTCCTTTCAAAGATGGAAGAGATGACTTCCAAGCTATTTACTTGTTGCAGCTGAAGCCACAAGTCAATCCAGGCTCTTTGAAGGGCAAGAAAATTGTATTTGGGATTCAAAATAAATTTCCTTACTTTAATGACCTGCTAATCCAGTTACATTTTAGGTGTCATTAAACACTTATGTCAGCTCTCAGGGGCCATAATTTTAACATTTAAGGCCCATGCCTACTTTCAGGGATCTAAATCACAATAGCATTTGAAAAAATAAACACATGGTCTCCCAATAGTTTTAACACTCATGTGCTCATCATGATATTGACTGGGTCAAAATTTGATCTAAGGAAAATGGCTCTGACTGTATGGTCACCTACTATGGACAGCTCTACCCAGAAAGAAATGGAGATTCTGATTTAAGGGATAGGCATCAGGAAAGACAAAGGCAATTTTACGTAGCACTAGTAAGGGGAAAGGTAGCTGAAAGAATATACCCACAGAAACTATTATGTCGTGGAGCCAAGATGAGAGGTGAGGGTCGAGCCAATTATATGGGGAAGCAGAATATAAGAGTAGGCAGATGTTCTGAGGCAAGAGCAGAAGGTGTGGTAGTGAGACAGTGTAGGGCAAACCCAGAAAAGAGCAGACTGGAGGGATCAAATCCCACTATCAGCAAGGGCTAGGGTGGTCATGCTCTCCTGCTGCTAACATCCCCCAGAGGCCTGTGGGTTTTTGAAAGATACCCCACCACTACCAGCTGAACCAATTCTTACAGGAGTGAAGCTCAGCTCTATTGTGATTCCAGCTGCTACTGAGGTTTGCTTCGTCAATTTTCCTGGGGTTTTGTTTTTAGTTTTAAGTTTTGTTTTGTTTTGCTTTTTTGGTAAGATCTACTCGGCTAAAGGGCCTACTTCTTTATTCCAAATCAAGACAATAAACACCTCCATCACTTAAAACAACTTCGTCAACTCTGTTCCATTAAACTAAAAGAACTGAACCGAAGCAATGGTTTTCTTAAGAAGAGTTTACCCAGGAGAGGCTGTCAGTCAAAATATCAAATTTTAAGTAATAGAAAATTTTCTATAGTGTTTATCTAGAACCCATTTCAATATATTTTCTGTCTTCCATATTAGTGTGCTTCTTTGTGAATTCTTACCACCATCTAACATCCATGATGTTTATTAATAAGAAAACGAAATGTTAATGCAGTGAATGCTGATGGTGGGTTAATGTCTCTGTCTTTCTTATGTATCATATTTGCTTTTGAAAGTGTTTCCACAGTAGAGATAGAGGCTGGAGTAAGAGAAATAATTTTTGTTATCGTTATGATTAATCTGATTCTATTTTTACCCAGGTGTTGCTTTGGAGCTCATCCTGGTGGCCTTGAAAAAGAAGTTATATTTATCCTATACGGATCTACAACTGGGTGCTCCAACTCTAAGGGCTCAATAGTTATAGATTGGATATACTTCAGTGTTTTCACACAAAGATTCCCTCTATTTTGTGCACTTGTTTTACAATGCAAATTTACAAGGCCATTAATATTCACTTCTGCATGCCTCTCTAGATTTCTTCATAGAGCACCTTGAACCCATTTTGTAAGATTCCACAGTTGCATTTTCTATATTAGCATAGCACAATTCATTTTTATATAGGATAATAGAACACATACCAGATGTGATCAAAAGATATGGTGAATGTTCCAATAAACAAAAGTTATTACAATGAAACGCACATTGCCATTAATCCCTCTCAAAATACTCCCTCTTGCTTCAAACACACTTATCCCATCATTCTTGCCACTTTCTGAAGCAGCTCTGGAAGTCCTCTTTTGTGAGTGTCTTTACTTCATTCTTATCATGACAACCTTCTGTGTCACACATTGCTTCTGGTACAGCAATTTCTGTCAAATAAAAACATTACAGTGTGTCCTCACCCACCTTATTCACTGGATCTGGCACCGTGCGACTTCTGGCTATTTCCCAAAGTCAAAATGATTCAGGTTATTGAGGCAGCCATGACAGCACAACTAAAGACACTCATGAAAGAGGACTTCCAGAAGTGTTAAGAATGATGGGATAAATGTGTTCAAAGCGAGGTGGTGTATTTTTAGGGGAATTAATGACAATGTGCCTTTTACTGTAATGAGGGTTTTTTTTAATTTAAACATTCACCATATTTTTTTATCACACCTCATACTTTAAAATTTTTCCCTATCATACTGACACAAAAAATAGATACATAGGTCAATGCAACGGAACAGAGAGTCCAGAAATAAACTTTCACTTCTATGGTCAACTAATCTATGACAACTGACTTAGAAATATACACTGGATTATTGACAGTCTCTTCAACAAGTGGTGTTTGAAAAACTGGATAGATACATGCAAAACAATGAAACTGGACCATACTGTAACACCATATAAAAAAAAAAAAAAACTCAAAATGAGTTAAATACTTAAATGTAAGGCTTGAGACCATAAAACTCCTAGAAGAAAACATAGGAAGGAAACTATCTGACATCAGTCTAAGTAATATCTTTTTTGGACATGTCCCCTCAAGCAAGGGAAGCAAAAATAAAAGCAAAAATAAACACATGTTATTAAATCAAACTAAAAAGCTTCTCCATAGCAAAGGAAACCTTCAACAAAACAAAAAGGCAACCCACTGAATGGGAGCATATATTTGCAAATGATATATCTGATAAGGGGTTAATATCCAAAATATATAAGAAACTCATAAAACTCAATAACAAAGTAGTAAACAATCTGAAAAATGGGTAGAGGACATAAAAAGACATTTCTCCAAAGAAGACATACAAATGTCCAAAACATACAAAAGATGCCAAACATCACTAATCATTAGGGAAATGTAAATTAAAACCACAATGAAATACCAACTCACACCAGTCAGAATGGTTATTATCAAAAAGTCAACCAGCAACATGTGTTGGTGAAGATGTGGACAAAAGGGAACCCTTGTGCACTGTTGGCAGGACTGCAAACTGTCACAACCCATATGGAAAACAGTATAGGGGTTCTCCAAATAACTGAAAATGGATATACTACATGACCCAGCAATTCCACTTCTGCGTATTTATCCAAAGAAAAAGAAAACACTAATTTGAAAAGAAATATGCATCTCTATATTCACCACAGCATTATTTATAATAGCCACCACATGGAAACAACCTAGGTGTCCATCAATAGATAGATAAAGATGTGAGATACACACACACACACACACACACACACTCTATAATATTATGCAGCAATAAAAAAGAATAAAATCTTGCCATTTGTGACAACATGGATGACCTAGAGGGTATTATGTTAAGTGAAATAAGTCAAGCAGAGAATGACAAGTACCATATGGTTTCATTTACATGTAGGAGCTGAAAACAAAACAAAACAAACAAAGCAAAACAACAGCAGACTCATAGAAACAGAGACTAAAGTGATGGCTACAAGAAGGGAGTAGGTGGGGAGATGGGTGAAGCGGGAAAGGGGATAGAGTCAATAATATTGTGATAAGTTTGCATGGTGACCGATTAGCATTAGCTCAATGATCACATATCAAGGCATAAAAATGTTGAATCACTATATTGTACACCTGAAACTAATAACCAGTAGAAGGTTGTATACCAACTATACTTATATACTTAAATTTTAAAAGTTTAATAAATATTTCCTTACCTATCTCTTTCCCCCATGATTTGTCTATTTCCTTGAGATTATCCAATTTCAAAGATTTAAACTAATCCAAAGAATTAGTCATTTTCCAAGTTTCTTAAAAAAGGTTCAACCTAGGATTTAGAATACTTAACTTTCCCTTAATTTTTGGAAGCTACACTGAATTTTGGAAAGAAGATTTCCGTACTTTTTTTCCATTTATAGCAGAGGATTTTTTAAACCTATATTTGAAAAAGCCCTAGATATTCTGCAGAAAACCTTGAGTGCCTTCTCATGTAGCAGGGGGAAGACCACTAGCCATGCCAGGACAGAAATCTCTTGAAGAAAGAGTCCCACTACTTACAACCAAAAGTCTAAAATAGAATATACTACAGTAGATACCCATGTACTTCCAGTCCTAAATATAGCACACGAACATTAAACAGTTACGATCATTAGAAAATCAATATATCTGAATAAATATTAGTATGATCTTATAATTCAGAAATCAAAAATGAATGCCATTACCTTTTGTTTATTTAGTTTTATTGATCTACCCTAACAATGAAGGATATTTATTTTCCAAAGCGTTTAGGATCATTGTCATGTGGCAAGTGATTTCATAAGACGGTTTGACCTCCCTCCACTCGGGGAGTTTATCGAACTTCCACGGTGCCAGACCATTAAGTCACTTTTGTTTTTTCCCTTAGTACCTGCCCTCCAAAAAGCATACTCTGTAGGTTAATCTACAGGACATAGTGAAAATGCCCAAATGTTTTCTAGAGCAATCCAACCCTGCATACTGATCAATGGGAGAATACAATGTCTTGCATACTGATCAACCTGGAGAAATAAGGTTCACTGGCAGTGGAATGGAGAACGAAAGCAATAATTCACTTAAATCTGGACCTAAACATGATTGACTTCAACTAAACAAACAATTGCATAGAAGTGAAGAGTCGTTACATTTTTGGTTTTGTTTTAATTTTAATTTTCTGGGTAATTGCTTTGGCTCTTTTTCTTTTCCTAGCATAGACCTTGGGAAGGTCACATTAGTTCTGTAAACCTATAAAGGAGTAATATGAAATACCATAAATAACAAAATATATGGGCACATATTTATTTGAAGCCTTTAACATAAAAGTATAAATTAATCACATATTTATATGTTCTGAAGCTACTGGTGATTACTGCTGTGCAAAATATTGTCCCATGGATTTAATTTCTACAGCATTTATTCCAGCATGCGATGATTTATAATCCTATGAAGTTTCATCTGTTGCAAAAACCTTTAAAGAAGTATGTGGTGAGAGCCAAATGGAAGAAAAAAATCTGCTTTTTAAAGAATATATAATGTACCCTAAGTACACACCATTTGATTCATATATAGTAGCTTTAAAATGCAGCATATAGTTTACAAACTTTTGGTAAGCATGCCTTTTCTGAAAGTAGGGATAAATATACGACGGCATATTGGGACTTCTGATAAGGTATAATCAGTATCAAAAGTCAGTACTTACAAAAAGCTACTTATTGCTTACTTAGCTAAGTTTCTTTAACTCTGTCTAACACTAAATTTCTTTTTCTTTTATGTTTTATATTATATTTCTAGCTTGTATTCTAGTTAAGAACTTCCAAAGATCAAGAACCACCAGCTTCCTTGAGCAGCTGGACTCCCAGCTGGGTGTGCGTATGTGTAATAACTTCAGTAATTTCCTGTCTTTTTATGTGTCTTTTCTCTAGGTTGGCTGCATTGTTTGGAATGAGATTTCCTTTGCAGTCAGTGCTCTGTCCATTGTTTTGTTAACCAACCTGATTTATAAACTCATTTTACTTATTTTAATCATTACTAAAAAAATTTGAGATCAAAAAATTTTGAGATCAAGCCCTTTATTCTTGCCCTTATGGTAATATAAACTCAAACATTTTAAAAATAAACATTCAATGTTTTATATACTCTGATACTTATTTAACAGTTGATCGTTATAAACACATTAAACTTTGACATGCATAATCAAAATTTGAAGTCACTTTTATTATTCTTTTTCATGCTAGAATACAGAAGACATATTAAAAGTAATGATAATTAAGGATCTTAGATCATAGGGATCATCCAATTTAAGGAAAATTGCAGATGATTGTAGGGTTAAAATATAATGAAAAAACAGAATTGAAATTTTTACTCTGTAGTAGAACTGGCTAAGGTATGATTTAGTAACTTGCAGAAACTGTCAACCACCCTGTGCAATGATACAAAATTTCAGAGTAAACTTAAACAAGAGCACACCACTTCTTTACATTTCTCTCCTCTTACTGGCTTTCCGTGGATGTCTTTTATCCTTAGTATAGGCCATTCCAACCTAGATATACAGATATAGTTGTGTGATTATAAAGGAATGCATAGACAATACTAAGACAGCCATGTAATGTTCCATATATTTATAGAACAATCATATAAAACAACTAACTCTGAACAATGAACACTGCATTATGAGTCTCTCACGATATTTAAGGAACTTAGAATTATGGGCAAAAGGGCCTGAGTTTAAGAATGTATTTATTTTTTTCTGCCCTAGAATAACACCTATTGTTCAAAATCTCATAAACCATTAAAAATATCTCAGTCACTTAAAGAAAATTTCCCTAATTCATTCCCCAAATCAAAATGATTGAGAATCTAGAAGAAAGGCAGAGCAGATGATGTTTTATAAGTCAAGAGCTGATTTCATATATAGAATTAAAGAGCTACTATAAGGAAGGAGCTAAGAGATCATTAGATTCAGAACACTCTTTTTTTCACTTGCTAATTTGCTAGTGGGCTTTGGATAACTAGAAGATATGACTGATTGGCAATGCCTTTTTTTTTTATAACAAAATTGCATAAAAAATGTAAATGTCAAGATTACCAGTAGGGTCTCCTTTAAAAATCTGAAGCCTGTGGATGGCAAAATGATTTTGTGGGGTACTGATTTCTTTAGCTCAATGAAGGGCAAGCCAAGTTGAAAATACACAGTCAGGTCAGGAGGAAACTGCAGCCACATTCTCTTCAGCAACACCCAGTTGCTCAAGTCTCAATCACATCATGGAGAAGAAGAGGTAAAGACGAAAATTAATTTCCTCTCTCTTTCTTGTATTTCTAATCGTAGTAGTTACCATTTATTTAGTGCATTTTGTCAAACACCAGGATAAGTGCTTTAAATACATTACTTAATTTAAGCAGAGATGCAAGCTAAGGAAGTTGAAGATTTTTATTTTCATTTTCAGATGAGGACATTGAGACTGAGGTAGATGATTTGCCTTCTTGAGGCCACAAAGCTCGTAGTGGCAGAGCCAGAGGTGGAGCACGAGTCTACTGACCCTGAGTCCATTTTATTCTGTTTTATCATGCTCCTAGCGGGCTTTGGATAACTAGAAGATACAACTGATTGGTAATGTCAATCCTTATAGCTGCTATGGTACTGGGTTGCAAGTATTAGAAACCAACTCTGGTTAATGTAAGCAAAAGAAAATTTATGGGAAGGATATAAGGAAGATCACAGAATCAAAAGGAAGTATAAATTAAAAAGCCAGAAAAACCCAGAATCCTCAGTAGCAGGAATTCTAGAAGGCACCATGTCACACCTGCTTGGGTGAGCATCAGGGATTTTCAGTGTTCCTCTGATAAAGTCCTATTGCAGGGCCCAAATGATCTAGGTTTGGTCACGCCCTTAGTAAGAAAGAAAGCTGCAGTTGAGTATTCTAACAAGACCTCACTGGAATGTGTCCAATGAAGGAGAAGTAATTGCTCAGAAGGAAATTATGAAGTTTACCTCCCCTCAAATATTGAAAGGTTGGTTGCCGGTTTGCTAAAAATGAATAAATAAAAACAAAAACTCATCATCGCCCAATAATTGTTTCTATTAAGCACGTTTCTTTCTTTCTTTATTTTTTTTTACAGATTTTATTGGAGAAGGGGAATGGAACTTTATTGGATAACAGTGTGTACTTCCAGGACTTTTTCCAGGTCAAGTTGTTGTCCTTTCAGTCTTAGTTGTGGAGGGTACAGCTCAGCTCCAGGTCCAGTTGCCATTGTTAGTTGCAGGGGGCGCAGCCCACCATTTCTTGCAGAAGTTGAAGAATAGAACTGGCAACCTTGTGGTTGAGAGGATGCACTCCAACCAACTGAGCCATCCGGGAGCTCAGCAGCACCTCAGCTCAAGGTGCCGTGTTCAATCTTAGTTGCAGGGGGCGCAGCCCACCATCCCTTGCGGGAATCGAGGAATCAAACTGGCAGCCTTGTGGTTGAGAACCCACTGGCCCATGTGGGAATTGAACTGGCAGGCTTCGGCTTTAGGAGCATGGAGCTCCAACCGCCTGAGCCACCAGGCCGGCCCCTTTAATTTTTTAACCATTCCAAAATCGCAGGTCTAAATTTTCCTCATTTGGGGATAATAAGATAATAGCTCACTCACTAGCTTCTTGTAAGATGAAATAAAAGAGCACATTTAAAGTTACTAACACAATTATCAATTAATAGGAAGCACTCAGCTTTCTCCCTGCAAAATAACAAAAGGCCAGAAAAATAGGCAGGAAAAAGATATCAGAGTTCTTACAGGGCATACTCATCCTGTCATTCTGTTATCTGTTCTTTATCACTTTATTTTCTACTGCCAGAGAAAACCCATTGTCTTATGGGCAAAATAAACAAAACACATTATTATTACTTTTACTTTCTCAACACGCTTAACATTGTCGTAAGAGTAGAAGTAATAGCAAGTTTCAACTGGAGAACAAAATAACTAACTGTGCCATCACCATTCTTCCAGGAGCAGATGATTAGAATGAAATAATTAGGAAGTGATCTATAAATATCTAGTGTTTTACAGAATTAGTAATTTGAGCCAAAAGAGATTAAGTATTGCCAAGTCACTAAGTGAATTAAGTGATGGAATACAAATGAGAACTGAGGTCTCTGGACACTTAGATCAATGTTCTTAACTTATACCAAACTTCCTCTAAATATTAATAATAAGTACCACATAAATACGCTCAAATGTGAAAATATATATCATATATAATTATGTACTTACACTATAGTATTGAATAGTTGACTGATTAATATAGTTGTATATATTAATATGTAAACCAGTACACATATGGGACAACCAGATAATTATGAGATAGAAAAGAAACCTAGAGGGAAAAGTTTAGAAGTACTTCAACTTGTTTCCCCTCAGTTTCATCAATGCTGAATGGGATTGCTTTGGGAAATAGTCACCTTTTTTCCATCCTGTAGATCAACTTTTAGCTTTTGCAGCTTAGGCAGGATGGACCAAAAGCAACTTTCTAAACTTTAGCAATTTTCTAAACTTTACCAAATGTCTCCAGAAACTTTTTTGTTCTTAATTTACTATTCTGTTCATCACTCTGTGATGCTTACATGTAACTTTTTGTTTTTTGCTTCACCACAAGTAATAAATACCACGAAGCTTTTTTCTGACACTCCATTTCTACCAATAAGATTGTATTTCCTTCTTTGCCTTCCAAAATATGCCATCTGCTATAACAAGAGATGAAGAAGGACCCAGAAATCCACTTCCAGTTACTTATCAGAAGAAACTCAAAACACTACTTTGAATGGAAACGTGCATCCATATGTTCATTGCAACATTATTTACAATAGTCAAAATATGGAGGCAATTTGGGTGTCCATCAATGGATGAATGGATAAAGAAAAGGTGGTACACATATACAATGGAATATTACTCAGCTATAAAAAAGAATGGAATCTTGCCATCTGCAACAATGTGGATGGACCTAGAGAGTATTGTGCTGAGTGAAGTAAGTCAGACAGAGAAAGACAAATGCCATATGATTTCACTTGTATGTCGAATCTAAAGAACACAATAAATAAACAAACTAAACGGAAACAAACTCATAGATACAGAGAACATTTTGATGGTTGATAGCTGGGAGGAGGAGTTGGGGGGACAGATGAAAAAGAGGAAGGGACTAGTAAGTATAAATTGTAGTTACAAAGTAGTTATGTGGATGCAGACTATTGCAAAAGGAATATAGTCCGTAATATTGTAATAACTATGTATGGTGTCAGATGGTTATTAGATTTATTGGGGTCATCACTTCATAAGTTATACAAATGTCTAATTGCTATGTTGTACACCTGAAACTAATATAACATTGTATGTCAACTATAATTGGAAAATAAAAGTTATTTAAGAAATAAACAAATACCGTATTAAAAAAAAAATACACCATCCATTTTGCCTCTTAATGCCCTTGACTCCATATTTCACTCAATCATTTGCTAGGATAGGCTCCTCCTGGAACCTTGGTGGTAAAACACATGGTATTTTATTTCTCCCTCATGGAAACCAGTTGTGGATGTGGTGACTCTTTAGGGCAGCTCTTTCCCTGTGTTCACTCAATAATTCAGACACCTGGGACCTATAGTCACACTCATAGCTTTCACGGTAAAGAGTGAGCTTGAGATTTGCACACTAACTTTTATACGCTTTAGTTTGTGAGGGTCAAAATTTTCTTTCAAGATTGTTGGCTAGAACTAGTCATACAACCCTATTGCAGAGGAGGTTGGGAAGTTGCATGAGCACATATCTATTCACTGAGCACTAAGTAACTGTCACATTGACTTTCATGTCTGTCATCTCTCCACTAGTTTCAGGAGGGCAGGAACTATATCCAGCACATCCCTGACTACTGCAAATGTCACCCAAGGTCTCTTTGCCCTTCAAGACCTATTTAATATTGGGTACAGTCTCCAAATTTACGGTTCATAGCAATTTAATTAGTCCTCCAAATTGGTGGAAAATCCTGAGTAATTACAATCCCAACTTTATCTCTGCCTCCCAGATTCAGGTTCCTTGTAGATAATTTTCATCCCATACCCAGTTAATCCAGTTACAAAATTCAGCCCTTCCTTGAAGTACAAACACAACAATAATGAAAATAATAACAATAACAATAACAAATAGATACTCAAACACATGCTCTTGTGAGAGTCGGTAACATTAAAGAAGTTCTAATGGGTTAAGGATCAGGGGAGAAATTCAGAACATTAATTTTGTAGTCTTTTGTATATAACAACCACCTACCATTATTGTTCTTCACAACGATTAAAACAGACTAAAAAAGTTTCACTAGAAATTCTAGTAGAGTCCATCTGCAGAAATGCTATTAATGCAGCTAACCATACTAGAAATGTTTTTGTATTATATTATCACTTTGGACCACGTAATTCTATATAAAATAGCTTTGTCCAAGCATTTTCTGAAATTTATAAAAAAAAAAGTAACAACTTTAATGGGTCCAATCTCCACTATTATTAATTACAAACACATATTTTTGCATCAATTTTATGGCCAGATGGTAATTATACCCAAATAAAATTGTTAATACGTAAGACATACTTTTCCAAATATTATACTGGCGGTTTTTCTCTTGTTTTTGATGTTCTTTCTATATACAGGACTACGTCTATATCTATCTATCATCTATTTATCTATCTATCTATCTAGCTATCTACCTATCTATTTATCTATCTATCCCCTATCTATCTATCTACCTATCTATCTATGTCTATCTATATTATATACATCTTTTCATTTGTTTTTAATAATTTTATGTTAAGAGAGGGGCTCTTTGAGTACTACAAAGACGTAACAAAAATGAGAAATGGAAATTTATTTTTTTTTTTAAGATTTTATTGGAGAAGGGGAACAGGACTTTATAGGGGAACAGTGTGTACTTCCAGGACTTTTTTTTTTTTTCCAAGTCAAGTTGTTGTCCTTTCAATCTTAGTTGTGGAGGGTGCAGCTCAGCTCCAGGTCCAGTTGCCGTTTCTACTTGCAGGGGGTGCAGCCCACCATCCCTTGCAGGAGTCAAACTGGCAACCTTGTGGTTGAGAGGATGCACTCCATCCAACTGAGCCATCCTGGAACTCAACAACAGCTCAGCTCAAGATGCCGTGTTCAATCTTAGTTGCAGGGGGTGGAGCCCACCATCCCTAGCAGGACTTGAGGAATTGAACTGGCAACCTTGTGGTTGAGAGCCCACTGGCCCATGTGGGAATCGAACCGTTAGCCTTCAGAGTTAGGAACATGGAGCTCTAACCTCCTGAGCCACCGGGCCGGACCAAGAAATATAAATTTTAATATAATTCTCAAAGAGTTGACATTAGAAGCCACCATTGTAAAGTTCTTCTTATATAATATACATTCTCTACTGTACACAGTATTTAGTAATTAAATAATAAAAAAGCAGGGTTATTTTATTAAGGTAACAAGTTAAGTTGCTGCAACCACAAAACATCCAACATCAATTGCTTCAAGAACCAAGTTTTTTTCTTCTTCATGTAACAAGGTTTCCTTGTCTCGAGTGGTCATCAGATACCCATTCTTCCTCAATTTTATGTCATTGCCTAGGGTGTGTTTCTAGTTTCTGTGAAAGCAGTGTCTCATCTACATTCTTGCTCTTGAGACAGCTAAAAGTTTGGAGGAGCAAGAACACAGTCACAAGCTGTGACACTCCTTCGACCCTGACATGTGTTAAGGACTAGGTCGGGAATTGTATCCACCATTTATGCTCACATGCCATTGCTAAGAATTTAGTCATAGGGCCACAAATAAATGTAAGAGGGTGGGGTGAACTAGGAAATGTGTTCTTGGAGGGATATGTCAGCTACAGCTTTATTACTATGAAAGAAGGTGAAAATTTACTCAGAGAGGCAATTAGCAATCTTTGACAGAGTAAGTTAAATCAGAGGATGGTGATGATGATGATGATGATGATGATGATGATGATGATGAAGCATACGCATCCTGATCATTTTATTTTAACTTAAATCCAAGTCTATGTTTATGCAAAAATTTTTTTAAATAAGGCAAACAATTTGTTTGATAATGGATGTGCCCCAGTAGAATCCCACATAATCGTTCCTTCCTAAACAAAACTCATAATGTATGATTTTCTATGGTTTCATATATTGATTTTCTTCTAGTAAAGCCACAACTTAAAATTCTTTACAAAACAACTTGAAGACAAAAATGACTTCTAAATTTTCATTATTTTCTGCATTTTTATAGCTCTCTTGCTCCCACCTAATTTGACCCTATTTTAATGATTTTACTTCTATTAAGTTTTATAACTTTTTACTTATATAAAAAATCTTTATGCACTATCTTACTAAATTACACTGCTACGATAATCAGTGCAAACTGGCAAAAAATGTTCAAAAACAAACCACTGACCCTGAATAAACATACAGCTCACCTGGCAGAAGCAGTAAGGGACTGGAAGTTCTAGAAATTTCCTACGGTTGTGAGCATCCCCTGTGATGGCAGCAATAGTACCTTCATTGTATCAAGGGAATCCTGAAGATCAGTTAATCTAAGGAGTTGTTTAAATGCAGATTAATTAACTGAGTTTTTACTACAATTGGAGATGTTTCCCTGTAATGCCATTTGGTCTTAGAAATAATTGGAGAATAAACTATTTTCATGTTGAATCTTGGTATGAGGGTACAGCTCCAGGGCTGAACTGAAAATATACCTACATTCAAACACCTGCAGGGCCTATATACTTTATCTGTAAGAACTGTGGTATTATGTCCATTTCAGTTTTATGTAACTGTAGGTTTGCCATTTAAAGATATAATCATCCTGATAATTTTTGCATGTGGTAGGTTATATCTAATGATGGTATTCTTTTTTAAATGTGATATATAGTTTCAAGAACAGGAAAACATTAACATTATAGTAAAAGACTATGGATATTCCTAATAACCACTGAGAAAGGAGTTCCCCATCTGGTAAGGGTGAAAATATTATTGTATATACCAAACCCATTCTTTAACTCAGTAGTTCTCAAACTGTGTCTCATTGACCAGCAATATCAGCGACAACAGACACTAGCTAGAAAGGAAAATTCTTAGATGTACCCCAGACCCACTGAATTTGAAATTCTTCAGTGGGGTGCCTTGATCTGTTATACCAAGTCCTCAAAAGAGAGCAAAGTCTCTTCCTGCAGTGGTCTACATCTCCATTTCAACAACTCAACAGGAGTTTGTGCTTCTGTGTCTGTTTATGCAGAATTTCTTTTACTCTCTTCATCCCCTCACTTCTCTCCTTCTTGAACTTATTCACTGATAGCAACATCAAAGTCCAGCCCAATGGATTCTATCATAGCACTGAGGCTTCTGCATTGGTTTCCTGTCTAGATTCTAGAACCTGATCATATTAGTAATAAGAACCTTTTTTTCTAGTATTTGTTTCAATATAGTGAACTTTAGGAAACTTTCTTTTTAAAACTAGACCAAAAGAAGGAAGTAAACAGTGATTCTTAAAGAACAGTAAAGGGCTCACCTGTTATTTATATTTAGTATTCTATTTAGTAAGTGTTTACTAAACATTCTATATGCATCTAGCCCAATGGCATATGTTAGAAGTAACAGAACATTTTCAATGTATATTCAATTTTTTTTATCTTACATTTGTAATGAACACCAAGGTTATACAATGCTGCCAATCTTACACAATTCTTTAGCACTTGCTCCAAGATTGTGTAATAATCTAGATTCTTCTATAAAATTCACCCTGTATGATGCTATTAGTTCTAACTGACACATTTCAAATGGGCTTCAAAGATTGGTAATATTTAAATATTCATGATCAAAACATTAATTTCTACAATTATTTTTAATATGTTATTGTATTTAATTATCTTTCAAATTAAGTCTATCTTAATTTATGTGTCATCCTAATATTTTCCATTAATATTGACCATTAGTATTCTTATAGTTCTTTATATAATGTTTGCTGACACTCCCAAAGATATTATTGACCAACTATAATTATTATTATTTATGTTTGTTATACTGTTCCAGGTTTTTCTCCATTAGAGTAAAAATGTTTGCTACAATCTCCTAAAGTTACTAAATCTGGATATCTATTTTTAAAATGAGATTATTTTCAAGAGGAGTTTTCCTGGTTATTGTCAAATCAAGTAATCACGACTCAGTTATTTTAAAAACTGAAATGAAACAGTTTGTAGTTCACTGTTTCACAAAGGTATGCCTATTTCATGACAACCACACTTTGATTATTGCCATAATAGAGAAAAAGGCTCCTTGTGGTGAAAAATGAGAAGAAATTAAGCTGGCAGTTTAGAATGGGGAATGATACTTAAAGTGAGCTCTGTGATTCATGTAGAACAATCTATCCTTCTAACATATTCAGCAGCTAATTATGCTGCTCCTCTAAATCAATCTGTTTTGCAACCATATTTTTAAAAAGACTACTCTTCAAAAGATAAATACAGCCCTAGACTCTTCAAAATTAGAGTGCTTCCAGGAAAACGGTGACTTTAAAGAAATGTTCTAGATGTCAAATTTGAACTGTGTAACCAGAGAAGTGATAGCGCACAGTGAGTAAAGAATTCATGCTGCAATAAATTATATTTGCGGTCCTGAGCAAAATTTCAACTGCTTTTCTTAATTTTGAAGACCTTGGTGTGTTTTACTTGAGTGCTGGTTTACTGGTTGTGTTTATCATTATGCATTTAACTGTTGTCCAGTTCTGTGGTGAAGTAACAAATATATATTTTTTTTTCTTAAAAATACCTTTTCACTTGGATGATTTTGATCAGCACTCTAAATTTCTACAGAAACCAACTTACCTTATTGGCTATTTAGCTTTTAAGGTGAAAGAAAGTAGAATACTTAGGACTAATTATGTTCAATATATTGATCTGAATTGCCTCTAAATTTTCTAATCTCTTCTGGAAGTTGATGCTGTAGAGTAATAAATAAAGAAATAATATTCCTAGCATTGTGTTTTCTCAAAATTAACTGATTACCTTACTTCAGTCTTATCTTAGTCCTTAAATATCCCTTTATCTTGAAAATATATTAATTGTCCTTTTTTCCCTTTAAACTGGCAATGGGAAGGGGAAGAGAACCCAAAGAAAATATTATATGTATTCAAAAACCTACCAAATTAACATAACTTAAAAGTCTACTAGCCATAAGAATGCTAAATTATGTCCTGAAATACCTCTCTATTCCAACTTCATGTTTAGGAGTGTAGGATACAGCATCATTCACAATTCTGTGTTAAACCATGCATTCAGTTGTTTCCATTTATATTGCATCAAAGCAGTTGAAATCCATTTGAAAAGTTTCTTTAGACAGCTATTGTGTGGGAACATGATGTCAATATTAATAAAGGCTGAATTTCCCCTTGGCTCACTTCTTACAGATAAGCTTTTCAATAATACACTGCTTGCACCAAAGGTCTGATGGGACTGGGAATAGTAAAAAACACTAATAAAAGAATGTTGAATGTTTTTATATTAAATTTCCCCACAGGCAAACCGAAAAGCCTACTTAGAGAACGCCAATCAACATGGCACTTATTAAATGTAACAAGAGTCCTGTTACCACAGATCTTTAAAGCCCTAAAAACGAATGAGGAAATAGAACCAAAAGACAATTGCAAATTCATTTTCAAATGTAAACCCTGGACATCTCACTTGATATGCACTAAATTGGCCCTGGCTTCTTTGATCTCCAAAAACTAAAACTATGCATTTACGAGAACCCACAACTTAATTTTTTTTTTTTTTTACTTAAAGGAAGTAGTAGACTATTTTACCTAAAATAATTCTAAGTATGTTTTACTAAGGTATCCAACAGAAGTAAATGACTTGTAAGGAGATTGTCACATGCTGCTTATGTAAAAAAAAAAAAAAAAAAAAAAAGAAAGAAATATCACACTTGAACAGTGACTAAAATAATAATTGGATAAGTTGGAGATAAAAGAGGCAGTTGTTTAAATTAATTAATATGAACCTAAAAGATGTAGTGCAACTTAGAACAAAAATAAACACTTGGGGTTCTTGAATAATGTTTCAAAATAACTCGGGGTTTGTCCTCAATTCACAGACGTATCAGCCATCACTTTCATCTGAAGTTAAGCAATATCAAGGTAGTGACAAATATATTAAATCTGCCCATCTTTGAGAATTTGAACCCCAGGCTGAGACTAACTTGTGTTCAGCAATGAAAAAAATTCCATTGCTATACATTAGTTATTTCTCAAAGATATAAGAGAAAATGAGAGATGGACATTGAGACCTCAGGGTAAAAAGTAATGTCTTAGGAGCAATTTTTTAATCATAGATTCTATAATTCTATTAAATATAATAATAGTCTTATTTCTTTGGAGAACAAAGAAACTTCCCACAAAGGAACTTCCCACAAAGGGACTTCCCACAAAGTCAAATAAAATTTCCCAATGTCCAGGGAAATGTTTTTTTTTAACTTTTTAAGTGGGTATCATTATAAGTAATTCCTGAATGACATAAATGACATTTACTTCCTTCTTCAAGTCAACAAAAATGTGTTGATTATACACTATGTATTTGCCACTATGTGTTTGTATACATATATGTATATATGAAACATTCATACTTTTTAAATAAAATTGGATCAATCTTTCAAGTACTCTTCGTTTTTCAACTTATTTGGCTTTCTCTATAAAAATTAACTAAATGTTTAGTTAAAGTTTACAGAAGATGATAGAATCTTCAAATTACAATTTGTAGATTAAGAGGTAAAGCTACTTGCCTTTGTTGAATATCTGAATAACTCATCAGCATGATTTTCACTGAATTTTATATTTTTAATTGAAGTTTGCCAAGATACAGGATTAGTCAAGATGTAGAATTATTTTTATTTAGACTATAATGTAGTTCTTTCTTCTCAAATTCATTTAAATCCAAAATGTAGAGATGATTACAAAAAAGAGGGCTCAACTTTTGTACACTTTTACGGCCATGGTAAATTCTAATCTTCTCTTGATGCTTTAATCATGATACAACTTATCCGTTTTGAAACATAGTAAGGTTACATTTTCACAAATATCTTACACTCACCCATATTTTACTTATATGCACTGTTTTCTGTCAGTTCACAGAGTTTTCTATATTCATGATGATTGCTAATACCATTTCCCTGAAAATAAGACCTACCTGGACCATCAGCTTTAATGCATTTTTTGGAGCAAAAATTAATATAAGACCAGTATTACATTATGTTATGTTATATTATGTTATGTTACATTATATTACATTATAAGACCCGGTCTTATATTATATTAAAATAATATGGGTCTTATATTAAGTTTTGCTCCAAAAGATGCATTAGAGCTGATGGGCCAGCTAGGTCTTATTTTTGGGGAAACATGGTAAGAAGAATCTGTTGTGAATATAGAGCTTTTTATCTGACTTATTGTTTAAATTTAAAGGGTTTAGTTTTGTTTTGAGTTGTGGAATTTATTACAACTAAGGGATAATTCTGTTAATTATAAGCTCTCAAAAGAAAAGGTTTGTATCTGAACACTCTTTGTATCATGAACCCTCATTGTGTCTTACCTGGTAACTATCATCAGACCTTAATTAAAATGTATTCTTAGTAATTATAATAATGTGACCTTTTTCTAAGGAAGATGCTGATACACAGTCTATGGATATCATGAAGTAAATGTGCATAGTGTTTACATTTTTTAAATTATTTATAGAATATTACAACCCTAATGTTTCAGTTTTGAACTCTCATTTTTGTTACAAATTTAATAGCTTGAGTCTGGTTCAATAAACCTTTATCATATTATAAAAGCAAAAATTTAATTCAACTATATATACATAAACACATTTTATTTTTTTCTTAAAAACAGTGTTGACAAAGTAGCACTCCATTCCTATTCCTTGTTATTTTTTTTGGATTTTTTTTTCATGGCACTAATACTCTGGGGGCTGATTTTATAGTGCAGGTAGTTTGGTTGTTCCAAGTGAAGTGGGAAATGGGGCATTTAAGAGTAAGTAAAGTTAAGAATCAGATAAGTACAGCTTAAAAAAAAATTCTCTATGTTGTTCTTTTCTCTTTTGATCTAAAATGAGACTTCTCCAAAGCATATGTTTCCTGTATATGCAAGAGGAAATTCACTCTAATCATTTACACAAGTTCTTAGAGCATCTGCCCACATCGGCTTGTTAAACAGTTCTTACATTTTATTTCGTTGGTGAACCTCTACTAGCATTCCAGAAGATCATATACTGTGTGCAAAGTTGCTATGTAAACTACAATTGTGAGCAATATTATTTCTCTAGAGTAAACTGAGACCTTCCTTCATTCCTCATTTATACAATTTTAATTATTTACACACCAGTGTAATTTTGGCTATGTCATATTTAGCCTTTGTGAATATATTTTAAATTTATCCTGAACTTTTCCAATTTCTCTAAATTTCCATTTTTTCCTAAATATGATTGATGAAGCAACAGTTAGTACTACTGTATCATTACTTGTCTATATTACTGCTCAGTTGCTACAGATTCCAACACCCTGTGTTTTGGAAATCTGTGTCCACCCCTCAACTTGTACAGTTACACAGTATTGCTTTGTGCCTCTTGTATTTTATACAACTTCCACTCTTGTTGTATAGTTATATTTTACAAATCTTCCCATCAGTAACCTCTGGTGCAATTTCACAATATTTGGATTATGCATCAAAGTGAGAACACTAATTTTTAATAGTAATGAAAATAAAATAATATAACATTACTGTTGATATTTTAAAACATGCTGTTCTTTTTTTAAATTTAAACTCAGTTCAGTACATTGTAAGAAATGTATGGAGGCAAAGTTTTGTAAGAGATAAAGATATTAAAACCTAAGCATTACAATGGATTGTGTGCGTTTGTTTCATGTAGTTCTTCACAAATAAATAATATTTAAAAGTGAATATCAGTACATACCAAAGTAACCTATATATAATCAGATAGCAATCAGACAATTTGAAGGCAAATTATTCTAATGTGCTTCTAAGTTCCACCCACTCATGTCTCTTAGTTTCTTTTTCTGTTACTAAGTTTGTCAAAAAGGAAAGATCCCTGGAATAGGGAAGAAAAAAGTTTTTGTTTTTACTTTTTTACATTAAACTTCTGAGCCTCAGTTTCTTCTGTCTGTAAATTGAGAATAGATATCTATTTTATCTGGTTATTGGTAGAAAATCATGATTATTAACTAAGTAAACATTGTGAAGAGATAAACAAATATTATATCATAAAATGCATGGAAGGAGAAATTTATTTGATCTTATCTAAAATTAGTTATCAGTGAAAATATAACAGGCCAAGCTAGAAAACAATGCTTAGTGCCAGCCATACAATGAGGTTCAATTTAGGTGTTTTACATGTACGTTCAAGTCTTCATTTGTATAGTAACATGCCATCGTGGTTAGTACACTGATTAGAAGTGAAAAATTCGAGTTCATTTTCAATACTGATACTATTTGTATTCCTTGGGGGAATTTCTTAAACTCTATATCCATGTTTTTCTAACTGAAAAATGTCTGTCCCCAAATTTAAGTGAATAATGTTTGCTCCTGCCTCTACGGAGAAGAAGACCAAACGGTGAAAAGATTAAAACATCACCAAATACAGTATTCAAGTTGAAAGTTGCACAAAGTAAAGGGCCAAAGGCGATATCCATTTCAGCTTTTTCTCTTGCCTTGAATTTTTGATGTATATGATTCAAAAGCTTAATCTTAGTAAAGCACAGTGACATTTTTGGACATTCTACAGGTATGCTATATTAAAGGGTGCATTTAGGAGTCCAAGGAATATTGAATAGACATTTTTAACATTGCTGACTTCTTATTATAGGTGTGAAAGGATCAACCTGTAAAGCCATCATTTTAGTCAGACTTTGACTCGAAGATAGTATAAGAAGATGATACTATAAGAATATGATACTGTAAGAAGATGATAATTTCAATTCAGTTCTTTTTAACCCAAAGTTATTGGGCACCGATGTACACACATAGAATGGAATAAATCAGTGAGATGAGGGGAAAAAAGTTGATTAAGATATCTTCAAGGAGCCTAAAGTCTTGTGAGGCAGACATATTTAAACATGTAAATAGTGCGAGGCAGAATAAAGTAATTGCCATTTAGAGGTTCAAAGTGCTTTGAGAGCCCATAGGAAGAAGTAATTAATTCTGACTTGTACTGTGGGGAAAGCTCCATGGAAAAGAGCTTTTGAAAAGGGCCTTGAAAGGGATGTACTAATTTGGTGGGTAGAGAAAGAGAGGACATTCCATGTGGAGTCAGGAACATCAGCAAAGAAGCACAAGGTTTCTTTCAAGCCTTTACGAGCCAGACTGAAATGCTGTAGCTTACATATTGTAATTGGAAATGTCTCTAGTAGTAGAGTAGTAATGTGAAGACTGATTTCTGTGTTTGCTTTATGTATATGTATATATATATATATATACACACACACACACACACACACACATATATATATATATAATATTCTGATGACATGATTTATCTTGGATTTCTGGAGATCTGGAAAAATTCTTTAGTAAGCTTATTGAAAAATAGTTTCCCTTCTACTTTAATGCTTGTGTGTTTCAAATTTAAATAGCATTTATAACAAGTTAATTTCTAATCAGTTATTATATATATTTAAAGAACATGCATTACTTCATATATATATATTTTTTCTAGTTTAGTTTATTACATGAAACACATTTAGATAAAGTGGGCCTTGGTTTCCTATGAAATCTGAGATGCATTTCACAGGATTGCTAGAGTTGAAACATTTGGTAAGGAAGCAGTAAAATAGACATCAACACCATTGCATGCTAAGTATTTAAATGAGTTATAAAATTAAACTTGAGGCCAAACTTCCAGCATCTTGTAACTCTGTTCTGAACCACCAAGTCCAGAACTTTTACCTTCTTTAGTTAACTTGCAATAGAAGAAAAGGAAAAGAGAAAAGCTTTCTTGTTAATCTTTAAAGTCATTTTTAAAAATGTTTATACCAGATAAAAATTGGAATCATTATTTTAAATATTACATGAATGTTTGGGAAATAAGGAGCTAATGCTTCATTTATTTACTTTATTAATAACTAGTTATTTCAAATGGAAAACATTGAGTTAAGGTATAGGTGGTACCTGAATAATATATTTGTCCAACGAAATAAAGGACCTCATTATTTTAAAATGTTTCTTCTTATAGCTTCTACTAAAGCTACTTCTATTTAAATTTTATTGGTCATTATTTTTAAAGAGGAATCATAAAGTAAATTCATTTATTTTTATTTTTCTTGTTTTACCTACAAATTTTCAGTGTATATTTCTAATATCACAATAAGCAAGGTTAATGCAATTACCAAGAACCATGAAAACATACCAATTATCCTTTATGCCTGCACAGTCTAAAGACCATCTCTAGGCCTAGGTTGGAGTTTTAAAAGTCTGGCCTGGCAATGGATTGGATCCTGTGGCTGACACACTGAGGGAAAACTGAGAAAACAGGCTCCTGGGCCAGTAGGAATTGAAAGACAAGCAGACAAGATGCTAAAGGCTCTGCTGTGTGGCATCATCATATCCAATATCCCGGGATTAAAAACTGTAACTCCCAGATAAGAGCAAAGAGATGGTGGCTATCAGCAGACAAAAAGCAGGAGAGACTGCCTGAACCACTGGGACCCAAATGAGCATTCTTGACAGGTGACCTAGAAATCTCTTCTTGGCCATGGGCAGAAAGAGATGTATTAACGACATCTACCTGGCTACTAGAGTTCCTCCAGATTTTTGGACACCCAATGCCTTGAACTGACAAAAAAAAAAAAAAGGCAGCAGAAATAAAATAAAAGAAACGGTATCTTTTTTTTTCTTTTTTCTTTCTAGTAGGCTGATGATTTTTCACTGTTTTTTACTTCAAAATATCTGCTAAGAATGGAAGTCAAAGGAATCCTAGTATGGATGGGATTTTAATGCACCCCTGTGTTTGTCTAAGAAAGAGATCAGCTTTGTAAAAGAAAGTTACACTTATTATGGGTACTGCGAAAGCAACTTGGATCTAAGAATCTAATGGTGTGTGAATATTCAGACTCTGATAATTGTTTTCCATATCTGTCTATCAATCTACCTGCCTACCTATAGTTTTGCTGTTTTACCACCTTTCAATAAGTCTATCACAAAGGCTGTTTCCTCTAATATTGGTTCCAGATAAAGTACTTGCATTAGGTTTAGATTGTATGTAATAAAAAAGTTACTCTTTTGTTTTTGCCAATAACAATAACAATTTGCATAAGTTAAATTCATATCTTCATTTTAAGGTAGAATTAATACAAGGGATACCATTTTAGACATCAACAGTAGAGATTTAGATAGTGATCTCTACTAAATCTTGTTCTAAATCCAAGCTATCAAATCAAATTATGGAACCAAATTACAGCATATTAATAAAATTTCAATATATTTGGGGTACTTTATTATAATTCAGTAGAGAAATAAAAGAAATATGTGTTAAAGATATATTTTTTTAATATGTGTATATTTATCAGAAAATTAGATTGTTCATGTAGATTACAATTATTTGTGTGTTTCAGATATCACAATCAAAGGATATTCTTTCAGTAACTTTAACTTGGTTTAACTTACTGTTTTTCATTGAATACTGAGGATTCTTCATGTATATCTTTGACCAGTACATAAATTTTGAAATAGAGTTTTAGTCTGTAATGTCCTTGGAGATAACTTTATAATCATTATCTCAATATTATTTTTCATTGACAGTTTGGGTTTCTTTGGTGATTCCCTGATAGACTCCACTGAATTCCTTAACTGTAACTCAAGAAACACATGTATTTAATTAAGAAAGCATTTTTTAATCAAATATGTGTGGCAAATTCTGAATTGTATGACCCTTTCCAGAACAGCTACAAAGTATATTATCATATGAAAGACATAAAGAAATTCTTCAGTAAAGAAATCTGATTAACTTTCTTTAACCTATGTTTCCTTTCACGTAAGCATGGTACAATTTCTTATAACATCTTGTTATTCAGACCACCAATTTGGAAAATGTTGCTTTACGGCATGCAATTTGTATAATGCTACTTTGTTTTTAAAATAAGATCCAAAAATAGACTTTAGTTCTATGGTAAAAAATATTTTTTCAGACAAATTTATTTTATTATCTCTACCCCTAAGTGTTTTATAAGTGTAATCATTCAGTCTGGTGTTTGCAATTTATTTTTTGTCTACCTAGTCTCTTTCAGTAAAAGTACCAACTTAGTAGAGGTGAAGTATATTATTAAATTATGTGGACAAAAGAAAAATCTTTGTTGTAACATTGCTTCTAAAAATCAGTTCCTTGATAAAACTATAATACATTTTCCTATAACTGCATATAATACTTTAGGAGTATCCTATATAGAAGAAATTCTAACTTTATATTTTTGTTTTTCACAACATATATTTGAGGAAATAAAATCTGTCATGCATAGAACCATGTGAAATTACTAATACTCAATTTCTTTTGATCTGCCCAAAATGAGACTTTTATACTATTCAATATAAATATTAGAGTGCACACTTATTCAAAGACATTTCAACTGTCTTACCCAATTTCTTCTCATTTGCTTATTTGATCTCCTTAAAATATATTATAAAAATAGAGGAGACTTTGAGTATCCATACTGCTTTTGACTAAGAACTTATCTCTGCGTATATGGTAGAAATGTTGTTCCTGTAAGAGTGTCATTCTGATACACTGCAGCTCATTGACACAACCTAGTAGCAACTAGCTCACGGTTTGCACTTTTTACCTCTCTGCAGTTGATCTACTGCAGACAACCTTAACCACAGTTTTGAAAGTGTACAATTTTTCTTCTGTATATCAACAGGGACTCCATCTAATAAATATTTCAGATACATTATTTATTTATTATATTATTATATTTTATTATTATTTAATATTTATTCAATAACCATACAATTATTGAAGCAATTAAAATTATTTATAAATAAAGATCGCTTATATTTGCAGTATAATTCTGCATGATCTTTCAGTAGGCTTTTGTTTTATTTTGTTAGCGTTACAGTGACATTTGAACCTCATTTTAAGTGAGGTTGCCAAAATGCTACATAACTAAATCATTTTTTTTTCTGTTTCTTCAAAGAATTCTGGTTTGTCATCGTGTTGTTGTCTCTTTAAGATCAAATACAAGAAAAAATATATGATGAACATCATTGTAGTTTCCATAAAAACTTCTATTTTGAGTATTGGATAATATTTTATTCAATTGTTATTTTAAAAGAAAAAAATGGAAATTTTACCTTCAGAACTGTTGAACAAGAAAAAGCTGTTTTTTTCTGCTGAATTAATATGCTTGCTTCAAGATAAAAAGAGATCTGTTTCCTATAATATTTTCCTTTTTGCTTGGGCCACTAGGAACCCCAGAGTTACATTTGCTTTTAATTGCAATAACTTCAGCATTGCAATTGAAGCTTGTTTTTATTCACTGTGTTAGGATCCTTAGTGTTATCCTTAGTGTTAAAAATATATACTGGAAGTCCAATATATATTTTTTAAATACGTTGAATAGAAATAAATACACAAAAATATACCAGATAAAACTAGCATGTAAAATCATTATGTTGATAGACAGACTGAGAAAAATAATGCCTAGGAGGGCAAATGGACAGGTATAAATTTATAGTGGTTTGGCAGAAAAATAAATGACAAGAATGAGAACATTTTGAGAGGTTTTCATGCTATACATTCTCTTAGAAACCAGTAAGAATCTATGTAGTTGCTAGTATTTCTCACTGAGGTTTTTGTCAAAAGGTTTATTTCTGGGATTCCGTAAATAATATGTCACCACAGTGGGTAGACAGATTCTACCAAATATTAACCCTGCTAGCATCGTGTCTTCAGGATACAGGGCCGGCCATCACTTCAGGTTATGCAAAGCGTTCAAATGCCAAATCGGGTAATGCACATTTTCCTTGATAACTAACCATTGCAAACACCCTGTCTTTTGTCAGCACAGCGGGGCCAGAGCCATCCATCAGTGCTGGTAGTTCTGTCATATGTGTTTAAATTCAGCGTCAGCCAGCAGCTCAGTCTTTGTTACTGAACACCACCATCATTGCCACTGTTAAGATGGAGGCAAAACAAAGCTAAAAGTTTTTTGTTTGTTGTTGTTGTTGTTGATGTTTCTTAATGGTCTTTATAGGCAGTGATTAAGATTTTCCTTCGTAGCATCACTGACCCTGATGGGGAAGACAGAAAACTTTTAGAATGTGTAACCTACCATACTGCTTCCTAAAACTTTATAAAGTCTTTTGATTTGGAAGTTAGGGTCTGAGTTAGTTAATAACAATTGCTGCATTGCTTGTTTTAAATTCCAAAGTGGAACAATGTGCCTTCACCAGGACAATATTCATACCATATGCTTCATAATGTTTTGATTCTCTAGAGTACAGTTGAGCAATCTGAACATCAGATAATGTGTTCGTTCCTCCCCAGCACCTAGGTCATATTCTGGGAATAAATTAGGCTTAAAGAAGTTCATTGACTCTCTCAGGCCACTGGGGTCCTATTTAAGGAATCATATGTCGAGGACAAGGGGTGTTGCTGTCTTTCCAATCTCTGGAATAAAGATTTATTTCATGCCTTGGCAGAGGAGTGGACTAGCTAATTGTCCGCAGTTTGGTCTTTGGCTACAACACACATAGACATCGTACTTCTGCAGAAGGTGATTATCTCCAGTGTGTACTGAGATATGGTAAAGGGCAAAGGAGGAATGATTCAAGACATCATGAATCAATAATGAGATTAATTCATGTATTGTAGTATATTGTGCTTTGGCTTGTTAAAATTTCTTGGTTTTATTATTTTTTGAAAAGATAAAGTTTTACCAAAGAGGTTATTACTTCAGATGGGCCTGAGCATATATACAAGGAGATGAAGTAAATGTAAGTGAAAACACATTCAATAGTTTAGGTCGATTTGAAAGAGAATATCTTTTATGAGAGAAAAAAACTGCAGACAGAAAGAATGCCTTGAACATATATCTAATAAAAATATCTTCTTCAAAGGGCTCAAAGCATTTTAATAAGTTAACTCGCCCTTATAACTTCTTTGTCAGAATTTTGAAACCATAAAACAAACAGAAACTAAACCGTCTTTATGTTTATTGCCTGGTGAGAGGGGAAAATGTCTTTGCTAGGTAGAAAGGCAATGTTTGAAAGATTTATAGCTATACAACTTTCCCTTTTCCAGTCCTGATTCTAGCTTTTCACATATAAAAAATAAATAAATGTACACATTCCTTTACTGCCTAAGCTCGTGGTTCACAACTGGTTTTTTCGTTTTGATTTTTTTGCTCTGCCCATCTAGCATGAGTTTCTGAGACCAATTTTGCATGAAGACTACTGTGTCATTGATGAAACATGTCTCTTAAAAGTTGACAATTAGGGTGATATCTGTTTTTACCCTTGATGATATCCTAATTATCCTAGAGGGTAAAGGGATTCCTGTGTGTAGAATGTTTTCTGATTGCTTGCCCTGCATGGAGAACCAAACTGGAAAAACAAATGAATCAACCGTCACAGTAGCAAAGCAACAAACTGAAAATAACGTGGCACAAATTGGATACATAATTACTGAGGAAATGAGTACAGTAGAGTGGAATAAGAGAGGCTTCACAGGAAAGGGAAATTGGGAATCAAACTAGAAGGAAAGGAGAGTGATAAGTCAAAAAACAGTATTAACTGAACATTTAATGAAAACATTCCTGTAATAGGTAATGGGCTTCTACTTATTAAAGAAAGGCATAAACATAGAACTTTGCACATACAAATCTGTTCACAAAAGCAGAATATAATTTAAAGTATTGGCCTCAATTCATTAAGCACAGACCAGGCTGGTTTCCCAACATGTTGATCCAATATCTAACGGATCAGTAAAGAACTCAGACTTCTTTATACCAAAAACTGATATCTCTTCAGTGTAAACCACCACTATTTTTCCCTGTGATATTCTCCCATCTGGTCTTTCTGCCTTTACTCTTGATGCCTCTATAATGTATTCTCAACACAGCAGCTAAAGTGACACTTTGAAAATATAAGATATACGTCACCCTGTTTCTCCATATCCTTCGATGGCTTTCTAGCCCGTTCAGAGCAAAAGCCAAATTCCTGCAGGAATGTGATCCTCCTTCCTCACACTCCTATTACCTTTCTTACTTACTCTCCTATTAACTCTCCTCTTGCTCACCCCTCTGACCACACTCGGCTGCTTGCTGCTCATCAAGCCCAGCGTTTAGTCCATTGGGGCAGCTATAACAAAAATGCTACAGATTGGGTGGCTTAAAGACAGCAGTAATGGCTCCTAGTTCTGGGGCTGGAAAATCCAAGATCAAGGCCCCAGGGATTTGGTGTCTGTTGAAGGCCCTCCTCCTGGTTCATAGAAGACACCTTCTCAACTGTGTCATCACATGGCATAAAGAGCAAGAGAGCTCTCTCTTTTCTAAGGGCACTAATCCCATTCCCGAGGGCTCAGCCCTCATCACCTAAGCACCTCCCAAAGGCCCCACCTCCTAATACCAACACATTGAGGTTTAGATTTGACCCCATGAATTTTAGGAGGACGCAGACATTCAGTCGGTAGCATGTACCAACAATATTCCCACATTGGGGCCTTCTCACTGGTTATTCCCTCCACCTGCAACAATCTTCCCCAGGAAGTGATGGTCAGCGCTTTTAACCTCTTTCACATGTTTGCTTGAATGCTAACTTCCGCAAGGATCCTACCTTCACCAACCTGTTCAAATTTACAATCCACTTACCATATTCACGTCCACATACCTGATTTTTATTTCTCCTACCATGCTCCTTACTTTTCATTTCCTATGTCCTTTTCCAGAGTCTCAACATATTGTATAATTTATGAAATTATGTGTATTTTAATATCTCCCATCATTAGAATGTAAGTTCCACAAGGGCAGATTTTTTTTTTTTCTTTCTGTCTATCCAGGACTTTGGTTGTGAATACTGACAACTCCCAATTTTTTATCTTGAAATATTCCAGGCCCCTTGTGAGCCAGGTAATGTAAGAGAAATAAGTGACATAAGAAAGAAGACAAGTGCTGTATTCAAGTTATTTTTGTAATCCATCACTTAGTTCCGCATTTGGCACAAGATAGGTATTCAATATAAGTTTACAGAACTGATCTAAATCTCTAAAGATTTATTTTAAATTTCTAAGTAGCAGTGAATGACAAGAAAAGAAAATATAACTAATATTCCAGGCATATTCTTGCCATCATAGCTTTTATATTTTTACAGTTGAAATTTTTCATAGACTGTGGGGAGTTTTGTTGCCTATAGTCATTTAAACACTGTTATTTTTACAACTTGTTTGCTTATTTTTTTTCTATGATCAAGCTAGTAATTGAACTTAAAAGAAAATAAAGGAGAAATGTTGCAAGCCTAGATTTTTGCAAGGATGAATGTTTGTTTCATTTGATTGTTTGTGTTATTCTTTTGTCCCCATGGAACCGAACTGTTCAGAATTTTATCTGTGATTCTATTTGTCATTTTATTTTGTCAGATATGGAATTTGGCCATGAATAATTTCTTTGTGAGTCATCCTATAAATTGTAGAATTCATGTAAGAAAATTTTCTCCACATGATACTAATACTGACGTTGGAATATGTCAATCCTACCGAAAATATACTACGAGCTTCTTTAGAATTGAGAAAAACATTATGGCATACCTGAATTTTATGGAATTAAAATTACTAGTTGACAAAAAGAAAGTAGATTATAAATAGTTTGGGAATCCTGTGAGTTTTATATATGAGAGTGTGTGTGTGTGTGTGTGTGTGTGTGTGTGTGTGTGTGTGTTTACGGTGGTGGTGGTGACAGCAGTGCTGATGTCCTTATTTTTGTTTTTCAGAAAGAGACAAAAGATGGGTAACATAAATAAAGTAAGGCAGTAAGTAAGTAATCACAAATTGGACTTCGAACAGGAGTAGTTCTGAAATGCTAGAAATTGAAAAGAAAGGTTGAATTTATACAATGCTCCTTTAAATAGGATATTTTTATAAATTATATTAAATGCTAAATTTAGGTTTGTTTTTCTATTTTGTGTCTGAATTCTTATTGCCACATTCTTTTAGAAGGAGAGCAAAACATTTTTATGGACACATCAGTAAATTGTCCAATTTAACTTAATTTTTTGTGGACAATTCACTATCTGTGGCTATTCTAAGACACTTCACTGAATTTTCTATTAATTTCATTGGATTGTAAAAACTTTTTGTTCCACAGGGAATTATGTTTACTACCTTCAGGGAAGGAATCAACCTAGAAAAATATTACACTACATTTGGATCTAGGCGTCTTACGGCACTGAAGTGGTTCTATGGATGCATGTCTGAAATTGTGTATTCTAAAGTTCCGTTTTTGAGAAACCAAGTATAAAACCAATGAGAACCCAAATCTAAATTGTTAACAAAAACGCATTGTATAACAAAGAGGTATATGAGTCCAAAATTTTGAACCTAATATTTGGAATCTTGCTGTATCAATTTACTTGAGATTTTAATTTATCTGAAAAAGCACCAAATATTCATGTGCTATGCTTTGCACTTAACATTTTTCTCATATTATTTAAAGGGATAGAAATTAACCATCTGGGTGCTCACTGATAATATGTGTGAATTCTTAAAAAGCAAGTTTTAAAAACAATAGCATAATCTGCATCTTTCCTTAAAATCATGTCTCAGGTATAAAGAAATAAAAAGGTTTTAACCAGCTTCATAGCAGCAAGTTCAAATTACAGTAAAAGATGATTTTTCCCTTAATCTACATTTTAGAATTTAGTAATAGTCTCCTACAATAATGCTTTTGAAGATACACTCTTGATTAATATCAATATGTTACAAAAAAATCATGATAATATACAGTTCACCAAAAGGAATTCTCCATTCGTATGTAATGAATATTAAATTAATAGGCAATAGGTAATTGTAATATTGACGAATCTAATTGCATGTCCATATCCACCTCTCTCCATCAAAAAGAAAAGCTCAGTTAGGTTAAAAAAAATCTTGTTTTGAATAATATTTTTAAATCTTTTGTTATCTTTTGCCAATAAAAACTAAAAACAATCCTTTGTTTCAGCAATAATTTCCTAATTATTACTGGGTTATAACTCATAATTGTTAAAGAATTTTCTTCCTATTTATAGTTGTTGCTTGATATAATCTTCATTGCAAAAGCCTTCTTTTAATATTTCCAAATGTTCTTATTTGATCACTTTTCTCATTGCAGTAATTTTTAAAAATCTGAACTCACAAAGGTTTGTTCTGAAAATTGGAAAAGCTCTAAGGGTTCTGTGATGGGGTTCATAGATGCCACGGTTTGATATATGAATTATGCTATAACTCTAAAAATCATAACGTTTACAATTCTGAAATAGTTACCAAGTCCATGATTTATTCCAAAATATAACGCTGGTTTAAAGTCTTGCTTTCATGATCTTGGAATTGTGATGGGTTGATGCGATAGTCTCGTGATTCATGAGGATGGCTCATTCATTATTTTTGAGTGGGATACATATAGTAGAGCTTATTTATAACTTCCTTAATTGTTTGAAGCTAGAGATGGAGATATAAAATTCTACAACTTAGTTTGCCCTATTCTTGCTTGTGTTGTATCACAAGGACAAAGATTCATTAAAGAGACCTTTAAAATGTGTTAATCTAGGTACTTTAATGAAATTTGTTTGCAGGGCAACCTGTCCCACTTATTTATGCTTAGTAGTATTCATACATAATGGTAATGTGACTGCTCATCTCTAAACCATTAAGGAAAGAAATATGAGAAAAGGGGGCACGATGATTAATTTGGGGTGGACTGCTTAGAAGTTTTTTGCCTTTTAAAGCAAACTATGCTTATCTTAGTTGGCCTTTTTTTAAAAAAAAAAAAAAAGCATTAAAAATTTGAATTAAAATATGCAGTAGACCAGGAACACTGTAAAATTGAAAAGGTAAGTAGTATTTATCACCGTGAATAAGTATGTGAAATAGATTTAATACACAGTTCCTAAGATGTTAAAAGGTTTCAATGTTTCATAAGCATTTTATCCAAAAAATAAATGTCTTTTAAGACTATTTTCCCTATTGTTCAACTATCTTTATATTTTCAACCCTCTTTCCCAGAGAAACATCCCCGATCTTTCATGGTTAAACATTTCACTTATGCTTTCGATCTCACATTGTCCTTTGAATTTTCACCTTTTCCCTTTTATCTTTACTAACTCTTCTATTCTAGCTACTTGTGCAAATACTAAATACATGTCAAACGACACTTCTTCTGTGAAACAAACCACCACACTATGGCTCTAAATCAACCACTCTGAAATATAGTGGCTTAAAATCCATGAAAATTTATCTTTTGCTCATTCATCTCAAATTTGGGCAGGGACCATCATGACCAGTTCGTCTGTAATCCTTTCGGTCTCAGTTGGGACCAGTTCTGAAGGTTCGAGGCTAGAATCATGTGAAACCTTGCTCACCCATATATAGGGAAGTGGATGTGGACTGTCAGTTAGGAATTTGGCTGAAGCTGTTAGCCAGAATACCTCTCTACATGGCCTGGGTTTCTTCACAACATGATGGCTGCAGACCGAGGGAAGGGATCCCAAGAGAGAGAGATCCACGTTAAAACCAAATCACTTTAATGGCCTTGCCTCAGAAATCACACAGTGTCACATTCACTGCATTCTCTTCATAGAGGCAGCCAAGAAGATCTGCCCAATTTTTATGGAAGGGTAAACAGATTTACCTCTTTATGGAGTACAGGCAATGTACTGAAAGAGCTTGAGGGACCATTGCTGTGGCCATATTTGGAAAATACGATCTTCCCCTCTGCTCACGAGAATTCCTATTTCTCACATGTAATATGTGCTCTCACTCTCCTCCAAGAACCCCCCTAAAATCCTATTTCAGAATCAGGCTCATATCAAGTATCAGGATGTCCCTACCTAAATCAAGTGCAAGTACAGATGAAGCCCCCACCCAAGTGTACTTTTTCAAATACAGTCTCTTGAGTACAGTTCTCAACTTGAATACCTGAGAACTAGAGAGAGATTATCTGCCGCCCCCCAACTCCCAAAATATAATGGTGAGACAGACACTGATAATCACCACAGACACCTTCATCAAGAAAATGAAACTGGACCGCCTTCTTACACCATATGTAAGAATAAACTCAAAATGGATTAAAGACTTAAATGCAAGACCCAAAACAATGAAACTGCTAGAAGAAAACATAGGCAATAAACTCTCTGACATTGCTCTTAGTAATGTTTTTTGGATATATCTTCTCAGGCAAGGGAAATAAAAGAAAAGATAAACCAATGGGATTACATAAAACTAAAAAGTTTTTGCACTGCAAAGGAAACCATCAACAAGATGAAAAGACAACTTACTGAATAGGAGAAAATATTTGCCAATGATACATCTGATAAGTGGTTTATGTCCAAAATTTATATTAAAAAACTCATACAACACCAAGTAAAAAAACGATCCAATTTAAAAATGAGCAGAGGACCTGAAAAGACATTTCTTCAGAGGACATACAGGTGGCCAATAGACATGAAAAGATGCTCAACATCACTAATTATCAGAGAAATGCAAATTAAAACCACAATGAGGTATCACCTCATACCTGTCAGAATGCTTGTCATCAATAAATCAACAAACAGGTGTTGGCGAGGATGTGGCGAAAATAGAACCCTTATGCTCTGTTGGTGGGATTACAAATTGGTGCAGCCACTATGGAAAACAGTTTGGAAGTTCCTCAAAAAATTATAAATAGAACTACCTATGACCCAGTAATTCCACTTCTGGGTATTTATCTGAAAAAATCCAAAACTCTATTTTGAAAAGATATATGCACTCCTATATTCACTGCAGCACTATTTACAATAGGCAAGATATGGAAACAACCTAAGTGCCCATCAATAGGAAGTTGGATAAAGAAGAGGTATATATATACACACACTGGAATATTACTCTGCCATAAAAATGAAATCTTACAATTTGTGAGAACCTGGATGGATGTGAATGGTATTATGCTAAGTGAAATAAGATAAGTCAGACAGAGAAAGACAAATATCATATGATCTCACTTATATGTGGAATCTAAAGAACAAAATAAGTTTAAAAGCAAACAAACAACCAAAACAACAGAAACACTCATAAATACAGAGAACAAACGGATGGTTACCAGATGGGAGGGGTTGGGGAGTTGGGTGAAAAAGGTGAAGGGATTAAAAAGCACAAATTGGTAGTTACAAAAAAGTCATGTAGATGTAAAGTACAGCATAGGGAATATAGTCAATGACATTGTAATAACTATGCATTGTGTCGGGTGGGTACCAGACTAATCGGGGGGATCACTTCATAAATGTTATAAATGTCTAACCACCATGCTGTTCACCTGAAACTAATATAAAATAATTTTGAATGTCAACTGTAATTGAAAAATCATAAATTAAAAAAAAAAAAGAAAGTGGAAATAGGAGGCCTACAGCAGTCACTAATCCACAGAAATTCTGAAATCCAGCTGGATAACATACTGCTAGTTCCTGGATTAGGGCTCACTACTACTGCTTGAAATGGTCCATCACAGCTCTTGACTCTGCTCTTTTGACTCGTGGCTGTGCCTTCTGCAATATCTTTCATAAAAAGTGGCTGAGATTTGCTACTGAGTGGTTCCCTCAACCTCCTTCTTGCCCATAGTCCTATGGGAATCCAAAGACTTCTTTTTACTTTCAGTCTGTTTTTCTGTTTGGTTGGTTGGTTCGTTCAAGCCGGCAGTATTTCTACTAGTGAAGTTCTCTGTAAACTTTGTGGATTCCCTATGATGGCTACACACCCCAAATCTCACGAGATAAGTCCTTCTCTATTTTAGGCTTCCTGTTAGGATGCTGAGGGCATTGCCCTTATGATTCTTAGATCATTATTTAATGAAAGAGTATAATGAGATCCTTAGAAGGCCTTTAAGTCCTGAGAGGGCCTTCGATCTGACTAAAAATTTCTGACAGATTGCCATAAATCTTTCTGAGGTCTTAACAAATGAACTTATATTGCCATCCGTGATTTGATCTTTGTGCTGAAATTCTTTTTATATTTGAGAATCATGCTGTGGTTGGGTCTTATTTTTTAACTCAGTGAGTCTGGGCTTCTTCATATATTTTTAAGATTTTGTTTTAAAACTGAACAATTCCTTTTTCATGTGTATTTCTCTGCTCTAATTTTATTATAGGTAGCAAGAAGGAGCCAGGTGAACTTCAGTATTTTTCCTGGAAAATTCCTTAGATAGATTACATAATTTATTGGGAATATTTTCTATTTTCCATGTTATTACAGGCAATTCAAACTCATATATCTTTGCTCATACTTTTAATCTTTGTTTGAATTGTCTGGGAAACAAGAGTACATCCTCCCTAATTCCACAAATATCCTCTCTCTGCAAAAGCCCTTTGACTTCTCACTAACCTTCTAACAAAAATAACAACTCTCTCTTTTATGCTCATTAATAATTTGAGTCTTCCCCACAAAGCTGTAAGCTTCCTGTGGACAGGAACCATTTATTATGAATCTCTCTGTCCTTGACATGTACAATTACAGGCCACCAACTTTCATCTGACTGATCTATGAACAACCCACACAGTTAACACTAATGGCCACAAACTACCTTGCTCCCCTTAATTCTTATTTAGGATTATTTTCTAATGAACAAGGTTTGAAGTACACGTAACGGAAATATTTGACAACTACTAGGTTGGTGCAAAAGTAATTACGGTTTTTGCAATGATTTTTAACCTTTTAAACCACAATTACTTTTGCACCAACCTAATACAATTTGTGTTATTGTGTATCTTATATTTTAAGAATACAAAAGGAGACAAGATACTAAGGTTAAGAATAAAACTAAACAAACAAACATGTCACACAGTTTATCTTTTTTTTGTGTGTGCTTTCATTACTTTTGCATTGTTTTTCTGAGTCTGAGTTGTAAAAGTGATGCATGAAGTCACTGGACAATCAGTATCTGGTTATTATTTTTTAAAGTACTTATCACAGCACAATTTGGCATATAAATGATCTTCTTTGTCACAAATAAACATACATGAAATACATTTAACTCTTATTTAATATTGGCTGTCCTGTACTGGTTGCAAGATGATACAAATAAAATTATAACTTTAATACCATTATTTATAATAATAAAAAATCACAGCCTCAAATTAGATAGATTAGATTTATGTGCCATATACTTAATGTAACAATTCTCTAGAAAGCAAGGGGGTAATGTTACTTTATCTTTGTATGGTATCAGCATTAATATGAATAAATTGGATAAAATAAAATAGTATGCTGTTTCGATATTATTTGTATTTTCCTCCAAATTTATCAATAATGTTTTTAACACATATACATTTACACATTTTAACCTTGCAAATGACTTTAAAAATTTTTTAACTCTAGCTCATAAAATTAACTTATTGTCCTCAAATTAACTCATATTCCACCTTAATTCTTATGGCTTTGTCTTTTGTCTAAGGGAGTCATACTCTCCCTGGGACAATAGGGCATTTGTCCCTCGATGTACTTTTTAGTCTGTACTTTTGAATGTCTTAGAGTACTTGGTGAGAAGAAAGAATGATGACCTCCATTTCGAATGTTTCTAGAAATGTTTCTCTTTTATTTCCATTTGTTTGTCAGGGCTAGGTCAACCCTAAAGGCACTCCCTCTCACCCTTTTTTTGTAAGAAGGAAGAAAGGGTGAACACATATTTAATGGAACATAGACTGAGACATTAGAAAACATAGTTCTATTGGTTATAGGAACCTTAGGGCCATAACTGTTTAACTCTCTGACATATGGCAGCCACTTAAAAAACAATTTAAAAAAATATATTCTAAGTTTTTCTTATAGAAAGAACTTTTAATGTTGGCAGGAGCTTGAATAACTTATGAATTTCCCAAGGAAAATGTTAAGATTATCCTTGGATTTGCCAGAATGCAAAAAGAGTGGCTCTTTTCTAAATTCAGAATTTGAAACAAATTGGTAGAAACTTCACTCTAATGAATGAAATAATATAGAAAAGATAGAAGTGGATATTTAAAAATAGAGAAGGTAAAATTTGAAAATTATAGTTTGAAAATTGGAAAGACATAAAGCAGCAGGTAGGTTTTAACTTATCTATTGTAATATACAACAAGTGAACCTCAATTTTTCAGGGGTATAAATTGCATGACAGCATACATAGTATTTGCGAAACATGGCAATGATCTATAACCTACAGTAGGACTGAGTGATAACAAACAGGAAAAAAGTAGAAGCAGATTTTCTGGTATTTTCCTCAGAATTTGGTGATTCTGGGTCTTTAGACAGTATGCAACCAAATTTGGGCAAATCACCAAATGAAGGTGCTATTGGACACTCACAATTACCATGATTAACCTAAACCAGAAATTCTGGGGGCTGTCTCTGACATTTATCATTTATCTATCCTAAAATCTAAAAGGAGGTGGGGTAGGAAATTAAAAACAGATTAAGACAAAAACTAGAAGGTAGAGGTTTATTTCATAGAGGAAATATGCCTAAAGAAATACAGAGGGTCACAAAAAAAATGTATGCACATTTTAAGAAAGAAAAATAACTATTAAAATTGTAATACTTGATACATAGTAATAGCAAAAGATGAAGACAAGTCAAGTTTGACTTCTGCAATTACAAGAGGTGCTCAAAGTGGTTACATTAGCGTCCAGACACTTCTGATTACAGTGAACTACTGCTTGAGCAATGTTGAACAAAGGGTCCACTTGTACACTTTTTTTGGCACTCCCGGTAGTTTGAATCTCTTTTGTCTTATTTTTGTTTTGGTTTTAGTTTGTTTTTGTGCATTTCAACTACATAAAATGTTTATAGTAATGAATCTCAGAATAGGAGGAAAACTCATGATATCATTGTCTCAGTTTCCTCTCCAGGCAGGTAAGATATTATTTATATGTTTTACAGAATAAACAACAGAGCTCCAGAGGAGATAAAGAACTTTTCTCAGTTATGTGGTGGTGTAGTATAGAAAAACCCAGGTCTCATATCTCCAATTTCTATAACATAAACTTCTCATTTCTGAAAATCAAACCATTAGTCAAATCTAATGCTATGTAGCCAAAATTTACTTTGACAATTACTTAAAGTTACCACTGACAAAGAATGGAGTTTAAATTATTATATTGTTTTGCATGTGATTTTAAGGTTATGAAAAATATGAGGCTAAAAAGTTTTTATCCATTAGTTCTGAAAATGCCTTCATTTGACTGTGATCGACATTGTTTTAAAATGATTGACAGACTCTGATGAGCGGTGATAAAAATGACAGCCTTGTGTATTTTCAACAAGTTATGGTTAAAGGAATTAAGTTGCTAATGGATTAACATTGGGCAATGAAGAAACAGTTGACCATTACTGCTGCATTGTGTTACTGGTTTATCATTCTTCATAGAACACTGATAATAATTCTCACAAGTTCTTCCTGAGACTCCAATGAAACAAATTCTTGCTGCAGGTAAGATTTTATTATGAATCCCAAATTAACATGTTATGTCAGTCACTGTACCTTGGGAACTTGATAATTCACTGCAGAACAATAAGGTATTTTTTTAATATCTAATATCAGCGTTTTGGATGTACACACCGCATTTTCCTCAAATTCATGCAAAATGAGTGGGCAATCACACCAAAATTATTTCCACATATTCCAAATTATTTCCATCTCCCTCTGAACTCAGAATCACGTTATAATTCTGACTATTTTGCTAGAGAGCTAGCAAAATCTTTGGTCTTACAGCATAAAATTAAACATACCCATTCTTAGTTGTTGAGGAAAATTGAAAGTTCAGCTATAAGCTTCATTCATCTAGCAACTTATCTAGGAAAAAAAGGATGATTTTTGAAGTATCCAATGCAGATAAGCATTCTTTTAACAAATCTCCAAGTAGAAGTCAACTTGTCTCCTAAGCTAACATTTTTTTCCTCAATTTCTCCATTTTAGTCAATATCCTTTAAATACATAATTATCAGCCTATGTCAATCTTGTTTTTTCACTCTATGTACAATTCCAATTTATCTATATATTGGTAATTTTTAATAACATTTCTCATGTTCTTAATTTTATAAAATAATTCCTAGTGATCAGCTTTTCGTATCATTAAGCCTAGCCTCCATTAGGTCCAAAAACAAATTCTCACAAGTGCAGGATAAGGAAATCATGCTTAACAGTAATAACATGTATGAAAAAGCATAGGAGTCATGGTTGATGGTGAACTCAGTGTAAATGAACAATCATCTTGGGTTGCAAGATTAGAAAGAGAAGTACTAAAAAATAGAGCATTTAGGACACTATGTTACAATGGGCTTTGGAATTTCATGACCTGTATTTGAATCTTTATTGTCTGACCTTACCTCACAGCCAGGTTTCTCATCTTTAAAATGGAGATAATGATAACTATCATTTGTTGTGTGTTTACCATTGCCAGGCTATAAGTGCCTTATATGTCTTATTTCTTTTAACCATCATAGTAACCCTGCTAAATAAATAGCATAACTCTACCATTTTACAGAGGAAAATAATGAGTGTCAAGCAGGCAAATTAATTTTTTCCAATATCACACAGCTAATATGCCACAGAATATGAACTCCAACCCCTGGTCTCAGACCTGAGAGCCTACGATTTCACCACTGAGCTGTGAGTGAGATTATGTGTGTTCACAACTGACATCGGGGATGTTGAAATGCACCATAATGACCAAGAGTGAAGCGTTGCACATGCTCAGTCTGAGGAATAAAGGGCCCTGAATACTCATGACACCTGTCTTCAAGGTGGAAAAGAGAGAGTGTGTCTTGTATATGACCCCAACAGAATGGAAAGTGATAGATGAATGAAGTGTACAAGAGGAGGTATCTTAAATCAACGGGAAAGTTCTTTCTAATAATCAGAATTGCCCAAGAATGGATGGACTCCCTAAGGAGGAAAAAAAAATTAGATTATTTACTTGAACACAAAAAGCATAGGTTACATTCCGAGTCTTTGGCTAGAATTAGCTTTTTATGAGACTTCTGGTTGAACACTTTACTTGAATACTATCACCATGCTACCCTTCTTTTGTCAAGCTCTACCTCAGCCCCAATGTGAGCCCCCAATTACTTGTTTTAGATACTCCCTATTATCTTCTCATCCCCTCTGTTTTGATGTTCTATCACTCTCCTAATTGTTTCCCCATGGCTACATCTTTTGTCAACACTTTAGACTCTGTTCTCTAGAAACCTTGACCCATTAATAACAAAGAACCTATAGCATCATCCTCTTCACTCCAGTGCCCTATTTGCCTACTTGTCTTATTAAAAACCTGACATCCCTTGAATCAAACTCTTCTCCTGTTTCACTGTCCTGGATCAGTGGTGCATTTTCCTTATAACACTGGGCTAAAACTCGGGTACAACTTGTTTACCTCCCGGGCCATTCCAAACAATTACTTTTTAATTCCCTATAAAGCATGTTTTTGAGGCACCTGTCATCTAGCTATGTAGTCTTCTCTCCATCCCTGTTGTTGCTTTTTGGATCTCCCCCACATTTTTTGAGAATTTTGGTATTTTTTTCACAGTTGACTAGAGAGATTTTAATATATACATTGCTGAGGAGTAATCCAACTGCTTATCCCTCTGGTTCCTGTTTTTATATTTCCAGGTTCCTTCTCCTCTGCTGCATTTCAGAAATGTATTTCCAAGATTATACTCTAGGTATTTCCCACACCTATCATTGAGTCAGACACATACCAAAAAAATATATTTGATTAATACATCATTCCTTTTTATTATCTTACCTGTATTCGCTGTTGGGATTTTAACATCTGAGTTCATTTGTGCAATTAAAATCTATCTTTTCTATTATTCTTTACAACCTCTTTCTGTTATACTCCCTTCTGGACAATTTGTCTCCTATCTGACCTTTATCTATTTTCCCATGTAGTTCAGACTCCATGGCCCAACTTTTTATATGCTTACTTTTATTTTTTTGTTTTTTATTCTCTTGCTTTCACAGCTATCCTGGAACAATTCAGTTTGTAGAGATGCTCAAGCCTTCTGATCTTAAAACTATGTCACCCGTGAATACACATTCCCCTCTAGCTACCATTTATTGACTTCCTTTATAGGTAAAAGTCTTACAACATCTTGAAATAGGAATCTACAGTTGTTATTTCTGTATTTCCTTGCAACCCATTCATTTGTCATCCCACTTTAATCTGGCATCTAGTTCCATTACTTCACTGAATCTACTTTCACTCATATCTACATTTGCTTCAATAGTATCAGATCCAGTGAAACTTTTTCTGTGCTTTTTTCACTTCATCTCCTCGTGGCAATTGGTACGTTGAACACTCATTCCTTCCTGAAAGTCTCTGTTCTCTGAGATTCTGTGCTCTCTCTGAGAATCCCTTCTTTCTCTGTGTTTTTCTATTCTATCATTTTCCTGTACTCTTCTTTCTCTACCCAGATTTAATATCTTATATACTCTCTCTAAAGGACCTTAACCAAACTAAAAAAAAAAAAAAAATAGCTATCACACATGCACTGATGATTCTCAATTTCCAGGCAAGAAATATCAGTATCAGAACCCCGTCCTTCTGTATCAGACTGCCTTGTTAATCTCTCCACACTTCCGAACCTCATGCCGCTGTCTCAACTCAACTTTTCATCCTTCTACTGGAACCTCCTCCTCTTCCTTTGCTGCCTATCTCAGAATATGGCACCATGTTGTCCTTGCCAGAAATGTCGAGAGTCATTTTGCATTTCTTTCTCTTTCTTCCCCACATCTACTGAGTCCCAAGATATTCTTTCATTTATTCAAATGCCATTTATTTAACAATTGTTATGTACTATGACAGAGGAAAGATGGATGGAAAGGAAATTAGACAATAACATAGATGTGATGTTATGAAAATGCATAATATACTAGGTAAACTCAGAGAGTCTAACTGAGTAGACCTAATATCTCCAAGTCCATCTTTGTCTTCTCTTTTCCTTTTCCACGGTCACTCCTGTTTTCCTTCTACTTTGATTCAGTAGCTTATTGTTTGATGCAGTTGGGCCCTTTAATATGCACTCCTCACTGTTGTCAGAATGAACTTTGTAAAAGGCGATTTTGATCATATCACTAGCTGACTTTCCAACCTTAAGTGGTTCTCAAGACTGTCATGCTATAGTTCACAGTTCAGAGCTGAACATCCAAAGCCCTTTGCTTTTAGGCCCTAGACTTTCTCCTCGCCTCCTCTTATACCATCGCTCCACTTGTTTTCATTACTTCCTCATATGGTGTCTTTTTCCTGGAGTGAGGTTATTTCATATCTCTGCACCTCCTCACTTGTTATTAACTCTTCGTAGAATACACTTTCCCTTATTATGTTTATCTAGCTAATGTCTTTCCTGATGACTGACTACCTCCTGAAGCCTTATTGAGATAGTCTTCCTTTGTTTTCATATCTCCTTTTGTATACTAAACTCATGGAAGTTACTAATTCATTCCCCGAATTTTCATTGGGCACCATGTATCACAGTTTAATTTACTTGCCCTTTTTCCTCCCATACTGTGAGTTCTCTGAGAGGAGAGATTATATCCCATTTTAGACTAGGTATAGGTATATAGATATGGAGATGGTATGCAATAAATAGATATAAAATAAGAGAATTCTTACCACAAGAGGCACCAAAAGAACTATACCATATTAATAGAATTTATGGGGAGACCCACAGCTAGCTATTAAGATCACTGGTCCTAGAGCCAGGCTGTTTCTATGAATCATGGGTTTACCACTTACTATCTGTGTCCTTGCGGAGTTTACCTAACGTCTCTAGGGCTCTACCTCTACAAAGTGTGATAATAGTAGTCTCTACCTTATAGAACTGTTAGAAGACTACATTAATCCATACACATAAAGGACATAGAGTAAAGTCTGGCCATAGTAATAATTCAATAAAGATCAGCAATAGTTGGAACCAGAGGTCCAACATCCACAAAATGACACCTTCATTATTACACATTAGGTTTTAGAACCAGACGTCTTGTTGATTTAATTGATCTTCAATATTCCTTCAAACTCTTAAGCTCTATGCATTTATGATAATCAAGTCATGCATTTCATGTAGATTATTCTTTAATAAAGAATATAACCTTTGTTAAAAGCATGCTACTTTATTTTTTTGGTGGAATAGTGGTATTATTGAGAGGAAGTTAGATATGATATGTGCTTAAGGTACAGAAATTCATTTAATAATTAGACAGACCCCATTCCTTGTTGACTTCCTTTATCTCCAGGAATATTATAAATCAATTTTTTTTTCAAAGCCTGAAAGCATGTAAAAAAATTCAGGAACAATTCAGGTAGATCTTTGTAACCTAGGTATGATTCTAGGAACAGGAAGCATCTTGAGACAGTATTATAACTTGATGCTTTATATATAGTTGAATAAACATTCCTACATTTTTACTGGGAGAGCTAAAATTTAAAGACAGACTCACTTCAATCCAACAAACACTTATTGAGAATTTAACATAGCCCTACACTATAAGACATAAAGACAATGAAGTATAGTCTCAGCCCTTGGGGAAGTCTAAAGACAGGTAAGTATAGACAATAAAACCACCGTAATCCTATAGGAGGTGAGTTTGAACAGAAATGACAGACACTAACAGAGGTTATTATTGTAACATAGAGAATTGAACTTAAATCATGCATTCAGAGGACAAAAATGGTATGTGATTTCAACAACAATAATTTGCAGATGCTTGGCAGGCAAGAAAGAGTTGATATGAGTGGAACAAGGAGGTAAAAGAACAGAGGCATACTGTGGGTGGAGGGCTTCAATGAGTGTAGCATTACAAGAGAATAAATTTTAAGTGGTGAAGTAATGGGACATGAGACCAGGAAAGGAGGTTCTTGCACTTAATATTAAGGTATTCTAGTCAGCATTCCAGTAAAAACCTGAAATGGAAACCAAGAAACAGTGCAAGCCTATCATATTATGTGCTTTTAGTCTTAGTCACAGATTTGACTGCCATTCATTGATCACAGGGAACCCAGCTTCCAACCCAGGTACACCCGTCCCAGGAAAGTCAATTTTTTCCAGTCTGAAAAACTAGTGGAGAAAAGTTTTAATATTCAGATTAGGTTTCTATTGGTTTTAAGACACAACAAAGATGAGAGTGCAGGCGGCTTAGTGTCATCAACATTATCAACATGGCTCCCTAGAGTATCATACTTCATTCAAAACTTTGCTTTAGTGAGGAATCCGGCCTTCTGTTTTGAAGATTAAAATATTCTGCATTTGGAGACTTGTATTTATTGTATTGGGATAATAAAATCTATAATATGTGTTGAGAAATTGATAAATCTAAAGGATATCAATTTTAGGTTACTTAGGGTTGGAGAATGAATCACCTAAATGATTTTTTACTTTGTTTTCTAAACTAGTAGTTATCAGACAGTAGGGAAAAAAATATCAGAACAATGTGGCAAAAAAGACAGTAATTAGGTGTGTTTGTTCTGGGGCCACTTGGGAGGGGTTCTGGTGCAGCCCAAGTTCAGCTGCTGTCTGTGCCCTACCCAGGACCACTTGGTACAAACTACAAAGTAATTTTCAGATAGTTTTCACTTGTGCTGGGCTTAGAGGTGCCTGGGAGAGCTAAGCTGTGAACCAAGTCTGGCTGCTGCTACTGCCGGGCTTGGGGCTGCTTAAAAGAGGTAAGGGTTACACTGAGGCCAGATGCTGCTTGTTTGGGGTTTGTGAACCTTTGAGAGATTTTTGGAAAGTCCACAGCATGAGCCAAGGCAGACTTTTGTATTAAAAAAAGTCATTGGAAGTGGCTTGGGGTGAACGATGTTAGCCAGATTAATGGAGACTCAGATATGGTGCCCACCTGTGTCTGCAGGGTGATTCAGTGAAGGACTCAACAAGGGAACCATGATTTCTGCCAGCACTTCTGTCTGGGAGAAAGTTGCCTCTCCAGCCTTCGCTCGGAAGCGAGACAATTCAGTTCCTCTCTGCATGTCCCTGGCGTCTTTCAAGCTGCTGCCCCAGCACTGGAGCTCAAAACAAGTGAGTCTGTCAGTAGGTAAGTCTGTGCGAGGGCCGTTTGAGAGGTGCACATGAGACTCTAGCTCCCCAACTCCCACCTCCATCTCACTCAGACACAATCTTCGCTATTTTTCACAGCCAGAAGCTGTGGAGACTGCTCTTCTTGGCAGTGGAACCCTGGGTTGGGGAACCTGATGTGGGGCTGGAAACTTTTGCTCCTCAGGGGGCTGCAGCTGAGATATCCTTCTGAATTTTTAACTGCCACACATAAGTATGGGATCAACCTGGTTCCACATCTCTGCCACTGCTACAAGTCTTGGCGTGACTTTTTCTGTATGTTCTTAGTTATAGAACTTCGGTTTAGCTAGACTTCAGGCAATTCTCAATGATGGTTGTTCTGTAGTTTAGTTGTAATTTTGATGTGGTCGTGAGAAGAGGCAAGCACAGTGTTAACCTACTCTGCCATCTTGACCAGAGTAGATCCCATACTTAACCAGCCACCATCCTAAGGTGTCTTTCCATGAGGAATGCAAGAATATTTCTGAAACATTGTTTGTGATAGCAAAAGAAAGAAAAAAGGAAATAATATGCTCAACAATATTAGATGGGTTAAATAAATAATGATTTATTCATATACTGGAACACTAGTCAGCTTTTCAAATTTTTTTGTTTTTGTAATTTGACAGAATGTAATTTTAAAAAGTGTGTTTAAAAATAGGCATTCAGTGGAATTCCATTATGAGGATAATAAGATTTTAACCTTTTGTTTATTTATTTTACTTATTTTTCTACAATGAAAATAACTTGCAATAATAATAATAATAATATATTGTTATATACTTACAACATGCAGGCCATGCATGGCTTGTAAAGTCAAGATTCTGGGACTGAGATTGGGCAGTAATACTACCATATACAGAAGTCTCTCTTATTAAGGCTTTCTGATGGGATATGTTACATTTTTAACATGAATCAATTTAACATAAATGTCTTATGTATGTGTATTAAAGGATCTGAAAGAGAAGTACCTTTCTATGAATACTTATATAGTTTGCTTGCAAAAATTCTTAAAATAGCTTTTACCCATTAAAATCTTAAGAGGATTACACAAGCTAAATTAGTGCTTGGACTGCAGAAAACCATAATGAACTTAATATTACTGCTTTCCAAAATATAGACCAATTCATAATAGACTATTTTACAATACAGAGTGCCTTTAGGGGTCCATATAACAAAATTAAGATCAGTTTATAAAGCCTTACAAAAGGGTTGGTGGCAGCATAAAAATGTCCAGTGTAATTATTTGTGAGTTCATTTGCTCACACACCATTTTCCTTCCCAGGCTGGCTTGGTTTGTAAGGAAGTGGACTGACAGATCTCTGACTTTTCTTCTAAAACTTGCATTTGTATTGTGCTGTTTCCCTAATATATAAAGCCTACTTAAATTTATCTAGTCAAAGTCAGAGCTAAAGTTGTTGGAGTTGAGATGTGAGAATGATTGATTAAGGTTTGTCCTCAATGATTTAATCTAAAATTAGTTACTGAGGTAAATTTAAAGATAGCCATCATGCTCTAAGCTCCAATGGGCAGGAGATCCCTCAGTGGCTTATTGTTCGTTATAGTCTTCTGTCTATAGTCCAGACTGAGACCCCTGCTACTCAATGGGAAGTCTGCCACCCTACCTCTTCGCGTCTTCAGTAGCCTGGTTTCTGGTTGGTTTATGTTCTCAGATTTAGCCTCCTCCTTACCTTCCCCTTAATGTTCCAAGCTGGTTTAAGCAGATGCTACTTTTATCACATGGCTAAGCCTTCTCTAGTCTAGTGCAGAGACTGGCCAAACAATTTGGAACATCTGAGGCCATAGATATGGCATCAAAAATTTGAAATTGAAATGGCATTGAGATTTGATAACCAGGTCCTTTAAAGATATTTCTTAGCTGTTCTTTTTTTCCATAGTATTTTTGATTAGCCAAACACAATGAACTCCCTGTTCAGTGCTTTGTATTTTACAAAATAAGCCAGCCATATTATAATACATTGAATGACCTTGTATCAAGAAATACAATGTTTATAATTAAATACAAATGTATTTATAAAGAGCATTTTCTATGCTGAGTCACTTTATGTTTATAGGCAAAAAATCTTAAGGCTGCTGTCATTTCACTGTAATAACAAAGATTTGGAATTGATTTTCAGTTAAAATGAGATTTTCGAAGAGAAAGACTAAAACAAAGTTTGTTCCTAAAGTGGGATAAGAAAGGCCTCTGATTTGTATGGAAAGTACTGAAAGAGTTCACTTAAATTATATGAAGGTCTGAGGATATGTTGAGGTTATTGATCAGAGTTGATATCCGCTTTCAATATTAAGCATCTTTCCTGCTGGCCCTCAAACTGAAGAAGACTTACCTTAGTCTTAAAGGCTGCCTATTGGTATGCTTCAGCTAAAGAAACAATTACTTTTGAGAGCAGCCTCTTTGCCGTTTCTGACCAAATTGTTTTGTTTCTTCCATGGCTTCTATGTTAGTTACTCTATTTTCAACTCAAAAAAAGTTCGGCGATACTATTTCTCTTCATTGGTGTGTGGCTACCCCTCCAAAGACAAAACTGGTCCCATCGTTAAAACATATGACGGAGAAGTTTGGTTTTGGTTGTTTTTACTTAAAAAATTATATATATCAAAAGAGTAAAAGTATGGTCAACTTTCTTTTTTTATTATTTAAATTTATTGGGGTGACAATTGTTAGTAAAATTACATAGGTTTCAGGTGTACAATTCTGTAATACATCATCTATAAATCCCATTGTGTGTTCACCACCCAGAGTCAGTTCTCCTTCCATCACCATATATTTGATCCCCCTTACCCTCATCTCCCACCCCCCACCCCCTTACCTTCTGGTCAACTTTCAATACTAAAACAAATGGAGCTGGAAAAGCAAAGCATACATTTTAATAACGTCACCAGAACCTAGCACGTGGAAAATTTCCTAAATTTCATCATGGGCTGTTTCACACATCAATTCATGGATGGACAGTGTACTGTACATAAATAGCCCATGATGAGTGAAGTAGCTAATTAACATACCAACAGTAATCCACTTAATATTAGTTAAAGGAGTAGCTTCCCAGAGGAAGAATTATGTTGTATTTGAAGTCATCACTAGTCATTTAAATTGACATTGGACAAGGCATCAGAGGATAGGTGATAGAAAATATACCTTCACCAGCAGAAAGAATGGGTGGAGAGAAGATGTAAGAAAAAAAGGCAGATTAAAATTACTCAGAGGTTTATGGTTTGGCATTTATTTTTCTGATTCTGTGAAAATAAAATTTAAATGATATACAATTTTATGTTTTTGGACTTTTATTGTTACCTAGTATGGGGACAGAGCCCCAGAGAGCAGTTTCCAGGCTCTCGGTCTCACGTGGAGGGGTGCTGGCTTGGGTAGTAGATGGCCGTCAGCTGTGGCTGGTTGGCCGTCAGCTGTAACCATTGAGCCATTGGCCACTAATATAACTGTTGCGACTATGTTGGGGAGTCGACTATGTTGGGGGAGTCGAGGAGAGTCGGTCGGTTGGCAGCAAAGCGGACAGCAAGTCACACGTTGTGTGAACCCAGCCTCCAGTGAGACTATAGTGGCATGACGCCCCTACCTATGGCTCCGTGGGTGTTCCTTTTTGGCCTCACCTTGTCCTGTGTTCTTATGTGGGGAGCGGGACCAGAGACCCCGCAGGCTGCCCTGCACGACACCTAGTATTACCTAATTTTTCTTGAAATGAAATACATGATGTAGATAACCTGTGGGAGAAATTTGTTGTGGTCTGACAGCTTAATCCACTTGAATGTTCTACCATATTCTACCCAACACATGTACATAAAATTTCATGGTATATGTAAATATGATAATGTTTTATCAAAGTTACTGTTATTAAGGATTCGCTTAAGATTTAGAGGTTTAATCACTTTGTACTCCTCCTCCCTCATTATGGTACACCCCACATGAATTACTTAATTCTAGGCATGTATTTCTATTCTTAGACACTTTATTGAAGTCCCCTAGTCAAAAAAAAATCCATATTGGAATGTTAGTGGTAAACCTCAGTTGCATAAATAATGGTGATCCTGTGTAATGAATAATTTAGTCATGCTTTAAAAATAATTTATCATGAGCAACATGTGAGTAAGAAACAAGATGAAGTGCTAGCATATGACTGCTGTCCAGACATTGCTATGTGCAGAATGTTGCATTTTATAACACCACTTTGTTAACTACACTTCCTTGTCTTCATAGGCTACGTCCCAAATCGGTGGTTTCAGAAAACCATAGCATTATCATGCCACTCAAGTCTGAATAGCTTACGTCTGTGTAAATGTAGTTAAATCAGTGGTCTGTGTCCGGCAACTAAATCTAGGACCTGGAAATAATGCCAAGGCTGTAGCCAATTCCTGATGTAACATTAACCAGCATCTCTCTAATATAAAGCTCCCTTTTTACTTTGAGTTTGTGTCCTCTAGCTTGATAGCTAACTCACTGGTTTTCAGTTAAGGGTGATTTTATCCTTCCCCCATCCCCGGCTTACATTTGGCAATGTCTGGAAACATTTTTAGTTGTCACAGTGGATGGGAGAGTATCTAGTGGGTAGAGGCCAGGGATGCTGCTATACTTCCTACAATGCACAAGACAACGCCACAAAAAACATCTTCTGACCAAAAATGTCAACAGTACCTAGGATAAGAAACACTGTTACTAATTCAAGTTTCCTCATCCTTTCATTAAAGTGAAACAAATCCTGGATAGTGTTAGACATCCATCCACTTGTTTTAAGCTATGGAAAAGTCTTGTAAAACAACCAAACTGTAATGAAAAAGCTCTGCTGTTGAAGATCAGAAACTAACAAACTCAGAGAGGGATCTGGCAGGTGATATAACTGAGTTAAGTGGTTATGGTCTTGTTTGCCACATTCCACCCATTTTAAGGAAGCAGCCATTGTCCACTGCCAGGAATTTGTAGTCAGGCAGGAACAAAGGTCTACTGTTATTAGAGCAGCTAAATTTTAAAAAGAAGCCAGAAACCTAGATTTTTTTTTAAATGTGAAGTCCTTTAAATTTTAATTGTTTCCAATTCTATATTTAATAGACTAGGAAGGCCAAACAAAATACACCAGATCAAATTTAGTCTTCTGGCCATCAGGTTTTTTCTCTCATATCAGTTCTGATTGTCATGAGATCTTCCCTCCTCCCTCTCCATCCTTCTCTTTCTCTTCCTTCCTTCCTTCCATTCACTTAACAGACACTAACTGAGCACCTATTATGTGATGGTGTAGAGGATAACTAGGATTATACCAGGATTATAAGTAGGAGAACACAGAATTCTTGATGATTCTGAAATGATGAGTTTATCCTTCACTGAGGCTCAAACTGACTCTTTTCTGATTCTTAGTAATGTGTTTTGAATTAATTAATCAACTGATTGGTAGATCTGTTTCCTTTCCCTTAGCAACTTTTCTTATGAAAATGTCAACATATACCTGGGTATCTCATTCTCCAGTTGACCTTGAACAACTCGTAGCAACTCAGGGATGGTGCTTTGAAAATTGAAAGTACTAAATTTAATGGCTTAGAGACATTTTATTCAACAATTCCATCTCTTTTTTTATTTTTATTTTCTTGTGGTCAGCAGCTCCCTTTGTTTGAACCAGACACTTGAGTCAGATGATACTCCCAATAGAGCAATACAGCTTGTGAGCAGAAGAGGCAAAAAGGGGGAACCAACTGGGATCGGTTTCTACTATTTCCCATGTGTGTTCACAATTTTTTTTTTTGAGTTTGCCTTGTGTATGAATTTAGAGAAAGCTAACGGAACTCCAAGTACTAATGTGAAGAGACCCTATACGGTGCACACACTGGACGTGTCATGCCCAGCTTTGACTAAGATGGGAAGGAATGATTAAACTTTTAAGAAGGATGAAGTTATTCAGCAGGAAGCACACTTCCAGGTCAGGTATGAGGCACCTGACTTCTGAGTAAAGCAACTTCTGTCAAGTGATCTATAAAAATATAGAAGACTAAGGTTTGGAAAGAGGATAAACGAGGAGACTTTTTAAAAAGTCTCTTCTACTGGGACAAGCTGCTTAAGACAGAAACAAAACACCTTCCAGTTTAACCTGTTTCTAACTAAAACTCATGCCAGGCTGAACCTTAAGGAAAGCTAAGTTTAAACCCCTTGCAGATTATTTCCCGCATCCTCCCTGCAGGGGGAAAGAAAACATGATACAGTTTTTAGTGAACATTAAAGAGGCATAATTTCAATCTTTAAAATGGCCTGACACATCCCACTATTCATTTTGCTGATTAGTGATATGCTATAGAGAATCATGAGTCGAGGGTTTAGTTACATGTATAATGTGGGTCAAATGACTCATGAACATGCCAAGCAGGCCGTGTTTCTTGGATGTTTGTCCACTTTCGGGTCTTACGTTCAGTAATCCTGCAATGGAACCGCAGTGGGGCATGCTGTGAGGTGTTTGGCACTCCTTCCCTGTAACCTAGCCTGTATCCCTCTGCCAGCCTCAGATGATCAGTCTGTTTGTGCCAGCGCTTTTTGGAAGGTGACGGTTGGATGAGGCTGCTGCCAGTGTCTTGCTGCTGTGTGTTGCTGCTGGTGTGTTTCAAATGCTGCTGAAGACATGGGTTCTGAGCAGTTTTCCTTGTACTGGATCTAAGAGGAAACTGCCTTCTGGGCATCTCTCCCCTGCAACAATGGTTATTTTTCTCATTTTTTTCTTTCTTCTCATATTTGTAGTAAAGGCTCCACAACATGAAAAGCAGAAGCATACCAGGGATGAGAAAGTAGGGAGCATAGATAGATATGAGGATTAGTCATACACGGAAAGTCTTCGGTCCTGGTCCTTTGAAACCACTGGCTTTGGAGAAAGCCTCAGATAGAAATATCGAGAGAACGGGAATTAGAATTGTCACGGTGTGAACCGAGTAGAAGATTGCAGGGGTGCCGGTCCACTTACAGCCTCCTTTGACAAAGGCACATGCGACACTGGGAAAGCACGGCAGCTGGAACACAGCTTGCAAAAAGGGCTTAAACCACGTTGGTGGCACCTGTAGCAGAGGGTCTTTGAAGTCCTTGGGGTGTCACGTGAACAGGTTTCTGAACTCAATGGGGTAGAGTTTGCACGGCAGCACCACCTGCAGGTCCAGAAGCAGGGTGATGGGGACATGGGGGCGGAGGTACAGGCCCAGCAGCCACACCAGGCGCACAGAGGCCCCATCATCCATTGGGTCTGCAGGGCAGGAGGGCTTCGCTCGCTGGGACTGCAGACGTGGGACTAGGCTCCTCCACCTCTTTTTACTTTTTCCTCAATTTTCATTTTTTAACTTATGCCCTTTTTCACTTTATTACAATTAAATGATTTAAAGATTTAAGACACTACATATTTTGAAAGCACTTTAAAGAGTACAAACCAAATCTGGTAGAATGAGAATTCTGTCTTTACAATCAGTGTCATTTGCAGATCCTGCTGTCCTGATTTGTGTGTGTTGGGAGCTGTTCTAAGAAACTCACACCTAATAACTCATTTAATTCCTGCAACAATCGTGGGAGATGATCTTCATTTTGTAGGGGAGGGAACTGAGTCACAGATAGGTTAAGGGAGCTGGTCTGATCATTATCACACTGCTGGTTAAGTGTTGAAGCCAGAATTTGAAGCCTAGCTGTCAGGGGCAATGCTCTTGCTGTCACCGTTATGCCATGATGAGAGACCAACAGAATGAATAGGTGCCGTTAAAGCTGAGGTGAGAGGGCAGGAATGGAAGAACACAAATGCTGCACTTCACCCTTTCCAACGAGTCTTTGTAGAGTTTAATCCTTGCTCTTTCTTCAGGCTCTAACACACACACACACACACACACACACACACACAGACACAGACACACACACACACACACTATTTCCATGTAGTCAGACATCAGTCCTCTAACAGTTTGCGTTCTGGATGATTCAGAGCCACAGCGCTGGGTCTGGTAGTAAAGGGATCACATTTTTCCTTTCTGGCAGTGTGTATTAACACTGAATCTACCCCCTCACCCTGCGATGGTGACAATTAGGTTAAGTGGTTTTTGCCTTCCATACTCTCTTCTAAGTAACCCAATTTATACACAATTTTATCTTTTAAATCTAACACAATCATCATCAGCAATTGTTTAGCTCAAATCCAGACTACTCTTGTATATTCGTAGATTTTTTTTAACAATTACATTTCTCTACTTGCAAGTTTCATTTTCAGAAAATAAAAATATAAACTTGAAATGTGGTTAAGAGTTAGAAAACTCCCACTGAACTGCGTATACATTCTATTACTATAATAGAAACAAGACTTATTTGTGAATCAAGGCTTATTCTCAGGCGATTCAGGAAAGCATTTTCTTCAAAAAAAAAAAAAAGCCTGTTTCCATACAGTAAAGTGGACTCATTGCATTAGTCATCTACAGTGTTAAGAAACTAGTAATTGTTTTTTATGCTTTTCCAGCCTCTTAATTTGGTAAACCTATAATTGAAAAGTGAAATTTCGTAATAAAATAATATAACTCAGTTCATGTTGCTATGGGAAAGTAAAAGGTTTCCTCCTACTTTAGTTTATTAATTTTCAAATAATGCTTAAGGGCTTGTTATGATAGTTCTTTACAAGGTAGTAAATATATATTTATCCAGACTGTCTGGGTTGAAAACTAATTAATATTAGAAACTGAAGCACTTAGGCTTGTTATTTCTGGAAATCAAATGACTCCAAATACAATTTTCATGTTAAATCCAATGTGCACTGATCCAGGGATATCCTCTCACTACAAACCATAATCTAAAACATCCCTTTTCCTTATTATTTTTGGTAAGTAAGCCAATGGGAACTTCAAAATGTGGCATCGAAGAGGGAAGTTGGGAAGAGAGGTAGGAAAGCAGCGTCTGAAAGAAAAAAAGAAAGTAAAAATGAAGCTATTGAAATAATTAAAAGTTTCTTTGAAGGTAGATTTGCAGAGAGGGAGGACAGAAAGCTACATTATCTGAAGGAAAGTATGAGACACTACAGAAACCAGGAAATATGTCCAAGACTAAGTGAATAGGATTTCCTATAATTCTGATTACTACAGCTTGCTTAAGTCTTTTTAACAGAGCTACACAGTTTTAAATCTGTGTTAACATACAGTAGTAAGGATAGGAAAGGGGAGTTTTGCTATTCAAAAGGAAAATGAACATATAAGAACACAAGGAATTTCACATTGTTAATTCGTACTTTTAAATGATCAAATTATATAAGATTTTAAAAATTATTTCTACACAAACTCTTTAAAAAGACAAATGAAAATTTCATTGCCATTAAATAACCCCAAGGTTTAGAAATAAAAATGTTTAAAAATATGGCAGATACAATACTGCAAATGTACAGTAAAATACTGTTAATGTTTATTAATTTTTATTCAATGAATTAGGGGACAATCATGATACATGTGGTAAGTGGAAGTGAGGAAATTATTGAAAACTTGTGTGTCTGTGGGTTTAAGTCAGGATATGGGGAGGTCAAATGGGGAAAATATTATTTTGAAAAATTAAAATCATTGATTTAATAACTGCAAAAGCTGGCTGTACTACTTTAGAAACATGAAATAAACTAGCAATTGATTATTGTGTAATATCAAATACAAATACACTCGCATGTGCACTGACTTCCTGTCTGTAGACACAAAGGGTTCCAACAGCCAACAGCAATCCTATGAAATATTCTTTAAAAATTGACATAAGATTACAATTTATGCAATGGATATATCCTTCAAAAGTTATGGGAAAGCATAATCTTTACATTAAAATTTTAGTCGTGATAGGAGAGAAAACATTTTAAAAGAAATTTCCTGTTCAATCCTTCTGTAAAATATTTATCTCATTTTAATATTTATTCTATATTATGTAAATGGGTTCACACTGAGACACACTTTTTGATAATGAATTCTTATTTGTCAAAAAGTACATTCCTTGAGGCTAACCCCAATTTGTTTTTGTTTATTTTTGTCCCACATTTGAAGCATTTTCTTTATTTTTGAATAATATTCAAGGATGGCAATTATTCATGAGCAGGAAAGAAAATAGAAGAATAAGAAATGTGGCTGAGGTGGATAAAAGTGGAATGAAATGTTTATTATCTTGGTCAACGTTTTGACACTGTTGACGTAAAGTGACGGAGGTGTGTGTGGGAAAGACTGATCCCCCTCATATATTAATATCTTTGCATTCCCAACGTCACCACAGCTTTCTATTAGAATTCTTAGGAAAGTGACATCACTACTTAAGAGATGAGAAATACAAATCTGTGACATCTCTTCATTTTCCCATTCAGTGGCAATAATAAAACCACAATAATGACAACAATAATACTTATTGAGCAGCTGCTGTGTGACTACTTAAAGTTGAACATATACCTCCCTTCTCTGTCCCTTGTCTGAAATCTTGATTCAGTTTTCTCCGTACGACTACTAGTATTTTGTACACTATATGTGTTACACATGCGTTGTCTTTCTCTCCCAAATAGAATGTAAGTGCCAAAAGTACCCCTAATGAGACACTGAAATGAACAGCCTGAAAACTACCCTTTCTATTTACAGTTGACCCTTGAACAATGTGGGTTTGAACTGTGTGAGTCCACTTACACACAGACTTTTTAAAATAAATACTCTAAATGCTCTTTTTTCTTCCCTATGATTTTCTTAATAAACATTTTCTTTTATCTAGTTTATCATAAGAATATGGTACAGTAGATAGCATAATAACATTAAAACATTTTTTAATGAACTGCTTATATGTATGTTATTGGTAAGGCTTCTTGTCAACAGTAGGCTATTAGTAAAGTTTTTGTGAAGCCAAAAGTAACACAAATTTTTGACTGCACGGGGGTCGGCACCCCTAATCCTGCATCATTCACGGATCAACTGTACTTCTTTTAATGTAAAAGCATTATTTTCCTGCAACATTTTAGTAGTAATATTTTGTTTCCTATAGACATGGCAAAAAGGCTAACGTGAAGGCCCTAAAGTAGGAGTAAGTGTGGAATGTAAGAGTAACAGAAAGAAAGGGAGTCATTCTGGTTGGATTTTAGAGAAGGAGATGTTAGAAGAGGTAGGAAGAGCCCAGACTACCTTTGATGCTACGGTAGGATGGAAAGGCTACATGTAATGAGAAGGCACCAGGGGTTTTAAGCGTGGGAGAGACTGTTGCAGGTTAAAAAGATCTTTCAGCTACATTGAGAATGCTAGACTTTGGCCAGGGTGTAGCTGCAAAATAAAATCCTGAAGGCAAGTTAGGAAAGCATTGCAGTAAACCAGACAGGAAATGGTGGTGGTGATAGCAGAAATAGCAAAGTAGACATATTGGAGATACGTATAATGATGCTAGAACCAAGATAATTTCCTAACTGATTTCACTAAAAATAAGCTCTGTGAGGGCAAAAATTTTCCTTCTCTTGTTCATTGTGAACCCCTGGTTCACAAAGGGGCCTGACACATAAGAGATGTTCTACTTGTAAATCAAATGAATGAATAAATGAATAAAGGACGGGAAAAAAAAAGGATAAATACATTTTTATTTAGAGCTGGGAATTAAATACTATTTTCCAATTCACAAAACCAGAAAGGTGGAAAGTTGTCAGTTGTTCTTTTTTAGTAAGAACTATCCAATATTCTTAGATTGTGTTGTTTTTACTAATGTTCAGCGTCCTTTGACCACCAATGAAATGGTGGAACAGAATATATCATTTTTGTGTTTTGTTTTGTTTGTAATGGGTTTAGTTGACAAAATTAAAAGATGGCAACCTGATGTTTGTTAGTCCACAGAGAGTGTGTGTGTGTGTGTGTGCGCGCGCGCACGCATGCGTGTGTGCATAACTAGTACCACCTGTATTTAAATTAACTCTGTTCTATTCTTTCTAATTAGGGGTGGGTTAAGCACATGCCTTCTCAAGCACTGAAAAAATTAATCCCTCATTTTATGAGGAAAACAATGCAACTATAATATTCTTATTGTCAAAAGATCCTTTGCAATAAAAGTATATTTTGTTATTTATCTTTTAAGTAGTATTGATTTTAGAATCCCAAAAGTTTTTGTAGCCTTTATAATTTATCCTAAATTTGGCTAAGTTTAATTACTTCCAGTAATAAATTTCCTAACTGTGAGACTGTTTTTTAAGTCACTGCTGTAGTCACAGCAGTGACCTCAATAATCAGAATATCTCTCTTGTGGATATTTCTAAATAAAGCTGATGAAATTTTCCAGTCTAATTTATATAAAAGGAACTGATCTAGGCCAAATAATATTCTTCTGTGTTTGTATTAGGAGAAAATATGGAAACCTTCTTAACATTCAAGTACAGCGCTTACTCTATGGATTATGACATTCGATTTAGATTGTATTGGAAATTCACACCATATTTTCTGTAGCTATTGGCTTATAAAATAAGGTCAGATAATATGAAATGGAATTTTTTACATAATCAAGTAGGTGAACCACTGTTACATGTCTTTACAGATTATCTTTTTAGGATAAATTATATTTAAAAGTTATGTAACATTATTTTAAATCTTTATAGGGATATAATTAGTGTTATAGAGACAGCTAAAATGGAACTTTTGCAACTCACGTCACAGCACAGACACTTGTCTTATCAAGGATAAACTTGGGCTATCCCAATTTCTAACAGAAATGGGCACACATATTGTACGGTAAAGCATGTCAGTATTACCTGTTTCATTCAGGTTTGTTTCCTTCAGCTAAGTAGACTCACTTTATCCAGGACATTGACATTCATTTACATTGCAGATATAAACTTCAGTTGCCTATGCTGCTGACTGCTGCTATTTGTAAATATCTAAAAACATCCTGTCGGTTTGCAAATAGCAGGTTAAGAAGGGAAACTGAAAGTATGGATATATTAGTATGATGAATTCTTTCAAATGTAACTCAGGTGCAAAAAATATAGCAATAAAAATATAGCAATATGGTAGCATGTCCTCTTTCTTAATCAAAATGTATTGCTTCTGACATGTAAAGTATAACATTCATGGAAGGTTAAGCATAGTATATTAAAAGTTTTCAAAAATCTAAATTATATAATGCAAAACTTAGCCTCCTTTAAGTTGTCAAGTCAGTTAGTAATTGCTCCTTTAATAACTTAATCATTAAAATTATATTTTTATGCTTTTAGTTTTTAAATAAGAACTATCACCCTATCCTATCACCCATGTTCTTAAGAAGTAATCATTCAATAAAACTGAAATTAAAAAAAAAAAGACGACAAACACTCCTGGAGCAGTAATGGAGCACTGCTTAGGGTCACATCACTGGACTAGACTACCTGTGTTTGAGTCTTCACTTGGCTATTTATTCAATATTTGTTTTTGAGTTTGAGCAAGTTACTAAGCATTTTTTGCCCATGTCTTCTCATCTGTAGAATGGGGATAATAATAATACTTACGTCAGTGTTGTAAAGCCTCCATGAGTTAATATTCGCAAACTTCTTACTAAGTGCCCAATAAATTCTAAAAATGTGTGTTGTCTAATAAATATGCATATATATGGACATTCTTGTACCAAAATTATATTATATCATACAAAATAATAGTAAGTTGGCTTCCTTTTATCAAGAAGGGAGTTCTGAAATAATAATAAGCTGCTGAAACAGGTAATCCTATAAAAAGAGTTACAAATAAAGCAAAACAAAACAAAAATTAGGCTATGATTCATATTCTCTTTAGTCTCTACCCTACCATGAAAATTAGCATCAGGGACTTTACTGAAGTACTTTAGTTATCATTATGTCAAAAAACAGATACAACATATGCAATACTGTTTTTCTGTGTTACTATGAAAACCATGATTTGAGTTGAGGTGTAACTGAAACATATTTTACTCTTGGTATAAAATATTACTGACAGTTATCAAGAAATTAAAGAACTGCTAAATAATTAGTTTCATATTATCCTACAAAACCCTAAAAATCTTCCTGAAAATAAGTCTTTTTGAATAGCAGGCCAGTCCCTAACAATTGTGAACCTGTGCAGAAGTATAATTGGAGTCTCATATAACAGACGTTTAAACAGTTAATGGCTGTAAAGCAAGTTGACAAACTATTAAGTAAAATATGTCTTCCTACCTTGACAAACATTCTTCGTAACAACCTGGATGTCCAGATACAAATTTAGTAGAATCCACAGAGCCCTTGGAGATCCATAGCTGACTTCCATCTCTGACACCTCTCCCCAACTGCCTCCCCCTTCTCTTCTCACCCTGGTCAGTTCCGTGAGTTGCCATGGCATGAATTTGGAAGTCCCACCCTCACGTCAATACTCAATTCTCATCTCCCTCAGATATTTGCTCTCTGGTAACCTTTCCGACCCAAACATGGCCAAGTCAATACTCAAAAGACAGACTCCAGGAATAGGTATTTGCCAGAGTAGGGATTTCTAGGCTGGTACCTGTACATGATCCCCACAGTCCACGGCTTTCTCACCATGTGTGGAGGAATACACGGGACTAGGGCAGAGCGTTCTCCTGCCTGAAGGTACTGATGAACGGGACTGCAAATCCAAGAAGATTATTCTCGTAAACCACACATGAAATCAGTCTCACTATAGTCACACCTGGCATGTAGTAGGCAATTTAAGGACATGATAAATATTTTTCTGCTAGAATACACTGTTTAGACTGCGTGACCTACAGCTCCTGGGTTATTTAGAGCTCTATAGTTTGTTAGGAGAAACATGGGTCTGGCCCATTTTCCCTGTTCCCATGAGTTTCTCCGTTTCTCCTAAAAGAGTGACCTCACTGATATACAAGCTCAATGTGGTCACTGATTCAGTTAGTCAACTGTTCAATAAATATTTACAAAACATCTATTATGTGTCAGGAACAATGCCAGCATTAGGATGCAGTGTTCCAAAAAAAAGGCACTATTCTGCCTTCCCCAAACTTAAAATCTAGGGGGGGGAAATCACACAAATAAAGGTAATAATAATGCTGTGTGATAAGTGATATGCAATGAGTTCCAAAAGCATGCAGACTACTGCCTTGAAAAACAGGCAGAGTTGTTATGGAAAGTGACTTTTGAGCCTATGAAAGTGACATATAAAGGAGAGGTAGTGATTAGGCAACCAAAGAGTTGGGGGTGTATAGAAAAATCAGAGTGAAAGGAAACATGCAAGTTCAAGGAACTGAATATATATTTACAGAGAGAGAGAGAAAGATATCTCAATATCATTATGGTTGGTGGAATTTGAAAAGAGAAATAGTAACTGATGATCATTGATGTGGTCTGCAGGAGTCAGATAATGCAGGGCCTAGAAAATCATGTCAAGGATTTGACTTGATTCTAATAGGAAAGTGGCGGGCGGTCCACTGAAGGGCTTTATGCAGGATAGACACGATCAGCTTTTTGTCTTATGAAAGTCACAATGACATCAAAACAAAGAATAGATTTGAAGTCCTCTGTCAATATAGATGCAGCCGATAATTTGGGCCTATTCCAAGGATATGGCAGGAGTATTAAGAGGGATCAAAGATTGAAGAAATTGGAAATAGAATGCTACTAGCTAGCAGGACTTGCTGGTTGTTTGAGTGTAGAAGGTGAGGGAAATGGAGAAATGGGGAATGAGTTCTGGATTTCTGTGTTAGGCATCTGGGTAGTTGGTAATGTCTACGAAGAAGAGTAAAAAGAAAAAGAGGTTTAGGTTGCAAACGGAAGAAGGTGACTGAGTTGACAGGTGCATTCTCAGACATCCTGAGTTGAAGAATAATGGTGGGGCATCTAAGTAGAGAGAGGTCTGTGATCAGTGGAGACTTAGCAAAGAGAGTCAAGCTGTTGGAATAGATATGTGTACTAACAACATGTAGAGAGTCAATAAAAGCAGGGTGAGGAGCACAGGAGCTCCAGAGGGAGTATGAGAGGTAAGAAGTAATATTGAAAGGCAGAACTCTGAGCATGAAGTGGCAGAGAAAGAAGAGATTGTGGAGAAAGGAGAGTGATAACAGAAAAGAGCATCAAGGATTGTGAAGGGAATACCCGAAGTGTTATATACAGCTAAGAAACTTTAGCAAACAAATTAGGGGTTAAAAAAAAAAAAAAAAAAAGCCTGTCAGAAACACACTCATATGCTCCAGTGTTTCCCACAGATTACATACACTTATAATCATAGCCACTCACAAACTGTATATCCACCCACACACATTCACAGACACCACACATAGTTCTGTAAACCCAGGGCATGGCAATACCACACATAGACATTCTCATTCATTAAATTCAACCCCAGGTCTCTGCTATCACATTAATTATTAACTTAAGGAAGTCTACTGATTTAAAATGAGAAAGCTTTGGTTTGTGGCTTAAACAAGAATACGGCTCACTTTTACATCTGTTAAATGGGCAGAGTAATACTAGCATAGAGACATTTTGAGATTTAATTGATGTTTACCAAGTGATTTGAAAGCCTAAGATGAAAGGTGCTATGTAGTGCTATTACTGTTGCTGGGAATGAGGTGGGGACCTACCTTAACATTTGAGCATTGCAATATTTTAAACCACAATGTAATCCAGGGTGATAAAATACAAGATATTATTAGATGACTTAGAAGTGGTAAGGCTATCACTAAAATGTCCTGCAAGTTATTTATGTTTCATTATCTTTTTTATGTCTGCTCAGTTTTAGCCCTTATTAGTCATGCAACTCTCTCATTCCCTGCTTTGTCTTAACATTCTAGAACAATTCAGTTGGAAGGGACCTTGGGGATTTTCCAATTCAACCTTGAAGTCAACAGATAAAGCAACTGAGTCCCAAGCTTATATTATTTATTCCCAAATCACCCAGTTGGAATTTAAAATCAAGTCACCTGACTTCTGTATTTCTTCACTAGAGAATATTTCACAAACAGGAAAATAATTCGGAAGTTAGGATACCACACCAGATAAGGGATGTAAGAAAATGTTACCAGTGATAATAAGATAAACAGATTAACAATAACTGTGAGAAAGATGAAGTAGCACTTCTTTTTTAAATTAAAACAAGGGACACTTTAAATTTAATACTGAAAACAGAATACCTATTACTGAAGAAAACTAATATACAATGGAGACACAAGAGGAGAATGAAAGTAATTAAAATTCATGAATTAAAATTGAGTTATTCAGCTTCATCTATTGTTAGTCTTAGTGAAAGGAACACATTTGTTTGCTTTTGGATATCAGAAGATGTGATATATTTTTTTCGACAAATATTTTTTGAGCACAACCTATGACCCAGGTACTCTGGTAAGTTCTGAGAAAAAAATGAAGAAAAAACAAAAGACAGCTAAGTCCTTTTCACTTAGTTTATGGTGAGAAGACAATAAACAAGTTGAAATAATAAAACCTAACTTGAGAATTTAATCAGTGCTATAATGGAAATAAACAGGGTTGCTCATCTGAGAAAAAGGTCTAAGAAAAAGGTCTAGGCCAGCAACCTGTAAGATGATAAGGAATGAGCCAGGTGAAGAAGAGGAGAAAGAGAGTGCCAAGCAGAGAGAATGATGTGACTAAAAGAAGCTTGGTTTTAAACAAACAGAGGAAAAGCCAGTGTGTGGCATGCAGTGAATAAGTGAGAGAATCATGTGAGGGTAAAGAAGGCAGGGATCACATTGCATTATGTTGTGAAAACGACTGTTAGGGAGTTTGGACTTTTAGTATTAGAAGGAACCATAGAAGTGTTTTCATTATGGCAATACATGGTTAAATATTTGTGTTAAAGATTGTTCTGATTATTTTATTGAAAATAGATAGAGCATGGAGCAAAGAACATTGTGGTGGTCCAGGTGGGAGCTGAAGGTCAACTTGGACTGAGTGACAGTGGAGATGGAGAGAAATGAGCAAGGTTACTGCTGACAAGGTAGATGTGACAGATAAAGGGAGAGAGGAGTAGGTATGACTTTGGGGAGTGGAACATAGTGCAAAATAGTGCCATTAATGGGTGTTGGGAAGACAAGAAGAGAAGCAGATTTTAATGGGGAAAGTGAATAATTCATTTTGGTGTTCTTTGCGTTTGAAATATTTATTGGACATCCAAGTGGAAACATCAAGGGGGCAGTTGGATATACAAATCTGGAGCTCATTGGAGAGGAGAGGGTGTTAAATATACACATTTGGGAGTTATACCCAGAAACTTTGGAAGATAAAGAAGAGGACTTAAGAATTGTACGTTGAGGATCAGTAACATGTAAAAGGCACAGAAAAAAAAAAAAAAAAGACTGAAAAAGAACAATCAGATGAGTAGGAGGAAAGCCAAGAGGTTGTGATGTTTTGGAATCAGATGCGTCAGGAAGGAGTAAATGGTCAAGTGTGCCCAACGCTGCTAGGAATTCAAATTAAATAAAGCCAAGAAATCTCTCATTGGTGACATTGAAGTCACTGGTGATCTTAATAAGAATAGTTTTGTGGTGGTGAGGATACAATTAGACTGAATGGATGAAGACGCCAAGGGAGATGAGAAAGTGGAAACTGAGTGTAGGCAAACATTTCAAGAAATGTTTCAATACAGGAGGACAGAGACATGGGAGAGCAGAAGGAAGTGATGTTGAATCCAGGATGGTGTGTGCATATATGTGTGTGTTTAAGATTCAAGAACTACATCAAATGTTTATACTGAAGGAAACGGCTTAATAAAGATAGATGCCTTAGATGAGGATAGGCAATGGTACTAAGTATAATCCTGAATATTTAATTTTTGCCTTTTGACAATTGCTCCTCCTAGATGGTGCAGACATCTGGGGAGGGTGACATCTCACAGAGGGTTTGTGGCGGTCTCTAGGTTACTGATTTTCCTGCAGCTCCCAATAATATTTATCTGAGAACAACAGAACATATGGAGAAAGTGGATATATTAGTTAGGCTTCATTGCCTGAAAAGGAAATTACTCTATGAAGCAGAAAGAGATTTCATAGCGAACCGGATGCTTATGAAACCACTGAGGGGGCTAGAGGCTGCCCGACTGTTGGCTTAGAAGTCAGACCACCGTTGCTACGACCCAGAGTCAGGAAACCACGGCTGTCATGCAACCATGTGTCAGTACAATATCTAGCCACTGCCAGGACTCATCTTTCAGGCACACTCACCCATGCTCACTGCTTCGGAAAAATGCCAGCTACCTCATCTCCCGGATCTCACACAACAGCTTCCAATTAGTAGAACCTCATCCACATCCAAAACCTTAGTAGTATGGGAGTTTGGTAAATGTCATTTTCATCTTCCAACCTATTCTCCAAAGAGAAGGACAGGAAAACAGAGGTGGAGAAAAGTTCAAGTATCTAGAACACTAAATCAATATAATAAGCATCATTTAAATAATACAACTTCCAAAAAATTGGAGATACTAAAGGTTTTCTGAAGACCTGGAAGTGTTGTCTCATCACTGAATGAGTACATTTATGATTTAAATGTTATATGTAACATAAAATTAAGAATGTTATTGACCACTCTGCTTTTTAAAATAACATGAGAAGTGTAAAAGTGCCTTTTGTTGAAAGGAAGCAATTTATGTATTACAGAGGGATACAGAGAAAACATAAAATCAGGTTCCTACTCATCTCTCCAGAAATAATCATTGTTAAATTCTCTTATATATCCTTCCCCACATGTACATATATACATAGCTTGGTTTTTTTATTGTTGTTGTTAAATAGGTCAATACTATATCTATTCTGAGATATTCTTGTTTTGAAGTTAATACAATACCCTGGAGATCTTTTCATGTTAATATATACAGATATACTACAAGCCGTTTAATATATTTAATCTCATATGTCATGACAGATATTTAGGTTTTTTTCTAATTTTCATTAATAGTTACAGTCACTTGGTAAGATAGATGGACAGATGTCAAGTGTTCTCTGAAGGACTAAAATTTTAGCTAAGAGAGACGAGACTTTGAGTGGTATATACTGGCTATAAAAGGCCAGTGAAGAGTGGCAGGAAAGACATTCTTCAGGTGGAAACAGAAGTGGAAAGGAGCTCAGCTCATTGGAAGAAGAGCAAGAAAGCCTGTGTCTTTTCACCAAGGAACAGGGAGCAAGAGAAGTGATTGAAATGATTGAGATGAAAGAGAAGTTTGAGTGCAGAGCCGGCGTGTGTAGTCATCTCTGATAAGCACAAGAGGTCACTTCTGTGTGGGAAACAGATTGAAAGTCAGCCAAAGGGAAAGTGAGAGGAAGGGTAGACAGACCACAAGTCCAGAGAGAGAGGTGGTAAATTGGGCCATCATGGTAGAAATAGAAAATAGAAGCGGAGAAGCTTGATATGTATTTTCGATGTGTGAAGTGTGGGGAAAATGTTCCAAGTTCCTGTGACTTACAGAAAAATAAATAAAATGAAAGTCCCAAGTCTCTAGAATGCAGTCAAGAAATTAACTCTAATACGAGTAGTATTAATAACGATACTAGAAACTCAGAAGTATGAGATTAAGTGTCCATCCAAAAAGAAGTTATTAAAATCAACCATAGTATGTCCGTTTAATGAAATACAGTAAAGCTATTGTAAAATAATCGTGATCCATGTGTATAAGAATTATTTATTCAATTCATTCATCCAACAAATATTTATTGAATTCGACCCCATAAGACACATTACTAAATGGAAAAGACTTAGAATAGGTTATATACCCCCCATATGCAATTTAAAACTCAGGATACATGGCCGTATATGTCAGTCTCTGCCTTCCATGGATTATTGTATTTAATCCAAAATCTGTACATGTCTAACTTGTTTGTCATAAGAGGTACATTTTCATATCTGTAGCTACAATGTAAGACCGGAAACAGAAATTCTTCTGTATCATTTTTGTTTTTTGTTTTTTAAATTTTATTGGGGAAGGGGAGCAGGACTATATTGGGAACAGTGTGTTGTTTTTTTCCCAGGACCCATCAGCTCCAAGTCAAGTTGTCCTTTAGATCTTTGTTGTGGAGGGCGCGGCGCAACTCCAAGTTCAGTCGCCGTTTTCAGTCAACCTTGTGTGAGCATGGACTCTAACCAAATGAGCCATCCGGCTTCCCGGGAGCTCATTTTTGATGCATCCTTACTGTCGTTAGCGTCTAATGCACAGTAAGAACTCAATAAATATCTGTTGAATAAATGAATAAATGAATGTGGCCTCTGAGAAAATTCTGCTACTTCATTCATTAATTTAAAAACTATATTCAGTACATGCTTTGTGTCAGATTTTGTTAGACTTTTAAAACTCAAATCTGTGTAATACACAGCCTTTTCATAGAGTAATTCAAGATCATTTGGAGATGCTCAATAGATAAATCTAGGTGCTCAGTAAATGAATCTAATATGCTATTTTATATGCCAAGAAAGTGATTTGGGTTAAAGATAATTTAAACAATTGTGTTAAATACAACTTAATCTATCAAAAATGTGTCAAGAGTTTTCTTAAATTCTTATAGGAAGGAGATTTGAGATCTTTCCTTATTATTTGTCTCACATGAATTATATAAAGAGATGTGAAAAACTCAGCCTAACTCAGTTATCAGAGTTAGATGGAAGGGAAATGAATCTCCCCAAGGAGACAGTAGAAGAAGAGGTGGTAACATGTTAAAACTGATAGAGATGGATGGTTGCCCAGCAGATTAGGGAGGGGATGGGCTAGCAGAATACAGCCTCTTTGATCCAGGCAGAGGCAGTGAACAGCTAAGGGGAACTGACTCAAGGAGATACTGGGAACCAGGTCATCAGGATCAGAGGAAATGTGGAAGAAACTCATTTTTCCTTGAAGTGTTTCTAATTCCTTCTGGTCTCTATTTCCACATATATGTTCTTTCCTTTTCTGAGTTTAAATCATCCTCTATTTCTCCCTCCTGCAATTCTTAATCTCTTCTCAAATATCTATAATAACATAAGTATGCTTACACTAATTTGAAAAAAATATATAGCTACATTCCTCTGGTAATTCTATTATTTAAATGAGTGAAATGTATTAATATTTATTTGTCCTTAACAAAATACTCTGTTTTTTTTTTATGTCTATGTACCTCTTAAATATATTTCCTTAAATATGTACTTCTATTTAGCTCTTGATTCAAAAGGAAAAATAAGTTTTTCACTCCTGAGATCTAAGAACCTTAAGGTAGGTGACATGGAGTCCACTGTGCCATAGCTTTCTTTTCAAATATAAATATTTTAGCTCTCAAGACTTTTCTTACTGGAGTATACCACATTTCACCAAAGAACGCGTTTTAAACTAACATCCCAGGTAAGCTTTCAGCAGAACCCAATTATTCTCTGCCCACCTCTTCTTGTTCTTCTTAACCTGCAACAACTTAATCCTTACCCTGAGTGATTATTCAGTAATTATTTTGTGGGAGGCTGAAAATATTGCCTGGGGCCCCTCCGCCTACAAGTCTGGCCCTGATGCTAACCTGAAGTGTGAGGTGAGGAAAGGGGGTGAACTGAATCTGCTCCTGGTGACTCAGGGGTTTATTTAGCTGAAGGTGTCAGATATGTGAAACTGTATTTACACGTAAGTGTTAGAAGAGACATTTCTGAATCAATTAGAAGTTTGTGAAATATGCACCATTTTTTTCAGCAAATTGCAGAAAATGAAAGGTGCCCCAGTAGTAATGAAGAATGACTTGGTTTTCTGAAGGATAGTTCTTAGACAAACACATATCAAAGCGTCACTTTGTGCCTTGAATGAGACAAAATTACCCCAAGTGTTATCAGCTTTCTTATTTTCCAACATTTTTACCTATCAGAAACATGGGTCCATGTAGTTTTTGATTTCTGTGTCATACAAAATGGGATGTATATAGAGGGTGCCAAAAAAAGGTATACGCATTTTAAGAAAGGAAAAAACTATTAAAATGTTAATACTCAATATATAGCAACAACAAAAGATAAATACAAGTCACATTTGACTTCTGTAATTACAAGAGGAGCTCAAAGTGGTTACCATCAGCGTCCAGACACTTCTGATTAAGGCGAACTACTGCTTGAGCAACGTTGACCAAAGTATCCAGTTGTATACAATTTTTTTTGGCACCCTGGGACTATGACATGAAAAATTATGCAGCAGTGTTCAAAAAGAGGAAATCCAGAAATTGATGGCATCAGGTAAAAAAAAAAAAAAAAATTACAGCTTTGTATACATAAATTGAAAGAATGTTCAATGAAGACAAAATGGCAGTTCTGGCTTCAAAAACCAGGTTATTTCTTAAATTCAACAACCATCTTAATGATTATTATAAGCAACCTAATTAGATAGCATCATTGGAGTTTAGAAAAAAAATATATAAATATCCCTTCAAAGGCATAAATATATTTTGGATCCACATTACTTGATGGAGGACATTCTCAAGCCACTGTTTGGTGGTGAGACTGTAGGAAACAACAGAAGAGTGTGAATAGAAGATAAACAAGAAAAGTAAGGAAGCTACAGAAAAGTGGATAAAAGATGAGACATTTCAATAGGGACAAAAATATTAAGACAATGGATAGTGTGATAAAATTTTATAATACAAGGTTCACATGCTTTAAGTAAAAGTGAATTAACTTAAATAACTAGGATACCAGTAAATGATTAAAAGACCAACAAATAGAAGTCATTTTTACTCTCCAATTCTACTACCTTTCTAGACTTGAATAAACAGATGCGTTGAAGCCAAATTTAATATTTTCTTCTTCAAAAGACTCTAATTTAACATTAGGAGATCCCAAACTCTATAACTAACATTCATAAATATTAGCATAACTAATTCTGTATTGATTTATAGGATTTGAGTATCTATGACATTGTCTACACATTTCTGGTACTATAAAGTTGTTTTTAACAATCTGAAATATTTAATCATTAGTCATTTTTACAACTGTTGTTTGTTGCTGTACAATCGAAACTAATATAATATTGAATGTTAAGTGTAATGGAAAAATAAAATAAAAATTAAACTGTTATTTGTACTAAAACGTGTTTATGTTAAAAGACTAACTGCAAAATTTAAAATCAGAACTTTTTTACAGTAAAGCTAGATCTGGCATCTAGTTAGTCTTTTTTTTTTCCTCTTTTTTAAAATTGAAGTATAATTGACTTACAATATTATATTAGTTTCAGATGTACAACACAGTGATTCAATATTTATATTCATTACAAAGTGATCACCACAATAGGTCTAGTTACCTTCTGTCACCATACAAAGTTATTACAGTATTATTAACTATATTCTCTATGCTGTTCATTACATCCCTGTGACTTATTTATTTTATAACTTGAAGTTTATACTCTTTAATCCCCCTCACCTATTTCACCCATCCCCCCATTGGTACTATAAATTTTTGTCTGGTATGTAATTGCCTGACTTCCAAAATTTCCCTCGTACTTAATTACATGTATGTGTGAGTTTTTGTGTTGCATAATTGAATATAGTGAACAATGCCATATTTGCAGTGGACATTTATTCACAATGAATATCCATAATCAAAGTGAAAAATTACCTAATTCCCAAAAATTGGAAACAAAAATCACCTAGAAAACGCATAAAATTAAACGGGAACTAGAATGACAAAACAAAGCATAAAGCATTTCAGAAGCCCAGGTTGTTTGTTTGATTTTTGATGTAAATTTGTCTGTGTTTAAACTTTTCAGCACCATTTATATAAAAGGAATCAGTGCAGATATTTTCAATTTTGATTTTCAATATACCAATTTAAAATAAATTGAATCAGCTAGAGAGTTAATCTTTTCTATGTAAAACACCACAAGAAAATTGAACAAATACTTGTGTAAAAAGTGGAAACAGTGATGTGGTACGATTATGAAAACTTAAAGAGTCACGGCAAGTGTGAATTGATTATAGACTTTAACTTATTTGTTGTGACATTTAGGGAACAAAGATTTAGAAATGAATGTCAGGGAAATGTTCACATGCTATCCTATTCCTGTGGCCCTATTTTTGTTAGTTTCATTGGGGATTTGCGTATATTCTTAAAATTATTTTACAGCTCATTGACACTCTTAAGACAACTCCTTGGGAACTCAGAATGAATATAAAGTAATGAAAGAAGAATGCACAGGATGAGTATTTTGTTCACTGAAATCTCACCGTCAGAATTGCCTCAGTCTTTCTTAACAGCCTGGGGCTAGTCACAACCTCAATGTGTCAGTTTCCTCACCAGGGAAATGGAGATAATAATATTTATCTATCTGGTAGAAGTGTTAGGAGAGCTAATTAATGTTTAGAAAGGGCTTTGAGATCCTTGGATGAAAGGTACTCTGTAAGTACAAAGTGTTATTATGATTATTTTAATGGTTATGACTGCTGAGATATTAAATGTATAATGTTATACTGCCTTTTCTGGTCTGGGTGGCACTATGGATTATATATCAAATGGATTAAAATAAATAAGTTTAATAATTTTTAAAATTTTTGTTTACATGAGTGGGCAGGATGGGTATCTTTTTCTGTATTTATATTCCTCGACATTTAAATTTAGTTTTGCTTTTTAAATTCTAATGGTAAAATCCTATTTAATAGATAAAAGGTAGTAAATATGCCTTTATCTTAGAGAGACATGAAGACATTAAATGCTGAAGTCTACATACTACTAGAATAGCGTGAGTGTACTGTGAGCCAGCACTCCTGGAAGAAATAAAGTTTCTTGTTGCTTGGGGGACAACCCTGAGGTAGGAGGTTTGAAGGATTTGTATTCTCAGTAAGCCTTCCCTACCTTACCCAGCTTTTAACCAAGACTCTGCTTGACACAATGAAGAGAAAATAAGACAGATTTAATGGAGCAGCATGTTGGGAGGTTGCAGGTTATGAGATTGAAACTGAAAGTAAGAATTTCAAAGGAAAATATTTAACTAGAGTAGAGATAAAGTGGTATGGACTCAAATGAGTCCAAAACTTACCTCTATGTTCATTTAGATTTTCAGAAGTCCAGTAATGAGGAATGGAGGGAATATAAAGAAATACAAACCGGTGTGAACATAAAATTTGTCAAATAATTGAATGAAGTATTCTAATTTTAAATCATTTGGGTTTCTTGAACCATGTATTTATCATAACTGTTCCTTTCTCATAAATCCATATTATATAAGTATATACAAAAGGATGAGGAATACATATATGTATGAAAAATATTTATAAATCAGAATCTGATTTTACTTTTGTGCATTGAGTCTGATTAAAAGTAGAAAGCTGTTTCCTCTAATGTAAACACATCTCATTTGTGCATTACAAACCAAATGTAAAAACAGTATTTTTTGAAATAACAAGAATAATAATATTGAATCTCAGTTCACTGACATATTTGAGCTAGTGAGAAATAATCACACCTGGCAAGAAAGTTAAAAAGTTTATTCTAAACATGGAAAACTGAGATCCTCTGTCACAGATAGCGTGCCTATAATAAAAGAAATCAATAGGAGATCTCAAAAGTTTATTTAAAACATAAAGAGAAAGTAAGTTTAATTTCCGTTGCATCAGGAGAATTTGTGCTGTGAACTTTACAAGTGAGGTTCATTCATTATATTATATTTTGCGAAAGTGATCAAGATTATAGATTTTCTTCATGTTTCTGCTCTTAAACATTACCAGTTTTCAGGATATTTTGAAGAAGTTAAAGCAGAAAATGGAAATCTAGTTTGCTTTATGCAAGCAGATGCCTAGCTCATGGACACTCTTTGAAGAGATACACTTGGCTGGTTTTCTTTAGATTTTTTTTACATAAAAGCTAACAATTTTCTTATAAAAAAATGGAAACATTTAGGCTGTACAGATGGAATGAGAAGCAAGAGCTCCTGTTCAATTTAAGAGACAAATTCCAGTGGTGCCGCTGTGTAAAGGTGGAATGTGCTGCCTCAAAAAGCAGTGCAATCTCCATCCCAGGAGAATTCCCAAACTAGGTTTGAGAGTTACGTGGTGGTGCTTTAATCTAGAATTCACACTTAAAATGGGTAAATAGATGGTTGTCCCCAGGTTGAAGATAGTATTTCCCTCTATCCGGAGATTCACTGATGCCAAAATACCTCAATATATTTTAAAATCTAGACATTGATGTCTAGCATTTTTTTAATTAAGTTACTTTGAAGTTATGTCAATTGGACAGTGACATTAATTATTGTACATTAAACAGTAAAACAGAGAGAGAGAGGGGGGAGAGAGAGAGAGAGAGAGAGAGAGAGAGAGAGAGAGAGAGAGAGAGAGAGAGAGAGAGAGAAAGGGTGAGAGAAGGAATCATATCCTCACTCAGGCACATGGTGCTTCTTCAGGCCCTCCTGAACCCCACCCGGCTGCTATTCATCCTTCTGGCCACCCCACATAGAGTCTCACTGTTGCGGGCAAAAAAAATGGATGCATTTATAATTGAAATTATGCTTCAAATTTTATGCTACTAAGGTTACTGTAGTAAAGTATGCATACCATAAAATTTACTATTTAAACATATTTCAGTGTACATTTCAGTGGCACTAAGTACAATGTTGTACAAAAATTTCCACTATCCATCTCCAGAACTTTTTCATCTTCCCAAACAGAAACTCCATCCCCATTAAACAGTAACTCCCAGTCTCCCTTCCCCCAGTCCCTGGTAACTTTCACTCTTTTCTCTTTCTATGAATTTGCCTGTTCTAGGTAACTCATATAATTGGAATCATATTTGTCCTTTCCGCAACTTTTTTCATGCAGCGATTTTTTATTATTTTTTATTTTTTTAACTAAGAGGACGGCCTGAATATTTCTGGCCATGTGGATAAAGTCTGGGCCCAGCTTAGATTCACACTGTCTCTTAAAGTTCCTTGTCATCCACAAAATTGCTTACAAACACCTTCAGTATGAAATTTAAAAAAAAATAAAAAAGAATTGTGCCATAACTGACTTCTAAATGTACTATTAGTGAAATGACCAGAATATGTTAATGACTGATACTAGGGTTTTGTTTTGTTTTGTTTTTTTGGGGGGTTTGTTGTTGTTGTTGTTGTTGTTGTTTCTGTTTTTCTTTTGATACTAGGTTTTTAATGGTAAACTCCTATGAGGGTATATTTGCCTAAACCCCTTTGAATCTGTTGTGTTGCTTTTTTAATGCATATGTTTGGAAAGTTAATAAGCTACCTTTAATCATTATCCATTTTTTATCAAAAAATCATAAAGTCTATTTACAAAAGGATTTCTTATCATTTGATCAACTTTCGCAAAACATGGACACTCTTGCTCTAATTCTTATCTTTAGTCATGGTCACATTTTTCTCATGATTTATATACCCTTTGCTGGTTTGATTCCATTATTTTTTCTTTAAGGTTGCTGGAAGTTGGGACTTTTTGTAATGTTGTGAGGACCGTGAAAGCAAAATCAAGTGGAACAAACAACAGAGTGGGTTGTTTAGCCCTAGTAATTGGATGACCAGAGATAGGGTAGGCTCCATGGTTGCCAGATTACATGGTGATGTGTCTTTCTTTCTGCTCTGCTTTCTGGGATATCTGCTTCATCTCAAGACTCTTTCCCAACCTGACTGCAGAATGTCTGCCAGAAGCAATCAGGACCACACTCCCCCACTGTCACCTACAGAGAAAGTGAGAGCCTGTACTTCTGTCTCAGCATTCCAAATAGGAATGCCAAGATTCATTGTACCCCTAACGCTCATGCCCACCACCCATGGACACCTGACAGTGACCAGGGAGCTAAGAGAATGTGATTAATGACTTCAGGCTACTGAGGGCTTGTTGCTGGTTGGCCATCAGTGCTTTCCAAAGAACCTGGACTACTATACTGAGGTAACTCTGGGAAGTAGGAGGAGGGGCAGGAAGGAATGCATGCATGTCCACCATGAATGACTCATTTTTTCATCCCATGAACAAAATGCAGAAATATTTTTAAATTACAGAAAATAGCATTGCAAAGTATGAGACAATCATGGTCTCAGGTGGAATGTTTCAAGTAGATATTTATCACTTTACTATGCAGAAAGCTTGATGCTCCACCTTTTAATTGCCTAATTTAGAAATCTTGGAAAATAGGGTTAATGTTTGGATGAAGGATGGTTTACAGAACACACAAAAAAGATGACTCTCATCTATTTTCTTGTCATAGGATTAGAAAATAAGATGTTTAAGAAAGCAGAATTTATATCTACAAAGAAATATCACATCTATTCAATCAGGAGTTTTAATCTTCATGTCTAGCATAGGAACACTATCTTCTAACAAAGTAGAATAAGGAAAAATAACATGCAAAACCAAGAAAGTTACTTTGGTTCAATCGAGATAGAAAATAATGAATAACTTCCCCTTTTTATTCCCCTTCCAGCAATTATATCACTGTTCGCTTATTTTTGCAATTAAAATAGGAAGGGCACTAATATAAAAGTCAGGATACATGTGAATACTTGGATTTTCATTTCAAATTTTGAGTATATTCCCTTGGAAAAGTGACTTAAGATAGAATTTTCTTTCCCAATTTCAAGGAACTAAGCCGTAAGCCTGATTTATTGAAATTTATTAATTTCAATAAATGTTAAAACTGTAGATGCTACATACAGATATCTACCTCTAGCTTCTGTCTCTGGCAGTACAGAGGACAAAGTACCCAGGCTAACCCTTTGAAAACAACTACAAATTCTAGATAAAACAACTTAAAAAAAAGAAAATCTTAAACACATTCAATAGCTAATGTAAAAACAAGATTCTCTGAAACCAATAACTAAATGAAAAGGGGGAGTTCAAGGTAAAAGCAGTGCACTCACACTGTGTTAGCCTGGGGGAACTTAAATATCGCAATAAACTTTAGCTTCAAATTTCAGTACCTTGTTTTCTTCTTCCTCACTCCCATCCCTTTGCTTCTTATGGAAAATGGCCAAAGCTAGAAAAAAGTAGGTAATCAAGAAAGTGGTGGTGTGTTTGGGGTTCAAAGAAATGTCAGAGACTGGTGGAGGTGAAAATCAAAAATGCAGTGAGATTTAGAAAGTGATGATGGGGCTGGGGCCAGCCAAGCAGTCAACCAAGGAGGCAGTAAGTAGCAGGACCATAGTCTGAGTAGACAGCAGAAAGGGCATGGCCAAGGAGGTAGCCAGCATGTTTGGGATGTTGGTTATATACAAGAAGATTGGACAACTAAGTAAATTGCATTGAGGGTAATGGAAGTCAAATTTCTCACTATCAGAAACATAGACAATGGGGGAAGTAAGCTAGCATGAGCACAATGGTATTATTGGATTGGAATTGTAACTAGTACATAAACTCACAGGATAACTAGATGATAGACAGACAGATAGATAGATAGATAGATAGATAGATAGATAGATAGATAGATAGATACATGTAGATAGATAGATATAGATGGAAATAGATATAAGAACATCAATCTGTGACACACACATTTTTTCTATTTATTCATTTATTTATAAATATGGTATATTTATATTTATCCATATATTTCCTACCATGTTTATTGAGAGGACCTAAAACAATGGGACATACAGACATACATATCAATGAGAACACTGAGCATCCAGATCTTGGTTTCTATACATATAGTCTTCGACAAAGAATCAGGCTCCTTGTAGAAATGATTAATTCCAAGACTAGGACATGAGAAGCATAAGACGGACCTGAATCTTGTGTCAAAAATGAAGGAACTCTCAAAGACTAATAGCAGCATATGAAAATGACAGGCAACAGCTGAAATAGGCTCAACTGACCAAATCTATGCCAATTTCAACATGAAAATAAAGAATAATAAATGGATTACGGATGATTTAAATAGATAAAGTAATAAATAATTTAGGAAGAAAACAGCACCTTATTACAATGGAATGACAGCTTGTAAATGTAGAACAAGTGATGGAAATAGAGGAGCACTTTTTGGCAGCCATCACAGTTCTGGTTGATTCGGGTAAGTCCTGGATTTAAAAAGTAGTACAACTAAAGCAACAGAATAAGATGATAGGTATAAATATAAAAATATCAGTGATTACAATACATGTAAATAGACAAAATGACCCATTTAAAAGACAGAGTATCCAACCAACTGTAAAATAAATGCAGCTCTTCCAAGTGGACTCAAGACCTAAACAGAAGACCTAGAACTACAAAATTCCCAGAGGAAAATCTTCAGGACATTGGATTTGGCAATGAATTCTTAGATGTGACACCAAAACCACAAACAACAAAAACAAAGTAAGACAAATTGGACTACATCAAACTTAAAAACTTTTCTGCAGCAGAATAAAACAATCAACAGAGTGAGAAGACAATCTGCAGAATGACAGAAAGTATTTGCAAACCATGTATGTTAATATCCAGAATATATAAAGAACTCCTACAAATCAACAACAAGAAAAAAAATAACTTGATTAAATATGGGCAACATACTTGAATATACATTTATCCAAACAAGATATAGAGAGGGCCAACAAGCATATTAAAAGATGTTCGGTATCACTAATTATCAGGGAAATGCAAATCAAAACCCCATTGGAAAAAAAAATGAAATAAATGAGTTCTTAATCTCACACACACACACACACACACCCACACACACACACACACAGATATTACCTCATACCCTTTCAGATGGCCACTATTTAAAAAAAAAAAAAAAGGAAATAAATGCTGGTGAGAATGTGGAGAAATCAGAGCCCTTGTGCACTGTTGGTGGGAATTTTAAATGGTTCAGCCACTATGAGAAACAGTATGAAGGTTCCTCAAAAAAATTAAAAATAGGTTTACCATGTGATACAGAAATCTCACTTCTTGGTATATACTCAAAAGAATTAAAAACAGGTTCTCAAAGAGATAGTTGCACACCCATGTTTATTTCAGCATTATTTATATAGCCAAGAGATGGAAGAAAATTAAATGGCCATCAACACATGAATGGATAAAGAAAATATATGGTATGAAGCTCAGGCACAGTCTAATTCTGACTATTCATAACACCATTTGACGTGGGGCTCAGTGGGAATAGACCCTGAGCAGCTTTGATCATGGAGATGAGATGGGAATCTGGACATGGAAATTGAGCAACTCTTTTAATGCCATCATGGTCCGTATATTTCTGTCTAATGGGATAAATTTCTTCTCATTGGAGACCTCAGGTAAAGAGGGCCTCAGCATTCTCATGCAAAAGCAAAACTGCAACATATACCAAGCACATAGAAAAGCCATACAGAGAGTTTATGTGTAAAGCAGGCAACATTACAGCACATTAGAATGAAAACAATGTTCTATTTTCTAGTTGATAAAACTGCAAATAAAGTAATTTTCAAACAAGATAGTAATAAAAGTGGGGTTTTTGGAACTAAATATGAGGAGGAGCCAACTGCCCAGCTCAGCCTATCAGGGGAGAAGGTAGTCTGAAGGCGTAAGGCTGTGGAAAGCAGAAAGAAATCACTCAAGTCGGCAAAAATATTGCTGACGTCCCTGTCTCTGGCAGAAGGTTTTCGCTAGTTTTTCTTCACAAGGAGAAGAATAAACATTTGCATTAGAACCTTATATATAGTGTTTCTGGGTTGTTGTATTATTTTCTTTTTTTGCCTAAGTATAGTAAAATTGTAGGTAATTCTTGTTTCTTAAAATAAACTTAATCATTCTTAAAGAATCATTTTTATGTTTTGAAAAGGATTAGAAAAATTAATTGGTCATCAAGATTTAAATGAGTACTCTTAAGCATTACTTGGCTATCACATATAAGGTGTGGTGTACCTTCATTACAGGATGTAAATTTATATTTTACAAGTATGTTTTATTTCCATGTGTTTGCAACTATTTAGCATCTCTCTCCGCATTTAAGTGCTATTTTATTGAAGTGCACACAGAAGACTTTGAAAATTTTTTCTGTTTAAAACAATAGACATTAAATATTATATCCTCTCATAAAAAAGAAAATGTGATATATACCTACAATGGAATATTATTCAGCCCTTAAAAAGAAATAAATGCTGTCATATACTATGACATGGACAAATCTGGAGGACATTAAGCAAAATGAAATAAGCCAGTCACAAAAGGGCAAACACCACCTGATTCCACTTTTATGAATTATCTGGAGCTGAGAAACTCATAGAAACTGAAAATAGAATGTGGTTACCAGAGGCTGGAAGGAGAGAGAAATGGGGCGTTGTTGTTTATGGGCATAGAGTTTCAGTTTTGCAAGATGAAAAAGTTCCAGAGATCTATTGCACAACAATGTACATATACAGAGGGTGCCAAACAAATGTATACACATTTTAAGAAAGGAAAAAAACTATTAAAATTGTAATACTCAAGATAACAAAAGATGAATACAAGTCATGTGTATACATTTTTTTTGCACCCCCGGTAGTTAATACAACTGTACTATACACTTAAAAATGATTACGTTAAACGTATTTATCACAATTTAAAAAACACATCAATTGATAAGTCATAAATAAATAAATGAATAAATAAATAAAGCAACTCCATATTGTTTACAAGAGACACCCTAAAATGTAAGGAGATGGAAAAGATAAATGGATTACAACAGATGAATACTATCAAAATAAAAAAATTGGATGTTTATAAAAACATTGGACAAAACAGACATAAGAAAACATGTATTATCAGATAAAATGATAGTCACTTTAAAATAATAAACATTTCAATTCACCAGAAAGACATAAGAATTCTAACCTTGAATCACCTAACAACAGAACTTCAAAGAACTTAAAGCAAGAGCTGACAGAATTGTAAGAAGTAATCCACATTCTGGGAGATATTAGCACAGTTCTCTCAATAATGATAAATCATGTAGTCAAAAAATCAGTAAGATTATGAAAGCCTGAACACACAAAATTAGCAAAATTAAGTAAAGAAGTACATAGAATACAGAAACCATTTATTCTAACAATAGTAGAGTATGCTTTCTTTTTAAGCACACGCAAAGTATTTAAGAATACCGACTAAACTTGTATTATATAAACCACTACTCTAAGGATTCTTCAACCTTAGTACTATTGACATTTTGGTCCAGATAATTCTTTGTTTTGAAGGATGATCCTGTGCATTGTAGGATATTTAGCAGTAATCCTGGCCTCTGCTCACTAGATGCCAATAGCAATACCCTTTGCCCACCTCTCCTCACCCCTCTATCTCTACTGTTAAAGACATTAATGTATTAAAGACTTAAATATATAAAGAAAAAAAAAACATTTTAGAAAAACACTAGAGAATAATTTTGAGTTCTTAGGGTAGGGAGAATTTCTTATGAAAGATACAAAAATAGAAATGTACAAAGAAAAAATAGGAATTTGACTCCGTTAAAATTAAGAATGTGTGTTCATTAAAAACCATCACAAAGAATGTCAAGATCCAAGCCACATACTGGTGGGAATATATTTTTAACACATACAATTGCCACAGGATTAGTATTCAGAATACATAAAATAATTCTATACATCAAAAAGAAAAACATATGGTATAATTTTTAATGGGCAAAAGAACAGACACTTGACCGAAGAAGAAAATCCAAATGACCAAAATAATATCAGAAAATTCTCAATCTTAGTTAAGGAAGAATAAATTCAAAGTGTAATTGGTTTTCATTTCATACCCACCTGGCTGACAAAATTTCAGAAGTTTTAGAATGTCAGGTGTTGGGAAGGAAGTAGAACAAGTTTTGAAATGTAAATTGGTATAAAAATTTGGAAAACAATTTGACCCCATCTAATCAATTTGAAGATGTGTACACCCTATTATCATGCAAGTCCACTCGTAGGTATATGTCCTAGCGTCTTAGTCTGCTCAGGCTGCATAGCAAAATATCATAGACTGGGTGGCTTAAACAACAGACATTTGTCTCTCACAGTTCTGGAGACTAGAAGTCAAAGATCAAGGCTCCAGCTGATTAGGTTTCTGGCAAGAGCACCCTTTCTGGCTTGTAAGACAGCAGCCTTCTTGCATTGTCCTGAGGATACAGCAAGGCTTCCTTGCTGAGGACTTTCTTTGGGGCATATTCATGGAGAGAAATCTCTCTTCTTCTAAAGCCACCAACCATACTAGATTAGAACCCACCCTAATGACTTCATTTAATCTTTTTAAAATAAATTTTTATTTTTTAATTATACTTGACACATTATATTAGTTTCAGGTGTACAACATAGTGATTAGATATTTATATAACTTATGAAGTCATCACCCTGATAAAACTAGTACCCATCTGCCAGCACACATAGTTATTACAATATTATTGACTATAGTTGCTATGCTATACTTTACATCCCTATGACTCTTTTTGTAACTACAAATTTGCACTTCTTAATCCTTCCCCCCTTCAGCCATCCCCTCAATCCTCCTCCCATCTGGCAAGCCTCAAAATGTTCTCTGTATCTATGAGTTTGTTTCTGTTTTGTTCGTTCATTTATTTTGTTTTTTAGATTCCACATATAAGTGAAATCATATGGCATTTGTCTTTCTCTGTTGGATTTATTCTTAATTTCCTCCTAAAAAATCTATCTCCAGATACAGTTACATTGGGGGTTAAGACTTCAACATATGAATTTTGGGAACACAATTCAGGTCATACAACCTAGAGAATGTTTTGCAATGTCTGCCAGTTAGCACACACAAGAATATTCACAGCCAACACAACTACCTGATGAAATCCCAGCCCTAATGATCTGTCAATCACCAGACACATAATGAAGCCATTGTAGACCCAGTTTAGCTGACCCAGACCAAAAGGACTATCCTAGCTTTCAAAAAAATATAAAGCATAAAATAAATGAAATAATTTTTTTAAAGCCACAAGGTTCTGGGCTGTTGTTATGCAAACAAAGCTAATTGCTATAATAGACAATTCTAAATGTCTCTGAATTTACACATACTTCAAATTTATCCAAACTGAATTAAATGAGCAAATACTTATTATGTGCATATGTGCCTTTTTATAGGATTATCTAGGACAAAATCCCCTATTCTCTAGCTGGTGAGATGAAAAAAGGAGCTATACACCCATTTAAAATTTAGACTGCTCAAGGTGAAAATAACAGTTCAAGACAACCATTTTTAATAAATTTTACAAGGCATTGGGTTAGTAGCTAAATAGTAAATAAAATAAATGCTAAGACGAGGAATAGCATTTAGGCTCAAATTATCAGGAGAGTCATTAAAGAAGAGGTAGAATATAATTATGTAAATCATTTATTCTTTAATAATATTACATTAATTCAAAAATGTGGTCATTCAAGTAGAGTTTAACTTGGGACTTTTAACTTGAGAATTTTCATATGTTAAGAACCATGCCAAGTGATGACTGAATGATGATTGAGACCTGTTCGCTGCCACAAAACAAAGACACAGATACATAAAGCATAACAAGCAATTACGTAGAGGTATACACATGAGAATATGATAGCATAGATGTGAGATAGTTTGCACTTATGTACCTTTAGAGAATCTTTCTTGGAAGATGAGAAAAAGTTAGCTGAGGGAATAAATGTTAGAAGTGGTAGTCATAAGCAAAAGGCCAGACGTGTGAAACAACATGGTATGTTCTTATTACTAGCAGTAGGTCATTTATCCTCAATGAATATTGCAGAAATTCTATATTCTAATCGCTGTACTAAACAGAGAATACTATGAGGAGTAAAATAGAAATGTCCTAAAGGAACTTGTTACCAGTAGAGATAGTCACACAGTAAAAAAGTAAACAATCCACTGTAAGTTAAAAGTTATGAATAATACTGTGAAGAAAAAGGGCACAGAGCTGTTCAAAATCTAATGAGAAGCAATGGCTTTTCATTACAGGAATAGCATAATTTAATTTTCAAATTTAGCACTTCAGAATTTCTAAAATAAAAATTATAATACAAAGCAGGAGAAGTAGAGAAAGTCTTCTATGTCATGCTCAGTACTACCTGAATTTCATCTGAAGGTGAAGGTGCCCCTGAAGAGTTTTACGTATATGGACTGCGTGACCAGATTTATATTGACGATAATACATCAATTCCAGTGTGATCTGGAAATGTGAATGAAGAAAGGATGAGACTGGGAAAGGGAGTCAGTTAGAAGTTTCCAGCAACAGTCCAAGCAAAAAATGATGAAGACTTGATGATCTTAAATTTACTGTTGTAATAGAAGTACTGTCAATAGAGAATATGGATCTAGTACTTGAAGAGTTGGATCTGAATCAGAGAAAATTTTAGAATTATCACTGAAGGGAATGAGAGACGGAGCTGATTAAAGACACATAAAAAATATTGTTGAGTGGCCCGCATTGGTATAGGAGATCATACATGTTTTCATTGTTGTGTACTCGTAGTAGGCATTTGGTAATTTGTCTAGCACTCCTCAACATTTCATCTAGAAAAGCCTGGAGAACTTCTAGAAAATTTCTCAGCTTCCCTATGCTAAGTGTATCCCCCAAGTGGGAGCTCTATTGCCTTTAAATTACTTTGCCTCATTGGCTATAGTGACTGATATGTGAGTAGATAGATATCTGCCTCAACCTGAACGAATCCTAAGGCCTGAATGATCAGTGATAACTAATCACACTATTCACAGTTACTCACTTATTTAATCATCATTACGTTGCAATAAAGTAGATACAATTATTATTTCCTTTTTTTTCAGATAAGGAAATTGAGGCACAGGGATGTAAAATTGTTCCAGGTCACACACAAACTAGGCTTTGAATTCCAGGTGTCTTCAAATCCCACTCACTCTTAACCACTGCCTAAGGCTGTCCTTGACAAGTTTCTTCACCCAGAAATGAGTATCTGTCCTAAAGTGAGTAATCAGAGCCCTTTCTTGGATTTCTGACCTTGAATATTAAGAATGTTCATCTGAGTCCATCTCTGGTGGTGTCGTTAGGAGCGCCCAGCATGGCTGCTGCCAGGCACAATGCATCCAGGTGTGTGAAAGAAGCCAGACTGAGAAACTGTGGAAGACTTCCTGAAAAAAGTGTGTCTGTAGAGATCAGAGATAATATGAAGAAATATTTGAATCTCTGGTTGCAGTCATCTTTGAGACTAGCTGGAGCCCTGGCCTTGTATTAATGTGGTGATGGGAACTTATTCAGCACCCTTGCTGGATAAACTAGCTGAAATTTCAAGCTCATAACTATGAGTTGTGCATAACGAAGGATACCAATCTGCATAGCTGTGGGAGATCTTTAGCAATGCTGAGTCATCCAGAGGCATAGCAGACTGCTGTGTAAATCCGGGCTGGGGCGTCACCAGGCAGTTGTGTGAGGAAGACAGGAAGGCAAATAAATTGAGCATGAGAAAGACAGTCACGTGGGAAAACAAATGAGATCAGAAGGGTCGACTTCATAGTAGAAAATAAAGAAGGCCCTGGAAGTAGACTGAGTGAGTAATTTAATTTCTCAAGCCTCAGTTTCCTCTTGTCTGTTTCGGGATAGAAATAATTGCCTGTCTTTTTCATGTGTTGTGAGGATTAAGTGAGATAATCTACATCCACTATCTAACACAGTGCCTGGCATATATAGTAATTGCTCCATAGATGTTGCTGTAGTTGAGGTATGCACTTGGTGCTATGGGAACAGAATTTCACAGATAGGGATGTTGGAGCTGATACTGGAAGGCAAATTAAGTCAGATAGGTAAAAGGAGGCAGATATTCATTCCCTTGTCTTATGCTTCCATGGCCGCTTGTTCATCCCCCCCTAACCTGCAATACAGGTGATACTAGATTCTCCTACACACATTCCATAGAGGCTGAAGTCATAGCCCAAAAACTGTAAATAAAAAGCTTCAATGATAAACTCTAAGTACTATGTAAAGTCCCTAAAGACCAATATTTAAATCCAAAACCCTGTTAAGCACTTAAATTTTAGGTGTGTCTTTGCAACCAAAATGTTTAATTATTAAAACATGCATTTACATGTTTACCGATGAAATTTCTCCGTCCTGTAACAAATGTGATTTCAGCTTACACTTTTTCAGTGAGTGATGAAGAAACTTCCAGATGGAGAGGTTTAATTTGTGAGATTATTTCCCTAGTCTATTCACATTGGCTTTAACTTTCATTTTAAATTACAGAGAGAATTCCCAAAATTTCAAATAGCCCCAAGAGATCTGGTGAAATAGCTAATCTCTTTCCATGAGCATGCTAACAAAAGCAATTTCTTACTGAGCTATATGTTACCCAGTGGGACTGATAATGAATCTGCATTATGGTAACCTTTACAAGAAGGGAAGATAAGAAGACCTTTCGGGGAGGTGTATTTATTAGGTGGTGAATATGTCTCTCTTTGTGGATTCTTCTGTTTAGATCCACTTTTTACTCCACTATGCCAAGACCTCTGTCTTTCTGCTTTCAGCAGCTCCCCTGAATTTATAATATCCATTCTATTGTATACCATAATGTCAGTAAATATCGAACACCACTGCGATACACAGCTTTCTCTGGGTTCAATTTCTCTCATTTTAAAGAGGCCCTTTACATAGTTGATTGTGGGCTTTATACTCATTTCCTTGTAGGCTTTATAAAGAATTCAAACTTCTGTTAACATTGAGTACTCTGTTTATAAATTGGAAAGGGGAAAATAAAAAACAAACTTGTGTGTTGTCACCCAAATATAAACAAGCAGCATTTACTGGGAGTCTCCTACAGAGGGCACCTTCACCTTATTGGAAACCCAACTGAAAGAAAAACTCAGTTAAGTAGCTCCAGAGACATGACTAAACCTTAAAGTCAGAAGCACTCGCTTGCTTTTGCTAACCAGTTTTCTTCTCTGTGGTATCTTTGTTACCTTATCTTTAATGAAAAAGAACTGGCACCCTCTGTATAATCATTCATAGGCCAGTAACACTACCTTATTATTATGTTCAGCTTGCTTGTGGGTGAGCTGGAGACAGCTGTTCATATTACCTAAGAGGCAACAGATCAATGAAAGGAAGGGAAGGACAAGTTTTGAGCTGCCTTTTTGCAACAATGTCTTTTATACAACAGAGGATATTTTTAAAGCATTGTATCAGAAAACAAAGGCTGATAATAAAGTAAAATGTTTACAAAACAACCGATTGCTGTGTTGTTACGATTAGTAAGTGCTTCAGACTAAAATTACTTAAATGGAAACAAAAAGTAAATATTTTTTTGGATACCGAAAATACCATGAGTTAAAGACTATAAATCTAAAGAAAGTAATTGCTATTTAGAACGTTCTGAAGATAGGCCTGTGTGAGTGTGTGAAAGTGTGCAAAGCAATTTCTTAACAGTGTTTCTGTGTAGCTAAACTATGAAAAGGTATTTTGGTGATCATATCATTAAAATAAGAGATTATCAAATTGTAAAACTGTAAGTAAATTTTCATAGACAATATTATTTAAAAAAAAAAATTCAGCATAAGTACCATACACATTTAGAAGTTCAAAAACGTGTATGGATTTCAAATACAGCATTACTTTGTTGTTGATTTTGAGTGTCTTATGTTTTATGAAAGTTAATAATATTAATATACATAAATGCAATATGTATAAACATCACTTTGCATATTTACCATTGACAATTCCTGGTTAGGAGGCTACTTTTGGATATTCAAAAAGTTGTAAGATTTATTAGAACATTTTGGCTCTGAAAACTCATTGAGAAATTGATGATAATTGTTCCTGAATATTAAGGTTTAATGTAATACTAAAGTCATAAGTTTATCTCTTTTCATTTGCATATAAAATGTTTGTTTAGTTGTTAATGCACCATCTATTATCTATTATATTTACAATGAAGCTTATCAATGACAGATTATTAATTTTATACTTTCATATTTTGTGCTTAGAAGTAATTAAACTTTCAATGGCTACTATTGGCATAGAGCATTTGGGAACATTTTTGCTTTCCTTTAAATTCAACTTGAAATGGACTACAAATAAGTGTAAATGTATTTTAGCTATTGAAATAAGTTTGCATCTACGCCTTTTTTGAATGCTTTATTTTGTCAAGGCCTAGTGTTTCCTATTAGGACCAAAATGTTCAGACTATTGAAAATGTCATTTCTCCTTTAGTAATAATTATCATCAATTTGTCTATCGAATCATTTGCATAAAAATATAACAAAGAACCTCCTGGAAAGCATGTACTTAAATTTGCGCACATGCTATTATCTGCATGTTTCAAAATCAGTTGAATTGGCTTCTGTGGGGAAAAGACCCATTTTCTTGTTCAGCTGAGTTGGTTGCCTCATCTTAGAAAGTGCCTAGAGTAAGACCCCTATCCACCTGCCCAAGCCTTCCGGTCTCATTGTTGACATTTCCTGGTGTGCAGTGGTTTTTCCCACTTTGTCGCATTCCAGAGCTCAAGGAGCTTCTTTGAAGATACAAGGCCATTGAAGTCTTCTCTACTTTGCAGCTTCACTCTAAAGGGAGAGTACATGCAAAAGCCACGCAGTTCAGACAATTTAAATGGGGCAGCAGGAGGGCGTACTGTTGCTCTGCTGGGACTAGATGTGAGATCCCTGAATCATCTCTTGGAGAAGAAGTAGATAGAGTGAGCTTTTTTGAAATCAGGGTGAAAAAGGATAGGAGGAAGAGGTTGGATAGTCCCCTAAGGAAAAGCAAACTAAGGTGGGTAAGAGGCTCCAGAAAAGTATTGTGTTTAATCAATTGCTGGTTTAATTCCTGATTTTACAAAGCACTTCAACTGGTGACTCTTATTGGTAGATGCTGCCATTTTCGAACCAAAGGAAACCAAGGTAGTCATAAAATTCAAGGAACCCCAGGGTATTTTGCCCTTTGACTAACTTTCTAATATCACATACTGGTTAAGTATTTCTCACTATCTCAAATCTTATGCTCAACTAACAATATTTTCCTAACTCCTTTTCAGGATTCTCCATCCTCATCATGCTGTCTTGTAGTACATAAGTGTATACATCTAACCAGCCACTGAGAACGCATTAATAGCTCTCCTAGATAATATATGTGTGTGTGTGTGTGTGTGTGTGTGTGTGTATTATAGTGATATCATACTATATGATATTCACTATACTATCCTATAATGGTAGAAACAGGCAGAGAGCCATGAGTCTAAATCCAACTCTGCCAGTCTATTATTTTTTCACTTCCCTTATATAGGAAATGAGAAAAAAATATTTTTCTCCGCTTACTTCGAAAATGTCTCCTTCATAGATAGCTGAGGGGGTGGGAATCAGTGAGGACTTGAGTCTACCTGGCTTAATCTTTAATCAACTTCCTGTGAGTGTAAAGGGAAGTTCTCATATTTTGCTAATTGTCAGTTTCCTCTTTTCCAAGATCGGGGGTGACATATAAAGATGAATCTAATGGGAGAGTGAGAGTTGCCTACAATTCCATGTTGGGAATGTTTCTGAGATTGCCTCTGAGCTTTAAGGGAAAGATCTGAGAACCATTTGAGATGTAGGGCATGGCCATGGGATGGGGACATGGCAGGATGAAATCCGCAATCCTAGGATTAAATGATCTTTCAGGCTCCCCTAACACAAAATTTCAATCATGTTATGGTGGTAACAAGACTCAACAGAGATAATGTAGATGAAAGTTTGTTCAGGATGAATATCTTTTTTGTCTTTAGCAACCAGTATACATTCAGTACACAAAAAAGTAAGTGTGCTTTGTATAACAGAGAATGTTATGTACATAAAAGTGATGGTGGTATTAAAGTATAAACTATACGTATTATTGCACACATCCTCTGCTTATTTATAGCTGAGATGTAGAATTTCATACACAATCCTACATTTTCTCACCAGACATAGCAGCATTTCAGAGTATACTGTCACTTATATTTTCAGTCTTGGTGAAGATACCCCAATGGACCTTGGATAACTACAAAAAAGATTTTCTCTGTATAGGTCCCAGATACAAGCCTTTGTTATGCGTTATTTTCCTAGATGTGTTGTATATTAGAATAGCAATTAGCATATCTAAAATTGTGTTATTCTTCAATATCCTGGTCTGTATCAAATAATATATGATTTGGGAATGAGCAGTTTACACAATTTGGGGACAAAGGACATGGGTGGCATAATACAGAAGCAAGTTTAATTATCCAGCCTTTCTTGAGCACCCAGCAACTGCTAAGCATTGCACTAACTATTCGAAAGGGACAGAAATGACTTGAGACCACCTGAAGATAAACAAATCAACAAGTGTAAAAGCATAAAATAATTGCCTTACCCATTGAAATGCATGGTGGAAGTTACTAAGACACACGGGGATCAATCAGCAAAGAATCCTAGATGTGCTGAATCTTGAGCCAATCAGTAAATTATAAATACTGACTTATATAGGAAATGTTGTGTTCCTTAGTTCCTTCTCTAAATACACAAGTGGGGATAGGCTTGACATATGAATGAACCGAACTCTGGTTCAAAAACTGAAGTAACTTTTACAACATATGAGAGAAGCATGAGATTATGGATGACAAGGATGCAACCACTCCCCCAAGGCCGGTGCTCAGAGCCTATACTTTGATTATTTTAAACAAAAATAAAGAAGCCTATGAAGAATTCTGAGGAAGTGATTTCTTATATAACACCCTGCTAGTATCCCACAGCTCCCTCCTGAAACGGGGTGGAGTGAGGGGTTGATCTGGGAAAATCTATTCAAGCAAAAAATTAACAACTCACACCCTGGCATAGACATTTTTCATAGAGGGCTGTGTTACTATTTGTACTGGTGATTTTTAAAAGTTAATTTCTAAGTTTAAAATGGTCCAAGTACATTCTCAGAGCCATTGTGTTCCTCCTTTTCCATTCCATTGTTGAAAAAGTCACCTTTGTTAGAAGATTTAACCTTTGCTAAAGCAGAAGGCTGAGACAATCACAACAAAACACCTCCCCCTTAAAACTAGCACTTTAGAGCCCTGTTAAATCAAAAGAAAAATTCTTTCTCTCCTCCCCAGTCCAACAGCCCCTCAGGATTTTAAATGGTAATGACCAGTTCATTTGAGAAAATGGCATTTTAGTGCTTCCCTTCACAAGCTCTTAAGGCGTATAAGGTGTCTCTTTCCCAGTGATGTGCACCTCCTTTTGTTTTCTGGCATTACTGGAACTGACCTGGCATGGATCACTGGGTGAGCAGGCAATCTTAAACACTTCTCATATAAATTACTGGTTCCTTTCCAAGTGCAATTGCTCACAGGGTAATACACCATTTTACAACTCTGATAGCAAAGTCTCTTCGTTCTACTGGGTCCCACCCCGCGTACCCCCACTCTACCCCCCAGGAAATGAACAGACAAAAAGAGTGATGGAGATGTGAACCTCGGAAATGTGCAGTCTAGTTTAACCTCGCATATGCACACAGTGGGCAATATGGGATCCTTTAATTTTCCTGTTTTACTCCGTTTACATCTTCTTTTCCTGCTTTAAAAGCCATCAGCAAAAACAAAACATATATATATATATATATATATATATAAAGATGTCACACTCTACATATGCAGACACTGTAAAAAGCAAAGCAGTAATAAATATGGGTGTCTACTAAAATATATTTTTCAAAATTTTCCAGAAATGAAAACAGTGCTCACATTTTATAATCCATGTTTATTAGGTAGAAATGACACATCTTGCTTTCATGCAAATGAGGCTTATCATTAATTGAGCACTCCAAGATTCACTGGATGCTAAGGATGGCCACATTTTCCAAACCAATGTCTTTTTTCCCATGAACTCTAATGACAAGGTGTGTTTTTCCTGACAGTTGACTCGGATCAGAGCTTGCAGTATTGTATTTCAGGTTGTGGCTCTGTAAAACCCCGTAACTTTCTTTGAAGTTAAACAGTGTCAATCTGTTTCCATGTCTGAATAACTCTTAGAAGAGCCTGCCTGACCCAAGTCAACTCTTTGAAACATACTATTTCCCCATAATTGATGTTCCAAATGAATGTCCTTTCATAATAAAATGTGCTAGAAAACAAAACAGCTTTGCATCCGGCACAAGTTGCATCATAATTAAATTTTATTTTATTCCATCGAGGCATGCTAAATGTTGAGCAAAATATAATTTTAAGTAATTTGTTTGTATTCTTATCTGTAGGAGTTGGAAATTAACAGCGTTGCTAGTTTGCGTTTACTGTTAAGCCTGGAGAGCAGAGAGATTGCTTTGCAAACATTACAGTTATTATGTCTGCAGTTGGTACTCTTTGTATAAATTATTGATCAGCCAGCTTATTTTTCTTTCTGCTTAATGGATATTATAGCATAGCCGTTTACAACGCTATAGTTAAGGTTGTGTCAGCACTTCCATTATAATAAACCCTCTGTTACAGGGGGTTTATAACTTGTTGTAAAAATTTGCTCTGGGCTGAAACTTGACATACAAGATCTCAGGCTGGAAGGTGGAAATTGTTATTCTTTCAACTTTAAAAAAAATCTCTTTGTTCTGAAGGGTAATAAATAAATAAACAGTATTCTCTTCTAACAATCCTGAAATATCTGACTTCAAATAGAACAATTTTATAGGCTATTTGTTGGACAATGACCTCGTCTTTTATTTAATAAAGCAAAGAGAAAGAGAAGGGACCAAGACAATAAGTTAAAACAACAACAACAAAAGCAGACAGTGAATCAATAGAAACTTTTACAGTCAAGTTTAATGCATTTCCTCTAACATTACAAAAGTATACGATAATTTATGTTTTAATATTAAACATGCATTTTCACTACGTATGACTTCTTCCCACCCTGTTCCCAACTGTGTCTCTCTTAAGCAATTCATATATCTTGATACTGATCTTCTTTAGAGAAAAACATGTTTTTAGTTATTAAAAGAGGAGTGTGAGAATTAGAAAATGTCATATACGAAAAGGTACAATTAAAGGCAGAATATTTACTAGAAAACTAGGGATTTAAATATCTGCCTGACTTTTTGAACTTACTTCAATCCAGTTTGCCATTCCGCTCACAATGGCTTGATTTAAGAGATGAAGGGACTTAATCTTAATTTATACTATTCTAGATGCTTCTTCCTTGTACAATACAAATCTAAAATGATCTCACTGTGTTTGTTTTGTTATCGAATATTTGGCTGTTCAACTCTTAGTACCAACCCACAGATGGAATTAGGACACTTATACTGGAAATAAGTATTGATGGGCAATTATAACTAAATTATCATAAAGAGTTCACTGCTTGTCAGGAAAATGATGCAGTTTGGAGATGGAAAAACAATTACATGATGATTTCTTTGTATCTTCTTCTCTTTGTCACTAGTCTCTCTTCCCTGATAGGAGTTTAGAGATTCCTTAAAATGTGTTTCAAAACCAGCCACATGCCACTTTCATTCTGAACCAGGAGACAAGGGGGTGAGTAAAGGTTAGGGAAGGAGGAACAGTGGTGCCAAATCATGCCATCTGGCTCTAGATAATTACTATATGCATTGAGTAAGCATATATACAGTCCATGCATTTCCATGCTGTAAAACAAGTCGATGTTATTTATAATCATTTTAACCACTTCTTCATTAAGAGTGGAAGTTTGTAACATAAAGTTTGAGGGCTTCAAGTTAGAGTGTGTTCACCTTCAGCTCTCCACTTTCTGTCCTTTGGGTAATTTATCACCAAGCTCTCTGCACCTGATTAGAGAATGTGTCAATGAAATAAAAGTCGTATTCCTTTTTCTTGAAGAGAGGCCGGGGATTTGAAAAAAAGGGAAGACTGTGGAATTGAGAGTCACTAAAAGTCAGAAGTTGGAACCTGAGAGGCGAAGCAGAGACAGAAAGGGCAAATGTAGAGAACTCTTTACTTCAGGCAGCAGTAGAGGTTTGTCTGCTGAGCTGATTGGTGAGGCCGTGTGTCTGAGTTAAAAAGGCTTGAGAGAGTTGCTTGGCATAATTTCTCCATCTTCAATGATTTACTACTGAAGTGTAAACATCAATTTTGGACTCTCTCCTGAGAAACGTTTAACAAAGTCAGTGAACTACTGGTACCCTGATTTCTTTTTAGATTTGCCAAACTTGCATAGCTCTTTATTAAACCTCTGCCTAAAGTTTATCTCAATCTTTTTTCTTTTTTCTGTTCAGGAAACAGGTCCATTAGTAAATATGTAGATGTTAAAATGATCTTCCTCTTTACTTCTCTGTTGTGATATATCTTAGAATTGTTCAGAAGTGCACTCTATTGTTAAAGCTATTTGTGCCGGGTGTGCTAATGCACTCTTTGATTGAGTGAATTAGCAGTCATAACAATCTGGCAGTCTGGCCATAGAAGTGTGCTCAAATTGATTTGTGTTATGGCTGGACTGGAAAATCTAGTGTTAGTTGTTTTTTGCCCTGGGGCATTGTTCGTACCAAACTCCACTTTTCATTTAATTTTCCAATACATTTTGAAAGATGGAAATGCTTGTGATCAACATTTGATCCACTTGCATTATTTAAAAAAAAAATTTCTGAAAGTAATTTCAGATTCCAAAAAACCTTGCTTTCAATTAGAGTAAACATAATTAGAGTGACGTCGTGCTCAGAATGGTAAGTCTCCTTTGGAATCTATTAAGCATGTTATCTCCTTGTCCTGTCACTGAAAGGGATTCAGTAAATATCAGAAGTATATATCTGTATTTTTCTGTGCATTCTTCCAACAGAACTTGGGACAAAATTTATAGAATGAAATTGTAATGAACCTTTTCTTGTTGCCCTATCTGCATACGCCCAAATTGTTTCTGTTTCATTTAGTGATGCTATAAAAAGAGGATACTCAAAGCTCTCAGGAAATTTTGAGATATTTAGAAATGTATTGCCTTTAAGCTATTCAATTATTTTTTTTTTGTATTCCAGGAAATATGCATTTTCAATATTTTCTTTGAAAAACTATATCAATTGCTATATTGAAACGCTGAAGATTTAAAGACATGAAGTATCCTGGTTTTGTCAATATTTGTATCTTTCTGACAATCTTCTGCTTTGCAGTCATTTACCAGAATTATAATGCAGCATGAATAAACCTAAAAAAAATGACTATTGATTACAGAGAAAGCATTGTGAAATCATTTAGTCAGTTTCCCCACTTGAGAAATCAGTGAATAAAATAGGTCAATAGATAAGGATGGAATGGATGTAATACAGTGCTATGCCTCCTTGGGTTATAAAAAGGTCAAAAATAAATCCCCAGAGAATTCATGATTTTATACTCATAAAATAAAATTACCCTTACCAAATCCCAACTATAAGTCCACCTTTCTACATATTTATTCTTTTTTTAAAACCAAAGGTTTTGAAAGTATATGTTTATGTTTCCCTGTTTCAGTAGAAGCATTTCCTTGTCACTGCCCCTTTTAACCAAATAGGATGCCCTCATTTTCCGGCTAAAGTGCCTCTTGTCATCCCAGGTATTCACCAGGACTTGAGCTGCAATAGCTACTCTGCATTTTCTTACTGTCTCCTGCAACCTTACAGCTCTTCTCAAAACTGCAGTTTATACTGTACTGAACTCTGCATCCTGGGCCGATTTTTGTTAAGTAATAGATGGTGAGACCTGAGACCATGCTCTCTATTAGTCCTCATTCATAGGGATAACGCGTGGGGGTGGGGGGGAGGGAGGGGAGGAAGGGACGAAGAGGGGAGGTGCCAGGAGGGGGCAGAGGGAGGGAAGAAGATACCTTCCCTGAACGGGTACAAGCTCAGCTTCAAACGATATCCTAGGAAAGAAATTAAAGACTTCTTAATTAGTGCAGCAATTATGCTTTCTTGGTAGCATTTTAATCAGTACAGGCCCTATCAAAGGACAAACAGAACGATTTGCAGGTCTTTGAATTTTAAACAGTCTTATTGATTTCAGCACAATACGTCTTCATAAAATACAGGGAGAATTTTCTAATATCAGTTACAGTACTTTGAGTTTTGCTTATGCAAATTGAGTGCAGGTTGGAGAAGATGAGATGGAGGGAGAGGACCTAAAACGATCAGAGATGTAAAACAATAAACAAGACAAAAGCTTTGAAAGCTAAAGATGCGATAGAAAGAGTGAGAATTTGAAATTTCTGTGGAGTTGACTTATCTGTTGTTAATATTATTTGCCTTAATCATTGGTAACATTTCTCAAAAAAAAAAAAAAATCCGAAATTTTCGAGGCTTTTCTTTTCTACATATTTTAATTTGCATTATATGCGTTTTCTAATCCTATTGTTGAATCAAAAGAGTAAGTGATAGCTCCTAGAAATGGTTTAAGAGAGCAGATGAGGGGGAGGAAGGTCCCATTCAGATAGGGGCAAATGCCCCAAGCCCTGCTTCTGAATGGAGCACGTGCTGTGAGGCACAGGTTACCCTGCAGAAAATTTGGAGTTTGCTTCCCAGCTCCGTGGGATTATGGTTAGGTCAGCAATCATTACTTCCCGATGGTGGCTTCCTAATGTAGCAGGTATTGGATGAGTGACAGTTTAAGGAAATCTGAGAAATAAGAATGGTAAGGGCAAATTTAGGGCACTTAATTCTGATGTTTCTTTTTCTATTTGTAGGTCTAGAATTTAAAATGAAAAAAAAAAAACCAAAACACTGTACTTTAGCATTTTTAAAACTATATCAGAGTTTATCAAAGTTGTGCATGTGATTTCAAAACAAAACCAGTTTTTCAGGGCTTAATACCTTCTTTCTCTCCTTCACTCATGAACGTTTTTTAAGGTAATATTTTCCAAAGCATGCATAAACACTTAAAGAAGTACTTTGATGTATGTGATATATAACAAATCTCTATTTTTAAGTAAGAACAGGTATGAGGAATGTAAAATTAATATAAATTATTTCTGAATGTATTAAAGTACAATGGCTAACTAGGCCAAACAACTGTGTAAACTTTAGCTATCTTTGTGGAAGTTCATCTGCCTTTTGGCAAAAATTTTCTGAATTCTTATGACTCAGGAAGGCCTCCAGACATAACTGCTATGCCCCCAAAAGTGTAGCATAAACTTAGACAAATTAGTAAACACTGTCATATATTCTCTGCACCCTAAACTTCAAAAAGTTTAAAGAAATAAAATGATAAAGAGAAATGTGATAATAATTTCAACACCAAATGGCAGAATTTCACTATGAAATTTCCCAGTACTGTGAACCTGGTGCTAATAGTTTATTTTAAAAGTCTGTCAAATCCTAAAGCATTGTTTCTATCTTGTGAAGTTAATTAACATGTGTAGACAGGTTTAAAGCCTAATTATTTAAGATTCGTAGAGATATAAACAGAACAGGCTTGACCTATGCTCAAATCATATGCTGGTCAAAAACCCTTGAATAAATACCTTCATGCAACAAGTTAGAAAAAAGAAGAAGAGAGGAAGGTAAGCAGGAAGAGTCAGTGTAAATTCAGCCTAATGTTTTTAAGCATAGCTACCCTTTCTGTCTTTACAAGCCAAGTAGTGACCTTTGTTGTTCTTTTCATTATTTACAAAACACATTTTCCCTGGCAAACTGAAAAGGACTTTCCCAAATATGAAAAAAAATGTATCGTTATTCATGTAACACATTAGCAACTAGCCTGAGGTCTTTTAGTATGTGAGGACAGTTGATTACTTGCAAGGCAGGTGAGTGAATTATAAAGTTTTAGGTAAGAAAAATCAGTGTTTTCTTGTTTTTCCCTTTCTAAATCTTCAATGGGTGCCTGATGTCTTCGAATTCCCTAGGTATAATAGGCATTCTGATCTCCCTTTGGGGCAAAAGTGAAGTTATTCTGAGCGATCCACATCAGGGCCAGCGTTTCTTTCTTTCCACAATCTATTAGGAAATAAGGAATTGAATACAGAGCATTCCATTATTCTTAAGCGATTTCAGACGAACTTTTTTCCCCAGCAACTTGAAAACTGTCCTGAAATGTTTACATCTTTATAAAAATAACTCAATAGATAAAAACAATCAGATGCATAAAACACAGACTTTGCTTACATGTGACTTTTCCTCAAAATAATTTCTTAATAAGCCTGAAGTGAGGGGACGTGTTTTCATGCATATCTCATTGCAAAAACGAGCACAGATAGATCCTAAATCCTTGAAGGACCGCTCGAAGCGCTCCGGCTCCTCTCTAAGTTGGCAGGCGGTTGCTTAGTAGGTTTTGGAAAACATTAGGAGTCGTCGCGGACGAAATGGGATATTAGACACACAATCTAACGGTAGTAGAAGGGACGCTGAAGATCTCTCCTTTTCCGATCGCCACTCCAGGGTCTGTGGCTTTTCCTCTCGGTCCCTCCCAACGTTCCTTTCCTCCCCCCTCCCCTCCTCCTTTTCTCGCTCTCTCGCTTTCCCTCGGCGCCTCGCGCTCTCGGGGTCTCCGCTCCGAGTTCCTGGTTGGATAATTTGGGTTAATACTAGTGAGTGAGGTTTTTGCGGCTTCAAAGGGTATTTCAAGTTTCCGGAGCTCCTCCCCTCTGCACCGTGTGACAACAACAACTCGTCCAGCCGGCAGCCTGCACTTTTCAGCTCATTTTCTCTCTGTCATTCCCCTCTCAATCTTTGATCAATGTACTTGCCAGGGAGCACCCAAGTCCTTCAAACCTCCTCCTTCTCACCTTCATCCTTAACTTTGTGCTAGAGCGGGACCCACACCACAGCAGCCGCCCCTCCCCGCCCTCCCCCCGCCCCCCCCAGCCCCGATCCCAGCCCCCGGAGAGCACTCGCATTTCCACTTGCGGGACACTTTTGTGCGTTTCTCTCCAGAGCGCCTGTCGCGCTCGCCCCTCCTGCGATCGCTCTTTCTTCCCCTCACCTCCGTTTTTACCCCCTTCTCTCCCTCTCTCCTCGTTCCCTCCGAGAGTTGTTGTTGTCGTGGCCCCTGAGCTCCTTCTGCCTCTGTCCCCCTCGCCCTCCGCGGGGTGCGTGGCAACTTTCCGCTCCCTTCTCCTGCGGCGGTTCCCCTTCTATGTGACCATGGCAGTGCCGGCGGCTTTGATCCCTCCGACCCAGCTGGTCCCCCCTCAGCCCCCGATCTCCACGTCTGCTTCCTCGTCCGGCACCACCACCTCCACCTCCTCGGCGACCTCTTCTCCAGCTCCGTCCATCGGGGCCCCGGCATCGTCGGGGCCAAGCCTGTTCCGGCCGGACTCGATCTCTTCGGCCGCGGCCGCGGCGGCCACGGTCAGCTCCAGCGGCGGCGGCGGCGGCGGCGGCGGCGGCAGTGGAGGCGGCAGCGCGGGCAACGCAGGCGGCGGCGGTGGCGGCGGCGGTGGCGGCGGTGGCGGCAGCAACTGCAACCCCAGCCTGGCGGCCGCGAGCTGCAGCAGCGGCGGCGCCTCCAGCACCCCCATCAACGCGAGCACCGGCAGTAGCAGCAGCAGCAGCAGCAGCAGTAGCAGCAGCAGCAGCAGCAGCAGCAGTAGCAGCAGTAGCAGCAGCAGCAGCAGCAGCTGCGGCCCCCTCCCCGGGAAACCCGTGTACTCGACCCCGTCCCCTGTGGAAAACACCCCCCAGAATAATGAGTGCAAAATGGTGGATCTGAGAGGGGCCAAAGTGGCTTCCTTCACCGTGGAGGGCTGCGAGCTGATCTGCCTGCCCCAGGCTTTCGACCTGTTCCTGAAGCACTTGGTGGGGGGCTTGCACACGGTCTACACCAAGCTGAAGCGGCTGGAGATCACTCCGGTGGTGTGCAATGTGGAACAGGTTCGCATCCTAAGGGGACTGGGCGCCATCCAGCCCGGAGTGAACCGCTGCAAACTCATTTCCAGGAAGGACTTCGAGACGCTCTACAATGACTGCACCAACGCCAGGTAAGGAGCGGGGGCAGCCGCCGCCACCCGGGGTCCCTTCCCACCCGCCTCCTAAGCCCTTCCCTCTCTCCCTTCGCAGCGCGGCGCCGCTCGCTCCGCGCGCCCTCGAGCCGCGCGCCCGGGCAAGCGCAGCCCTTGCCTTCCTCTCCTTAGGGCTCCTACCGCTCGCGACCCTCTGGGAAGTTGGCACCTTCCCCTAGCCGAGATCTCTTTCTTCCGGCGCTGTCCGCCCCTTGCTCGCGTTCTAGTGGGCGCTTGGCTGCTGGGGGTCGCGGGAACCCTAAGACTCAGGGTGAAGGGGGCGGCAAGCAGGAGGATCGAGCTTTTCTATGAGCCACAGCCCCTTCCTGGGCCCCGCCAGCGTCTGGGGACCCCTCAGCGCCGCTGCCTGTGTGCGCTCCCTCGGACCCGGGTTCCACGCCAGAGGCCGGGCACCGGGGCTAGTCAGAGGCGCCGAGCTGCGTGCACGGGGCGGGGGGTAGGTCGTGACCCTGCCCCGCAGGGTTAAGGGGCTGGGAAGACGCCTGGGTGAGGGGCTCACGAGGTAGTCTAGGGAGTGAGCCACTTGGAGGTTGGGAAGGGAGCGACCTCCGACGCCGAGAGGTTCGGGGCAATCCCGAGGGACCCGCAGCGACTTCAGCCCCGAAGCCTTGAGGGGAAGCCCGCCGAGGGGAGGGGGTCTGTGTGTGCGCGCATGTGTGTGTGTGTGTGTGTGTGTGTGTGTGCGCGTGCGTGCGTGCGTGCGTGTGAGCGTCTCTGTGTGTAAAGTAGATAAAGGAATACGTTTGCCCCGGGGCAGATGCGAGGGGACCAGCAGGATGTTTTCTGTAGGGGGAGGTGACTGGGTACCTAAGATTCTGGTTGCTGAACTGGAGAGAGACATGGATGGAAGATCACAGCTCTCTCACTGGCTCGCTCGCTCTCTCTCTCCAAACTGTTTTGCTTTCTTTCCCTTTTCTTTTTTCTTTTTCTTGAGGTTAGTAGCTCACGCGATAAGTAGGTGCAGGCTTTGCACTGGGATGCTCTTTGGATCTCAATACAGTAGCCGGTGCGGTGGCTTCCCTATCCCGGCAAAGCGCGCGAACCCTGGAGGCCACGCGACCAGAGCCCGGCCAGACCAGTTTTATGCTAATGAACGCTTACTGGGGGAGGATCTACCGAGAGGGGGCGGGAGTGGGGTAACTAGTCAGTTTCTGGGTAGAAATGGTCATTTCACCTGCTTTCGCGATTCCGCCTTGTCCCTTCGGCTCGCTATTGAGGGAAAAGTTCAGTTGTCGGGAGAAAGCCAGTAAGGAAAGTTAGAGACCAGAAGCGGGCGCATGGGAACTGAGCGCAAAATTGGCACGGAGACTTCGGTATCCTCCCAGTTAGTTTAAAGACCTGGAGAAGGAACGGAGTTTTACTCTTTTAGGGTGTGTGCCCCTAGTAGACCTAGAAGAACTGAGGTGGGAAGGAGAGAGGGGATAATCTGGGTGATACCAGAAAGAAACCTGGGAGAAAAAGCCCCTAGCTATTTCTTCCTCGGAAGAAGACTACTGACTGCTGTCCCGGGAAGGAGGGAAGATGAAAAGGACTCGAACCCCAACCCACCGCATGTCCTATCCCGACCTAGCCAGAAACCTTTCCCTGTTGATTTGCCATTCTTTGCGTGGGGTAATGGGTGTGTCTCTGGGTTTTGAACCTTCATTTCTACTATTTTGGGGTGAATGCTAAGAGAGCGCGCGCGCGCACCCAAGTATATGGACAGGTGGCAGTAACGACTGAGAGGGAATCTTGATCACTAAATGTCATTTGTGGAGATAATTGGAGTCCTCGGATGTACAGAAGATAAAATATTTGCCAAAAATCCATTGTTACAACTATTCGAATCTGGGCAGAAAATTGTTACAGAGTTGTTATAAAGAATGCTAGTTAAAATTTGAAGTCAGTTCAGATAATGATTGTTATAAAATTGTCTATCCAGTGAACTGGTGAAGCGCTGCTGTTTTTCTCTTTAGGAATCAAACCACTTTGCTCTTGAATCCTCTGTGTGTGTTTCTTACACCATACACTGTACTAGATAATTAATGGCCATTTCACATAACACAAAAAAAAAAATTGCTAGAGAAAACGTTCTTCTTAATACTGCGATTTATAATCAGTGTAAAGCAGGTAGGGTTACACACCTTACAATTATTCCCATGTTATTTTTTTTCCTGAATTTTTTGCTTAGACTTGGAAATTGAAGTCCTCCCCATTTGATCAGAGACTACTCTTAAAATTATTGGCAAAAAATTTTAAATATCCACCCCCTCCCCCGAGGTTAACGATAGCTCTGGAGTTTAAACTTTTAGAGCCAAGATAAGTTAAATTCAGTAGAACTGTTTATCCCTTCAAAAAAATATCATCAGTACTCTATGTTTCAATCACCTGGTTTTTGTAATTAAATATGTTATTCTAAAACTCTATTTCAGGTTATTTTCTAAGTTAAAGGTGGTAAGTTTGTTGATTTACTATTGTTTTTTGATCTTTTATCAACTATAAGACTTCAACCCTAAATACATGCAAATACATCAGTCCTTAACCTTAGAAGATGTGTAGTTGCAGATAACTACTTAGGTTTTCCTAACTCTGCCAATGAATAAGAAAACAGAAAACTTATAATTGAACTTCTTTTCACCAAAATATACTATTTGCTGTGAAATGCATTATTATTTTACATGCTAATTACATGTGCTATTGTCTTATTTCTTAACTTTGAAAGCAATGCCTAAAATATTTTGCATCTTGAATTTACAAAACTAAAATTACTCATCATTCAAGTTCAGTTTATGTTCCACTATTCAGATCTTTTTTCATTCACTTAGATATATTGATTTGTTTCATTCTGATTTCTTTCTCCTCTGGCTACTTAAACTATCTAAAGGAATAGCTTATGCAGAGGGTAAGAGAAACTGGGCAAAAGACAGACTATGTAAAACCATATATACAGTGTGCAAGAAACATCAAATCTTAGCATTCTCGGCTTTTTATAGAACACATATCTAATTATGTCTCTTAATAGCATTTAGATACCAGGGAATCTAAGGAACTCAAATGATGTTAAAGAAAAGAGGTTCATAAACTTGCTCAAAGTGGCTCAGTAAGTTAGTAACAAAACTCAGAGTGGATTTAATTAGCTTGGGACTATTGCATCAGTATGCTATCTATGAAAACTAGAATAAATGTTGAAGCCATCTGTCATTATCACAAGGAGATGAAACAGAGACTATCACCTGCTTTATAGTAAAGCTGAAAATGAAAGAAAATACAAGGAACTGTATTTAAAAGTTGTCAAAGGACAAAGTCTGACCTTGATCAGCTTCCTTCAATTATTATTTTTAAACTAAACATTAGTTACATGACTTGGCTGTTGCAACAGAGGTAACTTAATTAACTGGTAACCATTAAACAACAACAACAACAAAAAGGAAACGTAATTATGTACGTGGTTAGGTCTCTGTAAGAGTCAGTCTCTTGTTTGTAGATTTGGGTTAAGATGCAATTTTCTGTGAACACAGGTAATAAAAAATGACTTTTATTTTATCTAAAATGCTTTTTTTTGCATATTGCCAGAAGCTGATTTTGTCTCAGGATCGTTCAAAGCAGATTGTGATTTGGGTAGTATGTAGCCCTAGATTTGTGGAGTCTTTGACTTGAATAGATTACAGTTAGTTTTATCAGAATATCAGAATATATATATATATATATATATATATATATATATATATATATATATATATATATATCAGAATAAATACAGTCACAAACAGTATTTTTTTCATCTTAAAAGTTAATATCATCTATTAACAGCAGGTCAAAAGACTTTGCAAGTTATTTTTGTTCAGCAGTAATATACGGATGCAATTTTACTGTAAGAAGTATAAAGTATTTTCTAATTCTTGGTTCCATTTTTTTTAAATCAGAGGTTTTAATAAAGATAGCACACTGAACCAGTCCATATTTATTTAACATTTCCGGCATTACATGTTTTTCAATGGCAAGGAGTTAGGAACTTATGCATCAACATCGAAAGTTTCAACACAAATACAGATTTACTTCTAACAGATAATTACGATACTTGGCACAGAGAAATTAAAAAAAAAAATTCAAATGATGAGAGACTATGCTTTTGAAGTTTTTGTATTACAGTCGATTAATACCTCCTATAAAGCCTAATGTTTCATTTTATAACATTTCAAAAAGAACATGGCATAATTAGAAGACTAAGGCCTAAGTATAAAAGTTCAAGTTTGCTTCCACCACTCATTTCTGTATACTTTAAAAATGTTAATAAATTATAGTTTAATAACTATATATAAATACATAAATGGAATCTAAAAACATTATAACAGAGGATTTACCTTGTTCAATTAAGTTACATTGCAAAATACAAATTCTTGAGTTATTTGGATAATATCTTTCAGACCTGTTGTTTTTCTTGGAGTTAGTTTCCAATAATGTTATAGTCATTATTGTAAGAAGTGCACATAGTTTTGAAATGGTTTACTTTCTGAACTCGACAGATTACTAGTTAATGATCTGAGACAATGTGATTTGCACATATATTTTATTTTGTGAAGCTTCAAATATATATGTAGAATAAACTATAAGATGTGCTTTTTTTTCAGAGTTCCCCTACAAAAATTGTTTGTGTTTGCATGTAATACACAACTTTTAAATCTTCATTTTATTAGTCTAAATCTGCTGTTATTTTTTGTTTAATCTACATTTCATGGAAGTTGCATATAAATTATTGAGACCAGTATTAGCCACTCTCTTTTTGCCTCACTACTTCCCCCAACCTCCTGAGATGTGACACCCAATATTGATTAAAGTCTTGGCTGGATTTGAGCATAAATCACTCTTCTCTTTGGTGACTTACCATGTGTGATTCACCAGCATATGAAAACATAATATGCTTTATTGTTTCTCATTTGATGTTTTGTTTTTGGAATGTAAGTAGTATTTGTAAATTAGCTTAATGTGTAACCAAGTAGTTGCTATTTTAGTAACAATTTGTGCTTTGACTATCAATTAGTATTATTTTATCTTTCCAAGTGATTTTACTAAATTGTTTCATACAACTGCCTTTGTTAATCACCTAAAATCATCATTTAAATTGCATTGTATTAGCAATGTAGAACATGTGTATTGCAAAATATAGTAAGAAATGAAACTCGCACAGGTTATAAACTGTCTCCCTTTGAATTTTTGTCTGAAGAAATTAATTTGAAGTTTGCCTTCTAAATAGGTACAGGTGAGTCTTCTAGACTTTACTAAACATTTTGATTTTTAAGGTTTTTGTTACTTGATTCTTAAAAAAAGTTAAACTTTGCCTGAATTTTACCTTTCAAGGATTTCATTTTCAGATTGTTCACCAGAAAAAAAGAAAAAGTCACATCAAGTTACGTACCTTTAGGATGAAAGGAATTGTAAAAAAGTGATATTAACTATTTAGGTATTTAAATATGTAATTAAGATAAAGCTTTATCATTTTATGTTTGAATTGTTATGCGAATAGAATGACCTTAGCATGTGCCAGCATGTGCCATTTTCTTAACAACTGAGTTACTGCATTGTGATTGGTTAGTTATATATACATACATGCACACATGCACATATATTCTTGTCTAAATGCTACAGCTTAAAAATTCTAGCTGAGAGAATACGTTAAAATACATTTATATTTATATTTCAGGCTATGAGACTGCATTAAGGCATCCTCTTTTCCATTATATTTTTCATATTCAATAATATATTTTTAATGAAGAAAATCCTGAATTAAAAGCCCACCTAATAGGGTTCAGATAAGTGTAATATCAAAGGCTTTGATCTGCATAGATACATATGTCTCAGGCATAGCAGAGGTTCTGTGAGCCTGCGTTGTGCTCAAAGTCCTTTGCTTCCCTTCTCAATTTATCAGAAGTATCTCCAGTCAAAAGTTTTTCTTTTTCTTTTTCTTTTTCACTACAACAGCTGTCTTTTAAAATAACTTTTAATTGCTGCTAATTGCTTTTTAGCATGTGTCACAGTATAGAAATGACTTTATTAAAATAGTGTAGTAAGTTCACCAAATTATTTCTTTGGAAAACAAGAACACCAAAGATAATGTATTTATATTTGGTCTAGCAATTAGTTATTATTAGATTAACTGGTGGATCACTTTATTTTGATGAACGTATTTACTTTAAGAAGGTTCTGAGAATATTTTAAGAGTGTCTATTACAGTTCATGATTAGCTTTATATTTAAATGTGCAAATAACTATGAACAGAATTTTCTATCCAGTATAAATTAGGCAATCAATCAATGAAAGCTCATTGTTTTGCAAATTAATGATGTAGTTAAAATTAGTGGAATAAAATAGCAGATAAATGTCATATAATATATAATATAATCATATATAGACAATGACTTATATCTCCACTGCTCCAAAATCCGGGATGTTGAACCAGGTGCATTTTAAATTTTTTGTGTATTTTGACTTGGATTTGTTTTATAAGATAAGAGGATTCTAATTCATAAATTAAAAAATGTATATGTCGATTTTTCTAAATTGGATATTGAAATGGCCAATGACTAAATTTTGTTAAAGGTATGGCCCTATTACTTTCTGATTCAAATTAGGTTGGATGTGATCCAGCATATCAAGCTGGTTTTCTTTTGCACATTTTAATGTACGTGAGTTGAGTGAAAGTTGTCAAAGACAACTTACTAAGCTGGAAAATTCACTATGTCATTATTTAATTAGTCTTATACATTTGTTCTTATAAGTATATTGAAGTATCTAAAACTATGTATAATATTACAGCAAATGCTGAATAGCCAGTTTCTTTAAAAAAAGTTTTACAGATTAATAATTGAAAAAACAAAAAGAGCTTAACTGAAACATGTACAACACATATAAGATGAATACAATACCTGGAATACATTGTGTATTTCTAGCAGGAAGTCAAAATCATTTGAAAACTTTAATTTAATTCAACTATAAGTAGATGTACTCGTATATTAATAATAATCCTGCAGTGAATTTTGAAGGTAGTATATATGTTTGACACAAAAATTGTATATGCTTTTAAAGCATGATTTTCACAAAGCAATATTGAAACAGGCAACAAAATAGATTAGATACTTTTGGTTAGTAAACATTGAAGAATTGAGAAATGTTTTCCTTACCTTAAAGTAAATGACTGAAGAGGTAAACAAAGTATTAAAATGTCACAGTGTATCATCTTTGAATTTATTTGGCATCAAATGTTTCTAAATAATTAGATTATCCTTCCAGTCACAGCAGAAAAAAATAGGACTTTTCTTCAAGGACAAACACAATATATCAGGAAAGAAAGAGTACTAGTTGAAAAGGAATTGTTCTATGGAAACACATAGAGGTGTTTGCAGTAAATACCTGCTAATTCACTTTAAGGGATACTGGTCCTTTCTTAAGTAAAGTTAGTGAAAATCAATCTCTAGATCATGTTAATCAAGAAATACTTTATTATATTCACATATCAAACCAGTGAAGTATTTTCTTAAAATCTTACACTGATGATAGTGTGGAATTTTATTAGCAGCAACAGTGAATGGGCTGTCTTATTCATAGTCTTATAATTCAAAGACATTTTGTTTGGGTATGAACAAAGCAGATCTCTGAAGGTATAACAGTCTTTGAACCCATCACAGCTCTGCTAAAATATACTGATATATTCAACAGAATTAAATCTTATTTTATATTTAAAATATGTGGTTTTTTTAGCCTAATTCTTGAAAGTGATACTTATTTCTCGAATTAGGCAGTTTCTAGTTTATTTATGCCTTTGGATTTTAAATGCATAACTTGAAGCACTTTGAATTGTTGCACATTTTATACTAGGATACATGTTCTTCTGTGTGCAACAAGTGTAAAATATTTATCATCATTTTAGAGATCTTTGTGGTGGACATTTTTGTTTATCTTCACCTTAGCCATTTGTAGTCTATGTATTTATACTTAAATAGCTGCAATACCTTTGATAGAAAAGCCTTTATATATGTATATTTTTGTATGGATGCACATACATACACATTCCACACACAGGGGCTTATAGACACAGGGCTGGCTCTAAGCAAATAACTTCCCAATACAATTGGCTTTAATTTTGCTTTCTGTAATTCATTGAAATATAAAATAACACAAATCAAATTCTGCTTTCCTGAAGGACGGTGGAAAATATATTTAAAATTAATTTTACGGTAAAAGAAGTATTAAAACGTAAATGTTTTAAAATATAACTATAATGTGGACTGTTATGGTTAGTAGGACAGTGATTTAAAACTTTTCTTACTGTTTCTAGACCTTTAATTTTATGATAACTAAAGTGTACTTTTAATTCTTTGTGGAAAATACTTATATCTGAAAATTATTATATTTGTGTGAAATAGATATTAAACTCTTAGGTACTAGAATCTTTACATTATTGAATGACATTTAATGTGCTTGATGTCATTGCTCCATTTCTTTTATTGGTTTATTTCATTGCTGCTTGCACTTTAGAGCAAGCATATCTTTTAAAACCAGTGGATAAATGATAGGAAAACAATTTCATAACCTAAAAAAAAAAAAAAAAAGAATGATTGCTCTTCTAAAAGCTTTGCTATCAATGAGATGAGTTAGGAATGAGGTCAATGGGTTAATCTCCAGGTCTACATAAGGAGATGTGTATTACCACTTCTTGTAGTAGACTGTAATTGTCTTTGAAAACACCTGGTAGAGGTCCAGTTAAATTGAAATCAATTACTTTCTCAATCATTTCATGGCATTTGTCAAGTTATTACATCATTGGTAAAAGTGCAAGCATGCATGCATTTTTTTTTTCAAAGTAGAAAGAAGCTTGTAAAACAGTAACTACATGAAAGTTTTTGCCTCATCGAAAGCTTGTGGAATAAAAGAAAAACGTGTACATAATAAATGTAAAATGACATTGAAGTTCATCTTTGCATTTAGTTATCTTAGTAAAAAGGAACATATTTCACATTACTTTTTGCATCATCTTCTATGCATATATTTTAAAAGGAAAAATATCAGTAACTAAAAATGGTTTCAAAATATTTTCTGACTTGTGAGCTCTGACACCTTCATTCTTACCCTCTAAAAACCCTCTGACAAGTGTGTATTATAATCAAAGATGAATATATCTTTGCTGTTCACTGATTTTTTTTCTTCACACCATTGACAGTACATGCAGATTTGAACTTGTAGCCAGGAACAGTGCTTCCATGCTTCAAATTGCCAAAAGACCCCCAGGGATAGAAACTTGACCTGCTTTTATGAAACCATAGAATTACATTTATACAAGTTACCCCATGGGAAAGGAATGAACTGATCCCAATTCCAACCTTAATATTGGAACCTTCTGGGTCAGATTTGATTTTTCTTTCTCTTAACACCTGTTTGGCTACCAAATTTCACAAGTAGATATTCTTAAGATATTTAAATATTATTCATGATGACATTTCAGTTAAATCAAAACCAAAGTGCCATCAAAATTTTGCAGTGCTTCAAATTTTCACGTTATTAAGATGTTACTTTTTAAAACAAAATGTCTACCTTTTAAATATACATTCTAGATGTAAGGAGTTTAAACATACATTTGTTTAATTGGGCATGAAAACATTGAATTTGTGCTTTTTAAATAACTAATTTCTCTCCCTTGAAGAGTCAGCTCAAATAAGGGAAGAAACTTTTTCTAAGGAGTTGTGATAATATTTCAGAATAAGAATTTTTCTATGAATATGTTTAATTTTTTTCTTTAAACATTTTGAATGGTTATATTTCTTATTTTATTCTTAGTTGGACCACCTAAAGAGGTTTCCAGAAGGTTTCTTTTGCCACTAATAGTAGCAAATGAAGGTGGCCATCGATACATTGGATACATAAAAGCTATTTTTATTTTGGTTGGATTCACTTTAGTTATGTGGACTGGGCCTAAGTTAATTATGTCTTCAAAATAAAGAGGAATTTACGTATATATTAGTTTGCTTAATTTCTGGAATATCAAAATGCAATATCATATATATATGTAACTAATATAAATGGGTAGGGTTATAATATCTTTTTGTTTATAACTGATGTTATTAACCTACTTTTCCATATAGAATGAATTGCTTTCAATCTTACACAGAGAGTGCCAAGAGAGTACATTTTTTTTGGCACCCCCTGTATATACAAAAACACTTTATAAATGGTAAGGCAAAAGACATACATATATACCCCCATTCAAATATATACTATTACAGTTATGATAGTTATAAATATTCCATGATTGTATTTTGGAACTGAGGTTAGCAAGTTCCTTTCCCAATTAAAAATTTAAAATAATTTCAAAGACCTTTCACTTCTTTTTTCATTTAATATCTATAAAGCCATTTGGGTAATTGTTTTTATTTTTTCCCCTACAAGAACCAAACATAAAAATTCTTAATAAGAATTGTTATAACAAATCAATTCTTGGGGTAGAGGAAAAACATTGACATGTTCGATCGAAGGTGCGCCACTTTCTTTACATATGTCTGATTCTCATAAGACATGATAATCAAGGAGAAAATATTTAGAATTTTAAACATGTGTTGTTTATTTTTTTATTGGCTGTTTTATAGCAAAAACAAAAAACAAACAAAAGACTTAGTTTCATTGTAAGCTAATATTTTTCTGCCTTGCCTTGACATTTATCATTTGAATGAATTTCAAAACTTAAATAAATTATTTAGATGTTTCCAACGATCACTTTACTTCCATGCTTATAAAATATCAACATTTGATTAAATATTTCATTTAATTTGAAAATTTGCCTTAACTAGTTACATGGTGATACAAATGCCTATTGCCCTTCATTTTCTCTGACTGGGATGGAGGAAGGAAAGCAGTAAGATCACATGACTCAATTATGCTGCTGTCCTTAAAAAGAATCTAGTTCAGGAAAGGCAACCCATCTTGACTTTTGTAATGGTGATAATATGAAGTTTCTATGACCTTTTTTGTCTTCCAGTGGCACTTTGCAGCTCTATTTTTAATAATGATTGATGGTATACTACATGAACTGAAAAAAAAAATCACCTGAAAAATTCTTGCTATAAAATGCATGAAATGAGAGATGGAGTTTTATATTTTAGATAATTCTCTATAAGTAGAATAATCCTTAATATTTCACAGACTTCTACATCATACTTAATATAGGAAGCCTTCAGACATCAAAGTAAATGTCATCTTCTTAAACATCTTTATCATCTAACTTATCTTCAAAATAATCCTCTTTATTTGTAGAAACTCTTGTGAAAATTGTGCATGAAATATAAACACTTTATCATGAAATTTACCTTTAAACATTTGCCAAAGAGAGAAACTGTTTTTTTGAGCTGTTGTTATTTACATCAGATCTCCCAAATTCAATAGTGTGAAAATATAATTTATTTTTATTAAGGTGTTTTATTTAAAGTTTAGGAAATAATATTAAAATGGTATATTTGATCTGGAGAAAACTTCTTTGCTGTTTCTTTTGGGGTGTGGGTTAAATAAGGGCCCATGACAGGGATGCTGTTTGTTTTTCACAAAAGTTGTTTGTGATTTCAGGTACTCTTGGGAAATCTCTTGATCAGATTCACATCTGTTCCTGTCAAAGTGGGTGCTAAGATACCGGTCACCCAGCAACCATGTCCAAGAGGGAATTGGGCCGATAATAACTTCAAAAAGGAATGACAGATGCTAGATTAGGATGAAAGACAAAACGCATGAAAAATGAGCTTGTTAGAATCAAAAATTTGTTCAAGCACCTTTATGTAAATTAAATGAATATTGAATATTTGCATGCAGTAATTTCTACTTTTTCATTTCATTGAAAAGAAAAGAATAGTGCATTTAAACTCACAAATGTGACTTCTTTCTTTTGTGCTAATCAACATACAAAGCTGAATCTCAATTTAAAAAATCAGATTAGCCACCTGGGTTCTTACATCTCTACTAAGTATATTACAGTGTTTTTCTTATAACAATGGTACTCTTTGGGACAACTTGGTTTATCTAATTTTTTCATAATAAGTAGTCTAGTGTGAATTAAGATTACTTTAGATAAATATAAATCCATTTCTTGAGAAAGCATCTCAAAAGTAACCTTATCCTATTGTCCTTGAAATTGGTTAATGTACATTAGTAAAAGATCACTCAAGATGAGTTCACAGCAAACGCACAGGCTTCTCGTTGACTGGTTAAATAACAATGCATTAAAGTAAAGCAGGGTGGTTGGTATACCCAAAATGAAAGTAGGCAGAAAGATCTCTTCAAAATTTAAGATGCTTTTTGATACATTACTAGTTTTTCTATTGAATGGCTCACATGCTAATCGGAATTTAGAAGGGCCTGATAAAATGTAGTGATTGAGAGTGGTTTCTGAGTCTTGGTTTAGTAATGTCTAATGTGGTCACGTAGAGAAATTGATTTTCTTCAGAAATTAATTAATTTTTCATATCGCCCTAAGCTGCAGTTAAAAAGAGTGCATACTTGTCTGTTTTTTCCAGAAATATTGCCTAATCATATTAATACCATTGCCCCAAGGATGAAAAGATAATTGTACAAATGCATTTGGAAATATGTATCACTGAGTATTTATGATTAAATTATGCAAATGACCCAGCTCTCATCCTTTCCAGACCCAGATTGTCTAATTAGGATTGATATGCTGAATGGATGTTCCAGAATTTGAATACAAGCATGTCCAAAGAGCAGAAAATTGGAAATGACAAGGCTGAAATCCAAAGAAAAGTGTCTTTCGTTTCTATACTTTGTTAATGTGCTGTTAGCATTTGAGAATTTTTCCCTCCCTTTGGCTATTTTGTGACTCATATGTCCTTATTAGAAACAAGTATGCAAAATCACTTGAACTTTTAACTATTCAGTGCTTATTTAAAAATAATAATCCCCTGATCATTCAAAGAGAACTTCACTATTAAGTTGCCTCAAACAATGTAAACTTACCTTTCGTTGACTTTTGTTTTTTAAACTTCCTAGCTTTATTTCAAAGCTAGCTCTCCAAACTTAATGTTATACCAATGCAGTCTTTTCCAAGGATATCCTTCCTTGAATTTACAATTCATTCATTTATTCATTCACTCATTTACTTAAATACCTGTCTCCTTATATTTGGAGAAAACTGTTTAAGTAACAATTCTGATTAGGGAAGAAAGAAGCAGCACTCTACATGTACCAATGTTTGAATTTGAGGTCCTCAGCAGGCTTTCTCCCTCACTGATTACACTCATTCATCTTAGATGGAGGGGTGGTAGAGGAGCTAGCAAGGGACTGAACTGTCAGGACTCCAGCCTTTGTTAAGCAGCGGGTAGTCACTGCCTCTGAACTCGCCTGGCTCCTGCTTTCCATCTGCAGGATGATGGATTGCTATGTTTAATACATTTCAGCTTTTGTCTGTCATAGTGTGGACAGACTGTACTATCAGTGATTTCAACAGTGATTAGGGCACCATTTCAAACCACTCCTATTGGTCAGACAGCTTCCAGGAATGTCTGATGAAACACACTCATTGGCACTCTCACCATGTAAATGTGTAGTTTAACTAGGCAGAGGTTGTACACTCACAATTTAGAACCAGTGATGAAACCCAATGAGAGTTTTACTAGAGTACATATCCACTTTAGAACAAAATTACACAAGACAACATTATAAAACATTTTGGGTCTCAAACTAAAATACTCATCCCAAGTGGTCCCAAGTTAAGATACATCTGTAGTCTTTAAATAGTAACATCATGTGCTTAATAGCAGGAATGTATTCCACCAACTATGGTGTCAATTGTTGCTATCCTCACCAGTGTTGAATTCTTTAGCTATATTGGGAAGGTAGAATGTGAGGACTACGTTCAAGGACTAAGACATGACGTGGCATGTGCTGTGCTGGGATATGCTGAGCTGTGGGGCCTTTGTGGTTCACAGGTCCAAAGACTGAATGATTTCAACAACCAGAAAGCCACAATGGCACCAGCTCAATATTTTCCCTGGAGTGTCTTATTCTATTTATAAAACTGGTGCTAAGAAAATACAAGTAACTAAAAGAAAAGATTCTTTTAAGCCATTAATAACATAGGCAAAGTTTTATTTGGAAAATTGGACCTATATAAATAAATTGAATTTTACTAATTCTATTATAATGTACCAAAGGCAATGTAAATTGTAATGTAAATTTTAAAATGTATTATAAACATGGAATTTTAACTCTCTTAATAGGTAATTATTAAAATATGAAGCCAGCCAAAGTTTTGAAACAAAAACCTAAATGAGAAGAAGCTACTTGCTTTCAACTACTCTATTCATAGGGAGGATTAAACACAAAGTTTGGATAGTTAACAGCAAAAATCCAATGAGAATAAGAACTCCACATCCCAGGTTATACTTTCCCTTCCTGATCTGGTTTTCATATTGTAAAGTTTTCACCTGAGATCCTTTCAGTAAAGGTTTGTCGTTCTGAATATATGACGACAAATGCACACACACACACACACACCCCACAACACAAATACACACACATTGTGTTTCCTTTAAACCAGTTCAATAGTTAAACGTGTTGGCATTTTGGCATTGCTGATTTAGTAATAAGGACAGGTGGTGCTGTACCTCCTTGGAGAGTTATAAAAACATTCATATATTTTGCAGATTAACTTGTTCTTTGTTATATTTTAAGGCTTGTCTTATTGAAACAGTGTTCAGCTTAAAAATTGTGCATTCATTCAGCATATTCTAAAGGAATCATTTGTCAGAGTAAATCAAAGGTATAACTCACAGTATACTTTGGAACAGAAATTACGTAACTGGGCTTAAATAAATCTGTATTTTTTAATCAAAGCTATTCATAATTTATATAGCACATGTATAGTGAAATAATGTACTAACGCTCAACATTTTTGTACTGCATAATCATTCTAATGTGTGGTTGTCAAATCTCTAGTCATAGATTATCGCATATTCATTTATTGCCTCCGTAGCGTGGGTGGTAGGCAGGCAGGGGGAAGTGTCAGAGTGTTTATTTTAGAGAAGGATAAGATATGGGGGGGGGCGCTAAGAGAAGGTCACATCCCCTGAAATCACTGTGACGTGTGGAATTTCTATCAAGTCAAAGGGAGAGGCATGGTTGAGGCTACTAGATGTAAGGTTCTTGGCTTTGAGCTCTCAGCAGCAGACTGCATGGAAGGAAGAGGAGGTGTTGAGTACATACTGTGTTCTAAAGTAGAACAATCACATGGAATGGCCTACATTCCTTCCCTTAACTATTTGTTAATACAAGTTAAGCAGGCAATTAATAGTCAGTAGAGGCGCAGGGTAAGGAACCTGGCTGGGAGACAAACCTTAAAAAGAGGAAAGGCATGATTATACCATATAAAAGCTATAGATACTTTCCCCTCAAATAGTTTAGCAAATGTAAGTGTTTGGCAAATTCGAAATGTCTGTTTCGCCCATTGGTAAACTTGTTTGGGTTACAGAATTGGATCTTGTATAACATTGGGAGTGTGAGTGTGTGTGTGTGTGTGTGTGTGTGTGTGTGTGAGCACAGGCATCCACATGTACAATGTAGGTTGCCAACCGTTGTTATATACATTGTTGGTCTTATGTTTAGTTAAACACCATAATTACAAAGTAATACAAGTCATTTGTCTTACTGTGGTTAAATAAAGAAAAAAAAATATGTGCTAGAAACTAAATGAATGAGTTTCTCATGAAGTTAAATGAACAAGTTTGCTGTCTGGAAATGGTTCAGAATGGAGGAATATTACAATCCCCTTTAATCTCCCCCATCCATCTCTAGTCACAGTGTGAGTACCCTGGTTCCTGCATGCGTGCACAGCACCTCTGGTCTTAGTGTCCAGGTATTACTGTTTGGTAGATCCATAGATTGGGGGAAATAAGAAGTTAGGCCAGCAGGCTCAACTTCTTACTTTTCAGTAGCTTCCTATAATGATTCCAACTCTAATAAGGTGAATTACTACTGTATGAAAAAGGAGAAAAAAAAGTTTTGGCCATCTTAGCTAATAAATCACATTGACTGCATGGCTGCTCAGATCAATTGTGCATAAATCAGTGCCTTAAAGAGTCTTAAACTAAGATTCTACCAAAGACCGATCGATCTACCAGCTTGTTTAAAAGCATGGTCTCTTGCCCATAGCAAACTGAACAGGCGTCCACAATATTGAGGTTGTTAATATGCTGTCAAATGTTGAAATGAATCAACATTTGGATCTCAGAGGCATGGCTGTGATGAGTAAAGCGGCTGTGAGTGTGTGGAGTCAACTGGTATATATTTGTCTTCTTTGGTTCACTTTTGTAAGTTAGGTTATGTAGAACATTTACTTCTCAATATGTATACGAAAGTTTTGAAAACTTTATGCACAAATGTAACTTTGGGGAAGTGTGTCCCACAAAACTATCATTATATTATTTCCAAAAGAAATTGTCATGACTATCCAAGAGAAGCATTTCATTAACCACAGTAGTTGTAGATTTGAGATTTACTGATCTACAGACAACTTGGAGTCATGAGAACAATCAGGAAACTTGATTTCAAGTTCTGACTATTTCTGTCACTAGATGGGAGATGTTGGATTACTCAACTGGAAACTCCATATTCTCAAATATAAAATGGGAGTAATGAAGATAACTTTTCTATTTATTTATAAAAAGGTTGTGAGGATAGAAATATGATAATAGTTATTTTGAAAGCACTTCAGAGATGGTAATGTGCTTTTCAAGATTTGTTACCTGTTTAGAATTCCAATTACTTTTTAAAATTGAGATATAATCTATATATAACGTTGTGTAAGTTTAAAGTATACCATTACATACTTCAAAGAGACTAGATTTAAAATGTTCTCACTCAATTAAGTTTTTAAACTCCTTTTAACAGAAGAGCTTACAAAAACAAAGAAAATCTAATTTGATTCTTGCTATCACCCTTTCTCCTCTTTCTAAGGAAATAACAGTGAAATCATAATAATTCAAAAGAAGAATTTGTGAATTCTGCAAAATTATATTCTTATAAATATAATATTAAAACTTGACTTTTATTACCTTTAAAAAGTATTATGAATAACAGATTAACAAAGTTAAATCTTTGAAAAGCAAGAAAAGGCACAATATAGCCATAGCATATGCAAAGTAAATACTTATTTTGGAAAGAATGGCATTCAATATCTATAGTAACTGCCATACAACTCTCTATGAAAGCAGGGGATTGTTTAGAAACTTAAATGAGGTATTATTCAACTTTGATTTCCTTTTAAGTTGGCTAGAATATTCTATTATGGTTAAGTCTCTAAAGATCTTCTTAAACTAAATACATAATTTATCATTACTCTCTACAAAGCATCTCAAAATCCCGAAAATGATTATTTTCTGTACTCTCCTGTTTTGAAAATAAATTTAGGATAGGCATTCAAGCATCTTAACATAAAATTTGGTGTCTGCCAAATATTTTGTGAACTCATCAATATAATATAATGGTCTCTATTTCAGAATACTATTGTTCTGCCATTGTCTATAGATTTATGACAATGTCTTGACATTTTTGTAAATTATGAAACACACATTGTTTCTCCCTTGTTATACTGTGAAATTTAGTAGGTTGTTGAAATTGAATCTGATTGATTTTCTTGTTGGCGTTTGTCTACAAAAGCATCTCATGTCTGAAATTCACCAGAGGAGGGGAAATCCAGGTGGATTTCTTTTGCTGCATTTTCCTTTATGTATGTAAAGTTTTGAAATATTTGTGATCTGCTGTTAACAGTTTTAAATGTAGCTGCTGAGGTGCTTACTGGTAGAAGATGGTCTGGCTATTTCTTGAAATATCAATTAATTCTAAAACTTGAATTTAGTTTCTAGTGACTAATAATTACCTCTCTGTGATTATTAGAGAATGTCATCTTGTATCTGTTCTTGTTGAAACTATCAGGTACTTTCTGGCACATAAGGCACTCCTTATAAGTATAATGGACTCTCTATTTAAAATTGTTTATATATTATTGAATTATATTAAAATATCCTTATGAGATTCTTAATTTTAGAACATTTTGGTTATGACCAAGAAATTAAAACATGAATAGAAACACATATGTTTTAGATTTTTATGTAGAAATAAAAAATAAAAGTATATTTACTATTAGTGTTTAAGTATAATCTAAGGTATTTTTAATTCCTGAATATACCCCATGTTTTTGTAGTGTTTAAGCACAAATATTAAACTTTTTGTATCTTCATAAACACATAATTTTCTAAGATTGAGATTTTTATCTCAATTATTATTAATTAAGGTTTATCTGCCAGATTAATTGTGAAAGGAAACCAAACATATAATTTTGAAGTATCTAAAAATTTGAATTGAGTGGCCAGGCCAAAAATAAGAATTTATACATTTGCAATTTAAAATATCACAGTGATAATAAGAATTACAGCTACTAATATTAGCAATTTTTATTTTCTAGAGATAAGTTTTTTTGATAAGTTATATCTTTAACTCCCTATAATAGCCATAAGAAGTAGGTTCTACCTGCTTTTAAAGAAAGATAAGGGCACTGAATTTCAGAGCAGTTAATTAACTTGCCCACATTTATACAGCTAGTATGTGGCAACTGCAGGGAATAGAACCCAAGCAATCTCATTCTAGAACTTTTATTTCCTATATTTTCCTATTCAAATAATATTTAACCAATGACTCGAATCTAGATTGTAGTTTCAAGATTATAAATTATTTGGAAATAATAATAATATGAATTTCTTAAAAATATTTAAGATGTATATATGCATTCTGTGTGCTTATAGCATTTGATAGTTTTATGAGAAAACTTCAATATTGTTTATAGTTCTTCTAAGGTTTTTAGAAACTTCTTTTTACATTAAAGATATAAAGCAATCTAGTTGTAATTTTTCTTTATAAGAAATACATAAGTTACTTAAATTTTATATCATTAGCACTGTAGATTAATTTTCATCATCTCTTTAACTCCTTGATAGAAGCCTATTGTATGCTCTTCCAAGTAAAAAAGTATATTCTCTCACTCCCTTTTTATCCCTTAAATCTTGTTACAGTGTATTTGAAAAAAAAAAAATTAAGTTTATTATCATCAAAGGAACTCTTACTACACAACAAACCATACAAATAAGGTCAAATTTTGCTCATAAGATAAAATTTGGAAAAAATTGCAGTGATAATTTATTGAACCTTCATGCCTTTAGAGTAATGGTTATTGGTGGGGAGAAAATAATGTATAAGAGTAACTGGGTTATAATCTATTGTAATTTCAGTCCTTTCCTGACAGATTCTTATTCACACTCCATGCCTGTTTTACAGTTCCACCTGAAAACTATTTTCATATTAAGCCACTCCTATTACTGAGAGGTTATAATTCCTAATAGATACAAATAGGTTATGTTTAAAAGCTTGAAAACCATTTATCTGGGCATATAATTGGGATCTAAACATTATTTGTATAGTAGATAAAGCCTACTCTTGGCAGACTTTGTAACAAAAACTTCCCAGTTAGTCATGGAAAGTTTTGGATGGGGTCTGTTTTCCTTCACATGTTGTTCTTCGGAATAAGCTTCGTTATCCCAGCTCAGTTACCCACCTGGATGCCTTCTTCCATCCAGGTAGTTTGCCATTCTTTTTTGATGTCTTTAGATCTTTTCTTTTTAAATGTTTTTCTTTCACAGCAGAAAAAGTACTTTGATATCTTGGCATCCTCATACTCCAAAGGAAAGAGTTAACTGCGGTAGAGCTAAATATTTTTTTTTCTGTTACTATTTAGTGTCTCATCAAAGTCTTACGTAAGTACTCTATTGCCTAAATCAGAAACAAAAGGGTATATTGTTTCTTTTTAGTCAGGAGAGAGAAGGTATACAGTTTATATATAATATTTAGCAATGACACCTGTATTTTAAATGGTGGTTTGCTGAATGCTGTTTCATAGTTGAGTGTATCAGTGGACTAATTACAGCGCTTTTCCACTGACACCCTCCTAGCCTTGCTTAGTTGCCTGTCCAGGGTGATTTGAACTATTTATTCACAACCTATGTCATTTCAAACTAACGATATTATATAAAGTGAAATAAATATGTAGAAAACCTCAGTAGTTCTGCTGCAGAATGATAATTTTCAGTATGCCAGAATCATTCAGTTTTAAATTCTATTGGTTTATGCTGTTGAGAGTCTCAAAACCTTATTTCTTCCTTTGTAACTTTCAGTGCTAGGATTCAGGTGAGGGACTCTTCTATGGAAAGACAAGGATGCACTGAAGGGAGCAGCATCATTTTCAATTCCTCTAGAGACCTCTGTCTTACAGATCTGACTGTCCTTTCTCTCCTGTGAAATTCGATTCTTTGCATTTATGACTTCCCTAGGGCAACAGTTTCACTGCTTTTCTAATAGTATGCTCATTTAAATGTTTGTAAGAAATAAATGTACCAGGTTTAAGTAATGGGCAAAGCTTACTGTAAACCTCACAATAAACACATCTTTCTAAAGGCTCTTAATACAATGCATGATTGCATTAAAGAGCATTGCATTAGGTCTTCGTATGTAGTATGTTGGAATTGAACTTTTATCTCTTCACCTGTGTGTGTCTCATAATCAAGAAAGGCATCTTTAGGAAAGGTAAATTTCATTGGGATCTGGCGAATTTGGAATTTAGAGTACTGTTTTGTTTGTTTGTTTGTTTTGTTTTTTAGACTCACCATGACTGTATCTTAAATCTCTTTCAGTTAATATAGGATAGTAAAAAAGAAGCCTACACATTTTTCATAGTGTAAGGGTTTCAATATTGGAATGATGGAAGCACTTCTGGTGTACTAACTGTGAAATGTTGTTGAAAATTAAGATTCCCTTTAAATGAGCTCTATCTCACTTGGGCACTGACCTTGTTAGCCAGTCCCCTAACAAGACATCCAGAAGTCTCTGACAAGTCAGAAGAGTAGATGGATACCTTTTGATTGGGAAGTCATCTTTCAGTCTGTTATCAGTTTTGGTGAGTAAATTGTAGGATAAATATTTTAAAATTTAACTTTGAATATTAGGTGAGTATTTAAGTGTCTCCTGTTTGTCTTGTTTTTCCTCTTGTTTACCATCTTATTTCCAACTCTCCTTGGAATTCATGCTCTTCCTCCAATCCTTACTTGGCTATCAGTGTCCATTATAGAATTTGTACTGTGGAATGGTTTCTCTTATTCTTTTATCAGTATTATCTTTTGTGTACTTACAGTATGCCAGGCAGGAACCTAAGTATATTTCTTGTCTCATTTCATCCTCACAACAATCCCATCTTCATTTGACAAAGTAGGGTACTGGGTTACAGAAAAGTTAAATAAGTCACCCCGGGCAATAGGTATTAAATGAGGAGTTTACCTCAGGGTTTCCAATTCCGAATCCTATGTTCCTAACTCATACACTGTACCACTACTACTTACCTACCACACTGGACTCTTATCCTACGGAGAGTCGCACCAACCCATCGGGGCTTGCATGTTTTCACTTTCCTGTCAGGAAGCCTAGCACCTAACCAACAAGACTGAAAAATTAAAGTTAAAGGACATAGAAATTAAAAACTACATAGAGGTAAGTAGGAATTCAATAAATGTCCTTTGCCATTTTCCTTTTCGCTGTTTTCCAGGTCATATCTGGGAAAGAGAAGTCAAGGATTAGAGCTGTAGTCAGTCAGTAGAAAGGTCATGGTGTCCAACTTCCAGCCGTCAGTTAACTACAGAGCCCTCGGAAAACTACAGATGGGTTTTCCTATCCTTACACAGTCCAGTCCTACTCAGTAGCAATACTTGTTTGACTCCAATGCCACAGACAGATGTGTTTGTTTAAGTGAGACAAACACCATCAAAAGCAGACTCAAGGCTGGCAGCTGTAACTAAATTTAATTTTCACCTACATTTCACAGTTTGTTCATAGTGAGAAGTGCTTCTATTCAAGCATCCTTCCACAGGACTAAGAAAAATGGGCATATTCTGGTGCTGACCAAGAGCTTAAACTTTTGGGTTTTGCTCAAGATAAAATGAAATAAAGAATGACTTCCTCATGAGACAGCAGGTAGAGTTATGTTTTCAAAGTTCTGTTTTAAGTTGCTGCACCATACATACAGACACTAAATTATTATATCAATGCTGCCAAAAATCTGGCAGGAAAATAGTATACTACATTACAGGCAGTTTCGAAGACAACAAATAAAATGATTCAGTATTTACAAACTCTTTCTAGTTAAAATCTTGTGATTTCATGGCATTCACATATTTAGGGTTTCAGAAAATATTATGGCTATCTGGAAAATGAAAGCCCTTCTTCTGAAAATCCCCCTTCTAGGCTTTTAAAATGCCTTATATAAAAAATACTCCCTTGGGCATGTAGAACAATCGTGCCACTCTCATCTAGATATAGGCTGAGAATTTTTTTGGGCCCTCCCTTAATTTTACACATGCTCTTTATCTTTTTAAGACAGAAAAGTGATAAACTCTTACTCTGAGTCCATAAATCATATCTCTGTTGAAATCCAAGCTTAAAGACATGAATTTGAAGAGAATTACAATCAAATTTATCTGTTCAGATATTGGTGTGGACTTTAGAACTTTACTGTGTTGTTTTTACAGTAAACAACTGTGCTTTATTTGCTTGCTCTATTTTCATTTTATCATTTTCTTCTTTTATTCATTTTGCATCTTTCATTGTTTTATTTTAATTCTAATTTTGTAGTATTAGAAAATTGATGAATTTAAAGTTTCTGAAATTAAAGCAAAACATACAGACATAAATGTGCAAATGCATAGGATGATAATTTTTTCTTTTTTTCTTTTCTTTTTTTTTTTTGAAGGTCCATGCTATTTTCTGGGGATTGTAAATTGGCCTGCTAGAGATTGGGATATATCCGTTAATCAGGTGTGGGAGATTGAGCTGCAAATATAGACACTGACAAGGCAGGAAAGGTCTTGTGTGATATGACTAAAGAATTTTAACATTACCTGATAGATGTTGAAAAATTATTGGAAGGTATTTTTCTACTAGAAGATCCTTATTTGGAAGAATGGTATGATTGGATTTGTGTTTTGGATAGGTAACTCAGTGATCCTTATAAGGGTGAGTTAGTAGCATTTTAAACTAAAGACTGTTACAATAATCCAGTTTGAAACAATGAAGGGTTTCATTTAAGGCAGCAGGAGTGGGTATTGAGGGAGGAAAAAAGACAGAAGAGAAATTAAATTAAAACGGCCTTATATTTGGGGAAAGAAAAGTGACTTCAGAGTAACTCTCTAGTGGTTGATGAACAGTGTTGTTAGCCATAAGACCACGAGGAAAAGATTTGGTGAATATAAGTAATTTGAGGTTTGAGATGCTTGTGAGTTATTCAGGTGGTATCAGAAACAGATATCTGGGATTCAAAGGAAAAATCAGGACAGGAGCCAGTGATTTGGATGTGAATTTTTGAAGAAATTTTGAGGTGAGTTACAAGCTCTGGGTAGTGGTCATAAAATAATAAATGGGATTTTCAGAAGGATTTGATAAATCCTTTATGAATTTAATATTTTAATAATTTCTCTATTATATTAAAAACACGGCTTTTGTGTCTTTAGTTTCAAATAACTTTTTGAAAATGAGATATGAACTTCTACAAGAAAAATATTCTTAATTCACAGAGGTCAAATATTATTTTTCCATTTTGAGTTATTCAAAGGTAAATGGAAGTCAAAGATAGAGACTTACAGAGAGCAGGTCTTTGTATGCTGTTGAGTCATGATTGTGACTCTAAGAAATATCTTTATTGTGTTTGATTCTAAGCTTGTGATAATAACTAGTGTCAAAAGATGAGAACATTCTGTACCAGAATTTGAAAAATACCACTGCTGAAAAATGAAAGCTCTGTTAAGAGTTCACCTTAAGCTCTCAGCTGACTTTGTAGTAGGAAAACTGCTGCAAACCACAAGGGTAGGCTCCGTGGAAGGCAGCAGCAGATTCAGTGAGTTTATGGGCTGGCCTTTGGTGATTTAATCTAATGTTAGAAGGTGGGAAAAATGTTCAGGATTGTGCTTCAAAATCAACGTTAACAATTAGCAACAGCAAATGAATATCATGATACCATTTAAAAAGTAAGAGATTCATCTGATGTAAATCAATCTTAACAGTAGCAAACGAAAATTACATCAGAATTACCTTTTAACTCAACATGTTCATACCAGATAGCTTATAAGCAATAATACACTTTGGTTTTGTTGACATGATTTGTTCAAGGGATTTACCTAACGTTAGATATCCATCTAATTATTAGAGTTTATATAAGAGAAAGACTTCATTAAATTGGTGAGCTTTCGTATGCACAAAATATCTTTGTGAAATAAGAGAACATAATTATGATCAAAAACAACCTAGAGAGCTATTATAGTCACATTGATTAGGAAATAATGCATTGTTTTCACTGAACTTTTTGCTAAGATTTCCCCATTAATATGACTGAGTGCTGCACAAAAATTATGTATTAAATGACAAAATTCCACCTGCAAACTTTAAAATATTTTCTAGTTCCGTATCAACAAAAATTATCTCGCTCAGAATGTAAATTGGTACAGCCACTATGGAAAACAATATGGGGGTTCCTCAAAAAATTAAGAATAGAATTACCATACGACCCAGCAATCCCTCTTCTGGGTATCTACCCAAAAATCTGAAAACATTTATCCATAAAGATATGTGTACCCCACATTCATTACAGCATTATTCACAGTGGCCAAGACATGGAAACAACCCAAGAGTCCTTCAATAGATAATTGGATAAAGAAGATATGGTATATATACACAATGGAATATTACTCGTCTATAAGAAAAGATGACATATTGCCATTTGTGCCAACATGGCTAGATCTTGAGATTATCATGCTAAGCAAAATAAGACAGAAAAAGTTAAGAACCATATGACTTCATGCATATGTGGGACATAAAACTGAAAGCAGCAAAGGAGCAAAGCAAACAAACAAAGAAACAAAACCTCATGGACAACAGTATAGTAGTTACCAGAAGGTATTTAGTTTTGGAGTTTATATTTCTATTGTATCTGCTTCATTAAATACAATATCAATAGGGGTTTGATGTTGAAGTTCTTGTAGCCTTTTGTAGCTAGGCACTTCTTAGACTTTTCATGCTGACAGTCTGTCTTGCCTGCCAGGTTCCTTTCCTCTAATAAGGTCACTATTGATTGGATTGGAGAGAGAGTATTAGTAATGTTAACTTTTTTCTGTTTGTATGTTCACGGTTTCCCAGTGTTGACCATGTATACTTTTTATCTACCTGGGAGAGAGCAGTGATAACTGGAAATAGAAATTACCCAAATATCCACCTTACCTGTTTGTCACATTCTCACCACTTAACTTCAGCAGAATGTTAAAAAACATATTTTAGAAATGCTACAACTGAATAAATAATACCTTCTCTGAATATGTATGCATATAAGATATCTTTACCATTGTAGCTGGTGAGATCTAGTAGCTGTTTCATAGTAAGTTTACCTAAAAGCATTCAAGAAAAAAAAGGATTTATGTATTTTCATATGTATAAAGTTAATGAGTGCATAGATAATTAATTTAAAATAAATTCCAAACGAGGGAGTGTATTTAGTAAATATTACCTTAAAATTTCTACTAAAGAATGGAGCATATTCATTTTGTCTTTAATCTTTTCATTTTCACATTTTTAATACTTTCCCTTTACTGCTCAACAGAATTCAAAATGAGTGTGTGTGTGTGTGTGTGTGTGTGTGTGTGTGTGTTTGCGCATGCATAAAATGATGAAAAACCACATTGCATCTATCTATTCAAAGTATATTTGTTACACACTTAATAGGTGGCAGGCATTCTTCTAGGTACTTTGAATACACCAGTGAATATGACAGAAAAAATCTCTGCCTTCGTGGGGTTTATATTCGAGTGGTCATGGTTGGGGCAGACAATAAATAATAAACATAATAAATGAGCAAACTACATAGTTTTAAGGTGATGTATACTATAGAAAGTTGATCCAGGTGAGGGAATATTAATGGGTGAGTAGTGGGACAGTTGAATTTTAAATAAACTGGTCAGAGTAGGCCTCATTGAGAAAATGACATTTGAGTCAATATTTGAAGGAGATATGAAGAGCTCAAAGGCATTTTAACAAAGCTTGTTTCTGTTTGCATTTTCTCTGGCTTTGATTTCCAGGTTAGTAAAGGAGGGAAGTATGGATTAGAGGTAGTGCAATAAGTCTTTTCAGTATATACAAGAAGGGAAAGTTTAAAAATTGATCTACAATTGTAAGGTACAAGAGCCTACTATGCTACTGATAAAAACTAGGTTTTAAAATCTTGTCTGTACCACTCCCTGGCTCTGTGATCTTAGGCAAGTTTTTAGGCAAGCTTCCGCTTACTCATCTCTAAAAGTGGGATGTTAATACTTGTCTTATATTAAATAAAATCATGCATATTGAGTACAGTGATTGACATGATAAGGACTTGATAAATATTATGTATTACATTTTTATTTAATAGTTTAATCTTGTGTTTTGAAAATGTAGACTTTTTCAAAGCCCACCAAATGGAACTTTTTTCTACAGTGAAATTACTGAGTCTCAAGAATTTTCTATAATGGTACATCATTTTTCTACATGGTCAAAAGAATAAAGTGTGTGATTTGGAATACTTTACATCTATCTATCTATCATGAAGCAATACCTGACCAATACCCCAAGCTGAGTTACTTAAAGATAAACTGTGTATTCAAGGATTCTGTCCTTATTTTGGAGTTGTATAGAAATGTTTTAATTTCTCAAGTTGGTAAATGGCCTGCAGTGATTACTATTCATTACTTCTGTGTGAAGAGATATAAATGTCTTTAATACAATAGAAGATTTCCAAGTCTAGGTGGTTTTTGAAGGTAGTAGAACATTTGTAGTAGAATATTAGAAAGTCAGCCTGATCTGCTTTAATGTAAACTTCTTTATCGTGATATTTCTTTTACTAAAAGATTGACTTCCATCACCTCTTCTATCATTTTTGAAGTGGCCTAACTAGGGCAACCATAAAATTTATTGGCCAGATCAGAACACTCTTGAGGATAAACAGAGGTGGTGTTAATAATTATGTTGGGACAACAGGTGAAAACTAGGATTGTCTCGGGTAAACAGGATATAAGGTCATGGAGCTATAAGGCAACTTTTTTTCATCAACACATACAGTAGAAGTTCTAGCCGGTAGCGTAGGGATGAATAGTTTTTAAAAAGTATGAGATAATTGTTACCTCAGGGATAATGTGAGTAGACAAAACAAAATTACCTTACTTGGAGGCAGGCCAGCAGAGCAGAGTTCTTACCCTTGTTTTTTATTTTCATTTTAATAAGGGTTATAGAGTTTCTCATGAATGCCAGTGGTTGCAAAATTGATTAAAAGCTCATTTTAATTCAGACTTCTTTGTAAGACATTATTTTTTTTTCCAGTTTACTTCTTTAAGACTTTTTGCTCCATTTGTTGGATTTCTGTATATCTGAGTAAACAAGGCCTTCATTTTCCTTGACAAGAGCTATGTTTCTCATTCACGAAGTGTATAGGCCAGTTTATTTTCAAATAGATTGGTAGTTACTGTTTTTAAGTATCTGCCTTGGTTGGTTTTGGTCTTACTATGGCCACATGAGCCACCATTCCCAAAGTTTTTGCCATAGTCTTCACCAGAAAATGTGTTGGAAGAGTAATGACTTTTAGTAGGGAGTTGGGGAGGAACAGGAAAATTTTGTCAAAAGGAAGGGAAAAGGAAGGAGTAGAAAAAGCAGCGTTAGTTAGAAAAAGGAGTAGAAAAAGACACAGTGCTGACATTTTCAGAATGCTAACAAATACCTTCGTATTTATTTAGCTTCCAAAAATTATGCTGCTTCTCAGATTCTCAAATCAAGAATGTGTGTGTTATGTCTATGATCTCAAATCAGTATTATTCCCAGTACCATATTAAAGTCACAAATTTTGAAATAGGAAAAAACAAACAAACCAAAAACCTAAACCAACTTTAATGATGCATCTAATAGTCCTATGTCACTGAAATGCTAGGATGGTTACATCCTTTATTAAGTGAGAGAATGTGTCAAACACAGGCTAGGGGAAGGTGTAGTGAGGTATCAGAGGCATAAAAAAATGTGGAATTATTTGCTGAATTCTTCAATTTCTGACTTCATTCTTGGGACTACTTTCGGTTATATAGGTAGCGATTCCAGGAATGATGTCCCATTATAGTATTTGTAGAGGTGCTCTTGGGCACCATAGCTCTAGATAGTGGAGATGAGGTGGATATTCAGAGTCTTTGAGGCTGGTTTACTTCACTTGCTTGTTATATGAGAACCTTGCTTCATCCATTTTGCCTCTAATCACTTTTTCCATTTCTGGTACGTGCTTCGCCCATAACCCCAGTTTTATATCGTAACACTTGCTGTATCAGCATCCGTTCTATTTCCAGTGTTCAGTTTTAAATGGCCTCATTATGAAAAATATAGCATTTAAAAACATGGCACAAATGTGTATTACTTCAGCACAAGACAAAGAGATTATTGAGGAATGCACTGACTGCTAAACTCACTTTATCCTAAGGGGCATTTCACTATTTTAATTGATATTTTTTTGGTCAATTGTATGAAAAGAGTCCTTGGAGAAGGTAAATGGTGGATTACTTCTAGAAACAAAGGAACACAAGTTATTTGCTATAACTACCAATATGTCCATATTTTCATAAAGTGGAACATTTTCTTATTTCAAAATAGCTTGTAATGATGGATAAAATCATGAGGACCAGTTAGTTATAACTCTAGCTAAGATTTACTTGATTTTAAATATCATGTGCTTGTTGGGAAAATGAACATAAGTTTTACTGATCAATGCAGCCTGTGACAAGAACAGGAATGACAATTCATTGCATCTAATACAATTATTATTAAATCTTTTTTTATTTTAGATTCTGAAAGCCATACCTAGACAAAATAACATGACACTATCAAAGGTCTTCAGGTGGAATCTCCCACTGCTCAAAGTTACACAAATTTAGATGACTAATTAGTATTATAAATCTCAGAGGTTCAAAGGCTTATAAAGCCCACAGGCTCTGTTGCCAAATTCCAGTGCTGGTGTGGGCGCTGGTTGTGATTTTCATACACCTTTAGACCTCGTTAAGTTCAAACATCATTACCCCCTCCTTAAATTTGGCTACTTTAAAAAAAATCATGATATTACCTGATAAGTTTGAAAATCATAATTTTAGTTTATCAATATTGCTGTTTTCCACTATTCCACTTATACTTTAAGGGATGGTATATACAAATTAGGCTTATGGACATTTTCAAATAAAATTCAGTTTATGTTTTCTTCTCATATGTAAAAAATAAACCTAGGGTCTTTGTCATCTAAACATAGGGAAGAAAGTAACATATGTGAAAGTACAAGATCTTCACGTGCCTGAAAATAACACAACTCTGTGCTTGAGTGAAAGTGATCCATATCCAGTAGACCACAGAACCTGTAATTCAGTGGGTCCAGGGCCTTTGGTGCAGGCACCCCTCGGCTGAGCCGCCCCAATCTTTCTGGACCAAGTGCTACAAATGGATCAAATGCTCTGGGATTCTTTTATATCAATGTTGGCTCTTCCCTACATAATATTTTTTCTTCTTGTAGCCTTCCAAACTTTTTTCTCAAATAGATCTAAGGAAGGAACATTTTGAAGGAGGGGACCACGTCTCTGTTAATTTCTTTCTGAAGCCATGTAGGCTTTTCTTTCTCAAAAACAAGTTCAGATTGCTTTTCTTAATTACCTTCTCTCTCTCTTAAAAAAAAAATGAAAAGAAAGAAAGAAAAAGAAAATATGCGGAAACATTTATTTCCTCCCTTTGTAGAATCAGGAGAGATTTGAGTATAAAAACTAAGTTATCCAAAGTTAGCTTTTCTATTTAATCAAATACAATTAAAATGAAAACAAACAAAATGGGAAAACAAGCTGATTCAATTGAACCTAACAGGCTGGATACCATGCTTTCTCTAACATTTTTAAAAAGTTTCAATTAGTGGAAAATGTCTTATTTTGAGAAGTTAAATTGATCAAGATCTATCAGTTGAACAAGTTCCTCTTCTATTATGACATAAAATAAATAGCAAGTTCTAACTCTAGCTATTATCTACTTGATTTTTAGATATAATTTGCTATTTGGCAAAATTGAACATAAGTTTTATTCATCTGCAATGACTTTTTGACAGGATTGGATATAACAACTTATTTTATCAAAAATAGCTATTAAATCATTTTTGTAGTTTAACTTTTCTCCCTACTTCCCACATTAAAGAAAAATAGCAAAGCATACTTATTTTTTATGCTTATGTGAAACCCAGGCCTTTTAGCTAGTGTTTACTTTTGACATTATCTAACATGTTATGTTGAAGTCAAGTTATTTTACTATTAGAGACAACAATACTTCCATTTTAAAAATGAATTGTTGCCTATTATTTGTATTTAATAGAAATATTATACATTTAGAAGAAATAAATATTCTCTCCTTTTGTCAAGAAGAGAGCCACTTCATTTATTACTATTTAGTTGTCTTCTTTTTTGTCAGGATTTAGACTAATGAGAAAATCTCAGAAAGATTCTTTACTGTCTAAACACCATACACGCAAATGCTTCTCAATAGAAGTAACACAAGAAATGCGTTCAAAGACAATATGTAGCCTGAGAAATTCTTGTGTGCTGACAGCTCTCCAACAGTGTTGTCACAGCAGGAAGACATCAGTTGAAGAAACAGATAGTGACCTCAAAAAAAGTCTGGTCAGCAGCGTGGACAGGGTTTCACAAGATTATAAATCACCCCAGGGTCGCTCTGTTCCCACCATAAAGAGAGCATGGTCGTTTTATTGTAATCTAATAAGAGATGGGAGCAAAGGACAGCTCCAGTGTGTGTTTGCAAAAAAAAAAAAAAAAAATTCTTGATTACAGTTTCAAAACTATACAGTTTCTCTGCTATTGAAGTGCAGATTATAGAGGTTAAGGCCATGTTAGGATTGGATTACCTTTTATAGCTTTATGTTATCCTCCAGTTCATGAATCAGAAACTACTTAAATTAAACTGAACATTTGGGAGTAATCCTAGTATGTGGCATGGTGGTAGAAAATTAATCATGATTTTTTGATAGATTATTAAGCTTTTCATTTGAAGGGAGTCTTTCACAGAATCAGTAAAATAACTCTCTGCTGGGTGTATATATTAAAATGATAAAAACACAACTGTATATATAACAAGTTATGTTAGGATTGGTTCAAGGGGCAATGATTTAATGAAGGAAAACTTACATTAATATTAAAGTGTATATAAGAGACACAGTTGAGTCTGGATTGAATTACTAACAGTTTTTACAATTTTCTTACATCCTTAACTTTTTTTTAATAATACTAACTTGTATTGTTAGTTTTTGTTTATTTTTATATGCTATTTAACTAAAACTAAATAGTTGCTAAATATTTTAAATGACCTATTTTGACATGAGAAAGGCTAATAATTCCATCCTTAAAATATTTAGAAGTCAAAAAATCGCTCTAATTAGATTAAGGCTTACTGAGGCGATGGTAGCCAAAATTTTGAAGTGAAACTGTAGCTCTGATGACATTTTAAAATGATACATGCCTCTTCATTTGCCCTAGCAGCACTTTATGTGCTGGTGAAAAGAAGGTTTTAACATTATTCAGTCATTTTATCATTTGTACTTAAGCTCCTTCTTCAACATTATTTGATCTATATACATTTCCGGGACCATAATCAGACGTCCTACCATTTAAATGGATTTTATTCCCTAACTTATCGCTTTTGCTTTGTCAGTTTGTTCCTCTGAAACCATGCTGACATCTAGAGATAAGTCCTATCAGTCTTAGGCCATTGACTGAATTTTGATTGTGAAGAAGCCATCACTTAGAGCAGAGAAAAACCGAGTAAGGTGTTATTGCTCAGGATATATTTTATGTTATGGTTTCAAAACCCAAAGGTAAATAAGATGGAGTTTGCAGCTCTTCATTTTTTATTAGGCATAAGATGGACTTTGCAGGCTGTTTTCATTGTCTGTTTCCTTCTCCCTTTAGGAGGCACAGACCCTGTGGTTTTGCTCTCATTTACTTTCTTGAGCAAAGATGAATGTGAAAGGGAATACTGATTCTCCGAAGATATCAGACCGGTCGGTTAAACATAGTGGGTCTTTAATTCATCTCAGTTTATTTTCCAGTTGTCAATTTCTCTTTGTTTCTTCCTCATTTATATATGCTTAAGTAGGTGAGGGGGCAGATTTCAACTGTGTCTCTTTGCCTTAGAATTTCTCCAGTGCTGCTCAAAGTACTACTCTGAACTGGAAACTGGAAATGATCAATATCCAGGCAGGTTCTACTTCTTTTTGAATATAGAAAACAGTATTTTTTGTGATGTTCGCAGTCTCCGTTGGCTTAAAGAACAAAAGCTCTGAATGTCATTGCAAATTCAAGCTGAAAGACTAACCAGGGCAATAGTTCTTATTCTACCTTATGTTAACTTTATTCTGTCTCCTTTTGACTGATGTAAGAAGTTTGCATATAGAAATAAGACATATTTAATCTCAATTTCTCAGACCTCTTCTGAATCTGTAAATGTTGTAGATGAGTTTCTTATTTTTACTTTCTTTTCAGTATTTATAATAGTAAAAATATAACTGCATACAGTCACTTAAAATATCTGGTAATTTTAGGAGAGTAAGCTATTTTGATGCCCCCTATGTGTAGAACACATGTCATTGCTCTTTTATGATAGAACTACTCTGTTTCTACTCTTTCCCCAGGTAAAGCTTACAAATTAATTCACAGCAACAGTTATCTCATACTGTAATTTCTTATACAACTAAGACTTGCATATAGCCATCTGTTTTGCATATGTATTTTTTCTTGGTAATCTTTATTACTAGATGGTCTCAGGCAGAAAGTACATCAGTGCAAATGCCAACATGTATTTTTGTTAGTGGCACTGAATAGACTGGTTAAGGTAGAAAAACAAATGTACTTACTTTGATTTATCACTTGTGACATTAGCATGTACCATACTGCTCTCCGGGAAACAAAATGGTTGCACCTGAGGACAGTGATATAAACACTACTTTGATTATTTGAAACAAACCATTAGGCTTTGATGAAAGAACTATTACCATTGTAGATCCTGTGGGGGTGGGGGGAGCAGACAGCGCTTGGGTATAATGGATGAACAGTCTACAATTACTTGTTTAGAATTTAAAGAAGTCAAAGCTTAGTTTTAGCAGGTAATAGACATATAAAGTGAATTGAATTTTATATGAATTTATGTGGTAGAATTTTTACAGCTAGTACATGCCTCGTTGCAGTAGTTTTTTATCTCTAAAATCAAATTAATTCAAATTAGAGAAACTAATTCTAACGTCAAATTGTCTTTTAAAAATATTAAATTTAAAATCATTCTTTTACACCTTTCAAAAGGAATTTTCTAAATGGAATTTTATTAATTTGCATCAAGAGACTCAAGAATGTTTTCTTTTACCTATCCATTTAAATACACACACACACACACACACACACAAAGCCTAATTATGAATTAAATGCCTATTTATCCTGTATGATTTGTGTATAGAGATTTTACTTGATTAAAATGCATTTATAAAATATAATCACAACTAAACAACTACTAAACTTCCCAGTATAAGGCATTTTATTTAAGGGCATAAGTTAAGCTAAAATATTTAAGTTCCTGAGGAGGGTAACTCTTCTAACTTGCTTACATTAATATATGAATGTGGATTGAATGTTAGATTAGATATTTTATTCAGTATTGAAAACCAAACACTTAGTCTTCAGGCAACAGGGTTTAAGTAAATCTATGTGGAAGGAGAGTGTGGAGAAGAGTAAAAAAGTAAAAAAGAGCAAAAAAAAGTAAAAAGCGGACAGTAAATACAAGCATGTCAGCAATCGCTTTAATGTGTGCAGGATAAGGGACACCAGAGGTAAGACTGAAAATCTGTGGGCCTTAGATACTAGAGAACCCAGGAGAGGTCAGGGAGAACAGGCTGCTCACAGATGAGCTACTGTAAGAGGGCCTATCAAACTGAAAGGGAAGGGCAAAGCCACAGGAGGACGATATCATAAAGAAAAACCCAATCTTTTCCCGGTTTTACCATGAGCCTGCCCTAAAACCTCACAGCCTATCTCTGTGGACAGTGAAGAGCATTTTCAACATTGTCTTATTAAAATGATTTGCTTTGTAGATGCACATTGTGTTTATAATAATGTTTTATGGCTGAATATGTTTTTATGCTACAAACTATGGTCTATAGTTTTAAAAAGTATAAAAGTTTTAACATGTTTAAAAGCATTAATTTTTTGTTTGCCTTTCATGTGGAGCTGGATGGCACAGGTACCATTCGCTTCATTTACTAAGGAGGAAATGCAGGTTTCACAGAGGTTAAAGAACTTGCTTAAAGTCAAGGACTGGTAAGCTGCAGAGAGAGAAGCAGAACCAAGATTTTATCTCTTGGTCCAGTGTCTTTCCGTTACTCTGTAATGCAGCTTTCCACTTTTGAAAGATTGTGGTTTCCCAATTCGCAAGGTTCACGTCTTCATCAGAAGAGTTTAGCACAGAAAACAATGCAAAAAAATTTTCCCTATGTGATTTTATTGTCAGTAAAAAATTTGCTTACAGAGAAGAGGCAGGATTCTGTTTTGTGGCATTAAAGGTAACCAACTTGTGTTGCAGTTACTGGCACAGCACCTGAATTTACCTTATCTGTGTTTCAGAAGCTCTTCTTTACTTGGTTAATCAAAAGCTATCAGAAGGGTTACAAATTTACAAGTAAACTCAGGTGACTACTAAATGAGTTTGTGAGGTTAATGGCATTGTTCTCTTTTACTGTCCACTACACAATGCAATTGCTCTGAATTTCAGTTGCTAGTTTTCAAAAAAAGGAGCAGAGAAAATTGCCTTGATGAAAGATTTGCTGTTTAATCTTTGTGCCTTAAAATCAGGAAATCCTAATCAGCTATATATTTATGACTTTTTCCCTTATTCTTTTCTCACTATTTCAACTGACATGCACAGTCTGAAGTTTTATTATCAGTGACATAAATTAAATTGTAAATGTTAAAAGGGCACTGTCCCATTGAAGGTGAATCCAATGTTTGTATAAACTTAATAAGGATTGTTCTATCAATGACCTTATTCTTCTGTAATACTTTGACAATCCTTTGATGTAGTCATCACTTCTTCGCTCTCAGCTTCATTCTTTGAGCCTGCTGGCGCTTCTACTATTATGGAATCATTTCCTGGTTGAATGAATGTTTTCTCAAGATTGGAACTTAGTACACAACCCAAGGATGGCTTACCAATTCATTTGCACATTTATTTTGTTTTCAGCCAGCATAGTGTTGAGGCTGGGTTCTCTAAGTGAATGAAGCCCGTGCTGTACTGCTTAGTTTTAGGTTCCTGAGGGCGATGTGTTGTAACAGGAGGTGATCTAGTTAGTGCACTGTTAAATCAGGGGCTCCAGACCCTCCCTTGCCTGCATCCCTGAGACCATGATTATAACATAACTTCCTTGCATGCTGCAAACTTAGAACCATCTGAGCTGCGTTTGGATTTGTGCTCTGGAGTTTGGAATCTAAGGCTGCACTAACTTTTTCCTCTTCTACACTCTTTCTTTATTTTCAACCAAAAATCATTTCAAATTGAGATTGTAAAAGTGAGCCTAGCATATTAGAACCCATTACGAGGATGACAGTAATCCTGTTCTTTTGGATGTTCCTAATCACTGTCCTAGTGGAATCTGAATGTCATACAGAAATGCTATAGATTTCATTGTAAAGCATTCAGAAGACTTAGGTTCAAGGTTTCTGAGTCTTCCCTACTCCAACCTGTAGTTAATGAGAATCCAAGCAATTGGTACCAGTTGAGAAGTCAGCAAACATTATGTGAGTGTATTCTTGGTCAGGTATTCTAGGTGCTGGAGATAAAATAGTAAATAACACACCGGTTTCTGTCCTCAAGGGTGTACTAACTAATATAGCTATATAAACATGTAAGTAAAATAAAGTGTATTCAGTGTAATTTTATATGTGTGGGTATCCATACTTTATATAATAGACACATTTATAGATAATAAGCCATATTTGATTTTTAACAGCTTTGTTGAGGCCTAATTAATAGAAAAAACTACACATTTAATGTGTACAACTTGGAATGGAGTTTCAATTATGTGAGATGGATATTTCCTGGAGATAAGCTGTATGCCACAGTGTCTAGAGTGAACAATACCTTATTGTGCATTCAAATTTTGTTAAGAGAGTAGATCTCATGTTCAGGGTTCTAACATATTTTACTTTAGTTGCATCTTCATGCATACACAGTTACAGGTTGTTATGACAGCAGGGGAACGGTGTCAAAAGAAATCCCAACGGGATGGCATGGACAAGGGCAGGAGTGGAGGTCATATGTGTTCCTGGATGAGGTGGCATCTGAACTGAGTCTTAAAGGAGAACTAAACAGAGGGCACACCATTTGGGCACAGGGGAAGGCTTATAGAGAAGAAATAGTTTGTACTGCCTGGAAACTGCAAACATTTTTCGGTAGAGGAGGAGAAAATTCTTGAAAGCTGGGAAAAGTCCAGATTAAAGAAAGTTTCTTTTTCTTTCTTTCTTCCTTGTTTTCTTCCTTCCTTCCTTCCTTCCTTCCTTCCTTCCTTCCTTCCTTCCTTCCTTCCTTCCTTCCTTCCTTCCTTCCTTCCTTTCGTTTCTTTCTCTCTTTTTTCTGGACTGATATAATTTAGAATCAGTAAACAAACGAACAAAAACCCTAAAACTAGTGTTTATTTAAAAAAGCAATATGCTATGCACAATCAAGATTAGAAAAGGAAATAATAAAATTGACAAACATGCATTGTTTTGGTATTTACATACCATGTTTCCCCGAAAATAAGACCTAGGCAGACCATCCCCTCTAATGTGTCTTTTGGAGCAAAAATTAATATGAGACCCAGTCTTATTTTACTATAATATAAGATCCAGTGTTATTTCACTATAAGACCCAACTTATATAATGTAATATAATATAAGAGCAGCTCTTATATTAATTTTTGCTCCAAAAGACACATTAGAGCTGATGGTCCGGCTAGGTCTTATTTTTGGGGAAACAGGGTACTATGTACAACATTATTTTGTTGTTATAAAAATGTTCCTTTTAATATTAAACAGTCAAATTGACATTTCAATACAAATTTTAGCTTTGACTTTTTAAGATGCAGAATTTGGGATCTAGATTGATATGCCAAAGGCAGTGGACTCAGGCTGTTAATTTTTTCCATCACTTCTGTTTTATAAGTGCGTGGGTACAGCTGTTTGTGCTGTTACCAGATGTCAGACTAGGGGCCTCAGGAAGTTTTCCATATATCAGCTGTTTCCTAGAGGTAAAGTATTATAGTGCATCATAATATTCTTGAAATATAAAGTCAAGTTGTCTTTATATAGGTACCAATCAGAAATATATTTAATAAATATATCCACACAAAATTTTGTACACAAGTATTCATAGCATTGTGATTCATAATAGCCCAAACAAAGAAACAACCCAAATGTGCATCAGCAAATAACTAGATAAATAAAATGTGGTATATCCACATAATGGAATATCATTCAGTATTAATAGGAAATGAAGTACAGATGCATGCTACAACATGGATGAACCTTAAAAATATTATGCTAAGTGAAAGGAGCCAGTCACAAAAGACCATATGCTATATGGTTCCATTTATGGAAATTGACCAGAATAGGCAAAATTACAGAGACCTAAGATAGATTACTGGTTGCCTAGGGCTGTGGGGCAGGGTGAAGAGCCATTGCTTATGGGCATGGCATTTCTTTTAGGGGGGAATAAGCACATTCTAAAATTATATTGTGGTGATGCTGTAGAGTTCTGGAACTGTACTAAAATCATTGAATAACACCCTTTAAATTGATGAATGTATGATATGTGAATTATTTCTCTATTAAGCTGTGAGGAAAAGAGTGATATATTGGATAGCTGTGATAAGGAAGTGTGTTAACATAATGCACAATTATCAACTGTGCAATTGTTTCTTCTTTATAATGTTCTTAAGGAAATATGGGGACTAAATTAATAAATTAAAGAACAAACAAAATGTGAAGCACATAATTAGTAACACATTTAATGACAGCTTTTATTGTTTCTTTTAAAATATTTTTTAACTTGTAATCTATCAATTTGCGTAAGATACGAAAATTAATAAATTAGTAGCTCTCTTACCTCCCAAGCCAATCAGTGATGCATTTTCCCTTTCTTTCTCCTGTGAGAGTCTCATTAATTTAAGGTTTGGTTATTTGGAACATGCGTTGAATTTAATAGTATGTTTCCCTTCGATTAATAAAATAAATTTTAAGCAACAATATTAAAAATGTCGTGTTTACCAATGTATAAAATAGTGATATCTTCAGCATTAAATTGCTCTAGGAAGTGAATGTTTTTGGGCAGAGCTTCTACTTTACAGACTTTATGATGGGAAAAAACCACATGCATTTTAGGGCAAATTCCCCCATTGTGTAAACTACTCCCTGGGAGTAAGTAAGGAATTATATTGATTCTTTTGATGAAGCAGTAATTGAAATAATACCCTAGTGACTTAGAAATAGTTATCTTTTGAAGTTGCTAAAATAAACCAAATGGAAAATTGTAACTTAGCTGGAAGAGAAACTCTAGTTGCAGATCTAGAAGCTAAATAAAAATGATGTGTACCATGGCTAGCTTGCCCAGTTAGGCCTTCCCTTCCCTACTCCCTCCTGTGCTTCCTTTCTCCCTCCCTCTTTTTCTCTCTCGTTGTCTTCCCCAATCACCCATTCACCCTCTCACTCATTCATTCTTTTCTCCTTTGTTGCAAACATACTCAAAGCCTATGCCACATGCGGAGCGCACGCTTCTCTGACTGTGGCAAGAGTTTCACTTCTCATTACTTGAGGTGTTTTTGTTGCTTACATACCATTCAGTTATTGATTATTTAGAGTGTTACGAAAAGTTCCTCTCTTCTTTCCCTAATTTCAGTATGTCGATTTGTCATAGGAAATGGATTGCATCATTTTATTCTTTCATTTTTCTGAGTCATTATTTGATCTTAGATATGCCTTTCTGAGTCACAACAGACTCAATAACAAGAATAGTAACAATAATATACAATGTTCACGGTTATTATGCAGATACATTTTAATGACAACATATGGAGCTTAAATCTTGGCTTGTTGTAGACTGTAATTGACAACTCTTTTTTGAAGGCCCTCCCTGTACATAATCCCACACTGGATAATAACAGTTTCACAAAAGATATATGGTACAGTCTCCAAGCAACTTTTAGAAACTTAAATTCCTTATCATTATTAATTTTTAGAATGATGTAATTTTATTGCTTCTGTATCATGGCATTTGCAACAGGTTCAATGAATTTTGAGCTATTCATGAGGAAGGAGGTTAGTGAGCCATTTCTCCTTGACATCAATGAAATGGTGAGATTTACCCAACAGATTTTGACAAGTTTTTGTTACAATTCTTAATAAATAATTGACATTCTAATTTGAGTGCAGGAAATGTATTTTAATAATTTTTGCAGATAGCATAAGCATGCAGATGAATAACCTTTTAGACTATTGTCATTTAGCCTCCATTTGTTCATGGACTTGAAGCTCTTTTATATGATTTTCACAGTGATTGTCTTGTAACTGTTGGCATAGCAATCATTTTTTTTTTTTCAAGTTTATGGTAACTTGGCTTGAATGCCTTTTTAAACAATCAAGATACAAATGTTTCATCTTCAATTGCTTTCTTAAAGCTTTAAGTTTAATGCTATTATACCTTTGGCTATCAGTGATATAATATGTTAAATGACTTTGTCAGCTGTTCATATTTTAGATACAGGTTTAACACTCAGGAGTTTTTCATTATATGATGATTCTGATTATAATACCGAAATAAAAGAAAATGTATTTCTCAGCTCACCAGTGAAAAAAGTTTAAATAAGTTAATCACATGTCTTTATGAGGCCTTTCATTTCATAGCTCAATAGCTCTCTAAAGTTCCATTGTCATTTTTTAGTATCATTATGTGCATGCATCTAGAAACAGGAGGTTTAGCAAAGAGATGAAATCCTTTTAATTTCTGATTTGAACACATTGACCCTTTTCTTTGTCTTAATAAGTAGCATAACTTTGATTGCTTTTTTTAAATGGAAACATGGGATTGAATAATTTTGCTGTCTGTATAATAAGCTTGCAAAAAAAGGTATTTTAAGGCAAACAATGTTTTTGTTTATTATGCTTGCGTATAGAGTAGGAAAAAGTAATAATTTCCTGAATATTTTATTTTTCTTATTTATAAGCACAGTTAATTGTATTCAGCTTTGCTGAAAATTATGACTCAAGATATGCCAACATCTTGGTGAAGGTACTATGTTGTCATTCAAGATATAATCCCCCAAAGATACGTTTCCTGTAGATTTTTCTAAGTATAAACTATACATTTTATATATATGTATATATATGTAAATTAATTTGTCTTTGTTCCTTATGCATATTATTTTCAAATTATGGTTTGATTTTTTTCTATTTTATAGAACTATTAAATTATTAACAATGAAAACAAGAGGTGTATTTTGTTTTGTTTTGCTTTAATTCTCTCCCTCTTCCCTTTGAAATGACGTGGGGCCCTAGTAGTCTATTAGCCACTAAATTCCAGAATGGAGACTTTGAAAAAAGTCTAACCTTCCTTAATTAATCCTAACCTTCCTTTTAAATTGTGGTTCTAAAGTGACAGGTTAATTTCAAATTCAGTTTTGATTGAGCATATGCCACTTTTTTTTTTACATGCTTTACATAACTAAAATAGAGCTGTCTTTAGAAATCCTTGTATTAGGAAAATGAACCCTAATCAAGGAAAGTTTTCTTTGGTAAATGCTTTTCCACACTCATTGCAACTTTTTCAAAACATAAAGTATATTAGATATAATAAGATACACAAGTTTTATGAGAGTACAGCACCAAGTGCAAGTAAGTTTATTTTTCCTTAATTTAAGAAATCCATTAGAAAGGGGTTAAAAGACATAAAGACATATTACATCTTATTTTTCATGTTTCACATGTAGTCATAACAATACTGATGCATGTAATATTCAGCAAGATGCAATTTTGATCTTTTGTGGGTAGTTCTGTTCAACTACAAATATTATTATTTCTTATTATCTAAGTGCATAGATCTAAAAAAAAATTCATAAGCATTCCCACCTTTGGGAACATTTCAAACAGAAATTAAAGACAATATTATGCTGAAAACAGAATGCAGCATAATTTAGAAAAATAATAAAAATTAATAGGCTACTTGATATTTAAAAATCTCAGACTAACCAGAGTCAGAAGGGACCTCAGACTCATCTACTCAACGTCCCCCAATTTACAGATGAGGGAACTGAGGCACAGAGAGGGGCTTCATAACCCAAAGAGAGGGAAACTATGTATGATATTGGGATCATGGATGGAAGTGGAGGCCAGCAGTAGAGGAAGGAGGAAGATTTATTGTAATAAACAAACAATTTTATAATCATTTTCATGTGTTTTTCCTTATTATAAGAATTCCAAGGGAAAGAGTTTCGTAAACTAAAGATATGCTTCATATTGTAATACACTTTGAGAATTTAAAAACTGATGGCAATTAGAAACTGCCAAATAAATCGTCAGTGAAAGAAAAGCACAATTGTAGATGAAGTACATCTTGCTATGAAAGATTTGAGAGCCAAAAGATTGATGTGGTACATCTTACAGCTGTCTTTGCAAACTGTGGTGCCAGCTTGTAGAACTGATAGAAGGGACATGGAAAATCAGTATTTAATGCTACATATGATTTTCTAGTCTTCTCACACCATCTCCTTTGTTTCCTGTCTCACAAAAGTTTTGAGACTGTACATACAGAGTTTTTCAACTTTTAGAGCAAGGAAAATTATATAATGTCCAGGAATAATGGTTATCATATTTTGTGAATGGACATCATATCTCAACCTCTATTCCTCATAGGCTTCAAATATAATCTTATTCTTGTTCCAGAATTGAGAAAAAGAATCATTATTCTAAGGTATTTTTTCCCTTTCTTTTGTTTCAGTTTTTTTTTCTTTTTTCTTTTTGGTCTGGTTTTTGTGTTGTTGAGTTGTGGTTAAGAGGCATGAAACCCTTTCTATTTCATTGTTTGGCATAAAATTTAAAAATAGATTTCAAATTTTAATATTAACATAGGATTGTGATGGTAAAGTAGTGGACAATTTACTGAACTGAATTTTTAATGTTGGTATTGAAAAAATCAATACCACATCTTAGTATTTCAAAATATGCCAATAACCTGTAATAAACCTCATATAAGCTTATATATTACATATAATACACCTACCCATGTGGGGAAAAGCTATTATGAGATAAGGAAAATAACAAATATTACCATGTTGTGTGGATAGAGTGAGTCATTTTCAATTCAGGTAAAGAAGGGTTAACATTAATTCAGTTCAAAGGAACTAAACCGCATATAAAAGGATTAGTCTACTGAAGCCCCTGTTCACAAATTGGAGAAGTGGATGAACTCTCTTGCATGGGACCGTCACTCCAGGTGGTTTGCTCTGTAGTCTGTAGGCTACATCTTCTACTATGTCCATTTATAGACTTTTCCAGAGTTGGTCCTGGCTTTCTCAGGCTGTGTCTTCATGAACAAACAGATTTGGCCACTTTGAAGTACAACTATCAGCTATCATGATCTTATGACCTGTGTTATGGTCTAAAACTGTACTATTAGAATGGCAAGGCTCATACTTTGGGGTTTTTCATTTGAGACATGATTGATGGTGCGATGAAATCATCAGAAGAGAAACACGAAAGACCTTTTCCCTTCCCATTTTGTTCTCTCTTTTGATTGTTCCATTTATATATAGTTGCCCTGACACCCCCGTAGAACAGTTTTTAGAGAACAATTGATAGTTTTATTATTTCTTCATAGAAATCATACTAGGAAAATGATCTACTACAAAAGAACATTTCTAATGCTCTTTCTACATTAGAATGTAGACTTATAACTGTATGTTACTCTACTTGTGATTTTTCAATGATTTCCATTTCCAGACAGATATGTTAATATTTTAATTGACATATATACTGAGCTCTGTTGTTTACCCATGGTTTAATGCATTAGTCCAAAGTAAAGCCATCAAGAGAATATTATATGAAATTTAAAAATGAAAACTTCAAGATCTCTAATGTGTTTGGAATAGAATCCAAGCGTCCCACCATGGTCTACAGAGGCTTCAGCTCAATTCTGTGACATCTTTTAGAATTAGAAAAAGTAGTCTCAAGAGTCATGACATCCCTTCGTTGCAGGAGGGTGGTACCACTGACTATGGAGGAAAGCATGCCTCACCTGGCTGAATGCTAGGATAAGGGCCTGGGGCTTCCTTGAGACCCCTTGGCAGGTCCACCTCTCTCTGTTGCAGTGCTGTAGATCCACTGGTAGCCCTGGTAATTCCTTGTTCTGCTCCATTATATCTTCCTGCAATCAACTTTCGTCTTATCCGTTAGGTGTCAGTTCAATGCAACTGAGCCATTTCTGGTCCATCATCCATCCTAACCAATGGTAGCCACTTCTTTACACCCCAGACACCCTTTATCAAGTTATTTTATGTTGTTGTTGTTGTTGTTGTAGCCTTAATCAGTATCTGAAATTATCATATTTGTTTTCTTAGTTTTGTTTCCTCTTCATTAGTATGTAAATTCTTTTGAAGAGTGACTTTGTTTTTTTTCACTACTACATACTTAGCGGAGAACAGCACCTGGCACTTTGTAAGGAATCAGTTAATGTTTGTTAAGTGAATGATGAAACAGAACCTTTACACACTCCAATTTGCTCTTATTCTGTCAGTCGTGGCGAATGGGGTTTGTACATTCGTATTATTTCTGCTGGTGGGAAGAGAGAAGTGTATAAAGAAAAGACCAGGTCTTAGTGCTTTCTTTCATCTACTAGAGAAGTACTTAGTCATACCTATGACCATGAAAAAGGCTTGTAGCTAGAGGCTGCCAATTCCATGCCTGGACCACATAAAATAAAAGGAGAGAGGGTCCCATGACCCGCTGTTAACTTCTATGCTGGATAGTTTCCATGTGCCCCTCCAGATCCGTACTATATCCTCTCCCACTTGGCTTCATGCCCCAGAAGCTAGATTTTTATGGACTGTCTTATTGGCTTCTCTTGCCCTCTGGCTCCTGGATCTGTCACTAGTGGAAAGTGCCAGCTGGAGATCAGGAGCAGAGAGTGGGGTCAGGGCATTTATTTCCTTTATTTCCTTCCTGCTGCCTTAATGAGTGGCGGCGACATCCCTCCTCCGAAGTCCACAATTCTTGCAGGGCGACCGTATCCTAGAGCGTCAGCTACTCTCCAGTGGCAGTAAATGCCCCACCTCCTTGTCCTGTTAGGATTGCCACACTGGGCAGTCCCAGTGGGCCACATTCTCCCTTATTGGTTTACTTTAACTCTACTGATGCTTTTGAAAATACTCCCCATATCAGGTAACTCTCCTTCCTTACAGCATTTGAGTTGTCCATGTTCTGTACCAAGAGCCTGATGGAGTTTCCTTCCTGGGAGTTTCACAATCGGAGAAGATGGATTTAGGAAACTAGAATGAGAACCAAACATAAAAATGTGCTTTCAGAGCTTAGTATAGGTTAAAAGAGACAGCGTGGCATCTAATTCAAAAGTGGGTTTCTTTATTGTCCAAACCACAAAGGAGGCTCCACTTTCAACAAGTAAATTAAATTTACTCTGAATTTTTTGCTAATGGAAATGTAAAAATATTACATTTGGAGATTTCATGGTGAATGTTAGCGAATATTGATGCCTAACCTGGAGGATGGACTGTGGCTGTGCAAGAGTGGAGACAGGATGACCAAACGGGAAGCGGTGATCCTAGAAGAGGCAAGAGATGGTAGTAGATTGATGAGGGTCACGGCCCTGCAGATGGTGATGATCAAAACCCTGCAGTGACTTTCCACTACAACCCAAATCCCAACTTCTTACTGGGGCTTTCAGACCTTGCATTCAGATGTACATGTCCCTTATCTCCTTCTGCAACCTCACCTGTCATCTAGATACCAGCGCAAGAGCCACCTCTCTGATCTTGTATCCACCAAGCTCAGTCCTGTCAGTCTTTTTCATTATTTAAGTCTCCACCTGAACAGCCTCCCCTCCTCAGCGTGGCCTTCACAGACAACCCTAGTTAAAGTATACCCACACCCAAATACTCTCAATCAGGACACCCTATTTCATCTTCATCAGAGCATGTGTTTATTTCATTTATTTGTTTCTTATCTCCAAACTTTCTGGTTCCTTGAGGGGAGGGCTCTCTTGGACTAGTTCAATGCTGTGCAACAGAAAGATAATGTGAACCACACATGCAATTTAAAATTTCTTACAGTCATGTTAAAATAAGTTCAAAGAAACAGGTGTAACTAATTTTAATAATATATTTTATTTCGTCAGCATACCCCAAATATGTCAACATAGAGTCGACATACGAAAGTTTGCCATGAGGTGTTTTACATTCTGTTTTTGATACAGAGTCTTTGAAATCAGGTGCATATTTTACACTGGTACCATATGTCAGTGCAGACTAACCACAAGGCAAGTGCTCAGGGACTCATGTCGCTAGGAGCTACTGTATTGTCCAGTGCTTGTCTAGTTCCCTGGTGTGTCACTTGTATCACTAGCCCCCTAGACGGGAGATTGCCATCTCCTAAGAGAGCAATAAGTACCAATAACTGGCTCAGCAACTGACAGAATTACATTGCATTTTAGACATTTCAATGTGCTGAGGCTGTCACAGTGGCAGAGAGAGCCAGGGTATTGTACTGGACCAGCACCTTGCACAATTTGCTGTACTGGGATCTAGTATAGAATCTGCCCAGAACCCCATCACTTGGATCATTCCACATATCAGGGCCATGGTTTATCCTATCTATAGAGTGAAAAGGTTGGACCAGCTGACCCTCAATGTTCTTTCCAATTTTAGTATTCTATGTTTCACTCTCCCTACCTTTTCTTTTTTTCTCATATTACTAACTCACTTTTTCCCCAGAAGTACAATTCAGGCAAAAGTGGGATGGGAGGTCAAATGCCACTGAATCTTACCACAATATTACTTATCTATTTTGATCCCTTATACAAAGACTGTGTCTTTTCCAAAGGAAGCCCTGCTAGTATTTATGTCATCACTATATCATTAACTTATTAATTTGGATATGTAGGTCTTTTTGTTGACATGTTTTCCTTCTTCATTTATTAACAATTTTCTAAATTTTGTTAATTTCATGTCAATATTTTATTTTGGTTAATCTGAGTTTATTTTAAAACTTGATAACAATTTTAACCTTTTCTTATGTTGACATAGTCTGTGGCTATTCATGTTTAGTATTCAGTATTATACCTGTGTTGTGAAATTTTGCTTATATTATTTATTGAGTTTTATTCATTTGGGAAAATGTCAAACCATTTCCCTAAGAAGGACTTGAAAAAATCATTCAAATCAGTGTTCTGAAGGCAGTTAGGTTTTTGTTTTTTTTTTGTCACTCACACGTTTTAATACTTTTTTCAGTTATTTTAAAAATCTGATATGCCTAGTTGTCTTTCCTTTTATAAATGGCTATAAATGCCATTACCACCTTGTTTGAAAATGTGCTATTTCTCAGACTGTGTCTATATGTGAGAAAAAGGGCTTCTCCAATTCACCAAGTTGAGAAACAGTGTTATTTTAGGCAATGGTTATACTGAATAACATTGTGCGTTGAAGTCTGGCTCTCGCTCAGGACTCCTCCCCCTCACCCCCCCACCCTTTTTTTTTTTTAGCACCACATGAATACTTTCAAACCCAAACCTAGAAAACAGTCTGCAGTGGCTTTTACTTGGACAGTCTTGCTCCAAGGAATATTTGGACATTAGCATAAAGGTTGCACATGTTATACAAAGTGTAATTAAAGAAGCTTTGATCCCCAAATGTCACTAAGTGTCATAACAAAGTGTCAAGCATCTGGTATACAGTTAATTTGTAGTCATTAACTCCATATTGTTGATGTGACAGTTTGTTAGCAAAGCAAGCTTGACAGTTACATTTTGTTCTTGATTGACACCTACAGACCTCCCCACCCGTTAGTTTACATTCCTGTTGAGGTTTCCTCAGGTTGCATTTTTACTGCTTAATTTCTCCCAACTTATTAGTTGAAGTGCTGGTAAACTTTTAAGAACATATGCTATGTTAGTACAGAATCTCACATTTATTCTTTAAAGTGTTCTAAATTTGTAATAATACTAGAATAAAGAAATACTTGAGCTATCTAAAGATTTGTGCAAGTAATGTGACAACCCATGCATTATACTGATGCATAATTGTCACAAATACCATATTTATAATATGACAATTGCGGTGGCAATTAATCTAGTCAGCACTAATTTCTTGTACAGTTCCATTAATATTTCCACTTTTCAAAGGCTCAGAAAACAGATAACTAGATACTTCATCATATTCTTAATTGCATTGATTCAATCCAAAGAGTCCATTACAATCTAATTTCAGTCCTTTAATGTTTTAAAATTTTACTTGTATTGAATTATATGCAACTTGTTTGAGGCCAGGTTTTTACCACTGTTATTAATAGAATCCCATTTAAAAATGTTTTGTAAGATACTTCATTCCTTACTCTCAAATATCCTCTCATTATGCCATTCCTGCATTCATATATGGATATTACTTTAATGAATTATGTGAAGGAAGAACCAAATATATAATACAATATAATATAATACAATATAATATAATGCAATATAATACAATACAATATAAACATGGATTGATGTAAATAACTTATACTTATTTAATTCCTACAGTTTGGGTTTGGTGTGCAGCTAAGCTAAGAAAATGTATAATTTATAAACTTGTACAAAGTTGTGGCAACAATCAGAAAGATTCATTTACTAAAGGTCATTTTTTTTACTGCCAATTTGGAGAAACTAGACTTCCTAGTTTCTAGGAGAAATTGACTAGTGAATAGATTTTAGATTTATATTCAGTTCGTCTAGTTTACTTTCTGCCAGCAGGTAAGGCCACAGTCAATTCATTTGTTGACAGGATCATAATCCATTCATTTTACCTCTTGCATTAATTTTATCCTTACTCCTCAAAAAATTACTACGAGAGCACAACTAACACAGTCCAGAGAGTTTCTGGGTGAGGGCTTCATTTTGCCCCCAACTTGTTATATCGCTTTGGATAAATATCTTTGTCTATTTACAAGGCTTTGTGTTTCCTGATACGTAAAATGACATCACTGGGCCTGATAATCTCTTATGTTTCTTCTAACTCTAAAAATTATAAATTTGCATGTTAATGTACATTGTGATTAGGGAAGGGCTATCCATTTAAATATTGATACGATATGCCTCAGAGAACTTGTACTTTTGAAGGTTGTACAGTTTAGTCTACCTGAATATTCTGGCACATCACTAGTCTGTTAGATAACTTAGATGAGATCTAGTCAAATCAAACCCTATTGCAGTTTTGCCCTTGAACCGGCTCCGTGGTATGGAGCGTTCCTTTCCCACTTTTACTGACTTTGAGTTAGAGGAAGGGTGAATTCTCCTTCAGAATGAAGAAAGAAAACTTCATTAATGGAGAGCTGAGGAGATATGTGGGTGTCAATGAGAACATGAGTCTGGACATCAGGAGAATTGTGGGAATGCTGCTTGAGTGTGAGCTCTTGGGTCTGACACACACAGGTTGAAAACTAGCTTGATCACATGATAAGACCTTAGGCAAATAACTCAACCCATAGGGTTCATCATTTCTTTATCTTAGGTGTAGACGAATAGTTCCCTTTCGGAATTATGATATTAAATGACATAACGATTATGAGTAAAATGTCTGATCCTTGGTAGGTGCTCTATCAATGGTAGTCATTTGCTAATTAGTAAACTTAGATTACTTTCAATTCAGTTTTTCCTTCTCCATGAAAGAAAAATAATAAAACTCATTACTTAAAATAATAAAATGCATTCATGTGATGACTGAGTGCAGTGCCTAGTAGGAAAGAATATTTTTTAATGTGTGAAGTTCATTACCTTTGTTTGAACACCCTGAGTTTGTTTAAGGACGTAGGCATATGAGACAACATTTTGGTAGAAGCCAAGTGTGAAATCTCTAGGAATAGGTTTGACTTGGGCAGTAATGGTGTAGAAGAGTAGCTATGAGTTTTCAGATCTGGCAGAGAAGCGGGCCTGGGATAGATGAAGCAATTTGAGGCTGCCGGACTGTGCTGTTATTTTATGCTTACGTGGAATCATTATTTAGGCATCAAAGTGTGATTTTGTTGGGTTAACCCAATGGCAGTTTAAGGGATGTAGGTCTCTGAGATACAAATTTGGTTATGATGGTGGGAATAAGCGTTTTCCAGGTATCTTCCTTTTTTTGTGGCCCATGACTTTAGTCTTTTCTTGTTAAGAGAAATCCCAAGTTAAATGGTAGCATATATTTTATTGGTTAGTAAATAATAATATATAAAATGCACATTGATAGGATATGCATATTAAATGCCTGAGTCCATTGGAAATGGGCTTCAGGGAACTGTTACCTAATTTATTTTAATTGATGTATATGAGACACCATTTTGATGCCCTCTAACCACCATTGACAAGTCCTTTACTACAGATCACAGTACAGAATTTTGGAATGAAACTAATGTCTTTAATTGAAACTCATCAAGGTAAGAATATGCTTCTTTTAAGAGTAGAAGTGGATTAGATAGAATCAAAATATCAGTATATGTGAAAAAATATTTTACAGTTCTAGGATTTTTAAGAAAGACAACAAATAGACCTGAAAAATTTAATATCAGAATATACCATGCTGATGTATTCTGTACAAGAGTTCAATGTGTATCCTTAAGAGTGGAAACACTAATTTTTTTTATTATACTGCTATAAAATTAGAGCTCTATGCCTAATATTTAAATACACGTTCCTTAAATCTAATCCACTGTAAACTCTATCAATAAATCATAAATACGGAGTAAAAATAAAATATATGGAAAACTACTATGATCCTAGAAATTAGTACTGGGGGCACAGATTTAAGTATTTGTAGGCCAATTTAATTTATGAGTCAGTTTTTGAAAGATTTCAAATACATAAAAGGAAAAAAGTGTATAACCTTGTAGAGAATGGGAAGCGATTGAGGGAAAACTTATTCATTCTGCTTTAACTTATAAACACTTAGGATCAATTTGTAATAAAAGAATCGGGTTTTCAATACCTCTTTAACAGTTTATATGGAAATATCTGCTTTCCAAAAATATTTTTAAGGAATAGTAACTTATTTGATCTTCAATAGGAAGATATTATAACCCTGTTTTATTAAAGTTGGAACTGAGGGAGGTTCAGGGGGTAATGCCAAGGGATGATTCCATTGCCTCTTTCTTTCTGCAGCAAGATGGCAGGTAAAAGAGCAAAAGGATAGCATAAGAGGATACCGCTGGTTTGATAAACCCCCAAATCTAAGTATACTGAGTGATTCTTTCAAGACTTTGAAAGAGTATGGTTTCCATTTTCACAGATGTCAGAGGTTCAAGAATTAAATGGTAAACTAGTGGTTTGTAGAGGTAATGCAGCTCTCTGAGAGCTTTATTTACTGTTAGTCTCTAAGTTGTGATGGAGAAAACAAACACATAGATGCGCCCTATCGAATTTTTGGAAATTGTGCTAATTTCAAGAAATATTTTATTTCATAGGAACTAGTTATTTAATCTGTAATATATAATTGACATAGGAAGCTTCCCTGTTATAGGCTTCTTTGTACAGTGACAGTTATGAATTTTTTTATTTCAAATAACTATTTTTAATTATTTTACTCTTTTACTCTATAAAAATTCTGCTTAGGTCTTGTTGCCAAGCTCTAGTACAGATCTTGAAGAAAACATTTATGTGTATATATGTAATAATACAGTACCAAAGAAGTCATAATCTAAATTTTGATATATTAATTATACTGGGACAAAATTTAAAAAATAGTAAAAACTTGTTTGCTTGACAAATATAATCAGATAGCTGATTAGGGATTGTTAATGAGAATAGATCCCTGTGGATATTCTTATAGTTAGATATAGATGTAGACATACATATAGATATAGAAATAGATAACAATATAGGTATAGATAGGTAGATAGATAGATAGATAGATAGATAGATAGATAGATAGATAGATAGATAGATAGATAGATAGATATAGATATAGCTATAGATGATGTAGATATAGATACGGAAAGATAGGAATCATTGGTGAGTTAGCATGGAAGTGAGGTGAATTATTTCTCCTATTCCCTTCAAACCGGTATTTATAAAATATTCAGCGAGTATTATTGAGAAAACATCTTGGTTCAGTAGAATCCTTCTCCATACTGTTTTTCCTGTTGAGCTGATATATTTGTAATCTATACTAATGAGTACAAGAGCCTTTGCAGATTATAGTATTTTGGGAATTAGCAACTAAGCAAAACACACAAATTAAAGAATCAAGGGCATCATAAAATGTACTGCGTCATAAAACCTACTTGTTCATTTATTTTGACAAGTGTAGTTTAATTTAAATTATTTATGGCACTTTGTACTCCAGAAGTAACTGTAATGTAGTGAATTTTGTTAAAAATAATGAAGTTGAAGCCAAATGAGCTTTTAGTTACGATTGTGCTAAAAGATTAGAGCAAGCAATTTATCTTTGCTTTACTATTTCTACAGGCAAATTCATAGTACTTTCTCTTTCTATTCAGAATTTTAAAAGTCGCCTGAGTCCACAGTATATCTTGTCAATGCTTTTATACTTCATACGTTATAATTAATGAATTCTTGGGGAATGAACCTCTTTTATAAATAATACATGGTAAACAAAATTTTCCACAAATCCAGTGATTTGTTGTAGGTGCTCATTATTCTACTAAATTGCATTATTCCTGTTAAAGTTTCCACATTGGTAATTACATATGACAAAAAAAATATTCCTTTGAATGGACTCTCCTTTTATTATAAAGTGTGCTGTGATAGAAAGAACACCGATTTGGGCTTTATATAAGCCTGAATTAAAATCTTGGTCTCTTCTATGCCATTTAACCTTTCTTTCATCTGTAAATAGATTAATTCTTTCTAAATAATAATGTTTTTGTGAATGTTACATAACGTAACCAAAGTATTTTGTATAGTTCCTGGCATTTAATAGGCTCTCAGTAAATGCTGGTTGTTATTATACGAGTATTAACTGTTGTTAACCTCTGCAAAATTGCAGAATTGGCAAAGTTGGTCTACAGATCAGCTTTCTCTTGTAACACTTCTGTTATTTTTCTTTCAGTGATAGTGACTGTTCTCTCTTTATACTTCCATCCCAACACACACACACACACACACACACACACACACACACACACACACTCTATTCTCTCTCTACCATGGTCCCGTTGAATTCTAGACAGTATCTAATCCTTCCTTCTCCTTCCTCAGCCTGTTTCTCTGAGAATTCTAAACTCAAGGGGCTGAGTATTCAAGAAGTGGGTGGGTGATCTATGTCTTTTTCTCTTTAGCTTGTTTTAACATTGATATATGCATATTAGTTAATACTCAATTGTAATATCTCTGCATTCCTCCTCTCTGCTCTATCACTATACTTATATGAGTATGTCTCAATAGTTTGGATAATGAAAAATTATGTTATTTGAGCATATATGTTTTGTTATAAAGTTATCATTAAATAAGGCTATGTCCTATGTAGAAGGCAACACAGCTTTGTTTGGAAGGAACAGGAAATTGATTCTACTATATGTTTAGCAGTAAGAACATCCATTTTTCCCTTCTTATATCATTTTTCTTATACATTGGGGAGACTTCTTTGAGTTTTGTTTATTAATTAGTGGCACCATTTTAAATTTAATTTTAAAAGTGCACATAATATTTTAAATGCATTTTTCCAGATAGAGGATTTTTTTCCTTTTCACATATTTGTTTTCTGTTTGAGATGTGTTATGAATATCTCATCAGATAGAAGATTTTGTTAGTCGTAGAATTATTATTAAGAACATAAAAACAAAACTTCATAAAAGTGTAACAATCATCCACTTTATTCCTCCCTTATGAAAACATTTAAAGCACATAAATGGTCTATGCTTTAGAGTATCCTTCAGAATTGCTAATCTGTTAAGAAATCTAATTTGTATTCATCAGCTTTCATTCCTGTGTCTGTGCTGGCTTTAAGTAGCAGCACAGCTTTTAATTGTGAGGTTTTAAGTTCTGCAATTAAAATTTACCCTTTTTACTAAGCAGGTTGAGTGATAGTTTTTGATTTACTTTAGACAGTTTAGACAAATTATATTTGAAAGAGCATAAAGATGCACAGAGCATTTCCTGATTCAGAGAAGGTCAAAGTGCCTTAGTCGTATTTTTGAAAGTTTTACCTTGAATAACTAATGATTCTTCCTACTCTATTGACTAAACCGTGCTTAAGACATAACAAGCAGGATGTCAAATTGCTCCAGAACATCGACTTCTATAAAATCAGTGATCAAATGACCTTGGCAGAATAGGAAACATGATATTTTATATCTTATGATGTTATATTAAAATCACCTACATGAAAGATTCAGACAGATTACATTAGTGCCTCCAAAGATGCTTCTATTTCTCTTTTGATTACTTTTCTGTTTATAAAAATAATGAAGATTCTTTGCAAACTACTGGAAAATTTGTTTAGAGCTTTGACCATAGCAAAAGTGTAGTAGAAATTTGGCAGACAGATGTTTAATTTGATCAAGGGAGACCATAAAATGGATAATTCTGGTTAATAATGACAGTTGACGTCACAGAAACAGGTTTGTGGTATAATATAATAACAGCAAATCTCTTGGTGACTTTTTAGAAGGAGCACATTAATGAGGGCTTACAAAAATGAAATAGAATTAAAATTAATTCCCAAAAAATCTGGAGATATCTATGTAAAGCAATGAGGAAATCATTTCAAGGCTATAGAAACATAAGAGAAAGCAACTCAAGCGCTGCTTGTCATAGGTTGGTATGGTAAGCCCATTGGTTTAAGGTTGGAGGCCATTGGTTTCAGAGATACAAAAATGGTCAGATCAGGAAAGGTCTATGTGTCATGGTATTAAGCAGTGGAAATGTCTGATTTGAGTTATGTTTTTAGAGTAAATAAGTTACTCTGGAAACATGATTTGATGGGGATGTTGTTTGTACCAGGAAAGCATTCAGGAGACAAAAATGATCATCAAGATTAGAAATTATGAGGACCTGTTAGGCTCAATTTACCCAGGAAGTGTCAGTTGAGAAGTAGAAAACATGAAATATCCAAGAAATATTTGAGATTTGAACTGGGAGATACTGCCAAATTACTTTAATGAGAGTAAAAATTGGGATGTGGGTTAATTTCTTAAAAATATTTTTTATTTTAACTGATTTTTAGGAAATTAATCACCAAATGTTGCTGTTAGCATCCATGTATGTAGTGATCAAAGATTAAACAATTATATGCATATTTCCAGAAATATTTATAAACAAAGGGAATATTAGCTTCAAAACAAAAACGTAAATTATTTATTTGGCTTTAAGACAGAATAAAAATGTACTTTGATCATTCTTAAAGGCACACTCTCCTGCTTTCTCTGTGAGTTTGTAAAGATTTATGAAGTTGCCCAATTGTTAATGGCAAATAACAGCTGCTATTTTTACATATTCAGGGATTTTTTTTCTTTTTTGCAATCTGTGATAAATACTGGCAGAGCATTATAAAATGACAAGGGTGCTGAAAGTGCGAATGAACTGGCAAACATGAGATACCAGTATTTATTTTATTCTCATTGAAGCTACACTTCTGAACTATAAATATATTAGCAAATAATTTTATTGGCAAGTTTTGTATTGTTGTATTTGGATATAAACCTACCATTTTAACAGACAATTGTTAAGTTAGCATAAATATTACATGTGCTGATATAAGGATACTGATTTAACTTGTACATTGTGTTCTGCAAAAGCAGGGACTGCCTTAGGCAAAAGTGCCAAGTGCCAGAAGTCCCTCTCTTGTGCTTTTCTGCAACTCATTCTTGGAACCCAACTCTGCCCTGGAGTTGTCATGCTGCCACCATCTACATCCCTTGTGTCCTGGGAGCCCATGATGGTGTTTTCTCCGTATTTCTTATACTACAGTGTAATCTTGTGTCTACTTTAGGCTTTTTCGATTCATAATCAATTGATGAAAAAATTAACTAGTTGTGATATGTTACTGAAAAGGTCATGACATTTTGGAAGGACTCCATCCTTTTGTATCTAAGTCAAATAAACCACTCTCTCTGTGTAGATTTTAGACTCAGTAGAGGATGGTGATATCATTATGGGTTAGTAAAGGAAATATTTGGAAGCAAGTAGACTAAGCGTAGTTAATAATATTGTGAGATAATGGTGAGCTTGGAGAAATCTGATGAGCAAATTCTTCATAATATGTAATGCTGCTTAGATTTAAATAATTTTATTTTGATTAGAATGACATTAAGTGCTGATATATAATAGGTAATGCCTAAGTTTTTATCTTAAGTCTTTGTACTTAGGGTAATTACCAGTGGCTGACTGCTTACAAGGCAAAAACATTAAAACATAGAATACAATTTTTCTTAGTTGAAAATAATGGAAAAACATTAAATTGTCAGACACTATTCTCTTACACTGTAGGCGAATTTTGTGACAAGTAAGTTATATTATCCCAGTGTGTAACATCAATGCCATAGATCAAAAGGACACTTTATAATTCAGTGCTGTGATTCTAGAATGTCTCATGAAAACTACTAAGTCTCAGCAAAATACTCTTGACCTTTATGGCTAAACACCTGGTCAATTTTAAATAATCTAGGGTGACATTCTTGGAATAGCCTCAAAATTCTAATAAATGAAAGAATTGAAAAAATATATCTCTTTTAAAAATTGTCCTTGATCATACTTTGATGAAAAGTACCATGAAGAAAAGAATATGAAAAGTTTCAAGTGTATTTTATTATCATGTTTCTTTTTCTAAGCAAATATAAAAACTGTGTGCTTCTATCACTATAAAAAGAAAAAAAAAAACTATCCCACTAAAAATTACTAAAATTTCTGCCTAATAAAAAAAATAAAAACAAATAAAAAGTGTTTTCAGAAGACTAATGGGTAAACCAGGGTATTCAGTACATTTCAATTCTGTATTTCTGACATTTACAAGGACAACAGACAAAGCAGAAATAAAACGTTATGTGTTTTCCTCAAAAAACAAACCACAGCTGGTAGGTTTAATTTTATTCCTACCAGCCGTGACAGCAGCCTTTTTAAATATTGAAAATGTGAATTAAAGCTTCTGCAAAACAGTTGCCATATAAATTTCCTTAACCACTATCAATTATATATGAAGCATCAGAAAATTGTCCTGGCCTAGTTGGGGTGGTTTTTAATATGATGGAGATAGCAAATGTTGTATGCGCTGAGCTTACCAAAATCTCCCAGAAAAGATAGTTGAGTGTATGCATCAGCTGGTCCTCCAAACCATCAAAAAAGTAGTCTTCAAGATTCCCTCTTTCTTTCTTATTCTCATGACACTTTGATAATAATTATATATAAATTTAAATTAGACTCTTACTGAGTCTCTATAATGGTGCTGTCTGACAGAACTTTTTCTGGTGATGAAGATATTCTACGCCTGCACTGTTTAGTTCAGTAGCCACTGGCCATAGGTGGTTATTGAGCACTTGAAACATGGCAAGTGCAATTGAAGAACAAAATTTCTGAATGTATTTAATTTTAATTAATTTTAATTTAGATAGACACATGCAGCTAGTAGCTACTGTATTGTGCAGTAAAACTCCATAACATGGAAGGTACTTTACTTTGATCCAGATAAGATAAAACCAACCAACCAACAAACAAACTGAAAAAGACTTCCCTTGTGGTAGAGAAGATAAGATATGCATACTTAGATAAATAATATGCTATAATAAGTCAGGGTATTGTAATTATTTAGCTATACCAACAAACTGAAATAAGATATTGAAGTAAAAAGTCGGGAGAAACCGATTCTAGTTGGTGATGCAGAATGGTTTAGGAAATAAGTAGAAATTTAGACAAGCGTTGGGTAGTACCTTGACAGTTGGAGCTAATTTGCAATAACATTTCAGATGGAGGGAACTTGGTGAGCAAAATCAGGGCATTGGAGAGTAGAGGGCATATCTTGTAGTTAGTCATAAAATTTAGTTGGAGGGTAAAGAAAGAGTAGCCTTGAGTATTTGCTAGGGCCATCACATCAAGAGCCTAGACAGAGTAGGCAAAGGAGTCATATTTTGTTGACAGAAGGGAATCTCTAAAGATGCAGGGAGGCCAAATTAGTTGTTCTAAAATTGCCCAAGAGAGAGGTATTAGGTGAGGATTAGAGCGGTGGCAGTGGTAAAAAAACGAAGGTAAAGGATATGAATTTCCTGGGTGCATTCTCCTACATCTGCTCATAGTAGCATATTTAAAAAAAAGGGGGGGGAGATATAAAAGTCTATCTCTTCTTTCTGCACAGACTGTAATCTTCTCAGCTTGGTACCAAATTATGTTTTATAGAGGTTTATTGTTAGTACCTACCGTAGTCCTATTCACAAAAAGGTGAAAATTACAAAATGTGTAAGAATCTAACAGGATTCAACACTTTAAAACTTGTTTTAAAGAGGTGTTGAGATGTGCACAATGTTTTTCACTATTAGATGATGAATGGATGGGAGGGATAAAAATGAAGTATAAACTTTCTCTTCTTTTTTTAAAGATTTTATTGGGGAATGGGAGCAGGACTTTATTGGGGAACAGTGTGTACTTCCAGGACTTTTTTCCAAGTCAAGTTGTTGTCCTTTCAATCTTAGTTGTGGAGGGTGCCATTCAGCTTCAAGTTGTTGCCCTTTCAGTCTTAGTTGTGGAGGACGCAGCTCAGCTCCAGGTTCAGTTGCCATTGCTAGTTTTAGGGAGCACAGCCCACCATCCCTTGTGGAACTCGAGGAATCGAACTGACAACCTTGTGGTTGAGAGGATGCGCTCCAACCAACTGAGCCATCCAGGAGCTCAGCGGCAGCTCAGCTCAAGGTGCCAAGTTCAATCTTAGTTGCAAGGGGCGGAGCCCACCATCCCTTGCGGGACTGGAGGAATTGAACCAGCAACCTTTGTGGTTGAGAGCCCACTGGCCCACGTGGAAATCGAACTGGCAGCCTTTGGAGTTAGGAGCGTGGAGCTCTAACTGACTTAGCCACCAGGCTGGCCAAACTTTGTTTGTGAACTGATTTGAGCCTGATTCTGTCTTTATAAATGGTGGGAAAACTTGAAAGCCATTTCCATGAAATGAATGTCCAGTGGGTTTGATAACTTTTTCCTTTTTCTCTTTTTTTTATGATTTACTTTATTTTTATGATTTACTCTTGAATGAGAATTTAAAGAAAGTTTAAGTAGAAACTTCAAAATATAAGGGCAAGTTGTAGATGTAAGGGACCATTTATCTTTATATATGGCAGTTACGATTTTTAAACTTGGAATATTTGCATATTTATAATCATGGACAAGTGCATAAATTTGGTGCCATATACAAATTTGGCCTATAGGATGTATTTCATCCTATAAGTTTAAAATTTGTAAATGTAAATTTATAATGTTCCAATAAAGAAATGAAAACTGTAATTCTTTAGTAACTATCCTAGTTAAAACAAAGTAACAAAAAGATATACAGGAACACTTACTTGTACTTGTAAAATTTTATCATACTGTTAGAGGGGGTGTTTGTTAAGAATCTGGTTGTGTAATGAACTTGCTAAACAGGATGTTAAAGAACTACCAGAAATTTTACAAATATTCAGCATATCAGAAATCACACAAATGTTCAACTTAAAGTTTCAGGTTGTTCAGAAATACTTTCTGATATTGAACTGGTGTCCCCCTCCCCCCATAACTACTTCTCATTGCTGTGTCTAAGTTTAAGCAAGGTTTCAAAATAGTATGTAAGAACCTACCCTTAAATGTGCTCATACACTTTAAAATTTTACTTCCAAGTTAATATCACAAACATTTTTCATATAATTAGTAAAGTTTGTTTTTCATATATCCTGGATAAATGTTGGAGGTAGAAGGACTTTGCTTTTGCCAACTGTTTGTTTAAACACACGATTAAATTACAATTCACATTGCTTCTCTGAATGTATTTTACATTTTTATTTCATATATTCCTTGGCTTGTAAATGTTTTGTATGAGTTTTTACTATAACCAAACTCTTAGCCGACTTATAATGATTATAGCAGTTTTACATTTTGAATGTATATGTCTCATACTCTAAAAACAATTATACAGTTTTTGTCCCTAATTAATACTTATTTCCATTATTCACAAAAACTTCAGTTTTTTAGTTATTAGCTCTTGTTTTGATTTAAACATAATTCCTTCACTAAAATTTTAGATATTTGTTAGTTTGTGTTAATGTAAAGAATAAAATCTTTTTCTTTCTCTTCTCTGTTGGGAGATTTGAACATACATCTTACATTTTTCTGGTTGCCCTCTGTTTTTACTAGCTTTAATCTTAAAGCTGAAAAATTTTGTAACTCATTGTCTTTCCTTCAGTAACTTAATTCCAACAGAAGAGATTAAATATGCCTTATTAATATTAGCATATAAATTAATAATGACTCAAACAATTATTTAACATACAAATTTTTTAAAAAAGCATTCAGTTAATTTACAAATCCCATTGACCACTGCTTGTAACTCAGATGCTGGTAGTTCTATTTCTAAAGTTATGCCTCTCATGTGCATAAGCTAAATTTAAACCTATCCTGGAATATAAAAAAAGTAAAGGATGGTGAATATTTGCTAAAAAAGCAGACAATCTGAAAGGATTAAAATGCTTTAATCAGACAGAAAAAAAAGGCTTTGGCCACTTGATTAGGGCTGATTTCCACCATCTGCTTATACTTACTGAGGATCTAGCCCTGACTGAACACTAATTTGTGCACTTCCTAGAAATTGAAATCTCTCAGCAAGCAAATTAACAAGAGCAGGGATTCAGCAATAATGGAGCTCCTCGGCTTTTGTTTCCCTCTGACAGATGGACAGGGTGTGCTCAAATTGAATTCAGCTTTAATTGCATTGTGCCATTTAAAATTTTATCTGCTCCACAGATTTTGTTTACAGGTTTCAGGATTCCAAACCTTTGGAAGTTTTTTTTTTTTTTTTTCTTTTTCTTTTTTTTCTTTTATCAGTACCGAGTAAGATAAAGAACATAGTAATTCTGTGTGACTGGGAGGTGTTCATTACAACTCCTTGCCCTGAAGGGTGCCACATTAAGAAAAGGAATTATGTTTTTTAAAGTCTGGGGCAAATGGGAAACAATTCAAACTTTACATATGTTCAAATATTGGCAGCTCATAAATAAAAGTAATCAGATATGTATTTCATATCTGAATAAGAAAGCAATTTGCCTTGTTTCAATTAAAGCATTTCAAACTTTGCCTATCAGTCTATCACTTGGAAGTGCACGCTCCTGAACCCTAGTGATAAACTTTCTTTTTTTTATAAATGAATTGTGATATTTTAAAATTACTTTTAGTTTCTGCTTGATTGACAGTCTTCAGATAGAACTGACTTATATGAACTGTTCTTTTGAGCAAAGGTATAAAATACTAAATCATTTAGGCATGTCCTAAACATTCCTGTGAATCAAACCCTGAAGATGCATTTGTTACAAAATTGCTTGTCAATCTACAAGCATTTCCTCATAAATCTATGGCTTAGTAGATACTAAACTCTGACATTTCTGGTGGCAAACAGAGATCCTGAAAGCTTGAATATACCATCATAAGATTTGATTTGCACCCTATTTATGTGAAGATTGAAGACTTTCAGTTGTTGAGCACCTTGCCAGGAATGACTGAATTTGCTTTATGTAAGGCAGATATTAGGTTGGTGCAAAAGTAATTGCGGTTTTTATTTTTTTATTTATTTATTTTTAACCTTTTAACCTGCAATTACTTTTGCACCAACCTAGTAGTTCGGACTGAGGAAGTTGGGGGTGGGAGGGCTGCATGGGAAAGAAAGGGTGGGGTTCTCCAAAGTGCTGTGTGCTTGTCGGTAAGTTACAGGTGTATAACGTGCACTGAAAAACTTAACAGATTTTGTCTATTTTAAAATAAATCGTTTTCCATTTTTAGACTCAATGATATTCCAATGTTTCCTTCCACTTGAGATGACTATGTAAAGGAGATATTAGCAATGTACGATGTCTCCTTGGATGTGGCACGGTGTACATTTGTGTATTATTACGGAGATTTCCTTTTCAAAGGGACTTCTTAAATTATTAATTATAATTAAAATGATCAAAGAGCAATATCTGCGTACTTCAAATTAGCTGGTAAACTCTACTAAAACACCATGTAGGTAGTTTTTGGAGAAAGCAGTTTCAGTCTAGAAAATAGGCTGACATATTATCAAAATGGATCATTTGAATGTTTTTTAGAGGTCTCAGCCAGATGAGGATTCCAAGTCCTGTTTAACTAAGCAAGTGTATGTGTTGCAGAGAGAATCTTAGTTTTATAAAGTTTAGAAAAATCTCCTGATAATTCTTCACTTGCTGTGTCTACTTTACAGGCAGGAGAAAGGGTGTGTATTGTAAAAGGGCGAATGCTATCATTACTGAACAGATAGCTTAAAAATCTGTAAGACTCCATTCTAAAAATTTTAGTTTTCAATGTTTTTAAACAGGGCTTTTTCGTTGAAACCAACAGAAAAAAGCTAAGCTATCAATATACTTGCTTCCTCGTAGGTTTTCCCCTTGTGCATTTCAAATTGTGTTATTTTATTCTTTTTAGCACTCTGGCTATGTCAAATTAGATTTCTCAGCTTTCTATTCCCTGTTGCTTCCTTGCTGCCATTGGAAGCACCTGCGCTTTATTTTAGTTACTTTCTCAGATGTTATTTTAGTTACTTTCTCAGATCTCTTTTCTCATAGAAAAGATTGAATTTGTTTATAATCATAGCATGTGATAGCTGAATACGGAACGTTAGAGACAATCTAGTCTAAGTTACTCATTTTACAAAGGAGGAAACTGAGGTTCCGAGACTTAAAGCAACTCATGTAAGGCTACCCTGTGGGTTATTGGAAAGGCCAGAATTAAGACCCAGGTCTCATGAATCCCTTATCAGTGAAATTTCCAGAAACACCAGAGCGTTCATGACTCTGACCTCTCCCCCCCACCCTCAATAACTATTAGTGCAATATCAAAAATATAAACAGAAAAATATTCATGAACTGAACCCTAACGAAAACAAATAGAATACATACACATATAAAACACATGTACAATCAAGATTTTTTTCATCATAAGATGCAGAAATCATGATTTCTCATCACCAATACTTGTAGTGCTTACGGCACTGATAACTCATACTCATAGTTTTCTTTTTTGGCCCTTCCAACATATATGTGTACCTAGACTATAAGCATGTATGTGCGGAATCATAAGCTTCAAACTTCATCCATCTTCGAGGCCACCTGGCCAGATTCGGGCAACTTTTACTTAATCGTGGTTTCCATCATAGAGGTTCTCATTGGGGCGCAGAACCAACCTCATCTTCTGTTCCTGCCATCACAGTGGTTGAGAGCCGGTGTGTGATATCTGTCTTGAGTTTATAGTCTGGTACAATAATGTCATTGCCCCATGTGGCAAATGGTGTAAGCTATTGTAAAACTGTTTGTCTATGTGATTAAGACATTGCTGCAGTGTGCAGCACCAGCCAATTACTTTTTTAATTTAATTATAGCAGAAAAAAGAGAATAGCATAATAGAAATTCTTGTCATAGGGAATATGTAAAATGTAAATTGAAGAGCCATGAAAATTTCATGCATTGGCAGCCTGATTTGTTTTTATTTTCAACTTGTTATAAAGACTGCATTTATTCAATGCCATAAAATAAGACATAGCAGCATTTAGTAATTACTTAGTTCTACATCAAAATAATTATATACAGTATGCACTTGTGATCCCCTCTGCTATGTATGAATGTAAAAATAAACACTTCAGGGCCTGTATCAATTTTTACTTTTAGACAGTGTAAATAAAGCTGAATCTTCAACTTTCAAATTAAAACTGATAACCTTGGGCATTCAAGGCTTTTATAAAGGAAGGGGGGAAACTTTAGCTTGCCTCAAAACAGGTTGTGTCTCTGGAATGCTTCTGGGACTAAAGAGATCAATTAAGTGTGTATAAACAAACAGTTGGAAAAAAGCTACTAAAACAACAGAGGAGAGAGCTCTCTATTGGGCTCTAGGGGCCTGGGGGAGCGGAGTTTCATTAACTGGATCTGAAGTCCTATGGCCTTCTATAAACAGGCATTAATTAAAGAATGTAAAAAATAAAGTTTCAGACCTTGCAATATGTTAATGATCATATGATTCAGGGCCCGGGAAGGGGAAGAGCAGCAGAGGTCATAAAATAAGCATGAAGCATTTAATATGAGTGCTTGGCAGGGATTTCTGCAAATTAGTTGGTTATTTGCTGGTCCAAAGCAAATTAAGGTGATTTTGCTTCACTTGCTAATTTTTTATGTGCATGCTTGGCAAAATGTTTTTCACAAATGGATGAAGGTTATTGTTAATGGCATAATGAGAAATATTAACATATTTAAATAAACCCCCAAATTCTGACACACCACACAAGCATGCAGTTTTTATTTAACACAGACAGTGAAATTCTGTTAGGTGCTGAAGATGATTTTAGATGAAATAATGAAAAATACCCAAGTCATGATGTTTAGCATTATAAATGCACCTTAAGAACTTTTTCATATATTTGCATACGTATTTTTGAACAAAAGTTATAGGCAATGGATGTATATATAGCAACATGGTTTTAAAATCAACTTTTATACTTTATTTGCTTAATAATGGAGAGGTGAAAAATAAAACAGATCAAAGTCTACCTCTAAAGTAAGGTACTAAACTTAAGGATGGTTTTCAGAAAGGTGACATTTTTTGAAGTTTGGGGTTTGGTGACACACAACCTGCTTTTTTTCTTTTTCTCTTTCTTTTTTTCTGACTTCTCTACAAATCTATTTGTATTTTAATTTTGATGGGGATAAATTATTCTGTGCTTATGTATTCCTATTCGGTTCCCCTTAAAGGTTTCACTTGATTTGAGTACTTGAAGTGGAATTTAAAAATTGGAGCAACTTCTCTGAGAAACTCTTTTGAAATGACAGTGAAACTGTCCTGTCACTTTAATTACCATGAAGTTGCACACAAGTACCGAATTTGGCAACAGATCCTTTTATAGAAGGTGGTGCTGGAGTAGGATGCTACTACTGACATGGTTCTGTTACAGCAATTTTAGATGGACAAATTGCAGTTGAGAAAATTTCATGACTCGGTAAAATGAGCAATGATGACATCTGTGGATGCGGGTCTGTTCATATCTTTGCAGAGCCTTTAGGGAAATAAATATCTCGGAACATTCGGTGAAGTGAAGCTCACTCAATAAATCAACCTGACACAATAACACTTCTGGCACATGAGCCTTACTTCTCCCCAGCAACACCTACCCCTCTGTGTTCCTGTGCTACCAAATGGTGTCTCCCCATAGGCCTCTAAATCAAATCATAGCACACAAATACAGTGAGAATTTATTGGGAATTGGTTTTGTTCGGCAAAAACATTACTTATTAGATGAACTGAAATGATAATAAATTTTGACCCTTTAAGGACTGAGCCAGTTCAGGCACGGTGTGCTGGTTGGTGGAAGGCATGGGCAATTATCTTACAAGTATCATCTTGCCACGAGGTGTTTTAAGTTTTGTTAGGATTAAATTTCTAATTTTCAGCTTAATTTTTTTTCTCTTCACATGACATTTATCACCTCAAACTACCACATTTTCTTTTTTTAAATCCTTCAGGTGAAACTGGGACATGTGTCAGTAATATTTAAACTGAAAAAAAGAAGCTGAAGTGTGTGTGTGTGTGTGTGTGTGTGTGTGTGTGTGTGTGTGTGTATTAAAGCAGCTCTGAATGAATACAAGAATAGGGTAGGGTAACTCGATAATGGCAATATGCAACTAAAGATTTCTACCATAATTATGAGAATGATTATATCTGAGGTAAGAAAGTGAAAAAGAAATAAGTGTTCTTTTTTTTTTCCCCTTCGGAAAATAATAACTGGTTTCTATTTTCATTTTAAATTTATTTCACTAGAGATAGCAACAAAGAGGATCAATAGGAAAAACTATTTTCTTGTCCATAAATATCTTTAGATTCCCTTGCGATAATAAAATAGTTTTCCATGAGGCAAAGTTTAATGGTGAATTTTCTAATTGACTATGTTTATATGAACTATCCAGCTTACAATTTTGTATAATATATTACATGTTCTCTATACAAAGTGTGTGATGTGTCTCTGTGATTTCCTTCTTTATGTGATTTCCTAATTAATCATAGTCCTTATACTTAGTTTGAAATATAATATTTCCTGTGTATTTACTTCCTAAGTGAGTCACTTTTTATAATAAATATGCCTTGGGAGATGTTATAAATCTTTCTGGAAGGAATGTTTGAACCTTAAATCACTAAACTGCAACATGTTATGGCATTTCCAGTGAGACTTACTGATACTGAAAATTTGGTACTAGTTCAAAAGCTCTGTCACCAACCAAATTTGTAGAAGTGATAGTGCAATATACTATGTGTTATTAACAAGGAAATAAGAAGTAAATAAGATTTTTAGAAGAGCCATAAATAGTTATACCTGCTTATAGTTTTGATCTGCAAGGAATGATTCCTTGGAAACAAGCTTAAGTAGCATTCTTTCATTTTTTACTATATTCTGGTACAAAAAAAGAAGTAACAGTATTCAATCTTCTTAGGCATGAAGAAAGTAACAATACTCCCCAAATTGAAGCAATTTTCAAGTCACTTGCAGAACGAAGAAGGCTGATAATAATAAAATCTGAAAACTAAAAGGTCTTTCCTGAAATCTTCATGTCAGAATAGAAGGCATTCCAGAAAAAGAGTTGCTGACTCCTGCCTTAGAACTCCTGGAAAGACCAAAGTCTACAACCTTGCCTGGAGTGTTCATGTTTCATAATACCTTTCTTAAGAAATAGTTTCTTAATGGTTAGCTTAATTTCTTTTTATTATAATTGTTCATTCGAATAATAGCCACCACCTAAGCACCTACTATATGCCAGTTACTAAGCAAAGCTGTGTACATACATTTTTTAATTTGATTTTTCTAACGGTAGGATAGATAGTCTAGTCTCCATATTATATTAGAGCTGCAAAATTAAAGTTTGAAGTGGTTAAATGTCTTGATCAAGATTGTATAAATCATGGAAGGCTGGGAATGACTATTTGGCTGATTTCAAAATCTGATTTGTTTCTCTCAGTAGTATATACTGCCTGGGGCCATTTATTGCCCTATGTCAGTACATGTAAGTGGTGAATGATATGATTTCTTTAATCCATTTGACGGAATCACTGAATAAATGATTTCAGTGTATTGTGAGATTACTGTGGGATTATGTATAAAGAGTTACCAGCTCTGTCTTGGAGACATAGAAGGCCTTGAAGACAAGCTGGGAATTGAAATAGGCCACCATGTAAACGTAAAGACAAAAAAGAGCCAAGAATCAAGAAAATAAACATGGTACAATGTGGGGATATCAAGAAGTTCGGTAAGTGAATCATGTAGGATTTAGGCTGTTAAGTTGGAAATGTGAATTCACTTCTATCTTTACAGCATTCTTTAACTACTTGAGGCCCAATTAGTGTCATGTCTTTAGCTTGAAAGACTTCATTCCTTTATTTCTTGGTAAGTGGAGAAGCTAATCTAGACCTGTGCTTCTAAATAAGAAATAGTTTTTGCTGGGAATAGTGACATTATCTCATTTTATATTCTTTATTTATAATATTCACTAAAATAAGAAAATAAGTTAATTGGGAATTTCAAGAATGTTTTGTTTGATTCAATGCAATTTCTTTTAGCCATTTATGGCTATGGTTTTGAAACAGTATGTTCTAAATATGTTATCAGCTAGCAAGGTTTGAAATATGGTTAGGATTACCTAGGGGAAAATAGACCTTGAGTCTTGCAAAATGAGATTTCCCTTTCAAGGGGATTAAGTTTTTTTGTTTTTTTTTTTTTTTGTTTTGTTTTGTTTGTTTTTTATTTAGTTGAAATGATGGAAACCTAAAATCTTTGTACTTGAATGTCAATTCAATATTTAAAAAAATAATATAAGGAATTCTGCCTCTACTTACTTTTTAACAGTGGTTGTTCATGATTGTTTTTAAAGGAGATTAGTAGGTAAGTAACCTATTCAACATGACAGAACATCTCAAAATAGGGACACCATGTCAATTTGCCATTCTTGGCCCAACCTGGCCCTTGCAAGACTCCCTTTCATGGCATTGTATATAAGCATGCACTTGGGAAAGTTGTACAGGAACAGTGAGTTTAAAGGCATAGAGGAATCCAGGTCGTTGAACCACTGGTTGTGTGGGCCATCTCATTAAGTCTCTTGTTTCCTCACCTCTGAGATGAGTAGATTGTGAGCATGGACGTGGACTGGCTGGGCGTGGACTGCCCTTGCCACTGATTAGCTCTGGGACTTGGGGGAAGTTACTTAACTTCTCTAACCTTTCGTTTCTTTATCTGTTAAAAAGAGAGAGAGAGAGAATAATTAGACCTATCTCACAAATTATGGCAAAGACTGAGTTATGGTATGTAAAGCCCTTGTCAAAATGCCTGCTTCATAATCAGGAATCAGAAATATTGTTTTAAAATATTATTAATGGAAATGAAGAGGTTCAAAGACCAGAAAGATGACCTGGGTTGTGGTTCCACCTCTCCTCTTCATTAACTGTGTGTGTTCTTGGTGTGACCTTGGCCAAGTTACTTAAACTTTCTGAGTCTCAGTTTTCTCACTTAAAAAGAGATCTCACGGGGTTGAGAAGTAAATGGAATAGATGCTCAGATGGTTAATTTGTTTCCCTTTTGCCTTTTAGTCAAGAGCAAGGAATCAGGATGAGCAAGAGATGTGGATGAAGGGAGGCTAAGATGGGAAGTTTCTTATCCTCAGTGTCTTGGGACTCAAGTTAATTCAGAATCTCTCTCCACTTTAAAAGGTTTTGAAGAGACTTTTCTATCACTTTTTTTCTCAAATCATAAAAATTTAATTAGCCAGCTTTTGAATGAATGTAATCGAAGTTCAATTCTTCAGTAAATAGGTATTCTAATGCCATCCTCCCTAAAAAATTCAGCTGAAAGATAACTGAGGATTCTAGACATTTTAGTAAAACTGTTGACTAGTTTTACTTTTTATTCTATGTTCTGCTTAACTATAACCATATTAGAACAAATTTACCACTATTTTCTTATGACCTTAACTATTTCAGTTAAACTTTACAAAAATAAATTTTTCTTAATAAGTTTGACATTTCTTTAATTGAAGGTGACTACCACAAAGGCTAAAAAGATGTTCCGCGAGAGGGGCCTGTAGAATAACATTCTAAGGAACACAGTATTTTGTGGCTTTCCCATTATTCATTTTTGTTCTGCTTACCTTTCCAATTCATTCTGTTCTCCCTCTTGTTATGGAGAGTCAGGTAAAATTCATGCAAGTTCTCCTACTTCTAATGACCGGATATTAATATTTTCTCCCAATCGAACATGGCATGTTAACACTGCAAGCTAAGAACTTAGTGTCTCAAAAATAATATGAGGGCTAGATGAAGTAGAATGAAGGCTAGCCACCACTAAGAGTACTTGTGTCCTTGTACTGGCATGCTCATATTTTTTCATTTAATAGACGGTAATATTGGGTATACAATGACAGTACATTGAAATATATAAACATCTAATAAGGCTGAATTCTCAATCTAACTTTTCAATTTAAAATTTTTACAAGATGGGTCTATAATATTATTTGATTAACATATATTTTATATAAAATATTTTAAGAATTTATTCTCTAAAATCAAAATTAAAAGTATTCTTCACCATTAGAGAAATAGAAAATAATTAGTCACCTCTTCAGAATAATGTAAAGATTGATTGCTAATCATCAATCTTTTTTTTTTTCTTACTGCCTATATTCTAGGTATGTGTGTGTTTATCAAACACTTATTTTAGAAGCAATTTTTCTTTTTAAATCCACAATAATCTTTGTTCTGATTTATATTTAATTATTTCTTTCTACATCAAGTTTTAGAAACCAGAACTGAACATAATATGTCACTTAACCAGGAAAATTTACAAGGCATACAATTCATTGTAAATTGCATTGTGCTGGGTTGCATATGAAATGTGAAGAACTATTAAGGTGATTCCAATAGTTTAATCTGGTAAGGAAGCAAGATCTACAGGATAAGAAGTTAAGTAGAAAATAATTGAAAGGTAAAAAAAGAAGAAGAAGAGTTACAAAGACAGAAACAATTATGTGCCAAGTGAGTGACATAGTTGAAGAGTATTACTGGATGGAGGAAAGGGCAAGCTCCCTATGAGTTGAAGTAGTTTTGGAAGAAGGAGGTGTCGGCTAGAGATATACTTTACTATCTTGACCTAGTCTTCGTTGTTAAATATGTGAAACAAGCAAACTATACTAGAGTTAACCTGCTTCTCTCATATGAGCTTTGCTTGGGCAATGCTTCTTTTGATGAAATGTTATCACTCATCAAAATATTTATAAACCCACTTAAATTTGAATTCACTTGGAAGGTTATTACTTTTAAGGATAGTCCCAAACTGTTCTTGTGTAATAAATTATCAGTAAAATAATGGTTCAACATTAGCATAGGGAGATGACATACGTTTACGTAAGGTAAACCATTGTTAGATGTCCAAAATAACAAATGGGTTATATTAAGACAGTTTAGTATAAAAGTGAGTGCATATGCATGCTTTTGTGTTTAAGCATCGGGTGTCAGTTCTAAAGAATAATTTGGATTAGACTAAAGGATGATCACTGTTGTAGGCTCCAGCTAGTTTGGGCCTATTAAATATTAACACAAAATATGCTGTGTCGGGATGATCTGGAACTCATTGTCATGCAAAGTTTCAGTCAGTTATTTGGGTTTTGGTTATTTTTAGACAAAATAATGAGTCATTTGAAGACCTAATAATATGAGTTTTGTATGGCGGATTCTGTTTATATGCTGTTGATGTGGATCATTTAGCGTATACTTCAATTAGTAGGGGCTGTATGAACTGTTTTGTAAATTTAGAGATAGTTGCTTTGATCTGGCCATAGAATAAAACAAAAAATCCCTACCTAAATAGCAACTAAATAGCCTTTCATCTTCCCTTCAAAGCAGGAAATAAAAATACTCATTGCAAGGTAATGCTTTTATTGTTTCTTAGATTTTGACTTCTCTGATCACCTGGAAGTTACCAACGTGAGTTTGATTTGTGAAGCCAATATTGTAGAACTTCTTCCATAAGAAAGACTGAATTGGATTAAATATATTCTTTAATTACACTTTTTGGAAGCTTTAATTATAATTCTTTTATTCTCATATTCTTTAACTCTTAAGTTTTTGCTTTTAGCTTTAAATATTACATAATAAAGAAAAAATGTCTTCCCTAAATACAGCATCCAAATCACCAAATATATTTATTAAACCTCCACATCAGGCATTGTTATACCAGTGTCAAAGAGTAAATCTGTAAATCAAGTCAGCAAGAGTTCTCTTGACTCCTCTTTGTTTTCTTCAAGTTTCAAAATTGTAATTTTTGGTCCAAAAGAGGCATTTTAGAATTGGTCCCATTGGTTTTACTGGGACATTTAGAAAAGTGTCAGTTAAAAACTTTTATACATTAAGCAAATCCATGCAGTGAAATCACTAAAAGATATGTATAGGTTGGACTAGAGCATTCATTTGTTTTTCTTTTGCACTGTAAGAAAAAAAAAGTCTGTTTCAAATCCTATTTGTCCCTTATCTCTGTTTGTTCAGTTGTTTTTAATATCACATACTGAAAGAATTTCAATAGCAGTTTCACCATGAAGTCATTTGTTATCCTTCAGCAGGCTTTTGCCTACTGAATTGTAAAGCAGTTCTGACTATTTGCATCCTCCAGATGGAGCGGCATATAAACACTCCCAGATATTTCTGGTAAGTATGAAAAAATATCTTATTTGTCCTTTCTGTGAATAAATAAGAGAATGTCAAATTTTATAGACTAATAAATTTGTATGCTGGCAGTGACATTGAATCTCTCATGGCCTACAATGTCACAGATCCCGAGAAATACAATTTTTTTTGTTTGTTTCAAATGAATACTAAGTCAAATAGAAGCTCAATAAAAAGCCAGAATTTGATTGCATTGTTTGTGTCCGCCCAATATTCTAATTCAGTTGCAATTTGCCAAGAAGAAATGCAATTTATATGTTTCCCAGGTTTATTGCACACCAATCACTCACATATACATGCTTCTATATGTCAGACAACTCAACTAATGGGTTAAAATGCCCTTTAGCACTATTCTGCAGCACCTGCTCCTCTTGCCCCAATTTTATGTTAATTTTTGTAATATACTCTTAGAATTTTGGAAAATTAGTGTAGGAAAAGGCAGCATAAATATCTTAATATTTGCATATAAAACTTTTGATATGTATGTATATATTGACTTATACACATACATGTGATTAACTTAGTACTTTACATGGAATAAATCAAATTGTATCAGTTCAAGCAAACCTTTATGCACTTTCCCAATTCAGGATTAAACTTGTTTCTTATATTTAAATAGATATGTATAACGTGCGATGTTTAATCTTCGTATTCAGTTAAATAACGAACCTCTGCTATACCAGCAGTGATTGACAGTTTAATACTGCTTTTGCACTTGCCAGTTTTCATATTACACTTAATGGTTTAGTCCTAAATTAATCTTTGCATTGTGTTCAAAATAGAATAATGTCATATAGTTTGTAAAGTAAACAAGACTGAATATTTTTACAGATAAGTATGTCTATGAAGCACTGAGAATTTAACTTTCTTACTTTATCCATGTGACAAAAAGGTGTCTTGTGAACCGAATGCAGCCTGATTGTTTTCCACTCTGGTTTTCTGAAGAAAGAATTTTAATAAGTAATACATAATATTTTGTTTTCTTCCATTGGTGCAATTAAAACAAAACTTCATATTGTATTTGTCAACATTGATCTGATTTCTGGAGAATAAATTTCCCTAAGTGAGTTTTACTTGAATGAAAGTAAATCTGAAATATAAATATTTAAAATCAATTATAATAATGCTTAAGAATGGATGTTTATAAGGCTTTGGAAACACATGTTCTATTAAGTGTTTTATAAAAGCATGTCTTTATGCATTTTCTATAAATATGACATGTGGAAAAAAGAAATTCAACTTAGTTTTATTATTTCTATTATAATATATTAACCAATTATGTCCAAATGCTCTTGATTTTTCCAAAAGTAACCTTTCTAAAATTAAGAGTAACATGTATTTTACCTTTAAAAGTAGAGACAGAGGTAGAAAAGGTATGTGTGGATGTGGAGCATAAAGTATGCTATGGCTGAAAGGACAAAGTTATTTCTTTACATGTATAGTTTTTAAATTTAGAAATGATCACTTTGATAGTAAATTCTTTAATTCAAGTTACATGTGTATATATGTATTTGTACAAATGCATGTGCATGTGTATATACGAGTATATAAACACACTGACATACCCACACATAGTGCCATAGGTGTGCCCCAGCAGCTGGTTATAGAGCCAGGTAGATTTACATTCTGTGTAGATTAACAGAATATGGGAATTAGAAAGAACATTAAAGGGTCTCTAATCCAAGTTCCATGTTTTATAGATTGATTAGCAAATCAATTCTCAGAAAAGTTAAAATGGTAAAGCCTGGAGCAGACCTCACATCTATGGAGTCTAAGTCCTGGCATCTGTCCTCATACTATCTCTTTGATTTTGGCATTTATTATATTGAGAATTGTTTTGGAATTTTTTTTTTTTTTTTTAGTGGCTTAACCTTCACCCTTCTGCCAAAGTACAGTCTCAGTTACTGTATATACTATATATGCCAAACTTATATGTACTATATTATAGATGTATGTAGTATAATATACTATATGTGTACGTGTGTACTATATATTATATATACACTATACAAACTACGTAAATACAAGTTTATGTATCACTAAATTCTAGACACCACTCTATCACTGTATTTCCAAAAACAGTTCACATGGCCTATTTGAAGCTCCCTTTCGTTATTAAGTCTCCCAAACATTTATCCTTTGTTTATTGACATGGGCCTCCCAGATTTCCGTTCTTTTTGTTCAACTACAGTAAATTTGGCATTAAAGGATGATATTCGATCCTTGCTTCCTTTATAGAGTTGTACGAAAGTTAATGAGAATTTTATACAAAAATAAAGGATAAACTATGGCCCTGAAGTACTCATTTAAGACTGGAGAACAGACCCACAAGACTAAGTTCAGTGCCCGGTAAGGGGTTCGTGCTAAATTTAACATTGCAGAAAAGGTTCCAGCTGTTGGCTTGATATGAAGGAGGAGAACTGCTTTTATGACTGATTACTGTCCTCAGGAGAAAGGGGGAAGTGGAGCGATATTACATCTCCAATCCATGGAGTGCTCTGCATATTCTGTGGCTCTGATTTGGGAAGGCTCATAACTTTAATGGCTTCCTTCCTTAGTTGTCACAACTCTAGGCTTTGAAAATTCTAAGACCTCAGAAGAGAGGAAGGGGAATGTGTACAATGTGAGGTGTAGAAAAATACTGTGATAAAGTCAAATCATCTTTCTTAAATTTTACACTGATGATAAGTCACTTGTGGTTTGTCACTCTAGCTAAAGTAACACAACTAGACTTTATTTGCCAGCTGTACTTGAAAGACCTTGGTTCTATGTTTTTAAAAAATGTCATCTATTCCTTCAATCACTTGTAAGTCCCCTGTAATCTCTTTTTAATGTAAGCACACTGGAGTTTTCCCTTTTGTTTGCTGCCTTTGCATTATTTACTTTGATCTGCTGTGAGAAAATCTGAAAGTGTGTTGTCCTAAATGCTAGCATCTCACCAACAAGATTTGAGGCCTTGTAGTTCGCATTGAAGAAAAAGGCTCTTGTGTGAAGACGCAGGTTTTGTTTAGTTCTCTCTCCCTGGTGGGAACCTTAATTGCATTTTCTCTCTCTCACAGTGGCTGGCTAAGGACTGCCTGCCTTCCCTGCTGATGCTGAAGTTTTCAAGCTCTATTACTCTGTGACGGAGAAAATTCCTTGGTCCAGGAAGAAAAGGGTCAGATTAAAAAAAATAGTGTTTAAATAAGTATTGTCAGTTTACCAAGTACAATCAACAAAACAAAGAAGAAACAATAGAAAGGCTTAATGTTTTCTCCCCTGAAATTCTTGTAGAAGTTTCCTGTAACCCAGTTTATAAAATATCAGATTTTACATATCATGAAGAGGCTTAGTCCTCAGAGAGAAGAGGTTAGCTTTAATAATTACCAGGGAACAAAAAATAATATTAATTTGTGTCCTTTCTTAGTCATTCTAAGTGTTCTTTCTAAGTCAATCCATACATGTGATTAAAGACTATATTCAAAGCTATTTCTGGAGTTAATATTAACTCTTGACATGTATGCCATTTTCAGCGAAGTTAGAAAGATCTAATTTTATTAACCTTTTCACTTTCTATTTTGGCTTTCTGAGCATACAAGCAATATGCTTGAATCATTAGATCTGAAATGAATATTTTAATTTTCTTCTCATCTGACAAAGGATACTTCACCTTAACTGGCTTTGAAGCTGTAGCTGCCATGTCTACTTCTACTTTCTGTATTTTTCATCCTGATGGGATTCAAGGCAATAATAGCATCTACTTAACATTTTCAATTTCAGAGCATCTTAAATATGGAAGCTATTGATCTGCATTCACAACAATGCTTGTTTATTGTCTGAGGCCTAAATGTTTTTATGCACATATACATAAACAGTGGTTTTTAAAACCTATGGCTTTTATTCTAACTGATAATGGATTATGCAAGCATATATTTTATTTTGCAAAGCTTTATTTTATTCTTGCTTACTCCTAAATCTTGGTGTGTGAAGTACTCTGTCGCCCTCTTAAATTTTCCATTTATAAGCTGTTTCTTCTCTTCTCTTTTCTCTCTCTCTCTCTCTCTCTCTCTCTCTCTCTCTCTCTCTCTCTCTCTCTCTCTCTTTTTCTTCCTTCTCTTGTAGCTTCCTTATATTCTCATTTGTCCTGTTCCAAGCCATTATTCACCAGTGCCTACCCCTCATGCTATTTCGTGAATGGTCTGATCTTTGCTACTTGTCTGTAAGTGAATGGAGAGAAAGACTATCTGTACAGGGGTAGCAGTGGGATTTTGTGATGGATAGTTGGGTAGGCAGTGGGAGAATTCATGGTTGGAAACAGCATGGGATAGGTTGGTTGTGAAGAAAGACAGAAAAGAGATTTTTAGGAATCTGAATATGTGAAGAGAAGAAAGATGCTGAGAGGAAAATGGGAAGATACCTTTCTAGAGGTTGGGATTATGGATTTTAGCTTTGACCATACTCTCCCATTAGTAGTCACTGGGCCTTTCAGGCTTTGTGCAATGAGCTGAACCCTGTAAACAGAGTCTTTTGAGCTATATTGAAAAGCAGTGATCCAACACATGAAGTGAAAACATCTCCTTGATACCAGACTACACACGGCTTTGAGAACACATTAACATTATAAGACAACTATGATTGTCATTAAAAACAGCATCAGAAAGCCTGTGTCTTGCTTTATTATCTTCAAACAGGTTAGCAACGTGAAGAGAACCCTCTAAAAAACTAAACACATAATATACATTTGAACACTGGACACTTCTTTGGGATAGTTTCAGGATGGCGATTTTTAAGTGCTTATAGCAATCCCATTTGGGTGCTACCAGGATTTTTTTTCTTCATCGATTGATTGTCTAGCAGATGACATAGAAAGTCATATTTCCATAATTTTGTTCTTCCTGTTCAGTGAAAAATAAAATAAAATTGGAGCAAATAACAAAGATACTTGTACACCGGGAGTTCTTAATAATTTTGAGGAATATATATATATATATATATATATATATATATATATATATATATATAAAGAGCTAAGTGTACCCTTATTAATTCTGTGGTTCAGAATACTCTTGTATGTTAGAACTGTCAAAATTGAAAACATGGAATTCATTGTATTTTTAGAGAGTTCAAAGGACCCCGTTAGCATATTTTATTTCCTTTGAATCCCATTATGTATTGTTATAAATACTTCTTAAAGTTTCTCATTTTTCTGTTTGCCATCACTATACCTATTTATTTCAGACGAGGAAAAGTTGTCAGTTAGGATCCATATAGTGCTGAAGTCATAGAACAGATCTAGGTAATTCAGCTAGTGAATATTCTATTTATCAGCACATTTTATTATGATAGAAATTCTCTATGATGAAGGTTAGGGAGCCTGATTATGTTTTTAAATAGGTCAATAAATGGATCAGAAAATCTGCAGGGTATTTAATGCTGTTTCTAGTACTTCATAATGACAAAACTTTCTTTGGCTAATGAGCATATCTAAATGAATTCAAATGTATAGAGAAAAGGGTAGAAGAGGACAGTAGACTTCTAAAAGAACTGATATATAATAATTACAGTGATTGAATCCAAAAGATGGGAAATAGTTTGAGAAATAAGAAGTGACAGGACCCAGTTTATTAACCCAAATATACTCTTTTTCTTTTTTTATGTGAGTGGGTAGAAATCTCATGAACATAAGGGAAAACAGTCAATTCTGTGTACAAATTCAGAATTAAAATTATGAAATCTTTGACAAAACTCTGGCCTTATAATTTCCTACTTTCTCTTTCTTACATGAATACCATATTCATTCCACTTTCATTCTAGTACTACATTTAGCCATTTAACCACTTTCTATGCATTGACTTATTGAAATACTGTTTACTGAGTACCTATATGGGACAAGCTCTGTCTTGCCTACGAATTAGAGTTCTAATAGTCAAAAACCATCTTAAACATAAGAGATTAGAAATCAATGCAAATATACTCTTTACATGTAATTGTTCAAATATTTGATATCACCATTACAAAGACAACTATTGTGCTAAGGTGCATGTCACTTTCAAAAAAAAATCAAATTCACGACACTCTTGTCCTTAAGTTTTTACTTTTATGCCAATAATTATTGTAACTTTGGGTTTTATTACTTTCCTTTGGGGAATCTATTCTCCATCTTCCAGGATAAGGCCAAACATACATTAGTCAGTAAATATACTACAGTTAATATTATCCTATTTCTATTTATATGCCTCTGAAAAGAAAAAAAAAAAAGTCATTCTTAAATACAACCTAAATTACATTTTGTGTTTTTCCTTTATATTTTCTTCCATTCATTCTTCAAATGCCAGCTCCAGTGACACTGTCTCTGTAAAACTTTCCCTGCCCAATCTCTCTCAGCAAGAGTATACAGTAGAAAGATATTTAAATTTCAACTACTCCACTTATAATCTATTGTAACCGTTCTTTCTCAGTGCCCTTTCTACTAAAGGCTGAATCTTTGGAGGGCAGGCAGGTGTAATTTGTTATCTCTGTATTCTGGTTACCTGATACAATATCTGAGCCATCACAGCTCAGTAGATGTTTCTTGAATAATTCAGTCCTCCTAGAATTACTCTTTAAATTCTTTTATCTTATATTTTTGAGGCCTCTGTCTATCCTTTAATAGGAAAATATGAGCGTGGGTCTTGATCTTGTTTTTGTACAATACAGTACCAACTAAATTTCATCTTTTTCTTGTCTTTAGGAAAATTTAAATTCCCATTTCTAAGAATTAATTTGAAAGTTTGGGTCCAGAATAAGAATGTAAATTGATAATGATTAGCTAGTTTGCATTATTTTTTGTTGGTCTTTTGTTGCCTTTTATTTTTTTCTTGAAGACATCACTAAGAATCAAATTTAGATAACTCTACATTTGGCTGTTAGATCCAAGAAACTCTTGCATGTCCTGATCTTTCTGGTGATATTATCCTGACTCCTTTCTGTGTACAAGTACATATGAGTGTGTGTGTGTGTGTGTGTGTGTGTGTGTGTGTGTGTGTGTGTAGCTGCTGCTGGGCTTCTGAAGCAACACCTTTGTTATCTTTGCTGCTATCTTTCATTGTCAACCCATCTCTTATTATTGATCCATCCCGTGATAATAGCTTGAAGTATTTTGAGGAAGTTTTATTTTGTTTAATTTTTCAGTCCTCTTTCTTTGAAAGAATTAGATAAAATAATTTTGACTTTCATTAACAAATCCATCCCCCCCCTCCTCCCACCCATAGATTATTAACCTGCAGTAGCAGGACCTGATAATACATATTTTTACACTATTTAAATTTCAAACATTCACAACTATCTATCATAAGTAAATATCTCATTCTTCAATTTTCTAAGATTTTTTTGGTTTGAAAAGAAAACAAATTCAAAACAAATTGAAAAGCAATTCAATTCAATGAACACACATGGTTTTGTGCCTACCATATTATGCATTGTGGAGAAGGGGGTGTACACAGACGACTAAGAGAGTGTAGTTCCTGACTCAGTGGTTTGTATGGGAACTCTGTGATTATACTAAAAGTTTAATACAAAACAATATTTGATACAAATTTTACCAATGATACAATGAATTAGGCACTGAGACAATTAGAAGAGTAAGAAAATGAACATTTCCTTTTCTAATGAAATGATATTTAAGATAAGTTTTTGAAGAATAAGAGGAAAAGTCATGAGTGGAGTCTGTCCATTTAACCTCGAATTTAAGAACCTGAGGATGATGTGACAGTTTAAATGTTGGAGGCATATTTTATCGAGCAGTGAAGGTCCTGTTGAGAAATTGGAACTTACCGTGGTAAGCAGTGTAGCACCATTGAAGCTTTCTGAAGATGGTGTGATTTGATCCAATTCAACATTGAAAACAAACAAACAAAACCTATGTAAAGGTCCATAAGCCTTTTGTATAGTGTCAGAAAAAAAAAAAGTAAGGAAATGCTATGAGACTGAACAAAATGTCTATGAGACACAAAGACGTATCTCAATTGTATCTGAACAAAATACAATTGTATTTTGTTGCCAAGTTGTATCTCATAGACATTTTGTTCAATCCAGACAGGTTTTTTTTCAACCATATGAATTAAGGGTCAAGTTTAGAATGGGAATTTCAAACAAAAATCATGAGTTGCACACCCTAGAAACCTAGAGATCTAGCCTCTATGTTGGCATAGCAACGGTTGTCCAGAGGTGAGTAGTGGTTGTCTCCTTTTTGTGGGACCTGTGTGCAGTTTCACTGTACACCCCATGAGGTCTGGTTATTTACTGCCTGGTTTTTGAGGCATTTGAATTTGAGGCCTTTATTATAACCTTTTAAATGTACCATAACATTTATATGGTACAAATAATATTTATAATAGAACTCTGAAAGTATATTCATTGATTATATAGAGTATAATTTCACAGTTATTTTTTCCTTAATCATTGTATTTAATTCTGCATTATTAATAATAACCATACCATCAGATGAAGACTAGTCTAAATTTCTTACTTTCACCAATATTTTAAGTATATATTTTACTACTCAGTGAGCGGAACAAGAAAGCAAAACAAAAAAGCAAACAAAGTGATTTGACTTTTAGGTAAGATTTTTTATTTTACAGAAGGAAGAGTAGAAGTAAGAGGGGAGTGAAGGAGAAATATTTTTTCAATAACCAAAATAAATGACTTAGAGTTTTAGCCATATTATAACATTGATAATTGTATTAGCTCTATTTGTAATAAATTGTCAAGAAAATGTGGTGTTTAGTATTTTATAGCCTATTATTTGTAATATCCTCTATATTTTATTTAGATATATTTTGTATCAGTGATAAATAAAATAATATACTTAATATAAAAAAAAAATTAACTGCCTTAGAATCATCCAAAATATAAATGATATTGTCAGTGTAAAAACTTGTTGAAAGTTATATCTTTGGTTGATCATGTATAAAACAATGTTAATATCATATTAACTCGTGTAGCACAAGAAGAAATTCTATCATGCAATCTTGCTGAACTTCTCCCAGTTCCCTCAATTTGCCAAGCTCTTCCTAATTTTAGGTCTGTCTTTGTCTATGCTGTTACTCTTCTCTGGAAGTCTCCTTTCCCTTTTTTATCTAATACCATTCAGATACAGTTTAGCTATCATAACCTCCATGTGTCTTTCCTTGACCACTCTCTACCAGGCTGGGCTAAGAACGGAGTGTGTGGTGTCTTATGGTTTACAGAGTCTATTAACATATACCATACAATTTGGCCATCGTTATTCTCATTTGTTCATTCAGTCATTCGTTCATTCATTCATCCATAGGACATTGGTGAAGTGCCCAGTGTATCTCAGGTACTGAAGTAGAGGAGAGGTTTCCAGACATGCAATAAAGAGTTTTTGTTCTCAGGAAACTCACCATTTAGTATGGTAAATAAATTAGTCTGTATAATTGAGGGTGTGAGTTCAAAAATTGAGATTTGCACAAGTGGAAACACAAACCAGTTGGATAGGGTTGAGGAAAGGTGGCCAGAATGGGGAGGACAGAGACAGGGAAAAGATTTTTGCTGAGTTCTAAAGACCTCAAGGGAAGTTATCCATGAATAGAGGGGTAAATGAAGAGAAGTCGATGGGAAACAAGATAGTCCATGGTTCATGAAATAGAACTATTCTGGATTTGTTTTGTTATTTTCATCAGTTGAGCTCCTAATATGATCTCGATGGTATGCACAGCACTCTACAAGGATTCTTCATTACAGGCAAATCATCTGAGGCCCAGAGAAATTAACACATCTTAACTAAAGTGCGTTTCACGTTGCCATTTGTAAATTATGATGTTCAAATATTATAGTTGTTTTAAAAAATATCTGTGAGTGAGGTCATGTTTTTTTTCTAAAATCAAAAATATAACTCTTGAAACTTTTTATCTGGTTCACTCTTTTTTTATACAGTTAAGTATTTAACCCATTATTTTATATGTTAAATTCTTGTATTTGATACTCTAAGAAAGTTTGAATTAGATGTGATGGAAGAAAAGTATTGAAGCTAAATTTTGTATAGTGGCATCCAAATCTTTCTGAAAGATAGGAGCAACTTCCCTTTCTAAATCTATTTGAAGTGCTAAAATTGAAATGTCACATAACACTCCAACTTTCTTATATCTACCGTCCTTTAGTAATCACTTGATAAGTGAATGGCATGTTAGACCATGGTTCCTCCTAAGATAACAGTCCTATGGACTATAATGGGGCAAATTTATTCTGTTTCCAAGTTATATTTTTGGAAAATATTCTGAAAGTGGACTTGATAAATATATGCAATTCTGGGAGGACCTTACTATGTATCTTGAGATACATAATTTTTACATAAATTAGTAGAGGAAAAGTTTCAGGTTCCATTTCTTTTATTATAAGAGGAAATAATAATCATGAATAAACTTTATTAGGAAGAAAGCAAGTTATGTCTTTTGAAAGCTAGCTCTTTTACTAAATTTTTCAACTTAAAGTTTTCTTAAAATTAGAGGCCTTTGGTCAACATTATGGAGCTATATAATCCATATACTGTTAATTAAAGAACTAATGAGTGCTCCCATTGGTCACTGAGTGTAAATTTGAAAACATAAACAGTTGAGTTCATTCCTTTAACATTTGCTCTATGGTCAAAAGAGGAGATAAGTAACGTATATATCTTAAAATATTAATAGCATTTATGTCGTCTAAAAAATAGAAGTATCAAAAATTAAGAAAAAATGTACGTTGTCAAAAATTTGACTCCTAACTAACTATTACTGGCTGAGCAATCTACTGGAATGAAGGGTTCTCATGTGTGAACTGAGAGGATTAACTAGTTGATTAATAGGTCCAGTTCAATTCTAAAAGTTTTGTTACATAATTAACTAATGTAATCATATATACTGACAACTAATATTGAGTATAGTGGGAATATGATACACAAATATTTAAAATTTTAAATGGTTGGCAGAGGTCATCAAGTGTTCTCTATGTTGTCTAGTAAAAAAAAAAAAGAATTTAGGGAAAAATATAGCCCCAATCCACACATTTAGATTAATGTTTATTTTTAAAATGGTGGACATATACAGTTGCCCTCATTTATACAGACTTACATAGATTGTTAAAAATCTAGGATATTATAATTCAGAATACTCTTTTCTTATTCACGCACAATTTCCTAGAAGAGGAGAAATGATACTAAGTTTGATCAGCACCTACAATGTACCATGAAAATTTGAAAATTGTGTCCCTTTAATCTTCATAATTACTGTAGCTGTAGATATCATTATTCCCATTTCACTCATGAGGAAACTGAAACTCATTGTTTAAGTTATACAAAACAGCTTGGTGGAGACCGGCTGCAAGCCCACGACTGTCTGACTCTAAAGTTCATGTTTTCTTCCCTACACTGCATTATCTTCCAGAAGAAGATGCTCTTTGCACTCCCCTTTTCTCCATTAGCAGAAATGTGCCTGAAAATAACAAGAGAGTGATGGTTGTAAATGAAGGGAACAAAACAGCGAAATGCATTTGATAACAAGAATTGTGGGAGGCTGAGAGAATTGATAGTAAAATTTTCGTTGATCATTAAGATAGAAAAATAATGCTTGTCAGATGTTCGCATAGTAGGCCAAGAGCCTTCTGAGATTTCTGAGATAGTGTGAGACTGTAGAGTAATGAAGAAAGAACAAGTTTTACAGATCAAGTTAGATGAGAAGTCATTTAGTGGAGGTGAACAATAAGGCTAAAAAAATGTAGTTGAGTTGCAAAGTAGAAGCAAAAGCAGAGTTTCTTTGGCGAGGGTAGAAGAAATACCAGAGTTTCAATCTGGGCAAGTAGGATTCAAACATACTTTTTATTTTTATTCAGTAATGAAACAAAATTATATGTAAGAAGGTGCTCTCCAAAAAGTAAAAAGGCAAGAGCTATACAAGATAATGTTCATAGAATTTTATGAATTATACTTTTTTAATGAAGACAAATGATCCGAGACTCTAGGAATTCAAAGACTGATATTTCTTCTTTCTTTATTTCTTTATAGTATCACCTAAACTAGAGACACTGGAATAATGTTTAAAAAATCTAATTTTTGTAAATCAGCATGTTAACAAATACTGCATCAAGGTAACATCTCAAGTTATAATACTGAGCTATTTTAATTTTCCATGGGTTGTATCCCATATTAATAAACTGAATTATATGTTGAGCTTGCATGTAAAAATTAATGATTATTCTCACTTCTATAATCTAACTGTTCTAAACCCTGAAAATCGAAAGATTATCTCAAATCCATCCTAAAAATTGCAGTGAAAAGTGGTCTCATAATGGAGCTGCCAACCTTGATTGTGAAACATTTTACTATGGACAGTTTCCCTTATATACTGTGACCATTAAAAATGTTTCTGCTAAAGTTTGTAGTGTAGTAGTGACTTTGAGAAATACACAGGAAGGAAGGAAATGTTTGGTCAAATTACTGCTTAATTATTCCAAAGCAGTGACTGGCTTTGTTTTGCCCTCTTTTACTGAATAACTTCTGATGCAATCAAACTGGAAAGTCAGGAAATTAACTTCTATGGAAATTGAGTCATGCATTAAATGCATTTCCAATTCTGATACTGTTGATACTGTTTATTTAGTAACAAGTAAAATTGAACCAAGTTGTACTATGAATTGAAGGATCGGGACTTCAAATAAGCAATTCCATTTCCTTCATTATCCCTACACCTGGCTGGCTTAAGAATCTCTAGGAATTTAGTATTTTTATATTGTTATTTAAAATAGAGAATACAGTGTTTATGCTAATATGATTTAGTTAAGTTTACCTGCAACAAAATTTGTTTGATTAATTTTTTCTATATGCTCTCTGTTGTTGCTTTACTTTTTTCCCTTTCTCTAAGTGGCCTTCAGATAACCTTATTAAAACAGAAGAAAGTCTGCAACAATTACATTCAGTTCAGATTCACATTTTCAACTCAGACCATGTTACATAAAGAACTTACTATAGCATAACTAATATATGTGTGTCTTTCTGTGAATATGTATGTATGTCCATATGAACTCATCTATCTATATTTATAGAGACTATTACACCAGTAGAAATATATTTAAACTTCTCTTGATTATACTGAGACAGCAGAAAATGAAGTGGACGTACCATTATCTTTCCAAAATTCATGTCAGAGACTTTGCCTGCTTTGCTTGTATGGCCATAGTGCCATGATAATTATCTATTTTCTCAGTTCGTCAGTTTGAGGTAGAATATCTGCAGCATCTTTCAGCCCTATCTTTTGATGAGTGTGATGGCACAGATTCTACATTGCTCTTGGCCTAGCAATGTGTTTGTAGAAACTTAGAGACAATGGTCTTTCTAATTGTGGCCTGTGTTGATGAATCATCGATTTAGTTTTGTAGAAAGTTATGACTCATTTTGTCCCCGATTATGTAATCATGCTTTAGAGTCTTCTGAAGAAAAGTTGAATTTGTTAGAGTGCAGTGCTTTTCAAGAGCATTTGAGAACATGCACTTAGAAAGTTTGTTCTAGAGTGAGCAGCATTGGGCCTAATGCAAAGAGCGCATTGACTTTTGAGTTAGATTAACCCAGCAACAAATCAAAAGTTATTCAGCTTGTTAACTTATACTTAACTTTTCACATCTGTAAAATATGGATAGTAATGCGTTCCTGAAAAATAAGGTGTTAGAACTAAAAGAAGTAATGCAGAAGGTTTCTATCAGATAATATGTACTCAAGAGATGTTTGTTCCTTCTGCCTTCACATGATTTTTATTGTAGTGGGATGGTAGAACATCATCACTTCCACTCTGACACCTGCAGAGTATCTCCCAAAACTGCAGGTGAAGGGAGTCATTCCTGTCCAGTAGGCACTTTATGTTACACTGTCCAGTCTGTTTGGGTATTGATGATAGAAACACTCCATTCTAAAAAAAGTAGAGACATGACCATATTATTTTGTGGTATGTAAAATATGGGGGTAATTTTGACAATGTAGCTAGTATCTTAGAAGGTAATTACTTGATTTTGTGTCTGTTTTCAGCATGAAGTTTAAATGGTACATTTGATGTGTAAATTTTGTTATATATACCAATTTGTAGTGGAACGAGACTGCAATTCTCACTGATCAGCGTGAGCATCAGAAACATGATTTTACTTCAGAGTAATGTTAATCCGGAGTCATATCACTGAATATGATTTTGAAAATGTGTTTATTAAAAGCATTTGTTTGATGTTAGAGCTGCTCACTCTTTGTTGTTATTGTCATCTTTTTTTTTAACAGACAAGAGTGACTGAATTGTGCTGTTATTCTATTTATAGGAAATAAAAGTTAAGCCTTAAAGGTAAATGTGCACAGTTTGTGAACAAATGCAAAACAACAAACATAATGGAGATTATTTGTATGCCATTTCCATTGGTTTACTCCAAAGATATATTCTCAATGATAATAAAGTAATAAAAGATTGTTTTCACAGCTGTTTGTCTTTGATTACATATTTCTTTGAAGTACTGTAATAAGACAGACTTTGAACCTGGAAAGAGATCAAATAATGAATTGTTCTGCTTTGTGAAGCTTAAGAAGGGATTTTATTGTCGAAACATATAGTGAGACATATTTTTTCTTCTAACAGTTAAATAATGGTTGAAAGTACTATGAGATCATTACAGATGGACTAGATTATAGGGCGTGGGGCCAAGTGTGAGTGATCGTGACCAAAAAATTGGTGCTTTCGTTTTAAGTCAGATTTTGTTAATTACCAAATATTTCTTTGGTTCACTTTTGAGTTCAAATAGAATATTACAAAGATACTAGAACATATTTTCATATTTATTATACATATAGCTAAAGACAATATAACTTAAATTCCTGAATCCCAAAAGATTTATTTCAAATTTGTTATCTACTTCAGAGTTAGGCAGAGTAGATTAATGAGATTCTGTAATTAAACTAAATGTCATTAGATAAAAGAACTCTAATAAACATCATATGGTTTTTCTTTTATCTAAAGTCACAATTTAGAAAATGTAGCAAAAAGTTAAATTGTAATGCTCTCAGTAGAATTTCAGTGGTTACATATTAATATAGTTGTAACTATTATTATTTTCACCTCTATTTCCTCTTAAGAATTACTTAATTTTTATTGATCAGCAGACAAGTAGTGGGTGTTGTTAAACAAACATAGAATTAGGCATAATTATTGTAACATTTTGTTCTGGTTCAACCTAGGAGGTATGTACTGTTTAAGGTGATTATAAAACATCAAATGGTAATAAAGTAGCCATTTCAATATTGCATATTTTGTTATTAAGGTTATATTGAAACAGCAGACTGCTTTTGTACATACTTGGGAGTTCCTGACTATTTTGGAGGGAAAAAACAATGTTTATGTGCATATTTTTGGATCTCATTTACTCAGTTTAATATTTTTTTCCAAACTAGTTTTTGTTGTATTTAGAAGAAACTTTTTTTCTTTGTTTAAGATATAAACCTTTCAAGTGATAATTTTCATGGAAATACCAGACAAAGGAATATTGTAACTTTAGAGATTTTTATGATGAAGGTGTGTTTAAGAGATGTCACTTTGATATTTTTACATTATGTCCTACATTTGTCAGCTAAAACCAGGATATTGCCTCAATGAGAAAAAGCATGTTCTGCACTTGTCAAAAGGCAGTAAGTAATGATTAAAATAGCAGTGTGAAACGCTAGGAGATTAAAGTGATGCTAATGATAAGTGAGAGAAGAAAAGGGCAAGCTATATTTTAATCCCTGAGAGAATGGTTAATGACTTCTATTGCCTGAGATTAAACTAAACCTGTCTCATCAGCTTTTTCTGCCTGGTGAAAAAAAGCTCTCTGCACTTTAATTTATTAAAGTCTTTTAAGGAAGCACATTGATCTACAGAGGTTAAACTTTTAAAAATTGTGCAAAATACACACAAATGCTCTCACAAAAGTGTGATTTTTGTTGCTTTTAGGCATGCTCACAGATTTATAATGAATTAATTGTCCATGCCTTAGTATGTTTAATTAAGGGATATTAATTACTTAAACTAGAAGGTTTGTTCCCTTAAAAAACCAGAACATATTCATATTATTGTGTAGGCAAGGGGGCAAGTATACTGTAGAGGATATCACTCGATGTGAATATATTAAATTGCAGTAGTAATTACTGCATGGCTTGTTCAGAATAATACAAGTACTGTTCAGAAAAAAATAAAATCTTAAAAAAAACCCAAAAAACGCTTGAAGATTACCCTAAATTATAATCTTTAAATGGATCAGTTTGCTGTTAACTTTAATTAGTATGTTTTTGTGAATTTCAATGTTTCATAATTTAACTGGTCTTTCAATTATGACAGTTTTTTCATCCTTTACCCATCCTTAACCATGGAGGTGATGTCCACCTTTATAAACTAACATTTATCTTTATGCAACTAATATTTACTTTTTTTCTGGAGGGATAAAGTGTGTGTGTGTGTGTGTGTGTGTGTGTGTGTGTGTGTGTGTGTTCCCTTAATAGTGTGGAGATAGGCAGATGGAAAATTACCCAGTCCCTTCTATGAGCTTGTAGGCCATATAGTGAGCATTTACCAACACTACATCTTAATTGTTTTAGGTTATCTCTCATAAACAGAATAATTTCCACCAAGTCAGGTTATAATAGTTTAGTAATTCATTATTATAAGGGGAAAAAGTTATTTCTACTTTCTAAAATGGTATGCTTCTACTTTCTAGAGTTCTGTAAGTATAACACTAGTACCGTCATTCAAAATTGTCTGATTTATTGCACAAGTGGATTCTTGTTTGCATTTAAATACCAAATGACCTTTTACTTCAACTATTTTGTGGTAGGGTTATATCTCAACTTAGAGGAAATTTATCGTTTGATCATTCTGGCAAAGTTTTCCATTTTTTTGTTTTGTTTATTTTTGCGTTTGGTGGTAGTTTTCTTTGTAATCCTATTGTTAATACTCCTCAATTTTAAGAGTATATTCTTTCTACTGACTAAACCAAGAACCATAGGATCTTTTCTAAAATTTCATTATCTAAGATATTTTTAAACCTTTATTTTATACATAACTTTTTAGGCTAGGGAGTTTAAACGCAGTACATTCTTTGATGTTAATGAAACACCAATTTTTCTGAAGGCCATGGAGCCCTAATGAGCAGCTTCTTATAAAAGAACATTTAATCAAGGTTTATTTTTAACTTGTTTAAACAGATCTAATAGTTTGTGCTGATTTCATTTCAGTATAATAATTACTACCAATCCTATTAGTAAGTCCTGGTACAGGGAAGTTAACACAAATTCCAATCTAATGAGAGTAGTGTTACAGCAAAAACCATGTAGTCAAGGAAAGATCTGTATTATATTGGACAGAGGCACCTGGCTATTCTGTCCATAGTTTTGTTTCCATAAAATTCTCATTCCTGAATTACTAGTACTTGCATGGATTTTACTAGCTTTAGTTAATAGAGATTCATATTGCCGTTACGAGGGGGAAAAGTTAATGAAAACAACACTTACTTTAGGGGTACATTTTGAAAAACAAAATTATATTTACCACCCAAGCATATTTTGGTATAGATCATTTTCTAATAATAAAACCTATTATATAACTTAGTCGTAATATGTACCTATAGCACATATAAAAATCAATCTTTGAGTGCCTTCGTCCCATTTTGAGTGTCAGATTAGAGCAAAAGAAATGTTACTAGATTATGGGACTTGTAAGTGATATAAATGATAGAATTAAAGTGTGATTTAGACTAGCAGAATATAATTTTAAAAAAACAGGTGACTAAAGAGTGTGATTAAGAACCAAATGTTTTCAGCATCACTTACTATAAGAATTGGCTTAACACAATATGATGATACTTTAAGTTGTTCAATGAATGTGAAGATTTCACTGCATTCAAGAATGCAATCAACAAAAGCCAGAAGTAAGACTCTTTTTTAGTAGTGAAAATGTAAGAAGGCAAGGATTTCAGGCTTGGTAATGAAAGTGAGTATCTGCCAAGTTCAGGTTATAATCTTTTAAACTTTTTATTACTTAATATGACACAGTGACATTTAAAATATAGAGAAATTGAAGATAAATAATATGGAGTGAATGGCAGAATTGATTTAAAATTTTAAAGCTGTACTAAAAGTATTCTAATGCACTGAAGGGCATTTGTAAGTTATACATTGTTTATAGGTTTCTGATTAGAATCCCAAAGCATAATGTGTTATAGCTTGCCTTTCCCGTGATAAAGAATATTGTCTGTAGAAAATAGAGGATAGTAAAATTTAGCCTCCTATTTCATGTAAATCATCTGCTTTTTGTGAAAAGTCTTTATGCATGGGATCATGTCACATATTATTAATTTAAATTAATAACCGATATATTTGGTCTTTCTGGAAGATTTCTTTCTAAAAGATTTCTTTCTGAAGATTATCACTTATTTCTCCAAAGAAGTTAAAATTAGAATAATGTTGTGAGAAGTGTGATTTTTATACACTCAAAATAAGGAATAGTTTTTCACAGAGTACTAAAATAATGGTATGCTGATGACTTGAAAACTTAAAAGTCCTTTTTCCTACATTTGATAAAAAAAAGTATCTAATTTACAATCTGGTTTTTGTAAAAGTCACCCTAAAGAAGCAAACGTCATAATCAACTAGGGTGTCTGATAACAGTGTAGATTCTTTGGTCTCATACTAGATATACTGAATTTCACACGCTGTAGGTGGAACCGAGAAATCCATATTTTTACTATCATTCCACAGGTGTTTCTATTGCACACACAAGTTTGAGAAGTCCTATTTTAGAAAGAAGGAGTACCACACTCCCATGGGCTAAATGGGAACAGTCTTTGCACTTAAGTTGAGTCTGGAAGATTAAGTTTTTTTGTTTTATTTTGTTTTTGTGCAGTGCTCATATCAAATCTTTAAAGAAGTTAGAAAAACATATTAGACAGACGTGTGGCTTTAAATATGATCAGTATATGGCACAGAACTGTCAAATTTAGAACATCTTTCACTGACACTGTATACTCAAATGAATTATGTCATCTGGCTCAAGTCCCTTTTCTACTATCTTCACTGCAAACAAACACTATTTGTACTGAATGCTTATACACATTGCATTCTGAATACTAAGTTGGAATGTATTTACAAATCTGAAAGAACTGCAATGTCTAATGCACAGGTCGCCATAGAAACTAATTAACTTTTATTTTTATGTCAAGCTAAAGCAGTCTATACACAGATGAAAATTGTGGCAAAAGAATGATAGTATCAAAAATAAGAAAAGCACCAATACTCCATCAGCAAGTGTGCAACCAGAATGCATGGTGGCAAATAACTCAGTGGTGGATTGTTCTTAATTCCACTAATTATGATGTTAAAACACTGTCCAGATAGAGACCACATTTTCCTTGAGCTGTTTGAGCAATTTAAATGGAATTTGGCAAACAATAGAAGTCGTATAACATCTATCAAACAATGCCAGGAAGGGTTTTTGGCTTAAAGATTATTCCATATTTTATTCCAGCTGCCTTACTTTGTTCTAAAATTACCTGTCTTTAATTAGGAAAGAAAAAAAACAACAACAAATGACATCTGTATAGCTCACTCATTGTGCTCAGGACCATCAAATTATTCTTAAAACACTTTAAAAAGTACCTAAACTATAAACATTTCACTTTCTTGAGGGAAAAAAAATTCTATACATTTTACATGATTTTCTAACCACAGTTATTGAATATGTTTTTATCTTAAGACAAGCAATATGTAAGTATGAAGAATGAATTTTCATTGCATTTTGGCATATGCCACACTTTCTTACCAGCACAGAGCTTCTCCCTGGCTTGGTCATTAGAGAAACAGACATGCCACTTGTGGCCTTGCGCTCATTCCAAAAAGAGAGAATGGACAATACATAATCTATAAAGCATCACTCTTTTGATGATGGCATGCTTTATTTCAAGGAGCCTGATATGCAGATATATCTGATGATTAAGAATATTAAAACAAAAGAGGTCGAGTGTCGTTATTGAATCATTATTAAGGTTTTAGGCGCAATAATGGGGCTTATTGCAATGATTTTAGTAATAATATACTCATTCCAAAATTCTAATTATGTTACAACCTGTAATAATGCCCACAGTAATAATATATATGATTTGGAAGAGTTAAACACATAAACAAATGAAACTATCATTACAAATACTAAATTTTTGCTTAGCAGACTAAATTATATGTTACTGGAAAATATTGCTTATCTGCTGCTTAAAATATCCTTAATTTTATGAAATCATATTCTTCTCATCTCACTAAAACTCACACAGAAGAAAAAGTGTTAAAGGGCTAGGAAAATATTATTTCATCATTCCTGTTCCATTAGAATTCACTTGGGTGGCTGAGAAAATGGTTTATGGATTAGAGAGAGAAGAACAAGCTAAAACATTTCATACCTTCATCTCTGATAAATTCCCCAAACTCATTCTTTGCATCTGAGCCATAAATAACAACCATGCTTTTTGCTAAAAAGAGCTTTTTTCCTACACCAGGTCTTTTGTCTCGGAGATGAATGCTATAATAAATTTGAAGTCTTCGGGGGGGCATTGTTTGAACTATAACATTATGGTTTACAACTGTTGCTTCTATTATGAGAAGGATGAAAAGCGACTCTGAAGCTTGATCTCTGTCATAGAAATGGATTAATATTTCAGTCTTCAATGTGGGTCAAGTGTATGATTCTCCCCAAAGCAATTCGCCATGATTAATTTTTATTATGTGGGCATTCAGATTCTCTTTATATTCTTATGTGTTTTATCCCCCCACTGAATCACCCTTTGAAATACTATAACTTAGATTTTTTTCCACGTAATAGCAGAGACACAGAATTTTTAGGATCTTGTTAAAGTTTTAATAAACCTCATGGAAAGAAGCCACTAAAATTTCTTTTTTCTTAAAAATTATATGAACAACTTAAATAATAGTAGAAACTTAAATCATTGTATGAATGATAATATTAAATTTATTTACTGCTAAACAGTGTTAAATAGTGTGATATTTTAATTGCCAAGTAATGTGATATTTTAATTTCCTAATGATTAAGTAATTAATCATTAAGAAAATGTAATGTCACTGGAGGAAAAATGGCAGTTGCATAAAGGTGTGGTGTTTATGGTCTGCTCTATCTGAGGACAGGAAGATGTTAACTAGAAAATACGATCTCTCTGTTGACTTTGTCATTGCACTCAATGTAGACTGTAATATTTCCCATACATTCTGCACTATGCTGATCAAACTGAAAAAAAGACAAAAACAACAAAAAAATTTTGACACTTTCTATGTGTAAATAATTTATTGTATTAAAATTGTTTTCTTGAAGGTTTGTATTCTTTCCTAAGCTTGGAGAAATTTAAGCAAGTTCAAAATACTATTACATTTCAGTACTTATAATAATAATTCCTACAACGTATTTGTAAGAATAATCAATAAATCTTACGTATTTATTTTACAAGTTATTGTTGACAGCCGACTGCTGGCCAATTACGTATCAGTCATAAATTTAAGTGAGCCTTAACTTCTACCTATAGGAAGTGCAAACATCCAGTATATACAATGATACGTGGAAAAATTTTTACAATCACTGGGATCCGGGATAACATCATGTAACATCAGAAGTTGCACGATGTTTGCTGCAACCATATATAATTTAGTTTTGTTAGGCAGTGAGTCTCAAACCTGGCTACACCTTAGAAAAACCTGGGCTTCTTTCAAAAAATACTGATGGCCAGACCATACCTCACACCAACTAAGTAGGAATCTCAAGGTGTGCATGAAGCCAGGCTACTGGAGTTTTTAAAATATTCTCAGGTGATTATGGATTCTGTGCTTCCAGGAAAACTGCTAGACTACAGCTTTCAGCAGACAGGAGAAAAGGTAGAGAGGGGAGGGAAGGAAGAAAAGGTGGGGAGGGAATTTGGGGGAGATAGTAGGATAGTGGTTAAGAGTAAAACTTTAGAGTTAGACAGAAACTGTTATGGGTCCTGGCTCTGTCACTCTAATCCTGTGATTTTTAGATAAGTTAGTTATCTCCAAAACATTACTTAAGACTAGGGGTCTTAAACCCACTTCCTAGGGTTGATAGCAAGTGTAAATAAGATAGGTTATGAAAGCATTCCAACAGTGCCAGGCACATACAATGAGAATGCTTATTATTACTGTTTAAAGATAGGCTAGAATGATAGGCAAGGGACACTATTGGGTTTGGATTACATTCTGACAATAGCAGGGAAGTATTACTTATGAAGAAGATTTTTTTTTTAAGAAGCTACTTCTGTATGTTTTTAATTTTTAAAATTTGAGTTTCATTATTATGTCATTTACATAACAATATTTATTTATGTTTTAAACAATACCAAAAAAAAGTTGTATTTTAAACAGTATATTTTACCTTGTTTTCCTTTTTCTTTTTTTATTAGTTTCAGGCGTACGAACCAATGTAATAGTTAGATATTTACACCCCTCACAAAGTGATAACCCCTCTCCCCTAATCTACTACTCCTCTGACATCATATACAGCTGTTACAATTCCACTGACTCTATTCCTTATGCTGTACTCCACGTCGTGTAAGTATGTATATATATATATATATATATACACACACACATATACACATATATATATACATATATGTATATATACACATACATATTATGTATACATATATGTATATATGTGCACATACATGTATGCATATGTACATACATGTATACATAAATATATACATATATATGTAAAATTATAGTTGACATTTATTATTGTTCAGCTTTAGCCTCAGGTGTACAGTGCAGTGATCAGGCATCTACACCATCCGTGAAGTGGTCTCCCTAATAAGACAAGTGTCCATCGGATACCCTACAAAATCTGTGCAACATTATTGATTATATTCCCCAGACTGTCTTTCGTATCCCCATGGCAATTGTGTGGTTACCAATTGTGCTTTCTAATCCAATGAGGAAGATTTTTAAGGCAGCACATTAAACAACCAAATTTGCACGGTTTAAGTAAAACCCTAGCAGTCTAGGGGACAAACTGGAAAGTGTAGTACAAATGGAGGAAAGAAGGCTAATTAGGAGACTGTTAGAACACTCAATGTAGGAAATAAATAGTCACTTTACTGTGACAGTGACCACAGGTGTGGAAAAGAGGAAATGGATGTGACAGTGCCTCAAGGGTTAGAACTAATGTCATTTCCACACAGATCAGATGTTTGTTGGTGGGAGAGGATGGAAGGAGCAGGTGAAGTCAAAAGTTAATGTTTTCTAACTGCCTGGCTTCTATGACCTGACAGATTGTGTAGCAGGAAGGGTACACAATGGAGGAACAAAATTGGGAAAAGGTGACAAATTCAGGAAAACGTGTTTGTGAGAACTGTGGGATTGCCTAGTGGTGGTATCTGGAGTTAGTTAACTGTATTGTTACCAGTGTGGACCACTTATTACCTCACTTGAAAATTGTTAATTGGAATGAATGGGAACTCCTAAATATGGCGATTTTAAGAGAAAAATGGAAGCCCTAAGAATGAAACCCCGAGTAATATTTAGTTTTAAGGAAAAAAAAACAGCAGAAGATTCAGTGAAAAAAGGAAGCATGTTTAAAGATTTAAAAAGAGAATTACAGTGTTGCTGTTAAAATCAAAAGACCAATATATTTCAAGATGTAAACTGCTATTAAGATGCCTAAGAAATCAGTCTATGTTAAATTCTCTTAGGGGAGATGGGATAGTCAGATATTTACTATATTGGCATATCTTCAAACCCTAAAAAATAAAGAAGTAAAATGACAGCTTGCATGTATTGAACATACATATTTTTGTACACCTACTATAAGCACAGCCCTAAGTCAGGCAACTATTAGATGTATGGAGTGAAACCAATCAAACTAATATCCTGGTAGACTACCTCCCAAGACAACATTCTGAGAATTCATCACTGCCTTCACTTGTTATTTTCAGTTTGGAAATTGTGTGGGCTATTAATATTCGTGTGCTTTTATTGAACATTTTCTTTTCTATGTTAGAACATTTATAGTTTTATGCAATTAAATGTGTTGTAATTCATTGAGTAGTATGTGTGTATATATGTAATAGATTTTTGGTCTGTGTAAGTAACATAACAATATAATGATGGAGACTGAATATTGTGGTGAGAATAAAATTAGTTAAAAATTAAGTGCACATAAAGACAACTAATTATCAGTAGTATTACTTATAGTGGTAATAATATTCTTACTTAAATCACCCATATTCTAGTCTCCTAACACTAGCATTTGCTCCCTAGTCATTCCTCTAAATCCTGGTGCCTAAAGCTGTTGTACACAACATAGTTGTTCAATAAATGTTTGCTAAATAAATTGATGAGTGAATAAAATACTTTATGGTAAGGCGAAGAAGAAGGGCATTTTTACTCTCAAATGTTATTAAAAGGTTAATTTGTATTTCAAATCCATAATTGCATTAAATTCAAAAAACATGTGTTAACTATTTTGAGTAGTATTTTCTGCTGAGCATATGCTTTTATAAATGATATTCCTGTCTGTTTATTTTAGTCATCAATTATAAGGTTTATTATTTGTAAATGTAATCCTCTGTGCAAAGTTACATAAAAGAAGGAATGCAGAATCTCCAGTTAAGTTTGGACTAACTTTGATCAGAGGTCTGCATAATATTAAGTACTTAAATAGTCCAATTAAACAAAACAAAATAACCAAACAGGCTAAAACACAGACTGACCTTTCAGATTTTACATTTTTAAATCAGTATCATAGGGTTTTAGCATTTGTGAACAAAAAGAAACCTTGGAAAAAACTATAACTGTCCCATTGTATAAAGAAGAATAAGAGGCAGTGAGGCAGAATGTTCAGGAACATTGGAATTCAATTGCCTGGATTTCAAACTTGACTGACACTTACCAACCACATCAATTTGGATTTATGAGTTAAATGGTCTGAGCCTCAGTTTTATAATCTGGAAAACGGGTACAATACTATCATACTTAATCAAACAGTCATGATCATTAAATGAGTTAATATAAGTAAGATGCTTCAAACAAAACTTAAAATAAAGTGATATGTCTATGATGAAGATGATAATACAGGGCTCAGAGAGTGTTAAGATATCAGTTAAAACAACATATATGGGAGATGATCCCAAAAGATGGCAGTCTTTATACTTGTCTTACTATATCTGTGTTGTGGGCACAGCTTTATATACCAGTCATAAGCCATTTATGCTGTTTCCAGTTTTATGTGAATTGCAATGATTGAGAACATTTATGTCGTTAACGTGGTTCAATAATAATAATAATAATAACAAATTTCAAATGTAAATTTTGAAAATATATACCTGTTTCTGACATGTACAATCCTGCATAATTTTCTATCATATCATCTCTGTCACATCATTTTTGTCGTAGCACTTACCCATATCTGATATTTTCTTGCTCACTCGTTTGTTCAGTTGTTCAGTTGTAGTGTAAATCCTGCAGGGTGACAGGACCTTGTCTTTTCACATCTGAATGCAGATGGCCCAGAAGTGTGCTTAGGACACTGTACGTTCTCAATAAAATATGTTGGGTGAATGAAGATGTTGCCATAGACTGTGATCCAATGACCGGGGGAGGAAAGTTGATGTGAACTGTACTGAACTCAGTGCATTTGTAGACAATATTTGATTCAAGTACCAGTCCCTTGAACTAGTTATTTTACCTCACTGAGACTCAGTTTTCTGGTCTGTATAATTAATATAATTAACATAATAATAGAGGCCTTAGATTATGGTGAGGACAAAATGACTTAATAATTAAATGCACAAAGCATACACTTTATCAATCATTGTAGCATTCTCAACTATATTCATATTTTAGATATTTTATTATATACTGATTATACATAGTTTTTAATATACACATCTATTAAATCATCCATGTTTTAGATATTTTTATTAATGAAGTTAACAAAACCATATAATAATAGTACATGTGGCTTTATCTTGATAATATTCTAAGGATTGCCTACTCTTGATTTTATTATAAAAATTGTTTAAGTACCATACATTAGTTTAGGTACTGGCTTCTCAATGTAGCCAGTGGTATCGGTATCACCTGTGACTTTTAAAAAATGCTGAATCCCAGGCCCCACTCCAGACCTACTGAAAGAGAATCTGTATTTTAATACTCCCCCTCTCCAGGTAATTTGTATGCATATTAATGTTTGGGAAGCAGTGGTTTTAGGTGATAATTTTAAAAGAGGATAAGAATTGAAGAATCTCAGAGGAAAGAAAAAAAACACACGTGTATCTATTCCCCCACTAAGCCAAGACAATTCATCTAACTTCCTAAGAAACAGTAATTATAGGGTAATTCAACATCAAATTGTTAAATTGAGAGAAACAGAGAAGGATTTGTAGTTACCATATAACTGGAGATTTGTGCTTTATTGCATAACATGGGACCCCTTTGAGGAAGCTCTATCAAATGCAGGCAGAATTTCCTATTATACACGTTGTACCTTCTTCTGTCCTATAGGATGAATTATAAAAGTGTGAAAATATAATGATTATTATCAGAATATTTAATAAGAAGGATAAAATAATAATTTAAGAAAAGCGATTCCTCAAGGGACTAAAGATTAGGATTAAAATGAGAGTTAGAGTAGAATAGAGGTAATTCAACATTTGATTAAGGACTTAATCTACTTATCTTTATTCAATTCAAGCTTTTTTTTCACATTATTAAGATTTGGTGAAATGAGAGTTATTTTTAGATGTTCTTGCCCCAGAGTATAAGAGTGGAAGATAAAGGATAAAAGGACATACAAGATGAAGGATTTAAGATAACATTGATGTAGAGACAATGGCTTATGAAAATGATCACTTTATAGTCCATAAGTTTCATGAATTTGAAATGCCATATCAAGCGTCTGTTTATGAAAGAGAAAAGTTATAGTTCACTGTGCCAAGCATATTGTGTGTTGATGATGGACTGTGTGATGAAGATGATGAAGAGTCTGGGGTGAAAAAGTGAGAGAAACAAGGGAAAAGAAAAAAAGACAAATAGAATTCTGATAATTGAATTGTATTGTGAAAGATAAATTGGTCACTGGCACTAAGAAAAAAAAAAAAAAAACCCTCACAACTACCCACACCCTTGAGTTCATAAATATGCCAGTATCTATTTTTTCATTATTAGCAGACAAGGCTATGTCCTTTCCTTTGATGATGGTAACGAGTTCTATGACATTGCCACTTTGAGTTCTTGCTTCATTAGATTGGGTGACTGTTTATTTGAAATTGTAATGAAATATTTACTTTATAGAGCTATAAGGATTAACTGTGATAATTGAGTGAGGCTGAGCTGGAGCTTTCAGTGTAATAGGTCCCCCTTGTTTGAATACAGAGCGCAGTGAGAATGAACGAGCAAGTGAGTGTGTTTCTGCCTGTCACTTTCTTTCTACATGTTGCTTTTTCTTCTGGAGATAAGTGGGCCTAATGCTGAACAAATACTGGAAATCAGAAGCCACTGAGAATCATTCGCCTCTCGCTTTCCCATGGCAGCGTGATAGACGCTCAATCAAAGAACCCCCTCCTCTCAGCAAAGCAACAATTTTGTCACCACGAGCAAATCCAATTGAAAAGTCCCTTGGACTGAGAGGAGAACTCCAGTTGTCAGAATCAGCAAACAGAATGAAAAGAACTAAGAGGAGTAAATTGGCACCTGGGGCCGCCATGGTAGCCTGTGATAGGCTGTGGCATTGTGTTGGGTAGACATTCAGCCATTTTCAGATATAATGGGAGAAATTAATGCAAATGAGTCAATGGAATGAAATGCATTTTAATGCAGATTTGAGGGACTATCCCGAACTGCTTGATAACAAGTCTCTTTAAGAAAAGGCTTACATTGTGAGGACTCATTTTTTCCCCATTTCTTCTCAGTAGTGCCTCATAAGGGCCCTTTGTTCTCTAAGTAAACTCTTTCTAAACTATTGACATTGCTCATTTATGTGAATTTCAGATTTTCTTTTTCTTTTTTTTTTTTTCCCCTGACAAAGTAGCCTTGGGTGATCTGGGAAAACGTTAATTGCAAGAGGACAAGGAAACTGGCTGAAACAAGAAATGCGGATCATTAAGTGTAATGTTGCAGTTGTCCATGCCTCATTATAACCTGCATACAAGGCAATAAAATGCATGTTTCACAAACAAATCTTTTGACAACTGTAGTTCAAGAGCCTCCAGCTGTCCTGCTTTTTTACGTCTATTTCTCTTGGTTTAGTAATCATTATTGAATCCTAACTTTGGATTCTCAGAACAGTCCTTCATACGATGCAAGAACTGGGGAGATTTCAGAGAAAAAGTTTGTTTAAAAATTTAAAAATATTTGTTTTCCAAAGTTAACCAGAATTTCTCACTAATGTTTTGTTTTGAAACTTACACTTAATAATAGTGATGGGGGGAAGAACCAACTCAGTCCCAACAAACAAACAAAGACACTCTTTCACAAACCAATATTTAAAATATTTAGCTCCCTTAACCTGTGTTTCCATGAAGAAAAATCACTAGTTGAAAAATAAGGGTTTCATCTTCCACATTTAACTTCATTATGGTTTCTCTGGAATCTAAATGCCATAATGTTATTTTCTTTAAGGGATAAAAATAGTTAATCAGATGAAAAGGTCATCAAGTGTAAGTGCAGCTTGAAACTGGTGAACTGTCAGACTCACAAGTAAAGTAGCCAGAAAAAAGGAAAAAAAATAAAAAGGTAACAGATTCAGCATTGTCCAAAAGTTCCAGACCAGTGATTAATGTGTAAGATAATGGACTTGGGAAATGAGTAAACACTCCCCATGCTCCCTGCTTTGTGCTTGAACGACTTGATGACAAGGGCAGAGCAAGGTGAGAATTGAAACAGGACCACAGGAAGAAAAAGACAAAGGCCAGCGACAACATAATGCCAGGGAGTGGGGGTTTAGTGGTCTGCAGTATGGAAGGTACATAATAAGTATTTTCAAAGCAGGCATTAACTGTGTACTAATTTAAACTTCCACATGGGCACAGACTTTACTAGTAGAAATTATATGCCACTCAGTCATCTTTTAACATAGCAGATATTTATACTTGTTTTCATTTATTTGTTGTTAACTTTGGCAGGCCCGTTAAGAATTCAATATATATTCCTGTTCAGATGTATCAGGCTTAGGAAGAGAGGATACTGTATTTTGATTAAATGGTGCTTTTCAAGGTGTTTCAGGCTGTTACTCAAATAATTATCTGGACACATTTGGGGGTATTTTTCTATAAAAAGATCTCAAGACCTAAATGCACTTCTGTTTGTTGCACTGCGTTTCTTAGAGGTCTGTTATCACCTGAACTTACTTCCTTGATCACTCTGAAGGCCTTTTTATGCATACAACTTTTTTTTAATGTTGAAGAAAATGTGCTGTGTTGTTTTCCTCAGTTCTCACTCCCTAAGTTTCTTTACGCATCTACAGAGATGTTTTCACTGGTCTCTTTTTACAATAGCAATAGCTTAAAATATTAAATTTGCCGGTCCTTCACATGAACATGTATTTCTGTTCACATTAACCTATTTTATTTTATTTTATTTTTTTTAAAGATTTTATTGGGGAAGGGGAACAGGACCTTTATTGGGAAACAGTGTGTACTTCCAGGACTTTTTTCCAAGTCAAGCTGTCCTTTCAATCTTAGTTGTGGAGGGTGCCATTCAGCTTCAAGTTGTTGTCCTTTCAGTCTTAGCTGTGGAGGGCACAGCTCAGCTCCAGGTACAGTTGCTACTTGCAGGGGGTACAGACCACCATCCCTTGCGGGAGTCAAACCGGCAACCTCGTGGTTGAGAGGACATGCTCCAACCAACTGAGCCATCCAGGAGCTCAGCTGCAGCTCAGCTCAAGGTGCCATGTTCAATCTTAGTTGTAGGGGGCGGAGCCCACCATCCCTTGCGGGACTTGAAGAATTGAACTGGCAACCTTGTGGTTGAGAGCCCACTGGCCCATGTGGGAATCGAACCGGCAGTCTTCGGAGTTAGGAGCATGGAGCTCCAACCGCCTGACCCACTGGGCCAGCCCCCACATTAACCTATTTTAAATACACATATCCCACCTACCTGATGCACACCGAGCGGTCATCCATCTCTAAAGAGAAGCTGGCAGTCTCCCTGGACAATTGGTACCTACTACCTTAAACTGTGTTAATAAACTTGGAGCATCCTCTGTGTAGGGAGTGGGACAGTGACTACTCACAGCCCTGGGTCTCTGTGTTGCTCTCAGGTGGCTGCATCTTTAGTGGTCACTTTAAACATACTTGATATTGTCATATTGGGTCTTAATTCTGCATACAGTACTTGTAAATTTCCTTTTAATCATAAAGTAATATTTATGTTTATACTTACATATCCATTAGATTTAGAGACAGGTTATTTTACACTTAGGTTTTTATGTATTTTGTAAATGAAATCCTTAATTTAGAATTTGAGATTGCATCTTCGTCAAGGATTGATTCAACTCTGAAAAGCATGAAGATAAAGAAGTTATGTTGTGATGATCAACAACTGATGTGTTATCCTTAATGCATTTTAAAAATCATTTTGGCTGCTCAACATTAGACTTTGAGATTAGTAATATTACACCCATTTCAGTGATTAGGAAAAGTGATTCCTAGAGAGGGTGAATGATTTGCGCAGGCGGGATAGAAAGGACTCTGCAGAGACTAGTGCTTGGCCATTGGTCCAAGTTATTTTACTAAAGCCCCCAAGGAAATGCTTATAAAAATCAAATCATTTCCTTATATTGCTCTCGCTCTAGTGCTTGTGGCATTTAGGGTATTAAAATTGTTTTTCTTAATTTTTCTTTTGATCCTGAGTCTTGAATTACTATGTATTGATTTAAGTGATATTTTAACATTTAATTGAATGCATGTTTATTATGAGTTACTGAGGCATAATATTAATTATTTAAGCTAAATAAACTATTTTTGCTTTATGTCAATAATGAGCCCTTTCAAAAATCTTCAAACGTGTGATACATTTTTACTGGAACTTTTAATACTTATTTCTCATGTTTTATGCATTGAATTTTACTTATCAAGTAATCAGATAGTGCAGAAATGAGTTTTTTGTTACAAATATGTAACGTGAGCTACTATTTCTCCTGATCCTTCATTCTGACAAGTGAAAAACAGCCATGCAAGCATATACCCTAATTTGACATACGTCAGATAATCAGATATTTGGTCCAATTTAGTTAAAAATGCAAACTTTCTAAATATGCTCTGAAAGTCATGTTACATTTTTAGAAAGATTAATCATGGATGTTAGGTCTTTCTATTAAATATACTGGGCTTCTGAAGTTCTTCATTTATATTTCTACCCTAAAGCTTATTGCTTTGTATTATAATTGTCTCCTTTCATATCAGTCTTCCTCATTAGACTGTGAATTCATCCAGTTAGTGGGACCTTTTCTCTATCTTGATCTTTATTTCTTTGATTCCTAATACAATGTCTAGGATATATTTGCCATTCAACATGGTATCTTTTACAATAAAATATTTTTTCTATTGCTTTGAAAACCAATCCTAAACCATAATCTAAGTTGTTTCACTATCCTGAGGAAGTTCAAAGATAAGTTTTATAATGATAATAAGTGATAAAGGTGGATGTTCAATTCTCTGAAACCTGAGGTATTAGAAAATATAAATAGGATTCCTGGTAAGTGGGGTCTAAGTATGGGGTTAAATATCTTGTTTAAGCATTTTAGGTTTTTTTAAGTTTAAATAATTTAACACTTTTCTTTAACATTTAGCAGTTTGTATTTTTTACCTCATACTGTCTCAGCTAACAAATTGGTGGTCTGTAGTGAATATTCGATTCCATTATTCTGTATGTAGGATAGTAATTTAAAGTACAAGGGTTTGCATATACTTGTTTCTGTTGCTATGATTAAAATAAATGCTTTTGAAATTCATGTGAAAGGTAGGCAAGGGACAAACTCAACTGAATTTGAACTCAATATACAAGTTCATCTCTACCGACTTAGACATTAATTTGTGGAAAGCAACATCTCATACTTTTAAAGATACATGTGTAGAAATGGATGGCTATACTATTTCCTCTTAATCTATCTAATTGAAAGTTAGAATACATGCACCAGGTTCTACTCTTTAGTAGTCCTGGAATGTCTCTTGAGCCTCATGTGTGTCATTTGTAAAATGGGGCTAATCGGACATAACTTAGAGAACTTTCCAACTCTACCACTAACATTGGGACCTCAGGCAAGTGGTTTACACTTCTGGGCCTCAGTTTCTTCCACTGCAAAAAAAGAGAGTTAAGATTAATTGCTAGCTTTGGTCAGAATAATAAAATTAACACCCATTCGGTCTAGCCAACTATACAGCAATTTACGCTTGAGGAATACAGTTACTGTGAAAATAACTATTTTAATAATTTTTTAATTTGCATTGCTATTCTGATCAGGGTCCATGTTTAAGCATCTAATTATATAGCAGCTGTAGTGTTTATCTTTCTGTTTGCTCAATTCATGTGGTATGTTAATAAATATCCATAAAATAAACAGATTTTTCTTGTTATGCTATATGGCGTTGATGTCTGTGTTAAAGACATAAGCTACATGAAATGAGGAGATATTTGTGGTAACTCTATTGAACACCCTTATTCAATATTAGCCATGCTGAGTGTTTCTAGGCAACATCTCAGTATGTATAATTACCCTGAAGATGATAAACCAGAATTCGTAGGAAAAGTTAATAATTTTTCTTGCTAATTTTTAAAGAGAAGATAAAGAGATATAGTATTTTATGATGACTATTTCCTTGTCTTTTTGCTCTTCTACTGGATAAAAATAGAATTATATTAAATGTGATGTGAGCAAAAGACAAAATTATATTTAATGATTGGCAACACACTTGTCTTCTTTTTCTACCTCTTTCTTTTTATCTTGTTCATAAAACTTGCCTCCAGTATGGTGGATTAGCAGACAGTGGAGTTTTCCACATTTTGCCAAGTTGTGATGCACAATATATTTATGACATTTTTTCCAGTCATGTCTAAAAGATATAATTGGTCTATAATTGCCTTTAATTGAATATTTTTGAAAATTTCATGAAATACTTTAGGAAATGTGAGAAACTCTGGGCATTACAAAATGTGGGCTGGAAAGCACTGGCCCAGAGAATGGTTACTAAATTCTGACAGCTGTTGGGTCTACGGTCTAAGCCATTTAACCTCCATAAACCTCATTTTCCTTATCTGTGAAACAAAACTCTTAGTGCTGACCTATTTCATGGTTCGGGTTAGCAGCATTAGAAAATTCTGGGAGTAATCATCCCTATGTGAAATACTAACTCCTATGTGTCAGAAAGACTTCACCCAACACCGGTACAGACAGGTTAGTAAGTGGCAGCAAAGGGGGCAAGTGGAGGTAAACTAGTGCTTGTCGTTGGGCAAGAGCTGGGAAGACAATCTCAGATTTTAAAAGACGTTAATTGGGGATCTCCATGATAGGCCTATGGGTGGTGCCAGAAGGGAAATGGCCATGACCAGAAAGGAAGCACTAATCAGGTGAGCTAGCTGTGAAGTTACCCTATAAAGCTTTATTAGAACAGTTTTGAGCTATGTTTCAGGAAGTAAATATTGATTTTGCTGAAACCGGATATGGAAAAATGAAAGAGAGAGAGAGAGAGAAAATGAGGACACAGAAAAACACTCCAATAGATAATGAATAGTGTGTTAAAGAAGAAGAGAATCATGAATCAAATCAAGTCAAAATCAGATTGCTTCTTCTTTATCATGTCATGTTATTCTGACTTCTCCTTGTACCTGTAGCCTGAAATATCTGAATATTTTGCAACAATAAAACATTTAGTCATTTATATCTTGACTATGGCATTAGGATTACTTTTATTACTTTTGTATGATTTGTACACATAGCAACTGATAGTTCTTATGTAGTAAGTAAGAGGTCTTGGCAGCTGGCTAGTCTGTGAGTCTTGCTAAGTAGGGGTAACTGAACACAAAGACTTTAGTTTTCAAAAGAAAATGTGGAATAATTCGAAAAATAATAAACCATCATAGATAATTGAGAATTGATTATATTTCACACACTCCAAAATGTGGAAAGTTCTAAAGCTTTCTTCCACTTGCAGAGGGAGTAAGATAGCCTGGCAGTAAAATATGGAGTACGATATCTTTGTACCGATGCTAAGAATGTCAGCAATCTAAGAACATTTGTGGTGTTTCAGATCTTGGCTATACTTTGTTATTTCTATAGATCTAGATAAAGTGATAAGAGAGACATTTAGAAAACTTGCATACTTCTTGCTTTAAGCTATTACATCTTCCAGCAGATGTTGAAATAAAGATTAGCCTTTTTTTGCATGTGGTGGTGCAGAAACCTTTTAAGGGATCTGTGAATTATTGCTTTGGTTCAGCATGAGTGCAGTAAGAAGAAATGTACCTCATCTGTAATACACTGTGTAGACTAATATCAGCTGCTTTTTTCTTATATTGCAGCGAGATATTGATCTGGTAAAATGGTACCATATTGGAGCTGTCTGTTGTGGAATTCATCATGCTGTCACAGCCCGAGTGCCTTGAAGTTATTGGAAAGTGGAATTGAGAGAGTTCTGTCATTTGGTGTGGCAATTCATTCACAGGACAGTCACTACAGTATTTGCAGTGGCTTGCTTATTTTTCTAGCTGGGATAGCTGCACCTTTGGCACCAAGAAGGCCTTTCTATTATCCCATGCATGGTGGCATTAATAGGTCAGATTTAACTGTTCACTAGCTTGTCTTGCTGGCATAACATGGCTCTTTTCTAGTCAGTTGCTCACACCTGCTGCCTGTCCCTACGTCGATGCATTGGGCTCATTCCCATGGGACTAGTATATCTGAGTGTGGCTTCAAGCCCCTCATGCCATTATCTGATGGTGGTGAGGAGGGAAAAGATGAACTTTTATATGTAGAGAGCTATTTAGTTTCTTCCCACACTAAAATATCAGTTAATGTTAAAGGAGCTTTCAAAAATTTAAAAAGATACTGTCAATCTTCAATGACTAGATTAAGCAGTTTGAATGAATTATTTTTGTTTGGGATTCTTGCTGGCAACCTGACGATTTGAATAGAATGTCATGTTTTCTAAAAAAAGTAGGAGTGAAAGATTTTGTTTGGAGGGATAATTATTATCTACTAAAGAGTGTTAATATAGAATATATAAAGTGGTGATCATCTTTCTTTAGAAAGATAACTTCCTGAAAATTCCCAGTAATGGAAAGTTTAGCCGTAGTTAAGTAACTGAGCAAGGAAAGAAAAAGAGAGACAGTTTCCTAGTTTGTAGGTGTTTAAGTGACAATTTAAAAGTTTAATAATGTCAAAGTAGGTGACTATTTTGATAGACACTAATGTAAAAATTATGGCTACTGGAAACCAAGACTATAGTATTTTGGAAAAGGTGTATTTTAAAATTGGTAGTTGAATAGAACTAAATATTATGTATTTAATATGTGATTGTGCACTATTGTTAACAGGCATTCACAGCATGCACTATAACAGCTTAGACGGAGCCTTCAGAGTCTTTAGGAGCCATAGCATGAATTTATATTGATTTATCCGTATGTGTTCTATGCAATGCTTAAAAGTGTCCACTTGTTTGCTATTGCTTTAGGAAGATTGAAACCCCCAAGATGTCATTTCAGTAACTCGCCTGTTTCTTTTCCCAGTCAGTATTTTAATTTATATCATTTTTTATAAAGGAAATGCTAAAGAAATCACAGAAACAAGAATGAGATTTTTAACGAGCAACACTGTACATTTGATGTTACATAATTGTAGAATTCACATTTAAAATATTTAAATATTAAATAGTAAAACAGTAACAAATGTTGATTACAGTGACTGTGTAAGTTCATCTGAGTGACATGTTTGGCTTAGTTTGCCTTATTGCTTAATATGAGGTGAATGTATTATTATATTATCACAAGTGAGAAACCATACAATTTAATATTTTGTTGACCTATAATCTGTTGTTATAAGATGATATTAGTGGTTGCCTTCTCTCTTTCACATTTAGCCTTTTAGCTTCTACGTATTTTGAGGACAAATCTTTTTTGGATAATTTACACACACTGCACTTTACATCAGGACATGCCAGAGGTAAAGGTTTATTTATTTCAAGAGAATCAACACATTCAGGTGTTTACCACATGGTCAAGCTTATAAAGTATAATCATAAAATAATTTTTATATCCTATTGAGGATTTAGATCAATGAGTGCTTCCCTTATTTGAGTGGGCAGAATAGTAACGCTATGGACAAAGTCATTATTGTACTCTTGGTATTCACTAGAATGGACAGAAATAGAACATCACTGTCCTCTGTAAACAGTTTCAATTTGATCTGTGTACATGATAAAAATCCTCGCTTCTCCATGCATTTAGGTGCTGTCATAACTGTTGTTGCCAAATAAGAATGCAGTGTGATGTTATTATAGTAAACAGCACTTAAGCACAGCTGGCAGAATTGATCACGGCCACATTACAGTGAACATCAACAGATGACTGACGCAGCAGAAACAATAACTGAATATGCAAACGGTGCTGGCAATGAATGCTCTGGGGATCGGGCACCATTATTTTTGACTTTGAACAGAGAAAAGGGGCAGATTGGTAACCTCCTTCCATACAGAAGGGTTCTGGGTCTTATGTCAACATCTGACTGCCATTTATAATGGTGGTTAGTTATAATGCAAAACTGTAGCCTCCCCTGACTATTTACATTCCATTAATTATTAAAGGATAAAAACATAAACATCAGATAACTTTGTTTAATGTTTCACATAGTTGTTGTTTTTTTGAGACTTTTTTTTTTTCAATTAATGTTAGACATCAAGAATTTCTGGTTTAACTTGGACAACAATGTGTGTTTTTCATTGATGACTCCCACCTCTTACCCTAATTATTAAAAGAACTAATTATGTGAATTATATAGTTCTGTTATCTTATTGTAATGATTGAAGTATTATAAGTAAATAGTGTAGAAATATCAGAGAACATTAATTCATGATATTTCTTTTATTCTTGGTCTTAAGGTTAATTTATATTTTTGCTAATTATTAAAAATATGAAAAAGCCATATAAATAATAGTGAGAACAATTAAATTAAACAGCACTTTCATTTCCCACTTTTACATTTAATTATCGAATCCTAAATAAACAATTTGTATTTTAAAGCAAAATTAAACAATTACTTCTATAATGCACTCCAGTTAAGACACATGTTAAATAAAATAGTGTATTAAATTGCTCTTAAGTGGTCCATTTCCTTGAAATGTTAACTTTTTTCATTTTTTTGTTAGATCATTAATAAACATTCATTTATGCATGCATTTATTAATTAAACAATCATAGGTGTGGCATGGTAACAATGTAAGATACAGTTCCTCAGCCCAGGGGTTAGGAAGACAAGTAAAAATAAATAATTATTGTATTATGGGGTAAATGCAATGTTGATATGCAGAGTTAGGCAATCTTTCCAAGAAGCCCCTGTATATCAAGGAAAACTTCCTGGAGGAGATGATGTTTGAATGTAGGATAAGACTGAGTGGAGAGTGTGAAGGAGAGGAAGCAGAAAAGAGTTTCTGAGACAGAGGATGAGCATGAGAGAAAGCAATGGTGAGAGTGAATATGACATAGTTTGTGAATTCTATATGATATGCATGCCCGATCGAGTGCCTAGCACATGGTGTTTCCATAAATAGGTGTTAAAAACTATAACACTTTGAGACAGGGAAACATGTTTATTTTTGTTTTCAGGTTGGCTATTTTCATCAGTGGTGGTCCCCTTTCTTTCAACATTCCTCTACCCTTATGCTCTGTGCATTTCCTCCCTCTGCTCAGAAAACGGTCTGATGAATTCAGATTTATAAAAATAAATTGGGATAGTGGAAGAACATCACCAGCTACATAATTTAGAGGGCTCAGTACAAAATGAAAATATGGGGCCTGTTGTTCAAAGATATTAAGATTTCAAGGTGGCAGAAGCAGAGTATTAAGCCAAGTGCAGAGCCCTTCTGAGGGTGGGTCCCTGGGAAAGAATGTGGCTGGACAGCCATACAGTCCCCAAATAATCCTTAGTTCTCCGTTCATTTTGCTCTTACTTCTTACTCTCATGGTGCTTGATTTAAAAGAAAGGGGGACTATAATGGCTGTGGTGTTTAATTGTTTTGAACCTTAAAGATAATGTTTATGAACCCCCACCCTCACCCCCGCCCTGGGTTGGGTTCAGAGAATGGTGTAAATGACTTAACAGTTTCCCACATCTTGCTTCTCTCAACAATTTTTACATTTCATCTGTGCATCATCTTTTAAATCAGAGGAGTGATTCTAACTTCTGCACTTAGATGGCCTTGTTGGAATGCTCTTCTCAGAATGAATGGCACATGGAAATTAGTTTAATTTAATAATAATAAAAAATAATGGTTTATACCTATTGAATACTTACTCCGTGCTAGACACTGCTAAATGCTGGCAGTTGCAGGATTTCCCATTATTCATTTGGTGCATTCACACAGCTTTTCTCTGATATGTTCAACTTTTTCTTAACAAATTTCTAAATAAAATCTAAACAGTGTTCTAAAATTATACATTAAATAGAAATTAGTCATCACACATTTTGAGGCAAGTTAAAATCTTGGTATTTCACGCAATTTGGATTTTGCATTGGTGAACAGAAGAAAGATAGAAAACATTTAAAACAGATATTCTGGTTTGGCTGTGTAATTTTCACATTTCAGGTAAAATAGAGATGAATGAGAAAAATTAGATGATGCTCTGAAGAATTACACGTTGGTTAAGAAAATATCCCGTGTTTTTAAAGTGATTGCATTAGTATTGAAGCTGATAAAAAGGCACCGCTCTTTGAAAATTTGGGAAGCGTATATCCAGTCAGTTCACATGGGGCAGAGACCTCCAGGATCGGGGAGTGGGGGCTGCTAGCAGTAGAGGAAGAAGGACCTGTTGATGTTTATTCAATGGAGCTCCCATGTTGATCCCGTAGGAAAGGGGATGCTGGGATGACAGGGGCAGCAAGTTCCAGGAATAGCATTCTGATGGGGCAAGCAGCGCCTCCTTCTGGGGTCCCCTACACGGATTTCCCTGTTATAAGTTCAGGGGCTGACCTTCTCTTCCTTTAGCTATAAAATGATCCTCAAGTGCTTTTTCATCTCTAAAATCTTGTAGCTGCTACTCCTGGTGACCGATTCTGGGCTTATGAAATTATACTCCGTGCTACATTCTTTGTCCTAAATGATGGGCCTTTGTGCTAAGAATGGCATTGTCACCCTGCTTCAGTGTGTACTTTGTTTTGCTTTTCCACCTCAACGTTGTTTTGTGACATCTTTTTTTCAGACCCCGTTTATGGAATATAGTTCCCTCATATTAATCTGTGCCAGTGCATGTGTAAACCTGGCCAGTCAGTAATAAATTTGAAGTTCAATTTGCATAGCGGAGGAATCCTAAATTTACCTAATCTTTTTATAGTTGAAAGTTGTCAGATTGTCCCCAAAAGATCTCCCTATTGCTTTTCCCTTCTGCCCAGAATAGCTGGTTTGTTTACCTGGCAGTCTCATGCGTACACTGGGCGAGCCCTTTCTGACACCTCAGGAATGTGAGAGTTGGCCAGGGTGGTCCAGAAATTCTTACCTGGGATACTTATGGCCTCTTGGCCCTGAGAAAGTTGCTACAGTGCTATTCAAGGGCCTATTAGGACATAATTCAATTAAAATCCCTAGGGAAATGAGGCTTGGAAGGCCGAACTCAAATTTCTCAGTTTCCTCCCATGGACCCAGGAGAGACATTTTCAAGGTAAATATAGCTCCTGAAATTATCTAAGACAAACATGTACTGAAGAAAGTCCCAGAATCCCCCAGGACATCCCGTATTCAGGCCAGCCTGGGCATAAGCACTTTTTCAGCAGGGAAGCTTGATTTTAATAATTCTTGTTTATTAATTCTGCACAGTGTGCTGACTAAATTACATGATTTAATTTTAACCCCCATCGCTGTATTTTGAACTGTAGGTGATATTTTCCTATAAAAATTAGTTATTCATCTTGCATAAAATAGATATTATGTATCATATAGCTATTCATGCATACAAATATGTAAATACATAAATGCAAAATTAGTTGTTTACAGTTGCATATGTAATTTACAAGTGCACATGTGTTACTAGAGAAATGTTCACTCCATCAAGCTGAATTTCTTTTGGGGGGGCTATACGTACTACACTATGTATTTATGGTATACCTAAAAATATAGTATTTAAATGACTACGTTGACTATAAGTTAACATACCGTGTTTCCCCGAAAATAAGACCTAGCCAGATAATCAGCTCTAATGTGTCTTTTGGAGCAAAATATAATATAAGACCCAGTATTATATTATATTATATTATACCTGGTATTATGTTATGCTATGTTATGTTATATTATATTATACAGACCTGGTCTTATATAAGACCCAGTATGATATGATATGATATGAATATGATATAATATGATATGATATTTTTTAAGACCTGGTCTTATATTATGTTAAAATAAGGCCGGGTCTTACATTAATTTTTGCTCCAAAAGATGCATTAGAGCTGATGGTCTGGCTAGGCCATATTTTTTGGGAAACACGGTAGCTTTAGTTTGTAGTTAGGGAGACCATCAGAGAAGTATTACTACTTTTGTGAAGGCCCCTAAAACTTCTATAAACTTAAATGAGCAACCAATCAAGGCCTTGGCATAAGCTTGAGCAGGTAACAGAGCTAACAAGCAGGTGCTATGGGATTTCTTTTACAGTTTCTTTTACCTGAAGCACTAAAGATGGGCACAGCAGGGAATGGGTTGCTGGTGCTACAGAGGTATAAGTGAGTTCCAAACGGCCCTTAGTGGTAAGACTGTACTGGTGACTTGGGAAGTTTTGCAGTGGATTTCATATTATTCAATTCATTATGCTTTTTTCAGTGCTGTGTTAATATCTATCATCTATCTATCTATCTATCTATCTATCTATCTATCTATCTATCTATCTATCTATCTATCTATCTATAACAGTTAAGTGAGCCCACTTTATCAGTGACCCATCCCATCCCAAGCGTGATTGACTTTTGTGCTCTTCAACTGTAAGCTTCCACCTTCTCATCTACACAGGAAAGGACTTAATCTCTACATTTTCTTCCATCCCTATCTATGAGTTTCGTCTTCATTAATATACACTTGGAGCTATCTTCCTTGTTAACGTGTCAGTTCTTATGATGTAACGATTACTTTTTAAGATATTGTCTTAGTTGTTAATACGTATGGATCAGGTTAATGTTTTGAGATGTAGTGGAGGAACATGGCAGCATTCGTATCTTCCCTGAAAGACAGTAGAGAGCCCTCCAGTTTTCCTGGGAGTGAGCACATGGATTTTGTTCAGTTAACAAAATGTTCAGCAGTTTTCCGTATAGCTGGGACTGGATTGGTAAATTACAAAGAACCACTCATTCCCTTTGTAACATTGTTTTCTGGGCACAGAGTTGTACAGCTATGCATGGTTGTTATGTGATCTTGGACTTGCTTGGTAATTGGTTCTCCAGGAAGATTTACAATGAATTGTTTCTTAATCTGGATGACATATTTGGATGCAACAGATTTGTTGGTGGAAACCTGAAATCTATGACGCTATGTTTCATCCAGCCTTCTGTGCCATGCCACAGCAATTTAGACATCCATTAGGATTTATATATGATGATAGTAGAATGCAATTTGCATATTCACCAAGTAGCAAGAAATTATTGCTTTTTTCCCTTTGATACTGTGAGGTCAAATCTTCTGACATGCATACTGAAGTTTGTGTGATAATTACCATTTGGAGATGCCATTACTGCAGAACATTCATTTTTCATAGGCTTTTGTGTGGCTATTACATATGTTCTCATAGTAATGAAACTCTAGTAGAACTCGAAGAGGGAAAAAAGGTAAACTGAAGCAGGGACAGATGAATTCTTTAATAACTAAGAGACTTGTAGGAAGAAGTTCTGGACAGAGACTTATTTTGAAAAAAAAATAAAGCTAATGAAAACAATCTTTCAGAATACGCCGTACTATATAGCTCACAACCTAATTGTATAAATGTGATTTAATTTGATATTCACTGTGATCTGTAATGCAGATGGCATTATTGCATATATATATACATATATATATGTGTATATATATGTGTGTAAGAAAGCAGATTCAGAGATGTTAATTTGGCAAAAACAAAGGAATAAATAAAGCAAAGCCTCTGATTATAAGTTTAGTACTTTTTTTTATTCAAACTCTGGTTGCTCGTAGAATTCACAGTTGACTCTAAGACAAAACTAATGGAACATCAAAGACAAATTCTGGAGTTTGCTTGTACTTACATACACTTTTAATGTGTGCTGCTTCATTCATTTAGAACAGCCATAGAAAGCCCTTTTTTTATGAATTATAATAATATGTAAAATTTGATTCATAGTTTTCATAATGGTTATTTAAATCTCACCCCTAGTGGCACTCATATATGACATTCTTCCAAGATAGTTGTTAAATCTATGATTCCATATGCTTAGTAGCATATTCTTAGTGTTTGGCCACATAAATAAAAAGAGTTCTTGCTTTCTTGAGTAAATAAGAAGGGCCTATTTTGTCCTTGTGTGTATTTGGGAGGTCTCCATTAATCCCTCATCAGCATCATGATCTTCTAGATATTTGAAGAGAGATGAGTTGCTTCTTCTGGTTCTCCTACCCTCCAGACAAGGTATCACCCATTCCTTCAGTGATTTCTCAGTTATAGCTTTCAGGTTTTTACCTCTCTGGTTGCTTTCTAGTTCATCTGTGTCTTTCTTAAAATATACGGTATCAGGCATGAGCTATCTGATGCAGAAGATTGTGAGAGTTTTAGGGACACCGTATGTCATTTTTCTTTCAAGTTTGTAAACTTCATTGCTAAATAAAATATATAATGTGGTGGTCAGTTTATCCAAAGATTATCATTTCCAAGTAATCAAATGGTTCAACCTTTCAGTGTTGCTATTTCTACCATTTAGGAGGGAATCTGTCATCACAACAAATAAATTTATTAAGTGCAGCACTTTTAGTAAAGTGAGATTTTCACCAGATGTTGGGGTAATAAAATTCCCCCCTCACACCTTATCTGTCCTCTGTGCTGTGGAGCTTGGGGAGTGAGAAATAGGGAAAAGGGGCATGTGGTTCCTTTGTTATGTTTTCTCTTTTACTTTCTAAGGTTTGGGGCTTCTATCAACCTGACAAAATTTTTCCATAAACCGGGTGACTCCTGACAATTGGGAGAAGCTGAGATCACAAGGAAACAAATATAACTGCACAAGGATTTAATAATTTTCTTTAAAAGAGACTCCAAAAGATTATTTTGAATATAACTATCTTTTACTAATGTTAATATATTAGAAAATAATTTATTTTTTCCAACACTCATATCAATCTCCCCCAGATTCTAAATTTATAAAGTCACAGAAACTGTTTAAAGGTATTTAGGAAATGCAGATTGTCTAAGGAAGTAAGCCCACATCTTTTACCTGGCATAGAATATCTTCCAAATTGGGTTCATTCGTGTGGTGCTTTCCATTTTCCAGCTCAGGAAACCTGGCCAAAATACTTAAATTCTCTTCATATTCTTGTTTGCAAGAAAGGGCCTATCTACCTCATAGCATACTTAGGAGGATTGTACCAAAAAAGTAAAATTCTATCAAAGTATCTGGCTCCCTGCTTTTAACAATCCTAACAGCAGCTGTTGACCTGTGGCAGGCCAGCCAGTCTTGTCACTGTTTCTCAAATACACTGTTCTGATTTCCATCTCCACGGCTTAACTGTATCGGTGTCTCCTGCCTTGGCCGTCTCGCCAATCTACCCCATGTATCTATAGCCTGTTCTGTTTCGAGGTCCATAAAGGCATTCCCTGGTTATTTCTCCTTTTAGTGACCTGTTTTTCCTTTTACATTTACATAACACAAAGTTGGTCCACAATTTTGGCACTGAGTTAAGTGTACTGTATACTTTTGTTTAACTTGTCTTGTGTGAGTGTATGTTTTGCTCTCTATGCAACTGAAAACTCATTCTTCTACTTGATCAAGGATACCAGTGTGCAAATACCAGGACTTCAGTAATGGTTATTTAATTTAAAGCGTTGTTCAATCAAGAAGTCAGTGTTTTGGCCCTTACATTTGTTATGCGACTTTAGGGGAAGGACTTCACTATAAGCTCCATACATATCTTTGGAGAGATAACACGTAGAGAAAAAGTATTACACTATCTTTAGAGAGGAGATACTAAGTACGAACAAGAGAAAAAGTAAAGGCAAATTTTGCTTATTTAAGATTTGTATATACTGATCCCTCTGCATACTGACCTTTGAAAAATCCTCTGAGATGAAAAGAAAGATTGAAATTATTTCCAAATTCTTAGAAGAAAATAATACGATGAAGAAGGTAATGATATTGAGATATTCAAACCACGGTGACATTTGGAAAAGTCAGCTATTCTGGAAAAAGAATAGAAACAAACACCTTTACTCATAGAAAAGCATTTTTTGTTGTTGTTTTTCATTATCAGCTCTACTTGGTTGAGAGAACTATAAAGAAAATATTTGTTTGCAGTTTCTTTCTTTGCACTTTTTTCCCAAGGGAGTCAATATTGTACGTATAGATTTTCAGTTTTAAAATGATGAATACATTTTAGGCATAGCTCATGTTAAGAAGCTAATCAAGTTGTGCTTGCTTGTGATTAAACACTGCATGTTATAGTTTCAACATTAGCGTGCTATTTGGAGGGATTTGGAGAAGGAGGAATAAAAAGCTAATAATCACCATTGATACTTGGAAGCTTCACTGAGGAAAATGCTAATTTTTTAGTAGTTTAAATTCCATAGATTATTAGTAAAAATTTAGTTTACAACGGATCAGTTGGGCTATATTATCCTTTTTTTTTTCTGTTTCAAATGATTATGCATAAATGTTGTTTTTGTAAAGTGAAATCATTTTCTATTTCATTCCTTTGCTAAGTAGTTTATTTTTTACTTATGTTCCAGAGTAGCCTAAAAAATAATGGAAGCAACATCAATTTACCAAAGGCTTAAGAAGGATAATTATTTGTTTTACATCTTTATCCATTATATCTGTTTATATTTTATTTTTATATATTTTAATATGGTAATAAAATTAACTCACATTTCAAATTTAGCAAACAAAATAATCCCTGATATATTTTCAGATGCATGCTTAATTTTATCAAGCATTTTAGAGGAATATTTTATCTTCAACAGAAAATTGAAAGTATAATGTTAAATAAAATAAATTAGTAAATTGTGACATTGTCTCCTGATAAGATGTCCCAATTTCTTTTTCATTTTAAAACTTCCCCTAATAATAGATGTAATTAAATATGAAGTCCATTCCTAGAATAAAAAAATTAAATGAACAAAGTTCTTTGACCAATGGTTTTTTATGCCAGTCTGTCATTACATAGTATCACCTGATAAAGTACTTCCTTGTGGGCATTTTACCTTCTTTTCTCAAAACAATCAAAACAAAAATTAATTATTGAATGCTTTCCATATGCTTGGCAGTCTGTACAGTGGAAGAGTATACCAAATATGTCATAGGCGTGTTTCAGGGAACCTGTTTGAACTTAGGTTGGAAGATAATACATACACACTTATGTACATAGGAGGTCTGACAATAAGTTTGCGAACTCATCCTAGAGAAAGTGCCCAATACTTCATTGCTGAATATCACTATGGTCACCTTTGAAGTACTCCCCTTGGGAAGCTAGGCACCGAAGCCAGTGCCTAGTCCACCCTTCAAAGCAATTTTAGAGCTCTTTTTCTGGAATGGCCATCAGAGCTGTCGGTGTATTTCCCTTGATGTCCTGAATGTCATCAAAATATCTTCTTTCAGTATTTCCTTTATCTTCAGGTAGAGAAAGAAGTCATTGGGGGCCAGATCAGGTGAGTAGGGAGGGTGTTCCAATACAGTTATTTGTTTACTGGCTAAAAACTCCCTCACAGACAGTGCCGTGTGAGCTGGTGCATTGTTGAGATGCAAGAGCCACGAATTGTTGGTGAAAAGTTCAGGTCGTCTAACTTTTTTATGCAGCCTTTTCAGCACTTCCAAATAGTAAACTTGGTTAACTGTCCAGTTGGTACAAATTCATAATGAATAATCCCTCTGATATCAAAAAAGTTTAGCAACATCGTTGAAACAAGTTCACAAACTTAATTGTCAGACCTCGTAGGACGTCAACTCTATAAGAAAATGGAACAATAAAAACAGCATTAACATTAAGAGAGAGATGTATTACATTTCTCCTTTGAGCTATAGTAATTAGTATTAGCTTCTTGTAAGTAAACTAATCCCTACTAAAGTTTTATCTTGAGAATATATCACCACTGTGCTAATGTGGGCCATTTCATGTCATCTTTAGTCTTATGAAATAAGAAATAATATACTTCATTTAAGTGTAAAAGGACAAATGGGAGGTAGTAATGGCTTTAATCTTTAAGTAATTTTTAAACTATTGAATAGATATTTAAATTAATGTTTTAATTTCTGTTTTACAGTGTGAAAAATGAGTACACATTATATATGGTATTGCCATGTGACAATATGATCAATATAAGGAGATTATGGTAATTTTTCACTTGGAAATTATTATGTACTGTGAAGTTACTGCTGGGAGATATTAATGTGTGTGTGTGTGTGTGTGTGTGTGTGTGTGTGTATACACATGGCAGGAGCCCACGCAATTATATCTTGTACAGCTTTATTGTTGATGCTCTTATATCTGTGTCATCGAAGAGTTGGTACACCACTTTGAATTGTCTTACTATAAGCACAGTTTTTTCTTTCAAGCACATTTAGGTTTTATATAAACAAATCAGAATTTTACTGAAGGGTTTTTTAAAAAGTACACTGAAGTTTGCTTTCTGTGTGGTTTTTAAATTTAAAATATCTACATTCTAACATGTCTATTTATTCATTCAATATGCTATATTATTGATTTGTTTTAAATATTAATTAAAATGGTGGGCATACTTTATAAAGAAAAATCCTTATTAAAGGAGAACATTTTTAAAATAATGTAGTTTTGTTTTATAGTGAATTCTAATTTGATTGGTAAAAGAGTGTAGTATTTGTAATTCATGTTATTCAGTGTAGCAGTAAAAAATGGATTGAAGAAGATATGCCAGATGTGTGATTTGGCTGTCTTCATCAGTCTTGAGAAAATAGAGTCGCAAAGAATAAATCCAATGGATGTTGAATTACTTTTGCGGGTGGGATTCTAGTTAATGAGACAATGTCTGGATGCAATTATTTGGAAAGTTCTTGACCTTTTATTTGTACAAGTTGATATAATTATGATTTCATGAGGAAGGGTTTTGAAATTCTCAAACCAATTTTAGTCCTCTGTTTATAATATGCCTTTTATTTCAGGAACCTTAGAATTGTTTCTTACTTTTAGCTTGTACACTGTATCTTTAAAAGCTCATGTGATTAGCTTCAAAGTGTCTTAGTTTAAGTTCCCACCTTAAATAATCATTCCTGCTTAGTTACAAAGAGAAGTTGGAACTGTATTCTGTGATCCCCACTGTAAACACCCTCTTAGTGTTTCTTTTTGTATTTAATGACAGCGAGAGAGAGAGAGAGAGAGAGAGAGAGAGAGAGAGAGAGAGAGAGAGAGAGAGAGAACAAATACATGCATAATAGTGTTATTGGCCACCTAACCAAATTTAGCAGTCAAGTGATGACTTTGAAAGTTGTTCCTGGCTTGTAGCTCTCTACTTTTAGAGCTACCCTGTTCAGCAGAGTGGCTACTACCTTCATGTGCGTTTTGAGCACTTCAGATGTCAATGTCAAGTTGAGGTACGCTCTAAGAGTAGAGTACATACCAGATCTTGAAAAGATGGTAGGAAAGAAGAATGTAAAATATCTCAATTTTATATTCATTATATAATATTATTAATATATTAATATTAATTACATGTTGAAAGATCATATTTTAGGTATATTGAGTTAAGTAAAAATATGTTATCAATTTAATTTCAAAAATTTTAATACGGTTACTAAAATGTACAATTTTATTTGGAGTTTGCCTTATATTTCAGTTGCACGGTGCTGTTCTAGACACATGTATTTCTTCGTTAAACACTGATAATGCTCAAGCCTTGATGATTTCATCTTTCCTTTTCATTGACCCATTCTTGTAATAGCTGTTGATTCACATTTCTCTTCCATTTCTAACATACTCTACAACTTCTTGTATGTTGGCTTCCACAAAAATTCTACTGAACTTTCTCAACTTCCCCTGAATGTAACCACCAACCTTCTAGTTGCCAGATTGCCTCAGTTCTTATCCTCTTAACCATTTTTTTCCCTGCAGTGTTGAACAGTTTTCTTTTAAAATATTAATTATACTGGTGTCCATCCTATCATTTTAACCCCCTTTTCCCTGAATTTTATCTCTCAACTAAAACGGTAAACGTGTGTGTGTGTGTGTGTGTGTGTGTGTGTGTGTGTGTTTCACTGAGGAACTGTTTATAGTCCTATTATCAGACTGTTAAATTCTACCTATGTTTCTTGAGGTTGATATTTACATCTCCCGGTTGGTGGAGGAGTACTCCTCATTGGAGAATCACTTCCATGGTGAACTACTCTTACCAATGAAAATATATCAAACCCCACAAGTACATTGGAATAATCAAGAGCCACTCTTTCTTAACGTATCAAAGAATTCATGATCTGCATTACTATCTCTGTTCAGCTGACTTCCAATCCCTTTCTCATTTCTGAGCACTAGTAGCACGTGCCCAATGACTTGATGAGCATCCCATGTAATTTCCATCACCACTAGACTATATTTAGAACTTATCTTCACTTTCATCTTTGCTCATCCTTCTGTTTCCAAAGGGGTCATTTTTATTTTAGCCAACCAGGACATAATAATTTCAGTGGTTATTAATAAAGAGCCTTCTTTCACTTGACCCCTACATTTCGTAATTTAGTCAGTATTGCTGATTGTAACCTCTCTACCTCTATACCTCCTATTCTCTCAACTTCACTAGCCTATAACATTGCCAATACAGTTTAGGACATCAGAGATTTCAGGACAAATGCATTTTCTAAATAATGTCCTTTGCCCACTGTCTCTCCATTTATGTTTGAAAACAAATTAACAATGGCAAAAGAAATGAACCAAAAATAAATCCTTCGATAGTTACTGATTGGTTATAAAAATAGAGATTATTCTGTCTTTTTTAAAGATTTTTAAAAATATTTATTTATTAATGAATTGTTACTAAACTACTTCTAGATTTATCGCTTACTTCTCAAGGTTAAATGGTGTCTTCATTAACCTAAACTACTTGTTGTTCATAAATGTTCTACATCCTGTGTTTTTATGCCTTAGCTGTTGTTTATCCCCATGCTAGCAATGCTGTCAAATGCTACTGCCTTCAAGAAAACCTTGAAGGTTACTCACAACCCCTTGTTCTCTCGTCTGGATTTCCACAGTCTTTTTTGTTCAACTTTCAAAAATGTCATTTAACTCATTGTATATGGTGTTATAGGTATCCTCAGACTTGCTTTATATTCTACCTCATCTCTTGAGAAAACAGGACTCACATCTGATTCAACTTTGTATGTCACAGAGCGCAGTGCTTAGGATATGATACATCATGTACTACCGTGTTTCCGCGAAAATAAGACCTAGGGCAATCAGCTCTAATGTGTCTTTTGGAGCAAAAATTAATATAAGACCCGGTCTTATATTATATTATAATAAAATAAGACTGGGTATAAATATAATATAATATAATACTGGGTACAGTGTAATATAATATAATATAATATAATATAATATAATATAGTATAGTATAATATAATGCCAGGTCTTATATAATTTAATATAATATAAGACTGGGCCTTATATTAATTTTTGCTCCAAAAGACGCATTAAAGCTGATTGTCCGGCTAGGTCTTATTTTCAGGGAAACACTGTATAAAAGTTCAGTAAGTATTAAATGAATGAATGCATTCATGTATATCAGATCAATTAAGAAAACACACTGCCACTAATCTAATCCTATTGTTCTGATTTTTTATTCTATGTATACTTCTAGGCTAACTTTTGAAAAAAAGAGTAAGCATTCATATTGATCTGATTCCTTTCAAGTGCAAAAATAGCGATGCACTTTGAACATTACTTCTCCCCTTCTGTTCCCTAACCCTCTCAAATGTACCAAATTGTAGCCACTAGGTTTTCTGCAATCATGAGGTTCTCTGTTCATCTATTTTTCAATCTATATTGCTCATTATGATATTTGATAAAATGTGATTAATTTCTTTCTTAAATTCTTACTGGGCTTTTCCATATATCTTTCCAGTTTCATCAATAAAATTGATTCCGTGTTCAAGACCTTTGCATTATACTTTTATTTCAGTGAGGATATACTCGTACTTTATAAGTACTCAACAAAGTTTTGAATGAATCTTATGTGTAATTGGTCATAGTGATCATCTATTCTTCCAAAGCAAGTCAAAAGAGCCTAGGAAATATTTTTCCTCTTCCTATAAGCTTTATTTTCAATAATAATTATTATTTGGTCATTGGAAACAGCCACTGCTAGTCTCTTAGACTCTGGTTCTTCCAGACTCTTTACTGATGCTTGAGGTCAATGTCTAGAAAATACATGCATACTTCTAACATTTTACTGACATTTTTCTTTCTCTGTCGATGCAGCTTAGTGCTTTTTGGTGGTTAGTACCACAAAGATTTTCAAACCATGTTATATGACCTTTTAATAAAATGTGAGATGTGAAATAACCAGCAATCATTTGCTGCTGCCAAAAATGGCAAGACTTTAATTTCACTGTTACCCACAATCTGGTTCGAATCCTTTTCCATATCTAAAACAAATTTCTGTTCTGTTGTGTTATTTAAAAAAAAAAAAAAAAAAAAAATCAAGAAAGAAAAATGATTAGTTGTATTATAACAAAAAAAAAAGGTAATAATTTCAAAATGGATTGCTTTATGGGAAGAAAAATAGTTGGGCTTATTTTTCCTCAAAGTATAAATTATTTATAGAGTAAGGAAACTTTTTAGTGAGGAACATTAACTTTTTTAGACCACAGAGTCCCATCTGAAAAATGCTTTTAACAGGTAAGAAGGATATATATTCAAGGGTGTTTATTTTTAAAACAAGTTTTGATCGGTGTTCTTAAGTTGAGTTAAAGAAATTATTTTTATGAAATCAGATTATACATAAAATATTAATTTTAAGAGAATAACATGAATTCTTTGTGATGACAAATGAACAATTTTGTAAAATGCTGTCATTAATAAAACCCTATGTTGTAAAACTGCAAAGTGACTAGGTTACTTCCATGAAGAAACCAACACATTTGGATACTCTGATTGGTTATTTGGTAATATTTTTATATTTAAGGAACTCTTGCTTACTAGTGCTGTACAAATCACTTTCTGGTGAAAAAGTAATTTCAGTAACACTTGATGTTTATTAGTGCAGTATTAAAGTTATCAAAGTGTGTCCAAGAATAAGCATATCAAATAACAGTAACGATTGAAAATAAAATAAATCATAGGCATATATGACATATTGTTTTTCACTTGCATTTCTAAATGCCATTTCTTTTTAAAGGAACTTGCTATCTATCTGTTTATAATTTGTTCTAGAAGTAAAATTGTGGAAGGAGTTCCAGTTAGAGGAAATGATATGAGAAAATACGTAGAGGTGAGAAAGATCATTGTGAACAAAGAGAAGGAATTGACAAAAGAAGATGCTAGAATGAGAGTTGAGATTCTAGTGTCATGCTAAGAGATTTGGAAATATCTTGTAGGGGAATGGTTTATGAAGTATTTCTGGAAAGACCTGGATGTAAATATTATATGCTTTGAGAGCCATATGGTCTCTGTGGCAAGTATTCCACTTTGTCATTGCAGTGTGAAAGCAACCATAGACAATACATAAACAAATGAGCATGGCTGTGTTCCAATAAAGCTGCATTTACCAAAACAGGTAAGCAAGATTTGACCTGTAGACTATAATTGGCTAACCTCTGCTCTAGGGAATAGCGAGCCAGTTGATGACTTTTTAAGCAAAGAAGAGAGGTAATTAAACTAAAAGTTGAATTAGGGTAGTAGAAAAGATGATAGAGTGAAGAGATAGACTGGATGCAAACTCTGAAGCCGGACTGATAGATTTCATGAAAAACTTGAGGTAAAGAAGTGGTCTTCCATATTCTTGAGCCTGGATGATGCTGTAGATACTTATAAAATCAAGATCTGGACAGGTTGGAATGAATGATAGATCAAATGTACGTCACATGAATTTCATAGAGTTCAATGTAAAATACTACTCTGAAAGAGTTCAAAATGGTTTGTTTAGCAATACTGTGTGTAAAAATTGTTTTGAGACTGTAGTTGACTACAAACTCAATTATGAGTTAACAGTTTAGGGAGGCAGAATGAAAAAGAAAAAGAATACTGAAATTATCTCAGAAGCACCCTTAGATTATAAAGGCTAAAATTCATTATTCTATCTGATTCTTACAATAACTTCTGAAAAATTTAATCCATGTATTTTTCTCTTTCCAGAGAAGTAATTTGGGGGTATTCAGGGCAAAGTTTCTTATAAAAGGGCATCTAGTTATATTGGCATTTATTCTCATAGCTTCCCAATATTTTAAACCCAAATGATTCTGACGTCAGTGTTTATTATTCAAATGCTGATGTTACAACCATGAAAATTAGATAAGAAGGCTATTTTATAACACCCTTACATACTTATATATGTATAATATATATACACAAACATGAGATATAAAAGAATGTGTTTAAATTAGACAAATTGTGCATGAGAAGTAAACATTTCTTGATTGAATGAATTTTTGGTTTGTATGCATGACCCCTATGCTTATTACAAATATATTCAGAATTAAGGAACTTGTTCTTCATGTGATTGAAAACGTATGTTGTACACAACTTTTTATTGCTTCTATGTAGTTAGTTTTCAACCTAGGAAAAAGAAATGTGTAAATAGTTTAGATACTTGATTCCTCTTTGAGAGCAGTTTTGTACAGAATAGAAAAAGCTAGTAGCCCCAAGGTAATAACTCTTGGCCTTCCCTGGAACTCTTCTGCCCTTTTGGTTGCTTTATTTTTGTTGTTGTTATAAAATTAATAAAGTTGATCAACCCTCATTGTACCATAAACAAATGTCTTTGATCCTATATATTCTTTTATAGAAATAATACACATATCTAGAAGAATTTAGTAAGACAACTTTTGAGGGCCAGCAATGAAATGTTCTTTTTGTATTATTATATTTAGGATACACTGCTAAATAAGAACCTTCTTACGCGGAAGTGGAATTAGTAGCGTATGTTTCTGCAACCCAGATACCCATCAGGTGTAATCTGCTTTAAAAGCCTTGTTGTAAACAATTTTAGAAAGTTCTATAGTTTTTGTTCGATGTTGGATATTACTCATTACTCAATGTTCTTCTTCTTGTGTGACTGAAAACCTCATCAACTTGCATAAATACGCTACTGAATTTGCACGTGCGTGTTTTATTGTCAACAGGTGCTAAAGAAATTTTGTTCTGTTGTCCCCTAGTTTCTCTTTGTGTGTTGTTATTGTATTGTGTAGATTCCATAAGCCCTGAGCAATATTTGAATACTAGTAAGTGATGTAACATAAATAGCAGTGCACTGGAATGGGAATAATTTTTTGATTATCTTTATTTGGTGGATATCAATCCTGAGCACTAGTGATGGACCGTCATCACCTAAGATTGTTGTCAAGGTCATTGCCATGTTGATGCTGTCCTTCCTGAAAATGTATTTAATTTTCCTAGTGAGGAGCAGTAACCTCTTATTTCATCGTTATTGTTTCTGGCTTTTGAAATAATTATCCCTTAAAATTGTATGCTAGAAATCAAATTTTGTGAACCCGAGATTTTTTCTGTTCCTCTTGACATTCTAATCTATCAGTATTTTCTGTGTCCCAGAATGTGGGGTTTGGTTCAGAAATCTCAGTTCGGACCTGAATAATAAACAAAACAGGAGTATGAAACTTTTAAAAAAGCTCATTAGTTTTGGGTATAATTTATTCTAACCAAATTTGTACTGTGGGACATGAAATAATTTCACTTCATCAGTACAAATGTTTAATACAAATTCTCCAATTTAAGTGAAGTGGTGATCTGGTGAATCTCCCCCCTTCTTGTCTATCATGCTTAGATTTTGTTGCGTTCTCTTACTCGGAATTCCTTCATCAATCTGAGGTGAATTATTTTATAGAACAACTAAATAAAGAAAATCCATCCTATCATATGATTTTTATTCACTTTCTATTCAATTGAATAAGGAAAATAATTATCATCTTTATATAGTTTAAAAAATCTCAGTAACAAAACAAAACCTGAACAAGTGGTTTGTATTGAAGAAATAAAATAAGCTTTATTATTATAGACTAGGACAATTCCTTTTCTATTACACATTACTTGGGTAGAATAAAGTAGACAGCTCATGCTGAGAAAACTGAAATGTAGAGAATGCAAGAGTTAAAAGGCAGACAATACACTCAGGAGTGTCTCAGGCATGGATCTCTGAAAATTACGATGAACCATCCAACTTGAATGAATAAAAAGCATGAGCTGATCTGTTGTTTGCTTTCAGTCTTGCAAGTTATTTTAGAAATTGAGCATGCTAATGATTTCATCTTTCCGATTAAATTTATAGAGGCATTTATTTCTATTATGTTGAATGTATTTGTAAGGGGTTAGTGACAATTATTTTTATTGCTGAGTACATTAGTTTTCTCTCTTGAAGTACAGTTTTTGTAGAGTGAAAATATTTATGTTATGCTGGTATAGTATTTAGAGAGTCATTTGCTCATTACCTTAGACTCCTTGCTACCTGAGATGTCTGTTCTCATAATTTAACATTTAACCTGAGATGATTAGATTTTAATTTGGGGAATTCTAATTTAGGGTTCTAAATATATGAATGTTTCCAAATAGATATGATCATAGTTTTGTCAAGTATTATACAGTAAGATTAAAAATGTCATGATATTAAACAAAATTTTCTAAATATTGAAGTTAAATCAAATGTTTTCTTTTTGTACTGGAGTAGATGTGCTACATGGAAAATGAATGCCTTCTGAAAGACACTTCTTCCTGTTTATTCATTTAATTGACATAAGAGAGACAGTGTGTTTTCAGGAGCAGTAATTTTTGAGAGTACTGACACATTCATATATTTTAATTGTACAAGTGCTGGACATGAGGAGTGTTTTGCATTAAATTCCACACCTGATCATATGCCTGTTGGAAGATTTCCAGAGTATGCTCTGGAAGGGACTGTTACTTCCAAGTTGTGCCACTGAAATTAAGATCTATTCCCCAGAGAAGACAAGTGAATTAACACAGTATGCTTTATGCACAATGAAAACAAACTAATCTGGGTTACTACTTTGCTTAGAACTGTAAAAAGTGCAATAGCATATACCTGCAGCTGATTGAATAAATTCTGTTTTTATGTTAAAAATAGTCAGTGGTTTACTATGTGGCTTTGTTTTAGATTCTTCTGAAATGCTAAGATTCTCTGAAAAGCTAGGGTTTTAGGCTAACTGCATTCCAGAGCAGTATTCTTGCCCTCATCTTTCCTTATTTTCAGCTGTTTATTACACAAGAAATAGGCTAATCATTGATAGCAAAATATTGTTAAAAATCATCAAACGTATAGCCTGCCTCTTTGTACTTTGCTTGTAAGCATCAAATACATTTTAATAAAAAGAAATCATCAATGCCATATCATTAGCAAACAAATAATAATCATTCAGACATGAAGAAATATTCAAAGACTAGAAGGTTTTGGTGATGAAGACAGGAGAAATAATAGAAATGTGCACCAGGGCTGTTGGTGTATCTTACAGTGACTATCTAGAAAATTAGATTAATCAAGGAGCAAGACATTTGGAAGAAAGTTTGTGTGAATGCCTGACAGTCTTGCTCTTTCCCTCATTTCAAATGTTGGCAGGGTAGCAGGCAGCTCCAAGGGAAATGTGCTCCTTTCATACTTGAGTAATTGATGAATTGTATGCAATATGCAAATGAGAATCCATAAATCTTATGAATGACAGCTTAATTTATGTGAGCCTTAATGAATGCAGGATTAGATTTTAATTAAATATCCTCAAAGGCACCCTGAGTGGTAGATTTTTTTAGGCCTTGTTTTTTGAAGACTTGTTTCTCAAGCAATACATTTTACAAAAGCAGAAAACGAGGCAAAGAATTTAGCCTATATTTTAATAAGCATTATTTCATTTTACGTAGAAAACAGACTAGCAATTGATGACTCCTTAACAAAATAGGTACAGATCTCTTTAGTCTGTACACATTTCACTACATTTGATTACTTTTTATTACTGTTGTTTGCTGCTATCATATGCTATTTTTAATTATAAAAAAGTTATTAAAACTTCACTAAAATTACATCATAGCTGAAGAGTTGTTTAATAAAAGATTATAGTAGAGAGATAAACATTTAAAGTATAAAATCTAATTTGACTAAAATAAAGTATTTCTAACCATTTCTTCTTTTTCAAAATAGCTTCTCTAGATAATATCTAATGAGATAAGATGATAAATAAGACTATTTAATTCATGATATTTAATAAGGAGAATTGCATACTACAATTAGACTGGGATGACGTATCCTGCAGAATAGTTTCTTCCTTGATTCACCTTAATGCCTTGAACTTAAATATAAGTTTTTCATTAACTGTATATAAGGTGACAAATACCATTTTACTTTTCTGTTAGGCATCTACTTTTCAATTAGAATTTTTGTTTAAATTAAAGTTTATTGGGGTGACAATTGTTAGTAAAGTTACATAAATTTCAGGTATGATGTATTACAGAATTGTACGCTTCAATTAGAATTTTAAAAATTTAGTTAGATTAAAATGCACATATGATTTGCTGTCTAGAAACACAAACATTTATTTCTTCCATGTAAAGTATTTTCTTGTTACATAGTGAGCTTACTTTTTAGTACTCACCAGTTTTTCAGACTAAATTAGATTTTAAGTTACTGAGTTTTCTCACAATAATGACAAGTGCCTATGTAAATATAAGTAGAAAAATGTACAATTTTCCCTCTTAAGTGAGACAAACTTACATAATTTTAAAATGGAGTTTATTAAATTTCCAGTTATGTGATGAATACATTTTGGAGATCTAATATACAGTATGATAGCTACGGTTAGTGGAGTTAGTATTGCAGGCTTGACAATTGCTAAGAGAATAAATCCTAAATGTTCTCAACAGACACACACACACACACACACACACATAACTATGTGAGGTGATGACTCTGTTAACTAACCTTATTGTGGTAATCATTTCACGATGTATAACATATCAAATTATTAAGTTGAACACTTCGAACTTATACAATGTTCATGTTACTTCGGATGAGGAAAAGTGCAGTTTATTCACCTAAGGTCTGTGTAGGTATGCAGGCATATAGTGCGTTAAGAATAGGCATTTAAACATGGCAGTAAGTGTCCTGTACTACAGCTGAGGTTTGGGGGTAGCCCTTGAACTTGCATTCACAATGTTGGGTATATGACAATGTATTTTACTGACTATACGGGTATATAACCTTCAACAGGTTCTAAACAGGGATTCATTATCCAAAAAGGTAAACTGGTATAATGCAAACCATATTTGCAAATACATAACTTAGTGGAGCAAAGTATATCTATGTGAAACCAGCCCAAAACATGTAACCCAGTGCCTTATAAACCATACAACTTCCTAAAGGATCAATCGTTTGTAACCATGTTTTTCTTAAATATTTCATCAGTAATTTCTTTTCAAATGCAGTATTATTTATTTTTAGAGCAATATCCAAGCAAGATATACAAAATTTTGTTCTATTTTTAATAATTATTGCCATCTTAAATACTGTGATAAATTGAGCTCATTTCTCTAATACTGTGTTTCCCCCAAAATAAGACCTAGCTGGACAATCAGCTGTAATGTGTCTTTTGGAGCAAAAATTAATATAAGATCCGGTATTGTATTATATTATATTTATTATATTATATTATAATTATATAAGATCCGGTCCTATATTATAGTAAAATAAGACCAGGTCTTATATTAAGTTTTGCTCCAAAAGACGGATTAGAGCTGATTGTCTGGCTAGGTCTTATTTTCGGGGAAACACGGTAGATATTATCAATTCTATCTTAACCTATTTATGCTAAGTATATTTACTGACAAAAATCAAATTTATGTGTGCAAATATTTCTAGAGAAAACAAGTATTTAAAAATATTTTTGAAAATATCAAGATTTAACTGACTTTACGTTTGCTGTAATGTTATACCTTACATATGAGTATGTAATTTAGTATAAATATAAAGTTGCAAATTGTTACTTTTTACTAAATTTGGATGTTTAACTTTTATCTCAATTAATCATTATATATATTATATATTACGTAATTTATATTCATGCAGTTTGATCAACTATGCTGTTATTATGCCACTCTCCTAAGAGTTAGTAAGTAAAGATATTTTAATATTAAAAGTCAGATAACACAGTGGACTCAAAGAAGGGGTGAACTAACACTTGAAACAAATTAGGGTTTCTAAGGCATTTTAAAACAAATTTTATATTTGAATCAATTTACGTTTATTTTCTCTCTCTTTCATCTTCTTTGAAACTCAGCTGAATCTGCGACTTCATTTTCTTAAAGGCGCAATGCTCAAAACAGTTAACACTGTAGCAATAAAGATAACTTTGTATGAATATGGTTTTTGGAAATAACCCTCTTATTATGGTTTTGCTGGAAAAACTTCAAGCCTTTTTTGTTATACTAATATCATTTCTAAAGCAATTATTTTCAAAATGTTTATTTTTAAATACTTTTTCCAGGTTTAATTTGACTATGAGACATTGTAATTCATGCATACACTGTATATATTTTTGTCACTCATAGCATTATTTGCCAATTGTAATATCCGTTATTTAGAGGTTTTGCATTTTCAGTTGGGATCATTGGAGAGAATTGTTCCTTTGTAAATACAAAAATTATAGTTAGTTGTGATTGATTTTTATTGCAACATAAAGATTCATTGATGAAGAAAAATTTATATTTTAGACTGCCAAAAATCTGAAGATTTTTATTCGTCAAATGTGGTCTTTATTAGTGCTAATTGGAATATTCTTTTAAAATGTAAATTTACCACAAATCATATAGAATTTTAGTTGCACATTCCTTTATAATTTTTCTCTGTTTAAAACTCTAGGCATAATGTAGTTAGTTTTTTCTGTTTATTATTAAAAATAAGATAAATTTCCTATATGTTGTTAGATATCAGTAATTAATACTTTATTTGACTGATTTCAAAGTAATTCATCTACTTTGCTGTGCGTGATATAAGAAAAAAATTAGCAAAGTTTTATGATATCTGTGCAGCATTTCAGGAGTACTTCTAACTTCTTTTGAACAACAGTTACAGACACATTTTATTTAAATGTTAATGATTTCAAGCTCTTTTGTTGGCCAGTTGGAGTAATTAGTATTTAAATTTGCATGAATGGAATATATTAGTTTTAATCATTGTAAATTCAGTTATATTGGTCCATACATAAGATCATTTAGCAAAAAGTTTTACCTAGTTGAGGATCACCAGATGGAATTGTCCAAATATAGGAAAATGTTTTCAATACGTTTTTGGAGAAGGTTTTCAAATTACTTTTCACTTGACTTAAACAGGATATGTACAATCATAATCCCCTTAGAAGTTTCTGATGATATAGATCTTTCTATAGTTGCTGCCATTACTTTGAAAATTAAAATGTTTGAAATAGTTCTCATTAGATAGGAATTTATATTTCTGCTTATCTTATGTTTGAGTGAATGCCTGAAAATTGTTTTCAATACTGAAAGGCCTCTTCAGTCTAATCTAAGAATTGTTGCTTTCCATCAAAATAATCTGAAAGGAAAGTGAAAACAACAATGAAAAATAATAATCTGTCATTTAAATTGTTAAGTAACAGAAGAGGACTGATATGTGGTTAGAAAATAAATTTTAAACAAATACCCTTTACTAAAAACATATCTGCCATGTTTTAAAAAGAATAATCAATATTGGAATCTTTTGTTCAGTAATGATTATAACCACATGTAGTTATTGTGTCAAATGCAAATCAACATCAAAGGACTTTTCAACATTATTGCTTATACGCTTATTTATTTGTGCTGTCTGAACATGTAAAATATCTCAAACATGACAGCAAATATTTGGGATACCAACTTTACTAAGACACATTTTAGTAGCTTTCATTTTATTTAGGATAGAAAATATATAACTGTTCTCTGATTCTGTTACCATAAGCCATGAAAAAAGATCAAAACAAACCTGAGAATAACCAGCACATACAGTCTGCTCTTCTCATTTACAAAAGTGTTAGGTGGTACTGTGTCACTCCTTCACACAATCTCCAAATAACAGGTATTCTATCCCTACTCCTAGTTTGTGAGTATTGAGGTAGGGGTGATTAGAAACCTCCTATTCTCCTCTGTCCAGACCTCCAAATTCATCCTAGTTACTTGGAGAAAACCAGGAATAGTATATTTAAACCCCATTTTATGGATTCAGACACTGATACCAGAAACTTTGAGATCACACTAACAAGCAAAAGCTGAAATCTGTTAATCTTCATATGACTTGGTATGATTATTTTAGGGTTTTTGAAATAGTGGCTGAAAATGAAAAATAGAGATTGCCCCTTAATTGTAACATTGCTATCAGAAGCCTCTAATCCTAAACTGCTTTTAATGTATGCAAAGTCATATAATTATATAATTTGGAATACCCCTAGTTTTCAAATGAGTAAAAGTGTCATTTAAGTGTTTGGCCCTTTAATCCAGAGCCCTTAGTAGATAAAAATATGTTCATCTTTTACCACCCCTAGTGATAATTATAATTGTATTGTTGGATCACATTTCTTGACTCTTGTGTAATTTAGCTCTGTCGGCATTAATCTCTTGGCTGTTCACATCAGTGGAACTAAATGTCTGCTTAATATTATGTAGGTTACATGGTTGTCATCCTAGTTGGGGAAAAACAGTGAAAGAATTTACTGTGGTGTTAGTCAAACGTATTATGAGGGCACCAGGCCTGATATCTGAACATTTATAGCATAATGAAATTATATTTTATCACTTGCATGCTGAGAAATAGATTTTTACTTTCTTCATGTAGAAGATCGGTGTTGCATTTGCTTCTTAAATATCTATGGGTTACTTTTCCCTATTTTTTGAACCAATATTATTGTTGTTCACTGTACAGTATTTACAACAGCTGTGGATTATCAAGAGAAATGCTTTTTATAAAGTAGGTTTACATTTTCCTCTCAGTATCTGATAACAGTTACATTTATCTGGGTGTAAGAACATTCTGACAGGTATGGGGAGAACTGCTGGATATAAACTCAGCACTGAGGGAAAATGGACCTTTTGATAAAGACATCTTAGAACTGATAAGTAATGTACAGAGAACATAAACTGTGTGCTATTATTTATCATTTTATTACCTTTATGTTGACCTTTTGCATGGATAGCAAAGCAATGACAAAGGAAGACTAAATACTGTATAGACATTTGTATAATGCACCTTTGGCTGCAGAGTAATCCTTATAACAAAAATGAGTTAGCAGGCAAAGGATTCATATTTCATTAAAACACAGATAGTATTCTTTATAGAATCTGAAAATTTAAACACTGTGGAGTGCTTTGGAATTTTAAATGAATGGTTTGCATTTATATTACATTTTAATTTACTTAGTCAAACACATTTGTTAAACATGATTATGAGCTGAGCCTTGAACTAGACATTATGGCTGAAGGTAAGGCAGCAAGGTGTGTCTTTTGCCTGAGGAAAACTATATCATATTTGGAGAATGGAAAAGCATGCCATGCAGAGGAAAAGACTGAAGAGTTAATAAGAGAGCATACAAATAAATATTTTTGATAGGTCAATAGAAACTTAAGCTTCTCAGGGGTTATTATTTTCCTATCTCCCCCTTACATATACTGAAATCCAGCCATATTGGCTTTCATTTAGTTTCCTGATCAGACCAAAGTTCTTCCATATTAGATCCTTTGCATTTTACTATCCGTTTGCCTGGCACCTTTTCGTCTTTTATTTCCGTAGTTTGTAACTTAGTGTTCAAGCCTCACCTTCTTAGGGAAGTCTTCCCTGTCTTACTAATCTAAAGACACCATTTTAAGTCTATTCATTTATATGTTTTTGTCTTTCTCCACCCAGAACCTTCTGCAGTACATAATAAACTTTCCATAAATGTTGAATGAAGGAATAAACAGCAAAGACAAATGCAGGAATAAAGACAAAACAAATCAATATAATTCAGTGAGGCTCCTTGAGGCTCCTTGAGGCAGTCACTTTTAAAATCCATTTTTTTTCTTAAAGATTTTGTTGGGGAAGGGGAACAGGACTTTATTGGGGAACAGTGTGTATTTCCAGGACTGTTTTGGGGAAGAGTGTGTTTTTCCCAGGACCCATCAGCTCCAAGTCAAGTTGTTGTCCTTTCAATCTTAGTTGTAGAGGGCGCAGCTCAGTTCCAAGTCCAGTCGCCGTTTTCAATCAACCTTGTGTGAGCATGGGCTCTAACCAACTGAGCCATCCAGCCACCTGGGAGCTCAGCAGCAGCTCGTTGTCTTCACTGTAGTTGTGGAGGGTGCAGCGCACTGGCCCATGTGGGAATCGAACCGGCAACCCTGTTGCTTAGAGCTCATGCTGTAACCAACTGAGCCATTCGGCCGCCCCTTAAAATCCATTTTTGATAGAAGGAGAGGTATTACTCCCTCCACCACCCAAAATAAAAATATCGACAAATGCATGCAAAGCATGGAGGCTCTTAGGACAGTACAGAAACCATCGGGTAGATTGTTCTGGAAGACAATCTATTCACTTAGCTCAAGCACAACAAATAATAATATCCCTGTGTTTATTATATATGCATGGGATTATACTATGAGCTCAAATGTAATCAGTTGGTGAGAATTGGGGGGGTATAAAGTTTGTAAAGGGGCCGAAAGGCCAAGAGAAGAGGCTTGGAGATGCTACACTAAGGCATGGGAGCTGTGGAGTTCCTTGAGCAGCAGCTCCTATAATGTAAGAAGCCATTCTAATGCTAAGTAAAAAGCAACCTATCAAAGGTGGCCTGCAAAGGCTTCATTTATTTTTCTTCTTAAGAAATAACACCAGAGGTTGCATTCAGATAGAGGAAGGAGCCTTTTTTAAATGCAAATACTCATAATTTAAGCTTTTAACCTTAATTATCAATTAAATTCTTGCAGGGTTTAGTTGAATGTTGAAAGCAAAACACTAAAAAGTGGATGGCTGAGGTGATGGGTTCAAATATCAATGGGAGGAGTAAGAGCGTTAACAAGAAAGAAAGCTCCATTAAAAGTGGAGATGTAAGGACTGCCACGTTATAATTTTCCTAAAGCTTGCTTTGGCTATTACTCAAAATCATCTTGCCTGATGATCTTTATTCTAGAAGCAATAGGTAGGATGGATAGTACTTGGGAATGTTGACAGAATAGCCAGTTATCAGGATAACATAAGAGCCTAAAAATATAAGCTCCTAATTAATTAAATAGTAAATGAAATGAAAAAGAAGCCATATATTTAAATACATGATTTAGACTAGGCGATGGAGAGTGTATGATGGTAAAGAGAATACTAGCATTTCAGATTAGAAAGAGGCCTCAACAGTGAGTGAGCTAAAACTTGCACCAAATGCCAATGTCTGTTTTACAATACCCCTGATAAATTGAATAAGTTATCCAACTTCCACTTGACCTCTGAAAGGACAAAGATCTAAGAGAAAGATGATTTTTGGCCTCTAACTCTCAACCGGTCCTTCTTTATGTTTGGCCAAAATACTCTTCCCTTTTTCTTTGAGCTCAAAAGTGAAAGGACTAAATTTGATCTGTCTTTTATTTAGTTGTCTTTTATTAGATGTTTTAAGATTCCTATTTTGTGCTAATCTCCTTTCAAAGAGTTTATTTTTCTATGTGGGACCATATCATCTCTTTCCTATTATTTTGTTCTGGATTTTGAACTCTTCAAGCCTTTGTTTATTATTTTCTGGTGTACACCAGGTGATCAATGATTTTTTTTTTTTTTTTTTTCAAACATCAAACACAGGATTCCACAGTCTTGAGTAGCATCAGATCAGGTCAGAATGGCTCACCCTCCCTGGTTCTGATTGTTCTAATATTTGATTTCTGTTGTTTAAATTTTTTTTTTTTTGGACTAATAATTACAGATGTTTTGGGCTGAAGAAAGGAAATGGATATTTGAACTAAAGGTTTGATTGAAAATGATGAGCTAACTGATCAATATGGCAAGTCTCAAATGTAGGTGTACCTTCAACGGGGTATGTCAAAATAGAGGCCACCCTGAATTCAGAAATGGCAGGAGTCTGAGGAAAGTTGATTTTTTTCCTTTGACTTTGTATTTCTCTTTCCCTAAAAGTTGTCATTAAATGCAGTTTAAATTGTGATTTAAAAAATGGCAATATAATGAAAAAGCATACAAATGTGTAAATGAGAAATAAATCTAAGGGATGGAGTGATACCTGAGAATGGGCTAATAGAAATCAAATATTTATAATTCTTGACTCTGTTTCTTGAAAACAAAATGCCATGCATAAAGACGTAGTGTGTGTGTGTGTGTGTGTGTGTGTGTGTGCGCGCGTGCGTGTGTGTGTGTGTGTGTGTGTGATTACACACTCAGGTCCTTGCAATATTGAGAGACGGTTTTCATTTCTGGTCACCACCTTGGCAAACTAATCAATGAGGCATGAACTGCTATCTGCAGTGAAAGAAATGAAAAATAAACCAGAGATAATCCCTCAGTTAAAAGGTTATTCTGTGATAAAAGCTATTTTGTTAATTTATTTACTTACTGGTACAGTGAGATAAAGTGAAAGTACAATTAGGGAATTCTTGTTGAAAGGATTTTAAAGGGCAATGATGACTTAATATTTTGTATTATTTGATTGACACTTAAAAATACTTTTAAACTGAATTATTTTGTAGCACAGAAAATTCTATATTGCTTTGCTTTAGTTGATTTTGTATTTTAGAATTTGTTGGTATTTACATAATATGATTGATTACTCAATAAAAATAGTCTCTTTTGATGAATCATTAACATTTTATATTATGTCTCTTAATTTAATGAAGGATGGTTATTTTTCAGAAAGATGGTTTCTGTATTTTAATATTTTCTGGTAATTTAATGCACGATATTTACTTCCTTGAAGAATTATTAATTTTTTGCTTCTTCAATTGATTCATCCAGCAAATATAGTATTAATTTTCTGTTACTTACCAGACTGTGTTGAATTCTAGAGAAATAGAAATAAATACAACATCATTATTGTATCTAAAGGCTTTGTGTGCATAGATAGAAATGATATATAAATTATATTAATGTGGTATTATGATATAGTCCATGGTATTATGAAAATGAATGGAAGTTAGTGAACCACATGTACCTGGTGAGATTAGGGAAGGAATTGATGTGAATTGGCTTAGGGTTTCTCCCATGGACAATTGAAGGAAAGGGCATTCTAGGCAGAAGGATTAGCATCTGTAAAGCGTGGATATATGAAAGTAATTAGGTATGAACTACAGAGAGAGGGTGGGAAAGTTTTGAGAAATTAGACTGGAAAGGAATTGCGGCGTTAGACCTTGAAGGGTCTGGTATGCTATGATAAGAAATTTGGTGAGCTTTGGAAGATTTGCAGAATGCACTGAGGTGCTGGAATGTTATTTCTATACAGATCGCTTAGGTCAGTACACTGCAGGAACAGAAGGGAAATGACCTGAGATAAGACAGGATCAATGTGAATGAAGAAGAGAGTGAGTTGAGAAATATCATAGGTAGAATCAATAGAAGCTGGTGACCACTGAGTTGAGAAGTAGAAAATGCACTAAAGGAGAGGGAGGAATTGAGATGACCCCTGGGTCTGGCCTTGGTGATTGGATGCATGGTGATTTATTAGCAGATATATGAAATACAACTGATAATGCAGGTTTAGGGTGAAAGGTAAGTTTATTTTTGACAATTGAATTTGAAGTGCTTGTGAAATATCCGAATGTTCAGTACAACAATGGAAAGACATGTTTAGATCTCAAGAGAAAAGGGAAAATATCATTTCCAATTCCCAGAAGTTTGTGTTAATCATTGATAAATTAGACATCAATTTCATTTCTAAGCTGATCTAGAAATTAGTGTGGGTTTACAAACTTTTTGGTATAAGAACTGGAATTTTTATTACTTTTTCAGGAAAAAGAAAAGACCAAAGAATGTTATTCTAATTCTCCCACTAGACTGAAAGTCACCTTTTTTACTTATATAGTCTGTTTCATATTTTGTTCTCACTGGAAAATACTCTTTATTTATATACTCTGTATCCACCAATAGATAGGTATTAATAGCTATTACAATTCCTGTATAATGTCTTTACTCAGTGAAATCAGGCGAGGCAGGAGGAAGTATACTAACATTAAAGTAAAAATGGGCTGAAGATAATGACACAAATATTGGAAACTGCATTCCTAGATTGGGGGAATGGACTCTTGGAAATCGCAGAATATATTGAGTTATCTTTTTCCTTTGTTGTTGCTTACAAGCCACCTTATAATAATATTAGCTTCTTTGACTATTTCAGATTTTAAAAAAATTTGAATTTTATCCATCACAGCACTCCTTGAATGTGTTGGGAAGGGAAGACGTGGCTTTCAAAAGGTTAAGTGGCTTGCCAAGGTCACACATCTGATACGTGTCAGCTTTTGTCTTTTGATCCGTGGCCAAGTGATCTATCGTCTCTATTACTCAGAGGCACCATGTTATAATGGAATAAGCACAGGCTTTGAAGTCAGAGATACATGAGTCTGACACAAAGATCTGCAATTTGTGAGTCATGCCATTGGGCCAGTCAGCTCTAATTTCCTCATCTGAGAAATGGACATAATAATGTCTGCCTTCTAGAACTCTTGGAATTTAAATGAGATACGTTACTCACCTGTTACCTGTTACACAGAGGGTGTTCTACCTATGTTAGCTTTCCTTTCTTCGTGAGTAAATTTAGTCTTAACTCCCTATGTTCTCAAATTGGGAGAGAAGAGAATCAATAAACCTACTATCGAGACCTCAAAGCTGAGATCAATTGTTCGGCCAATAGTGTCTCTGCCTATTCCATTTCTTGGCTTCATGATCTTCTTTCCATGCTTCCTCTTTTACAGTACACTTTTAAAATTTTATTCTCCCTTCTGTTGACTCCTTATATGTTTGTGGCAAGTATTGAAGACTGGCTTCTTAAAAATCAAGATAGAATTAAACCTGCACTTTTAGTGATATTATTCATATTGCTAGTTGGAAAATTAGTTTAAGAGAATTGAATGAAAGTATTAAACCTGTCTTTTCATAAGGAACCCTATATAATAAATTGAAACAGATGACAAATTTTGCGTCTTAGTCTGGCCGTATCTAAAATGTGTATAATACTACACCTAAACACCTACACCTACACAAGTGAATCTCCACTATAATTGACTTTCTCAAACCACTTAAAGCAGGGGTGTCCAAACTTTTTTCAATGGTTTTCGCCAAGGGCTATATGTGGTAACAAACAGCCGGGCCACTCACTCGACGTGAAGTACGTATTGCCTCACGTGGTTTATTTAAGTAAACTAAGTATATTTTTGGAATTTTCTGTGGGCCGATTAACAATGGATTGCGAGCTGCAGTTGGCCCGCAGGCCACAGTTTGGACACCCCGACTTAAAGTATGGGAGAGAAATTATTGTTTTAAACATTGTTTTACTTTTCAAAAGGATTATCTTATTCTGGAAAATTCCCATTTTAGGACAACTATTTTTACAGTGGCTAATGCCCTAGATTTTCTGGAAATGTCCCTGTTTCTTCATTCAGATAATATTTGTTGAACTCCTTTGATATGTTGGGCACAATTCTAATTCCTTCTCATTGGTGTGCTGAAACTTATTGTTACTATAACAAAGACCTCATCCACATGACACAACACTATTATTGGAACCATTGAAACTGTTTCTATGCGAGTGTACTGTAAAAGCCACAGAGGATAATATTCCGGAGGAAATAATGTAACTGAGCATCTATTTAAGTGTTGTTGTTAGCATTTGAAAGCAATTAATAATAATATGTGATATATATATATATATATATATATATATATATGTGTGTGTGTGTGTGTGTGTGTGTGTGTGTGTGTGATTTAAATTGCTATATAGACATTTTGAGAGGGTGCCAAATAATGATAGAATAACTTCTCTGTATTATTATATCATCCTTACTAAATTTTTGTAGTATTGTAGTTGAACATTAGGAATTGAAAAAGGGCTGAACCTGAACTACTTTCATAATACTTATTTGGGAATGTTAGAAATTATATTTATGTCTCTACTTATTTCTGGGTAGTCACTCTTTTAGAAAATGATTTGTTATAAAATTACAAATTTTTGAAAACTGGATTTAAACAGAAATGGCAGGGACCCTTTGAATGGAAGAGGTGAGGATGGTGTTACTACAGCGCTTCCAGTTCATTATTTATCATGCTGTGGTTACGGAAATAACAAATATCTTAATTAATGAATTTAATCGGTTATGTCTTTATACCTTACTTGCCTGTAGAAGAATATGAAAAAAATTTCTTAAGCAGTCTTACCTTTGAAAACAGGTTACCACAGGAATTTAATAAAATGAGTTAGTTAAATGTAAGATCATCTAAATTTATAAGGATTTAAATCATCTGTTCATGAATAATCCATCTAGAAGCCTTTATTTTTTTGTGTGGACTTGGGCCTTATCTACAAATAGACTTTGTATTGATATAATTATAAAAGAACAATCATATATTGCTGTAGTCTACCATTTAGTTCATATGTTATGCACGTTTAGACTATTGAATTAATCTCTGACACAATAGAAAGACATTCTTTACTAGAAATAGCTTGCTTTTGCCTTGGCTTTGTGGCAAAATGACATTAGGGAACATATATGGTTGTTGTTGAACCTGATTGCTTTAGCAGCCCTCGGGTTGATAGTATCAGGTTCCAGCTTGCCCTGCAGGGTCAACGTTGGACCCAGGCCTTTAAAGAGAAAAGTTCAGGGAAAGTTCACTTCTATTGTTTTACCATGGTTACAAAACAGTTGGGAAAAAAAAAAAAAGAGACAAAATCTTGGGTTTGTGACCCGTCGCTGCCATGAATCCTTGACTGTGTTCATTTTGTTTTTGTCAATTAAATATTGCAACAGAGCAAGTTAAAACTTACAGTAATCTATAATGAACACAAGCTAAAATATACTCTATTATCAGTTGTAGGTAATTCCCAGTTATATTCAATAACTGTTGGTGTCATTGCAGCAAGTGCTTACATTAGTTTAACTTCATTTAAAGCGTTCTTTAAATTTTTCATCAGTAAAAATAAAAAATTTGTAAGGTCGCTATGGAAGTTTTGTTGATTTTGGAGGGCAAGGGTAATAATTTATTAAAAGTAATTTAACTTTGATTGAATTTATTGAAATGAAGTGTAATTTTAACTTAAAGTGGGAGATAATTTATTACTCTATTCTGGCTATAAGCGAAAGCAACATTTTCATCACAAAATTTTTGTTTACCTTAAATGGCAAGAAGTAGTGATGTGTAAGGGCCAACATGACCTTGATCGGAGCAACCTCTGAGTGTTTTCTGAACATAAGTAAAAATTTTAACAAATTAAAAATCCTAAATTAGGCTATATTTTTCAAATTGTGGAAATTTTGTCCTAAAAGTATTTACCAAGTGTTAGTTCTGAAGAAGGTCAATGCAATCTAGTTTATTGCACATTTTGTCCTCTGAGCCTATGAAATCTTATGGTTAAAGCAATGCAGTTTGAGCACTACTATTATATTAGAAATGATAATTTTAATGATACTTCTACTGTATAATACCTCTACTGTATAGCTCACACAGAATCACTGTCTCATGATGTTTCTATCCAATTTTTGTCCACATCTTACTTTTTAATTTGAATTTACATATTTTTAAAAGTTTTCCAATGGAAGCTGTAAGGGAAAATACTTTTTTCCGAAACATATATGATGTATGTAAGAATATACATTCAAATGATTGCTATATACATATTACTATATATTTTTATATATATGGCTTTTTGAAGTAGAAATGTTTGTAGGTAATTTTAGAATTTCTATTCCTATATTAAAAGTATTGTTTTACTTTTTATTTGTTGTACGTGGTAATTAATGCTCAGTTTCCAGAGGTGAGGAATGAAGAGAGGGAGTTACACAGAATCAAGATAACAGAGTAAGATGAATCTTTGTAACTTTTTGCAATGACACTATCTATGTTATGTGCTCATTTGTTTATTGATCCTTTGCTGTTTTGATTACCATAATTTATTTTCCTTGAGGTCATCTGTGCCAAACATAGACTTGAAGTTTTTCATGATCTGGATGGATAGTGGTGAAGGAAAAGGGAGAGTATCTGTTTAAATTAATCACAGTGAACAAAGTACCAAAAACATTTCCCATATAAATTTTATCACATCTATATTGTTCAAAAATAACATTGTTGCAACTGTTCTCATATGTGCCTGCTCATATTTTCAATATCACCCAGAAATAACAAAATTTTAAATTGTCTCTATAGTACTTATTATTTTAGCATTTAAAAGATAATTTTGTTTTGTTTTTGCTTAATTGTGGCTATATTTACAAATAATAATTTAAACTGCGATCCACCCATTTTTAATACACTTCCTTCATATGTTAAAATTGGGAAGTATTCAATGCGTAGCATGTTTAACATTGCTGATTATCACTTCTGAATAAAAAAGACTGTTGGAATAACTGAATCAGGCAGCTGGTAACAAGGAACTTATGAATTCAGAGGTCATCTAGTCCTTCACCTGCTGGCAGACAGGACTTACCTCAACGATTCAAGATAAATGGCTGCCTCTTAGAATTTAAAAATCTTCAAGAGAAGAGTCTACAGAGACTTTACCTGATAACCTATTCTAATGTTTAACTACTCTAATGAGAGGAAGAACTAGTTTTTCATATCTCATCTGCATCCCTCCTGTTACAGTTTAAGGGTTGATACTTACTTTTAACGTTATTTTCCTGTTTTTTATTACTCTGTTTTCTGAATTTATTATTGGCCAGATTTTCCCAGTGAGCGAAGAGTTAGAAATAAACCTCATGAATTTTCAAGGATCCAGCCTAGTATTGTGACCTAAATGTATATATTGCTTAACCTCAGTGGCCTTGAAACCATGTTTTTCTCCCCTTAGAATCTTTTTTTTTCCTTTCCGTCAATAAGAGGACACATTTATTTACTTTGATCTAGAATAACCGGCTAGGGTAATTGTTTGACCCATTCCCACTCCAGTGCAATAAAGAGCTCTAACATAATTTGGCTAAAAAATATTTAAGTTTTCTATAATTTACCCCAGAAGTCAACTTTAAAGTTTCTTCCAAAGAGAAATTCTCCAAAGACTATCAAAGCCAATGTAATTTTAAAGTAAATTGTATGCTTTGCAGATATTCCATTGGATTCATTTATTCTAGTTTTTTGTATATGAATCTACATGAAGAGGCAGGAAAGGAAATTTTGGAAGCTTTTTAAGTACTCTAGCACATGTTTTCCTACCTGGCTACCTTAAAAATTGTGCTTATTCAAAACCCTGTTTTGTCTTCTTAACAATTCAATGTCTTTCAAATAGGAGCAATTCAGGAATCAAAATCCCTTAAGTGTGGCTTATAAGATCCTTTATGATTAGCTCTTGTTTGCTTTTCCATACATTTTTCTTGCAACACTCTCCTCCCATTCATCTTGCATACATAGAGCTTCATGTTTGCTTCCCTTTCAGGCCCCATTGAGGTTCCAGGTCTCATTCATTCCTGGGACTTTCTGTGCTACTCCTCCATCCCCTTCCAATGTTTCCTTTTTCCATGGCACTTTTCCTTTGAAATTCGGCAAAGATGGGAGCACCCTGAGATGGAGTTCATAAAGTGAAGTATATATTTTTTTAAAATAAAATCAATTAATTAATTTACACAGAATTATTTCAAGTTCAAGGATTATAGTCTTGTTGAAGTGAGGGATTTTATTTTTCTTTACTTTCTATCCCCCTTTACAAGTGTGTAAATGGGGGATAGAAAGTATTATATTATCAGTGAGCAAACTATTTGTAATCATATTTAAATGAAGGATATCTGTGCAATTAAATAAATAAATAACATGTTTAATTATTCAAGGACAAACTTTATACAATTTTGCTGATGAATCAATACTAAAAATAGTACCCATTTAAGTAACGTTTGACTATGAATAAGTTATAATAATTTAAAAAATACTTAAAAACCTTGATAAAATGACTGACAAAATATCAATCATAAGCAACAGTTTAGGGTTACATAGAAAAGAAGTTGACAAAAAAAAAATACTTGGGAGATATTAGATGACTGATTTGAATGTCTTGCAAATCCCATTATGTTGTAAAAATCACTACACACTTCTTATATCTTCAGTAATATCACTATTATACTTATTTAGTTATTATTTTATTATCACCTTATTCTTATACCCAGTTTGTTGAGAGTTATAAAATTGTACAAAAGAAAGTTTGATTTGGAGAACACCAAAAAATTTCCATTTTAAAAATTATATTAAATAGTTTCCAACTAAGTTTTTTAGCCCAAAGTAAAATATGCAATATCTCTCTCCAGTTCTGTATTTGGAAAAAAGAGATTATATTGATCTCTGAGGCATATGAAAGGAATAATTTCCTTAGTTAATATGACCATATTCAAAGGAATAACTTGAGAAGTGAAAAAAAAATCAATTGCTTTGACTCCGTCGTGCTCATTTTAATATGTCTTAAATTTGACTTTATGGTGTGTTGATTGATTGATTTGGTGCTATAGATAGAGGTATAGGAATAAAACATGCAGAACGTATACTTTGTATTTTGTATGCTTATGGATCTTTGATCAGGGTTTTGTTTTTCACTCTTTTATTTTTGGTTTTAGTGAAAATTGCTTGTCCTTTACTTTAAAGCTTCATTTGCCTCATTTTTATTTATATGTAATTAGTGCTTTTGAATAAAAGAATCTGTATTACTCTCTGAGTATATTATCGTTTTTACATTTCAGCAGGCATCCTGAAATTCTTTTATTTGCTCTCTTTCAAGAAGAAAAGACAAATAGTGGGATTTATGTTTAAAACACTGTGTACCCTTGAATATTTGTTTGCACACCCACCCATCTTTTCATCCCCGCTTTCATTGTTCTCTATAGCCTCTCGATTTCTGCCATCATCTTCTAGAAAAGATCCCACTCTCCAGTCTTTCTTCTCAACTTCGCACAGCACCAGCTTACATTTCATTTCACTTTATTGCTTATCGTTATCACTTTTGTGTAAATAAAATCTAACTTTCTAAATAGGCCTTTGAAGGGCCTTGGAAATCTGACCACAAATTACCCTTTTAACTTCATCTTGTCTAGAACAGCCTAATTATTATTCCTAAGCAAATTTTATTCCATGCCTTTGATCTACATCTTCTCTCTAAATGATTTGCCTCTCCTCATTTTCCCTTCTCTTTCCAGGTTCCAATTTATCTTACAGACCCAAATCAAATACGGATTATTCTGGGAAGCTTAGAGCTACTGTTTCCCCCTTGGCTGCCATACACACAAGCTCACATTTAGGATTGATCAAGAGCAAAATGAAAATTTGAGGGAACTTCTTTAAAAAATGATAAGAATTCAAGATGGTGACAGGAGAGCATTACATCTAACACAAGACTCTTTCGAAGCACAGTCCCTGTATAACTGCCTAGTTTGCGTGCCCTGCTGATGCTTCCTCAAGAAATGCTCCCAGGGCATGGTTAGTACCCTTGTTATGCAGCTCTTTACCACATCATCTTTGTTGCTTATGTGTGTATGTGCCTGTCACCCCAGGAGCTTGTGAGTTTCATGAAGGAACACATCATGTCTTATTCTTCTCAGAAGCTCTGTAACCTAGTGAATGCCCTCACAGGAAGAGACGCTCACAAAACTGTATTTAATGTGAAGATATCTGTGGAAAAGCATCCAAATGCATACTTCTCTAAGATTTTAATATCAAATAATTTTGGAAATAAAAGTTTTTGTAGAAATTTAAATTATGGTTTCTTAATAAGATCTTAGAACAATTTTAATAGTCAAAACAAACCCTTAGTATTTAGGGACATTCATTACAAATGGGAGAATCAGTTTGAAATAGAGTGCAAAGAATAATTCTGGAATATGTGGTATTACATTGATTCTAACGTAAGAATGAATTTTTTTTTTTTTTTAAGATTTTGTTTTGGGGGGAGGGGAAGAGGACTTTATTGGGGAACAGTGTGTACTTCCAGGACTTTTTTTTTTCCAAGTCAAGTTGTTGTCTTTTCAATCTTAGCTGTGGAGGGTGCCATTCAGCTTCAAGTTGCTGTCCTTTCAGTCTTAGCTGTGGAGGGCGCTGCTCAGCTCCAGGTCCAGTTGCCATTGCTAGTTGCAGGGGGCACAGCCCACCATCCCTTGTGGGACTCGAGGAATTGAACTGGCACTGTGGTTGAGAGGATGCACTCCAACCAACTGAGCCATCCGGGAGCTCAGTGGCAGCTCAGCTCAAGGTGCCATGTTCAATCTTAGTTGCAGGGGGCGCTGCCCACCATCCCTTGCGGGACTCGAGGAATTGAAGTGGCAACCTTGTGGTTGAGAGCCCACTGGTCCATGTGGGAATCAAATGGGCAGCCTTGTGGTTGAGAGCCCACTGGCCCATGTGGGAATCAAATGGGCAGCCTTCGGAGTTAGGAGCATAGCGCTCTAACCGCCTGAGCCACGGGGCTGGCCCCAAGAATGAATGTATTTTAACATCATGTAATACTTCAAGTAAGAATACACATTATATGTAGAAAAAAGTAGAATTAGAATAAAATTATGTGGCAGAAGCTCTTTGCCACAGCTACTGCGAGGATGAATACCATTCTCAGCAATCAGACTGTGGACATTCCAGAAAATGTGGACATCACTCTGCAGGGACTGTTACACAGTTACCGTGAAGGGCCCCAGAGGCACCCTGTGGGGGGACTTCAATTACATCAGTGTAGAACTCAGTCTCTTGGAAAGAAAAAGAAGAGGCTCCAGGTTGACAAATGGTGGGGAAATAGAAAGGAACTAGCTACTGTTTGCACTCTCTGTGGTCATGTACAGAACATGATCAAGGGTGTTACATTGGGCTTCCGTGACAAGATGATGTCTGTGTGTGCTCACTTCCTCATCAGTGTCATTATTCAAGAAACGGTTCTCTTATTGAAATCCAAAATTTCTTGGTTGAAAAATACATCCATCTACAGGGTTTGGATGAGGTTGTGTATTGCTTGGTCCGTTTCTCAAGGCAAGAAAGAAGAGTCAATTCTTGAAGGAAATGATATTAAATTTCTATCAAATTCAGCTGCTTTGATTCAACAAGTCACGAAGGTTAAAAAGAAGGATATCAGACAATTTTTGGATGGTATCTATGTTTCTGAAAAAGGAACAGTTCAGCAGGCTGATGAATAAGATCTAAGTTGCCCAGATACAGAAATGCCAAGATGTTGAGTGAGTTCCTCAGATTTATTGGTGATATTTTAAAGACGAAATAAAAGCCATGAATTGAAAAAAAAATTGTGACAGAAGATCATTACCATAAACAAATACTATATAAATACATATGCATATAAATTTGTATATATATGTGTATGTACTTACGTACATATATGTGTGCATATATGTATATACACATATATACATATATACAATGGAATATTACTTGGCCATAAGAAGATGAAATACTGACATTTGTGACAACATGGATTGATTTTGAGATTATCATGCTAAGTGAAATAAATCAGAAATAAAAAATTGAGAACCATATGACTTCATTCATATGTGGAATATAAAACTGAAAGTGACAAATGAATAAGACAAACAAACAACAAAAACTCATAGACACAGACAACAATTTTAGTGGTTACTAGAGGGTAAGAGGGAAGGGGGGTTGGTAGAAGAGGGTAAATGGGGTCAAATATATGGTGTTGGAAGGAGAACTGTCTCTGGGTGGTGAACACACAATGCAGTATATGATGATATATTATAGAATTGTATACTTGAAACCTATATAATTTTACTAACTAATGTCACCCCAATAAATTTAATAAAAATTTAAAAAATAAGTATCATTAGATATGCCAGTTAATAAATGGCATTTTCTGTTTTAAAAATATTTTGGCCAGTGAAATCATAAGGAAAACATCCAGTTCATATTTGTGAAGAAACTAATTTTATTTATATGCATGTTAAGAGTACGGAAGATGTCCAAGTAATCACATCACATCTTTTTGCTCAATTTTAGATACTAAAAAATAAATAGCAAGTAAATTGGGGAATTACATCTCAATTTTGATTATTTCAAATCTGAATATTTGCAAATATGCTATTTTAGGATTTTAATTAAGGGGTTGTTATTTAAAAATGCATATTCACATCATTTTAAAAAATACAAATACTTTTTCCAATAGATTTTAGTCATTATTAACTTCCTAAATTTAAGCAGGATTAGTAATACACGCACTCTTTATTTTTTGCCCCTTTCTGTTTTCCTGATTCTTTATAAAAGCTCTATGAAGATGTACACAATAAACTCCCACTTTTAAACTCTGAAACTATGTTGGATTCTGTTCTGAGATATGTAGCATTTACATTAGAAAATACTCTGAATATTTATATGCAGTTGGGTGGTAAAGCTAGGGGATATTTACAAAGAGAAGGTTATCATCACTAAATTTCTTGGTTTATGAGGGGAAAAGGGCTGTTTCTAACAAAAAAATAAACAAAAATAAATATAAGATATTGTATGAGGGTACAAAAAATAAAGGCATATATTCATGATTAGTTTTTGAAGGGTAGGCTATGAACGAAAGGAAAATATGAGACTATGAACTGAAGAGCACACTTACAAAATTTTTATGAACTATGTAATAATTACTGATTTTTATAATGGAGACTTCATGGCATTCTGACAAGAGATTAGACGTGATACACACTTGATTCTAAAAAAAAGATATTTCATCTATGGATGGAAATGGTAGGTTCAGATGGCAGATCTGATGGCAACTTAACAGCAGAAATAACTTTCCCTGGTCTTAGCTATTGATGGCATAGAAGAAAATTTTTTTTGAAGTTAACAAATTACCTATTCACCTATGCATTCATTTGTACGGTTAGACTGTGTGAATTCAATGAAGAATTCAAATCCATGAAAAAGTGTTTTGAATAAATTCATTTTTAATGATATTTAAAGATATTTTAATGATGATTTTGTAATGTTCTTTAACTGCGGTTTTCTATACACTTTTGTCACCCCTATCTCCTCATTATAAACAAATACTTACTTGCAAATATGATAGTTCATTAAAATGAACCTCAGTATCCCTAGTTTTGTAGCCAATAGCATTCTGGTCAGTAATTAGTTCTGTAGAACCAATCTTTTCTCATTTCTGGCCCTGGATCTTATTCTTATTTCCAACCAAGAGACATTGGATAAATAAAAGTCAAATCTCCACAGACAATATTATTAGTAGAGGAAAACTAACTCCAGGACTTGATGACAATTTAACTTGACAATAATCACTGAGTATTTCATAGCTATTTGATAAGATCCATTCCTGTTCTTAATCACCATTATCTTCAAACACAATGGATTTTTCTTTTATGTCCGTTCTAATAAATATAGGTTAGTGCTCATTTCCACATTATCATACAAATGTAAGTGGAAATTAACAATATCTTAGTAAAACTTTATTCCAGAAATCACTACATTGATTTTAGAGCCAAAGAAATATATTTATAAGGAAGATATTTTAATTTTTATGCAAACCTGTTTATTTCCACCATTCCTTATTTTAAGAGATTAAATGTCTTCATTAAATAGATTAAAAGTGAGTTTTCATTACTTTGCTTTGAACTCCGTTAAAAAAAAAGTTACACTGTAATAACTTAATTTTAAGGCTATACCAACCTTTTCCCCCCACATTTGGACAGATAATTTTGGATCATTTCTCAATAATCAAATTGCAGTGTTTGGTCATTCAGTGTTCCTTAGTATACCTAAGTACATGTAAACGCCACATAATTTGTACCATCATTTAAATACAACTTTCCCTGCTCTTGCCCTCCTATTAGAATGAATCAACACTTAGTTGGGAGATGCAGATATACTCTAATCAGGAGTCTATTAGTAATCCTATGCAGATTCCTTGCCCTATTCACAGGAATTGAAGGCTTTGGGTTTCTGTCCACAAAAAGTATGTTTACTTCTGATATATATCAACAATTGAACTGTGACCTACATATGCTCTTCTTATATTTTAAGTAGTTACAACAAGTAGTTATGGTATTTATGATGCTACTGGCAGTCAGCTTTACATGCAGCAACAAACAACTCCAAAATCTCAGGGGCTTATGACAAACAAACATTTATTTCTAGCTCACGTTACTTGGGGATTGCTGGTCACAGGCAGGTTTACTGGTATCCACTGGGGTCCCGTGTGGTCTCATGGAAGAGAGCAGAAGCTGAGGAAGGGAAAGAGCAATGCAAGGATGCATCAGACTTCTACTCGGTTATGGCATATGTCATATCTACTCACATTCCATTGGCCACAGCGAGTCTTATAGCCAAGATCAAAGGAAACACACACACACACACACACACACACACACACACACACACACACACAGAAAAACCTTCTTCACTTGAAGAAGTGCATTTTATTCATACTGCCTACAAGAAAGCAGAGCGAAGGCAGTGAGGGAACAATAATAACATTTGATTAGCCAACATGAGTTTATTAAAAGGCCTACTATCCTTAGACTCTGCTAACATTATTATACCACACAAGTAAGAAAATTATCTAGAAGTGAACTTTGGAAAAGAAAACATTTTTAAAAGGTGAGGAAAACCTATCCAAATACTATTTAAAAAATCTCTGTTAAGATGGCAATAAACATGTTATAATATAAATTTTTACACAGGTATTTTAAAATCCAGTCATATATATTCTAAATTAGTTCCTGAATAAGAGTGGCATGTCTCTTTAATATGATTCTCATATATCATCTTGGAATGTTATGGTGTAATAATTTTTTTCTCTTGTGCAAAATTCTTGTGAATTGATTAAATTGACTTTATAAGGGATCTATTTTTTTCTCACTAACTTTAAAGAAGTAATTTATGGTTTAATCCTTTAAAATAAAATTAATTCTCCATTTGGCAGCATCATTTATGCTCTTGTCAGCACCACCTTTTCCTAAGATAATTATTATCATGTGTTTCAGGAAAGATGTTAGGGTGTATTTCGATGTTTTTATTTTTTTAATCAGCATTGTGCCTTGTCTCAATAAATCTCTATTATTATACAAGTTCAATGCTAACTTTTGCGTGACAATATTTTCTGCTTCAATGTGGAGGAAAAATAAATTTAAAGTAATTGCTTTTAGAGGTGTATTATTTTATAGAACTGTTGTAAGTAAATAGGATGCAAAGCATTTGTTAATGTTTGCTTGCTAAGCTGTTGAAGGTAGATGTTTATATGAGCCGAGAATTAAGTTTTTCTTCCCTGTTTCATAGTACCTATGCTAATCAAGAAAACAAGTCATTGGTGGAAAACTTTTGAAAACCATTTTACAAGAAATGTAGATTTAAATACACTATGTTTTTCATTTTCATTTGCTATCATAAAAGTGAAATTTATTTGAGAATTATGTACAATTTAGAGACCTTTAAAATTAAGAACTTATTGCACATTTTTAAAAATTATTTTACATGCGAATAATTTGAGTTTAGCATACATTCCTTGTGCTTTATTTGATTTTTTAAAATACAATATTGTGTCATAGACTAGAATGGGAAGAACATGGGTTTTACATAGCTTCAGTTATATTTGTATTAAAAGCATTCTTCTGATAAGAAGGAAGAGGATAAAAAGGAGAAGGCCACTGGCAGAAACCAAGGTTTGCTCACAGAGTGCCTGGGAGCATGTGCATGTTGTGTACACGTGCACATATGTGTGTGTACACACACATATTTATGTATAATTTGGGGTTGCCTATGTGTCAATGGTGGCTATGAAGCTAGAGGAGCTGGGTTGTGGAATGGTATCATACAAGATCATCACATATTAAATATTCCTGCAACATTGCAGTAGAGCAGTGAACCAGGAGTTTAGCCTCCCATGTGTAAAAACACTATGGAATCAAACACCATGAGACAGCATGGAGTTGAATGTTCACTCCTCATTAGGAAATCGATGTTTTCCTCATACTTCCTTTGTTTGACTTTATATACCTTTCTGTTTCCCGACCCACACTTTATCATTTAACACAGGATGCCTTCTGATTTTTTATTTTTATATTTCTACCTCACTGAAACCTTCTCTCTTTTTATTTCTACTTCATTTTTTCTAGTGTGTATCTTAAATTTCTTCTCCAAACCCTACTTTCTCCCTTAACTACCTCGTATCAATCCTCCTTTCATTCTATCACAATTTCTCATTTCCTTTTATATTGGATTTTTCTGGAATCCATGATTTGATGTTTAAGTGATTTTCATTTATATATCCGAACAAGAAGTTATCAAATAGAAAATATTTTGTAATAGGATACAGAGTGATATACTTCATTGTGTTATGGGAGGACTATATGGTGAATAAAGTATGATCATTTTGGGAAAACAATTGCATCTAAAGTTATATGCATCAATTATAAATGGAATAATTATCAGCTGTCAGATTGAATTATTAAATCTCGGATTCAAATATATACTTTCCTAAGAAATATCTTGATAATGTAGTAATTTAATAAGCATTCATATTTACTAATTTCATACAGATTTGTATATATACAACCATTTATGAAAAAAATGTACTTAAATCTGTGTCTCTGTCATATAACACTGCTGTCTTGCAAGTAAGATGGTAGCCTTTTGTGTGTACCCCATTTTTTGCATATATATATATATGTATATATGGAAATATATATATATCCAGTTCTGCATATTATGAATATCTACTATATGCTTTAAGATCAAGGAAAGGAGTTAAATATTTATTAGCAAGTCTGATTTTTAGATTTAGGTCAAGTGCTAGAGTTTATATTTTTTAATCTATAATTCAGGAAAAGTTACTAGAAAATAATTTACTTGTTAAAGTTAAAAGTTAGACGCCTTTAAATTAACTGAGTTAATTTAAAGTTAAAAGTAATGGAATTTACTTTTAACCTATTAAAAATTAATTTAGTTTGATGTTCTCTTAACCAATTAAAAGCTAAGATGGGGGAGGGTTGTGAAAAGTCTGGAAACATCAACTTGCATTGTTATTTTCAAATATAAAGTTTGTGTTATTTACTCTAGCTTCACAGAGGGGCAAAAAGATAAAGACATCTTCCTTTCTACAATATTAGAATATTAGTATATCTGTGCTTACAGGGCTAGTCCTGGTAATCCCAGTTATCTAACCTACTCTATGACATTTCCTTAAATATGAGTTTTTGCTGAGATCAGTTTTTTTCTTTGTCTTTTCTTTTCCCGTTTTCTCCATCCATTTGTCATTTCCACTGACTTCCACATGTATGGAGAATGCCAGCATATGTCCAAACTGTGTGTATATGTATATGTGTGTATGTGTGTGTATTTGTATGTGCATACACATGTGGAAGTGGTGTGCTTTTCACAGAATGCACTAGTTAGGTGATCAGGCAAGTAGTAACTAGAAAATATAACAGAAAAGTTGCAATTAAAACTAAGATCATGAAATGAAATGTTTTTAGCAATATTCAGTCAAGAAATATACCTAGATAAGAAAAAGAGCATCATTTTTAAATTTTTTGATGAAAATTAATTTAAGTAAATCAAGGCAAAATAAATTGCCTAGGTAGTTCTATGTTTTTAAGTTTTCAATCTAGATTATTGCTTGTTTTTTAAAAAAGAGACTCAGTTAACATTTTGACGTAATGTGAGACTACAGCAATTTTATACAGTTTACTGTAAAATTCAGTTGCAAGAGCTGGTATAAGTTTTGGCAATTCCCTTCAAGTATTTCTTCAAACTTCATGAAGAGTTTTGTGTGAATGCTGAAAAAAAGAGAAATTCCTTGGGTTGATTCAAATTCTCTTCTATAACAAAATTCTCTTATTCTCTGTTCCTCTTGTTCAGATAGATACCTTAGAGAATAGGAAGCTTTGCTCATAAACTACTCATCACATACTATCCACTCAGGTAGAGTAAATCCTATCAATGAACCAGCAAAAGGTATGGAGTTTCAATTCCATTAAGATTATCTATATCCTGTAGGAAGATTAACTACCATTTCTCACTCAAACAGGAAGGTCTTGCTTGATCTTTAATAAAATTCAGCTTAATTTTCATAAAAGCAAGCCTAAACCTTACCAAATTGTTCTGACACCATTTTAATAATATAGCCTTCCCATGGAATGAAATGCAATATTTTAGGACTTTTATATATCAGGGGTGCCAAAAAATGTATACAAGTGGACACTTTGGTCAATGTTGCTCAAGCAATAGTTCACCGTAATCAGAAGTATCTGGATGCTGATGGTAACCACTCTGAGCACCTCTTGTAATTGCAGAAGTCAAACTTCACTTAATTCATCTTTTGTTATTGGTATATATTAAGTATGACAATTTTAATAGTTTTTTTCCTTTTTTAAAATGTGTATACATTTTTTGGCACCCTTTGTATAACCATGCATATGTAGTGAAAAATGGTTTATTTTTGATGACCAAGATGTGTGGATTAAATCAAATGATTAGAAAAGCATATATTATTGTGGAAATGCAAATTAAATTTCCAAGTACATGTGTCTAGATTTTTAAACAAAGTTTAAAAATGTACATATGTGGGCATAGAATACCTTGGTTGATGATTTCAAACTTCATAGTTTGCCATTGGTTTAAAAATTTATTGAGTATTTTCTTTCAAACCACATCATTTTGAAGAGCTAAGACAGATCCATAGTATTCAGTTAGAGGTAGGATAATGCTAAGAAAGCAATAACTCAGGCAGCCTTCCACTTTATCATCATTATCAAAGTGACACCTTACAAAACACTGACATGTCATAGCCCCAGCCTCTCAGGTACTTAAATCGCTACTAAGACAATGTAGATTCAGATGGCCATAGATCAGCAGTGAGCATCCATTTCTTCCTTTACCTACTCATTCATTTTTTTTTTTATTTAATAAATATTCATTGAGTCCTTACTTTGTGAAAGACACTGTTGCTATATTCTGGGGATATAGCAGTGAACAAAACACATTAAAAAATCCTTGCTCGTATTTCCAAACAATGCTCAGGCTGAAAATGCATCAGGGTGAAGGAAGAGAACTATTAACTGGACCCATAGTCAGGTTGTTTGGGAAGGTATTAGAGAAGGTGAGGCATGGAGACATCTTACTGAAAAGCATTCCAGGAAATAGCAAGAACACGTGCAAAGGTGTAGAGGCAGGAACATTAAATTATGTTTCAAAATAGGGAATATTTCAACATGATAAATATATTCAGAGTAGTAGAATAGAAATGCAGCCTTGAAACTAAATTTCAAAAATCATCTACATATAGCCATTTACTTCTGATGTAAATTTCTTCAGGCTGAAGCATTTTTATGAGTAGCATTGCAAGTCAGAGTGGACTTGGATTCAGTCAACCTGGTTCCACTCAGCTCTGCTATTTTATCAGTCTGCAGCCTATTCAAGTTACTTTCTCTCTCTCCAGGAATTATTTCATTCATCTGTAAAATGGGTATAAAGATATATATCTGATAGAGTTATTGTGAAGATTAAATTATATAATGCACGTCAGAGTGTTTGACATAATAACAATCACATAGTAAATTCAGTTATAATTAGATGTGATGATTTCTAATCTCTGTCTTGACAAGAGCAACTGACTTGATTTTCACTCTAATCTCATGAAAATCTACAAAATTGCAAGCCATTGTACTTCACATGTCACTTTCTAAGTATGGAATCTATAAAATTGTGAACTATTATACTTCACATAATATCACTACCTAAGTAACATTAGGTCATACACTGCCTTTCTTGAAAGTCTTATTCTAGACGTTCAATATTTGCCTTGCTTTTTACAATACGATCTTCAGTTACCAAGATCACCCACCCCTTTCAGTTGAGTTAATCGACACTACTGCACTTACACAATTAACAGCTCTCTCTACTGGAAAGTCAAGGACAACTTCCGAGCAAACAAACCTTGGTTTTGATCTCAAAGGCTTTACAATAATGCTGCAACTTTAAAACACATAAGAAACATATCAAATCTACAAAGATGGCCTACAAATTCTGTGCAGATGGTGCATTCATCAAGGCCTTAACCCACCCATCTTTTCCCACACTCCACATACTTTTCTGCCTGGGAGCCCTTGATCATGTCATTTGGAAACCTTTAGTGTCTTCTTTTCACCTTATCGCCATCAGTCAAAAATCACACTCATGTCTCCGGACCTGCTGTAAATACTGCTTCCCTCTTTATATTATCAAAGATTTTATCTCTTTTTCTTAAAAAAAAAAAATCCCTTGAGTCTTAGTGTCGTAAATAATTGTATATAGTACCAATAAGAAGCTTCCTTTTGGAGAAAAGGTTGTATTGTTCTGTCCTGGTATCTAGGACTGGTCTTTGCACCCACAGGTGTCTGTGGGCTCTAAAAATTCTAGAAGGAAAGAATGCATTGGAATGAGTAACCAGATGTGCAGTCATGGACTTTGAGAGCCATTTTTCTGACCATGAGACTGAGGTAGAGTGTTAAATATCAGAGGATCCTGTAACAGATACATAAAGAAATGGGCTGAAATAAGCAATTCTACAATCTGTTTTTAAAAAATGAAATGTAATAGCTATTATCTCCCCTAGACTTCTGTTTAATATAATGTTGGGCACAGACTGAACCAAAAATCAATTCTTCCATTTGAACAAACGAATAAGAAAATCTATATTTTATTTGTAGTAACACTGTATTTCAACACATCTGACTCAGTTTCCATATTTATAAAATGGAAATAATAATATTTCCATCTCACAAAGTGATTGAATTAAATGAAATAATATACATAAAGTACTCAAAAGAATTCCCAGTGCATATAAATATGTCAGCTCTAAATGTAAGGTATTATTAGTTGGTCAATTCAAATAACACTATTTAGGCAAAACATTTAGTATTTAGTGTTTAGATTTGTGTACAAATTAATTAATAAGGAAATATAAGAATTGTATAATAGTTGGGATTTCAAATGCAGCCTCTGTACAATATTTAGGGGAAAAGAATCATATGATAAAACAATGTCTACCCAAGCTTGAAAGAACATTTTCCAATGTTTTCTCCGACTCCATGGTTCAGGCAGTTTATATCACATTTTTTTATAATATCAAACATTAGTATTAAATAGCCATTCATTAAAGAAAACACTTTCAGACAGTATTAAATAGAATTCAATTAATGTAAATCGTATTAATAACAATGTTTGGTGCTTATGTAATATCTACATCAGGTAATGAATTAAGCATGTTATTAAACCTCTGTAGGCTGGAAACAGCGTACTTTTTTTTTTTTTCTGTCTGTCTTAATATAATCCCTTCATTAGTTCATAGGCCTAGAATTCTCCTGAGAGTATCAAAAAGTTGTCAGGAGTTTGAATTCTGGGGTTGGTATCTGAATCTCTGTGTTTCATGACTACATTTCTTGACATCTCCCCATATGTTACACAGTGTAGGGGGATAGTGAATGCATTTTTTTTTTCCTAACAGGTTTCTCAAATAAATTAGTTATGTACATTTTCTCCAGAGGTAGCAAACAAATAACTTGTCAGCGGAAGGTGAAAACATGCATTTCAGTTTGAGTTAGCCATCTTACCTCTGCATTCGCAAGCAGGAAGACAAGATTTTCTGAGTTCTGATATAATAGATTTTTTTAACCCTCATTTGAAACTACACCTTTGAGGATCAATAGTTTCATACAAACATAACTTGTTTCTGTTTTTATGATTTGTGTGTGAATATTCTTATACCTGTTTTTGTATATATGTGTAGGTTTAGTTACTTGACTGGAAATTTATGATTATGATTGCCTAAGAGCATAAAGATTTGATGCACACTTACTATTGTTTTTCCCTCCTTGTTGTTGGGGTTAGTGATAAGTTTTTCACAAAATATTTGCATCTTGTATATTAAAAACATACTAGCAACTGTGACTAACATGGAGATAATTCATAATTATAGAAAAATGAAATAAAACTCAGTTGAGTCATTAATGAGTATTTTTGTTATGGATAAAAATAAGGAAAATATTGAAAGAGATGGACTAGTTATTAGCTAAAATCAGATTTTTGTCTATACATTGATTATCCAACACCAACTAGTATTCTTTTTTAATTCCCCTAAAATAAAACATCACAATAAAAATATATTCCAAGTAGGTAAATGAGTCATCATGTCCTAAAGACATTTGACCCCAAATCGGTGTCTACTACATGTCTAACATATTTCTCAAAGTCACAAGTAAGGAGATACTGTGGAGAGATGAGATATGATCGATGAAACTATTTGCAAATGATTATGTGCTAGACTGTGTGATACTAGCCATTTTAAGGAAGAAAAGATAGTTTGTATAAAAGATTGGTTTAGATAGCCTACATCTTAGTTGGAATATCTTTCAATATTAAATTTAAATTTTGTAGAATATGTTTTTGAGGTGTGAGAGGAACTGTGAGAAATAAGACAATAAAGTATTATTCCCAAAACTTTTAAGAAAGTCCTTTACAATTGTTTCTAATTATTTTAGGATTTGTATTTTAGTTAGCCTTTGCAGATAATTGTAAAAAAAAGTGTGTTGTGGGTATTTTAGTTAGCCTTTGCAGATAATTGTAAAAAAAAAAAAAAAAGTGTGTTGTGGGTAGACTCATACATGGCTTGGAAGAAGAAATAATTTGAAGTGATTAAATAGTGAACATATTTAGCTCTCTAAGCAGACATGACTTTTTTTTTCTAGTCACTAAATGGAATTTATAAACAGTATTCTTTCTGAGAAAGATACCATACATGTGGATATATAATGTATGCTACGGAAATGTAAAAATAAATAGTATTGAACTTTTATATTTCTTTAATTAAAACTTTAAATTGCATTAAACTGCTTTTTAATCCACAAAAGAGTTATAAAATATGCATACATATTTATGAGAAATCACTGGATATACTTTATATGGTGTCATCTACCATTGATGAAAGTGAGTAATTCTGATTGAGGCTAGAATATATCAAGACCCCTGATTTGATAAATATTAATCTCAAAATATCTATTCTCTAAGTTATAGAATCTAAACGAAGATTAATATATTAATTCTAAGATTAATATAACTAATATATTTCATGGATTTTAAAGAATCTTCTTAATGTGGAGATTCTAACAATTGGAAGAGGGATACATAAACTTTGGGGGCTAGATTATCTGAAGCATGTACCCTGTTGAACAAAGACTCATTTTGGTATTTTTGGCTGTCGTTAACACTTTATCAGTAAATGCTTAAAAGTAGCTTAGTCACATTCCAATGTTTTAACTCTTATTTTGGCGTACCTTCTTCTGGAGCATTTAATAGCCCCGACTGAGTTGGAGACTTCAGATATTTTTGTCAATGACCTTTGAAACAGGTTTTTATTAAATTTCCTATACAACTGCAGGTCTAGATAGTTTTGAAGTCAAGCAATAATTCTTCCTCACCAGAATAGCTAATTTCATCTTCTATTTTTTGTTAGTGATGATTTCAGTATATTCATGTTAACCTTGTGTCTTGAGTAATTATAAACTCATATCAACTCTACAAAATATATGAATTGCTGCTTTCCTGGTCCCTAGAGAACAATTCTCATGTGACAGTTTTCATGTGACCTATGTATTACACAAAACATACATAGATTTTGTAATGTTGAGAAATGAGGAGTTTCCCATAATTCAAATATAATCATACTGTTAGGAAGAACATACTATTTCTTAAGAGCACAAGTCTTTAAACAAACTTCCTGGAAATAACAGTAAAATAAATATAAAATAAAATAGTAAATGCCTATTTTACCACATTCTTAGAGATTTATAATACACATTAGTGTAGTGAAAGCTCTGCTGAATTGTTCCTCAAAATCAAAATATTGAAAAGCTTTGGGAATTTGTAACGTTCTTCCACAAAACATCTGTATGTTTAATAGGTTTAACTGGACATTTCCCAAATTAATATGAGCACAGAACCTTTTTCAAAAAGTCTATTTGAAATTCTTTTTGACAGGAAATTGTAATTTTTTTTTGTATTTGCATACGCATTTGTTTAGTTAATGTACCAGATTGCCTGCTGTCTTAGTCCTGCTCAGCCTTCCATAATAAAACCATAGACTGAGTGGCCTAAACAACAGACATTTATTTTCCCTACTTCAGGAAACCGGAAGTCTGAGTGTGGTCAGTTTCTCAAGGTGGCTCTCTTCACGGGCTGTGAACAGCCACCTTCTTGCTGTGTCTTCACATTGCTGAGAGAGACAGCAAGCAAGCTCTCTAGTGTCTCTAATTATAAGGGCACTAATCCCACGTGAGGGCTTCAATATGTCTTCCCTTATAACTAATTATCTCCCAAGGGCCTTGTCTCCAAATGCCATCCCATTGGAATTAGGGCTTCAATACATACATTTTGGGGGCACACAATTTATTTCAGAATACCTACCATATAAGCAATTGAGGGAATGTTGTATGTTTTGTGCCTGTGAGACAGTAGTCTAAGCGTGCTTCCAAGTTTCAGCTGGTGATATTTTAAATGCCTGCACCATGAAACTCAGTAGTTCATCTCTATGATGAATTAGTTTGTAATTGATTTGTACTGAGAAGTAAACATGGCTGAGCCACACACCTACACAAAAGGTCTAAACAAATACGGGATATGAGATAAAGTGGTCACATTTGTCATCATTGCAAAAAAGTAATGTATCCTTTAAAGTTTTACCAGCTGTAGAAAAAAAACTCCACCCAAAAGGAAAATGATGCTAATCATAAACTTCCTGGATTATTTATATTGTTGCCTTTCAGAAAAATAAAAAACAAAATATTCAACAAATTAACAAAATCTTTCTAAGGGGAAACTACTCATTTATCAACTGAGGATTATAAATTAGGTGCTTCTTTTGGTGAAATACAAACATAGGTTAATCTTAGGAGGTCCTTTGCATTCTTTTATAATAAATTGATAGATCTATATCATGAGGTTGATTTAATCTGGAAGATAATATTTTTTGTAGTTTTCATATTTTAGATTAATTTTATAGTTCTCACAAGGGCAATATTTTTACATATGATCCTCTGCTTTTTATTAGATATCTTAGAACTGAAATGGGAAAAAAAAAAACAAAAACAAGATTCAGTGGATAAATTATATCTGGTTTCTTCTATAGAGATAAACCTCGGGTACTGATTAAGATTAGCCAGGATTATCATTTGTCTACAATGAATTATCTGAAAAATATGACCAAAGTGTTAAGCAAATTAATATTTAAAGTTTGTTTTTATATTTTATATGTAATACATGCTATGTCAGAGAAACTAACATCTTCAGATGTAAAAAAAAATATGTGATTCTCCATCCAGTGATAATCCCTTCTACTATTTTAGTATGTTTCATTCCAATCTTTTTTCATGTGCTTTGATTGCTTGCTTTACTTATTTTCTCTGTCACTCTTGTGCTGTTTTATGTCCATGTTGTCAGGTTTGTATTTTGCTTTTTCACTTTACTTAGAACATAAGCATTTTCTCCTAAACTCCTCATAAACATCACTCTTCATGACTTCACAATGTTCAAGCGTGTATGTAAATCATTAAGTAAATGGTACCTTTCCAGTTAGAGATTAGAATATATATGTGGTTTATATAGTTGACTATACACAGTCTAAGTTTTCATATAACGTGGCTAGCGTTTGAAGAAGCAGTTTACTAGAAAAATTATGCAGAATATAAATACACAATTGGCGTTTTCCTAGGGTGAATGAATTGGAGAGGGCAAATGAACTCTTGTAGATTAATGGAGCAGGCTGCTTTCACCCCTGAATGCCTGTTTGTGTCCCAAGACTAAAATCAATGCTCACTTGCCACCATGTATTTTTCTTCTGCACTATTACCCACAGGCTATTTAATTTTATCTTCCTTCTCAAAGAAGGGAGTGTGTCTTTATTCTTGAAACCCTAATGTCTAGCCCAATTCTTATTTTACAGCAGCAGCTCCTTTCTCTTAGATAGATGGATGGATGAATTAAATGATTGAATGGAACCCTTCTTTAAGCAGGTAGGACTTGGAACTAAAATTTCTGCTAGGTAGCTACTTTTACATTTCCCAATTTATAACCATCACCGCCTCTTTCTGGATTGTACATGTTTTTCTGCTCCAATTCTCAGGAAGAGAATTGAATTGAATTTCTCAAAAACTGCTGAAGAAATTAGCAGATAATGTCTGTACAAGGTTGGGGATTGAAAAAAAAAAAATCCCTCCCTCTAAAATTTCTAATGCCTCTTAACTCTTTTGATGCACTTAGCTTCGTATTAATTCTTGTCACTTTTGCTTTGTTAAGTTGGATTTGACTTCACCCTCAACAAGCACAATAAATGGGCTAAGAAGAGTTGGTAAACATTATACAGTTGTGGGAGTGAAACAAATTCGCATGAGACAGATTAATGATGGAAATTAAAGAGAGAAGTCTCTCCAGTGATCTGTCTCAAAAAAAATAAATAAACTGCAGGTAAGGGTGTGTCTGGGTGGATTCCTAAGCAAGTGAGATGTTAAGTGTGGATTTGGACATCTCTGAGCCATTGTTTTCCACTTTTTAGTGCAGATGGTTGAAAATACTTAGGGCTGCACTATGGCTCATGTGTGAAGCTGGCAAAAACAATTACCAAAGTAATACATTTAATTTCATTCAAGCTATTAAGGGTAATAATTTCTTTAAGTGAGGTCTTCTGCTTTGATTAGAGCTAGGAGAGTTCAGCTGTTCTGATCCTCTGGCTTAGAGCTGGGTGACTGTTGCAGATAAGGAGGCCTGGAAGTAGCTACTACTGAGGCAGTTGATCCTTTCAAAAGGAAATGCTTTTGCTAATTGTTTAACTCCCACTTTGCAGTTAAGTTTTTCTTTCCAAGAATAACTTATTTCTAACAAAGCAAACAGGTCTACATAAAGAAAAAAAGGAAAGAAAGAAAGAGAGAAAAAATTCTGATTTAATCAGATGTTCAGAGAAGTTAGGCAGCTTGATTAAGGTTCTAGTAAATTGGTAGAGCCAGTATTTAAAGCTAGACCATCAAGGCATACAACCTGTGCTTCTGGCTACGGCATTACACGTGTTCTCTTAGAAGTTCCCTATAGCCCTGTCCAAAGAAATTCAAATATTTAAAAAATACCTAACAGTGAGTTTGTCTCCCCTGGAGTCAAACCCTGTAGCAGTTAGTAATCAAGACTGACTCTCCCGGTAAAATAGGAAGGGACCTAACCTGACTGTGGGTCAGAAAAGGAAAGAGGAAAGTCTTGTTAATAAGTAAGCCTTCTAAATTCCCCCTCAGACAAGAAGTTGACTTCAAGGAGGGATTCCCAGTAGTCTTATTCTCAGGCAAAAGGGTAAGTGACTTGACTTCCTTCAAATCTTTCCTTCCAGTTCGCTGCATTCTTTGCATAGATATCTCAAGACTCTGATCTCCCCTAATTGTAAAATAATCCTCAATAGGGTGTTAGTTGATGGCTTTCGGGTGTTACCACCACCAAGGGTATTTGCATTTTAATGGCAGCCTTTAAAAGATCTTAAAGCTTTAAAACTGAAAGCAGTAAATCTCTGCAGGTAGAATTGGAGGCAGTGTCATAGATTGGGCAGTTGATATCTGGGGTGAAAGGAGCCCACTGGGTCTGTTCTAATCACAGCATGAAATAAAGTGCCCCTACTTGGTAGCCTGACTTCTACTTTCAGAGTGAGTGAGGGCCCTGAGGACAGCTCCTGTGGCCTGAATAATAAAGTACTTCTAAACAGTTTCATAAAAGCAAAGCACGCTACAGGGCTAAATCTTTCAAATCTTAACTTCCTTTTACCTTCCCATTTTCCTCACGGAATCTTGCTTGAGATCACTCAATAACTCTATTTTCTTTTTCTGGGCTTCTGATGTATATTTAGCATTATCCTAAAACTCCGAATTCCAAATTTTTGTTTGTTTGTTTGTTTTTTTGTGCCTTACTTTGCATTTCCTGAAAACTTTAAGGCCAGTAGAATGGATGAGGTAAGATACTTGAGGAATTTGGGGAAAAGGGCTTCACAAATTGTGTTCAAATTTATTTAAACACTTACAGTGAAATCAAGAAGAAAGAAAGGAAGGAAAAAAGAAAGAAAAGAAATATTAATCGATAGCCAAGCACTGAGCTAAGCTTTAAGGACCCAATGATATATTTTATATACTTTCTTCCATACAGTCTTGGGAGTAAAAAGAATAAGCAGATTACTACAACCAGTACAACAAGAGATACAGTAAGTAGACTTGTTCACCATGGGCTATCATAGTGCATAGGAAGCATACTAACTAGACATGGTTAGTAAGAAGGATGATGAAGGTTTAGCCATGTAAAATGGGGATGAGGGTAGGTGGGCGTAGAAAAAGGCTTTGGTGGCAAAAGAGGCAGCATCTATAATGGTAGTGTAATAGAAGACTGAAGCAACTTGCAACACTGCTAAGAAATTCAGTTGGGCCAAATTTAAACCATGAGTGTAGGACTAAAAGGGTGAGATTAAATAAAAGGACAAGTAGACAGAGGTCAAGTTTTGGAAGGCCTTGGTGCCATGATGCAGACTGTGATTTCCTATAGGAAACTATTGGTATCTTTAAGCAAAGTGGAAAACATGATTGAATAAATGTTTTAGAAAAATCCTTCTAAGATCAGTATGGAGAGCTGTCTTTAGACTGTAGGCATTACAGTTGGACAACGTTGGAGGTAAATGTTGGATGTTTGGAAGGCTGACATTATGGATCAAATAAGGAATGCGGGATTGACTTGGAAGATAGGTGTGGGACTACAAAAGAGAGAACAGAGAAGATATCAGAGAGCTCTCTTTCTTGGGATGATATCTGAGTGTAGGAAGGGAGGAAAAGACACAGATCAGTGCTGGATTTTTAGCTTAGTCAATTAGGTGCCATTTCGCTGAATCAGGGAAAGAGGAATCGGTTTTAATGGGGAAGATGCTGAGTTAAGATTTGGACAAGCTGAGTCTTAGATTATTATAGGACATCCAAGCAGAGATTTCCAGTAGACAGGCATTAACCTGTCTGAATCCCAGGAGGAAGATCTAGGCTGCAGATATTTATTTAGCCATCATTCCTTAGCATCTCAGTGCTGTTAATAGAAAGATCACTCAGGGAGAATGGAGACTATCAGAGCACTGTTGATCGGCCCCAGGCAAACAACAGGAGTTAAAGAACTAGCTGAAGATGAAGAGTAATAATGAAGACTAAGAATAAGGAGCCAGAGAGATACTTCAGAACAATAAGAAGGAAAGTGTCCTTATTGATTAGCAAAACAAACACACAATCTCCTAGCTCTTAGCTCCCAGCCCTGCAGGATCTGGCCCCAGGCACTGGCTCTAACTGTCAATCTCCGCTCCTCATCTTATCAGACCTGTTTCCCCTCTGTGGTAACACTCCTGTAATATCCACGCCTTTTCGCGTTTCCATCTCTTTCTCACATTCTCACTGGAGTGTTCTTTTCTTCTGTTCTTCTCCTCTCCTTTTCTAACTCTTCCTTCAGAATTCTCCTGTTTCTACTGTCCTGAGATCTTATCTCTCTTCCCTCAACACGGAAGTATCATCATCCAACCTTAACTCCTCTTTAGTATTCAGGCTGCAACTTTTTTATGACACTCAGCACATTCCAGCTTACACCATAGCTATTGATGCACCAGATCTGTCCCACTTGGCAAGAGTATAAGCTCCTGAAGACTAAAGAACCCATTCTCTCAAATTAGCCTCCACAGGGCACGGCTTTGAAAAAAACGAGTGCTTAATAATTATTTGTTAGATGACCACATCTATTACTTACATTATATAATAGAGGTAGGATCTTTGAATATTCTGAGGAAGCAAAGGATGTCTGCTGAGGCTAGCATGGAAATGCTAACTTATGGAGGTTATGATTTATCTAGGCACATACTGGCCAAATAAATGATAGGAAAAAAATCCTTTTGATTTTAAAAACACATTCATGATACAGAGGCAGAACGTGGAAACATAATGCTAAGTATGTTTGCTTCAAAAGTTGCTCATATTATATTCATGTTATTCTTATACAAGGACAGTGAATACTTATCTCTTCACCTTTGCTTTTATAATTTTAAAAGTTAATTTGTACAATAGGCATGCGATGGACAAGAACTACTAAAACACAACACAGTCTATTTTTATTTATCCTAAAGGCGGATATAAGGTGCTCTACTGGCAGTTTCTCATTAATGTCTTAGGAATAATCCTACGCCTTTCGAATTTATTTTAGTATATTCAAAGTAAGGCAACCTAGTGGGGCTGTTCATTTAAATAGAATAAGGGTTAAATGATAACTTGACTTATCTTTTAAATGACAAAAAATAAAGAAATTGCAAGACCTTTTCACACATTAGATATGTATTGTCATTTATCATCTAGATATCAGACTAGCAGTGCAAAGTAATAAAACATATCATCGAAAAATGTGCTATAGGTCTGAATCACTCTTTCATTCCACCTCCCAGCTAACTGTAGTATTAAATCAAACAAGCAGAACATTTCCTTAGGCAGCCATTGCCTTTTAATTTCCTGAAGAACCTTAAAATATCATTCATTACAAGTACTACACATATTTGGTTTTTAAAAGTCTCATAAATCAATAGCTGGCTGACTGTAATAATTATTACAAGTTAGTGCATAATTTTCGTGCTGAAGGCTGCATGCAGAACTTTAGCATATGCAAACGAGGCAATTCAAACTGTGTATAGATATTAATATGAAGAAGCAGGTAACGAGGTGCAGGCTATGAATTATGCATCAGGAGTGGCCGATCTCCAATGGGGAAAATGAATTCAGCATGTAATCTAATTAGTGATGGAAGTCTATTACATCTAACTGCAAAAGCAACCGTCCTTGAAACAAATTTATTTACAGTCCATGTTACCACTTGAAACAACTTTGCAATGATGTGTAAGACAACAGCTTAATTGTAAAAATTTTTTGTTTGTTTGTTTCAGTTCCAGACCTGGAAGGCCTCCTAAGAGGACTCAAAGTGTCACCTCCCCAGAGAATTCTCATATCATGCCACATTCTGTCCCTGGCCTCATGTCTCCTGGGATAATCCCACCAACAGGTAAGAGTGTACTTATTTATACTGAAAATATTAAAAACCAGCCAGTGCCACAGCGTGTATATATCTACGTACAGTATATATACATATATATGTGTGTATATGTACATATACATGTATATACACATATATACACACACACACATATAAATATACATATGTTTATGTACATATTTACTCCCGTTGATTATGTTTTGTGAACACTAAGATAATGTTACTGATGAGAATTTATTTCAAAAATGCATTATCATTAAATTTTTATTCAAAATAAAATGAAAGAAGCACAGTGCTAGGTGTTATTCTAGTGAGTCCGTTCACTAATATCAAGCAGCAAATTGTTATCCCTATTTTCCTGTTAAGGAATCTGTGCTCAGAGAGAATCAGTGACTTTCCCAAGGTTAATCAGATGGTAGCTGTGAGTGGTTATTCAACTCCATGTCTCTGGGTTCTAAACTTATTTCTCATTCCATTAGTATTCTGAAATAGATTGAAATGCATCCAAACAAAAGATAGTAACTATGTCAAACAGAAAGCTCTCCTGTTTTCTTTCAAACTATAACGTGAATACATTTCCTTTAGAACCATTTGATGGATGTTTATTACTAAAATTTTGAAAATGTACAAGTAAAAGAATATTCTTGACCACATATGTTTCATACCATAAACAACATAAATATTGCACTGTGTGCAAAAATAACTATTTGATTTCCACCCCTGGATTTGCTCATTAATTCTTTTATTTACTTACATGTTTTCCCACTTACATGTGTCATCCAGACTTAGGAGCAAATTTAAATAATAATAATGAGGATGATGTTATTATTACATAGCATAGAATATTTGCAATAATTCTTGCCATCATGGAAATTTATTAAGAAGATATACATATAAACATTTAGCCTATAATTGCCATATAAAACAAGTGATACAGGAAAGATACTCTGGCAAGATGAGGAGAGAGTCTTCATTTTTTTCTCTGAATGCTCATATCAATTTTTTTTTTTCTTTTGGAACATTTGTCTTTTTGGGTGCTGTAATACCATCATGAAATACCATCATGGGTTATCTGATTTCACATTTCATATTTGGTTGAAAGCAATGACTATTTTAATTCACATTTATTTTTATGGCAGCATCTGAACAAATTTTTCACCTTTGTGAACATTTATCAAACATCTGCTGAGTTAAATTTGAAGATATTTATTCATTTTATATATTTAATTTTTTGATGTAAGATGCCACATTATATACTTAACAGTAAATTTTTAAAAGTCCCATGGAGAGTTGTATTTTTATGCTAATTTTGTAGATAAAAAAATGACACAGAAAAATGAAATGAATAGCTGAAAATGACCCAATTACGGAGCAGGTAGCATTATTTCTATTTGTATAGTTAGTCATATTTCTAAATTGACCAACTGAATCCTACTGCCTAAGACTCTAATTCCAAATTTGAGATTTGGAAAAGAAACATGCAGTGCTTTGTTAAGCCTTAACTGTTTTTATTTAACTAGATAAAAATTTCCTAATTCAAAAATTTGTTTTCTTTTGTTTTTTTTAGTACATGGGCCAGGAACTAAAATCTTAACTTTCCATGTTTAAAGGTTGAAAGACTCAGGTGTACTAGAAGAAAGACCTGAGCATCTTTGATTTAATTAATTTTTAATAAAGTATGTTTGGGGATTTAAAAAAGTAATCATTTAAAATAATAATTATTCTACATTTGATAAGTTTGACTATCACATATTAATAAATGTAGTTATTTTATGAGAAAAAAGGATTCTAGGTTGTATTCATACTAAAATGAGGAAGATCTGGTTCCAAATTGCCAACATTTAGTCTTTTAAGGTAAAGATAATAAATAGTTCATTACCAAAGCAATGAAATAAGATGATGTCCTCAGAATCTACGTACAGAAACTCCTCACATAACTAATGCCATCAAGTAACTGCAGCAAGTGAAGCTTCTAAATGACTGATGCTCATATGCCAAAATTCAAAATCAAAATATTAAAGTTTTTTTTTAATAGACCTGTTTCTGAAATATGTTACACACTTCCCTGGCTTGGTGAACAGAGACACTGAAGATAATTTAAACTTGACATTATGGGCATTCATTTTTGAAGGAGGATCATTTCATTTATTTCAATTGTTGTGCTGTTTTTCTAAGACATGTTTTTATTTATTTATTTGACTTTTGTTCTTTCTAGTATGTTGTGAACTAAGAAACCAGAATTTCTTTCAAGCTTATTAAACATTATATTGAAAAAGACCTTAAACAGTCATGTTCTAGAGAAAGATGAGGAAATAGAGGTTCATCAGGAGAGTAAGCCGTATTGAAAAGTGGGTCTTGGGCAGTTCAGTGCTCTGAAGAGCGTAGTTTGACTGGCTTGAAGATAGGGTGTGTGAGCTCATTATCATCTATTTGACTTACTTTCAACTTTTTAGAAATTGGTCCAAAGATCTGAAACTGTCAGAAGTTTGACTGTTGCACATGAATGGTGTTATTTTAATATATTCAATATGATTGCATTTTTTACGTAAAATATTTTCTAGCTGAAGAAGTTTAGGTAATACAGAATAATAGCTCCATGCCCTGGATTATTTGCTATCTTAAAACATTAACCAGAAATCTAATGGTCTTAAAGAAATCCTAAAGTTCTCAAAAGAGTGTAACACTTTTCTCCCAAGGAGAACTTAGTGCATTGGGAAAATATGATTCAATATGAATATATGATGCAATATGAAAAATATGATTCAATATAAATATAGATTTATATCCCAGGACTTTATTTATATTTGCTACATTCTTATATTTGTTACTTTCTTAGATAATAAAATATCATTTTTTTTCCTAAGATGGGGAAAGTGAAGTGTGATATTTATTTATTTTTAAACTTAATGAAAAAGTTATATACCAATATTGTTGGCATTAAACAAACTAGCTTGATGATATTTCTACCATGTTTTTGATCTAAGAGTTTGGAATTTAAAAAATTTGTTTCTAAAAATGTATAGTTATATAAATATCTTTAAAAGACTTGGAAATCGTGTTTCTAAAACTAGCAAAACAAATAAACAAACATGGAAGCCTCAAGAAAACAAAGAAGAAAATAACCCCTGCCCCCAAAATCTCAAATCCTCTTTAAGATTTAAATGGTAGCCTACCTATGAATGTTGACCTTTACTTTTGTGCTCCCAGTATCACCATTTGAAAAGCATAAATGATGCAAGTTTGCCTTCAATGTTACTAAAATTAGTCTTGTGAAAAAGAAAATTTATTGATTTTGACAAATTTATATTAAAAAAAAATCATTCAATTTGTTCCTAATCATTCTCTAATTTTTTTCTTTTCAACAATTGAACATTACAGTTAAGAAAAATTTTTCCTGGCAACATCTGTCTTATCAGAAAAAAATCTGACTATTTTTATATTTTTAAAAAAGTCTTTTCCCGGCTCTAATATTATGTATTGAAGTATATGTAATTTATGTATGTATATTGCTATTACTTATTTATTTTTCACCCTTGCACTCCATGGAATAATTTTGTTTAAACTTTTCATGTGCTTCTTGAACACCAGGGCTGAATCCACATTAGAACCACTTTTTGAATCATCTAACACAATTTTCCAGAACACATTATCTTCATCTCCATTTAAGTTATTTGAGATATAACTTAAGTTCCATTTTGAGCATTGGTTGGAGTAGGTGTCTATAATTAAAAAAAACAAGAAAAACAACTTTGAGGTTGTTTATGGAGTTTTTGTTTATTATTTTGGTTGTTTGAGTGGCTTTGTGTTTAACCTTAGAAGGGGGCGTGGGCAGATGGTGATAATTTCCAAAATTTATGGTTGTCACCAGATGCCATAGCAACCAGAAGTGGAAATCAATGAAAGAAAGAAGGCCTTTGTAGAGTCTTGCAAAGCAGTACCCCCTATCGTGCTCCCTACATTCATTTGGGTTGAGCACATATCATAAATCATTTTTGATAATAAATACCAGTTTGAAATAAATTCATCCTAGCAACAGAGTTCCAATAACAATCATACTTTTAATAGAATCATGTGTATTTTTACACTTAAGGAAACGGTTATTTAGTTCTAAATACTCCCCTCTTGTGCAAGGAGGGCAATTTAGCTAGCGGATTTTGCCAACTTCCTGATTTTATCTTTAGTGCAGAATGAAAGCTAGTTTTGAAATACAATTTTCATGTAACTATTAGGAAGTAACTCACTGAGTACCAAATATATGCATTTGACATTAAAAGTTATCTAATACTCCCTAATTTTTTCAAATACATTCAAATTAAATAAATGAATAACTCATAGTTTTGCTTCTTGCACATGTCTACTCTCTCACTATGACCTTGTGGACACATAGGTCCACAAGGCATAGTGCATATGTGTATACAGTTGTTTTCTTTATCCTGAATGTATATATACATATATATATATATATATATATACACACACACACATAAACATATACATATATATATACATCTCTCTCTCTATATACATCTATATCTATCTATCTATCTATCTATCTATCTATCTATCAAATAGATAGATAGATAGATAGATAGATAGATAGATAGATAGATATACAGATCGTAAAGGATCTCTGAGTGGAATTATTAATGATTTTCATGTGGAATTATAATTCAAAACGTATTTTCAAGTTTATGTTATTTATTTTTCTTGTTCTATGTTACTAGCCAGTAACAATATCCGCACTATCTCTTTTTGTATTACCAACATTTTAACATTTTAAATGCGTTAAATATTTCAACTTCTGAGGAGAAATTTTAGTGTGTTAATGTGCCTTGTAGGTTGAGAATTTTCTTATTACAAAGTTATGTATCGTATTCCCTGGGGAGACTAACAACTAGGGATAACAGAAAAATGCAGAAGTGAAACAGCCCCAGATGAATTGATTGCCTTCACTAGTAAACTAAACATAATTCCCTGAATACCTTACTCAAAGAGCAAATATGATATAACCTGTTTAAACCATTGATGTTCATGTAGTATGTGTATGTATGTGTTTTCGTACATTTATATGTGGGGAACATTTGTGCAGGTTAATCACTAGACGTTTTGAGTGTGGTGCACTTAACCTATCAGGATTTAATGCATGTATGCTTGATATTTTTCATGAAGCGAAAAAACAAAGTACAATATCTTCTCTTTTCCGTTAGGAAAGCCAACCTAAATACTAGACTTCATGTAATTTATTTAGTTTTAAAACTTGTGTCCTGTGGCTGCTGTAACAAATTACTATACACTTAATTTCTTAAGCAAACAAAAATGTATTCTTTCCATTCTGGAGAAGTCAAAAGTCAGTACAACTGGGCCAAATCAAGATTTCAGTGGGGCCACACTTCCTCCCATTCCTTGCCTTTTGGAGCTTCTGGTAACTGCTTTCCTGGGTTTCTGGGTGCATTGCTCTAGGTGCTGCCTTCTCATGTGTGTGTTTGGTGTGTGTGTGTGTGTGTGTGTGTGTGTGTGTGTGTGTATATTTTCCTCTGCCTCTCTCTTGTAAGGACACTTGTGATTGTATCTAGAGCCCATCAAATAATCCAGGATAATCCCATCTGGGGATCCTTAGCATAATCAGATCTGTGAAGAATTCTTTCCCATATCAAGCAGCAGCATTCACAGGTTCTCTGGACGAAGATGTAAACATAACTTGAGGGTTATTATCAGCCTACCACACCCAGTACCTCACTGGGCAAAGCATTTTAAGTGGCTGATCTCGATGTGGTAGACATGCTTACAAATAGTCTTTGGGAGATTTGGGTCATTTTTGTTTACTGTGGTAGCTGAGTATATAGAATATTGCTTGCTACAGAGAAGATATTCAAGATAGATATATGCTCAATAAATATGGGTAATATATGTACAGTAAAGGATCTCTGAGTGGAATTATTAAGCTTCAGAGTTACAAATTTAAACACTGATGTTATAATGCAGTTTATAAAATTCTGTTAAGTGTGGTTGGGCTACAGATTAAAGATTCGAAGTCTAGAGCCTAAAGAAGGTGTAGTGAGTAAATGGAGGTCATCATTTGTTTGTTTATGGGTTTTGATGGCTATACTTAAGCATCATCGTCAACAATTGATGAAATTTATATTCCTAGATTGATACTCTACAGAGCAATATTTATTTACAGGAATAAAATGGCTACATAGAACATATCAGTCTTTAAAATTTCTGCATCTCGCTGTACTATGCACCATATTATACAGTTCTTAAGGATTGGAATCCTCATTGTACCCACAGTATTGTGACATTGAACTAATTTAGTGCATATATGAATAAAATACAGCTCATAATTTAACTGAATTTAAATTCATGTTTATAAATACACAAATGTAAATAAATGAGAAACAAGATAATAAATATCTTTATTTTATTAAGTATACAATATACATTATAATCAAGCATTTCACTCAAGACACAATATGCCCCTGGGTCTGTTATTAGCATAGATATTCATAAAAATCTTTTTTTCTAAATTCTTAGAGCAAAGATCTGTTATTTTTAGATTTAATTAAATAACCACATACTACTAGACTTCTGGACATGCCTCTCATCTACTTTATTTAGAAGAAAATTGCAGTCATTTCTTTCCTAATTTGTTTCTGTCTCCTAAGTTTCTGTTGAGTTCTGCAGCCTCCTCTGCCTACACTGGGCCATACTAAGAGTCATAATATACTTACACTTCTCTCTCAATAGGTTTGCAGTAATGAAGTGGCTAATATCCTTAATTGACTAATTGCTAGGTATTTTTTTGTTTGTTTTCTTTTCTGTAATATGATGCCTTCTTTGACAGAAGAGAAGTTTACTTAACATTAAGGAAAACAAATCAGATGTTAAATGTCAACTTTTGATTATGATGGTGTGTGGATTAGCTGACGTTTTGTGGATTACCCATTTATTTGTGAGATTCTCAGTGTTCTAATCGCTTGCTTATATACTACCTCATATGTTGTCTTTCATTGCTCGCTGCCATTTGTTGCCCAGTAGGAGGTGCTACTTCTATTGTGTTTTCCTCCCTCATCAAGAGAAGTGAGAAACACAAATACAGTGTTTTTTCATTCAGGAAGAGAAACCAAAGCTGCTATCGATGCATTTTCTTAAGTATTCCTAAAGATGTTGCAGAAGAAAAGTCATGCAAAACAAGATGAACGGAATTATTTATTTATTCTCTTTCTCTGTCTCTGATAGGCTTTCCCCTCTGAGGCAAACTTCAAACTTTCAACGCCTCTCCTTAATGATGTGCTCTAGGTTTATTAGTAAGGATTTAACCATATGATGCTGCAATTTCTTTACATTTTCTCCATGCATTTTGGGGATGAATTTTACAGCTTCACTCTCCTCTGTATAGAAGTAGAATTGATAATTGAAAGTGTTGACGGGACCAAATATTTCAAGAGAACTTGGCAAATGTCAGAAAGATAGCAGCATTAATAAAACTTCACATTCCATGTCCTAAAACATTTATTGCCCTGGTCATGAATGATCTTAAGATCTGATTTAAAAACTATCTGCACGAAAAACACTAAAGGATTTTATTTGGTTATGTAATCATATAAACCAGCATTGTGATAGAACTTCTGAAAGTGCTAATACAAACCTAAGCTTAATGGATAGGAATATAAAGTCCAGATAAAGGGAAACAACAATACTGTTTTACTCTGCACTTCAAATGACATCTGTAATATTATGTTCAGTCATGGCACCACAATTTTTAGTAGGACATTGACAAACTGGTGAGCATTAAGAGAATAGCCTAGATGATAGGAATTTAGAAATGATGGTGATGTTTAGTCTTAAGCAGACGTGCAGAGGGTCTGAAAGTGGATGATAGAGTAGATTCATACTGAGCTCTTCTGCAGATAGAAATCTAACTGATGGGCAGTAATTACAGAGAGGTCTGCGCTGGTTTCCATAAGAAAGAGCTTTGCTACATGGAGAACTGTCTAACAGCGGAACATATCATTCATAAAACTTTTCCTTCTGACAGCAAGGTTCAAGAAGAAAGTGGGATGAAAAGTTGTTAGCCATCGTTTTTAATATTTAACTTTTGTAGTCCATTTTGTTTATGGTACAAAAAAAAAGGAGGAATAGTACTTTTAAAAAGTTCTCTCCCTCCTTAACCATCAGCCATCCATTTTCTCTCTCAGTACCACTGTTGTTAAGGAAATTTGTAGGTAATTTTGCATTGGAAGTAGATTGAATAAGACCATATTATTCCTTTCTAATTACAAAAGTAGATAGACTGGATTCTATTTTATTTTACTTTGAATTATTCTTCCAATCTTGACATGGTGCCTTTCTAGTTAAATGTTTTCATCCTTCAGGGTTTTATATTCTTATATTCTTTCATAGTTTTTAAGATAGTTTTCTTTTTTTTTTTCAATTGAAATACACTTTTAAATGCATTTTTAAATACATTCTCTCTGCCCTTCTTTCACAACTACTCTATCAAGGAGTCTATAGCCATAAAATTAATAAATAGGAAATGATAATCATTAAATGTAATATAAAGTAATACTTATAGTTGTGATAGAATGTAAGGGGGTGGGAAAATAATACTATTTTAACCAATAAGGATAATCAGAAATAATAGTAGAAAAACGTGGACTCTTAAAGAGCCTTAGGTTAAAAACCCTTAAGGTTACTATAAATTACTTTGATTTGTCTTTCCCATTTAAGAAATAAAGTCCCCAAGAGAGGAGTCAATTCTTGAAAACCATAGGGGTCTTCCAACCACACCATTTGTTAAATGTATCATAACTAAAGCAGTCAAATGTTTTGATCCTTTGTTTTCTTCACCTGTACAAAGGATCTTTTTATTATATCAAAATTGTTTTTCTTGTTTAACTGCCCTGAATGTCACATGACACAATTTATACCAGCATTCTGCAAATGATGAAGCTAGTAGGCTGATCTAAATGTTATTAATTATTATTGCTGATTCTCCATACTCATATCAATTTCATTGGATTTAGGAATAAAACTGGTAATTTTTAAAATCTATAGCTTAGGTTTAGTAAGTTTTAGTTTGGCAAGTTTTTCAAATTCATATAAATATACTCCATAGATATTCCTAATAGAGATAGTTAACAAAAAAAAAATTTGGTTATTATGAGTTTACTTTTTAGGACTTAATGACAATAAATTCCTTTTATAATTTTTTGGGGGCAAAATACGCTTTATGGTATGAAATGTCATAACACTATTATATGTTCAAATTCATATATTGCTTTCAGAAATATGCACACTGCAAATGGCAGTAGACCTTAGAAATGGAAATTGCTTTCAATTGATTATAGCTGTATGCTGTGCTATTTAATTGTTTGAAATGAATTGAAATACACTGTGAAGTAAACAATGAGGCTGGTTTTCAAAATGATAAAACTGTAACCTAATTCAATGAATTGAATCAGATTATGCAAACCCTTTTGCACTTCATTAAGGAAGTCATCAGTATAATTAATGTGAGAGCTTTTTATCATGTTCACTTGTTGATATATGGCTAAGGATATAGCAGTAGACTAAACTCTTTTAAGATCATCTTTTGTGCCATTTCACATTTTAAGTAAAGTTGCTATAAGCCCAATTCCTGCAGAAGACCACCAGGAATTGATTCTTTTATCTTCGCTGGTTTTAGAATACAGTGAGTTGGTTATGATTCTCTTTAAAGGACATGTGTTTTTCAAACAACATGATATTGTGATATGGCTCTTAACTTGGAACTGAAAAGTCTGGCTTTCATTCTCTTCGTTATCACTTGCTAGCAACGTGACCTTGACTGATCCCATCTGGCCTCACTTGTTCAATCATCAAAAGGTAGATACTGGTCCCGAAAACACCATTTTAGTGAAGAGAAACAAAATGCTAAGAGACTTGTCCCATGTTTCACTATCCTGTGCTAGAGTCAGTTTTCAATTCAAGTTTTCTGACTCCAATTAAACTGGTACTTTTTCTACAACATCAAGTTGCCTTCTGAAATACTTACTTTATCATCTATAAACCAAACATCATACAATCTGTTTTATCTTCTACTTGGTAGGACTTTGTGAAGAACAAAAGAGCCAATGCATCCCAAAATGCTTTCAAAGTTTTATATAACAAGATGTCATCTGATATTTAGTTTTACTATGGTGATTTTTAAAACAGGACTTTTGCCTTGTTTCAAATAGAAACCAATTATTTCTCTCCCTATTTGAACCTATCTCTTATGGGAATGATGAGTCGTTCCCCATATTTATGGCATCAGGTTGTAATAATTTCCTCAGTTTTTTTTTAATTGCTCTTATATTTTCCAGTTAGCTCAAACAAAATATTATTGTCCTGATATAATCCTCTTCTAATGTCAATGATTACTTTTTGATCATCATGATATGTATAGAATTTTGTGGTTCATATTTAATTCACTGAAATCCTTCCTACATCCAATCATTTGGTGGAGTATCATTCCATCAAACATATTCCCATTAATTGTCATTTAAGAAATGCAATAATATATTGAGAGATGGTTTTCCTAAATATGTACTTTTCTAATGATTGAATTTGTTTCCTGGGATTTAAGGATATGACTTAAAAAAAGAGTGAGTTTATAGTATTAAAGGGGATATAAGACTCTTTATCTATTCCAAAGATCTATGAAATTTTGAGTTAGACTTACAAATGTGATGCTGTATCATGAAAATTCTTTTTAACATGTATAATATTCAATATTAAATTCAACAAAATCTGTAATTCATCTAATAATGTATTATTCCCTAGAAGTCAATTTTAAGCTATTATTTTCCCTATTAAATCATGAATTGAAAAGTATTTTCTAAATGTGAAAATGCAGCACAGCGAAGGTTTTCAAAATCTGCTCTTGTATTTGGATACTTTCTTCAATCTATTAAAGTAGTAAATGTTCTATATATTATCTATTATCTTATATTGCTCAGTGAAACCCTTCTAGGGAATTACATTAAGGGGAAAACATTTAAGACGAATTACATAGAACCAAGTTGATTCAAATTAATATAAATGCAAGTATGTCTATATTCCAAGAAAATTAATCTCATAATGTTATAGTACAACAATATTTTGAAGTTATTTGAGCATGAGATTCAACTCATCATACCTAACCTTTAAGTTACTTATTGAATAAATTACAGTTAAAGATACCATTCCAAGGAGAACCCCTTACCATATGACCTGTCCATATGAGTTGTCTTTTTGATTTATAATGGCAATTGCTTTCTCGGCATGGATTTCATGACATAATAATATTCTATGAATTTTTGAAACTACAGTGAGTTTCACATCAATCATTTATAATAAAATACTATATGTATTAATAAGAGAGGACTCTTGAAAGGTAGATATTTTAGAAATATATACTTCCCCCAAATACTGATATTATTATTTTAATGAAATGAACAGATAGCTTCTTTTGATGTCCTTTAAACGATCATAAAAATGGTCAGCATCATAACCCATTAGTGCACTATCCCATATTCTCAATAGTAATATTCATTTTCCCTTGAATGTGTCAAATGTCCATCCAGTTAATTTTTCTTGGACCACTGTTGTTCTTGGCCAGAATTCAAGACAATCTATTGCTTCTGGGGTTCCTAGGCATTAGTGTCTTAAATTTCAGGATTATAATTAAACACGTGACATATACTACCCTTATCTGTTCATGTTTCTTTTATCTGTAAAAATCGTTGATAAAATGAGATCATAGACATGTAAATAATTGAGTGTGCTATTGTTTTTTTTTTCTTCCAGTTACTGTTTACAAAATACTATTGAAAATACCTTGAGTTATAATCGTTCACTAGTAAATATTTATTCCTATTCTATATGAAAAAAATCTGTACCTAGAATTTACCATCAGCAGCTCCTTCATTTTTTACATAATCTCACTTAATTTTGTTCCTAAATGGCCACATTAACTAACATGCATGATTCTTCATTAATTTGACACATATTTGTCATCTTTTCATTACTGATTATTGTATATTCAATTGAATTCTTATTTCCTCTATAAGTAAGCATATATTTCTTAAAATGAACATTTCTTAAGTAATGTATTTGGAAACTATATGAATGAATTCAAAGAGAGCTTTACTTCTTTTTTTAATTTTACTAGTTTCAGGTGCACAAGACAAAACAAAACTTAGACGTTTATCATTTATATCCCTCACACTGTGTGAACCCCCCTCCCCCATCCACTATCCCTCTGACATCGCACAGAGCCATTACATTTCCACTGTCTCTATTCCTAATGCTGTACTCCGCTTCCTGTAACAATATACATACAAATATATACATATACATACATATATATATATATATATATATATATATATATATATATATATATAAAATTATAGTTGGCATTCACTATTGTTCAGCTTCAGGTGTACTGTGCAGAGATCAAGCATCCACATCATCCCTGAGGTGGTCTCCCAAATGGGACACATGTCCATCGGATACCCTACAACATCTTTACATTATTGATTACGTTCCCCAAATTAATTTTCAAAACCCCATGGCCATCTTGTGGTTACCGACTATTTTCTAAACCTCTCACCATCCCCTTATCCCCACCCCCCCGCCCCGAGAGCTTTACTTTTTGAAGACATTTTTAAAAGCTTATTTTAATTAATCTTAATCACATGGCTTAGAAGGGCAAGGACATGTTGCAGATGTAAAACACACACAAAATATTTTTGCACATTAGTAATATTTGAAATTTGCTTCAAGGTAGGTACTTGAGTTTACCTACATGGTACTTCTTGTATATCTCTTTTATAGATATACTTGTAGTTATAATGTATATTTACTATACTTTGCTTATATATCCTAAACAATGAAAAGAAACAAAACCCACTTATGAGATACATGCACTTTTTGCTGAAAAATTCCAAGTAATTTTATATATGGAAGAAACACCTATGTCTATATTTTTTGTCACTGTATCTTTAGTTGCCTGCATGGTATCTGGTCAAAACATTGTTAAATTCAAAATGGTTTAGTCAATTAATGTAGTTAATTGGTTAATACAAGGGAGAATTCAAACACTTATTATTAATAACTACTACATGATATGAAATTTACTAATAGTTAAAGGTGTAATTTGTTTCTCGTGTCAAATTACAAAGGAGGTATTGTTTATCCCATTTTACATACAAATAAACTAAAGGACAAATAATTTAAATACCTTGCTCAAGTTGAAGAGGAGCTTACTCGGGGACTGAATTCAGGTATGTTTTCATTGTACCATCCATGATATTTCCAAGGAGCATAATAATTTCTTTAGGTACTATCCATATTTTGAATAGAGTTGAGACAGAATGAATTGAAATATATATATATATACATATATATATACATATATATGTATATATACATACACATATATATGTATATATATACATATATACATACATATAGTTTGTTTGAAACTATATACATACAGTTTGTTTGAAACTATATATATATATAGTTTGTTTGTTTTGTTTCTATTTAAAGAATAGAATTGAATTTTTACAGAACCCTTCTCAGTTTCATTAACGTGCTTAATTTGAAAAGCTTGTCATTACTTCATATAATGGACATAAATCAAATTCTTATGGGCATTTTAGTCACTAGTCTATACTATAATACGGGCTTTGGTGATATTTGTCTGGTAATACTGGGTGGAGTCTTAAGTATTATTTAAAAATAGTTATATTTTAAAGAGTTGAGATATTCAGTGCTATGATTTAGAGGCTTAGTAGAGACGCAGCAAAGGATAGAGCGAAAGATGTTAAAAGTTATATGTTGAAATTCAAAATCAAGCTTAATTGCTTAATAAACTACTATGTTTGCATTTTAATTGTAACCTAGCTATCTCTTTATTAAATGTTTGTGGAAATGCCTATTAATCCTTTTTTTTGACATTGTACTTTGCTAAATAATGTAATGTTAACTGACTGACAACGGTTTTATGCTATTAGAGTTATTTCGGAACTTTATGAATGGCTAAGCACAACATAGAGTTACCTATAAGGATCAAGCATACTGTTTTACCCTAAATAATGAAAAATATTAATTTCTTGACTTTTATTAATTGTTTACTCTTGTGGGTCTTTATTTTCCCTGTTCCTCATTAGCAGTAAATCTGTATGTTTTTCCTGATTTGAGTAATTGATATATTAACGTGGTTGAAGCAATGTCACAATTAGATCCAAAGACAGTTCAGTGTAGGCTCTTTGGCTCCCAGAATTATACAAACAGTTTTCACTATACTTTATCAAATGCTAAAACGTTTGATATAACTGGCAAAATAGTTGAAGCTATATTTCAAATAGCTTTAATTCTTAAGTTATTGTATCATTTTGAAAAACAGGAAAACATCAGTCATGATTCCACTATGTCATGTAACATATTTCCTTTTTGTTTATTAATGATGAGTCCTTATTCACCTAAATACTAAATATGAACCAGAATATCCCATGTTGCTACTTTTCAAAATGCAACGAACCAGTTGTTTTGTAAATATGTTGCAACGATCTCAGAATTATTTTATAACAAATATGGTGAATTCACACTTTTATCAGTAGTATAACTCCTAATTTCATATCAATCTTTAGAACCTAGGTTTAGGATTCTTTTTCCCTTTTTCTTTGTGACTGTAATAATTGTAAGTACCTACTTGATTTTTTTTTTTTTTTTACCATTTTCACATTAAGATCTCAATGAACAGGGAATATAAATCATTTCAATAATTTATGACTAGTAAGCATTTCAAATTCTACATTTATTTTGTTCTACTTTACTCTGTTTTCCAAAGGAAAAAAGTTTCTTTTGAAATTAATAAAAAGTTGTCTTGATAGAAAAATTAATCTACAGTGTTTTAAATTTTACACTGAATCTCAAAATCCAAATGAAAGATTTGAATATTAGGACCTTGACTTGACTCACCTCTGCTTAATTTTGACAGTTGTCTTAAAGTGAATTTAGTGTTTAATGAAATTTTCTGGACTGATAACTCAAGACCTGAAGGGAACAATTCTAGTAGTGAGAAAGTAATTTTCTGGCCTAATTACACCTTCGACCTCACTACAAAGTCTGTCAACAAAAGTGCCAGGTTTGATCATGATTTTTTTTGACGTGTATTCACCAATCTACTTCACACAGGAGACTTTTAACAATAGCATTTGGCATTTGCAACCTAACTAAGATTTTACATCTGGGAATCAACTCTCAAGGTACTGTTGATTAGATCCCTTTTAGATTTGAAAACTTATGTACTGAACTTTACAAACTGCACTCTTCGGAAATCTGCGTGGCTATATTATTGGAGATATGGCCATGCAAATTATATCAAGTATTAGCAAATGAATGATGAATTGGTTTTAAAAAAAATTAAACAGCTGATGTCTCTAGAATCGCTATTTCTTATCTGTATTCACCTTAAAAGCCTAGTAGCGTTAGAGAATCTAATAGTTTGGAATCTATAAAACTGAACTTTTAAGGGAATATGGTCCTCGATTAACCTCAACCACTATATATATGTATGATAGTGGCAATTTCTTTAATTTCTGAGCCTGAATTTTTCTATGTTTCAGTGATGTAATAGTTTATGTTTAATTGTATAGTTGTCAGTCCTTGAATTCTTTCTGCAGTAACCCTTTGACCAGAGACATTTAATTGTAGCATTGAAGATCTGTTCACGTTTTTCATATGAATCAGACTCTGCTCCCCAAATCTGAAAAGCCATCCTCTCAAACTAGCTTTTTTGTTTTCTCCTTTCCTCTTCTCCTCTTCTTCTTGAGTTTTATTTAAAACAGTTTAAATGTGAGTGTTGTTCATGATATCTTGCGTTTAGCAGAGGCTGAAGTCTGATTAAACAACTAAAGTAGCAAAACATAACTGATTGATATTCTTGAATTATTGTCTCTGCTCTTTCTGATTTTAATTCCTCCATCTACTTTTACTAAATGCTTTTCTCAGTTGGAGAAGTTACACACACACACACACACACACACACACACACACACACACACAGACACACACACACGTCCCTAATTTCTAAATAAGTAAGGGATATATTGTCATTAAATACAATATCTTAAACTTACAGCTAATCTGAAATGATTGTTATATTTCTCATGAAGCATAGAATTTTATTGAAAGTCATTCATGGAATATACACTTTAGAAATAATCATAAGGTATCCAGCAAACATTTATCATGAATTTTAGGGGTTATAAAGATGAATGACATTGCCACTTAATAAACTGTAATTGAAGATACAAAGTGGCAATTACCAAGAGAGCACTACAAAGGCACTATAGGTTTTTTAAAGAGGAAGAAAAAACTAGGGGTTAAGGGGAAGATCATGTCATCATTGTGGAAAGGGGCATGCAATTATTGGCTAATTCATGAATGTGTAATTTTCATATCTTTAGCGTATTAGTAATCGTTACCATCTATTGGGATTTATTATATTTCAGTTACTAAGTTCTTTTACATATATTAGTTCTTTTAATCCCTATAATATGTCTTTGGGTAGTTATTATGGTTTCCATTTTACAGATGAGTAAATTTTGGCACTGAATTTTCTTGCTCAAGACAGTTAACCTGACTGCCAACACTGTCTCCTAAATTACCATGCAACAGCCTTGCGTGCTTATCAGCATCGTTGTGTCCTTTTGTGGTTACTGGATTTGATTATGATTCTTTGGAAACATGTATTCACCAATCCATTTCACCTTGGACATTTTCAACCATAACGTTTGATATTTTAACCTAAGTATGATTTTTGCATCTGGGAATAAAATATCAATGTACTAGTGCCGATATAGTGATTCACTTACATCCATTTTAAATTTGATACATTACGTGGGTGCTAATGAGCTCTACGTATCACACTGTTTTGGCAGCAGCCTCAGTTGCTTAGACCCTATGAACAGTATTGTGTCCTTTTATGGTTATTAGGTCTTGAGAGATCATGATAGAAAACAACTTATCAAAATTGAGTAATCTGAACTGGAAGTTATTTTATTAAGATTGGTTGAAGGAAATGAAGATATGTAGAAAAAAATGCAGGGCTTTAAGGGAGTGGATGAGCACTGACTTTCAATAGTTCGACAAAAGATATAGATTAATTCTCCATTATTCTAGAAGGTAGGACTGGACAAATGAATGTCACTCCTGAAAAAGAAAGACTTACAGAGGAAAAGGAAAGTTCCAGATATTAGCCCACTGACAAGCTGTGTGGACTACTTGACTCTGATAACTCATTATAAATGTTATCTTGACTACTCTCTCCCAGGTGTAGAAGAATTTTTTTTGTTTGTTTTACATTTAGGATAATTTTATAAGTATTATTGTTATATTTATTAGTTCTAAGATTCAGTATGTCCATGAAATCAAAATGAACTTAATTTCAAGAAGTCATTGTATCTAAAACTTTTCATTTGATACTTTATTTTGGAAATGTCATCTAGCAAGTTGTACAAGTTTATATCCCTTTTCAGTATTACATAGAAACACTATAATGGTTGAATGAATTGCTTGATTCCGAAATACACACATTTGATTAAATCATATTTATCGGTCTGGGTAATTTTATACATGATTGTCTATTTCAGTAATATTTCACTAATCATTCTACTGTGCAGAGATGGCTGTAACAGTCCAGGGCTCAGTTTAAATAATATTGATTCTTCTTTCCTGTTAGTTAAACTTATCCTTTGGCTGACCTAGTATACAAAATAATAAAAACATTATATTTTACCTAATGAATTAAATTTAAAATATATTAGGAAATGATTTTGCTCTGTACTAAGACATTTCCAGTTATTAAGTTCATATTTACTCAAGACAAAGTAGTATAGCAAAACTATTACTGTTATACTTTATAATAAATAATTAAGAAAAAACCTTATAGAGATGTTTTATATTTATCACTAGATATTGTATGTTTGCACTTGAATTTTCTATTGTCATTTCAAACTTGTCAGTGACTAAAACTGAACCCACTATTTTCTGTTCTATAGTAAACTTAGCTAATTTCCTTGTTTTTTCTCAATGGTAATTTCGGTTTTAAATAGTCACAGAGGCTAAAGAACTCAGAGAGTTACTATAATTGCTAAGACAATCTAACATAATAAAAAAACAGCTTACACATAAAATAAAAATTATTTTAGAGATTCATTTAAAGTTCTATCTTGTTTTTAACACATTCATATATTATATCATATTATCTTCTAGTAACGTTTTGTGGCATATACTAAAACCCCAATTCACAGATGAGGAAATTGGGACTCAGGTTTGCTGCTCAAGAACAGAACAGCTAGAAAATGGCAGAATAAGAATTTGAATTTATAACTCCATGCCTCTGCTCTTTCTACTGTATTCATTTAAGGGGCCATTATTGTCACATGAACCCAAATATGTTTGCTTACCTCATTCCTAGTAAAAATAGAATGGTTTTGTGATTTATTATAAGTGTAGATCAGATTATTATGTAATGTATTTCTAAACCATAAATGAATATATATATTTTATGTCAGATCTGAAATATTGACATGCTATATGGTCAAAAACATTGTATATAATTATAACCCTTCTAACATTAAGCAGGTGACTGGACTAAATATAAGTCAGGCATAAAATGCCTTGCATGTAACAACATAGTGAGGCAAGCAAATTATCAAACGGCGAAGCTTATTTTGTGCTCTGGGCAATTTCACCTGCCAGCACGTATACCTCAAAACTTCACTCAATGTACAATAGATTTTATTTTATTTTGTTTATTTTTAATTCCCTACAGCAAGCTATGTTAGTTTTGTAGAATGCTGTTTGCATCATTGGGTTCCTAAGAAATTATAGTTGTTTCAGTCATGGTTGACCAAAATATTATTCCCTTCTTATAGACCATGGATATTGGTTCTTGGCTGGGTACCACTGAGCTGAAATTGTACAAGGCTGGTGACTCCAATACATAACACACGCAGAGAAAGCATCAGTGTTATTAGAAATATGAGTATCTGAAGCACAGTGCTGTAAAATCAGACAGCCAGTGTCCATTAAAGATATTTTCCAGTTCAAAGAAAGAGGTTCAGATTAAAGTATGAAAGTCCAGTCTGAAGGCAGGAATGAATTCCTATGTAAGATGATACATGTCTTCCTTTCACAGTTGCTTTAAAACATGTCAAAATAATCCCCAACAGAGGAGCCTAAAAGGAATGTCAGGTCTGTGGTTATGTAAATCGAATCGAGTGCTTTACAGCAGGTTTAAGATTTTTATAACTCAGAAGTTGTTAACAGCCAGCTGGTTTGTATCTGTTTTTTATGGTTGTTCTTGTCATATGCAGCCTCCACAATTTTTAATTATATTTTATGGTATGTGTTTTTCTCCTCTTGAATCCCTTAGCCACTCTTTGCTTCACAAGATATTTTCCACTGAGAAGGGAACAAGCACAGCAATGGGACCCCATCTTTGGAAATACAGTTGTATAATTACTTAGCACTAACAGCACTATAGTGTGAAATTCGAGTAACTTTCCATTGCAAATACATAACCTTCTAGTAGAGCATTGCAATTACTTCAATGTAACAAAATCTGCTTGTAGGTTTGTGATCTGCCCTTCCCTGGTAAGAGTCAAAAACATAATTTTATGTCACTCTTTGTATTCCGAATTTTAAAAAGTGACATATAGCTCTTTCCTCCTCTTTCTCTCTCTTCCTTTCTTCCTTCCTTTCTGCTTTCCTCCCTCCCTCCCTCCCTCCCTCCCTCCCTCCCTCCCTCCCTCCCTCCCTTCCTTCCTTCCTTCCTTCCTCTTCCTCTTTCTTCTTTTTTCTCTCTCTCTCTACTCTTTGGGTATTCATCATGCAAATTAATGTTGGCCTCATAGTTAAGTTCTAAATACATACATGATTTCCTAATTTTGATTACATAGAAAGATAATGTCCTTTATATTATGGGTCTAAGAAGCTCATACTCTGGTTAAAAGGTATTTTTTATCACCCCAATGATATTAATGGACTTTTCTGAGATTTTTGACAACCTAATTGAAAAATTGGGTTAATACTCATATTTTTCTCTTAAGAAAAAACAGAGTGGAGAAAATATTTGTAATTTGAAAAGATATTTAAAAAAACAAAACCTTGCACATTTATCAAGGAAGTATGTGTGTGCTTGTTTCACAGACATTTTTAGAACCCCCTCCCCCCAAATTTGAAACAGTATGCACATTTTGACTATCAGCCCTTTGCAAAATAAAAATATGCCAACAAAACTCATTCTTCAAATCACAGTTTCCAGTTTTTGAAATACAGTGATATAAATTTTAGGATATTTAAATATTCAAATTAGAATATATTGCTGCTAATATTGAGACATGGTAATATTAACATGGCCTGATATTCAGGCCAAGTGAAGGAAATTAAAACAAGTAACTGTGATTTGATATACATTATGTAAATATGTACTAAATTTTGATTATTCACATTTCAAATAAATTTTGACTGTCACAGGAATATATGATGCATAATATGTAATGGAAACAATAAATATATTCTATCTCATCCTAAAACTGATTTATATAATCCAATTTTACTGCTTTGATAGGATCAATTGATATAATTATCAAACAATATTTGCAAACATTATACGTTTTAATGACTTACATCATAGATATACGATTTTTAAGCTCCAAGAATTAAGGTTCAAAATTATGTATTTTGAGCCATTGAACACTTTCATTATAGTGTTAGAATATTTAATAGAAGTTAGTCTTTTCCTCCCCTAGGACTGGATATCTAAGTACATTTTTATTGACTTCATCTAGAATTATTTAAGTTCACGAGTGTGCTTTTGAAATTAAATTAAGCCCATGAGGTAGACTTGTATGTTAATTATTTTGAGATTTGGTGCATAATAACATTTTGTACTATGTGTGTGTGTGTGCGTGTGTGTGTGCGCACGCGTGTAGGCACGCAAGCATACACCAGAAAGTCAAATGAGCATCAGGGAAAATTATAAAAAAGGATAAAGGAGAGGCATTTTCTAAATGCCAGCCATATACAAGGCACTGGACTAGAAGCTATTTTATATCCTGCCTGTCATCGCTTCACACAAGAATCCTATATAGTGCATGCAATTAGTCCTATTTTAACATGAAGAATCCACATCTCAAGTTAGTTAACTTGATCAAAGATCTATAGCTAAGAAATAGTGGAGACGATGTTTGATCATGTATATCTATATATGCCTTGAAAGCTCATCTTAGTTCCCATAAATACAGATTGACTGTTCAGAAACATTTGGAGATAGGAAGATGTTTTGATCTTTTAAGGGAAAGCTAATTTATCAGCATTAAAGAGAATGACAGTTTGCATAAGGAATTAACATCTATTGTTAAAAATTATATATATATATATATATATCTTATCTATTTGGGAAGGAGATGTATAAGAGAAAATTTTGGAAAGAAAAGAAAACAAGGTTAGTTAGAAAAGAATCAACAAAATGTGTGTTCAAACTCGCGGTAAGATAAACCAGACAGAGAAGATTTAGACTAGACTTGACTAGCAGAATTATAAAGCAGTTCAGTTAGTTATTTTCTCAGGGTTAAGGAGTTATCCACTGAGAAACAGAAGTTTTGGCCAGATGCACCAGTCAGTAGGCAGAAGAAAAGTTATAAAGTCATGATCAAATTAAGGAAAACAAGGCTGAGCTGGTTACCTGATGTGTCATCAACAGTTTCGGTTGAGCAGAAGTATAATTAGGGCATACAGTGAGGAAGAATACAGAATAAAGAGTGATCGAACAAGGAATGGCATAGCCGTGTGAAGTCACACTCAACACTGGGATGAATTAGTCTCCCAATGAGGTCAAAGATAATAGGAAACTGAACTGAATCGAATAAGAAAAAGAAAGAGGAAAGAACAGTTTGCTTCTACAGACCTGTATCCTAAATTCCAAATAGCTTAACATAAACAAACAAGCTTGTTAATGATAAACTTTGAAGGCTGTCAGGGAAGTGTCAAGCTCTTTAATTTATTGTCCAATTAAAAATGATCTTTTAACTTTCTTCCTTATTTCTGTGCTTTATAAAATTGTGACCCTTTCAGAAATTTTCTTTAATAATAGTTTCTTCTTTGACTGATTAATTTAGACCAGGGTGAGATTTAATAAAATTTTCTTGGGAATGGGAATGAAATTTAAATACAAACAAATTAGAGAAAATAAAAGAGAGAGGGAAATTAATGTAGTAGTCTTCTTGTTCAGGGCTGCTGTTATCCAGAGCACTAAATAATTTCAAAGTGTCACCTCTAACTTTTTTGATTGTTTTAGATTAAGAAAGAAGTGTCACTAGTGACAACCTGCTATATCTTAGTGAAACATTTACCAGATGACATCTTGGTTTCTATATTCAAGGGATAAAGATCTCATTGGGAGGCAAATTTTACACATAGGGTAATTATCACTAATAACAATATAATAACAAAGCATAGCATTATGATATATGTGCCATATAAGTGTGGAAAGCAATGAGAACTAAGATGTTCAAAAGCGGTAATCATCACATTTGTAACCATCAAGGAAGGCTTGTTGCAAGAAGTGAAACAAGTTGTTTTTAATTATGTCAAATGAGTAATCTGGAAAATTTCTAGTTTTGCATCTTTAAATTTTTTTATTTTTAAAGTTGACTAATCTATAATAGAGGTCATATTCCACACACTGCACACAAAATCAATGCTGACATATGGACCCAGGAAGAATCAGACAGACGTCTGTATTCATGGCAAAGTAATAGGTAGTCTTTAACAGGAAACAAGCCTCCAGCTTTCCCTTTAAGAACAATCTTCCTTCATTCTTTACCCATCTTGCTATCAAATTAAGATTTTTATAATTTAACACTATGTTAGATGTTGTTTTCCTTACTTTCTTTTCTTTACTTTTACGTATTTGGAATAACTTTGTGACCTAATGGCGAGAATATTGGCATTTCGGACTTAGAGTTTGAAGTGAATTCAGCAGCTGTGAAATTCAACATTTAGATAACTTCCCAAACATTTCTATGTGCTCACACATTACAGTTGCCCTTGGTGGTGGGAGGGTCAGTCTTTTAATTTATGGAGTTCCGTTTGGAGTACAGCAGTTAAGAGTGTGAACTTGAGAGTTAGACAAATCCAGTTTGACTTCTGACCGCCCCATTTATTGGTTGTATAATTAGGCTGCTATGTATCCCTTTGAACTTCATTCTTCTCATCTTGAATAGTGTGTATGTGTGTGTGTGTGTGTGTGCGCACACACACATGCTGTACATTCTATAGGTGTAATACAATTATTAACATAGTGCTTACTATAGCTTTGAGCACACAGTTACTTTGTAAATGGTGGCTCATTTCATGATTTTTGAAAAGTCAATGTAATTTGTCAATTCTGAAATTTTTTTATAACATTGAGAAAATTGCATTTAGAAGAAGTGATCGTAAAAGTAAACAGAAATAGGTTTACTTTTTGAGACAATAGCTTGGTATGTGTAGGTAGATGAATAGACAGAATATATCTAGAGAGAGGGATACTTAACCTAAGGCTTTGTTTTTGCCACTGTAATGTTCCAATATTTCAAGCATATCAGGAGAGAAAGCACTAGAAGGAAAGCTTTAAGAAGGCAATGCTGTCCAAGCAGGTGAAATAACTGTAGGTGTCATTACCCTAAGTAGGCGGGACTTGGGTAGTGCTGCGTCTGCCTGCCAGTTGCCCTGTGTCTGCAGAGTGAACCAGCGTCTGAGATAAGAGGAAATGACAGATTAGGGAGCAGCAGTGGCCCTGAATTTACTGACAATCACACTTCACTCAGGTTTAGGTTGTTTTTGTTGTTCTTTTATTAGAATTCACTTTTAGTTCTTTGGTAAATGCAGTGTATTGACATTAAAACAAGCTGATGTTTGTACGTGCTAGGGAGAGTGTTTTTTTTCTTGTGAGTAAATTTGAAAAAGCATGTTTCTTTTGCACATTAATTTAGGGACCAGGTATAGTGTGCTGGTTTCTCTAGGGGACTCGGCTAATGGAGGTGAAATTTGTCATCAGATGATAAGTTGATTATATGAAATTGTCATTTAACAGGTTAAAATTGATCAAACATCAGCAATTTTATACTATCCAACCAAATATATGATTTTGTTAAACTTAATAATCTGGATTTAGATTATGTTGCAAGATTAAATCATTTATTATGAGTTGTGAGAATATTCGGGTACATTTTTGGCCCTTTGAACTGTTTTCTTCAATTATATATTGTAGTGACCATCTCAGCACACTATTCTAGATTTTTTTGTGGTAGCGTTTTCATTTATCCATTCTTTCAAAAACTGTGCAGGCACAAAAAAGCAAAAAGAAAATTTAATGAGTCATGCATGGCCTTTTCCTTCAAGGGCCTCATAGTGTAGTTGGAATAACTGGTAAATAAATAGATATAATATAATTCAATAATAGCCATAGTTGAGATTTCTGCAAAATTGGGAAGGTGAGACAGAGGAAGACGTAATCAACGTTGACTTAGTGAATCAATATAAATTTTCCTAGGAGGTGATAATTGATGTTGGTGTTTATGCATAGCAGAAAGAGGAAGGGTATTCCTGGCAAAGAAAACAGTGAAGGCAAAGGGATCAGGTACTAACAAATGAAGGATAGTTCTCTGTGGATTTACATAGAATATAAAGTGGGGTCAGAGCAGTGACTGGTTGGTGATGTATCCGGAAAAGTAGATGAAAGACAGATTATGGAAGCATTAATATTGCTGTGAAAAAGGTATTTGACTCTTGTGTTGTATGCAATGGGGAATGTCAAAAATGTTAAAGCAGAGGAATGCAATGGCTTAATTTTTTGTTACAGAAAGAGAAGACAGTCTGCGGTGGGGAAGGGAATGAAAGAGAAAGAGAGCAACTATGTATTGAGTGCTGACTGAGTTGAAATTCATACTAGCATTCTAATCATCTAGATGAAGATGAAATAACCTCACTTTTCCATTTGTGTGGCCTAGTGCCTTGCCAATTCTAAAGGCCAATCAATGATCTCATATATAATCTTTACAGTCATTTGCATTTGTTAAGTGTCTGTGTCATATGAAACATAGATTGCAATACACTCTAGCATGACAAATGCCAAGCAAGTTCCTCAGAAATTCAGGGAAAAACTCACTAAAGATTTATTCATTTAGTGTATGTCTAGTGCTAGGAGCTAATGATAAAATACAGAATATGACATGGTGCTGGCCTCATGAATATACATTATAGGTATAATCTTTCTGAACACATGAAAATCTGTGTACATGTAAATGCATGTGTGTGTAAGGTACTAATACAAATACAGCTTGCAATTCCTTAAAATTATATCAAATATTTTCATAATATATTCAGGATCTTATGGTGCAAAGGAATCTCAAAGAAATTCAATTTCGTATGATTCCAGTTTTTCATTTGCATTCTTAAAGATGTATTAAAGAAATTGAATCGCAACAGCCTGTTAATTTACACCTTTGTTTAAGTATCAATTATTCCCAATCATGGCCCAAACCGTAAGGAAACATTCTTCTCACAGAGAATGCTTCCCTCTTGAAGAGCCTAGCTCCTTCTTTGTTGCTTTTGATGCTTTTTCTCTTTCTTCCTTCATTAATTCTCCCCTATCTTTTTTGCTTCTTCAATCTCCATTCACAATTAACGTCTTTCTTCTTTTCCACCAACACCCTCAGTCTTCCATTACTTAGAGAAATGTATACCTCAGCGAAGCTGTCTGGTTCTCTATACATCAGGCTTCTGGAAGGAATAACAGACGTTTGTTGCCTCTTTTCTTCTCATCTTACTCGTCCCTGAACCCTCACAACACAGCTTTTGCACCATCTTTTCCGTGACACTGTTCTCCTGGAAACTACCTCTGATCCTCCCTTTTCACGCTTATGTCTCCACCTACCCCTTATATATGTAGGTAAGCCCAGGAGATTTTGGATTTTGGCAGTTTTTGCCGTGGCTTCTCATATGTACCCTTTGGGAAACTTATTGACCCTTAACAGTTCCCTAAAAAACATACGCTGTTAAAATCTACTCTCAAGCAATCTCTCCTCACCTCAAATGCAACAGGCTAAAAATGTGAATTCCCAAACTTGCCTTTTTTTTTCTGTTCTTGCTAATTTTAATATTGGTGTTAGTTTATCACATTGTCTTCCACTCTGGACTGGACCAATCCTCTGTAAGTCCTCTTTTTCGTACATACAGACTACTCGGAGATCAAACTTTCTTTCTGAGATGATCTAACATCTGTCCTCTCTTTTACATTCCTGGCCTCTCTTCCTCCCTAGTTCTGTCATTCTCAACGTGTACTTGGACTCATACTAGTATTTTTCTATTCCAATGACATCTTTCTACCTCAATTTGCTCCACATTTATCCTGAAGATGCAAAAAATAAGTGAGACAAGAAATATATTTGTTGATCCAATTAAGCAAATCTATTATTTATTTACACTATGTTTCAGGTGTGTATGTCTATGTGTGTATGTATTTATATATATGTATATATACATATATGTATTAGTCTACATATATATTAGTTCATCTGTATATAACTATATCTATAACTATATCCATATCGATGTCGATATTGATATAGATATAGACAGTTTCCTATTGTTACTGTAACCAATTTAGTGGCCTAAGACAACACACATTTGTTATCTTAAAGTCTGAAGGTCAGAAGTCTGAAACGAGTCTTACAGACTAAAATCAAGGTGTTGGCAGGGCTGTGTCATTTCTCGAGGCTCTCGGGGAAAATTGATTTCTTTGCCTTTTTTGGCTTCTAGAGGCCTCTGACATTTCTTGGCTCGGTGTCCTTTTCCTCCATCTTCTAAGCATATCCCTTCAATCTCTGCTTCCATCATCACATCTTCTTTTTCTGACTTTGACCCTCTTGCTGTCCTCTTATAAGGATGCTTGTGATTATATTAGGCCTACTGGAATAAACTAGCACAACTTTTCCATCTCAAGATCCTTAATCACGTCTACAAAATTCCACTTGCCATGTAAGGTAACATATTCACATGTTCCAGGAATTAGGGTATCTTTGTTGGTGAGTGGGTGTGCACATTATCCTGTTTCCCATAATAAGCTAATCTTCACTATAACTCTAAACATAGGTGTTCTTATTATGCCCATTTTATAAATGGTGGGATTGAGGTTTTGAGATGTGAAGTCCAGCTAATAAGTTATACATCTAGGATCTGAACTGAGGTCTGTCACATTACTTATTCTATGCAACACCCAATGTAATTGTGCCAAGTATTTGGGGAGATAGCTATTCCAAGCGATAAAATTACGGAGGTACATGTCTACTGGATAGGGCTGTAAGTCAAGTATGAGACATAGCCGCATGTGGTGCCCTGATGAGGTCCACCCAGCTTAGGAGGAAGTCTAGGGGCTGGGGTGTTTATGGGTCTGTACTCCTCTGACCAAGATACTTCCCTCCTTAAATACCATTGGTTTCCCAGGTCATGAAACTCTTTTGCAATGGCATTTATGCACATTTATGAATTGATACCAACCTTCCCTTTCAGGTCTATGTCCTAATAGTCTCCACACCCAATATTTCTTACCCTATAAACATTCTATTGTTCATGTAAGTCCAATATATGCCCAGTTTTGCCCCATTGCTCACCATTTCTTTTTTTTCTTTTCTTTTTACCTGGAAATACTTTCCCCCCCTCATTTCTATCAACCAACTCTCTACCTGTATTTCAAGAGTAACTCAAAGACTACCTCCTAACCTGAAGCTTTCTTGGACCCCCCTACCCCAAATTAATCTTCATGATCGTGAGTTATAATATTATAAAAGCACTGTGTACTTATAACACAACTCACATAGTCTCTGTTGTGTTATAGATAATCATGTATGTGTCTGTCTCCCTGACTAAATGGTAAGTTTGTCCCTACCTCCCTTCCTTCCCTCCCCCTCTTCCTCTTTTCTTCCTTCTCTCCTTTTCTTCCCTTCTTCATTTCCTTCTCTTTTTCTTTCTTCATAACTTGCTTCAGCATACATGAAGAATCTCCATGCTGACCACTGTTTTCGGTGCTGACAATTTATCTGCAATGAACAAGCCAGATGCAATCTTTACCCTCATTGAGTTTATAGCTTTAAGCCCCGGGGTCATATTGTACCCATCTGTTTATCCTTTTTAGTCCCTGGAACATAGTACATACTTGATAAATTACTTTTTGAATTGAATATCCTTGAAAATTGAAATTTAACTAGAAATCTCACAGTCATAGCTTACTCATAGACTTTTGAAAGATCTATGATAATCGTTCTTTATTGAAATCAAGAAATATTTGGTTGAGTGCTTATGTTTTCATTATACTTCTTTTCCTACTGAGCTTGTGTATTTTGTATTAACCGTGATTCTTCAACCTATGTTTTGCTTCTAGGAAAAAGTACTAGGAAATTATGTAACAGTAAATTCAAATGACCTTGCAAGTTTTTAAAAGTAATAAAAAGTAGTAAGATGCTTAAGTAATTTTCAGTGAATTTTGCCTCCATTATAATGAATTACTTTTCATTAAGTGAATGTTAGTGCCAGTTTTGTTTGTCTGTATCTTTCATGTGAGTCTTAAAGCATGACTTTAATTAAAGTAATTTATCATAAGAATTATTAACATCAAATAATTCTTACAAGTTTCTTTTGATGAAGATGTCTGTCAATTTTAGTTATGATGTGAATAAATGTATATGTTGAAAGATCGTATGTAGTTGTCAACTTTTATTAGAATGCCTTGATGATAATTAGAATTCAGGAAGACAGAATTTAGAGTCTCCTAGGATTCTACAAGTCTCTGATTTCCTGTTTTAAAAGTTGATTTGGTCTCCTATTATCACACAGAAAGAAAGGTAGGTGTATTACTTGTTTATAATATGTTTAAATTAGATTTATTTACTATGTGCTCTGAAAAACCAAATATCTTGTATCTATTATAATGAATACTTATTATTTAATTTAAATCACACTTACAAGTTAAACATTAAATATTTTAACTTCTATTCAGTAAATGATATTTATGGATATGTGTGTTTGAAGCTTGATGTTGAGAGCAATAATGTAAGGAGATGGGGAAACAGATTATACTTTCCTAAGAACAGACGTGCTTCTCTTTAGATAATGGAGACCCAGCTAGTGAATCGCTGTTATAATATACCAAGTACTGCTTACAAAAGGTGTTACTTGAAATTAGAAATCTATGTAACAAAACTAGCCACTGACCATGTAACCAATGCAGTGGTAGATGTATTGCTGATGTGAACTTAATATGTATTGTTTTATTTTTTCTTATGGAATAATGAGGAAATAGCTATTAAGAGCCATATGAATATTATTTTATTTATCTTCCACCATTTCTAGATATTTCAATTGTGAGTAAACAGTAAATATAAGGAATGAGTAAATGGATTTAGGGAGTCAAATATGCATTTAATGAACCTATGTGTGTGTGGTGAGGTAGCATTTTATAAAGGTAGAAGTGGTTATCCTGTCAGTGAAGAGACAGGGATTCTAGTGTGGATCCGCCCTGTACTCATGATGTGAGTCTGAGGTAGAGAAGACAATTTCTAAGACTCTGCCAACTCTTATGTCTAAATCTGATAATTTAGTGACTATATAATTAAAATCTAAATTTATCCTTTAGAACTTGTGTTAGGCAATGCTGTTCGTATCTATGCAACTGGATCTATTTTGATGTGACTTTACCATATTATATTTCTTGTAAGAAAATGTGCTTGGAGTCAAGATGTATGTGTAATGATAATGTGTGATATAATGATAATGGGAATCCCTTTGTTTTTTGTAAAATTTATATTCCTTTTGATTAAAATGTGAATTAAAATTCAGTTTCCATCATCTTAAAATTATGTTTCAGATCATATTAAATTGTGAATATTGGTGTCTGCTGATGTCAAAGGACAATAAAAACGACCTCATAAATGGGGTGCTCATGTTGTGGCATGCACAGTTGAAGTTTGTTAAGTGTTCCCCCTCATTTGATTTTCGTAACCACCATAACATGTAGATACTTTCATCAGTCCCATTTCCAGAGTAGTTAAGTGAGTTGTCTAAGGTCATTTGGATCCAAATTTTATGTAGTATTGACATTTGATCTAGAGTTTATCCACACAAGTACTTAAAAAACAAAATTCTTTATGAGAAATATATTTTTTACCAAGTTCCATTATTGATCCTGAGAAATACAGTTAAAGGAACAGATTTATGGGAATGATGTCATGGCCCTGGCCCTGCCATTTGTTCTGGACAAGTAGTGACAGCTCCATCAATAGTGGGGATAGTAATGTAAAAACAAAACAAAACAAAAGCAGCACAGAAAAGACCTGCTACCGTGGAATTATAGCAAAACAAAGGAAGAAACTGCCATTTTGGAATACCTATGTACATTTCCCACACATCCTATGTCATTTTATATTCTTACCAATTCTTTCAGACACCAATAACAGGATTCTCTTTGTGATAGCTAGGGAAAAGTTAACTGAAGCTGATGGAAATTAGATCTTGCAAACAGAGGCCATCTCACTAATGACAGAATGGATTGAAATTCAAACCTTAGACTACACAGCCTATGTTCTTTGTCCTATATTGCATTTCTTTTATTGCTCTTAAGTTTTGTTTTGTTTTTTAAATATTTTATTGAAGAAGGGAAACAGGCCTTTATTGGGGAACAATGTGTACTTCCAAGACTATTTTTTTTTTCCCAAGTCAAGTTGTTGTCCTTACAATCTTAGTTGTGGAGGGTGCAATTCAGCTTTAAGTTGTTGTCCTTTCAGTCTTAGTTGTGGAGGGTGCAGCTCAGCTCCATGTCCAGTTGCCGTTGCTAGTTGCAGGGGGCGCAGCCCACCATCCCTTGTGGGAGTCGAACCGGCAACCTTGTGGTTGAGAGGATGCACTCCAACCGAGCCATTCGGGAGCTCAGAGGCAGCTCAGCTCAAGGTGCCATGTTCAATCTTAGTTGCAGGGGGCGCTGCCCACCATCCTTTGCGGGACGGTCGGCCCATATTGCTCTTAAGTTTTAAACTTAATTGAATATTTTTGTTTTACTGTTGATGATACCAAAGATGGAAGTGAAGAAGAGACCAAACAGGAGTTCCATGGCAATAAACATATGTACTCTTAAAGCTACTATTGGCTCTCTGTCCCCTGAGGCCTCTATCTCTTTATCTTCTCTCTCTTGGGCTCTGCAATTTCTGTTTCAAATTTTCCTACACTTGTCTGCATCTGTAAGAAGGAAGAACATGAGGCAAATGATTCTAGTACTGTATCAAGGCATTAAGTAATATTACCACCAGTTTTAGCCATCTCACTGTCACAGGAAATGTTTAAATGTCAGTTTGATCTAGCTCAAAAATAACCAGTTTGTTGGTGTTAGTTGTCATATATATATATATATATATATATATTTGGTTGTCAGCAATCAAATGAAGGACACCATCTTATTATATATTCTAGGTATGCTATCTGATTATTTATTCTATACCTCTAGCTAGAGGTGTAAAAAACAAACAAACAAAAGAACAAAACTAAAAGCAATTGAGTGTTATTTCATGTTTCTGTTCTTGACACCTCTAAATATAAAAATCAAGGTCACTATTATAATTTTATGGAACTATTTTGTATAAGGACTTCATTATGAGAAGTAAAATAGTGTCTTGAGAAAAACAATGCTATTATCCTCTGAATCTAGGTACATGTTAACTGTTAATCAAGCATGGGACAGATTTGAAATGATGGAAGGTAGGAATAGCAGTGTTTCTATCGGGCTTCTATTTGAGGCTGTTAGCTATTTTCTTCAATATCCCCCAATAAATTTTGATTCCAGACCTTGTTAGTTGCTTTCCAGTAGCTACTTATCATTCTTTTCCTTTATAAGAAAATCCTAATTCTATTTAGGAATTCAGATTTTTCCTACAATCATGTGCCTAAGAGGACTCAACCACATCTTCCATTCCAGATATGTGTCATGGTTTGCCTGTGTTTGGTTGTGTATGATTGGGTGATGCAGTTATGGCTAATAAGTTCTGAGGGGTATTTAGGATGTACCCTGGGACAGATTTCTTTGGAGGCTAAAAATAAATACATAAAATAAATATGTCCTCACCTTTTTGCTTGGATGCCTACAATTGTTGTGACCCACATGCTAACATGGAGCAATTTCCTAATAACAGCAAGGAAATATGGGAAGATTGGTTTATAGACATTGTCAACCTATTGATTTAACCAACTCTGGCTGTGCTTCTGGAATTTTTTAGAAGGACTATGTTTTCAGCATTATATAGTTATTATGTAACTTGAGGATTTTTCTTACTTCATCTCTGCTTCCCACCCAGCTTCACAGATCATGCTTTGCAACGTAATGATAACATATGTCAAGACTTTACATCTGTGACAGTGTGAAGACTCTCAGTTGTCACACAAGTATCATTTGTATTAATATGTTTATAAAGTGATTCGATAATGTCACATGACAGACATCAAGTAAACAATTATTTTTATTACTTAATATTATAAGCATGGCATCCCAACATAAAATCATAATTTGGCTATAGTCTTAGGTGTATTTAATGCTCCACATGACTTTCCTGTTTTCTGTTTTTTTCATCTACTTTTTGCTTAGCAGTTTTTACAAGATGACTGGATATTGGTAAATAGTGATGGCATATTTTCCTTTGCTTTTTAATATTTATCAGGATACACAATGAAATGGAGATTTTTATTGCAATTGTCATTCAAAATTTAATTAGAGTGTATTGATCACTGCAAATGCAGACCTAGAAATCATATTCATACCAAGAAGGAAGAAGACAGGGGAATGGGTCACTTCTGAAATGCTTAAACTTTTTAATGACATTTATTAGACTCTGTGATAATGAACATTGTACTGTTGTCTTATTAGTGACTTTTTAGTGGCTGAAGAAAATGATTTGCTTTGACTCATTATTTGGAAGAACAGCTATTGCAGAAGTTTTATGTGTTTTTGGCCATGTTAAACTGGAAAAGGCATATTCCAGTCTCAAAGGCTTTTCTTGAAGGACTTACAAGCCAGAGCTCAGTGTCTGAGTTTGTTTCCAAACTTGAATATCTCGAGTTTCAGAGAGACAGACTTCTATTAGGCCACCAGGCTAGTGCAGCAATGTTGAGATATTATTTCAATCAAAGAACTGTGTTCTATTACCCTAGGATCTATGTCAAGCTGTGGATTAGGTTAAAAAACCAACAAAAGCTCCTGGTGGTTGAAAGATTATAAGTATTTTGCTACATTACTGCATTGCAGGCAGGAGCACGTTCTTTCGGCATTTTAGAGTTTCACAATTTTACAATTAATTAATTGTGTCTATCTAGCTAAAACACTAGTCAGAGTTACCGTCTGCACATTTAATAAATCCTTTGAATTCCCTTGATCTTTCTTTTTTTCTTTTCCTTTCTGTGTACTATAGCACAACTTTCCCCAACCCATAAAACTTTGATTAATGGAATAAAGAATTAGATTTGAGATACCTGTTTTTGTTACTCTCCCATGCTTCTCTGACCTTGGGGTCATTTTCTAAATGTACCTCAACCTTTCTCAAGAATGGTAAATGAAAAAAAAAAACCCTGAAATTATAAAGCATGACTATCCTTGCTATGATTGTTTAATCAGTTATCCACAAATGTTATATATTACCAGCTATTCACTATACACATTCAAATATAGTGTTTCTTTTCTAGAAAGTAGTTGATGTTTCATCAGTTTTCGTCACCTTTTCATTCTTTTGCTCTCCAGCTAAATGCGTGTATGCATATTCGGTAGAAAATAAAGTGGGGCAAAATATCACGTTTATCAATTGCTCTTTCGACAGCATTTTTCCTTGTAATCTTTGAGTAACACTTCATGGTTTCTTGCATGAAATCAAAGCTTACTCATTGATTCTAAAACCTTGTACCAATTACTGAAAACTGATTGTCTCAATTTGCTTCAGATTCTGATATCCAGGCTTAACGATGTTTTTAGAAAACCTGTGTTTTTATCCTCAATATTTTATGCATAGAACCTGACATTTATTTCTTCATTCAGAATTCACTTTCAAAGGTCTTTAATCTCTATGTTTTCCATTTTCTCCTAAATCTCTCACTACTCTTGGCAAACATAGAAAAGAAGCAGAGCTACTGGTATAAATGTGCTTCATCCATGACCCCAGTAGAACTCATTGCCTCCCAGCTGTGCGGAGTGTATTTCTTAGTGGGGAGCCTGGTCTTGCTTTCACCTGGTGCTGCGCATGTAAGCAGCTATCTTGTTCGGTTTCAAAGGTGGCCAAGATAGCATCCTGAGGATATGTTCCTGGAATGAAGTAGAGCCCAGTTCTGTCCAGATGCTGCCAGGTGAGAAGAGGGTTGGGTGCCCTTGCTGAGAGTGTTGTGATTTGTGGGTGGAAACTGGATGGGGGAAGGGGTCCAGTTAGGAGCACAGAGTTAGCAGTCCTTTTCTGTTTGAGAATATCTAAAGTAAGATGCAGAACATGGCTTTCTCCTTTCTCATAACTTATGTGAACACTGTTGGTGACGTGTGGCTCTACCTTATTTATGCTATGGTGTGGAGATAAAGATGTTGGAATTGAGGCCATGATAACTTTATACTCAATACAGTGCCTCCTGAAAAAAAAAAAAAAAAGCCATATTCTTTCTGAACAACTCAACTCATTTTCTTCTCTCAAAAAAAAAAAAAAAAAAAAAAAGGGAAAAACTAAACTTCCCAGAGGCCATTCATTGTTGGTTGAGAGTATCAGCTAAAAAGATAAACTTGTTCCTTTTAAACATTTTAACTGCAGAACAATAAAATGAATTATTTTGCTACTAGTGTGTTTGTTTCTGAAAATAAAAAGATTTTTTTTTGTACTAAAACAGGGCAGATAGCATAAATAATGTACTCATTTATAATACACTTAATGAATATTAAAACTACAATGGAATTTGTGCAATAATGGTGAGATTATAAGGCATCCTGTTTTGCTAAGCAGGAGACTAGAATTTAAGAGTTAGAGTCCTAGAGAAGACTACGTTTTCCTCCTCTTGTAGTTTTTATATTTAGCTAGAGAGATTGTTCTCTAAGATTCAACACCTAAAGAATGCATTTTTTATTTTGTTCAAAGCTGACCTCTGCTTTTAGAAAAGTTTATCTGCACTTTTTCATCTGTTTAGAAACATACATTTTTGGTTAAGAGATCGAAGACAATCTCTCTTTGTCTCTCTCTTTCTTTTTTTCCCCCTGAGCTAGGGAGGTTGAGATAAAAAAGAATGACTGCCTTAAAAGTCACACATGGCTGTAATTTAAGATTTTTTTCCTCTCATTGTCCGTAACAGTTGAAAGAAACCTTCAATGAAAGTTTATTAACTAGGCCAATGCCTGAGGCAATAAAGGTTCATTTATTACCAGTTTCTTGGCTGTTTTTCTTCTTCTATTTTTCAGTTAAACTCATAGCGTAAGATAATACTTCACAAAATTAAACCTTTGACCTTCTGTAGAGTTAAGTCTCCTTTGATTAGATAAAGTAACAATTTATGGTCCAGCATGAGGTTGCACATGAAATGAATAATGCAGTAGACTCTGTGTGGACTGAGAATCTATTGCTTTTGAAAAGATGAATGCTGTTTAAAGGGGGGAAAGTCTGCTTAAGTGTGTTGTCTTTATTCAGGATGCACTTTAGCCATATTTCAAAAGGTTTTACTTCCAAGGTAAAGTTATGTTTGAATTTTCTAATTCTCATAAGAAAGACGTGTGTTAAAAATACTGCAAAGAGCTTTTGTTACTCTTTGTAGGATTGTCATACGAGTGATTATGCTACACATTCCAGGCATTACAAAGGCTGAATTATACTATTAAATAATTGCATGAGCAAAATGACCATTGACTTTACAAATGGTGTTCTGTAATGATGGGACAATTAGAATATTATAATTTGTGATAATGTTTGTGCTATCATTAACATGGCTTAAATGAAAATGATAGTTAATAACTTTTAACAATAAGAAGCAAAGTAAAAAAAAAAACATATAATAATAATCATAACATTAAGCTGCGTTCTTAATTTTAAAACCAATGCATAGGAGTTCAGTTTCTGGTTATTATGATGTAGTAACCTTAGTGACTAATATAATAGTAATGTTTTTAATTTTGTTTTGCTTAAGTGATGTTATGAATTCAAAATGCCATGACTTATTGCCAAAAGAGTGAGTGGATATAATTTTCCAGCTATTTCTCTCAGTTTTCTATGTGTTCTTGTCTAAATTGGGAAAATTATAAAAAGTCTCAAATCCATCACGGGAAATATTTTACTGGAGTTGCCAAATGACTATAGAAGAGATACACATACTTTCATACTCAGAATTGATGTTTTTTTCTATCTTCAGCCCAGTGGAGGAGAGAAATATGTACATAGTACAGGTCCATGTTTCTCACAACGCTGTTGTGATTAGCTGGTTTTTATAATAAATTAGTAATTGACATGCAGAAGTCCAATGCTTGAGAAAAGTGGTTTAATTTTAGTTTTGTCTTTTTCAATTAGCTTAAATTATTTAAGGTGAATAAATCTACTGCAGTGATTTAGTTTCTTTTAATAGAATCTCATGGCACAACAGAAATTAGGTCAAGAGAAGACTGGATCAGTGTAGCTATAGACTGCTCCTAAAATGAAGAGATATAAGGAAAATTGAAGATTTTCTATGATTTACTTTTGTTTTGAAACAAAGTAAAAGGTTCTATCAGAAAACACAAAAGACTCACATTTCTTGTCATTTAGGAATTAAATGTTTCTTTTTGTTGAAATGATTTTTGCAGCAATAAAAAGCAATGAATAATATAGTGTCAGCCATTAGTAATTCTTCCTTGACATCCATCCTCTGTTCTTAGGTGATCTGGGTTAAATATACTAATCAAACCTCAGAAGGGAAATAGTTTTAAACATAACATTTATTTTCTTGAACAGTGAAATATAGGGTTCTCTCAAAATCAGACAAATTAAATAATTTGTCTAAGTTACACTCAAAAATTTAACTTTGACTATGATTACAAAGGTGTGCCAAGATAAAGCCTTCATTTATTTAAAATACCACCCACCCTTTAGGAGATAGCAACCACTTGAGACTATAACCCATATTTCTTTTTTCTTTTTTTTTTTTTTTTTAAGGGGAACAGGACTTTATTGGAGAACAGTGTGTACTTCCAGTACTTCCAGGCCTTTTTTCCAAGTCAAGTTGTTGTCCTTTCAATCTCAGTTGTGGGGGGCGCTGTTCACCTTCAAGTTGTTGTTCTTTCAGTCTTAGTTGTGGAGGGCGCAGCTCAGCTCCAGGTCCAGTTGCCGTTGCTAATTGCAGGGGGCACAGCCCACCATCCCTTGCGGGACTTGAGGAGTTGAACCAGCAACCTTGTGGTTGAGAGCCCACTGGCCCATGTGGGAATCCAAGGTTGAGAGCCCACTGGCCCATGTGGGAATCGAACCGGCAGCCTTCGGAGTTAGGAGCACGGAGCTCTAACCGCCTGAGCCAACGGGCCGGCCCTATAACCCATATTTCTTTTGTATCTTCCCTATTGCATGGCAGTACTTGTTTTTCTAAATTAATCAGGATTGTTCTTTTCCATAGTCCAACTTTAAAACTGTAACCAAAACCCTACTCTTCCAACCACTACAATTGGCCTGTCACCATTCACATTTTCCTTTTAACCAAATGAGAAAAAATATCTATGTTGTAGGTTGATTATGGAGATTCAGTAAGATGTTGATGTAAATGCAAGAACCTAACTCAAAGAAGTGAAGAACACGTTGCCTCAATCAGCTCCTCTGTTCTTATTGTCGTTCGGTGAATATGGCTGTGTGTTGTTCCCAATCCAGACCCTGACCTCTTTAGAAAGTGTGTGTGTGTGTGTGTGTGTGTGTGTGTGTGTGTGTGTGTGTATGTGTACACAAATATATTTGTTTCCTGAGTCTTTTACTTAAAAAAAGGCAAACATTGCTATATCTAAAAAAATAAAAAAATTGTGGCCCCATCTTTTCCAGCTGTTTCTATCTCATTGGATAATTCCCCCCAAACAAGACTTACATATAAAAATGGCCACCTGTATTCTACTTTTTTCTCAATTTCTCTCCCTAACATCCACAGACTGGTAGAGCCCACTTGCTACCTGGATTCTGGAAAAAGACAAAGAGAAACTTATTGATGTATTAAAGGACATAGAATAGAATTTTTATGGTGTTGAGAAGAGTTGGAGAACATTTAGGGAGATAAATCTTAGGCTAAAATGCTGATGAGGTGACTCTTGCAGGAAGTAAATTTATGATAGTGAACTGGCATCAATATAATGACCAGTAGCCTCTTTCGAAAACATTCTTTAAGAATGTCACATACTGTCAGTTACTGTCAGACTAGTAAGTCTGGAATCAACACACAGAGTCAGCACAGTGAGTAATTTGGGGTGATGAGTTAGTAAGTAGTAAGAAGTATTTGGCCTTAGGACAGTTAATGCCCAGTTTATTGGAGAATGGAATAATAAGAAACAATGAGGAAGGCGATTTAAAGAAAATTAGAGTCAAAGTTTATCTATTTCACTTTGTTCTTATTTTTTCTGTGTTCAGTATATAAAGTGGAAAATCGTTTATTCGCTCCTCTCTTCTTCCTTGTTGTGCCATATTTAAAATATAGGATTCAGGCTAATATAAATACTGTATTTTACCAACACAGGTGAAAAGTTTTGTGCATAATTAAACTTGAATGACCATTGTTTCTGTGGCATATGTATTCTAAATTCTACAAAACGCAATCACAAATGAACATTTAGATCAGGTTCCTAAGGGAAGACAACTTAAACGTGTGATATCACCTGAGTGTCTATAACCTTGACTTCCTATGCAATCCATAACTACTTGAGACAAGGAGATTCATTTTCTTTCAATGACTCTATAGTTTACTGTGTTCTGTACTTTTCTTTTTACATTTATTGACAGAGTCGGTGTGGTCAATGCTGAATGAGGAGTTAGGGGAATTGGGATTACTCTATCATTATTTAATGGTGTGACTTTATAGAAATGATTAACCTCACTGCCCCTAATTTCATCATCAGTAAAATAAAAGAGTTGCATTAGATAAAGTCTTGCTTGTCTCCATGTTTTATAAGTCTAGACCTGAAGTGGATGTTTAGAAAAAAATTTTCTAAAGCCCATAATGTTTAAAAAAATGGAGTAAAAGTTAAAGTTATTTATTCAAGACCTTGGGCCAAGTTCAACTTTTCATAAATCACCTATTTTCTTATTTTAAACCACAGTAATTTAAAAAGTTTCATTGTTTATGTTTCAGCCTGATTCTATGAGTTGGTGATCAGAAGTTGAGTGTTTTGAAAACTTCCATATGAATTCCTCAGTGATTTACACATGGCCAAATGACATCCCCATGGTGTTCCCTCCCCCTGATTTCGCTACTGCTATTACTTCCTTCACTCTGGGAGATTGCAATTTTAAGCTATTCAGAATTAGAATGCCACATTTGCTGTCTCTTTGATTTATTAGTCATTATCGATATTATAGTAAACTCTTGCTATATACATTTTCCAAATTAGTGGGTTTATTTGCTAATCCAAACATTTTAAAAATCTAATTTAATCAATTGAAAAACTGAAATGGTATAAGGAGTGTTTCCATTAATGGCCTCAAAGATCAATTATTCTTTTCTCCGCAGAATATAAATGTGTTTTAAAGGGCAAGAAAAGTCAGTCTAATGGACATTGGGAAACAAATTCACACTCAAAATCTTCAGTCTCCCCTGATTCACAATTAAGTGACTTATTCTCGTTGCTTAACATTTCTGCTATTTAATCATTTAAGAGTGAGGACAGGCATGTTTCAATTACAATTTTCATTTATTTAGAAAGTATTGAGAATTAAAATAACTGTGAAAATTAGCGTCCATTTTTTAGACAGCTGGTATTTCAATAAGGATAGGGAAAAAAATGCTACAAAAAGGTGTTTTCAAGTTGTTGTATTGAGCCAAGGGTTCTTCTAAGACTTGGAGTCATTTCAATTGAGTTGTAATTCAAACTCGTATGGAGCTTACAAGGCACCTTCTACAGAGTATTGCAAAGAGTCTGTAGGAACTGTCGGGAACAGAAAGATTACTTCACAGTAATGACTGCTGAATTGAACTGTGCTTTTTGATGTTTTACTTTCTGAATTGAATTGTTGGACAAGATTAATTGCACACAGTGAGAGTTTTAAATGAATGACTGTAAAGCATTAAGTTTGTATGCAACTTGGGGGAGAAAAGCTAGATGGTTTAAATGAATAAATATATATGATGTACAAAATGCCTGGGCTAATTTCAAAATTCCTTTACTAACATCCTTTATTGAAAATAGAAACCCACTTTATTCATCTGTCGTGGTTATATTGCTCTGGTTAAAGTAATTTAATATTCCTGCTTTCCACTAATCTTCTAGTTCAACAGAAGTAAACAATAGGTTTCATAAATTAAAAATACACTCTTCTGAACATGCTTATAAGATTAGAAAAACAAGGCTGTAAACATTTATGACTGAAACAAACTAGATTGTTCAAATACTGCCATGATGTATCATGTATATCAATATGGCACTGATATCAGTTAGAATGCAAACAAGGTTTTAAATGATGTGCCCCTTCATTTCAGCTGGAGAATCCGCTTCACACCATCTGCCTATCAGATGGTTAGGAACCAGGACTGCGTATTAATGCCACATGTTCGATTTTCCTGCTCCTTGTAATGGTTAGATTCATATTGCTAATAGCTGTGCATGAGCACTGTCGATGAAATTTCTGTGATGGTGGAGTGATGAGATATTTATAAGCTGCCTGTCTCCCTGAATAATCAGTAGGAAGAATGCCAGACATAAATAACTTATCAATTCCAGAATATTAATAATAACTACCATTGGCTATAATCTACTGCATGTTTAAAATGGTTTCTTCTAAATTTGGGTAAAGTGACATAGACTAATGAAAAGTCTATCATATGGAAGCTTTGAATGCTGACTATCTCTTGCATATAACTCATTTTATTTAACCACTAGGTTTTGGGAAATGCATTTAAATGGAATGTGAGGTAAAAGTAGACCACATATCAAACATTTGGAAGTCATCTTGATGTCTTTGAAACCAAAGATCAAAGATTGGACCTTTCAAGTTAATGAGCAAACAAACAGATCAGAGAAAGAACTTGACAGCAATATGTCTTTTTTATTGATATTTATAATCTACAGTTGTAATCTACTCTTTATAACTAGGGGTACTGACTTATTTGAAATAAATAGAATGGGGATACTTTTCCTTTTTTAAAGAGAGTGATCAGGATTGTATAATAGTATTTGAAAGATTTAAAGGCTGTTTTGATAAAAGTTGAAAGCAGAAGAAAAATGCTATCTTTGCAAAGTAAAATAAGGCTCTTAAGTGGTAACAATGCCTGCTTCCCTCCTAAATGATAAACCCATAGATTGGTTTTAGGATATTGAATTTGAAGTAGCAAAGTCATTGTACCAATATAGCACAGAACAGAGATTTAGTGATTTTATGATAAATTTGATCAATGTAGACTACTAAATCAAATGATTTGATAGAAGCATGGTATTTAGATTTCCATTTGTCAAATGGCTGAATTCTCACCCTATGCTGTTAGGTAGCTTTTGTCATATTTGCATTCTTGCAAGTAGTTGAACAAAGGCAAAACTAAACATAAGAACACGATGGATATTATGGATTACTTTATAACATCTACTGTGATTTGCGGAGGGCTTAGTATGTGCCTATGTGTCGCATACATTATTTTACCTTTATTCTTTACAACACAGCTATGATGTCAGAATTGATAGCTCTGATTTTAGAGATGAGAATTTTGAAACCTTAGGAATATGTAACTTGCTGTAGCATCACAGATAAATTTGATGTGTGTTGTTCAAAGTCTGTATGGCTTTTTGGAGTTTTTTGTTTTGTTTTGTTTTTTCAACCACTATATATTTACTCCCTATCTGATAGAGAATTTAAATAACTAGTAATTTCCATTCAGAAGAACTTATTAACAAGAACTTTACAAAAATTCAGTGGCGTGTCACCAAGTGAAAGTAAAAGTACAAGAACTCTATAAGCCAAGATCAAAATGATTTCCTCACAATAGCCAGTTTTAAAGATATATGGAATTTTCTCTGAAGGAGCAGAGCAATGGGTTTGTATCATAATTCAGGCAATAATAGGACAGCAGTATCTCTTAATTCTGTGTAAAAATTTATTAATTCTGCTAAATTGTGAGTGATAGTGTTTGTTAAGATCAAACAGGAGAGAAAAAGAAACCAAAATATTTTTGATGATATAGCCATACGGGCTCTAACCTAAGTTTAATGTACATTCCCTTTCCCGAAGGCCAATCGGAGGGGTAGGGGTACACAGTGTGTCACTTATGAACCTTCCTCTGAGGGAAAATGTCTTTTTCCCCCCTTTTTCCACCGCTCCCCCCACTCTAGTTCAAGCCATTGTTTCTCAGTCTAGTTGTGTAGGACACAGCCCCCTGGCCCATGCTGGTATTATGAGCCCTGTGCTCCCCTAGGGCTGATGCAATCAGTTGCCGGTTGTTGGTTGGCCGCTCACAGCAGCTCATGGCAGCTGTCACCGGCTGCAGGCCTGCCATTCATGATGGCTGCCGTCTACTCACGCTGGCTGCCGGCCGCTCCTGGCAGCACTCGGTAGCCTGAGGCAGCATAGCAGCCGGTGGCAGCCCACATTGACCTCCGGCTGCTCATTGCAGCCCAGCTCCAGGGAGAGCCGTTGTTCACAATCTTAGCTGTAGAGGGAGCAGCTCACTGACCCACGTGGGAATCGAACTGGCGACCTTAGCTTTAGGAGCACGACGCTCCAACCACCTGAGCCACTGGGCTGGCCCAGAAAATGTCTTTTATAAACAAAATATTTCTCAACCCATTATTTTCATCAGTGGCAAATGCATTTTAAGGATACATTAAAGTTTTGTCGACAAAGTTGGATTTAGAATCTTTTAAGATAAAATAAATTTATACTACATTTGACTTCTCAGTTCAGTACATGTTTTTGTCTTGGTATATGAGACACTATACATGTTCTTTTTGAGTATAAAAAAGCAAGATTGGTGAGGTAAAATAGATGGGTTAATCATACCTTAGTGTAAGAGTTTATTCACTCATTATTTTTTCATATAGGTTTTCATATATATATATATATATATATATATATATATATATATATATACATATATATGTGTATATGTATATATGTGTGTGTGTGTGTGTATATATATATATATATATATATATGCTGGGGTGCCAAGAAAAGATGTATACAAGTGGACATTTTGGTCAACATTGCTCAAGCAGTAGTTTGCCGTAATCAGAAGTGTCTGGATGCTGATGGTAACCACTTTGAGCACATCTTTTGTTATCGGTATATATTGGGTATTAAAATTTTAATAGTTTTTTCCTTTCTTAAAATGTGTATATATTTTTGGCATCCTCTGTGTGTTTGTGTGTGTGTGTGTGTGTGTGTGTGTGTGTGTGTATTTTTCCCCTAATGAGGGAAAGAAATCTGGTGAAAAATATACCAACTGAAGAATCAGGAGCACTTATTCAAGCTGTGTAAGGAATGATTGCTATACATGCAAAAGGCATTTATAAGTGTAAGTGGTTTGCTGGAGTTCAATACATGCATGGCTGTTGCATCGATTGCACAGAGAAGTGCTGCATGGCCTGGCTGTCCTCTTTGCTTCTGCTGTGTAGGCTAAGATACAGAAAACTCATTTTTACAAAGTGCATCCCACTAGAGCGGTATGTCTCAAACTTTGATTCCTCAGTCCAACCTGATTTTGTATATTAATGTTTCCTTGTTGACTTTTATGCATACTTACTTTTGAAAACCACTGCAGTGATGATCTACTTTGTTAATAAGCTTTTATTGTAAGATGTGGAAACATTTTAATGTAAATTACTGTCATCAAATCTAAGAACAGTGAGTTAGCCCTAAAGCTACCCACCTTAGAGCCTCCCCTTTTAAAAAAGAGAAAAGAAATAGTTCAAGGGACTGAGTTTCTCTTAGACTGCACATTAAAATGACATGGGGATCAGTAAAATCAACCAAAAATATATAGATGCATGGGTCCCAAACAGAATCTCAGGTGGTAGAACTCAGCTATTTGCATGTTTTAAAAACTGCATGGGTGATTCTGGTGCACGAGTGATTCTGGTGCACGAAGGATGGCAAACTCCCATGCAGCAGGGTTGAGAACGAAAGCAGGTGGATCCCTCGCTCTACTCTTTAGGAGAAGTGTGCGGAACATCAGCTCTTTAAAATAAGTGAGTCTTGAGCTGATTCCTAAATTGTTAATAACTGTTTCCCTGCTAGATTTAAGAGTCATGGACCTTACCTGCTACTCCGAGATCATAATATTTAAGCCATCACATGATGGATGAATATGATGGGGCGGGGACAAGAGAGCTTTTCTAGATAGTTGGGATAATGTGTGCAAAGTCTGGTTTGAAAGAAGGAATGTAGTCCATTAGAAGAAATGAAAGAAGGCCTATGCATATGGAGCACAGAGAGAAAGGGGGACCTGGGGGAACAGATGACACTACAGATAGGCAGGTCCTGAGCACACAGGATCTTGACAGCTATCCAAAGCATCAACTTGCTCGTAAGAGCAGCCATTGAGTGTTATGATTGGAGTTTTATTTTCATGAGGTTATGTTGATTGCTGAATGAATAATAAGAGATTGGAGGTGGGGAAAGTAGAAGCTGTTAGGCTATCGCAGGATCCCAGGGACGAAAAGGTGGCAGCTTGCACTGGGCGAAGCCATTGGAAATGGAGAAAATTAGTTGAATTTGAAAGCTATTCACGAATTAAATGTGTGTGACATACACACATTATATGCTGTATCTTTTGCAATTTTATTAGGAATGTAAAACTGAAAAGAAAAAACTGTGAAAGGGAAAAATAGAAGAGCACTGTAAATAAGATCAGATAAATAATAAAATTATAAAAAAGGTATTTCTGGAAGTGAAGGGTTAATGCAGTCAGCCAAAGATAAGTAGGATTTTTTTAGCTGAGGGTGCTGTGGCCAGCCTATGAAATCCTGCAGGAGTCATAGCTAGGACTGGACTTGTCTTATTGAGGAACTAGAATGCAAGGCGTGTCTACTTTTTACTAAACATGATGTGGTGTTCTTCACATAGTTTATCTTATTTAATCCTTATATTATCCCTTTGTGAATAGAATGGTTATACAGATGAATAAACCATACTCAAGAAGATTTTATGGCTTCTCCAAGGCCACAGCGTGCATAGTTATGTTTCACGCTGCTGAATTAGATTCAGATATATACAATAATAACAACCATATCTCAAGCTGTACGTTTGTCTTTCTTGTTTGAATACTACAGAACAATATTTACCTGCAGCATAAATCAAAGATAAAGACCCTGGACCTGTCATAAATTGAAGATGGAATAACACCAGGCAGTGAAGAGAAAGGACAGATGGGATGTGTATGTTTATGACAAGGCAAAGTTGAGGAAGAGAGATTTGCTGGGAAACACAAAGAGAATTTTAAGAGAACAGGGGGAAAAAAAAGTGTTCTGAAACATCTTTGAAGGAAATGAGTAACTGGGGAGAAAATTCAATCATAGGAAGATGAGAGAATCAGTTCAAGTTGGGACTTAAAAGGCAATAAATGTTCAGTCCAGACCCAGATGAGTTCTTTGAATTTAGATCAGTGCCTTTTTAGGGGGCAGTTATCAGTTTTTCATGCAGAGATCCAATCTGAAGATCTTGTGTTGGGGTGAAAGTCGTCAAGACCCCTTTGTTCTGATCTGAAGGAAAGGTGAGGTCTTCTCCTAACCTCTAAAAACAGAGCAGAAATTTCTAGGGAAAAAGACTTTCTTATAGTTCCTGAGGCTATAACTTATTTGCTGTAGTAACTAGAAGTGATGATTAGTGGGGAGGAAAAGGAGGAGAGAGTTGTTCAGTCTCTAATCCACCAGCTGGAAGTGGAAATAAATCACACAGATAAATTCAAACCAGGCTGAAGCTCTGTAGTCAGAAACTGGAGCAGCCACGGCAGAGTAGGAGTGGTGGTGGTATATCCTCTCATCGTCTGTTAAAGCTTTACAATGAGGAGACATCATTCGTATACTCCAGTGCCTGTTATTTTGCAGATAAGATGCCAGGATGAAGTGAATTCATGTGGTAAAAGTTTACACTTTAAAAAAACAAGCACCTCCCTGCTTAAAAACTCCTGCTGGCTATATATATAGCCTATTTGTAAAGCATGGCCTCAGCTTTCTGCTCTTCTATAATCGGGCCTCAAACTCTTGTTCTAATGTCATGTCCACACTTACCATCTGTTATCTGGTGGCACAAAGACAGACTGTCTGGATGAACGTCATGGCGTAGCGGGGGAAAGTGCCCACTCGGGGACTAGGATGCTGGAAAGTCAGGGATGTATGTCATGGGACCATGGTATCCTAGGCAAGGGGAATGGCACATACAAAGCACATGAAGAGGCAGGGCATGTGTGGGTACTGGTATGTTCTGCGTAGCTGGAATATGACATGAGAATGAGGAAACTTTGGGTGATGGAAGTAGGTTCACTCTTAGTGCAAAGCTCTGAGAATGAAGGTAAACACTTCAGATTCCTTCCCCCTGAGGCAGCTGTAGAGGATTGTAAGCAGGGAGTGACATGCTCAGACTGGTTTGTTTGAGATCTGGCTGCATTTCTGCTAGTATCCTTCTAGGTATGAATTAATTTAGGAGTTTAGAGAGCACACTCTTTATTATATCGATGTTGTTTTATTGGCTAGATGGGAATGACTATATGTTATCAGAATGTTGCATAAAGGAATCAAATGCTTTAATATGTTTGTATGTGTATGATATAAAGTACATAGACTATTACCTGAAAAATCAGATTTTGAATTATCTCATTTTTAATTTATTCTTTTAAGGTCTGACAGCAGCAGCTGCAGCAGCTGCCGCTGCTACCAATGCAGCTATCGCTGAAGCAATGAAGGTGAAAAAAATCAAATTAGAAGCTATGAGCAACTATCATGCCAGTAATAACCAACATGGAGCAGATTCTGAAAATGGGGACATGAATTCAAGTGTTGGTAAGTTTTATGTTCACTGAAAGTTATTGCAATCATTTTGCTACCAAATTACTTTCTTTTCCAGAAACAAACAAACAAACACATAAACAAAAAACTATTGCCTACCCGTTCAAGAAGTTGGTACTTTTAGCTCTGAAAACAGTGTATATTTTGAATATACCGTTTTGCCTCTCCAATAATGTGCAATCTAAGTAAATAATTAACATGATTGTTTTTTATCAGATCAACTTTATGTCTAACTTCTGTAAGCATTCAGTTAACAACTTTCATAACACAAACACGTTTTTCATAATCAGAATTCTAAAGTATTGATTATAGGTCAGGTAACAGAAGAATATTTACAAACAAAACCACACACTTTATTTTTTTTATTCTTAATGTATTTGTTATCAAATGAGAAATTTGCATTAGCAGCAAAACACATAGCTTAATCATTTCCTGTATTGCCAAGAATAAGAATTATGTTGATAATTAATTCTTTCTATATACAACCATTATACATTTCTCTTGTATTAAACATACAACTTTAATGTCTCTTGAGTTTTTTTTCTTTCTTGAGATATAGAGACAGAGATGAAAAGTTTATAGTCCCTATTTAAACTAAAGGAACAGCTTTTTCTTTGCAGAATTAATTTGGAAAATTTGTTTTCTCAAACACAACTTCAAATGTGGATTATTTTTTTTTATTGGTATCTTTAGCATCTATGTATTGGTGAGACATGACATTTTATTTTGCCACTGCACTGTATCATTTCCCTTTAAAATGTAGAAATCATGCTCAAAATATAATTTAACAAGAGAAATTTGGATACTACAAGATCTGTGCAAGATACTATATCCAATATTTTTACAGGGACACAATGATTCATGGCAATACAGTTACATTTTCTTTTCCATGCATCATTTTAATAGATTAATACTTCCCATGATCAGCAGCTCTCTACTTTCAGTCCACTGGCATTTGGTTAAGGGCGTATGTAGGAATACTGTGAATTTTAGTAATAACTATTTTTGCAACAGTTCCATGGAAACATATTCTAGACATGAATGTTACAATAGGAAGTAATTTTGAAATATATACACAGAACACAAAATACCACTGCTTCAGAGATGCCAAAGGGTAGCTTCTAATGTTAAAAGGGGAAAATACAGAACTATTCAGCGGAACTACACAAGGGAAATAGAAAAGTAGTGGCAAAAATGGGCTTGATGAGAGTCGGTGCTAAAGAAGGTAGTGCATTTCTGACAAGGAAGAAAAGATGTGGAAGAGAGCCAGAAGACATGGCTGTAAAACTGAAAGGGACTAAGGGAAACTACGGTGCCTGAATTTGTGGTGTGCCTTGTGCGAAGATGGAAGGCAGTGGATTGTTTTAGGTCATGGTTTACACACATAAATTTAGGCTTTTAAAAGTTAAACAATTTTGAAGTGAAATGAATGATTATAATTCTCCTTTTAGAACTAGTAAGTACATATTTTTTTAAAAAAATAGAAGTCTTTGACTTTGGTCCATAAAATAATCCAAAATTAGACACTTTAAAAATCAAGTAGTTGGCCACAATAAATTTTAATTATCATTTTCAAACATAATCTGGATTGTTTTAAAATTTTAGAAGAGTAAGCCTTTAATGCATGCTGTTCTTAATCGTTGGTGTTGGGACAAGGGATAAACAAATTAGGCAATTTAATAACATTTAAAGAAAAATACGTTAAACATGTTCAAATTTCTTGAGCAGCAGAGAAGTTGACTTCGGAGAAACCAAAAGACACAAAATGAGAACATGGCTCATGTTTGACATAGATTTACTATTTGATAGTATAGAGTAACATTTGCCTGTTGACCAAATTGTGGTTTCTCTTAGTTATTTGGGTAACTAGGCTATCATAATGGCCTAAAATATGAATTTTCTTTTCTGTTTTCATTTAAATAAATCACTTGTCTTCAATTAAGGTATTTAGTTGGTAGTCTATATTGTTTTTTCAGTTTGGGCACCCACCATCCAACACCAGTTTGAACCAGGAGCAGAAATTTATTTAAACTTTCCTAAAAGGTCTTAATATTTTGAGATTATGTTGACCTTGGTGCTGTTGCTTGCCTCTAAAGTGTGTAGACCATTTAGGTTAGATATCTGTAACTGATTTGGGAGAAAAAATGTTATCATTGTCAGTTTTATTCTATTCTCACATGCCACTGTTCTCTTAAGAATTTATGACTTATTAGCCTTCCTGAGCACACCCCCTTCCCTCCTTCATTACCTAGAGGTCAGGAACATAAAGTTTTGGGGTAGGGTAGGGTGGGGAGGGTATAACGTAATGGTGGGGGTGAGGTTGAGTTCTCACAGATCAAAGAAGTTGATGAATTAGCAGTTGCTTTGTATGGCCATCCTCTTCTTAGATTCTGCAAGTAGTGCCTGCCACTTGGTAAGTGTTCAGTAATTACTCGCTCTGTGAGTTTGGTAAGTTATGTAAAATTTCTGAGCCTAACCTTGCACACCTGGAAAATGGCATAAATAATAGTTATCTACATTGTGAGAATTGAAGGAGATCATATTTGGCAAGTGTTTATTGCAGTGTCAGCTTATCACCTTAGTTGGTGACCAATGCGATTAATCATTGCTTTTGCCATTGTTATTATTTCTCCAAACTTGCTCCCCTAAAAATTACCTTTTTCTTCTTTTTAAAGCCATCAACTCTTTCCTCCTCTGTTTTTGTATTCTCTCTGCTAGGTCTCATTAAGCTACAGCCTTGTGAGGAAATTTTGGGGCAGCTGTTATGTCATTTGGATTTTGTTGTATGTTTGATTTTAGCTCACTCTAGGAACATAAAAATAACCATACTACAGTCCCAGCACTCAGAGGCATACAGTTCTGGGCGGGATGGCTAAGTGTGCGGGCAGTCATAACAGGATGTGTTGGATCCTATAGGAGCATCAGTTAGCAGGAGCTGCTTAGGAAGTGGTATTGAAGCATATGAATTCCAGGAGGATTCTCAAGAATCTCAAAGGCCTATATTTCAGAATACAAACTCACTGCTTTCATGCATCTATCAATCGGCTCTTTGAAGTAGCAAAACCCTTCAGAGAGGTGCTACTTAAATGATGTATTGTTGCAACTCAGCTCTGCCCAAATCCAGTGCCATTTTTTGAAGTCAATCCAGGGTTCTTTTTCCTCTTGTATCCATCTGGCGGACGGGTTCTGTCAAATATTTCAGACTTTCCTATGTAGGAACAGTGGTTTTGTTTTGTGTTGTATTGTGTTGTGTTGTTTCCCCCTTCATTGTAAATAAACCCTTGTTATCCTAGAAAATAGATTTTGTTTTTACATGGTTTGGTTTGGTAAGGTGAAGGGATATTTTTATTGTCACTAACCCTTTTCAATTCTTAATATAAATTGTAAAAATTAGCCAGAAAAAAAGGTGTTTAAAGAAACCATTGACACTGATAAATAATTATTGTATATCCCAATTTTACATGGTAACCTTGAGCTCACGTCTTTCCAAAAGAATGATCACTTCAGGAAGGACTGAGGACTTGAGGATAGATCCGAGTGAGGCATCAGCCTGCTCAGTAAAATATATGGCCGTGTCGCCATTCTCCCTCATCCACAATCAATTGGATTCTTTTAGTTTAATATTTACTTGCTAAGATGAGATGCTAGTCTGCATGGTGATAAACAGTCTGCTCCTGGCATCTGAAGGTGACCTGTCAGTTCATATGGACAAATCTCCTGCTTACTGAAATGTACAAAATAAATCATTAAAGCAGGCAGGTGCTCATTCCCAGATTTAAATCACCATAGATTTATGATTTGAATTAATGCTTCATTTGGCCATAGAAATAGATGCTGAGACAAATGATATGCACTGGTTGGGGTTTCCATACTGTAGCCATCCTGATATTGATTACTGAGATGTCTTTGCAATCTCTTGTTTATATCAAGTACTATCTTGTGACAGGTTGGCTGATATGAGCTACATTGCAGATAAGAAGGAAAAATGTCCTGGATTCTTTTTAGTGGCAACACTATCCACAACATACAGGCCAGATAAATTGCTATTTTTTTGCTTTAAGAACTGATCTACATAACCAGCTTAAAAAAATGCTGCTTGGAAATTGGGACTGGGATAATGGAAAGGCAGAATTTAAAACCGGTGAACCCAAGGTCAATTCCATAGTATCTATAGCTGTGTTTCTGTCTGCTTTTCTTTTCTTTTCTTTCTTTTTTTTTCTTTTCTTTTTTTGGCATCATGCACATTTTTGAGGATACTAAATTAATCACAATCGATTTAATCTAAATAAAGGAAACTTAATTTTCCTTCTAGTTTTGAAATGCTATATAAATATTGACATAGTGAGCATCTCTTAATAGTTTCTGTGTTGTTTAAATACTTGCTAAACCTAATGTCTTACTCCCTTAACTAATGACAACATAGGAAACGACTCTTTAAAGATAAATACATTAAATATTATTCCCAAGTGCAAGACTTTGTGGACTGTAATTTACCAAGAGGCAGGAAAAGACTGCATTTTCACTTCTCTTAACATCTTATTTAAGGAAAACACTATGTACACAGTTTAAAGAATGCTCGGAGGATTTAAGAGGGACCTTTCCACTAGCTAATATCTGACTCACAGAACTGGTAAACAGCTATCAACAATAGTAGATTGCTTGCTTAGTAGGAAATGAGTTCATATCTATTCAAAATGTGATCTCAAAACAGATGTCCCAAGAAAATCTTATTGTTTAAACTGTAGTCGTAACCCCCAACTGCTGTTATTTCTTTAAGGAAGTGAAGTAATCTTGAGACTTCAGTCTTTTCAGTTTCTGAACACCGTGGAACATAAGCAGGAGTCCACCGGTGCAGTGATCCACAAACCTGAACACATCGCATATGCCTGCCATGTAGGATTCTTGTTCCTTTTCTCAAACTTGCAATCGCTCCAAGGAGGTAGAGGTTTTAAGTAAAAACAAGGACTTGAGCTTAGGATGAACAGCTGTGCTCTTCAGTTGTATTCCTTAGTCCTCACTTCTGTCCATCAATCAACAAAACAAAACAAATGAAAAGGAAAAAAAAAAAAAAGCCAAGCAGATAGGGAGATAAAATTATCTTTCCTGGCTGGCCATCCCCTTATCTTTATTTATTTATTTTTTTAAACCATTCCCGCAGAAATAGAATAGTTTACACTGTAGTCATTTCCTTTCTTCTAACTTGTATGTCTATTTGGAAGGAAAAAAATAATTTCATGATTTCAGGAAAAAGTCTTGGAGACCTTGAGAAAGCAAATAAAAGGAAACTGAGAACACAGGCCACCAAGCAGAGCTCTGCAGTTGCACACTGGATTCTGTGCCTTGGCAATGTTAATGAACCTCAAATCCTTCCTATAATTAGATGAGGGAATTGCTTATATTTTCAAACAGATGATGCTGCTATAATGAAACGATTGACAGGGAATTTAAGAGTGTCTACAGTAGTCATTTGGTTTCTGTTATAAAAAAAAAAAGTTTAAAAGAAGATTGGCTTTAGACATAGGTCCTGAGAGAGGTAGTAATTTACATAGCATGCTATGACAGGTGTCTTTGTATAGTAAGGAACGAAAATGGAAGACTAGAGAAATGATGGGCAGGTATAGCAATTTTTTGGGGTGGGGGTGTCCTATGCTTATTCTGCTTAGGTTCTTTAAAAGGGGCCGAGACTCAAGAGATGGATCCGGATTGAGTGCACAGCTGTAACTGCTGATGAGCTAATTGCGCCTTATCTCTCAGCCCCATTCATCTTCATTTTTTACCAATTACTGAGAATTATCTGTGTTCTCAGTTGGATATGAGAGTTAATCCTTTTTGGTTAAGCTGGCAGTACTGTGAGCAGATTCCAAATCGGAGGGTGAAAAAGCCAAAGCAAGCTTGCTCTAAAAATGTCTCCAGTTCAATTACAGTATCACTGATTCATAAGAAATTTGCCATTGTTTAACAGATTAAATATGGAAAGTTTTTTTTTTTAAACTTTCTTAATGTTTCTCTGTCTCACAATGATTTTTAAGATCCCTCTTCCTGTCTGATGAGTAACATTTAACAATATTAACAGTAAAATTTAACAATATTAACAGCCAGTGTCTTGTAAACATGGTAACATACAAGACTACCATAAAAGGCCAGAAAGATTCTGACACATGCAATGAGAAATATTTTAGAACTGATAGCTGTCAATTTAGAAATAAACAATTTTAATGGATGCTTTTGCTTTCTGTGGCTCACATATGGTGAGGAAAGTATGTCCAAACATAAACCTTTTCACAAATGTCACATTAGTGGAATTTTAATGGAAGGGCCACATAAGCATCTCTTAAAAGTGTAGGAACTGTCATGGGTTGTAATGCAATTGATTGTGAATAGCCATATGCTTCATATCATTCCCTATGCAAAAGATGTCTTCATATCCTGACATTTCAAACACAATTGCTTACCCCAACATTAAAAAACTAAAAACTGGTAAGCTACTCTTTCCAAAATTTTAATGCTTTTTTAAATGTTTAATATTTCTGGCAGTTTTTCTTCATATTTTAAATAAGTAACCTACTGTGAACATATAAAGAATAAACAGCTAATTTAAAACAAAATTATAAAAAAAAATCATTGTGTTAAGATTGGAGCATCTTATTATATGTATGACCAAGATAAGTCCTTCTAGATGCATCTACAAACTGAAATGGGAGAGCAGAGAGCAAAATATGTCAGAAATTTAGTTCTAGTCATCATGTAGCTAATAAATAAGAGCTACATAAATAAGTCTCTTAATTTCTCAGCTTTCTAACTTAGTAAATAAGGAGTTTGATACCCGATTATCCTCTTGGCTCTAAAATTCTTTGACTTTTAAACCTCAAAAGTCAAAAGAAGATGAAAGGCAAGAAGGTATTCTTTACAATAATTTGTAAGATAAAATACAAACCTGAAGCAACCTAAATGCCCCAAACAGGGCATTGTTAAGTATATTGTAATATGTAATTTTACATATTATGTAACCATTACATATGATGTATAAGGGTGGAAATATTCTGAATATAAGAAAAGAAGATGATATAGAATTTTACACCTCATCCTATATAGCCATTTCATTAGAGTTTGGAAGGAACTGAACACGAGTTAACATTCTTACTTTATTGTGGAAAATTATGAATATATATTTTTAAAAAGTTAACATTGCTTAAAATTAAAATATTTTAAAATAACACATGAGTGTGTTAATAACTGGTCATTTTATTAAGCTCTTTATCACGATTTTCTATGAAGTAGATGGCATCAGTTTGCATTTTCTCTCATAACATGTGTTTTATTTTTATTGGTTAAAAAAAGGATAGAAACACCAGTGATCATAACAGAGGACTATGGAAAAATGCATTTCTATATTAAAAAGAACACCTTTCTCATTTTAAAATATTTGAACATACATTTCTAAATCCATTTCTATATGTTGATAACATCATTAGTGTATAATTGGTAACAGGTACTAGTTTCCTATATGAATTATTAAATGCATTGTGTGGTATAGATAGGCGGAATGTAGAGAATATTTCCATGTTTTATGTAGTGTCTGTTTCCATTTTCATGAAGTTTTTTATTTATATGGATAGTTGGAGAACGTAACTGGAAAATGTTGACCCAGTGTTTTTTATTTTGTTTTAATATTGCTTATTCCAATGACAGGATAATAAAGTAAACCTGGTATTTCAAACATTTCATACTTAGAATGTAAATTAAATGACTTTATTTGGTGTATCCTTGTCTAATCACAAAACATGAAGAAATATAAGACATACCCCGTTGTTATATGGATATATGGTAGTCTGTCACATTCTAGGAGATCGAGTGCATTTGTGACAGCCTTGGAAATAGTTTTCATCAAGGAAAGCGCTAAAAATGATCTTTGTCAACCTACATCAACATGCTTTATTGTTTATATAAGCTTAAAAGTATAGTGGGAGCAAACATTTCAGTTTAAAATGATGCCAGGCCTTATTCAACCCTTTTAATACCAGATAACTTATTTTATTAATTAATATGATCCTCCATCCTTTTGTTTTATATTTTAACTTCCTATGATTGATGATATATGATTAAAATAAATCCTCAAATTTGTGTTCTATAAATTAATAGGTTTTGGTGTTATACATTTCCAAATATCTCAGGATGACCTAATGTTAGAAAATGTTATTCCTTTGAGGTGTTTCTGGTGTGTTCGTGGTCCCACATTATGGTGAGTATGAGCCCACAAGTTTAAGTCTGAGCCCAGTGCCTCTGTCACCAGACCTAGTGTTTCACATTCGTGTGACTGTGATTCTTCCCTAAGTTGTCCAACTATCCAAAATTGTACAAAGCCATTTGAATGAATGATGGATGTCAAAATGAATACAAAATATAATAAATACTAGTAAGTAAATAATGTAGTAGTTGACATGAATGTGTAAAATGCCAATTCACTGATGATGAAATAAAGTGCTATACATAATCTTGCAGACTCTCGATGTCCCCGGCCCCCCAAGAAACGAACCTGGATTATTTCGAAGATAGGAAAGAATGGAGGATTTAAATATGGTTTTCTTTAACAGCAGGTCATAATGGAAATACAGACCCTTACATTCAGTGCTGAGAGAATTACCAGTTTGATAATGATTAGGAATGTTGTTATTAAAACAGTATGTGCAGTTCATTTTCAACAGTTTTGAATTAGAGTCTGCACTAATGAAACGGATACGGTTTCCTTCACAAAGGGCAGATCTGTTAGTTAATATCGCTGCAGCAGTGCCTCCCAGACCATGCCTTTAGCTCTATTTGTATTTCACAGCATGATAAGCAAAGAGTGTTGATTTTCAAGGATCCTGCTGATGAAAGGTAATGGCATTATTACATCTTTATCTCAAAAGCAGAACTGAGTGGTAAATGATTTTTTTTTCTCTGTTGCACAAAAGATTTCTTGGTTAGAAAGCCTTTCTTTATTTCTTTACATCATTTTAGTCTTGGAAATGATATGTTATTATTTAATGTCTGCACAGCAAGCTTGAAAGCACCTAATAGCGAATGGATTCAAAGTGAAGTACCTCCTGCTCACAGATATGGATCTTCTCAGTCACACGCTGTACCAGCTGTCATCCCAGCCATACTGCTGTGATTTAATTAGTCTGTTTATGTCCTTTCTAATAATATTTCCATCTCTATGAAAGGGCAAATGCGACAGGGACTTTTTTGCTTTCTGGTTCTGCAGACTGAAGAATGTGGCCTACATCTGATATGTGGGGACACGGGGTTGAATCACCATTCCTGTCACTTCAAGCTGTTGATAAATTGTTCAGCCAAGAAGTATACTTACTTCCTTGGGGTCATTTATAGTCTGGGAGTAATAATCTGCATAGGGACAAAGAGGGGATACATTTGTGTATGTGTGTGTGTGTATCCAGTCAGATCTGCATATGCGGGTATTTTAAAGTGAAAACAATTTATAAGAAAAGGTTAACTCAGTGTTTTTATCAACGCTGTGCATGTCTTTATGGCACATATTTAAGTCTTTCATCAACTGATTTCCTACAAAATTACAGCATTTCAGGAATTCTCAGAAAAGTTTTTCAGTTTCTGAATGAAAATTCACACTGTAGTCATCTGGAAGTTTATCTGGGCCACTGCATATGTTGGTGTTTTTGGGGGAAATCTCTGTTTTATAGAAGATATTACGTTTCAGAGTGTCCAGGGAAAGAAGACTTTACCATCTTCAGAAAATATTTAGTCATTATATTTTTACTTAAACTTTTCCCCAGAAAGCACATTTAACTTAAAAAGATGGCTTATATCCAAAACAAACTATATGCACAATTATAAAAAAATACATAGATTAATAAACAAATATAAAAGTGATATGACTTTATTGAGTATAAGGTGGTGATTAATAGTTTATACTCAGGCACTCTGCCATTTGAGTGATTCAAGGCTACTTTAAAACCCAACGGCCTTGTGAACATTCTGGATTCTGCCTTAGGATTCTATGACCCTCTAATACTTCATGAGACACAGATCCACATAACAGAGATGGGAAGAAAGCAACAACAAAAGATTTCTGAAACCAATTCCAATTTGGTTTAATATTATTCATGTTTGTCTTAGGGGAAAAAAACAGTCTATTATCATTTGGAAATAATATGTTAACAGTTCTGTGTGTTTTAGTGCTCTGTGGAGACAGACTGCTTTTTTCTTCATTTTTCTGTAATTTTATCTAAGGGCAAAAAAGTGTTACAAGGTCTTCTGAACTATCTTCTTTCTGGATTATCTTGGGTTTGCTTGTATTTTTCTGTTTTTCTTCTCTCATTCTTTAATTTGGGTAATCCAACTACATGTCATAGAGTGGGACTTATAAAAACAATGGTATATTGACCATATAATTCTAATATTCATTCTATGTAAAAATAGCATGCTTAAAAATGCTAATTTTATCAAGGGGGTCAAATGATTTTAAAATAATTTCCTTTAGCAACCTAAATGTTAGTGTCCTATAGTTGCCAGTTTTAAAGTGCACATGCATGTGTTTAGTTTCTTCTTATTCTTTTATATACCTACCACTGTCCAAACCTGTGCATACATCAAGAAAAAAGGTCAGCTTCTAGAATCTTTTAAAATAATATATCAAAATGAGCATCAAGATTATAAATGTTCTTATTTCTGTCAGTAAATGATAGCAGTACTTTCAACTTTTTAGATTCCTCTTGTTGATAATATGTGATGTTAGCAATTAAATAGCTAGATATCACACACACACACACACACACTCATACTTGTATCTCTATATTGCAGTTTCCAAGAAGCTCTAATTAACTTATTACAATTCTAAAATGAATTTACTAAATATATTTATTTTTGTAATTATTGAATGTAGGAATACTTATTTGGCTGTCTTTCCACTGACGTATAATTTCACCATTTATATTTGCTATACTGTCTAAACTAGATGTTAATGGTTAAGTTATCTTGACATGAACCACTTTAATGCTTTGAAAAAACTCACCACGAAGCATTTGACAGTATTTTTTTTATTAATTGGATAAATGAATTGTGAGATGTGTGATTGCATGATGATGTACTCATTTAGTTGTTGCTTTTTGCTTTTACTAATCTCTGTCATATTGGATTTGTAAATGGAATGAAGTGACCTTTGAAACTGTGATGGAAATGAAGAGATAAACACAACTTGAAAGGACAAACCAATTAATATCTATGTGTTTGTTACACATACATAAGGAATTTTAATCCTTTGCTCTCTACAGTAAATATGTGACTCATTCGTTGAGTAAAGAAGTATAGTTTTTAATAGTTACAGATTTTAATCTTATTTTTTCCTAAAATATATAAATTTATATGGCATCATTGTATATATAACATGCAATTAGGTTGTTTTTAGTATATGGAAAAATTTGTACTACCTTAAAAGTTTTTTAATCCCCTTTTAATAAGAAAATAGCTATGTTACACACATATTCAATCATATACGTATATAAGGTATTCATCAACTGTCCTATATTTTTAATTATAATTTTGATTATAGTAAATTCTTGAATAGACCTCTCTTTTCTAAAGTCACACTCATAACTGATTGTCTGCCATTGTCCGTAGAATACTTTCTAAAAATCCTGATATAGGAATCATAAATCAAGCACATCTTATTTTAACTTGTTGACCTATAATGTTAAAAAAAATATTTTTCAAAATCAATAACTATACTTGAGCATGTTTTAAAAATAAAATCTGAGTAGGCGTTTATACTGTTTTCTTACCTAGTGCTTTCTCCCTTTGCTTTCCTATTTTTCACCTTTAATAGCAAACAAAAAAACCCCGAAAAGACAAGCCAATTCTGCTGTCGTGTAAATTTTAGAACACTTGTACATTCTATCCTCCTTAATTGCTTAATAATTATAGAATATAGCCAATTTAATATACAGGTTTTGAAATATTGCCACTGATGCACAACAAGGAAAAAAGTAATGTAAGCTTGACATTTTAAAACACCAGTATTGAAAGACTTTCAATTCTAATTGATTTTTAAAAGAGTTCCCTGGAAAAGTGAGTTCTGAAATGTTTATAACGGCTCTGGCAACATTCCAAAATGTTTACCACAAAGTGTAACTCAGCAATTTCTGAGTTCTCTCATCAACTAAGAAAGATGTATTCCATAATTGGCTTAACTCTTGTTGATATTAATCCCTCCCTTGTAGACATAATTTTTTTAAAGATACGATTTCTCAAAATGATTATTTCAAAATAAGAAGTTTTTTTTTTTTTTTTTTTTTAATCAGAGAGAAATTCTTAACACGAAAATTAGGGATGAGCAAAGGATATGAATCTTTTATTTTTTTCTAAAAATATATTTTCTCACGCCTTCATTATATTTTTAAATCTATGACCTTCAAAACTTTGGTAAAACTGACAGAAATATGATTTTTTAGCTATGTTAATTTCATAGCCCTTCTTATAGTGGATTGTAGGTGCAAAAAACCTCATCAAACAGCCAAAAAATATTAATGGATATGATATTTATTCTATTTTAACAAGCAAGCAGACCAAAATATATGTAGCATTTACCACAAATAATTACTTTAAAAGGCTACTGCTAAGTATTTCAGGAAAAAATGATTCTGTTCACTAGCTGTTTGTCAGTTCCTGTACATTTTTTATTATTGATTACGTTTGAATATATAGCTCCATGATTGAAAATATTGCTGGTAATATCTTCTCTTTACAGTGCTGCACTGACTTCCTATGATTGATAAGAGATAAATTTACACAGAAATGAATATACAAGATTATTTAGATCTGCACTGTCTCATAATATTAATTTTGCACTGTGATGTTTCTTTGAAACTAAGTCATATAGTAGTTGGCAACTTTGTAACTATTTTAATCTTCTGAGTCTATCTCAGATATGATACAGCACAATGAAGGTGATATTTCAATGTATGATCAGCCAGAATGAGTCATTTGTTTGTAAGCATTTCTGATTAAGATGAAGACTGTAACCTAATTGTATAACATCTACTTATTACCCCTGGGATATGGAGTGATTTTTGGTTTGAAATTTCCATATCATAAACTCATGCAGTGCAGGCACTATTACATTTAGTCAATAACCAGGAATTCTGATTAGTTGGATATAAATCACTAATGTTGAGAAATAAAGGTGACAAAACAATGAATAAAAAAGAAGCAACTAATAAAAACAGGTAAGGAAGTCAACCTATAGACTGTGTTCCCTAATTTGTCAAAACAATTTATTTTATTACCGAATACAAGTTGTACCTAAGAAATAGATTTTCATGAAAATATTGCCCCTCAATATCAAATTCATGTCTGTTTGTCTCCAAATTAGAACTCTAAACTGTATTAGAAATAGATGTTTAAATGTCATTATAATCTCTCTCTCTCTCTCTCTCTCTATCTATCATCTATATATGCTTTTAAAATATTCAGAATCTAATGCCCTATTCTTCCCTACTTTTAGATTTAAACAGAACAATAACAACAAAAAATCCCAGACATAATACATTTGGACATAATTTTTCATTTTCTTATAACCACAGGCAGTCTCTCAGTGTTGTAATATTTGACCCCCAAATTCTAAAATACACATATACCTAATTTTCATATTTCCATCTTACCACTGGTATGCCAGTTTTCTTTTGTGTTAAACCTCGACTCTTCCAAACTTTGTTAGTACTCTGTAATACTGCTGTTCCCTAACGAAGTCATTAGCAGGGTGTTCTGGTAAGAGGAGACGAGAGGAGGGGAGGGGAGGAGAGAGAAGGGGTGGGAAGGAGGGGGGAGAGGAGAGGTGAGAGAATGAATGAATAAGAACATGTAAGTGAAAATAGTGGCAGCACAATTTGAGGCATCACAATGTTGTGGTTCAGTGTTGTGAGCAGAAAATCTGGTGTAAGGCATGTGTCTGTTTGTTACTACTTTTCTTATGGTATTTTTTTGTACCTTAGCCTTTCTGTGCCTCAGATTCCTCATCTATATGATAGGTATAATAATTATGAACATTTCATAGGGCTCTTTGGGGTAATTTAGGTTAAATTAGTTCTCAGAACAACCTGACACACTGTAAGAATTAAATTTTATTAAACAGAAAATACTAATAAATTAATAAAAAGTACACAAACATACATACTCATAAATATCTCTTAAAAAGTTGGAAGTTTCTAGTATCCCCAATCTCTCAACATTGTTTGAAACCATATATATTTCCTTCTCTGCGTGACTTATTTATTCAGAATCTTCACTAGTTGATCCTGATTGATTACTTATCTAAAGGGTGTTTTATTGGTTATTTGCTGCAGCCTGAGCCTAGTGTCATGCTCAGGAAATATGCTTCTAGATTTAGATTATATTGCTACTTTCTTTCTTTTTTTTTTTTTTTTTTAAGTATATACACATTGGAAGAGTAAAGAAGTTGTCAATTATTTCCCTGGCACATTTTTTTAGAAATCAACAATCAGCCCGCAAACTTTTAATTGAAAAGTTTTATCTCATTTCATGTTATCAGACAAAATATGTACTCCAACTCTAAAAACAGATATTACTTTATTCAGTGCACATAAGACTTCCTTTAATTAGCCCTTAATCAGCTTGGTTTAACTGGGATTTACGGAAGAACAGTGGTCATTAACATTAGCCAGATTAAGACTGTGTTAATTACTATTGATAGATAAAATAACGTGCAAAAATGGTTTGAATTACTTCTGTACTTATGGATTGAAAACAAGATTGAAGCTTTTAAATGGAAGCTATATTTTATTTATACTTTAAAATGGAATATTGACGTCTATACATGCATAACAAGACACATGATTTCATGGTTTTACAGCTTCTTTAGATTTACCATGGTTAAGGGATAATCATAAAATATAATTGTAGACAATTTTCTGAGATTTATGTATGGAAAATTTACATTTACTTTTATGACTTATGGTATGTGGTTTTAGTTAGAAGCAGATAATTATACATTATCTTCAAAAGACTTAGTTACTTCCTTTTCAGTAACTGATAGATCCAAATTATTTCTACTGTGTTGAAGGGATTTTTTATAATTGTGGCATTTTAATATTGATGCTGCACCTTATTGTTGATGGCTACCTTTAGTATCTATTTTTCTTCTAATATTTGGGGTTACTTGTAACTGAAGTTTAGCTCGGTTTTATTTATTTATTTATTTTTTGCCTCCCTTCCATACATCAGTTCTTGGGCATTTTATTAAATGGAGGTATTTCTCAGGATACCTCAATGAGTTTCTGTGTCACCCATCATCATATCCTTTTTCTTGTAACTGCTTGTGTAGAATAGTGTATTTCTGTATACTGGGGGTACCAAAAAATGTACACAAGTGGACACTTTGGTTAATGTTGCTCAAGCAGTAGTTTGCCGTAATCAGAAGTAACTGGATGCCGATGGTAACAACTTTGAGCACCTCTTGTAATTGCAGATATGAAACGTGAGTTGTATTCATCTTTTGTTATTGGTATATATTGAGTAGTACAATTTTAATAGGTTTTCATTTTTTGAAATGTGTATACATTTTTTTGGCACCCTCTGTGTGTAGATAGATAGATAGATAGATAGATAGATAGATAGATAGATAGATAGATAGATAGATATGGATATAGGTATACATATAGATATAGATATAGATAATGTTATTCAGGCAGGAATTCATCTAGTTTTTATTTTACAGAAAATTATGCAATACAATAATTAAATTTTATTGATAGTGTTAACATCATACCATTCCTCTAAATAATTTAGATTACCCTCTTCCATTTAAAGAGCCATAACAAGAAATTTAGTATGGTCCCAGGCAAAATGAATTATAAATAAATACAATCTTATGCCCCAGCATGGACTCTGATTTTGGTCAGTCTTTCCCCAAATTCAGTAAACAGCAACATTTTTTATTTTATTGTTTTTAAACTCACATGTTTAATTTGGCGAATTTGGAAACGTCCTTGAAGTATCTCTCTTACCCTGTATTGCATCTACTCTCATATATAATGCGTCAGTATGTCTGTTTACTCTTCTTCCAAATCATACCTAGGATTCATATTTCTCTCTCCACTGCATCCACTACTGAAGTGGTAACCTGAGTTAGCACCTCCTACACGGGCCACTGTGATAACTTCTAATCCAGTCTTTTGATTTCACTCTTTGTCTTTTATAATAATATCTCCTTATAATACCTACTGTGGTGATTGTAAATTGTAAATCAGATAATGACATTTACCTTTTTAAAAGCTTTCAATGGCTTTATATTGCATTTGGAAGGAAAAAAAAACAAAAAAACAAAAAAACTCACCTTGCTTTGCATGGTCTTAAAGACTCTACATAATAAGGAATGTACTTTACATAGGTCATCTCTCAAAACTCTTCTGGGCTAGTCTTCCCCTTTCATTCTTGTTCTTATTTACACACTGGCCTTTCTTCAGTTCCTCAAACATTCTACATATGTACCTTTCTTCCCCTACGTCTTCTTAAATTTGGCCAGTGGGAATCTCTTCTCTTTGTTCTTGACTTCCCTACTTCCTACTCATTGTCCAGCCAGTGTTTAAATGTCCTTCCCTGAATGCTAAATTTGTTAGTTTTTTCTTTTTCCTTTTTTTTTTTCCATTTTTCTTTTTTTTTAAATTTAAGTTTATTGGGGTGACAATTGTTAGTAAAATTACATAGATTTCAGGTGTACAATTCTGTATTACATCATCTATAAATCCCATTGTGTGTTCACCACCCAGAGTCAGTTCTCCTTCCATCACCATATATTTGATCCCCCTTACCCTCATCAACTCTGCCCTCAACATCTTCTATTCTATACCATTCGGTTCTTTCTGTAGCACTTGGAAGCATTTATAATAACTTTATTTGCAAGTCTCTTTGCTTCATGATCCTCCTCCTCCATGAATTCACCAGTTGGCTGAGAGTAGGGCTGGCTTGGCTACACTGACTAGCATGCACTGTCAATATATGGTTGGGCAACAAATACTCCTGGAGGAAAATGGTGAGATTTTGGAATTAGAAGGAGACTTGAGCTAGAAATTGACATGCACACCTCTGAGTATAGGCAACAGGCGTGGTGTGCTGGAGCTGTTTCACAAGAGTCAATTGTCAAAATTTTGAAAGCTGATTGTAAAACAAAACAAAACAAAAACCAAAAACACAAACAAATTCATTAAACTTAAATTTTATTATTTTAGAAATAAATAAAAACATTGGTAATAAATGCTCAAAATGTGAAAAAAAAGTACTCCTGAATGAATGTTTAATGAATTAATGCTCAGTTAAATAGGAATGCCTTTTTATACATATTTATGTTACTTCCAGCTCCCTTTTTACTCCTGAAATTCCTCTATATGCTTACCAATTAGAATATTTCCTTCATTTCAGAGATAAATTCAAGCTGCATTATGTTCAATGTCAGCATTCCAGGGTTTTAATAGGTAAAAGTTTTTATTCACATTTTCACATCTACTTTTTCTTTTCATTTAATCTGGGACATAAAATGTTAATATTGTTGGCATTTCCATTTTACAGATGCGTAAATTGAATTTCAGAGGAGATAATTTCTTGCTTGGCATTTTGTGACTTTTAAGGCAGTGTAACTGAAGGCAGGGTTGGTCCATTGTTTGGATTCCTACTTCAGTGTTCAGTCCAGGTTATTAAAATAGAGGGAAGGAATGGTTCATTCTTTCTAAAAAATATTAAATTAGAAATCCAGGTACTTGATTTCCAGTTTAGTTTTATCAGTACCTATCTCAGGTGACCTTGAAGATATAAAGTAACCTTTATGTATCTTACTTTAATAAGTTTGGTTAATTGCAGGGCTCACAATTAAAAGTTCTCAATTTATATAATTCTATAATTACATAATATAATATAACATAAGTAAATGGTGTCATTAAGTCACTCAAATTCACTTCCATATTATGGAGAAGGGAGGTAGAAAGTTAGCAATTCAAGAGCAGAGTATATTAAAGTAGTTATATTTTTGTGGGCATAATTCATACACTATGGAATATTTGAAAATAAAATTTTAGTCATTACTCTATAAATTTATTGTTATCACTTTCCATTTTTCACTTTTGCCCATCAAATCACCCTAAAAATATAATAGAAAAAATATAATTTGTGACTCTATATTCTTGTATTATAACTACTCTTTAATCCATTCTTCTATGATTGTCCCCCAAATAATACATATACTTTATATCTGAACTGTTTTACATGATATTTTCGTTGGATTATTCTATAAACTCTTTGTGGCAGGGATCTTGTCTTTTTATATGCTCTATAAAGTACCATGCATACCTAGGGGATTTTATGAATAATAATAAAAAAGGAGGCAAAAAAGGCTTTCATCAGCAGTGTTTTATTTTGCTGTGAATTTAGGGATGAATTCATTCTATTGTCCATATTTCTGGAGAAACAGCTGTGTATATTACAAAAGTTGACTATGAAGAAAGCATGTAATATTAAATCTGAAAATTTACATTGCTGGTATAGGAAAAATAAATGAAGCAATACAATTTGCTTTTTCCTGTCTATTATAAAAATATTGCCAACTCTGGCATGTGGTTCATAAAATCAAACATTTCCTAACACAGCTGTGCATCAGGAAATGAAATACTGCAGGTATAAGAAACCACCTGTTTGCCAGAACAGGAGTTTCAAAAAAGATAAACAGCAAAATTTTATATGAGTCCCTGTTGAAGGTCCATTCTACTATTAATACTAAAACCATAACATTTGTTCCTCAAACAGGTGTTTTAAATATGAATTGAAGGCTGAATAAACCCATGGATGATTCACTAATAAACACCATTGGTTTTTCTATTCAGTACACAGGATGATATTGAATACAACTGTCAAAGATAATTTTGCAACCAATTCAGTTTTAAACACCAAAGTTATAAGAAACCACAAATTCCTGTTTAGTCAAAGTGTTCTCCTTTCCTTTAACTCCTTTATCTTAGTTGCAAAACTATCATGAACTTGACAGTGTTCTCCCTTGATGAAGAGAAAGTCTGAAATAAGCCATAAATCATACTGAGCTAACAGAGAAATTCAAATTGCTGTAAGCACAAGTGCCGAGGGACCGCTTATGCACTGCCTAAACCATAATGCAACATTCACAACGAGATCATTGTATCATAATCTCATTCTGACTGTGATTTCCTTTGTGTGTAGGGGACTCAAATGTCAGAGAGGGGGGGGGGAGAGAGAGAGAGAGAGAGAGAGAGAGAGAGAGAGAGGAGTCAGGTTAGATTTTGCTCTTATTTTACATTAAAGAAATGATCAGAAAAACACATTGATCCATATCAATCACTTCTTCAAAGTTTTGTCAGCATAGGACATTTCTCTCTTTTTTTTTTTTTTTTTTTTTTTTACTGTTTTTTAAAATTAGTTTCAGGTGTAATAGTTCAACATTTATGCTCCTCACAAAGTGATAACCTCCCTCCCCCAATGTACTACCCCTCTGACATCGTATTGCATAGGACATTTCTTGATGTATTTCATGCAGGTGGGTTAGTGCCAGAATTTCTATGGACAGTCGAGAGAGTTTTTAATATATTTTTGCTTCTTGTTTGTTTTTGTCAAATAAGTAAATTATTTCATAGCATAAACACCAATCTTAATGAAAGTGTCTATCAAAAAACAAAAACAAAAAACAGACCCCAGAATATTTCTAATCAATGTAAAATACCCGTATTTGGAAATATTATTGCAAAATTGGAATAATATCTAGACTTAATGTTTTGTGTTGTAGGAATGTATTAAATTTTCACCATGGCATATGCATGCAGAAATGCATATGTATACATATGTTTCTATGACTTACATGGATGAACTCTCTTTAAGATTCATGTTTGGCAGCTATGAGATGCATTTTAGTTTGTTCTTATATACAATAACATCCAATTACTAAAAAACAAACCCAAAAACAGTTTTGCCATATCATTAAGTACTGGATGAAGGGGTGTAAGCAGGCCTTGAATGAAATAGTGGTATATGACTGTCATCACTTTCATATTCAGGAAAGTAGAATGTTGTCTGATAAAGTAAAACACAACTTAGTCATTTTTATAAGCCTCTATAAAACATACAAATATTCGTGCTTTGTTCTCTACTTTTCCTTTAATATTGGAGCAGATAGGTATTACCTTCTAATATGACTTAGTGCATAGAAGAGTTTACGGAATCCTAACTATTATGCTGTCCAAATGCCATCTTTTCACCTTGAAAAGTCTAGGAAGACAATCATATGGTATCAACTGCAAATAAGGACACCTTTTTTTCCTCTTCTATCAGGATAGTTTGGCATCTTGTTTTTATTTTCTATTTTGGTGTTTTATATTTTGAATGTATTGTCCCAACTTTGAAAACAAAGTTAAATGTTGGTTTCCTGCCTTTGGATTTATGGGGAATGTGTCTCTTACCTCTCTCTTATATATGCTATTCTCTTAGGGTATCTGGAAGTATGTTCATCAAGATGAGAGTATTTCCTTCTTTTACTAACTTAATACCAAGAACAGTTTTTAATATAGATTTTTGCATTTATCAAGATAAAAAGTCAATTTCTAAAGACTTCAGCTTACTACCTGTTGTGTTTGCTAGAACCAGTAGTCGATATTACATAAGTCTATCAGTCTTCAATCTAGACCAAAGGAGCATAGTTCTTTATTTACAGTACTCATTTATACACAGCACTAGAAAAACATTGACATATGTCCCTATCTATGTATAATTTTGATACACACACATATGTACATATGGATGTATATAAATTACAATAAATGCAGTGATGACCGGCTATGGGGACAGAAAGGGAAAGATTATTTCTCTACTAGGGATATATATGATGGGGACTTTTCTTCTATTTCTGCCTTTTAGTTTCCATAGTTCCCATCAAAGGACTGGGCACATAATTCATATCACTTTATCATATTTATTAATGGTTTAGAATAACCTTCATTATAGTACTGAAATTACTTTTAACATCTCTGTCATAACATGTTACTTGCTTAAGGAAAAGGTTGTTACTTTTCTCCTTTCTAAGTTTAACATAAAGCAAAAGGAAACAAAAAACTCAATTCATACATGTTTTGTTCAAATTTGCATGTGGATTAGAGCTCCTCATATCTTTCTCAATGACACAATGTCTTCTTAAGGGCAGATACAATTATACCCCCAAAACTTTATACCTTTATATCCCCAAACTAGGCCTGTATATTCCATGGCACATACTTAGTGAATTCACTGTGGATGATATTAATACATCTAAAATTTGCAAAGGCTCCTGTTCTCCCATTGGCACAGATCATTAAATGATTATTATAGAAAAATAATAAAATGAATTTGGCATACTCAAGCCCATGTATTTTCCTTTTGTAGTAGCTCTATACTTTAGTCCTCACTGATTCTAGAATAATTTTGTTTTAACTGAAATTAAGTAAATGGATATACCACATTCTTCATTTGAAATATCATTCACAGTTGAACTAATGTTAGACGTTTTACAAAATGAATACTTTAATGGATTTATTTATATTTGAGGATTTGATAATAAAATTTATTATTAAGACTTTGCAGTATCCATAGGGTAATAAATGCCATCTACAAGTCTAAGCTGGTGTAAAAGTGTCATCTGGGAGGCACTATAGTCTATAAAGTCTGAAGTTCTCAGTTTGTTTTCTAGTTCTGTTGCATTATTATCCAAGCCCACGTGTCCATTTTTTCTGTGTAAGATGCACATAATGATATTTTGTCAATGCATTGATGGGCAAAATAAATTTTACTGAATGTGTATGGAAATCTTTTGAAACTCACTTGTTTTATATAAATGTTTTATATTATTATTTCCATGATTTGCATATACATCCATGATATCTACCAGTCATATTGTTCAAAATATTTTCCTGGTATGTATATAAACCTTGTTTGCAAATGACTGAGATCTCGATCAGTATTATCTCTCTTAAGGATAAATTCATGATATATATCTTACCCATGTAAGATCTGTTATCTCTATTATATTTATGTTATTTCTAATTCATAGTCTAACTCTTGCTCGTGAATCTAGAAGTTATGATAGAGTGGCATGTGTTGAATTTAATAGTTTGAATAAATTAAATAATGAGTTTATTACTCATTTAATAGTTCTGGGTATCAGTCTTCTTTTGTAAAATGAACGAACAAATACAATAATTTTCAAAATTTTTCATTTAAAAATTCTTTGATTTTTTTATGACCCCTGTTCCTCTGAAAATGGTACACTTAACATGCACTTTGAATTTTGTTATCTTGCAATTAGTTATTCACGTTCTAACTGCTCTTTATAAGGCATCATCCTGCAATAGGAATATATGTGCTATTGCTGATGAAAATCTCCGTATATCCTTAGTGAAATAAGCTTTTTATGATCTACCAGTTACTTTCATTAAGAGTATTTTTTTCCTGGTAGACTTGAAACGCCAATAACCAAACTTCTAAGAGACGAGTCCTATTTGTATTTTATGATAATTGAAGTTATATCTGGCTTTTGAAGTTAAACCTATTTTAGTGCAGTGTTTTTACAGGCCTTGCCTTCTTTCCAAGTAACACTGACATCAGAAATGTATTTATATGAGGCATTTAGACAAACTGTTTTAGAATTACATGGGTTAGTAACTGTACAACTTAACTCATATTAAGATCAGAGCACATGCGGTGTAATTTTCGTACACAACAATAATGAGGCTGTACACTTGAATTTAAAATCATAATCTTTAATATCAAATAGAAGAGGTGCAAAGTAAGGATTAAATTACCATATCGTGAAAAAGTTATGCAGGTGAACACTTTGTTTTTACAAGTAAAAAGTACACTGAATAAATCTATGAAAAGCTCGTGCAATTATTTGCTATAATGTGTAATTTTTCCTGCCCCTTATGTTTATTTAAATTTTAATATGAAAGAAATGATCATCCTATTTTCTTTGAAAGTGGCATAAAGGTAAAACTGCAAACCTCTTGAAAGAATTTCTTTATTCCCAGTCACATGAATGTTGTTAGAACAAAATTTTGCCACCTGCCAGAGGCTTTAAAAACTAAATCAAAAGGCTCACTGCTTCCAAATACTCAAACTAAAGGTAGGCTTTTGGGTGAAACATAATGACTAGATCATTCTCATCACACATTTAATATTGTGCAGAAGAATTGATGGTTCTTTTGCTACCTTTCAGTAGAGAATAATTCAAAAGTGAAAATGAAAATATTGAAATCATGAATAGTTATATTATTCATTTATTCTACCTGAAAAATAGAACTGAGGTTCTGAAATTTAAGGTGTCTCCCTATGTTAGTATTAAAACTTCCCAAAAGAAAAAGAGAGGGGGTGGAATAAGGTGAAGTATTTCTAACACTAGTTAAAACAATTCAGTGTTGGCATGCTTCATTAATTGTTTGCATACAAGACAAAAGTGCTTTCTGATGAAGTGGAAAACCAACTTGGGACCAATTTTCCACAACATAAATTCAACACTCATTCTACTTCTTGATACCTTTGTATTCAAACTACCAAGAAGGTTTTTCATGTCTGTCATATCAGTAATCATTCTAATACTCTTGTTTCAAGATTCTCCAATCCTTGAAAATGTTTCTAGTTTAGATTCTTTAGTTTCTGAGAATAAGTTTTAGATTAACATTTACTAATTTTTTTTATACATGTGAATTCATCACACTGGCAGTTATCAAACTGATTTAGTAGGAGTCAGTTCTATCCATGTGAGAAGAATGATAGCGTATTAAAATGAGCAGTTTAAACAAAATCTTGGTTACAATTGTATTCTCTCTCTCTGTATCTCTGTATCTGTGCATAGATACAGAGATATGTAAGTATCATAAAGCCTATAATGCATTAAGCATTATTGCAAATGTAGTCATCCTAGAGAATATAATTTATTTTGATATCAAAGAGAAAAAGTTAGTGTCCCTGTAAACTAGCAAAGAAAGTGAGGGCTAAGTTGGAGGAACACCTTTATTGATTATTGTGTCACAATAGTGAGGTTTCCATGGTAGGTGTGTCACTTCTGCCAGACCAACACAGAATAACTGCAGGCTGTGACCAGATGCCATGAAGTCATCTACAGTCCATACAGAGTATAAGTTATTGTTCAGTTTGGTGTATCATATTGTGTCTTCATCAGCAATCTTCAAAAAAATCACTTTCGATTACATAGTGGCAAATCTGGGAGACTGTGTGTCTTCACTTCTTCCCTTCTCTGTACTCTTCTCTAGACTCTGCATAGGGAAAGAAAGGGACACTTTAATTGTTCTTTTCCTTAATAAAAGTATAACTTCCAGTTTGTGAATAAGGAGAATCAAATTTTCCATTTTCCACATCATGCAACTTCTATCCCTTAATATACTGTAAGCCAGCTTTTATGTGGGAAAACTTTTTCTTTGAAAAAGGCTTAAGAATTTTATATGACTACATGTTTTTATTATATAGAAAGGAAGGAGTTTCTAAATATTCACCCCATGAAGTGTTATTTTATTATATTTAATGTATTCAATAGATATGCTATCTAAAATTTGTTTCATTAAAGTTTAGTATCATGTTCACACTAAATGTTTCTATCCTGTGAATTTAAAAATATTTCTAATTATCGATCTTATTGTGTATTCAGAAAGAGCCATTAGTCATACTCAACAATGTTCTTTGGTATTAAAAACAAATCACATCCCGTTATTTTATTTCTTTCTTTCAAAATGAACATCATGCAGCATTAAAATACTGTGATTCAAGCAAGGGGATATATCCCTGACATGAAGACTGTGTCAGAGTAGCAGAAATTTAGTATTTTCACATTCTGATTATTGATTCAGTGAACTAAATATATTATACATGTAAAACATTAGATTCTTTTAATATATGGGCATACTCATCTGTAGAATTTTCCTGAAATGTTCCAAGTAAATCAGGAATTTTATCTAATCAATTTTTAAATCAATCCACTACTTAGGAAGCATTTCAATATAAAGCATTTGATTAAAGTAAGCTATATCTATAGTAGTTCTGGAATTCAAGCTATTTTGCATAAATATTGCTTCATACATTGTGTATTTATAGACCACTTTGCCTATGCGGTAAAAACAAACAAACAAACAAAAAACTAGATGAGATCAAACGAAGTACTCCTGTGTACAATTTTGATTAAAATACTAGTAGACCAAGTAGCTCTTTTGAAAGTCAGAGGGGTAGTAGATGGAGGGAAGGGGGTTATAACTGTTTGAGGGATATAAATGATAAATGTCTATTACATTGTTTTGTACACCTGAAACTAATAAAAAAAAAGAAAGTCCCTTTGTTTTGACTAATTAGCAAGATATGATAGGAGAGATGATATGTAGTGCCTTTGATGTAGGAGGAACAAAATGAGTGAATAACTCCATTGCCATTTGACACCTTGGTTCTCTAAGGTGTGGAGTTTATTCTGATTATCTACTTGAGATAATTTCTATTCAGATACCAAGAATCAAGTTTGGACAAAATGTGTTATTTTTTTCTGTTTCAGCTATATTACCTTGATGAGTCTCAATTCCTGAAAGGGCCCAAAGTATTGGAAACTGCAAAAACTAGAGTACCTACACTTGGATATTTCCCTTTTCCAAAATACTGTTTAATAGTTTGCCCTCATGAGAAATTTGCATTCTTCTGAGTGCATGAATTGCCAAGTTGGTAAAGTTACAATTAATATACCATCTGCAATGGTTCTTTTGGCCTAGTGAATATCAAAGTAGTTAAGTTCCATTCTACTGTGCAAAGCTGAAGGATATACCTTGTTTGTTTTATTTGTCTTTTAGAATATTTAGCTCAATTTTAACATAACAGTAATGTGTTTTGATGTTTCTTAATTCAATAAGTATTTTTATGATAATTATGCATTTATGTTTTCAGCACTTTTTGAAATGTAAGGTAAATGGAAAATTAACCAATTGGAAAATAAGATTGGAAAACATCAATAATCACTGAAGATTGTTAAATTACATGAAGTGGTTTTCTATTGCAGTTTACTATTCATTTAATATGGTAACATTATATTTTATAAGTAGACTTTTAAAACATATATTCATTATTCAGACAAACATTGTGAACATATATCAACTCCCTCATAATCTAATATAATGGCATAAAGTGTAAGAGACTTACTAGACATTTCATCTCAACACTTGCATTCAGCATTGATATAAAATCAATATTTTCAAAGTTACTCTCATGTTCTTCTGAAAATACATGTAGGCCTCCATACTCCTTCACAATAAAGAAGCAATAACTTGTAATGTTCACAATTTTATTTACATTTGACATAATAGGTATATCACATATCTGTGTATATTACACACATACTTAGTGTGTACTCTTAATTTATTTGAAACGTAAATGTTGGACTAATACAATGTTTCCAACATATAAATGTATTTTTTTTCTCAACAGGCAATTTGTAGAAAATATTAGCTGTTAGAGCACTTATTCCCTTTATAACAGGCTAACATATAATGTTTTAAAAATTGGTTATTTGTATAAACCAGACACTGTTTTATTTTATATAACACAGAAAAGAGTACAAATTATACACTTCTTAATATGATGGAATTTTTTAGCTTGACTATCATAGCTTTGCAGAGAGGTGCTTTATTTTCCTAAAATAAGCTTTGAAAGTGATGCCCAAATCAGCCACTCAATGCACACATTTAACACTCACCAGGAGGGAGTTTTGGTGTGCTGAGCCCACTAAGTTTTACATCTCAGAAGGGGCTTTACACCCTGTGGTGTAGGCACACTTCTTTCAGTGGAAAGTATGTCATTAAAATACTGCCCTCTTACAGTGACTTTAAACTAGTGAGGTTGGAATTGTTTTTAGTCACTACACAGCATGATAACCATTTTGGTATTTTCCTGGAGTAATTTACCATTTGCATACGAGTCACAGTGGGGGGAAATCAGTTTCTTCATACAAGTAATATTGATTTAAATCTAATATGTCAAAAAAATCATTTTCAGCTTTTGCAAAGAAAACAAGGCAACCAGTGTGCCATGATAGTTATACTCAGATATTTATGTACCCAAATATTTACAAAACGAAAATGAAACTGTCGTAAATGAAAATATATTAGTAAGTTAAGCAAAGAGGAACTGATCTTAACTTCTATCAATTCAACACCCAATTAAATAGATAATTTAAATGATTCACTGTGGAAAAAAAAGAAGCAAAAACAGAATAAAATATATTTTACTTAAAAAATATTCAAACCACTTATTTTGGCTTGAATGGAAACACATTCTCAATGAAAACATTGTGTGTTGTATTATTAACTCACAGCATATGATCTCCATTTCTGCCTCCCTAGATTTCTAGCCCCCTGGGATAGAAACAATGTGGACTCACACATTTATTATATTAATTAGAAATCACTACCTAATATAATTATTCTGGCAAGCACATGGTGAGTACTGAAAATATTATTGACAGAATTTCTCCATTTAACTCTGGTGTTAAAAAGATTTGCATGTCTAAAGCTGCCTTGATTAGATATTGTTTTTGACGACTCTGCTCAGTGTTTTACTCTATGTGCATTAAGCATGAGGACTTTTAGCACGTCTGAAGTAACATCTGCTCTGTCTTTTTGTTGCTGGGTTCATGGTATAATTAGCTCTATATTTCACCAAATACAATTTTGCTCCCATGGCGGACAAAGCAGCATGAAGAAAACATAAATAATTGCAGATTAGAGAAACAGAAGGCAAAGTGGGTGTAGATGGCTTTGATAAAAAAGGGTTAAGGAGAATAGAAGGTCAGCTCATTATTAAGAAAAAATGGAGGCAGTTAAAATTAGATATGGTCTTTGTAATTAAGGAAAACACACACAGATTTTCCTTTTAACAATATTTCCTATTTGGCCAAACCTTAGTGACTTGCAATGATGTAGTTTGTGTTATATTTATTTAGAAAACCCTTTAAGAAATATGCATGCTTGGATACACAAAACAAAATTTTATTATATAGGAAATGTTGAAAATATATAGGAGATGTCATGTTAAGTTTGCCAGAATATAAAATACTCTTTTTTTTTACAGTACCACTGTTACAGAATCAAGTTAGCTCAAGTTAGCAGCTAGTCAGTTTTCTGTAGCCTCATAGTCCTATTTTGCTGTGCCTACAAATAATCAGTAGTCAATATATTTGTATGAGCTAGTAGTATTTCCTTCAAAATAGATTCATATTAAAATTGGGATTGGTTATTATTGTGTTAAATATCTGGCTAATAATGCCTCATTGTTTAGCATTATTCAAATTCTGTACAAGAATATTATATAACAGACACAAAATGGTAAAAGGGCCTAATATTGAAATAGTATGTTTTGGCAACTGACAGCATAATTTGTTGTACAGTATTTAAAATATATATAACTATATGATTAGTGATTACATTAGCTTCATAGGTGTAAAATATAATTTTCTTCATCTTTTACTTTTCGTCTCTAAACTATGAAACATTTTGAAGTGATAATAGAGTATCAACTTGGCACTTATTTTGTTTGTATCAGGAAAAGTCTTCAGAAGTCTTTAAAACATGATAATGTTCTGTTTTATTTAGTTTAGAAAAAAGATAAAGGGGATTATGATTTTTACAGGCATTCACCCAATCGTAAAATGGGTGAAAGTGTCAAAACACGTTTTCTGTTCTATTCTATATTTGAAGCATAAAACTCATGTCAACCTGAACAAGTACAAAACAAACAAAAAAAATAAAATCTAGAAAGCAAGACAAAGTTAGTAATAAATTACTATGTAGTATTGTGTTGAAGGACAGTTTAAAAGATAACCATGTAATGCAACATAAATAATTTAAAAATATTACCTATATAAACACAGTTTACACACACACACACACACACACACACTCACACTTTTCCTACTATGTATTTTCCTGTTGAAGATAGTGAGGCAAATTATTTCTGTTCTCTAAGAATATATTTTTCACGTTGATAGCAGGCTTAAAGTTATTAACTGCTCTGCTTTTGCCTGGGAGAATCGACCATCTTGTAGGCTCCAGAAGTTTTTATCTAGCTTCCTTCAGGATTGCAGAACGGTTGTAAAGGGGCAGGGACATATGTAAATAAATCATTTCCAGAAGAAAAATGTCAGTACACAACATGATGTCATTTGCCTCCTAATTCTGTGAATTTTGTTGGGTTCATAACATATGGCAAATTCTACTTTGGCACATATATGATTATTTAAATAGAGATTTTTTTTTGAATCATGAAATCTGAGTTGAAAAGGATCACATAGTTCAGCTAGTTCAGGGCTTTTTAATCCTACTTGTACATTAGCGTCTGCTGAGGAGCTTTAAAAAAAAAAATTACCTGACCTTACTTCTAACCAACAAAATTATAATCTCTGAGTAAGATCTGTGTATTGGTATTTTAAAAAAATTCCAGGTGATTCCAAATAAAAAGCCAGTTTTGAGAACCACTGGAATTCGAGTCTAATTAGCTTGTCATGATTTGAGGCCTCTTTACATGTTTTTGTCAATATAAACTTGAAAACCAGCTGTTATCTCATATCCATTACAAAATTCCTTCTGTGGAAAACTTTTACTGTTAGAAAGTATATCTGAGTTATACAAATGACCATTCAGAACATGAGCATCCTTCAGGTGTTTGGGGAAAACTATAGTGGATCCTTGATTTTAATTCTCTCATTTCCTGGCTTTTTTTTTCTGTATAATAGAATTTCCTTGATACTCATTTTATGGCTTCATAATTATAAGTACACACTGATCAAAAACACATGGAAAGCATTTATTAAACTAAATATATCCACCCACAGCTCATGATTTGGGCATGTATAGTTTGAAAAACTGGAAAAATTTTCCAGTTGAGTTAGCTTATATGGCCATTATTTATGAATAAATGCCTTTTACATATGTAGTATTTTGAAGAAAGGAACTGCAGCTCTGAAAGTTGTTTTGACTTAGCCAAGCCAATTTTGATTTCAGAATCTGTGTTCTTGACAAACATCAATGTCTTTCTCATAGGTCATGGTAATCCAACATATCTGAATCTTTCATTACATTATGTTTGGTGACAAATACACCAACAACTATAACTTCTGTTTCTGTGAGTTCTAAATAACTGACTGAGATACTGAGCTATTGCCATATGAGTTTTTGGCCTTACTCCTTAATGCCAGTAGCCATGACTTGATACAGAAATGGAAATTGTGGTAAAGATTTTTATTCTGCTTTCTCCCCTCAGATATTTTGTATCTTTGTTATTTAAACACATTCCCACATTAGATCTCAGTTTTCTAAATTTCTGTGTGTGTGTGTGTGTGTGTGTGTGTGTGTGTGTTTGTGTATGTGTGTGTGTGTGTAAATGAGTTTGTGTGTATAAAGAGTTGATACTGAAAAACTGAAAGTTGTTTTTGTTATAAACACACAAAATCCTTAGCATTAGCATAATTAGTATGGAATTAATTAGAGTGTAACTGACCATTCCCATGTTAATAAGTTACTGAATCAAAATAACATAAGCACAGAAAGTAAATACAAAATAATATAAATACAGAAAGTATCATTCAGGGGAGTTGAAATCCATTTTACTTACATGAACCTGTAAAAATACACCTGTGGAGGAATGTGTCTTAATTTACCTTTCTTGTTCTGCCACTGCAATTCAAGTACATAAGGCTTTATTACATTCTTTTTTAAATTAAACTTTGAAGATTAAGTAGATGGGATACAAAGCTTCTGGCTATGGCTGTTGTTCATAATGGGAGGGGGCATCATTTTTCCGTCCCTGCAAGACCAGGAATTGTTTAACAGCAGTTTTGCCATTCGGGCTATATAGTTCATCAATCTCTTTAATGCCCGAATTACATTACATTTAGTGAAATTTTACTCATAATTCTTTTGATTTAGCTATTTGTTTGCCTCTAATTTGTGGGTCAAGAATTTCAGCAATTTTGTCTGAAGTACTAGTATCAGATTGTTTTAAATATGCAAATAGTGCAATTCTGTTATTCTGTTAATTGTCATTTTTAAAATTAATTCTCACATGTCTATTTATTTGTATCACGAGCATGAAGCTTGAAATTATAATACTGTTGTCAGGTTTTGACTTATTTATTTTTGCATTTTAATGATAGAGTTTTTTGGTTCAGGAAAGTGATATGTTTTGAGCTATATCTTGATATAAGTAAGAGATGTATCCAAGTCAGGAGAACTCTAAAACTGAGATACTGTCAAAGAATGAGTTCCTATCCTGATTTGAGAATGAATAATTTGTAAGGATAAGCAGGTAAATTTGTATTAAGATTATTTTCCTTTACAAATGTAGAAATTAGCAAATTCCTGGTGCTCAAGAGTACAGTTCCCACGTAACTTTTACTACTGCTGACAGAGATTCTCTGTTGAGTTGGAAGTAGAATGGTGAAAGTAAGTTTTCTATTTTCAATATATAATAAATGAGAGTCCAAGTTGAAATGCAGCTTCAAATACAATTTTCCAAGTACATAGTGATTTAAATAGGCTTTTGAGGACTGGTGACTCAATCACAAGCCAAATATACATTATTTTGGGGTAAAATTTATGATACTAACCATTTATAAGTAAAGCACTGTTTATATACATTTTCCACAACAAAAATGTAGTTTATAGAATAGACAAGTGAACATTCATAAATTTTAAATAGTACATTTATTGAAATATTTACAGCACGTCTCCAGTTTTAGGGTTTTCCAAGTCCCCAGTGACTTTGACACAATGAAACAAATTTGCAGCAAGTGCATATTAATAGAAGGTGTTTAACTAATTTTATTTCTGCTCTCCTCTTCCAACAAAGCACTTCTCATGCTTATAATGACACCTACTATTTATTGATCACTTAAGACGGATAGATAAGCCACTGTGCTTCACAGATGTTAAGCCATTTAATCCAACAATAGGATAAGGAGACAGGGACAATCAGATCATCTCCTGATCTAGGAGGAAACTGAGGCACCGAGAGATCAAACAAATTCCCTAAGGTCATGCACTTTGACAGGGCTGAGCTGGGACTGGATGTCAGAGACTGCAGTCCTACCCACAGTGTGAATTGCTGAGAGCCTGTGCAGTCACAAGGAGGGAGGGAGAGGGGATGGGGGCGAGCTTTTTCAGTAATGTTTGTCTTTACTTTGAAAAAAAAAGAAAAAAAGCATGTGCATTTATATCTGTGGATCAAAGAGTAGGTATTACACAATATTAGTGTAAAAACACACACAGTGTCATTTTATAATAGACAGTACCACCTCAGACAAGTGTCATAAGGTTCTAGGTCAGAAAGACCCTCAATTCATCATGAAAAGGATACCTTACTATAGTAATTCAAGAAGTAAACCAATAAATATATTTGTGGTGACTGATTTATTTGAGTGGTGTTTATCATTCACAATACCAGTTTTCTTTCAGTTTGATTTAGACTTAATTTTAATTTTTTTGTAATTGAAAATAAATTTGAATTTAATATTGTTGAACCCTCTTTTTATAGCCCCTTTCAGTCCCCCACCTTCCTTGAAAGCCCTAGCTATACTTATTTATCCTCTCCCCCCAATTTTTCAGTGCTTCTATAAATTAAAATATGCTGTTCCCTCTGCCAAAAATGTCATTTTGCTTTCATTGGTCTACATTTCCAATGTCTCCTTTTCTGTGAAAACTTTTACCCACTTGAGCCAACATGCACTTGACCTCACTCATACCTATAAAAGAGCAAATGAAGATATGTCACTAATACAGCATAAAGAGATAATTTAATTCTTTGAGCTTTATGAAGCCATTGTCTCAATTTTAATAAAACAATAAATAGTCATATATGATCCATCTCTTTGTGTGCTTTCTAAAAGTCACATATAGTTTTCGTACAGTTGTTACAACCACAATGCATTAAACTGTGTATATGAACACAGTGCATGTAAACCACACATTTCAACTTTGCTCCCCAAATCTTCAAAATGTATAAACACCACAATATGTTTTTCCTCCCTTAGTAGACTATGACCACCTTGAGGACAAAACCTTATCCTCGCTGTATTCCCCAGTATTTGGAAAAGTGACTGCTATTCAGTTGCCACTCAGTAAATGGGTTAAATGAATACATGAGTTAATGAGTGAGAACCTTGAAAAAAAGAAATACTAAATAAACAATATTGTTAAGATATACTATTTCCAGTGAAAACCTAAACAATAAGATATGAAAGAGGTGCATAATTTGAGACCATCTACTCATCAGCCACTTGGTTACTCTGTAAATTAAGAAAGAAAAACACATTTTAGTGTTAATTTTCTGCCTGTGGACTCTAGCTCTCAAAATTGTTACTTGACTAGGAGCTCAGTTTAGGATATCTCAAATTGAAAATCTCCAGAAAGAATTCTTGGTGGTCTTACCCCAAACCTGTTCATCCCTCACTCTTCTCACTTTTGTAATCGGTATCTCCATTTACCACTTACTTGCTCAAGCCCCAGACCTTGGAGCCATCTTGAACTCTTCTCTCTTTTATACCCACATCTAATGTATCCACACATCTACCCACCTCTTGCTCCTTCATCATCTCTTGTGTAGGTCATTGTGAAAGCATCCTAACCTGAGTTCCTGCTTTCCACCTTACCCTTTATACCTGGCAGAATAGTCTTATAAACACCTGAATAAGACCACATCACTCCTCTGTGTGTATACCATTTCAGTTCTTCCCATTCCATGTAGAGTAAAAGTTAAAAAAAGAAAACAAGAAATCCATCTGATAATGTCTAATCCTGTTCATGACATGGCTTCTCTACTCTGACTGCTTTCCTTCCCACTCTTACTTTCCACTCACTTACTTATAACCACTCTGGCCTCCTGCCATTTCTCAAATAATCCATACATTTTATTGTTTCAGGTCTTATATTTAGGTATTTGATCAATTTTGAGTTAATTTTGGTACATGGTAACAGATAGCAGTTTAGTTTCATTTTTTTGCACATGGCTTTTCAAATTTCTCAGCACCATTTATTGAAGTGGTGTTCTTTTCTCCATTGTACATTTTTGGCTTATTTGTTGAAAATTATCTGTCCTGAAATAATAAAATGCATAGAAGAAGGATAGGTCCTAAACTTATGGACCTTGGCTTCAGAGAGGATTTTATGAATTTGACCTTCAAGGCAAGGAAAGTAAAAGCAAACATAAATGAATTGGATGATATCAAACTAAAAAGATTCTGCACAGTAAAAGAACAATTAACAAAACAAACAGGCAACCAACTGAATGGGAGAAGATATTTGCTAACCTCAACCTCAATTTGGATAAGGGGTTTATATCCAAAATATATAAAAAGCTCATGTAACTCAACAAACAGAAAAACAAACAATCCAATTAAAAAGTGGGCAGAGGAACTGAGCAGACAATTCTCCCAAGAAGATATACAAAAGGCTAACAGATATATGAAAAAATTGCTCACCTTCACTAGCTATTAGGAAATGCAAATCAAAACCACAATAAGATACCACCTCACACCTGTTAGAATGGCTATTATCAACAAGACAAGTAGTAACAAGTATTGGAGAGGATGTGGAGAAAAAGGAATCCTCATACACTGCTGGTTCGGATGTAAATTGGTACAGCCAATATGGAAAACAGTATGGAAATTCCTGAAAAAAAAAAAAAAAAGAATAGAATTACCGTACGACCCAGAAATACCTCTTCTGGGTATTGACCCAAAAAATCGGAAAACATTTATCCATAAAGATATATGTACCCCTGTTCAATGCAGTATTATTCACCGTGGCTAAGGCATGGAAACAACCAAAATGTCCTTCTATAGATGATTGAATAAAGAAGATGTGGTACATATACACAATGAAATATTACCTGGACTTAAAAAAGATGCTATACTGCCATTTGCAACAACATGGATGGATCTTGAGAATATCATGCTAAGCATAATAAATCAGAAAGAAAAAGTTGAGAACCATATGACTTCACTCATATGTGGCATATAAAACTGAAAGCAACAGATAACAAGACAAACAAAAACTCATAGACACAGACAACAGTTTAGTGCTGACCACAGGGTAAGGGGGAGAGAAAGGTAGTAGAAGAGGGTAAAGGGGTTCAAATATATGGTGATGGAAGGATAACTGACTCTGGGTGGTGAACATACAATTCAATATGTTGATGATATATTATAGAAATGTATACTTGACACCTATATAATTTTACTAACCACTGTCACTCTACTAAATTTAAAAACAATTAAAAATTCAAATAATTTCAGAACACTCCTGCCTCAGGGGCTTTGCATTGCTCTTCCCTCTTTTTGGAATCCTCTCTGAATACATCTTGTTCTTTCATTTCCTTTGAATGTCACCTTCTTTTTAAGGTTTTTACCAACAACCCTATTTTAAATTGCAGTCTGTCTCCTTGATATGTAAATACTCTCTATCCTCCTTTCATGCTTTATTTTGCTCCATGACACATTCATTACAGTCCAACAGAACGTATACAATCCAGCATATAATCATTAGAATGTTGTTAGCCTCATGGGGTTTGAGATTTTGTGGTTCATTTTGGTCATTGTCAAACCCAGTCCCTAGAACAGTGCCTGCAACCAATATTTGTTGAAAGAATGAATTAATAAGGGATATATGTTTTGAGTACAAAAACAATACGTGAAACATATTGCTTAAAAATTAATAAATTGATTTGACTATGAGAATGTCAGTTCATTAATGAAAACCCTGACTTTTCAGGTGAGATCTAAGAGTTACAAAAGGACCTCAAAATTCTTTGCACTGAGAACGTGATAATGAAACAGTTAAAACGTTTATTTTCTAAATGTGACATGCTCTAGGAACTACACATCGTTTCAGCTCATGTTTACGTATTATGCTACTATCACTGCTTAAAATGTAGGGATTTTTAATTGAATTTTATGGCTGGTCTACGTTGTTGATAGTAATGTTTATGTTATAGCTTATGAGTTTAGTCATAGAAGGACACATATTACATCCATTGATGTAATAAAATATCTATAAAAGCAAAATGGTGTTTCCTTAGTAGATAGTTATGTTATATATCTCTAAATCTCTGAGTATTCAATTATAAAAAGTGCATCATTTTGAGAATGAATATTTAGTAAATAAAATGACTTTCTTTAAAACAATAACATCAGTATATTCCTAGATCTATTACGTAAAGTATATATTTTTAATAAACTATTTTTCGTTTCAAATACCCTAGTAGTGTATTTATAAGTAGGAAGCCAAGACTTCCCCCAAATGTCTTTATTAGTGGTGTCTATATTTAAGCATATTATTTATTTTTATATATAGTATTTTAGAATATATTTAATTTTATGCTTTATCAGTTGAATTTCATTTACTACACTAAAAGAGATATAAAAGCCCCACTATATTCTTTAATATTGTTATTATCTTTTAAAACAATTTTATTGTAATCTGGTAAGAACACTTATCATGAGATCTACCCTCTTAAAATTTTAAGTTTACTACACAATATTGTTGACTATAAGTACAATGTTATACAGCAGACTAGTGCTTGTTCATCTTGCTTAACTGAAACTTCAGCAATTCCGTTTTCCCCCATCATTACAGCTAAGTGAAATAAGCCAGTCACAGAAAAACAAATGCTGCCTTATTTCACTTATATGAGATATTTCAAAGAGACAAATTTATGTTTTTGTCTTTTATTTAGTTTTTAAAAAGTGACTAATGTAGGTTTTTAATTGGGAATTATTAGCCTATACTTATAATCAGGTAATTAACGGCAATATTCAGCATTCTGTTTTTCTTAGCAACATTCGAATTTTAAGTTTTCAAAAAGCATATGCATTAATCATATTTAATGTGAACCCTAACTGATTCTTCATATTTAGTTATTCAAGATGTTTTACATGCTTCACCATGGGAAATGGTAATGAAAACATATTCCATTATTATTGACCTTTAAAATCTCTTAAGTTAAGGATTATGAATACTTTTGGCTTAAAGCATACATAAGCTTACTATTTTCCTTTTCCTCTGTATATTCCCATTCAACAGCACTTTCTTGAATTAAAAAATGTGTAACATACATTTGACATATTGCAGTCTAAAAATTAAATTTTCATGCTTGTTTTGAATGCATCTGGGAACCTAGAAATGAAATTTTGATAAGAAATAAAAATGCCGCAGGGAATATTGTTGATTACATAGAATACGTGGCTTTCATTTACCAATTAAAACGTATCTGAGTCATCTGGAATAGAGTTGGTATCTATTCTTTCAATCATTGATATAATAGATAATTTAGATACATTGTTTATAAAAGTTTTCAGACGATCTTAAAAATATCAGAACATAAAAGATTTGCTAATTTTGTAGAATCTAGACAATCAGAAAAAACATTTCAAAGTGTATTAATAATTCTGAATTGCAAGACAAGAGTCACAAAACATTCGTTTGAACATTAATACTATCTTCAAGAAAGATATTCCTCCCCTTTTTATTTAACGACTAACTTGAAAGTAATAAACATAAAAATAACCCCTCAAAGTCTTTTATGTCATCTCAGCTTAATTCCTGGCTTTTGTCAATCCAACATTACATTTAGCCCCTCCACCTGGCTAATTTTTCCTATCATTCTACGGTGATGTGCTCTTGTGCGTTATTGTTGTGCACTATTCTTTCTAAACATCTGAGCTCTGAGGCAGCTTCCTAGCAATTACATTTATTGTTAAATTCTACTGATGTTTCCTAAACTCCAAAGTATCACATACATGTTAATTATAATGCATTGCCTTCATTCAAAATGCCAGTTGAGTGAATACCTATTTTTGGACCACGTACTGGATAAGCCTAGGCAATGAAGAGACTAAAGGTGGAGCCTTTATCTTTAAGGAATTTCGGGAATGCCTTGGAGGAATATTGCATTCTTCCCCATTAAAATTGAGATAGTCAAGTTCTGCTTGGATTTTTAGATCTTATCTGTTTCAAATTGCGTTCTCTTTTACTTTTAATATTCATAGTATATTAACTGTTTTTCATTTTTTTGAAATCCCCTCCTGTCGAGTCTAATATTTCTTAAGAATGACCATAATTTCCTTTTTTTATTTTATAAACCAAATTGACATGGTAAAATTCTCCCTCTTTTTTCCCCCTGGCATTTCCTTCTTCTCCTTTTCTTCCTATCAGTTATATGATGGATGCTTTGTACACATTTATTACCTAATTTGTGTGAGAATTTGATGCTTATCCTTGATTGTTGGCATATTACACATGAGCGACTGTGGCTTACCCAGCTTCTTAAACATCTTGCCCCTGTCTCATTTCTTTCTGTCTGGCCTCTGGACCTGTGATCTTAACCTTGACTTCTACTTAATAATTGCCCTTTTTATTAATTTCCAACTTCTGTGTGCTGTATGCTTCACATGTATCATCTCACTTAATTCTGTGTTTACCCTTGAATGGGTATTATCCCCACTTAACAGCTGAAGTGTTTGAGGTACAGAGTGAGTCTTTATGTTTAGGAGTGCAACAACAATATTTAAAGCCACCTCTGTCTTTTACCAACTTCTATGCTTTGTCTGTCACCTCAAAATGACTAATAAGTAGTAATTCCTTGTGAGGTAAAATTAAGGCTAGAGAAAAAAGTTTCTCATTATTACCTTTTTTGAAAATTTCCATTGTTGGCATAGAAGTAATGAGTTTTCCATTAAAAAAAACAAAAACAAAACAAAAAACAAAACTCTAAAGTAAGCTTTCTAATCTTGTTCTTATTGTCTGAAGTCATATTAGGATAGTATTTTAGTTACTAAATTAGTACCTAACCCGGATGTTCTAAAAAGTCCTAAATGTTATCAGATATAGCAGCAGTTCTTAAAATGTGGTCCCAGGACCCATGGAGAGGAGAGTTCCCAGGGGTTCCAAAAATCCAAGTGGTAAAAGCCTTTTTAAAATATACTAACATCTGATTTACTTTTTAATAACTCTAATTCTCTCATGAGTATACACTGGACTCTTTTAGAGTCTATATGATTTGTGACATCACAACAGATTAAAGGACTTAAGTAGATATAAAAATCCAAATGACTTCTCTTAAACCAGACATTAAAGAATTTTGCCAAAGTGTATTTTTTTGGAAAATATGTTTATTTCTTATCAAAACATGTTAGTTATGCAAATATGCAATGGATTTATAGTTATTTTTAATAAATATGTAAATATCTTTTAAATTCTCAATTTTCTTTTCTAATATGATACATATTGATAGATTATAACCAATATGTGTGAAGAGATCCTGAAACCAAAATGTTTAAGAATCACTGATATATTGAACACATATTATAAACAAGATCCTTGATTCTTAGGACTAATTATGAAATTTTCATCTATGTATAGTAAATTTTACTCCAGACTTTTCCTTTAAAATGCTTATAGTCAGTGGTGGTAGTGAGGAGAATGAAGTATTCTCAAGTGAGAAACATGAAAATCTTAGACATGGTAGAGCGATCTTATGGTCTCAGGAAGGCTGACAGTGAAGATGAACAAAAATGTATTTTCATAATCTGTTGAATTTAAAATGATTATCATTAGAATCTCCAATTCTATTTTTCCCTACGCTTATATATTTTAAAATGTCAACCCTGTCAGATATCTTTGCTATTTGTTTTTAATGCATCTCACTCATTTAACTAACACTTAGAGAGAACTGTCGATTTGTAAGGCTTCCTATGCTATGGTGAATTCTAAAATAAATATAAAAAAATACTCATGACTTTCATTCTGAACTATATACCAGTAAATGGTGAAGCTATGATTCACAGTCCAACCAATGAGGCCAGTTTGTATATTTATCCATCAGATGTTAATTATTTGGAATTGAGAAATTTAGTCCAGTAAACATGTATCGAACATGTAGTAGGCACGAAGTTCCATCTTCCTAATCAAAGCAAGGTTTTACTTCATGAAGACATTTCTCCTCTCTAAATTTTAAAGAATACAATGTAAGTATGACTATTTTGCTAAAACCCAGAGAACTGGTTTCTTTTTTTATTAGTTTCAGGTGCACAAAAACATAGTGATTAGATATTTACCCCCTCACAAAGTGAGAAGCCCCGCCCCGAAGTCTACTAGCCCTCTGACATCATATATAGCTGTTAAAATACCATTGACCATATTCCCTATGCTGCACTTGATATCCATAACTATACATTTTAATTATGGTTGACATTCACTATTATTTTATATTAGTTTTCTTTGATCATCTTTATTGATTCATGACATAGGGACTTGACATTTAGTGATAGTAAAGATTTGGCGTGTTTTTTATAACATGTTTTCTTTCTTTTTTTTGATATGAGATATTTAGAATGTACTGTATGGCTTGCAAAGCCAAGAACACTTCATATTTTTTAATCTGAAGAGCAGCCATAATGTTTCTTTTTAATATTAATTTTTACCTCTTTAGATTTCCACAAAGAATATTTCTAAAATTTGGGTGTAGCACAAACACTTCTTTTAGTTAATTCTAGAAGTTTAAAACTGACTATATTTTACAGCCCCGTAAGTATAGTTAAAAATTTACATATTCAACAAAGTTGCTCTCTGGCATGGTTTAAGAAAATGATCTGTGTTCTTAATTATACCTTTAGCATAAATGTGTGAATGACATTTATTGAAATGTGAAGAGGAAATCGATAATGATGATAATATAAAACATAATAATTACATTAGGTTGGCAAATTTTGTTCTTTTTCATTATTTGATCATTTTACATTTAGTGAGGCTGAGTTGAAGTTTATTTCAATATAATGAAAATTCTTGACATATAATTAATTTCAGTTATTTTATGTCTTTTTAGGTGAATCAAAATGTCAATATCAATGAATTCAAAGCTAAATTTCCAAACTAAATTAAGGAAGTATGTAACCATGTTTACAATTTTCATAGTGATTAACTTTATTTCTAGAGTCAAATACTGATTTATAGTATACAAAATATATATGGAAAGCAAGTCGGTTGTTCATTTACTATGTATAGCCTAATTAAAATTTCTTATTTTTAAAAGATGGACTATCAAAATCTGAAAAGTAGTAATCTCTTACGATATTTAAAGCTACAAAAATAATAATTATCAATATTTTCCAATTAATATTTGTCCTTTCCTTAAGCAGTTTTAAAGATACTTAAAGCATAGTCCAAAATTAGAGTTGACAATTGCAAATACAAACCAACCAACACAGTAATAAAATCAATACTTACATATCCCTTGAGGCCACTATTTACTGTTTGCTGCACCATTTCCTTAATGGAATGGCAGTTATGTTTGCAGAAACCTTGTAACTACCATTTTTATGTTTTAACTAAAAGCGGCTTTCTTGAAGAAGTATGATAAAGAAATTCTTGAGCTACTGTTTAAAATTGATATAACCATTTAGTAGTTAATATGAGTTCATAGAAGGCAGCATTTCTTTTTAAAGTACTTTTCTGATAAACCCAAACATTTCATATATAATGATATTTTTCTAATAATGGCAATATATCTTTTATATGTTCATTATGATGGATATTTACTTAATATTTAAACATCTCACTATACCAAACAACTTCCCAGTTTAAATGAACACATGCAATTACTAAGATACATTTCTTTTCGGGTTGATTTTGACAGTGAACTGTAAAAAAATAAATACAAGAAGGGAATAAGGGAAACTAGCAGTTTTGTTATATTCCACACATTAAAATTAGTTTCAACATGTAATTGACCAAGTGATTTACTAATTTTCAGTAGTTGATTTTAATATGCTTGTTATGATTGGATAGAAATTTTCCTTTTCCCCCATTATTTTATATTTCTTATAAAGAAATTATTTAAGAATTAAAATACACCTGCTATTTCCATCATATTTTAAATGATCTGATAGTAACATGGCATTTGTATGTCAATTCTTTGAACAGATTTACATAGTTCTAGATTTAATCACAGTTAAAATTAGTTTATCTCCACATTTGCTTTGGTTTTGTCTTAAAGGTAATAATATCCTAAGAATCATTCAACAAGGAAAGGTACATTTTACCTCCCAGAAGAATTTATGCATGGTCAAACTTTGTTTTTATTCGTAATTGTACAAAGGAAAAGAGAGAAGTTGTGTGAACAGAATTTATGGCCCTTTTTAGAGAACATGTTTTGTAACAGGATATTGAATATCAAGTCTATGGGCCAACTCAGGTCTTTTTACCTGATGATGTCAGCAACTCTGTTGCGTGATAAAGCTGCAATATTTTCATGACAAAGAAAAATTCATATCCACATCTTTAATAAGTGAAGGAGGAAAAAGGTGCCCGTCTAGATTCATATATTCCCATCAGAATATTTGTAGCTTCTCTCAAACTGTAAATATTGAGCATAAGATCAGAATGAAAGCGGCGTTGCGTCAAAATTAATCGCTGAAGGTATTACTTACGCTGTCGCATGTATCCCACATTCAGGCTTTTCCCACAGAGCTTTGAAGAGCCGTACAGGACTAGCCACTCGTAATTGATACAGAATCACTGCTGCAAAACGGCTGCAGTAACAAGGTGCTGCAGCTCCGACTTTAATCTACCTTTCTTTCTGAGAGTTTATTATGTTTTTGAGTTTATTCTTTTGTAAATCTGGGAGCTATCTTTTTTTATGGAAATTAATCTTTTTAGAAGATTTGTACTTTCTTTTTCAAACACTAATACATTCATTCAAGTATCCTATTATTCAGATCCAGCTGGCTTTTATCTAGTGATAATTACTTCAAAAAGCCAAGTTAAATGGTATCATAGATTAATTCTCAGGGCACAGGAAAGCTTTTTTAGAAGAAAAACATCATTTGGTAATTATCTGAAATATCATAATAAAATCACAGAACATGTCAGATGTATTGTGTAATCCATTGTAATTGGAAACTTCAAAAGTTGTTTCCTTGAAAACGTGGTTTTCTGAGTCCATCATAAGTTTTCATTTCAGTCAAACATGATATAACTCGAAAGTTTGCTTTAGGTTCTAATAAACTCTATTATGAATTTTAGGTTTATATTGTTTGTTCACACAAAGCAGTCAAACTTCAAAAGGAACATTATCCACTGCTATCTCTTACATAAATCAAACTGGAAATAAGACACATTTTACAATTCAATTTAAGATCCCACTGAGACAATAATGTTGCAAGCTGTGCATTTTGCAAAGTAATATAGTAATGTCTAGTTTGCATTTTTGAAAAACCAAATTAATCACACTTTATTGAATACGTTGGAGCAAACCTAAAATTCATCTATTATTAAAAACTTGTGCAAGAAACACAAACTATATTTTATATATAAAGGACAAACTCATTTATTCATTAGGCTAAAACACTTGGAGTTTGCATTTTGTAACTGTGAAAGAAATGACATTTGTTATCGGGGCTGTTTTGAATTTTTAAAGGCTGTCTATGCATAGTAAGCTGCCTGAATATTTATATTAGCACATTAAATTGTACTACATTTTAAAGCATCCAGATAAAAATAGAATTTAACTGGGAAACTTTGGGGTAAGAAAACAAAAGTCAGTAAAATAAGTGTTGTTTTTTTTTTTTTAACAGAGATATGTCATACAAATTAGAGAAATTCATATTTTGTTTTATTTTACGTTAGTAACTTTTAATAATATAATCATTTTATGGTTTTGATAAGAAATAACCCTCCCTGGGCAAAATAAAGGCTTATCATGCTCTACAATTTTATTAGGATAAAGAAAGATAAGTACTTTTTTGCATGTATATATTAGACTGTACAGTTGTAATGAGACATTGCATAGTGTTGGACATCAAAGTTTTTATGGCATTATTTAGAAATTATTGCCTATTTGGTATATGTTATGTATTGTTAGTTTTGAGAAGTCAGTATTGAGGAATTCTAGTGAAAATAAAAATCATGGATAGTGAAAAAAAGTGAAGAATTGCAAGAATAGTGGTAAAAGCTGGGCTATTTATCTTACTGGTGCTTATTTTTCAATGTCAGGTTAGTAAACACTGTCATGGTATCTGCTGATGTGTATGAGTATAATATTCTGTATGATAATAGTTATTGGATGGGCTACAGAACAGTAATATATGCTCTGCAGAATAGAAATAGCAATATTAAAACATATTCCCAGATTTAATTTTTCAATAAAATGTTAAAGCTAAACTTGTTGTATTTCACAAACTTTATTATTAAAGCATGAATTTGGGGGAAATATTTCCTTTTAGTGTTTCCAATGGTATCAGTCAGGAAGGTTCTAAAAATAGTCAATCAACTATAAATCTACCCAGCATCCTCTTGCTTTTCTATTAAGAATTCTACATTGCTGACTTATATTAACTGGTACGCTGTTGTCCTCTTTCAAGAAAAAAAATAAATGATATCTCCTCAAGTGAAGACTTTCAATCAAGGTACACATAGTTTTCCTTTCATTGGGAAAAAAGTCTCCAGTGCACATACAAAAGGAGTTATTCCATAAGCCACTTGATTCAGATATAGGGAAGAGTAAGGAGTATGCCCTTACTCAACATAATTGTTTTGTCATGTCTGGCTCTAGAAACCAATTTGTTCTTCAATCATCGTTTTAGGAAATTCTAATGATAAAGAACACACAATTTTTTTTTCTAGTTCATCCATTTTCCAGTGGCATGAAATATGAGAATCCCGATTCCTGCCTTGGTTATATCACTGTCAATGTGATGGTTGACAGAATTGGGGATAATTATTCCTGGTAGTGAGTTCCGTCTCCTCCTTCTGACTCTCTGATACATCACTTTAGTCATAGTTCTCCCCTGCTTATGATGACCGACCTCATCATCCTGACCTCTGAGAACTTTTGTAAGCTGTCCCTGACCTACCTACGTAATTCTTTCTGATTTCTGATGCTTTCTGAAGATGTACGTTTCTCTTCCAGTCAGTCAAGCTACCCCGCTGCTAACCATATCCACCGTGTTTGTAGTCGCCCCCTCGCGCAATCCAGGAACTTCTCCCAACTGGGTGTGCTCTGTCGTGCAGTGAAGAGTCAGGCAGATGAATGTGTTCCAAGTTCAGCTGTTTTCCTAACCAGATATGTGACGTCAAGCATTTCATTTAATCATTCTGCACCTCGGTTTCCTCAGCCGCAAACTGAGAGGATTGTGCTTGATGGTGCGATCTTCTCAGAGAAGTCTTTCCAATGTTCCTTCCTAACACACACGCATACATGTGCATGCATGCATTGTGGACAAGCAAAAACTCTGTTGCATCCTTCTATGACTGGTATCTCATTTAATATGCCATGTCACTTTGTTTATTTGCTCCTTATTTTTTCTTGCCACCTCCCAACTAGAATATAAACTCCATGAGGTTATAGATTTTATTGGCTTTCTTCTCTGCTGTATCCCCAGTGCTTATAATAATGCCTGGCACATAATAGGTGTTCATTATGTGTTGAAATAAAGAAAGAATGGTTTCTGTCTATTTTGTATTATAACATTCTGTGATTCAAATATATAGAGAAAAATAAATTGTATGTTTTGTAGTGATGTTTAACTATATAATCTCTTGCTTCTTAGCCTGTACCGTGTGTTGGCATCTTGTTTCCTTTATGTGATAACATATTGATACTTAAAAAAATATATGTTTTCTGTCCTATTTCCTTTTTTTTTTTATTTGATACGACTACATCATAGTCTTAATACTTGTCTGGTTTCTTTCTCTAGCCTCTACAAGATTTTAAATATGTAGTATTAACTTGACTTTTGGATAAACTAGAATGTGAAATATTTTTCAAAGCCAGAATTTAAACACATATTAATCTGAATAAATGCATATAATAGAGTGATTTTCAAAATATATTTTGACAGTCAGTAGAGATTTGACACATTTAAAAATTAAACCTTTTATTCTTAAACTCTTAATATTATTGTGAATTTATTAGATTTAAAAAAACAACAATATACAAAAAACATCCCCATAGTATTTATACACATAAGCCATTACAAATCATTTTTATTAATGCTGTGTCTATTACATAATTATAATTCTTTGTGAAAATGGTGCAAATATATGATAAGTTGAAAAATGTACTCCAAATGTTTCCTTGTGAATGGCACCTCTTTATAGGAAGCTCATAGAACAAAAATTTCAAAATTTACCAAAGAGTAAAAACGGTTTCTATACAGACCATTTTAAGTAAAGGAAGTTTCTGAGGTATTTAATTTGCTTTCAAAAAGTCATGTTTTAGCCTACTAACTAAAGACTTATGTAGTTATTTAATATAAATTACTTTAATTAAGCACAACATTTAACAAAATGTATTTATTTACCCGGTGTTAGGCCAGGTAACTTCTAAATGAGAGCATCTGTGTACTGTTGACAATAGTCCTAATATTCCCTGTGAAATGATGTGAGAGAATGTGAGTGGTAGAACAGACAAAAAATAGAAATGGAGCAATATTTTAATACTGAGGGAGATATTGAAATTGTTTAAGACAGATTTTATGATCACGAGAGGAAATAACAGATAATTTTTTATTACACAGAGTCTATTTTACATTTAGAAAGCTATTTATTGTTTAATAACTAAAGACCCCTCACTGCAAGATGATTATGTTTAATAGGTAGTGTTCTCTTTACACTGACAATATTTAAACTATGATAGCCTTGTTATAGATAAAGATAATTTGGAAATATGTTACTTTTCCAAGTTCAAGACTTAAAAAATCCTGTCAATTTCATCATTTATTTGTATAACAAATCATGCCTTTTAGTATTGGTGTTAGGAAAAATTGTTGAAGAAAAGAAAAATAATGAAATGACTGATTTATCCAAATACCACCCTGTTTTTTGTTTGTTTGTTTTAAATGAAAATGAAACCTGTGTTTAGTACTTAATTCTGACATGAGTCATTGTGTGACCTTTGGTTGGTTGCATTCTCTTATAGTCTTCACTGATCACATTATGGCTATCATAACTACACTAGATAATTTTTAAAATATAAAAATGAATAAGGATCTTCAAATTTTACTTTATATTGACCTAAGGGTAATGATATCGTTAGAAAATCAATCCTCATTTCAAAACACACTTTCTAACCATTTTGGTTATGCTACTCCACATTGTCACACCAATCTAACAAAGCACATTGTATCCATTTATTCTTGGGATAAAAATGAGTGCTTGTATTTAACTCCCGAATTAGGGTTAAAATGTAGAAATAAAATTATCTATATTACTGCTAATCTTCCTAAGTAGTTTTTTCATTGCCAGTGACTGAAATTTTAGTGGTCATTTTGACCTTGAAAATCTGCCATGTCTGCCCATGAAAAACTGATGAAAAGTGCTTTGAATAGTTATGTCTTCACCACATATAATAGAAGCTACGGAAAGAATGATTTGGTTTCATATAAACAGTAGCTTTCAACAGGCCTGCCATCTGCATGTAATCTACCACTATAATGTAATATTTTTTCAATGGTCCTTCAAATGTGCTGAGTTCTTTGTGATGTGCAGTCCCTTGTTTTGAAGCAGCGTCTCTCCATAATGTTCTTAAGGAGTATCTTGGAATTACTAGATACTATATCCTACTGCAACTTGGACGAATAGCACCTTTCAAACCTGCTTAGTTGTATCTATTTGTTTTCCGTTTCTGTTTAGGCTGTCTACCTCAATAGTTAGGACTGTTAAATTTTTAAATCCAATCATAATGTTCTCCATTCATTCATTCAGTGTTAATTGAGGGCCCCAAATCTGTCAGGCGTTCATGTTGATTAACTTATTAAAAAGAACATTTTAGCTTAGAAGTAAGTCAAGAGACTTGAATATTATAAAACTGCATTGACACCCTTTTGTGCTAAGAATTTATTGTAGGAGTCCTATACCAATATTTGCTTATTTCTGCTCAGTTTTTCAGGCTCCTCCTCCTCCTCCTCCTCCTCCTTTTTTAAACCATGCAGTCAGGCTTACTTGGGACTTAGTCTGTGGCTCTTAGTAAAAATACACATTTAATATGTTTTTATACTTTCTATACCCTCTTCAAGCATCATGGCTTAATCTCCCACTTGAAAACCAGAGATATCCAAATTTTTCTCATTGGGCATCTGCTTTTCTCTTAAAACGAGTTCCATATTTCTAACCTATTATTGTCAATCTCTGTTTGATTTTTCCTGAAATATCTCATATTCGACAAGTCCAAAATTGAACTGATTTTTCTTCATCTCTAACCTTGATCTTCCTTATATAGGTCATTAAAAACTTGGATGGTGAATTCACAATTCCAAGCTGTAAATCCTGGGGAAAGCTAAATCAACATTTATAACACTGATGTGGATCTACCTCAGAGTTTCCAAAGATGCCTTGCAATAATACATGTAAAAGCTTAACACAATGCCCAACACATCGACATTAGATAATATGCATTAGTTATTATTGTCATCGTGGCCACAGTAATGATCTCACCATACAAACAATTGTCAATCTAGATGCTCAAGTCATCTTTTCCATTTTATTCTCCCATCCAAGAATAACCGGGCCAGACCCTGCTTAACTTCCAAGATCAGATGAGATGGGGTGTGTTCTATGATATGGATGGTATGGCTATAGACATTTTACTCTCTTCATCTGTTTATATGCAAGTGGTAACCAAGTTCTTTGAAGTTTATTTCTAAAATATCAAACACATTTCTTATTCTGTATCTTCTCTATTTTTCATTCCAGTCAAATAATAAAATTACGGTATATGCATGTATGCTATATCTTTGTGTTTTTCTTTTACACTATAAGCTGCTCAGGAACAAAGGCTATAGCTTATCGTTTTTGAATGACACATTGAAGTATACCACATGTGAATGTAAGAACTGGTCTGGGTTTGCAGCTCTCAACTCAAGCACTGACTGAGAGTTAGTTCTACTTTGCTAAGTCCTGGGGATACAATGATGAGCAAAACACACATAGGCCTCTCCATGCAATGCTTACATTAAGACAAGAAATGGTGGGTCTTTCCCTTAACAGCAATGGGAAACAATTGGAGTCCTCTAAGCAGGAGAGTAACAGTGAAATATTTGTACTTAAAAGTAATGGTAGCCCTTGAATCCGATTACAGCACTAGATATAGAAACAGAAAAGAGATAAATTACATAGATGAAATCAACAGGACATGAAAAGGAATTGGACATTGATGGCACACAGTGAGAGAAGAGATAAAGATGAATCCTAAGTTTCTGGCTTCTATAACTAGCTAGTGATGTCATTCTTTGAGGCTAACAAGGTTTGGGGAGAAGAAAATTTAACACTAGATTCATACGTATGAGAACTATCAGGATAATTCCCACTCATGAGCATGCCATTCTATCTATGAGGGTTTTATTCTTTTTGGAAAATTCAGTAGCAAATTTGGCTCAAGTTTGAAGATTTTCTTCAATTTCAACATAAATAATATAAAACTGAAAATGTTATATAAAACAGTAGAAATTAAAACTGATTCAACTGACCATGAACAATAGTTACACATGAACATGAAATTGTTAATATTATATACAATGACATTTATTACTCAACTAACAGTCTAAAACTTATATTAACTTGAAATTTTATTTCATGTAATTGTAAATCTATAGGGAAATTACAGTATCTTTAGAGAGGAGAGTTTCTAGTTCATTTGTTTGCCTAATGGAAAAATAATTTGATGAGTTAAAGTGGGAAAAGGTAGACATTCATTGACATTGGCAATGAGAAAGGTTAAAAGATGCAGTTAAATTAACATGGATACATTATACCAAATTGCTTTATTTGCAAGAATTTTATTAATATATTTTAGACTGGAAAGCTTAAATTTTTTTATAGTATTGTTATTTCTACACTGTCCATAATATCATTGTAATTTAGCTATGGAAATTAACCAATTAATTGCAATATCATCATTTCCACTGAACAGAAACAGTTGGTTCCTGTTTACAATCATTTTCTAGTCCATATCAATAAGATGCTCAAATATTTAGTCAATACAAATTAATCTGGCTACATTTCTTACCTTATACTGAGTTCTATGTAACTATTGACCCAGTGTGAGCCTTCATTTATTTTGTTTTGTTTTGTTTTGTTTATTACATTTTAGGGTTCTATTTTACCTGGTTAACACTTTGAGCATGGTGCTAATGAGTCCAAAGAAAACAACAGCATCAAAAAGCAAAGTGTTTTCTGATATAATGATATCTGTCTTCTCAATCGAAAGTATTTAACCTTTTATCTTAATAGTAATGGCCCTCCTCTTTTATTTTAAGTTACATCAAAACTGTCTGGAATTTGGTATGAAATAAGGGAAAATACATAAATATTTCATTGTATATATAATAATTCATTTTAATAATTTTCATGAGTTCAAAATCACAGCCATTTAAAATGGGAACTGTTGTCTATCTTAAGTTTCCTAATGTTGTTTTGGTTTTCCATGTTTCCTCAAAGATTCTCAGGATGATTGTTTTTAGTACTATCGGCTTGTTCTTTAAGGTTACTTTAACATATTCCATCTAACATTAGTGACTTACATTTCAGCTCTGATTTTATAATTTGTTTATTATTCTCTCTAGTTCAGCAATCATTAGCCATGGTTGAGAATATTCAAGCAATATAGTGTAAAAAGAAAAACAAAAGGAAGCAATTCTGAGTTCCAGGATTTTGGTGTCACTTTGTGCATCATGTTAACGTATATTAGTTTCAACAATATTGTGATGCATATAAGGCAGTAAGGCATCTCAGGTTGGTGAAGAAATTTAGTTATTATCATAGTGCTAATAAGTCCAACGACACTAATAGCACTGGTATTATCACCATTACATATGAAATAAAGTATATCAAAATAGCTCTGCATTCAAAAGAAAGCATCACAGGTAAAATAGAAACCCCCTTTATGGCAAAGTTTTAAATTCCTAATTAACAAATATTTGACACTCAGGTAACACAGAGTACGGTTTAATAAATGATGGACAGCTAAACAAATATGTTTAATTCTGAGAAAGCAGCACGTTTTCCTAATTGACTCATATTTATTGGTAGTAGAAAAGCTAGAATTAATGACACTACTATTCTTTCTCTCTAAGAAAAAATTGAGTTGATGTCAGAGCATAAGCTAAGCAGGATTGGTTACATGACAACCAACCAGTTCTGTTTTGCCCTGGCACTTCCAAATCAAACATGATATGTGTGCAAATATAAATTTTACACTCTGGAAATGGCCTAATACCAATTTAGACTGTGATAGCTCCTAAACCAATTAGGAGACATTTGTCTTGTTTTCTTTGCTAAAACACTGTACTTAAACTGGAACATTTTAAGTTGTGCCCTTAATTAATTGTACCCTTAAAAGGATTGCTTCTTCCTCATTTTAAAAGAAAGCAATTTGATGTGTTGAACCAGAAGATTTCAGTGTTTATATATGCTCAAGTAGATCAACTGAGCTCAGATCGTTATCCGGAAACAGATTTAAAGATTATGTGATCATAACTCATGAGAAGACTGTTTCACTTATTTATGCAAAATACTAATATTACTGCTGACATTTCATTTCTCATTTTTTATTAGGGTGAAGTTAATCCTTTTAAAGATAATAATTTGTTTATTCTCACCTGCCTCTGAAGTAACAGCCGAACATCTGTAGCACCTGCGACGAGTATTTACTTTTACTTAGTCTTGTTTCCATTAAGATGGTGTTGACATCCTTCTAAGTGGTCTCCAATGGTATGGAGTAAATGCCTGCTCTTGCCATCATTTTCATTGTAAACGAATCCTGACAATGTCAGGTTCCCGTCAGAGTCTATCGGTGTCATTCACTAAGCAGTGGTGTGACCGTTAGTCCCTTTGAGATTTGCCTGATTTACCAGGGTCAGCCTGTGGGAAACACTGAACAAATAGTTACATGTTACCTTGCTATAAAGGATAATAATATTTAAATGTACTTTTACTATTTTAACGTATGGTGGTTTTAAAGGCGTTTCTTTCTTAAAGATTAATTTGGTATTTGATTATTTTATATGGTTTCTCTCCAAAATTCTTAAAAAGTACTGCTGTGGCCTTTACTTTTGAAACCTATTCCTCATTATATATATTTAGGATTCAATAATACATATAATTATTTGGGCTAGGATTATAATTGATGCCACTTATAAATAAACACCCCTGAAGTTTTTTGTTTTTGTTTTTAAAGAGGAACAGTATCAATATCCTTCCCCAAAACATTTTCCATTTTCATTTTTACCTAAAAATTGTGTTTCAAAAAACAAAGTGATCTTTTTTCTAATAATGATTACCTCCACATTTAATTGTTCTTTAATTTTTAATTTTTTCTTTGAACTTGTCTCAATTGATAATTTAAAATTTCAATGCATTTGTAAAATAACATTTCAACTGTCGAGCATTCACAGTTCTTTTTTTTATTTCAGTTTATTTATAAGAACCAGTTACTAAAGTTTTATTTATATTTGTTGTCGGTTCTATTGAATGTGCTAGGTAACAAGATATTAATGAGATTTTTTTCCTGTGGTCCCACACAAGAGCAAAAGGTACCAGGTACTCTTCATTTTAAGGAAAGTAAATAAAAGAAACAAAATTGGTACTTATTAATAACAGCTGAGCCAGCGTTATTATCTTAACTGTCACACCAGACTCCACAAACATCCTCCTACTCCATTTGTAAGGTCCGGGTGACCGCAGGAAGAGAGGATTTGAAGAAATCACTGTAGTGAAGAGACAGCAGCTAATGGGCTGTGGCTTAGTGAGCGCTTTTGAGAGTGAAGGGCGGGGAGTTCCCAGAGAATTACTCAAGGATTGCAGATGCCTCCGCCTCATTTTGTAGTGGAATTTCAGCTTTGGTGTGAACTGCTTATGTGCTGTTTTGTACATATTTCAGCAGGTGGATAAAGAATTGAGGAGCAGTGTCAGGATAGAGAGAATGAGCATCATCAACACAACAGGACCCACTCCTGCCATAGGGCCTTTACTAGCTAAGGGACAATGGCAGTTTTGGGACTTGAGTAGAGAAGGAAGCAGAAGGACTCCTGCAGTAAGGAAATGCCCCTGGAAGGCCTCCATTAAAGGATCAGACATCACTTAGCACGCGGTATTTAGCCTCGGTGGCCACTAGGCATAACCAAATAAGTTACAGTGCAGGGAGGACTTGAGCAGGAAGCGGTTGGGAAGGAGTCCTTTATTTCACCACCCAGGAGAAGGAGAGGAGGAGGACAGATGAAGAGCTGACCAAGCCCCTCTGTCTTCCAGGTACCTAGGCTCCAGTGCTGGCCACTGCTGATGGGGATGGGGAAGCAGAGAGGAGGGTTAAATACAATGGGTTTTTATACTCAACATCTGCTCAAGGTTATTCAGGGGAAGAAAAGGGAGCCTTGACAGAGCATGTTTGAAGGTAATAACTGGAGGAAAAATAAAACAATTTCTATTTGTAACCTATCAATTTTGACTTCAATTATCTGGTTACCCTTAGAACAGGGATAGCTTTCAAACCCTAAGGGTTTCTACCCCAAATAGTATATTTTTGTATGTAAAACCGGGTCCATCATAAAATATGCATTATAAATACAATGAAATTATAAAATGGGGTTGAGACAAGGAAAATACTCGGAATTCATAAAAAGACTGAAATACTGCATCAAGTTGTTTGCATTTTCAGAATCTATAATCGTGGTTTTTTTCTAGAAATATTTTGTTCTTTATAATTAGCTATTGATGGTACCTATAAAATAATGGTACCTAATTTAAACATTTAAAATATTTCACTGAAGGATAATATGTAACACAACATGTTAAGCCTCATTATTAAAATAATACTCCACCCTCAAGAAAGGAGAAATAAAGGCATAACTAACAATTTGGATTCATTTGGACACTTACAGATGGTTTTATATTATAACCATATTTTAATGTTAGTGTGAGGAGGGTGTAAGGGAGGATAGAATCTTCCATGCCTAGTCCTTACAAATTTGAATTTCAGTTACACTAAATCTTAAGATAAACTTGCTTGTCCCTGAGGAACATACAACTCTTACACAAAAGGAAAACTAAGCTCATGCAATCACTTTTTGTATGTAAGTTCCCATATTTGAATATGCTATTATTGATGAATTCTTAATATTGGCATAATTCAAGAGGGTAAGTAAATCATTTCAGATTCCGTAAACACGTAATTGTTTTTCACTAGAGATGAATTTGATAATGTTAATTTCAATTTTCTCTCTTGCATTCATTTACCCGCTTACATTTGGCTGTTGCAAGACTGTTCATTTGTTCATTTCAGCCCACCAAAAATCATGCCATAGCACTAGTGTCTGGCCTTCAGGGGCTTCTGGTTACACTACTTAATCCCATCATATATCAGCTGCCTGTGTGTTCTGCTGTAAGCAGGTGTCTAGGCTAAGGCTATTTCAGTGCTTTTCCACAATCTGTGTGTAATACTAGGTGTAGGACATTCTCTCTCCCTTTAGTGCCCTCCCCTCTACATTAAAATAGGATTATAGATTCTAAATATTCAAATTGCTGGATGCACTATCTGAATATCCTTTCATGAGCTCATAACCATTTCCTTTGGCTCAAAATTATTGTATATTTTTATCATGTCTTATGAGGTTTTGCATACATGCTTCAATACCCTATTATAGTATATGCTTTATGAGGATACTAGAGCTATGTCAAGTTTATCTTTTTTTTTCCCCCAATGTAAAGTCAAAGAAACAACATGATTCTATGAGAATTGAAGAGGAGAACAATGAATTAGTTATTCTCTGTTTCTCTCTAACTTCCCTTACCAAATATCGAAATTTTTCTTATATACTGCATCTTCTGTCTCTTGCACGTTTTCATGTGGTCATAATAGTGAACATTCATCTTGAAGGTATATGTTTCTGTCTCTATGTTTGTATGTAGGCATAGTACATATATACTGGCTTATGCCACTAAATATATTGGCTTAAACCAAAGCACTTGAAATTATACATATAGTAATAATGGGCATGTCTTGTTCTGAAGTGGCCAATTTTTAATTCTTATTTATTTATGCTAATAGAGGAGAAGGATGTTATAAATAAAGCAAAAATCACTTACAGCTGACTTGGTTATATATTGTATATTTTTCATCAGACTTATTTGCTTGTTTGCTCTGTTTATTACCCAAATGAGCTAACATCATGAGTATTTAACAAATGAAGATTGGTGGAGATGGCTAGGAGCATTTTACGTAGTGGGAAAATTCAATCTAATGTTATAAACATGCTATGGAAAATTCTCATATGGATGATTGATATTTACCCTTACACAATGGATGATATCCAGTGGTACAAAATATATGTAAAAATAGATAGTATTTTGTCTATAATCTATTTTCAGAATGATTTCATAAGCATTTCGCTTAATATTTTATACCTTGGTAATGTGAATAATAGAATTATAGTACTTCTCAATTGATATGAGTGAAATTGAAATATAATTGGAAAAATTAGTTTTCCCATTTATTAACTGGCAATCAACATTCAAATAAAAAAGTATTTCAAGTAAACAGAAAAATAAAAGTAGATAATAGGTATAAACAGAACTCAAACTGAATCCAAAATAATGAATATGAATGTTATTCTCTATTCCATATATGTTAATTATCCTCAGTCAATTTACTATGAAAATGTAATCCTTGCATTTTTGCATGTTTTGAATGAAAAATAGCATATAGAGAAAATTGTCTGTTAACTATAATTTTTCAATGCAGTTCTTATATTCAAATAGCATTCAATCCAAAGTGTTATTTCTATATCTAAATAGTCAGTGATTGTGCTTTAGTTCTTGTTTTGATTGATAACATAGTAAGTAACATGTAATGAAAAAATTGCATATACTTTGACAAAGGCAATATAAAATGGAAATGTTTAAAATGTTTCATCATGAAATATTCTCTTGACATCATACACTTGAAAAACTCATATATTTATAGTTTTTGCATGCTTGTCTAGGACCTTGGTATAAGTGTCAAAAAAGTCGTGAGTAGAAAAATAGACATATAAATTTGTGAATATGAAAATGAACGTTTATATCATAGTATAGGAACAAGCTGGAGGAATTTCTTTTATTTGAGTCATTTCTGTATGAAGCCATAAACTTTTTTTTTTTTTTTAGCCAAAAGCTGTCATGGTTTCTTATAAAATAATAAAGATAATAAAAATATCCATTTTAATTGATTCTTTTCATTGTTTAATAAAATTGCTTTGTTTGATTGCTGAAGAATTTGAATTGAGTTTTCATTACCCACTTCTGAACAATTTACTCTAAGATCCAGACAGTATTGAGCTAATGAGTTTGAATTTATATTGAACCTTAACTGTCTTCATGAAGTAAATGGAAAAAAATCATGGCAGTAACTAAGTATTCTTCATTAAAAACCATGTCGTAGAGATTTTACAATGAGGCTTTTAATAGAGCTAAAGCATTTAAATTGGAGTTTTACCAACTTTACTGTTTCTAAGCATATTATATGAAAATTTGGTTTTTCTTTTTTTTAAGGAAGGAAATCTTATAAGCTGACAGATATTACAGAAATTTTCTTTCAAGTGGGTAGTTTATATAGTTGATATATTCAGTTAAGCAATAAATTAGTGTTAAAATAATTTAATCTGGGGACATGTCTAAATTGAAATGATTTATAAACACCTTCCAAGGAATATCCTTTTAAGGTATTTTAAGAGCTATTTAATCTAAGATATGACCACCAGTATTGAAATGAAGCCCTCAAATGTACCGATTTGACTATGGTACTGATACTCCCACTATCATAAACGTTTGTTTCTCTGTAGTTGAAAATGAGTAATGTATTTATTGATTCACACACATTTAATTTATTGCTTTGACATTATTATCTTTTGTAAAGTGATCTTTTGGGTTCTCTCTGCTAGGGCTAACCAAGTTGGGCATTTAATGATTCCATGTTTAGGATTTGCTGTGGAGTTAAGTGAGGAATTTTAACTCTGAATGATGACTAGGATACTTTTAATGCAATGATATGTTTGGATTCTATAACTGTCAGTGTGCTTCAGTTCCAAGAAGAAACTAGTTCTCTAGTTATCTAATAGAGCCTGTTTTATATTAAGTTGGTTAGTCAAACAGGACTAGACTCTGAAAATAGGCCAATTGTTGTAGAAATTTTATTTCTCCAAAAATTTGAGACTCTATCTAAGACACAGGGAAAACAAAAAGAAAATAGGATTTAGGGGAAATTTACTTACTTGAGCTTATTTCCCAAGAAATCACTTAGCCGATATCCAAATGTAATATGCTTTTTAAAACCTCATTTCAAATTAATCATTAGAAGATTTGGAATAATATTCCATCCGAGTACTTTATACTCATCCCTCACAGGCAGCAGTGGTGGTTTTGGGGACAAGGAAACACTGTATTCTGCCCCATCACAGGGATCTTGGGTTTTTGTTACCCACTCCCGCATGCCTGGAGCGCATAGCCTCCCAGTTAGTCATCCTCTCCGCCGGCTTCAGCAGAGCCACCTTGTGCCACATGGTAAGATGGCATTTTTTTTTAGCACTAAAAATGGTAGTTGGAAAGAAAAAAAACCTGTCTAATTATCAGATAATAAAATATAGGACTTAATAAAGAGGCATACTACATTAAATAACTAATTACGGTAAGTTAAATAAAACCCTAATATTTTAAACAAGAATGAGACTGATCAGAAGAATAATATAGCAAGGAGTTGACCATTTGCATTAAACACATGAAGCGTGGTGGTGTGATAAAACATGGCACCAAGATAGGTAACTGTAAGCCTAATTTCCCTGAGTGGTGACTGGATATTGTTGCATATAAATATTTCCCCTTTGACTGTCATTATTAGCACATCTTTGAATGCGTCAATTTTCAATGATTTATGCTCTTAACTATTTTAATAAGTGAGATATACCTTGTATCAGAGTTTTATTTGACCAGAGCAATGATGATATATGTGTCTTTTTTATAGGACTGGAACTTCCTTTTATGATGATGCCCCACCCTCTAATTCCTGTCAGCCTACCTCCAGCATCTGTCACCATGGCAATGAGCCAGATGAACCATCTCAGCACCATTGCAAATATGGCGGCAGCAGCACAAGTTCAGAGTCCCCCATCCAGAGTTGAGACATCTGTTATTAAGGTAATTGTTTTCTCACACGATTGTTTTGGCTTACGCCAAACATTATCTTAGGCCACCATCTGTCAATCTGTTTTTCTTATTCCACAAGTAATTCTAATTCCTAAAAGCTAAGTGATATTAAATAGATTATGAGAAAAAATTACTTACAGTAATTAGAACGAGGGATACAATATTTAGGCAGTCTAGGCTAATTTTAAATTCTCTATTGTAGCTATTAAGAGAGAGAGACATAGGAAACAATGATATATTTCTAATTTTGTGTGTGCTTATATGTATGGTTCTGTGTGTGCATGCTTGCGTGTGTGTGTGTGTGTGTGTGTGTGTGTGTGTGTGTGTGTGGTGCTATGAATCTTAAGATGTGGAAAATAGTACCTGATTTATTTTCAGAATACGAGAGGGTTAATTCATGGTTCTGCCATTTACTATCTGTGTTGCCTTGGGCATGTAACTCAATCTTTCTGATTCTATTCTGTATCTGAAAAATGGATAAAGCAGTGTAGCTGTAAAAGCTAAACAAAAGAATAAAATTGAAAGCCATTTTATGAATTCAAAAATACACTGTAAGTGGAAGATAACATTATTGTTATACAAACATCACATGTTTATATACACAATTCTCTCTCTCTCTCTCTCTCTCTCTCTCTCTCTCTCTCTCTCTTTTCCCCATCCACTGTGTGTGTATACTTTTTCATTCATATTATTTTATAATGTATATTTAAATCAAAGTACTTTAAATGCATTGTCAGAATATATTATTAATTTTTAAACTAAGTAGAAAGTACCTCATGTTGCATTATCCTATTTGACATAATCATTACCTCTTTTTTCTGAATATAATACACTTGAATTTAAGGGAGTCCCTATAGCATGTCTTACATAGAAAGCTTTGTTACAGTTCTCATTTATTGCTGGTGGGAATACAAAAAGGTACAGTCCTTTTAGAAGACAGTTTTGTGGTTTCTTACAAAACTAAACATACCCTTACCATTTGATTGCATGATATTTACCCAGCTCTTTGGTATGTACCCAAAACAAATTGAAAACATATGTCAATGCAGAAACTTGCATATGGATATTTATAGCAGCTTTTTCCATAATTGCCAAAACTTTGAATCAACCAAGATGTTCTTCAGTAGGTGAATAGATTAAAAAAAATTGTGGTACATCCATATGTTATAACATTGTTGAATTAACATTTACTAAGTGGAACATAGGGTGACTGACTGGTGGTGAGTCATAGTTCAACAACAGACAAGAGAAATAGAAATAGAGTTTATATTCACAAGTCCTGGAAGAAGTACCCAGCATGACTGAAGGGTTCACACGGGGAAGTCAAAGCAGAGTGCAGACAGAGAGAGTGAGGCAGGACCTGGGGAAAACGCCTTTATTCAGGTTCATGGATGGAATACTTTGGGCTTCTTGGGCTAAAGATGGGTTGGTGAATTCAAACCAAAAGAGCATGGTTTTGATAAGCCCTACTGAGTCTTACCTAAGAGGAGACTGCTGACCACAAAGGCTGTTGGGAAAGTCATATGAGGGACATATGTTTGCTTGTTACTCTGTGGCTGTTATCTAGGGTATGCGCTAGCATGAGGCGGGTAGTTTTAGTTTAAGGTCCCTGCAGTCCTCTTGGCCAAATAAAATGAATGCATAGTCAGCAATACCATGGAGTAGCTTAGCTGAACTCTCAACACCATAAAATGGAATATTATTCAGATCTAAAAAGAAATGAGCTATCAAGCCATGAAAAGACATGGAGGAAATGCAAACGTTCAGTATGCTGCAAAGTTGAAGCCAGTCTGAAAAGGCTCCACACCATATGATTCCAAGTATAGAACACTCTGGAAAAGGCAAAACTGTGGAGATACTAAAAAGATGAGTGCTTGTCAGGGGGTAGTCATGAGAAATGAATAGGCAGAGCACAGGGGGTTTTTAGCAGAGTGAAAATGCTCTTTATGGTACTATTTATGATGGATACACGTCATTATACATTTTTGAAAGGCCCTATTACTATTTATATAGAGAGTGTTGAATAATATGCAAATAACTTTCTTTTTTATGATACTAATGGCTCTATAAACTAAGATATGTACTGGTCCCTCACATCATTTTCTCAAGTATACTAACCGGAGGAAAAATAACAAAAAATATCAGAATACCCTGATCATCTTCTTAAAGATCCTTGCCTGAGAGAATACCAATGAGTCATCAACCCAGAACTGGGAAGAGAATGTTAAAAATTCTGAGTAATTTCATCTGACCGACTTGTAGAGGGTTCCTTTGTTACTAGATGATTTGTTAATCAAAGTATCACAATTTCATTTACAATACTTTTTGGCAATAGTTATTGCGGAGGATTCAACATTCTCATCACCTCACTCATTGATATCACCTAAAGAAAGATTTTGGCTGAAGAAAAAAATCCTGTGTTCCACTCTTGTACTTGATGGCTATTTAATAAACAAACAAACAAACAAATAAATGGTAATAAATATTAGGTACAGGATATGATAATTCTCAGTTTTAAAAAATGTAATAATTACTATAGAGAATTATCTTTATAATGTTAATTATGTAATTTCCCCCTTTCAAAATTGAGAAATTTTAGGGTAGTTTTTCTTTTAGATAAGATTTAGATTCATAGGTAAAGTAAAAATATTATAAAAGCAGATTTTAGAAGTTTAAAATCATAATGGATGCCTTAGTTATGAACTGTAGATAATTTGGACATGAGCTGGTGGTTTACATATTGCTGCATCCAAAAGACTCTAATTACATCAAGGTGCTTGATTTATTTTAGGTTTTCAATATACATATACTTTTTAAAAAGATAGTTTGTGCTATATCTAATGTTAATGAGAATACTTAGACAGTGAAGCTTCCTTTAAAAATCCAATTGGGTTTTCCCTGGAAGGTGTTCTTAGGAAATGATCTAGATTATTGGAAAGAAACACCATTCCTGTGGTTTCTTAAATTAAGGTTAGGGATGTAGAGGAGAATGATAAGGAGAAGGAAGGAAATATGCAAAAAGGGAGTTAGAAGGTGTGTTTGGAAGTGTGTGTCAATATCTCCTGAGTTATAGTAATAGTCTACTTCCTAGTCTCTTGGGGCAAATATTTTCAGAAACATGGCTAGAGATAGATTAAAGGAAATTCTGGACTTTTGAATGTGATGGTGGTAGAAATGGTGATAGCTAAATAGGAAACAATGTTTCCAGTTGAGAATGATTAGAGAAAGTAAAAATTGCTAACACCGAAGTGAAGTTCAAATGGCTATTGTGAAATCTCCAAAAGGCCTATTTGCCCTTTTCTTTTGAGGCTGGTTGTTTGTATAGTTGCAAATTTGATGCTGACAGGTAATGATTATAGAAAGTAAACATATTTCACGAAATGCATGAGACAATTCTAATATTTTTTAGTAAACATTCCTAATATTTTTAGACCTGAGAAAAATTGAGGGTACGGCTTCAAAGATTAAGAGTGAGGAATAGTTTCTCTATGGAATTCCAAATATTAGGGAAAGCAAGTTAATAAATCAACCTGTCTAAATTTATGTATAGTAGATTTTATAGCACTAACAGTATTTAGTAAACTCACAGGATATATATGAGGTATAACAATTAAGTTCGTGAACTTGTTGCAACACTGTTGGGAGCTTTTTTTGATATCACAGGGATTATTCATTATGAATTTGTACCAACTGGACAAACAGTAAACCAAATTTACTATTTGGAAGTGCTGAAATTGCTGCGTGAAAAAGTTAGATGACCTGAACTTTTCCCCAACAATTCATGGCTCTTGCATCACGACAAGGCACCAGCTCCCACAGTACTGTCTGTGAGGGAGTTTTTAGCCAGTGAACAAATAACTGAATTGGAACACCCTCCCTAGTCACCTGATCTGGCCCCCAATGACTTCTTTCTTTACCCAAAGATAAAGGAAATATTGAAAGGAAAACATTTTGATGGCATTCAGGACATCACGTATAATACAATGATAGCTCTGATGGCCATTCCAGAAAAGAGTTCCAAAATTGCTTTGAAGAAGTTTTGCACCAACACCACTGGTGTTGGTGCATAGTTTTCCAAGGGGAGTACTTGGAAGGTGACTGTAATGATATCCAGCGATGAGTTATGTAGCACTTTTTCTAGGATGAGTGCATGAACTTAATTGTCAGACCTCGTATTAGCTAAACTTAATTTGGGGGAAGTTTCTATTTTCTCTAAAAAAAAAATGGTTGACTCCTATATTATGTTAAATAGTTTGGGACCAAATGGGTAATTAGAATACTACCTACAAGTTTGTTTACCTGAAAAGATTTGAAATATGAAGGCTGATTAAAATGAAATGTTAAATACCAAAGAAGATTTGCCCCCATCTGAAGGAATAAAGTAATAAGAGAAGTAGCACTTAAAGGGAAAGTAGAAATTTGAGAGATCTTTCTTTCATGTGCTGGAATGTACCATTTACATTTTTTTGACAGTAATGACAAGAATTAAAATTAAAACTCAATGAGAATAGCAATAAGAATTTGTTGGACAGAAGAGAAACAAAACCATGATTCTTGGAGTTATATATTTTAAAATAATTTTTCTGTTACCTGTTTCTATGAGGTGAAGGAGCGCAAATGATTTTCTCGTAAACTTATTTATGGAATGTACCTACCAGTAAAAGCAGTGGAGTAGGGTTAGAAAGCTGCCATTTTTGGGCGAAATGCACCCTGCTGCCGTTTTTTGTATGGACCATGAGTTAAAAATGATTTAACATTTTTAAGTGATTGGAGGAAAAATTAAAAGAAGAATGATTTCTCATGACACATGAAAATTATATGAAATATGAATTTTAGTGTCTATAATTATTATTTTTTGAACCTTAGCCACACTCTACATCATTTCTATGGCTTCTTTCACAAAAGCAGTGTTGAGTAATATATTTACTAGCTGGCTTTTCACAGAAAAAAAAACAAAAAAAAATCTGCTGATTGATCTTGATGAATTCAAACCCATGTGAATCTTAGGTTGTGGATAATTTAGACAGCTTAAAATAAACTCTCAAACACTATAAAGCCATAGGATCTGGCACTGAAAATAGAAAATAAATTAAAAACATTGAGTAAAAAAAAAGGTGTAGATGAAGATAGCACCCCTATAACATTATTATTTGCTTTAATTGTAGGCCTTTATGATAGAGTTCACCAATTTACTAAATTTAGACTTTCTCTGGTTTATTTTATTCAAAATATTTTAGTTAGGTAACTTTGAGGAAGAAATGGGCATATGCTGTTTAAACAATAAAAATTCTAATTTAAATCCCTAGTAACCAACTATCTGTAAGGATGTATTAAATTATTATAAGCTCTGTATTAGTCTGTCATGTATCAGTGAGATACATATATCTGAACTATTTAACATTCATAAAACCTGAAGAGACATAGACTTGGGATGTTAATACAGATTCCTCCGTGGTCGAGAAATAATTCCTATATCCTCCCTACCCATTTTTATATATCTCAGCTTTTGTAGAAGGCCTATTTTATTTTCATCAAATTTAAGCACGATGAAGGTATTCATTAATCAAATGAAAATTTTCACCTCAGTAGTTTCCACTTTAACTTTATTATATTTATTTTCTTGGAAGAAAAATGTCTATTAATTCTTCTGTGTTTTAGCCATTTAAATATACTCATATGTTGTCTATAGTGTTTCTTCCTCCAGACTAAATATTCTAAGTTCTTCTGAACATTCCTCCTCAAGCTTCTTGGTTGCCACTGTTTTTTTTTTTTTTTTTTTTTTTTAAGTAACCCATTTTTCCCCAATCACTCCCATATAATATTCTCGAAGTGAATTGGCCAGACACTGGGACTAAAGTAAACCTCACTTGGTAAAATAGCTTATAAATATAGTCATAAGTTATAAAACTGCTTTGCTAGTAGAAAATGTGACTCCGTGAATTTCATATCTTTGCAACATAAAACTCGACTAAGACAATTCTTCATTTTTCACTTCTATTAAGAATTTGCATTTATCCATATTACGTTTATTTTCCAGTTCATTGATTTAGGCTCCTTAGAGTTTTTTAATGTTAACATTCTAAACTATCATATTAACTATATATACTATCTTTGTATCATTTCCGAATTGTAAACGGATGTATTACTTGTATTGCCTTAAATCACTGAGGAAAATAAACAGTATAAATCAAGAGATCAATTTTTCTTGTCTTTAGAGAATTCCTAATAGGCTGAAATGTTCTACTAATTGATTCTCTTTGGGTATCATTCATCAAGTAACCCCAAATTCCCCTGAATTAATCAATATTTTTCTCACTTTTTATTTAATACATTCACAGTGATATCATAAGGACTTTGAAAGAAGGTTCTTGCTGATAAAAAAAAAAAAAATTGAAAAGGAGAAAGGTACATTTTAGTGGTTGCGAAACATAGATTCTGGAGGAAGACTTCTTGGGTTTATTTCCAGCTCTATGACCTTCTAGTCATGTGATCATAAGCAAGTTATTTAATGTGTCTTTTTGTTGTTTCCTTTTCTGTATAATGGGGATAATATTACCTCATGAGGCTGTCGTAATGATTAAGTTAGCATTTATAAACTCATTAGAAGGCTTTGTACACTGATACTATCTTCACCTTATCACTAGTTTTATTTTCTCCCTAAATATTCACAATCATCTGTTTAAAAATAAATCTTATAATCTTATAAGGAATTCATGTCAAGCTTTTAAAATATAGTCACAATTGTATAGTAAGACGCTTTTCTACCTCTCCTTCTTCCTGTCTCCGCCCTCATCCCTCTCTTCTTGTTTAGCTTTCCGGTGGTTTTGTAGTGTAGTAGTATACACAGCAGGTTTTTAAATGCGTTTTTCAGATTTAATTTTTCTTCAGGGATAATATAGATTTGTTCTTTGAGAAATTTGTCAACGTTCAAATTATTCTATATTATTGAATAAACATCTTTCCTTTCATGCCACATTTTAGGTTTTTCTAAGAACAGGAAATGTGACTTAAATTTGTTAATTTTCTCTGTGACTCTGTGTGTGTGTGTGTGTGTGTGTGCCTGCCTGCGTGTGTGTAGTGAGAGACTTTATAATATTCTCATTTAAAGAATTAAACCTTGAAAAAAAATTAAAAGTACAAAGGATACATTTTCTATTCTCTAATGTTTACCTTCAAAGCAAGTTCTTAAAATATTATATTAATAAATAGGACTTTATATGCATGAAGTTTAAAAATGTTTAAAGATTACAAAAACTATAACCAGGGTGAGGTGAATTTCAAAGTAGATTGAAATAACTCCAGATGTAGGCATCACTTTTGGACATTTTTTTTTTTTTTTCAAATAAGATTTCATATAATTTTTTACTTGAATTTAGAAAAACAGCAGATTATGTTCTCTTAATGTTTGAATATTGATATTCAATGTGAAAAGAGGACACTAGCAAGAAAAAGAAAGTATTAAAACACAACCACCACTAAGGATCCCATACATCAATAGAGTCAAACAGATCAATATATTTAAATACGTGAGCCTGTAACAATACTAAAAAATAAACTCATGTTCACCTCTGGAGAATTCTAAGAAATTGATTTTTTTAAAGGACAAATAAAGAGTTAAATAAAAGGATGGTGTCAAGCATTTTCCTGCCTTTCCCATACAAAATGTACCTCAGGATAACCAAATAATTCCGTAGAGAAACTTTCTGTTTGTATAAATCTTCTAACAGATAAATGCATAAGGACTTATGTATTAAGAATATCACCAAATTCCAATTCCTAATGAAGTGATGAGTTTGGCACATAATCATCAGTAGTGGCTGGCATCATAAAATGCAACCGAGCTGACGTTATGCCCTTCTGATGGAAGCATGCAACTCTATTTGTGAGGTAGTCCTGCCCCCAAATCAATCATTCAGTTTTAACTATGTGGGACATTTAGGAGACAGAGGAAGTTAGAGACAAATTAGAGCCATAAGGGAACTGCATATGGGAAGTTCATAAACGTGGTGGCGTCTAAGAACACACACAATGCCTGAACTAGATAAAACAGAGACAGCGCTGGCCAAGTCAGAACTTACTTTTTTCTCCTTGCTTTCCTCCCAGCACTCTCCCTCCCTTGAGTGTGGTAAAGGAAGATGCCTTGATTATTATACGGACATGAATTATAATTTCTGAGTCAAGACTGTGTTTTATGGCTTAACTGTCTGACTTTTCATATTACCGAATAGTGATCTGAAAAGTTCTGATGCTGGCTGAATTTTCACACAGATGTGGAAAAAATATAGCCCCCTACCACCATTGAATATATTTAAAGAGATATGTAGTAGGAGGATACAATTAAATTGTTTATGTTTCTACTCATGGGTTCTACCAGTTTTATATTTAGAAAAACTGAGTGTTCTTGAATACAATCATCAAAACAAATAAAAAGAACTACGTAAATGTCTGTTGACACCTCCATTTAGAACTTTGGGTCATGGAGTTTTGATGGTGAGTGCATGTCCCTCTGTCAGATGCAAGTGTTTTTATTAGCATCATTTACTATGTTTTTCAGAAGTACTTTTTAACATTTTCTTGAATCCATAATCCCAATTTTACTATTTATCTTCTTTGTTCATTTTTCCAGAACAAGGGGATTTGGATGTCACATTTAATCAGTGTCTATGATTCTGAACTTCACTAACAACATTTACTAGTTTATAATATATGCTCCATGGGGGAAAGAGTTTTTATCAGTTTTCTTTACTTATATATAACCAGAGCCTAGGGCACTGGCACATATTACGTGTTCAGTAAATATTCTTTGAATGAATGTATTTAACTCTGAGTTGTTTTAAAGCTCAGGGTTTAGGTTATACAAAGTGCCACTCAACTTCAATTTTGTAAGTTTAAAAGTTGTATCAACATATCATTTAACATTAGAAATATCTTCCCTCCACTTTTATAACATATTGAGTGAAGGAATCTCTAACAGATGAAAATGAAAATGATTACAAAGAGAGCAACTTAAAGTAAAGCTAAATGAAAAAAATTTGTAGAGAAATGAGTTGTGATTATTTAGACTTATTCTAATAAAATATTTTAAATTGATATAATCCATTTTGTGGTGGAAAGGAGTCAATTGAGACAATGTGATTTTGTAAATGTTTAATTAATCACATGTGTGTAATACTGAACATTTTATGCTTTTTATTATAGAATGCATCATTTTGAATTCCATCTTTGATTCTGAATTATCCTAGAGACCAATACTTCTTGTTCTACACAGAGGCAATAAATTCAGCTGTTCCTTTATTGTTATTCTATTACCATTAGTTTATTAGTATGACTTTTTTTCCTTTTAGTGAGAGAGTATTCCTCTTAAATTTTCATTTATTATTGTGGCTAGTTTTATAAAGATGGAACATTGCAAAAGATTGTGTTTTATTGATTGGTGGATTTATGATGCAGGACTATAAAGCAGTGTGTTGAAGTATTAAATTAAATATTCTTCCTCTTTGTCCTACTTCAGGCCCATCTTGGAGGTTAAAGGGTATTACACAAATGAAATGATAAATCCAGTTTACATAGTTTCCCTATAGACATTGAACTGCTTCTTTCTTATTATGTCTGAATAAAACTCATTATCTATTTTGTTTCAGTAATAATTATATTTTCTCTTAAGTAATTCTTTACTGTCTCCATTATTCTCCATCTTATAGCAAACTCTGGAAAGGCAAGCATATAAATATGATAAAAGAATTAAGCTGTTGAAATAAATTAATTTATTGTGCAACAATGTATTCAAATTTTAATTGCTCAATGGATTTTACTTTAATGAAATTCTTCAAAGAACAATACATCATGTTCCAAAGATTGAAATTATACATTAAATGAAATGACTGAATATGTTGTATCTCATTTTATAGAAAGTTTCAATTGAATACTTAAGCTTTTAAATAATAAAAATTTGCATAAATTAAAATATTTTCTTTAAATAAAAGTATTAAGTATTGTTTTTGTAGCCTTTGTTCTTAGACAAAAATTATAAAGTAAAAATAAGCTAAAGCTAAATTAAATACTACAATTTTACTTATATTTTCTAAGCCTTAAACTATGCTTTTAAGATGTATTTCACATTAAGATTTTAATTTAGTTTGTTTTTGACTTATTTTAGTATGTGATCTTTAGAGTATTTTGAATGTGTAAATGTTTGAGTAATGCTTGAATGAAAAGAACTATCAGGGTAAACTTTGACAAATGTATTGACTAATAAAACAATTTTTGTACTTATGTGGAAAAAAAAGGAAATGATTGTTTTCAATGGTAACCATTGTTGCTAGAGTTTTATGCATTAAATATTTAAGTATTTCATGAGTTAAATACTCAGGAAAATAAAAAGTTTCTCATGCTTTCCATTAGCACCACTACAAAATCTATTATAACAGGAAACTCAGACTTGCAAAATGATTTTAGAGGGATTGATTTATGTCAAGTTGTACTTTATCTCTGTTCAGCAGAACATGTGCCACAGCAAATATGATCAATTAAAATATTTTATTTTTTTATAGTTTAATATGCTAAAATAATTTAAAACATAATTATTAAGAGGAATATTAAAACATTGATGAACAAACCTTGATGTGAGTGACCTTTTAAGAAAATAGAATAGCTAATTTAGAAAATTTTATTTATATAAAAATATAGCAATGTTCTTTCTCAAATACATATGATGTGTTTCTGTATAATGAGTGTTGAGTTAGCTATATTAGGGATTAGCTTTAAAGCTTAGACAAACTTTTTTGCCTCTTCATCACAATTTCAAGAAACCAAGGGTAGACTCTTTATAGAAAAACTCTGGTCTTGTATGCAGTTATAGCATAGCTCATTAATGCATTTATACAGACTATAAAGAAGTTCCACTAGACAGTTTTATAAATCCATTCTCTATAATAAGTTCATATACACTGCGTAAGGGATATGAAGTCCAACCTTTGAATTATATGCACAAACAAAGATTACCCTTTGGTTTATAATTGCAAAGACTTGATAGGAGCCTACTGACCATTTTTTGTTTGTTTGCTTGTTTGTATTCATAATTTGTGATGTATTTTCACAATTGAATATATACAACAATTAAAAAGAATAAATGAATGGTACATGCAATGACATGGATATATTTCAAAAATATTTTTTATTTATGTAAAAGAAGCCAGACACAAAAATTATGTGCTATATGCTTCCATTTTTATGGATTCTAGAACCAACAAAACTGCTCAATGATGACAGAACTCAGAAAGTGGTTACTTACGAGGTTGGGAGGAATACTGGAAAGGGGCATGAGAAGTCTTTCTGAGATTATGGAATGTTCTGTATCTTGACAAAACTCATTAAATTGAACACATAATAAGTGTATAGTTTGAAGCTGCTTTATAGTTTAGGGTAGGGGTGAATGTTAGGAAAAAAGATTTATAATCCCCAGCCACTCTGAAATTATAATTAGAATATAGGGAGTGACTATATTGGCATCCAGCTGTGGATTTTTTACTCTTTTAAATCATATATGTGTTTGTTTCTTAGAAATTTAGGTCATTTATTTTGACATGTGGACTAAAGAATTGAGACCATTTGCAGCCATATCTTGTTTTAGTTATTTAGTTTGGGAAAAATAACTGATAATGTTTTCGTTTTTTCATGTTATTTGAGACGTAGGTATCAAATACTTTAATTTGCAAATTGGGCGGTTGGAAATCATCTTGCTTTAGTATCCTTTAGAATAACAAATATATGATGTGCCATAAACTTCCCAGAATAACCTATTTGTAAATTGTAATATTTTGGTTGTATGTGTGTATCTCTTTCTTTTCTGCCCCACCTCTCTCTCTTATTCACTGGCTCATTTGCAGTCTTTCAAATAAAACCCTACATGGCTTGGGTATGAAAATATATTGTATGATGCTTACATTTACCTACATAACAGTTAATTTTGCTATTTGCGGAAAATAGAACAATTAATTCTTAACCTCTGATCAATTGAGGTAAAAGGCTAGTGTTATAGTATACTATTGATAATACATCTCTTCTTTGGGAAGTTTTAACTGTCCAAAGGAAAACAGACAAATAAACAAAACAATCCACACATTTTAGACTAGTCCAAAAGCTTCTAAAGTTCAAGAAATTATCTTTACAACAAGATTCTAATATGCATTGCAACTTTTGAGAATAGAATTTAGTTGACTGTTTTTTTTTTTCTTGTTTCTTTTTGGTTACAATATTGTTTGATTATGTAAATCAGTTGTCATAAAGTTTCTTATGTGATTATTTTTTCCTTCCATGCAGTATATAATGGGAAATCATGTTATGCATGAATCTTGCAAGAGGGCTTGGCCATTTTTTTTTCTGGTTATTTTCATTTATTTGTCATGCTTCTCAAAAATTAAACCTCAGAATGTCTGTTGAAGATGTTTATTGACAATGTCCAGGATTGAAAAATTAAAAGGATATGAAACAAGTGCTGCTCAATCTTGAACGCATATTTCAATCACCGGGAGAGCCTTAAAAACTATTTATGTCTGGACCAAACTTCAGACTTAGTATATATAGGGTTGCTGTAACAACGTACCACAAACTGGGTGGTTTAAAACTACAGAAATTTATATTCTCACATTTCTGGAGTCTAGAATTATGAAATCAAGATGTCAGCAGCATCATGTTCCTTCTGAGATAATAGGTAGAATCCTTCCTCGCCTCTCCGTAGCTTCTGGTGGTGGCCAGAAATTTTTGACATTCCTTAGCTTGCAGCTGCATAACTCCAATCTCTGCCTCCATCTTCATGTGACATTTTCCCGTCAGATCTTCTTCACAATGTCTTCTTGTAAGGACACCAATCATGTTGGATTAAGAGTACCCTACTCTAGTATGACATCATTTTAACTGATTACATGTGCAAAGATGTAATTCATCTTCCAAATGAAGTCACATTTATAGGTACTGGGGGTTAGGACTTCAATCTTTTCTGAGGACACAGTTCGACCCATAATGCTCCATAAGCCAGAGTCTCCAGGAGTAAAGCCAGGCGTAGACATGTTTAAGAACTTCTCAGGTGATTTGAATGCAAAACAGGATTGCAAACTATCATTGGGCTAATGGAACCACCGAGACCAAACACATGTATTTCCCTCATTCTCACTGGTAGTACAAAGCCTTGAGCTTAGTCTTGGCTTTTCATATTACATTACCATTCATATTCCGAAAACAGCCTCCTACGGGACAATTACATTTTACAACTTTGTTTTAATTTTTAAAATTCTTCTCTTCTAATATTTGCATCTCTTCACCCTAATAAGGAATAATTTATTTGTTATTTACTTTGTATCGTGTAGAAGATTATTTCTTACCTCCCACATTTTTATTAATTACTGAAAAGACAGTTCTTTAAGGCCTATGTGTGTTGATATCTAAAAGTATAGATATTTTGTTGCTCAAAAGAGAAAATGTTAACAAATGAGTATCCTATTTCTTAATCCATAGCTCCATTTAGAGTAGTTCTTAGAGACAGTTACACAATATATTTACATGTTAGTTTTATGGAAAAGCCACAGGGTTTGGAGAAGGAGACATGGAGTGGAACCTGAGTTTAACATAGAACATTGAAGGAAACAGGATACCAAGTTTTCTTGGGACACAACTAATACATATTTTATGAATTTCCCTTACTACCTTAATATGATTGAGCAGGAGCTAGGAGTAGTAGGTAGTCTCAAAATTATTAGAATAAAAGAAAATTACTCCAATGTTAAATAATCAGTTTCTACGATGCCTTAAAATGTGTCCTTCCAAGTGTGTCCAGAACAGCGCCATGATGAAATAGCTGTTAACAACTCCTCTGGCATCATTATTATGGTCTGTCATGTTGATAATTTGTGTGCTAAATGATCCTTAGACATTTGCTGAAATGATAGAATGGATTTAAAGATTTCTTTAAATTGATAATTGTCTAGAATTGAAACCTGCTTTGTTCTGTTAATTCTTTGTTGTCTGGTCGGTTCTATACTGGTTTTCTTCTTTGGTGTCTCTTTTTCCCCCAAGTGTGGAATTAAAAGGTACAGTGATACTTGCCTACACCTACAGAACTAGTTTCCTTTCTAGTCTTTTCTTGTTTTGGCTTTGCTCAAGAGAAAAGGTGTCTTTTTTTAATACAACTAAATGTCAATGCAAAAGTGTGTTTTTTGTCGTCATCCTTCTACAATATTAAGAAAAATCAACATTCCTTAAATGAAGGTCCAATGTATGTCCTTCTTTTCTCCCTCCTCCCTTCTCACGGCGCTGTAGGAGCGTGTTCCCGACAGCCCCTCGCCTGCCCCCTCTCTCGAGGAAGGCCGGAGACCTGGCAGTCACCCATCATCACATCGCAGCAGCAGTGTGTCCAGCTCCCCAGCACGGACTGAGAGCTCTTCTGACAGAATACGTAGGTCTCATCCTTTTACTTGTCACCGTTTTCAACTTTATTAGGTGCAGCTGGCTTTTCTAATCAAAATGCCCTCATTCCAAATAGATCTCAGATGTATCATGTTCTGAAGCTCTGCAGCAATAGCCATCTCTCAAAATTATGTTTCCCAGTTTGCAATATCATGAGGTATGGTACTACATTAACAGGTTTTGATATAAACTCCCTCTCTTTGATGCCACACATAAAAATTTGAGCTATGAAACAGAGAAAGTAAGTAACTTTCTAGATTATTTTCTGAGGTAAACACCTCCAACTCTCTAATATCTGTTTCTAAGTGTACTGTTTATGGATTATTCATCTTTATTCCTTTAATCCCACCCCTGCTTTTTTGACATCCACTAATTTTTAAAATTTATCCTTAAATTGACAAACACATACACAAAGAAGAATAAAAAATAGAATTCAAAACGATTGTTAAAAAAAAAATATTTCTTGGTCATTCAAATGATAATTGATTAGAGTATGAAATTGGTTAAATTATAGGATTTGAATTAGTAACGGTCAATAATACATATTATTGTCTATATCATTTTTATAAAAATCTAAAAAGTAGAGCTACATATTATTCCATGATCACATTTTCAGATATTTAATCTTGATCATCATGGTCAGGAAAATGAAGAGTAAAGTTAAAATGCCATTCAATTAACTGGTGATTTTGTGCCCGTACAAGAATCAAATACTGTTTTTCTAATAAAATAAACATATGAACAGTGACTCTTGGTTGGTAAAGCCAATATTTATTGTATCCTTTCCAAGATTTAGTTATTACTTTCTGAAATTATGCTTAATATAATCTTCATTTAATTACACAACATTTATTAGAATTATTTGGTTGTTGAGAACATTTTCATAATAAGAAAATCATTTCCTAAAAAGCATCTTTGTAAGTTATAAACAAATATTTGCATGAAGCAGAAATCCTCAGTATGAATCCACATCGAAGTAGATAACTTAAATATTTGGTTGAATTATATATAATAAAATTATTTCAAAAATTACGTAGTTCAATATAATTCCAAACATGAATACTTGATTTAGCTTGTCTATAACATATTTCTCTAATTTTGTAAGAGATGATTTTAACTGTTTATTAATAAAATGGATATATCACTTGACAACCATTCTTAAATGATATTCCTGAATCTGGTAAACCTCAGATCCCATTACTTTAAACCATTTTTCAGATAAAATATTTTCTGTATGCTTGTGTGCTATACTGATACTAGAATCAGAAATTTAATGATGAATATTTCAGTTTTTTCTAGTGCTTTTACAAAATATTGTCATTGGAAAGTACTGTCCCTCTAGAAAAAGAAAAACAATATTCATAGTACTTAAATGGAAATTTGGACGAATACGGAAAGATTTTAAAGAGTTTTGTTACACATTCATGTTTTTTTATTAATCATTATATTCTTTTTTATTCTTGATAAAACCAAAAGAGAAATTTTGCATGTATGGACTACCATAATTCTCCAATGGAAGTAAATATAAAGACATGTACATACACATTTGTATATACACACATGCACACATATACATGCCTTTCATATTTATGCATATTTATTTTAACATACTATAAAATAATTTTAGACTAACATAAAAATTTTAACAATGATACATAGAATTCTTGCATATTCATCACCCAGATTTACACAATCAATTGATCTCTCTGAAAGATACCCTAATTAAAAGCATAGTGCCACGTTAGTGTCCTTATCATAGATATCGTGATTCTTTACCTCAAATACTTCATTGGTTATTTTCTACAAACAAGGACATTCTTTTATACAACCATTGATCAATGATGAAAATCAGTAAATGAAGGTTCTCTAAACTATAAACCCTATTCAAATTTCTACAACTTTCCCATTAATAATTTGTCTATTTTTTTCCTCACTAATATTTTCAATAACAAGAGATTTTTTTTTTTCCTAGTCCAAAAAACCAATCCAGGATTACATGTTATAATTGCTTGTCATATTCCCTTAGTTTCATTAATCTGGAACAGTTCCTCAGTCTTTTTGTCCTAACTCTCTCACCTTTTTGAAGCATGCAGGCCATTTATTTCACAGAATGTCCCTCCGTTTGGAATTTTTTGATGTTTCCTCATGATTGGACTTAGTTTACGTATTTTTGGCAAGAGTCAAACTGACAGGATAGAGTGTCCTCAGTGCATCATTCCAGGATATATATGATATTTCTCTTATATTTGTGAGAACTATCACTTGGTTAAGGTAGTGGTGACCAGATTTCTCTACTGTAAAGTTTCTTTGGTTTAATCTTTGTATGCTAAGTATCTTGTGAGGAGATATTTAAGACTATGTAAATATTACATTCTACATCAAATTTTCACTCCGCTAGTTTTAGAATCAGCCATTGAAGATTCTTCCCTGAAATGATTACTACTATGGTGATTTCCAAATGGCAATTTCTAACATAGTCTTATATCTTAAAAATCTCTATTTTCCAGAGAGAGTATAGTTTTATGGAATTATTCCTTCTCCAAATTTTCCCACAAAACCCAGATATTTGTGGGTCACTTATTCAGGAATTCATTGATTGGATTGTGAGAATCAGAAGGGTGTGTGATCATCTGCTTTATCATTTTAATAGTGACAGTTTACACTTAATAGGTCAAGCAAGCAATTACTGTTTTTAATCGTTCAACCATTCAATGGATGTTAATTGGGCACTTTTCCTTTTAATTTGAGTTCAAATCTAATTTTTATAAAAGTGTTTTGATATCTATGAAACCCTGTGTTTTATTGACTAGAATATAAATATTCAAACAGTGTTTCACTGCCTTAACTTGTTGAAATCTTTATTTGCCCTCTCATGCCACTAGAATTTATTTATTATGTTTTAACTTCAAAGTGTTAAAGAGCATTCTAATGTTAAGATTGTAGTTTTTGCAGAGTTAAGAAAGGTTACATATTGGGGAGAGAATGTGATATACTAGATAGAAGCTTGACTGCTTCATTGGTAGTGATTGTAGTGGTATAGTCATTCACTAGTATTCCAGCCATTGAAAAATATTATATTTTATGTGAAATAAAAGTAAAATAGTTTTATTTTCAATATTTTTTTGCTTATTCTCAAAAATGATCATGGTTATGAATTCTTTCAGTGTTCTTAGAGATAGATTATAATTTTAAAATTAGACCATTATATTTTATTTCATTTTGAGTCCAAAAGTCTAAATTTATTTGACCATAATATGTTATAATGCTTTTTCCTTCTATTTTGGGCTTGACAGCTGTTCATCAGAATGGGTTGTCCATGAATCAGATGCTGATGGGTTTATCACCAAACGTACTCCCTGGGCCCAAAGAGGGAGATTTGGCTGGTCATGACATGGGACATGAGTCGAAAAGGATGCATGTTGAAAAAGGTAATATGTGATTGATTATGTGGTCTTGTTTTTCCTGCTCAACATATGAACTAGATTTTAATCACAAAAAAAGGTATATTTTTAGATCACATAAAAAGATGGCATATACTTGTAAATATTTAAACAACCTATAGTATTAAGTAAAAATTAAGCCTATTCAACAAAAGGGAAGTATGAATGAAGACCTACTGCTTTTCTCTTATACAACAGGTAGGTGCTAATTTATTTTCCAGTACATTAAAGACAGAGAATTGTTTATTTTAATTGCTATCTCTAAGTTTTTGAAGGTCTTCTGTTTATCTTTCTCAATGTCTTCAGTAAAATGACAGTGTCCTTTTACTGAGCATGATAGAGCAACAACAATATACAAAGGCTTGATATGAATGCTTTTGGGTAAAAGACACATAGTCATGGGACCAATCAGTAAACCGAATTGAATCTCATCAGACAATGTATTAATAGTTGTTTCTAAAGTGTATATAACAAATAACAAAGCACAGATTGTGAAAAGCTGTGAAAGTTTCCTATTTATATTTTATTTGTATCAACCTAACCCACTTCAATAGGCAAAAACTTATATTTTCATGCCCTATTTCATGAAGTGCTTTCATGAGGAAATTAAAATATTAGTTAAATATTCATGTTTGAAATTTATGCTAGTACGTGCAAATTCATGTTTTCAAATGGTAAGTTTTGAATTGTGAATATAGGAGCCTCTCCACAACTTTTTCATCTTAATTGAATATTTTAAAATGTTATTAATATAGACTAGGTACTTTGACTATATATTTTTTTTACATGAATACCAAATAATCAGTGTTATAAAAAGGATTATTTCCTTGGATAACATAATACATAAAAAGCCACAATTAATCAACTTTTAAATAAGGAAATAAAAAAAATGGATATTTAAGTAACTAATCAGAAAGGAATGAATGGAGAAAGACTGAGCTAAGGTGGGACAACTATTTTTCCCCCCAAAAAAGACTTTACGAGAAGTAAAAATGCGTACATAAAACATTATTCCATTCAACATGAAAACAGCTCTGCTGAGCCCTTAGGGTAAAAGAATACAATATTTCTACGAACTAGATTATCTGCATTGTGGAATGTCAATGAGAGAATGATAATTTTTTGTAGGTGCTAACATATTAAAATTTAGGCACAATTGAGAGATAGCACCATTAAGACAACTTTCTTTTTTATTTTTTAATTTATTATTTTTTTTATTTTTAAGACAACTTTCTAATTATTTATTTTAAATTTTTGTATTAGGTATAATTACTAAGCTATGTGACCTATATGCAGTGCATCGGTGGGCCATATGGTCTCTAAATGTCTAATTTTTCCACAAGTTCTTCAACAGTGAATAAAAATATGTTGTGCTTTATGTGTATTTTGACAAATACCTTTTATATTTAATAAAAAACCTGGAAATATTCAAACTGACATAGTAGGAAAATATAAAGCTTTTTAGAAGCTTCAAGTTTTAAGTAATAATATTTAAATACGAGAATTCATTGTTTGGGCTAAGCAGCAGTTCTCCACCAGTGTTCTTCTCCCTACAGAAAACGATTCCTCAGTTTTCACATGGATGCCACATAACAGGTTTCACTTAAAATCCATAAAAGAGAAGTTCATTTATGGTACACATTTCATGTCATGATATTAGGGCTTAATTCTCTTGCAGAATTTGGCAGAGAAGGGCTAAGAGAGAAATTTCAGAGCTGGTAGTGAGACCACCGCCAAAGTCATGCCCAATAACATGATTAAAATCATGACTATCACTGGAACTTGTAGTAGAGAGATTTCTACAACCTGATGTTTCAAGTTGAGTGGAACTATAATTTTCATAACTATTTCTTTTTTACGAGTTGGTAGTCTATGTAGCTATCTATTTATCATCTATCATCATCTGTTATTTTTTATTATGTTGTGATACTTTTGCCACTATGGAGCCTTTCTTGAAATACCATGTTAGGTTGATCTAGGGCTCTCGCATTTGGTTTTCCTGTGTGCCTGCCCCAAAATCTTCATTACAACATTTGCCTTGATACTTAGAAGTTATTTCTTCATCTCTCTGCTTCCAGTACTAGACTGTAAATTCCTTGGAGTCATCTGTGTATTGCATTTGCTTTAAGCAGACCAGACAGTCCAGACCTGGGCTGAATTACTAGACGATTCTAAGAGACAATGAAGGAAAGTTAAAACAACTGTAAATATTACACTGTTTAAGGATTAACAGGAAGACAAAAAGTGGAATTACATAACCTTTAGAATGTGCCTTTATATGAAACATTAGAATGTTCTGACCATAAATATACACAAAACTTTTCTATATCACTAATGGTACTTCTTATCACATCAAAGTTTTCAAATTGATTTTGCTGTCAGAATAAAGACCTTGACCATATCCTTACAGTTTTCCAATATTTTAGTGTATATTTTATATAGAAAAATAAGTTTTTATTTCAATATTCTCCCTAGAAGTATACTACTATCATTGCACTCATCTTATGATTTCAAATGGAGTTACATAATCATGGAAATAGTAATAGATATTGATACTGTTATATTCTTTTGTTATATGTTGCTCTTTCTCTTGTATGCACCCTCTTTTATCTATTTTTCAGCACGCTGAATTAATAGTAAACATTCATAGGCTTTCTAGATTGATAGTGTCTGCTAAATTAAAATTTGTTTTCTTTCATAACTACATTTATCATGTGCCTTATAGTAGATGTGTAACTTTCTTATGACACATATCTGTACTAAAACTAGAGACTTTATTTAGAGACATTTGTAGAGAAATTAATTGTATGTTTGTGTCACTTTAGGCTTGGACTTCTTATATGTAATATACCACCTACCATTAAGTCATTCAAAATATAATTATTTTTAAGAAAACATTGATATTAAAAATAGATACGAAAATCAAAATTAATTTGTATGCTGAGAATCACTGTGGTCTAAAATCTTGAACATCAGTAACTTTTAAACATTTTAAAATATCCATAATATTAAAGCGCCATTGACTCTATTAGAATATTTAAGTCATCATTAGCTGAAGGACCAATGGCTTTACGGGCATTAGAATTTGGAAGTACTAAGTGCTGAGTAAATTAGCTCCTTGTTTTTTTAAATAAAACACTCTAATAGGTTTTTGAACATAGAGAGAATTTAATAAAAGTACATTCAAAATATGAAAAATGAGTTAATGTATTAAGAAAACCATAGACATATTAACATTTTTTCAGCCATCCCCAGTATAAGGAGAAATGTTTTTAATATTATGAACTTCAAAATGAGGAGTTTATGAAAGATATGTGCTAAGGAAATCTGTGATACAGCTCATAGCTTCAAAACTCAGCTTTGAAAACAATTTTATGTCTTCTAACTTTTCCAAACATATTCTAACTGTTCTAGAGCTTTCTGGAAAAACAACAACAACAACAACGGCAAACAAAAACCAAAACAAAAACTGTTGATCTTTTCCCTCAGTCTAAATTTAGTGGATGTAATAGACGGTAATAATTGATATTTGAATTGCATGAATAGGCTGACTCTTTCTTTATGCTGCACCTCTCTATACCCCACCTATTTGTCTATTGTTGCTAATTTACAGTGTTACTCTCTCATGGGTAAATTGTTTCTTGTTTTTTCTTAAATTACTGATATTTTCAACATACTTTTGAGCATATTTTATACCTTGCATGTAGTTTCATATGCGTACTTTTTGTTATTATGGAATTTATTTTGAATTTACCAAAAATTAAATATATGATACAGGTATGTCTATAGTATCAGCTTTTTCAATTATAGATAACTTAAGCATTTTATAGTTAGACTAACTACTGAATATTTAATTTATGTTAGTTTATTTCAGTCTTGAACTAGGTTTACCAAAATGATGTAATCAACTGATAAATATTTACTGAATGCCAGATATGTGAAATAAGCCATATGAAATGCAAAATATATTCTATTCTCTCCCCTTTACTGTAATTGTACAGATTTTGTTTTCTTAATATATATTCTAATTTACCCTATAGTTGAGGCTTTTCCCTTTATTTATTTACTTTTTATAAAAAAATATGAAAACCTTCTTTCTTTGGTGGCTCCTGCCATTTAAAGAAGCAGGAAATACAGGGTATTTATTGCAAGCCATAAAACATTTCTTTGGTGGCATATTCCTTTTTAAAATATATTATTTTCTATTTTTTCAATTACGGCTGACCTAACAATATTATATTAGTTTTATGTACAACATAGCGATTAGAAATTTATATACCTTACAAAGTGATCACCCTGATAATATTGGTGGGCAGTGCTCAAGATTCCAATAATTAACATTCTTGTATCAAATGTTTTCATTTTGGTACCTGAATTTGAGGACAGAGCCGTAAATGCAGTAAAGTAGTTAGCAAAACGACCATATTGGGATTTCCTCTCTCAATACTGTTTTATTCTTACCATCCAACCTATCCACCATTTTCCTATAAAACATCTTTTGTAAATGACTATGCTGTCAGTTTTCTTAAGTTTATGGAAATAATCTTTTTGAAATATATTTCTTTTTGCATATTTCGCATCATTTAAAAATTCTAATTTTACTCAAATTAGGATTGAGTGTACAAAAATGGCTTTCTATTAAATTCTAGATTGACATTACACAAATTAATTTATAGTAAATGTTATATACACATATATTACAAATCTGAACCTGTTAATATCTCATGTAACTCTATAGATGTGTATAGAGTGAAAGCCTCTTTTCTTTTGAAATTTCTATTATTTTGACAATCTTAACACACATATAGGGCTATGAGTCTTTTCATTTTAAAATTCTCCAACATGCAACTTCTCCTTCATTTTTATCCTTTACATATAATTTCTCTCGGCATATCTCAAAATCTCTTATAAATTATTCTCCTTAAATACCTACTTATGTGACTTCACTCTTCAGTGTCCACGCCTGTGAAATAAAGATGTTGAACTTAATGCAGATGCTTTTAATTCTGTGATTCTTAACACTAGACAATAAATGTCTCTGAATCCCAGAGCACTTTCTTAAGTAGATGGCAGATTTCACATGCGAAGCCACAGCTCAGGTGACACTTTCTTAAGGCTCTGGTTTTATTATTTCATGAATTACATGTCAAGAAGCAGAGCTTGCAGAAATACTTCAATGACAACTTAAGATACTCCTTACTATGAAATTCTCATGACATACTTCTAATGGTGGTCAATTGTTATCCAATATGGCCTTTAGTGTTTATATTTTTCCTCATGAACTTTGCTGACTGTTCTGTCACACTGAACTTTCACATTTCTCAAACATTCTCTGTCCTTTTCCAGATGATTCAGTGTCTTTCCTTACCTAGGATAGATACACTTCCTTATCTATTAGTGCTCAGCCCCAAATTCTTCTGATCTGAAGTTATATTGTCTCATCATCTTTGTATACCTAGCACAGAGCCTAATATTAGTGGGTACAATACATTTATTTTTAGAGTGAAATGCAATAATACATGTCTAGAGTACTTAACTCATATAAATATTCCATGAAACCATTAGTATTATCAAATTATTTAATGGGTATGTGGCTTGATTTTATAGATGGGAAAATATACATGTTGGAACCACTGAATTAAAACATTATTTGTTTATAATTCAGAATATCACAGTTACCATGATTTATGCTTGATCACAAATTGAAAAATTGACACCACAATATTTTTGAGAATGTATTGATTACATATGACAACATTGTAATATACACGGTTTTGGAAGAAAAAAATTACTAAAGAAACTATGTC